>NC_142713.1:20682114-21932114 GCF_055471065.1 Atractosteus spatula | reverse complement strand
ACATTCTCAGCAACATGACTGGTCACCTACAGAACATAAAATATTTTTTTGTGCAATCAACAATTCTGTTTACGAGTTTTTTTAAAAACTTTAAAAACTACCATTTAAAGATTTTACCACAAATAACCATAAAAAATGACACTGTAAAGGTCATGATCGGTCACACGAATCAAGAGGATTTATTGCACGGTCTCATGAGACAAATACCAGTTTTGCAGTTTTTCTTTTCTTGAAAAGCAGTGAACCCATTATAAATGTATTCCACATCTATGTCGAATTACTTAATAATCTTTATCTTTTATTCACTAAGCAAAAAGAACACTAACACTCACCCCAGGAAAAGGAGATAAGAATCTCCAAGATGTAAAACTTCACCCGAAGATTTGTCAAAGAATCAAAGAAACTACAATGTAATTATGACAGCACTCAGTGGCTTTTTTCTGAATGTAAACTTATTTCTTTCGCAATATTTGGTTATTCTTCTGGTGTGGACATAAAATTAACACAGCGGCTTATCAGGTTGCAAATATGAAGCAGCACTGATTAGAAAAGTAATTAAAATGAAATTTTAAAAAAATCTATTTAATTTCAGTTCCATCAGTTTCAAATGATGTTTCAAATCTGACTAACCATAAACCTGATTAAATGATAACCATAATATTTAAGTAAACACCAGAAAAATAAAACCATGTCTGTTTAACATTATTTTGCCACAACTTCCTTCCAACCTCAATTTTTATTTCATTTTACAGAGTTCCTTTAACCTAATCTTCATTACATAATCAGGGTTAAAGCATGAATCCAGGTTCATCAGGACAGTTGATGTCTAGTTTCCTTAACCTACATTCCAAAGCTTACAGGAAATGATTGTCTGTCTCATCTATTTAAGCAAGACAGGATTACATGTACCAGAATAAAGCTCCTTGTGAATGTCTGGCAGTGAAAGTAGATTCACCTTTGGTACAGTATATGTTTTTTTATCACTTTTTATCTCAGTGATAGAATTCCATGTCTTGACTGTTGGTGAAGATTCTCACTTTTGTGCACTCAACTTAGAGATATTATTACCAGATAATAATAATTTCTCAATTTATAGTATGACAGAAATAGGAAAGCACACTGTAGTATGACCAACTTTTTTTTTCCATTGACAGTAGAGTAAATGGAAAATATCTGGCTTTGAAAAATCTTATTGCACCTGTGAAACCACAAAAACCAACAATGTATTTATGAAATTAGATTCCACCCCTTTATCAAACAAAAAATCATTCTAGTCTCTATACACTATATACAACCCTATACTTGACATTTCAAAGTTTCTTTGACTTCATCCCTTCTTCTTCAGCAGGTCTCATCATGCCAAAAAGCTTCAAATATGACTTGCCCTTCCCACTTGCTTTATTATTCAGTGCTTTGTTATCCTAGCACTGTTTTAAGCTGCTGACAGAGAAACCTTGTGCTAGCCAAACCCTTCATCACCTGTCCATGCATTTCTGCCTTTCCTGGTGCCAAGGTGCCAGGTGATTTCAAGCATTCCACCTTGATACTGTGGTAGTGCTAACAAAATAGTACTGTACACCATTACTGGGGTCTGACAGAACACGGGCCTCTTAATTATTAATGATTATTAAAATTTAGATTGAGACAGAAAAAAGTTCCATCCATCCATTTTCTAACCATTTCATCCAATACAAAGTCACATTTGGGCCAGAGCCTATCCCAGCAGAAACGGGTGCAAAGCAGGATACACCCTGGACAGGACACTAGTCCATTGCATGGCACACACTTACACAAACATGTACACACTCACACCAGGACTAATTTTCCGGAAGCCAATTAAACTAATTAAACTACCAGTGTCCTTGGACTATGGGAGGAAACCAGAGCACCTAGTGGAAACCCAAACACAGTGAGAACAGTGATTAACTCTGAGCACATCATACAGTCAGTTATTTGTTTAAATGCATACATATAAAATATTATCAATTTATATAACAAAAGATGGCATGTCCTTTTATTTTCAGATTTTCTGTGGTGCACTAAATTCTCTGAGATCTTTTTGATGGATAAATAATTTTTCCTGTTTCTTCAGAAAACAGGTAAGCAAAACTATAGAAATAAATTGATGTATGCATGGCAGAAAGTAAGCAAGCTTCAATTGAGCATATTTCTCACTCTTTCTTTACTCTGTCCTTCTTTGTCCTATTTAGACTTGATACTCTATAACAGCAAGATATGGTGGACTTCGACAGTATTTGTAGACATCAGAGCCTGATATCGGAAAACACTGTATCACATTTAGCTCTCTCTTTGCATAAATACTTTTTACTTTTTCATGTTTAAGATATGTTCCTTCGTCATTCTTCGCATTTTTCTCTGTCAATTGGTTTTTAGACATGCTTGACATCTTCCTTTCACCTCTTATTGCCTTTCCTATACCATCAGTCTTTTATCTTTTATCTGATTGTTGTTGTGCCGCAGTCACCTGCAGTGCACTGCTGCAGTAGGTTTGACAAGCTGAAATCCAAGCGCAATGCTTCAGGCGTCTCTGCGGAATTCCAATGAGAGCCGTGAGCCAGGGTATGCAGGTGAACCCTGATGCAGGGCTACAGGCAGACAACCTCCTGGAGCAGGGCTGCCCAGAAAGCAATCAGACAGACTGACATGAATGGGACTGCATTGGGTGCAGACAGACAGATCACAGGAATGTGGCTGCCCAGGAAGCAGGCAGACAAGCTGGCAGGAACAGGTCTGCCCGGGCTGCAGGCAGACAGGATGAGCCATCTGAGGTAGACTTCACATCACAGGTTATACATACTGTATAAATGGGGGACAATATAGAGACACCAGTAAAGCTTGAGAAAATGTCTCTGGACAATAAGAGAGAACCTGAGTGCTCAGAAAATAAAGATGCAGACCAGAAAAAATAAATTTCTGGGAGTCCAAGGCCAAACACCTGCTTATTTTTCAGGTGACAGAAAAATTGGGTTATAAGGTGAGAGCTGTACTTGTTTTATGTGACATGGAAAAACCTCTGCTCACAAGTAGCACTGCTTAGTGCCACCATAAGGGAAAACAGGAGTAATAGTGGTTGGAATAAGCTTTGGAATATCTGTTTCCATTGAGTGTGGTATGTTATTTGTTTTCTTTTGTGTCTGCTTCTCTCTACACTTAAGGTCTTCCTGTCGCCATAGCACAAACAATAAAGTGGTTTTTGTGGAAGTGTGTTGAGTTTGACTAGATGCTTGTCAAATATTACATAGTCAGAGGAGACATGTTAGGTGGGTGGAGGTGTTGAGACAGTGGGGACAGGGTCTGAAACAGAGGGATTGAGAAGAAGTAAAGGAGAGTGGGAGGAAAGACAAAACATCTTGATACCTGGCAGTCTGCATAGTCCACAAGTAGTCCCCAGGTTGTTTACATCTGTATTCCCCTGTGATCACAGGCTAGAAAGGGTATGTAAAAACCCCAGCCAGTAGATTTCTAGTGTTTGTGCTCACCCCTATCCTGTTTCTTGTTGCAGACAGCAAGGGTAAGGAAGGTCTACTACTGTATTATTTGGGACTGTCGGGACGGAGGAGGATGCTAGTGAGACAACCAAAGTTCTCCACAGAGTTTATTTTTCTTTCTTTGCTGAGACAGATGGAAATGTGCCTGGATAGCTGCACTGAGCTGATTTAATGCTTGTGGAGGATTTTTTTGTTTTTGTTTTGCAATGGGTAGAGGCTGCATGTAGGACTAATCCTTTGGAGATTTCCTGGGGCAAGGTTGTTAATTGTTTATTTCTGAATGTGTACAGTGATAGCTTGTTCTGGTTGCAAGTACCAATTAGACTAGAAACTGGAATTTTGTACCTCACTTGTGCTGGAATGTCTGTGCACTAGTGGTTCTGGAGGATCTGACAGGTTATGCAGCAGCTGTTAAACTGCTAGATGGTGTAGTTGACTACAGTAGTTATGGCAAATTATCACTACTGTGATAATTTCGTCTCAAACTATTATGTAGAAAACCAGGATTCACAAACGTGTTGGGTATATCTTAAGATACAAAATCTTACCAACAAGTGAAGTGAAAAAACATCTTTTAAGTTATGCATTTGTGTATTTTTGGAACCTTCGGAGTATGCTTTAAAACTGCTTACCTGTAATGTGAATCTTTACACTGTATTGTTTTCTCTACGTATACATCCTGTGGTGTAACATTGTGAATGCCACCTGTGATTGCTCACATGCTACATGCTGTGCTGCTCACCATAGAGCTAAACTAGGGGCCCCAGATGTTAAAAGTCATTCCAGTTAATCAAAATTGTGCATCCAATCTGTGAGATTTCTAGTCTTGCCAAGTTTTGTGCTCTAGCCATTTTTTACATATCTGTAATATAAAAAGCGATTTCTTAACTCAAAAGCTACCAAACAGATTTTCAAGAAACTGTGGGGAAAAAAATCTCATTCACAAGTAGACGAAGAATTCTGAATACTATCCAGGTCCATTCTGAAACAGCTAAGATTTTAAGTAGATTATTTATCCCATCTACAAAGCATCCTTCATTGCCCAATTAAAACTTTCACATACCACTTTAGTTTAATCACCCACTGAAAATCTGGTTAAGCTCTTAATTACTACTGTACCACCTGATTTATTAAACTCTTGCAATTGTCTTTTTTAAACCAATTTGCCACATTACACATGGACATAAGAGACACACTTAGTGCAGAAACAAGGCTGGAGAGGGAAGTAACAGCAATAAAATACATGTTTTTGTTTTAGGTTCTGTTGCTAGAAAGAACTCTTCCATTGATGTTACACAAAGAGGAATGAAAAAATTATTTAAATAAATCTACTACTACTTACTATAAATATTACAAATGTACTGTATAATAATAAATGTCAAAAACATAGCAAATAAATCAAAGCACCTCTATATTACAGTATGCCAATATTTTTTTTTTCAAATTAAAATGTTTTACAATAAACATCTCTTTTTTCAAAATGGAGAATAAGTATTTTATTAGGGTGTCATGGTGGTACGTTGATGAGCATCTCTGCCTCCCAGTACTGGGGTCCTGGGCTCAATTCTGGACCTAGGGTGCTACCTATGTAGAGTTTTTATGTTCTCTCCATATTGGTGAGGGTTTCTTCCAGGTGCTCCAATTTCTTCCAACAGTCCAAAGATATACTGGTATGTTGATAGGCTTCTGGGAAAATTGACTCTGGTGTGTGCTTGTTTGTGTCTGTGTCTGTGCGTCTGCTCTGTGATGGACTGGCATCCTGTCCAGGGGGGATTCTGCCTTCCACCTGCTGCTTGCCAGGATAGTCAGGATACCTCCCACACAAACCATAATTAGATAAAACAGAAAAGGGATGGATGGATTTCTTTAGGAAACAACTGGGAGAACAAAGAAAATATAGCAGATATTAAGTTGATCGATTGTATGCAATGTTTTGAGTTTCAAAATACAATCAGAAATAAGGGTTTATCTGAGAGCCTGTAGCAATGTGGTGAAATGTGTGATCCTGGATACAGAGTTACAGCAATGTTACTCCACCCACTCTACCTACAGTACTGTACCTTGATTCCAAAAACATTGTTATTTTCAACGTTTTAATTATTGTTTCTATCTCATACTAAGGTGTCAGTAGATCATAATTATCTAAACAATCACAACACCACAGCCATCGGCATTCAAAACAAGAAGGAATCTGATACACGCCAAACAGCGATTTGTTCAGTAATGTACATTGTGTAAAACTGTTCTAGATAAAACAAAATTCTACTAGTTTTTGTTAAGATGTTTGTGACTTTGCTTTGAAAACATAACATAACTCATGTTATGTCACAAATTTGCACCAATTGCAAATATATGTTTATTTTTTAATATTTTCTTTTTTTTGCATTTGCAAAGACTTCTCATAATACCAAATATTCTTACTTTATTTCCTCTGGTTGTCACAGAAAAGACAAAAGAAATCAAACAGTCACCAGTGCTCAGTGAGAAAATGTCATAATTGCTCATAGTTAAATCATGCATGACAAAACAAATTCTCCTAAACCCATATCAACATCCATTTTCATTTTTCTAAAGACATTTGGGATTAGTATATTTTGTTCTGTTGCACCTGTCTGTCTATCAAACCTAAAACTAAAAGACTTGACTCGAGCCTTGATTTTTATTTTTACTGTACAATTACAAATGCCAGCGTAAGATCTGCCAGAGGTCAAATTAAACAACAGTTTTCTGCAGTGAATTTGAACTGTCATGTGCAAAACAAGCTTCATCAGTACATAGACAAATAAGAAAGATGTTTCATAATTAGGCTTCCAAGGAACACAATATTTCAACAGCTGGGTGAATGCTTCAATGTGTTCAATGTGGAGGAGACACTTCTTAGGTGGGAAGAATTTTCATACTAGCATTTCCTCACCAGCATCCTCAGAACAAAAGCTTGAAAGAAAATGACAATCTGGTGCGAGGGGGCTCAGGAAGTCAAACTTAGATGCATTGTGTATATTCTCCGAAAGGAACAATATATTGTGACTTTTTTTAGATTCTGTTTGTTAACATCCTGTATTACCCTGTATGTGTTTCAAGAACTACCGATGATTATATGTTGATTTTCTGTGAGTTTGACAAAATATTAACATAAAAATATATCTGCCCCAAGAACTAATGAAGTAGTTTGCTACTGAATCACTTATTCTGTGGACTGAAAGAGAACAAGTGTTATGAAGACAAAAATTAATGGTTTACTGGAAAGCTATGATTGCATGGTCATTTTTCAAATTACCTTTGACACTTGACAAAAATCTGCTGTCAATCCACTCATAGGTTTACTTGTTAACCTGAATCTTATCCCAGAACTAACTTGCCACTGTTCAAATATGTATTTTAAAGTAAATACCAAGAGAGCACCCTTAACAGCATGTGAAATTAAAAAAAAAAAGATATACTGCAGGAAAAAAAGTACATTGAAATAAAAGGGTGGGTAGAAAAAAGAAACTAGAAAGACTAAGAGGTAGAAAAGAGTAAAAGGGGTACAAAGATCATGCAAAATATTTATTTTTCTAGTTTTACATTAGCAAAAGATACATATTAAAGAGACTAAGATTACACACAATAAAAAATGCCATATGTTTGAGTTCACTAAATAAAATTCACTATCTAAAAATAAAAATATACTGAACAACAGAAGTTTATTAAAGTTGTAGGAGGAGTAAGATTGCTAGTTGCCCCAATATTAATTAAATTATACACAGGAGAAGCAGTCAGATGTTTCTCTCATTTTAAATGCATCCATTCCGTCCAAGCGGAATCTCTTTCAACCGACAAAGTGACTTCATATTACTGAAATAAGTCACTGAGAATCGGCTTGCCAAAAATGTGGATGTGTTTGTTTCTTCTGGAAATGTTGAAGGATCACAAATCAGAAAAAGACTCCATGAATCCAGAGACTCAAATCTGAATACTTAAGTAATCATCTTTAGCACTGTAGGGCTGTCAGCATGTTCATGTGAAGCTACTGATCCTCTGCTCTGTACCTGATATCTTTGCCGCTTTTCACATTTAAGTAAAGCTGTAAACAATTCAACCACTCCAAGAAGCTCCTCTTTATGTTCTCAAATATTGCATTTTTGATTCTGTAGTATTAGAGATCTGTGCTGTACAAAGTTACAAAACTGGTCAGTTTTGGTTGCTAATAGCTAATCAATCTAAGGATCTCATACAGTCATCAGTGTCTACAATATGGTAGGGTACCCTCAAACCCTTGTCACTGAAACCAAAAAATAAAGGGTGCTTTTCAAAATAACCAGATTTTTCAAACAACAGGGTGTTTTTCAGTACTAATCACTGGCAATGTAAAAAAACATATTCTGGCTATCTTAAAAAGAGATAGAAACCTGCAATTAAGTTGATATTTTCTCATCAGAGCTACAGGTTTTTGGATAAAGAATTATATTTTGTGTGATAGAAAATTGTATTTCTTTTAGCATCAAAATAACATTTATACCTTTTACAATGAATGGCAGTGACAAACAAATTACTGAATTAATTATTAGAAATTTGCTATTAACTACCAAACAAGCTAGATTCTCCAAATGGCTGCCTCTCACTTGTAACCTTCTGATGTGCTGTGTTCAATGTACAGATTTAAGATAAAGTTAAAGTCAAGGAGTGGTATTTGCAAGTAAACAGGATTTTAAAGTATATTACAGGTAGAATTAATAAAGTTGTACCTGGTGAATATAAATTGTTTAAAGGAAGAAATATGCAGAATGCTCTTTAAAGTAGGTACATTTCACCACTGATAAGTAATGTCTTGTGATGCTTCCTCACCCCCTGAGGCTAGATGTGTCAACATTGTAAGATATACTTTCACTCTGTGGAACTCGCCCTTTGGGAATAGTAGAGAAGATACAGATTTTTGGAACAAAATATATATTGTTAAACTGTATACACTACATTTCTCTAGGTTGCAGTTTATTTTGTTTGTATTGTGTTGTGAATGGCTTTGATTTTTTTTTTTTCCTGACAAGGTATTTTTAAGAAGTATTAATGTAGCACCCAAGTGACTCACCAAGTAAAGGCACTAGCTCCGAGCACAGGTTGGGCTCTATGATTCAGACACTGCAAGTTTGAGCCTGGGTCATGTCACTAGTAGTTGACTCCCACCAGGATTTCCCCAGGCGACAACACATAACTGCCTGAGAGGTAGGGTTGGGATTAGCTAGCCAGGGTTTTCTCAGCTTCTGTCGAAACAGTGACCTCTGAGATTTCCCAGGTGTCAGGAAACCAATTGGTAGAATAGGAGGATCCTTATGCGGAACCGTGAATCCCGCAGAATGCACAATAGAACAGGCACAACCCAAAAGATGTAATCCAGGGGCTTGATCAATTAGGGAGGTAATGAGTCCAGTAACCAGGGAAATCCAAAAGATAATCCAAAGACAAAATCCAAAAGGTGTGGTCAAAAGGCAGGAGCAAAGATTTGGTACCAGGAGATCAATCAAAAGGCTTAGAAACACGCACAAGAGAATTCTACAGGAGGCTTCTCAATAAAAGCATGGGTCGGTGTGTGAGGGAACTTTAAATACTGAAGGAAAAGCGATGTGGTTGGATAATTGGTCTGGGAGTGAGAATTTGAGGAATCTGGTGCATGTGGGAATGTGATGGGTTCAATTAGGAATGAGATTGTGAAACAGTGGGAATACAAGGGCATTTGCGAGGGAGAGTGTGGGGCGTGACAGTACCCGCCCTTTAGGGTCGGCTCCTGATAACCCGATGGAACATTTACGAAAGAAGTCATCAATGAGACTGCGATCCAAAATATCTCCCTTGCAGACCCAGGAATGTTCCTCAGGGCCATAGCCCTCCCAGTCGACTAGAAATTGCCGGCGGCCCTGAAGCCAGTGGGTATCCAAGATCTTATTGACCATGTAGGTAGGTAGGCAAGCAGGCAGGCCATCGATGAGTTGTGGTGAGGGTGGAGGGGGTCGAGGTCGGGAGAGGGGAGATCTATGGTAGGGTTTCAGGAGAGAGACATGGAAGGAGGGATGCACCTCGAGATTCGGGGGAAGGGCGAGGCGATAGGTTACGGGGGTGAGCTGGGAAATGATGCAGAAAGGTCTCATATAACGGAGTCCCAATTTACGTGAAGGCTGTCTAAGGGGTAAGTTCCTAGTAAACAGCCAGACAAATTGACCTCATCGTAATCTGGGCACAGGTCATCAATGACAGTCTGCAGCAGTCTTCTGTTGAAGAAGGTCTTACAGAAGGCTTAGAAAGACACACAAGAGAATTCTGCAGGAGGCTTCTCAATAGTGAGCATGAGTTGGTGTGTGAGGGAACTTTAAATAGTGAAGGAAAAGGGATGTGGTTGGATAATTGGTCTGGGAGTGAGAATTTGAGGAATCTGGTGCATGTGGGAATGTGATGGGTTCAATTAGGAATGAGATTATGAAACAGTGGGAATGCAAGGGTGTTTGTGAGGGAGAGTGTGGGGCATAACACCAGGCACCTGTAGGCTTGCAGCTACCCTAGTGAATGATACACCATTCCTTCATTCAGAGATGAACATCTTGTAAGTCATTGCTTGCATGCCACTGTATACCACTGTATATCATTATAACACAATTATTATTGAATGAAATAGATTAGTATTTAATCCAAGATAACATGAGAGAGATATGGATGATGTAACTGACTGTCACTGTTCTCCGAAAATATTACGACAACAAATTCAAAGGTGTTATTTGTGCTTTACTGTCATGCAATTTATATCTGGGATCAAGAGATTAATATGAATAAGCACAGTATAATGCTCATTTTATTCTTGGGTAATTCCATGCATTTGATCATATTAAAATAAAAACATGCTTTGTGTTCAACCCAAGTGACAATAAGAAGTGGGACATATTCACTAAGTAAATTGTAGAATGTAAAATTCAGTATTTGGCATTTTGGTTGACATACAGTAGGAGCTTAGTTTTTTTCATCTGTTACGGGGCAGGATAGCATAGTGTGTAAATCTCTGGACTCGTGACAGATAGATTGTTGGTTCAGATACCTGTTGCAGACATTGCTGTTGTAACTTGAACAAGGTACCTTACCATGATTGCTCCAGTCCATCCAGCTATATTAAATGGGACCTCTGTTTGCTGGGGGTACAGTAGGTTCTGTGATGAACAGGCATCCCATCCAGTTTGGGAGTGTTGTGTTTTCTGTTCTCTTGCCCCCTTCTCTCACCAAACCGGCATTCTGTCTCTTCACAGTGATCTGTTCCGAGACCAGGCTTTCTAACCACTTCCTATTCCTTTACTCCTGGAGAATAAACATGCTCCTTGCAATTAAAGTCTTAATAAACTCATAATTAGAAAATTACCACTTATAAACACGTTTAAGGAAAGAAATTGTATCAATCAGCTGCAGGTTAACCTCAGCACATTTAAGCATGATGACCAAGTGTATGAGCTATGGCTTTGTTTTAGGCTTGAACAGCATTGCTTTGATGGACAACAACCTGTTTATATGGACAAGGTTCAGTAATCATGATTCTAAAAAATGGTGCTTGAGTTGTTTTATAATATCTGGGAACCATACAGGTATATGACCATTTTAGAGCTACACAGGACAACTTAGTGACCCATACTGTATAACAGCAATACTGACTTTGATAATAAGGTGTATTCTATTTCCAATAAAAACACTGAGATAAGATGCAAAAATGTTTACGCACAACCAAAATAGTGCATACAAGGCATTAGACAAGGAGGCACATACAGTATGACTCAGCCTGCTAGCCACTTATCTTTGCAATACGCTGCACTCTATCAATAAGAGTATAAAGATGCTGTCTAAAAGACTAACACACAGTGAAATTTCTTGTGAAATTGTCACAGCCACACATAATCAAACAAGCCTCCTTTAATTCCCAAAGGTTAGGAGCTCCAGTGGGATACCCAATACTGAGCACCGAGGTGATGGGAAAGTGCCCTTAAGTACTCTGGTGCGGTGGTGATTAACTAATTAGTCTGCATTTGCGGGAATTAGAGGAGGCTTGGGTCTGATTATGCATGGCTGTGATAGAAATAGAGATTTAACATCATTATGACATAAAGCAAAGATAAACCATATAGTGTATGAATTAGGCATAAAGCCAAATATTGGACCACACTGCCAGAATTAAGAAAGACAAATATCCATAGAGTCCTTATGTGTTTGAGTTTATGCATGAATTTAAGCCAAAACAATGTTAGCACAACATAAAAAGAAACCTTACATTATCATGAAAAATCAGAGTATTTATAACATCTGCTGAACCACCATAACACAAAACTTCATTACTTCATCACTGCAATATTGTAAAGTATGTTTAGTTCATCCTCAAGTGTAAATATTTAATAAAGTGATTACATTTTATAAAATGATAAGCACCACTTTCTTAACTTATTAATTAGTTATAAGTAATTCTTTGAAACAATAAACAAAACCCTCAGAGCTAATTTGAATTTCTGATTTTTTCTGGCTTTTCTAAAAGATACTTCTACTGTTCCTAAGACAATCACATGGAAAAATAAAATTGCCTGCACCACCAAAATCTCCAACAGATGTCCAGAATTAGGACATAAGAAAGATTACAAACTATAAGAGGCCAATTAATCTATCTTGCGTATCTGGTTGTTAGTAGTTAATTGTGATCTCACCAAGCCATTTTACATTTCACGAGGAATGACAGCAGCCGAAAGCTTGGGAGAAATTAGAATCGTTTATTGTGATGTGGAGATTTGGCGTAACCCGCTTGGCTGAGGGCCAACCTCCCGGCCGTTGGACGGGGAGGATAGGACCCCCATGCGACCAATGGGGTAGCTGCAAAGGTGGAGAGGGGGTGGAGGAGGGATGCAGAAAACGAACGAGGAAGAGGAGAGGGTGACGTTTGATATTTATGGAGACCGGTTGCTTACGTCAGGATTAGTGAGAATTGCAGCAGCTGTGTCGAATGAGCGCGGCTGCCTTCATTCCTCCCGAACTTTCATTAAAAACTCCATTTCACGAGGAATGACAGCAGCCGAAAGCTTGGGAGAAATTAGAATCGTTTATTGTGATGTGGAGATTTGGCGTAACCCGCTTGGCTGAGGGCCAACCTCCCGGCCGTTGGACGGGGAGGATAGGACCCCCAAAAGAACCAAGCGGGACCCCCAGTCACCAGTGCAGAAAAACAAAAACAAAAGATTATTGGGCCAATTCAGCTGAGGAGAGAAAGTGCCTGCTTGAGGATACCGGGGTTAGTTTTAATGTATGCATGGTAAGCCTCGGAGGATCGACGGCCGAGTTGCTTGATGAGATACTCGGGTATGCCCTGGCGAGCGGCGGAGGATGCGGCCCCTGATCTAAAGGAGTGCCCGGAGAATTGTTTAGGAGGGTATCATGATGCGGCCCTTCTCATTTGCAAACAGAGGGGCAGTAGGCGAAGCTCCGGCAGAGGTGCGAAGATGTGCGTAATGGGATAGAGGCTCGTAAGGGCTTATGTAGGAACAGAGTTTGGAATAATAGGTGAGAGTGGCGGATCTGAGTTGGTTGGTTTTGCTTTTCTTGAGATAGAAGGTCAGCGTCTCGGCAGGTAAGATGGAGATGTTGGATAAGCAGGGTTGAGGAGAAGGATCGAAGGATGTGGAATTAGCAGTAATTTTGGAATGCCTTAGGAAGATAAAGAAGGCTAACAAGAATAAAGATTCAAGAGGGCGGTCGACCCAGGGTGAGTGGTAACCTGACCTGACAACGTTGAGGCAGGATTCAAGGATGTCTGAGGTAAGTGGTGCGTGTAGGTTCGGAAGTGGTTTTCAAGCCACTGAAAGCCTTTAAGGAGAGTAATTTGAGGGTGGATAAGGGATGGACAGATCGTGCCGAAAAGGAGTGGATGCCGCACAGGTATACTTTGGTGGTGGATGCTCGTAGCTTGAGTGAGTTTCTACGATAGCAAACGAAGGATGATACGGTGAGAATGTCGAAAGAACGGAATTTTATGTTCGCGGAGAGGTGGAAGGATTGGAAGCTCTTCCGGGCAGTGCAGTAAGAATTGAGAGTTCGAGGGGCGATCCCTAAGAGGATAGTTTGCTGGGCCAGCTGGAGATAGCGATGGAAAGGATGATTCAGAGGAACGTGAGTTCCGAATAGGGAGGTACTGTGCACGGGTTCAGTCTTGCATCTGGTGCCAAGTTCCTGAATTGAAAGCGAGAGAGAGAGTCAGCTATCTCATTAAGGTGGCCTGGAATGTGAGCAGCTACGCGGATGAATTGATGTGTGAGAGAAATCCATTTAAGGCAGCAGACGATATTTCATGATGGATTGGGATGAAGACCTTCCTTTGTTGGTTATATGAACTACTGCATGGATGGCCGAATGGATGAGGACGGTTTTTTGTTTCCAATTGTGGCCCCAAAGAGAAGCAGCAACGACAATTGGAAATATTTCTAACAAGGCCGATGACTGGTTGGCGAGAGGGATTGGAAAGAAATCAGGAGGCCAAGGGGCCGCGAACCATTGGCCTTTGTAATAGCCTCCGAAACCGACTGAGGGGGCTGCGTCTGTGAAAAGCTGGATATCCTCAGTGTCAGAGAGGAGGTCATCGTAGAAAAGAGATATGCCATTCGAGTTGGCCAAGAGAAGCTGCCAAAGCCTGAGCTCGGATTTGCAGTTGGCTGAAGGGCTTACGTGGTGGTATAGAGAGGGCATGGAAGAGGCGAGGTCGAGAAGGTAGACCGTCCTTGAGGGATGATACGCATGGCGTAATTGAGGTGGCCGAGCGGAGAGAGAAGTTCCCTCTTTGTGCGAAATTTGGCGGAAGAATAGATAGAGATATACATCTGGATCTTGTCGATTTTGTCGCGAGGCAGGGAAGCGGAGAAATTGATGGAATTGAGGGTGATCCCGAGGAATTGGATTATATGAGAGGGGCCAGTTGTTTTGTCCATGGCAAGGGGTACCCCTAGTTTCCTAAAAACGGAAAGAAGTGTGGTGGAGGCTCTTGCAGGTGGGGTGTGAGGAAAGTCTATGGTAAGGAAATCGTTGAGAAGGTGGACGAGAAAAGGAAGCTTATAGTTATTCGAGGGGATCCGGCCGAGAGCTTCGGCTAAGGTACCGAAAATGTTTTGGGCTACTCCTACGTCCGAAGATAAGGCAGACTGCGAAGAACTTGTTCCACCAATGAACTCCGAAGAGGTGCCAGAGGTCTGGGTCAGGAGGCATAACTTTAACGGCGCTGGAGATGTTGGCCTTAGTGAGCCAGGCGCCCAGACGGACCGCTATGCCGATGGGATTGATGTGGTATGCGGGGAATGGGGAAGAGTCAAGTGGGCCAATCATGAAATCATTCTCGACTTTGGATGCTAGCAAGGAATCAACGGACTGGGGATCGGCGGTGGCAGATTGCAAATTTTTGCAAAAGAAGAAGGAAGTGTGCACGGGCCTGGTGAGAATCCGAAGGAAAGGCCGTCGAGTAAGATGTGGGTGGAAGAGGGGTCGGGATGACGGAGCAGGCCGAAAGCAAGAGCGGGGATGTCGATTGGGGTAGACGGAAAAGCCAGTAGTCTTTTGGGAACGCTGAAGGTGGAGCGAGCATGGAAGGGCCGGCGGGGGCAGGCAGAGCGAGCATGAGCTTCGCCGCAGAAGCTGCGAATGTGAAGGAAGCGACGAAGTGGAGAGGTACGTGTAGAGGAATTGAAGATGTTGGAAATTTGTTGGCCTCTGATCATCACGATGGGGCGACCGCGAACATCTTTGGACCGGGAAGGTTTGAAGAAGACCTGGCGGGAGAATAGATGCTGTGGGGGAGAAGGGGCGGAGTCAAGGTTGGGCTTGCGGATGGTATCTGGGCAAAGATTTGATGAATGTGTCCGAGAGGAACAGAAGTCGCAGGAAAGGGCTTGGACATCGGTGAAAGTGCGGCAGTAAAAGTCAATGTCGAGGGCTCCCCAGTAGGTGCGCTGGTTCCGTTGGAGTAGGCGGGCAGCGGCCTCGGCCAAGCACTCCTTATGGTAATCGTAGAACAGGGAGCCCTCGAAAAGGACGGATAGATCGGGGATGCTGTGCATGTAAATCGTCGAGTTCCTGACGACGTTGGGGAAAGGCGGAGCACGTGGTGTCGCAGAAAATGCTGAAAGCCAATCAGAAGTCGGAAATTCGAAGGACTGAAGCAGAGTGAGGGTCAGAAGATTTGAGAGTAACGGAAATCGAGCTGCAGTCGACTGTTTTAGAATCAGAGTTGTAAGTGGAGGAAGAGAGACGGTGAGCTAGATTGACGTCCGCACCTCAGAATTTGCTGCCGGAGTGAAAAGGGAATGGGAGGAGGACTAAACGTTAGTGTGTTAGGAGGAGCTGGGAGAGGAACGGCTGTTCGGAGAGGAAAGTCCTTAGTAAAGGGGAGATTGGAATCCAGGGCCGAAGGCATGGGGATGACGGATGCCGTGTTGGACACCGGGGAAGGGAGAAGATGAGGAGAGAAGAAGAGCGGAAAGCAGGTTGTGGTAGGAGGGGTTTGACGGATCTGGGGCCTGAAGCTCAGTGGCTTGGGATATGGAAGCCGAAGACTGTTGAGGAATTGAAGCGGGGGCGAAGGCTGTGTTAGGGACTGAGGAGGCTGCCGAGTCGTCTTGGACGCCAGGGGGTGGGGGAGGGTAAGGGCCGCCTGCTGGCTGAGCTGGGGGTCGTTTACTAGCTGGCCTTCGGGCCGTGGAGACAGCAGCATGGGCCGAAAGAAAAGAAACCGGGGCCGAAGGCACCAAGCTGGCGGAGCTTGAGCCGTGTTGGACGCCGGAGGTAGAGACAGAGGAGAGTGCAGAAATTAGATTAAGCGGAGAAGGGGGGGGAGGGGCGTGAGCCAGGGGCCTTAGACTCGGCAGCAAGGGGGCAGGAGGCTGGGTGGAAGAGGCTAGGTGCAGTTGTTCAGCAGAGGAATGGATTGCTTGGAAGAAGAGAGACACGGATATATCAGGACAAGACAAGACAGAAGATGCGACAGGCAGAGGCGCGGGCGGCCTCGGGGTCCTCACGTTGGGATGAGTGGCGGTGGCGCAGGTGATGTCATCAGAGGGCGCCGGGGGAAGCTGGGGAGTTGATGTTTCCTTGTGTAGACTGCGGTTAAGTACAGGGAAAACGGAGCTTTTTTTTTTTTGGAACCATTTCTTTTAAAATGGACGCCATGTTTTCGAAGTATCCTCTGGAGGCTTGCTACGGTCCGGTTGGAAATCGCGAGAGATGATCCAGGAGAAGGGGGGGCCGATGTGCATGGAGCGCGGCGGCAGGGACATCCTCAAGAGAAGCCGGGGTTGTTTGGAGATTTTGCCGTGGAGGAACGGGAAGGCTGGGTTTGTAATGAGAGAGGGACTACGACGGCGGAATGCAGTCTTCGGCGAGGAGTTGGATCTTGTGAGGACTGGCTGGGAGATGAGCGGCGCTGATGTGGCACGGCGGGTGAAGGAGGCGATGAGACGGAGGTGAGGGGAGCTGTGGGGGGTGGACTGGACGAGAAGGGTAGGAGAGTCTCCTGCGCTGCAGAAAAGGTCTTCATCGGAGCGGCGGATTTGTAGATCCATGAGAAGGGAGCTCGGATTCGAGCTAGGCAAAAACAAACCATGCAGAAAACGAACGAGGAAGAGGAGAGGGTGACGTTTGATATTTATGGAGACCGGTTGCTTACGTCAGGATTAGTGTGAATTGCAGCAGCTGTGTCGAATGAGCGCGGCTGCCTTCATTCCTCCCGAACTTTCATTAAAAACTCCATAAAAACATAAGTCATGCCATGGTAAGACTGTAAGCTTGACTTTGTCAATCATTTTTCAAGATTTATTTTTTGTTCAAGTTTAAAAAGATTTAGTTATTTTAACAACTTAAACTGTCAGGCTGTGGTGGCTCTGTGGCTAAGGCTCTGTGCCTCTGGCTGGAAGGTTGCTGGTTCTTATCCCGTAGCTGGCAGAGGGCTCTGAGAAAGGCCCTTAACTCCAACTGCTCCAGGGGCATTGTATAAATGGCTGAGCCTGTGCTATGACCCCAAGCTTCTCTCCCTGTATGTGTGTTTCATGGAGAGCAAGTTGTGGTATGTGAAAAAAGACAAATTCCTAATACAAGAAATTGGATATGGCCAATAAAGTGATCTGATCTTTATAGAAAAAGCATGTCTGTTGACATACGCCTGCTTGGATATGTGCCCCTGCTGTGTATCACCTTGTGTGGAATCACAATCTGAAAATGACATTTAGTTATACTGAACACAATTTATTACAATGTCACATTGCTTAAAGAAGAAGAGATACACTTGGTATTCATTATGTTTACAGATTCATTTTCTTGAAATCCATAATGGAGACCCTTATTTGTACAGGTACTGTGCTAAGACATACCTACAAAAAAACCTCATACAGAAAAGTGTATGCAGCTGTTAGCAATAGTTGAATTATACAGAACCAACATTAGTAATTTTGATGCTGACATGTTGATTACAAAAGACATAAAAGATGTCAGGAGTCGATTCCAGTAGTCTACTACAGGTATGTGATTAATTAAATAGGAATGAGGAAAAAGCAGACTTCTGAAAACATCAAATGTAAGTGAAATGTAATCCCCCTTTTTGTTACTTTCCACAGAAATCCTGAGAAACTTCCTGGTATTTGATTAAATCTGAATACAGATATTTACATTTTTGAACCTATGTCATCAAAGAATATGTTTGGTCATGAGACATGGGAAACGGGAAACTAATTTAAATGGTTACACGTTTAATGATTCGTGTAGTTTCATTTTATTTGCATAGTAAGTGCTGAAAAGGCCAGAGAAAAAAACTGTATTTTTTTAACATCTTAAAATGTTCTCTCCCAGTTAGTGCAAGCATTTTTAGAGTAGGAAGAGAGTCTCTTTCATTTCAGGACTTCCAGATTTAAAGAAAGTGAGAATTAACTCTAGAATATTACGTAGTATTCTTGAGTAGAAAGCAGGTTTATCTCTTGTTGGCTTATATAGCCATTATGTAGAACTTTGAATACTTGGAAGCAAGCTGTGTTTTTTTCTGGTTGGTCAAGGTATAACTTGTATGTTTTATGTTGTATGTCATGTTGTTTAGTTTGTGTTATTTTGATAAAATAGTGTTGTTTCACTGTTTAGTGAATTTGTTTACTGATTCAATACTTCTGAATAAAAAAATTTGTAGCCTAGATTATATTGTGTTTTTTTGAGTAAATGTCTATTTTCAACGCTGGTTACCCTTGCCCATTATGTAACGTTTTCCTGAACTTCTAAAATATGGGTTAATAATCAATTATAACTGAATTGATCGATATGAAATGTGAAATAATCCCTCTTATTAATGTTAATTGTTCCCCCCCCCCAGGAGCGACGCGCCGGTTGGAGTATTCTCGGTCGCATTTAATGGCAACGTCAGCTCAAAGATTTGGTTCAAACCACCAAATGGAGACGGGTGTGCCTACAAGTGGACCCTGCTGATGCGGGATTAACACTAGGATGAGAGAGAGATTAATGTTAATTGTTAAAACAGTTATGCCCGTTATTAATGCATTTTTTTCCATCGTGCTCTCTAGGACTTTATGGTGATATCCCATTAGTGCTTTCCTGGGCTAATTATACTGTTTGCATATTGTACTAACAACAAACAATTTCTTTAATAACAATGATAATATTGTGGAGACATGATGTTGTCACCACATGACAATTTCAAATGAGATACTTTATGTCACAATACTGTATAACAATAATATAATTATTGTTTTTAATAATATACTGTGCTGTATACAGAATTATTAGCAATTCTGGTAAAAGGTAATTAGAAAACAGCTAATTTTATTTTCGATTTTGATTATAACATGTTATACATCGTGATTTAAAAAAATAAAAAAACAAAAAGAGAAGAGATTAATAAAGTTTTGAGTAGTGATTTGAATGACTTTGTTGCATACTGTAAGCTGTATTGGAGCTGATACAAATCTGCACTATATAAGATCAATCTATTTAAATTGTTAATATTGCAATTTGCCCTTGAGGTACAGTAGACACCACTAAAAACCTTTTAATATAATTTTAATGATCATTTGCAAAACAGTGATGTAAGTAATGGGATCTAGATGAAGGTGGTCTCCAAAAAATTGAGTAATCAGTAATCAGTAATCAGTACTATACTGTAGTTGATGTGCTGTACAGTACTGAATGGATATCTGTGATTCTTTAACATATTGTATGTGGCTGTCAGGAAATGTAGTTTTTTATCCATGTACAGTATTTGTCAGGAGTTGCAGCAAAGCGGCTGGTTAGGACCCTATGCGAGGCTGTGGTAGATTAATCCCCCGAAAAGTTCCATAAAGTTCCAAAAGTAACCAAATCCTAAAAAAGTAAAGTAATTCTGTAGTTAAGGGATTGAGCAAGGGTTTTGAGAGCCAAAATATGATTAGGTTTAAAGTGTTCTTTTCCTAAAAGGTAAAGCAAGGGTTGAGCTCAGAAGAGGGAACCTTAATAGTGAACGGAGACTGAGTGGAGTGAGAGGGTATAAATAAGGAAGAGCATGTGGACTGATAATTGTTTAATTAGTGCATGGATGTTTACGGTGAGAGGTGCTCGTGGGTATGTGGTGACGTTTAAGTGCTTGTGTGCAGTTCGTGACAGTATTCGGCTCATGTTGTAGAACTAAAAACTATATGCTGTGAAGGAGACACTTCCTGTTCTGTTTTCAATAAACTAATACCATGTCAAATAATTAATGACATTCTATTCCCAACACTTATTTCCAAGGAGGAATAAATAGGGGTGTGGGTAAGTGTTTATTTAGACTGTAAGTTCATCCTTGCAAAAATGTTTGTTTGCCATGTTACATTTTTAAAACAAAAGCTTGGCTATGTATTTTATGTTATACTTTCAAGAAATATGATTATTGGACTAAGAAAGAAACAGATGGAATGAAACTACAGAAGCATCTTACGCAACCTAAAAGGACTTCTTTGAGCAGCGAAGGGTTGAATTCAGCATGCTGAACAGAACCGTAGTATACTGCAGTGTGCTTTCTGCTGGCATGAAGTCTGATGCACATTCTAGATGGCTGCATCTACTGTATAATTACTGGTTCTTAAGATACTACTGTTTAATAAATATTTAATACTGTGCCAATTTGTCTGACAACCACAAGCAACTGCGCTAATTTAAGGATTCACTGCACTGTCTAGCAGTTTTACAGAGTAGTGCATTCGATTATTAAAAAAAAAGAATAACACTAAGATGTGCTGCTATCTGGGATACCACGGCGCCTACAGCACATTCTAGATGGCTGCATCTGAAAATTTAGATTCAAGGCAATCAAGCTATAATCCATTATTTAATCATATTGAAATAGTTTGATCTGTGGCCATGAATTTGTATTCAAACAAAATGTCCTTCATTCCAGGAAAGATTGTAATGGTCAAAGTTCATCATATAAGAGTAACAACAAGCACACATTATTTATGTTCTTTATCCATTTCCAATAAGATCAGTATTTGAATATGTGAAGATTTATTCAAACCTCTTGGCAATTCATGTTAGACTATTACTTGAAACTGTTCCAAGCCTCATCAAGGATGCGATTTTAGCAACAAAGAAAATGTAAATGAAAACAAGACACAAAGACAGACAACCATGAAAAACACCAGTGACAGATTTAAGGAAATGGGTGGAAAGGAGTGTCTACTTTGTTCTGGTTCATTTCAGTTCAGAGAATTCCAGAAAACATTTTGATTTGGGTGGATAAGACATCTACAAAGCTTTGTGTCCCGGTCCCTATAATGTGGAGATACTTTTTGCAGGTATTTTAATGAGCCTTACTTCTATTAGTACTGTAAGTACTTCTATTACAATCACATACTAGGTCTTGCCTTTTACATTGTGCCACATAGCAATGTTAAGCTTTATAGCAGCAGTTTGTAGCTTAAATATTGCCTTATTTAGTTAAAAGGTACGATAAATCTCCCCAGGTACATTCCTCCAATATCTGTATTCGAGCTCTCTTAGTTTTATTTTTTTCCCAGACAGAAAACGTCTGTGTAACAAGCAGTGGGTAATTTTTATAGCCTGCACATATTGAGAGTAAAAGTAACCTTTTTTTTTTCAGACAAAAAGATCTTCTGTAATAAACCGAGTAATGGTTACATCCTACTTAAAGTGAGAATAAAAGGTTTAATTAATGAATATAGAGGTAGAATACAGTAGAGGTGCATATTATTATATAGTGATAATATGCATAACACATTATCACCAGAATTTTTTTTAAAAAGTACAGTATAATAATAATAATATTAATAATAATAGGAAATTTAACCAGGATCCCGGGGTAACACCCTTGTTCTTTTCTTTGTATTATTATTATTAGTAGTAGTAGTAGTATTATCAAAGTTCTTCATAATTTCCTCTTTATATTCCAGGAGTACCTTAAACTTTTCAAAGCTCACATTTCACTGCTTTTTGTCATAGAACCTTTGGCTGTGTTAATTTTTGTGGAAGCTAAAACAAAATATCTTAGATTACATACCAAAGAAACCAGATAGCAAGTAAAGTTCTGCACAAAAAATGGATTGTTTGACTAGGGAAGGTGCTGACTAACAGATTTGAAAGTAATCCCCCATTTTTATTCACCTATAAAAAACTATTGAGTAACTCACACAACAAACATTAATCATATAATCCCTAACAGATTGTCATCACATATCACATACAGTACGTATTGCTCAAATCAAACATCACCTTTTGTTTCTGATTGAAAACAGTTTTGAAGGTAAATTATGAATCTAGAAATCAGAGAAATGTTTTGTTCTTGTGACAGACAATGTTTTTAAAGAGAGTATAAGCAAACCTTGTTCATATTTTACTTTTGAGCAAGAAAAATAAATAATGTTTTCTAAGTGTAATCTTAAAACAAACAAGCATAGAATTTACTCCCTTTCAATATTGCTTTCTTTAATATTACCTTTCTTCAAGGTAATATCATCACCTTAGGAACCTTAGTGGCAATAACAGTGAATATAATCCAGTGATATATTACTGTATGAACTATAAGAACCAAACACACCTCATTTGTGACCAGCAATTCACCATTGCCATCCCACAAACAAACACCAGGCTGACAGATTTTTTTTTTTAGTATTGATGGTTAACTATATTTTAATAGTATTAATTAATACACTCACTATGATACAACAATGGTATTGTTTTAAAGTGAACTGTATATACATATATCACATATTTTATGTTTAAAATGAATGGAATATATGGTTTTGTAATGTTAAGGTACTGTACCACATTAGAAAATATCCAAAATACTTAAAAAATGAAGTAAAAGTTCAGAAATAATGTGAAACTCAGTCCCCAGTTCTTGGAGACTTAATTTGTATCATAAACATACCACAATACATTTGGTGCTAACCAGTGAGTATGCAGCAGTTTTACAGAGAGGTAAAAAATGACTACAAAAGTTCAAAAATGTTATCTAGAAATAAGTGTACACATACACACTTTCATGACAACTTTGTTGAGTAAGCAAAGATTTTAGATAAAACACATTTGATTTACATACAAATTATTTTTGTAGGACCCAACTTTCCAATTTAATATGAGACTGTCTTATTCCAAATTATGTTTTATAAAAGTTTGCTTTTTGCTTTTATTCTACAACAGAAAAGTAATCACTGAACCACATGTTATACAAAAACCACTAGCAATTCATTAAAGGTTAATCCAGATTTGGTAAACTTTGATGATTTTGTGATACGCTCCTTGATTCAGAAAATTAGCAAAGCTGTATTATCAACAAAGATAATTTATAATCTACAAACTATTTAAAAAACAGTGCATGTGTGTTCTGTAGCACCATGTTTCATCTTCTTGCACTCACAAAAAAGAGTCTCCCCACCTTTATGCTGTTCCCTAATAATCACTCTTGTTCCTCTCTGCCTTACATTTAACTATACAATATTCAACTAATGAACACACTAAAATACAGTATGTACATGGAACAGGTTTAAACTAAATCCTTAACGTGTTCAAAGACTATTTGTATTAATAGAATATGAATACCAAGATATATAAAAACATAGTATTTCAGGTGGGTAGCTGCGTCAGCATGCGTAGGCTGCAAAGGAACAAGTAATAGGTTTATTCCATGCTGAAAAAAAGAAGAAAGAGAACACAATGTTTCGGCCTTCTTTTTTTCAGCATGGAATAAACCTATTACTTGTTCCTTATATAAAAACATGCTTTTATATACAGTGTATTGCTTTAGCATTCACTTTCTTCCCATGATATCTCATTTTGTTGAATTATAAATAATTTATACATTTTTTTATTTGTACTTAACAAATTAAATACATTCATACCCTGGTATAAGAACGTTCAGTATGCTAATTCTTGCTAATCCGAACATGATGAATTTGTACCTTGTAATTCGTTTTAATAAGTAGATTTCACTTATCTGAAGTTCGAAAGTGACTGACAGGCGCAATGCATTGTGGTTAAGGAAGCTATGAGGCAGCAGTCTTTTGTTTACGATCACAGCGAAAGCTTGGGTTCTCATTTTCAAAGTGCTTTTTTGGGGGTTTCTTTGGTTGTTGCTGTTTATTATGGGATCTTAAGGAAGGGAAAAAGATTCTTTAGCGTAATAGTCAACAATAATATGCACTTCATTCTAGCTGATTACTTTCAGCCGATGATATCATTGTTTTACAGCTATGGTTGGCTTATTAGAGTAGAACTAAGTTGTTCACTACACTTGCTATAATGGTCTGTATGGTATTATATGTTCAGGGTGATATTTGAGTGAACTTGTCTTTGGTTAGGAACAGGGTGGAATTTTCCCCATAAGAAATAATGGAATTTTTATTTCCAATTTAAGATCTCTGGCCTTGCTAACAGATTTTCAGAAACTAATTAGGTTCGAATACCAGAGTATGAATGTATTATTGTATAAGTTGAAATTTGAATGCTTAATAACAGAGATGTCAATGGTGATCTCTGTAAGGTCAATGGCAACATTGAATGAGCTACAGCATTCAAAGTATGTGAAAGAAGAAAAGTAATTTTGTGAAACTACGAATTTAGATTTGCCATAGCAAATTGGTGTTAAATATTTATGCAAAAGACATATTTTATATTTTATTGTCATTTGACATCTTCACCCATGCAGTTGTTCAGTTTGAGGATTCAAGATTTGTTTTAAAACATACATTTTAGAAATGATTATTTGATACTTCATGCATTCTGTTTGTTATGCACGTCACAGGAGATGGTGGCATCCTGTGACAAAAAGATACATGACTAAAACAAAGATGACATTTAATGGAGTTTAAAAACAAAACTTCAACAGAAGGCCAATCCCAAATCTCACCCATGTCTGCTGACTTAAGTATAAGATTTCTAATAAAGGTTTTCCAAAGATCAAGGCTTTCTGTACAGTCTTTCAAATGTTTGCACATTCATTCATTTGCAATCAATTTACTCATCAATAATTACTACCCTTCTTTGTCCCATGTAACTCCTCATCTTTTATTGCATTCAGTTCTGCTACTTCCCCCCTACCCATCCACCAATTTGTCTAAGATTCAGTCTCAGTTGTGTTTCTGAAACCAATGAAATGAAATGAATGTAGAACCAGATTCGAAAGATGATTCAAAGTGTTAAATCTCCCTTAAATTCCCTAGCCAGTCAGCTCAGCCAAGACATCACACCAGAATAGATCCACTGTCATGATTCCCCAGCCTTCTTCTAGCTCTTCTCAGACCAACCGCATGAGTGAATGAATATGGCTCATACTGTAAGCGTTCCTCCCTTATTTGTCATGTCACATTTTCTCCTCTCACAGCTGCTGACATTGCCACTATATAGCAGCCATCACTCTTGTTTGGCTACTTTCTACTTGATCCTGATGATCTGCTCACAGGTTCACTAGTTGCCTGCCCCATCTCTTGGTTAGCAGCACACCCTACAGCCAGACATACCAGTTCGCTCACAAATCCAACAAGCAGCCACCCATGCCATAGAGACCATGTCTCTGCTATTAGCCACCTGTGTCATAGATGTGTCACATTTCACAACACATTCTCCTACTACATCCCACCAGATGCAATGTCTTTAGTGTTTTTGTCCCTTTCCCTACCATACATTATTAATTACAGATGCAGCCATTCAAAATGCGAGGTACAAACCCGCGGTACGGTAAACTACCCACAACCCACCGCGGGGCACCGCGGTAAGTGATTGGCTGGCCAAAATGACCGACAGGGGCACTCGTGGTGCATTGGTTGGTAGTGAAAAGATTTAATCATTTAATGTCTTTACTGTGCACATTTTAATCCGCTTAGTTTTGAATATTTATATGGAATTTTACCACTAAAGGGATATTTTAGTAGCTGAGCATAAAAAGAAGAGGAGCATAATGCATCTGAAGGTCATAAACTATATTAATTTAGGAACATAAACATTACTGTCTGTATGTAAACTGTACTGTGTATGGCTGGTCTTGGTAGTTTAAAGAAAAAATACACACCAGTCTTCCATTTCTCCCTAAACATTTTAACCATGAAAGTTTTATGAAACGGTACCCAAATATGCGATTGCTGTATAGAATGAATTTTAATTTAAAAAAATTATTTAACACGAAAATTAAGCTGTTTACATCTTCCGCCTGAGAACAGTTGCCCGTTGCTACCCAACGCAGAAACACAGCCACTAACTAGCAAAGAGAGGACATTAGCTAGCCAATATGATAAAGAAATAAATGATTATTTTGTTTATTTCTTTTGCACATTTATTTGAACATTTCCATCGATTGTACAAGCACTTGGAAACTGTCCAATCCCTAGTTCATCAGGCATTTTCTTTTACGCTGCGGGCATTCTCCAGGTCTGGCGCCAGTCTGTGTCTTCTAGGATATAATGCCAGCGAACTCTTGTTTTTATGTCCACTATAACAGACAATCTCCTTTGCTTTTAACCGAGTGTTTAATAATTTCCTAAAATGAAAATGATTTACTTTATTTCCCTCACTGGATCAATAAAAGTATCTATCATCTATCTAAACTATGGGACAGAATTCTGGGGTCTCCCCATACCAGAGATTATGGTAGGGCTTCAGAATGGTGATTGGCTGACACTATCTGACACCCCTCTGATTGGAGAAAAAAGACATGCTGGTTTGCTATATATACTGTACCAGGAAGAGGATTTCTTTCTATTCGAAATGTGTATTTTAAAAGTTTAAGAAGTAAAAACCTTACAGCGTACACAGATTTCTAAACTGATCAGGATCGTTATCTTTGTCTTATGCATAATAATGTTCACCGCTCTGTCCAGCAAATTAATAATAAACTTTATTTTATATAGCGTTTTAAACGAATAAGTAATTAGATTGCTCATAAACCTAATCACTTATTCTACATAAACACAGCATAATTGCTCTCTGAAAATGCTTTTTCTTTTTATTTAGGCTCAGATTTCAACTATAGATTGTATTATTATAAACTTTCTTGGAAAAATGTCTTTTATGTAAACCATGTCTGCTATTAATTCATTTAGGGCTAGATATGTTCATTGTCTTCCAATTGAGTCGAGTTGACATTAGAAGCTTGCCACAATTAAAAGAAGCAATTAAACACAGCGTAATTGCTCTCTGAAAATGCTTTTTCTTTTTATTTAGGCTCAGATTTCAACTATAGATCGTATTATTATAAACTTTCTTGGAAAAATGTATTTTATATAAACCATGTTTGCTATTTATTCATTTAGGGCTAGAATATGTTCATTGTCTTCCAATCGAGTCGAGTTGACATTAGAAGCTTGCCACGCCCGGACTGTTACACCAACGCATTAGCATGTTAAAGCGATTTAATTGAGGAGCCTAGCTTTCTTAACTAGTAAGTACTGTACTTCCTTGGTTTTGGAGGGGGGAGGTGTCTTTCGCTGGAAATCTCGCCCCCTTCTACTTTGAAAATACCTTTGAAACTGGTTTAATTCATTACAGCCAGCACTCCCGCAGAGAGGGGGGTTGTACTCGTTAATGTCTTAGCCGGAACACATCATTATATCTCATTTTGTATTTCTATAAAAAAATCGTTTGCCCAGCCTAACACTATTGTTGTTATTGTTTTTATCCTGTAAAGCGCTTTGAGGAGCACAGCTTTCTCACCACTTAGATTACTTTTTGATACCATCCTTACACAAAGCAGAAACTTCTTGTATTTTCCGATGACATACAAGTGGAAAGATGACAGATTTTAATCGTCTTTTTTCTGAACCAGGGAAAATCTGATCATGTTTCTCTATAACAATAATAAAAAACTTTATTTTACATATCACCGTTAAACGTGGCATCTCAAAGCAATACAGTAGATGTAAACCACAGATTACAAAGTAAATACCCAGACAAACGCAAACGCATTTTTAATAAAATGCTTTTATTCATTCAGCAGAGAGAGAGAGCGTAAAACCTGGGCGTAACAGCTGTTCCTGTTTCTGATCACTCGCTCTCTGGATAAACATCTCACCTGTCCTGTTCTTTGTTTTCCTAATTTGCTGATTATGCCTTCTGCGATCCACTCCTGCCCTCACACCTAAAGAAGACTATTTTAAATTTCTTTGCGCGGTCCATTGTGCAATTAACCCTTGTATGTGCTGTCCTTAAGGTGATATCACATAAAGGTGATATGTAAAATAATGTTTTTTATTATTGTTATAGAGAAACATGATCAGATTTTCCCCGGTTCAGAAAAAAAGATCTAAAGTATACTAGTTTGTCACCAGTATACTTTTAATACAGTCTTTGCTGTTGTAGCGGCAATGCTTGTTAATAAGACAGAATTAAGCGTTGGTATGCTCCTAAAGGAGGCCCCATCTCACCCTCCATCTCTGTGGTGCAGCCACAGAGAAAGAATTCATGTAGGCTGATTTAAGGTTTCTTTTGATAAGGTTTCCTAGGACAGCTCCCAAAGGGGGATGCACTTAGCTAAGCCTGGCTATCATGATCAATGGTCATCCATTGGCGCCTATCTGTCTAGGGAGTGCCAGATGGACATCTGGACTGCATTCCTAAGTGTCAGGAGTAAGTGACTCATATCTCACCTTGATCAACCAATCAGGGACTGGTAGGGCCGAGTAACCCACGTGGGACTCTGATGCCCATGGAACTTTCAGCCAATCGACGAGCTGAAGTTCCTCCAGGTAAAAGCAGGAAACACAGAGAGCCTGGGAGATTCAGTAAGATTCAGTGGACTTCTGTGGACTTTTCTAAAGGGAATTCAAAGGAGAATTCCAGGGCAGGACGGCCGAGGAGCAGAAGGCTCCCAAGGGCAGGACATTCTCGCAGCGCGCCTCCTGACCATCCTGAGACTCAGCCCGGACAACCACGGAACGGCCAGTGTGTCCGAGTGCCAGAACTTTCCTTTGTTCTAAGAGTCTAGAGCGGAGGTTGCCAGAGAATAACCAGAGGATCCACCCGAGGTTAGCACCAGCAGCAGGCCTCGTGAACAGGTCGGAACTGTGGAAAGCTGAATCACTATTCAGAACTAGCTCTTCATCAGGAACGAACCGGTCCTCTTCCTGACTTGCTGGGACCCACAGTCATCTTTTCTCCTGTGCACAAACTTTGCTAGTTAAAGCCAACACTAACTAGCCGGTCAGTGAGCATCAGCAGCGCACCGTCGCAAGCCGCACAGCACAGCCTGGCACGGAGCCAGAGAGCGCGGATTGGACAGCAACAGCCTGCAACTGTTTCTTTGAGCCCGCAGGAGATCTGAATCCCCAGAGATTGGATGAGTATTCAACTTCACTGCATTACAGCTCGAGAATTCAATTGTTATCCCAACCAGTTGATATCAATTTAATTCCTAAGAGTTATGTACTTGTTTTGAGTATCTAATGTAGAAGTTATAACCAAGTTCATTTACGAAACGGTCTTAATGAATGATATACTGAACGTATGTCCTCTTGATATGTGTAACACTTCGTAACTGATTGAATATATACCTTTTGTATTCTGATAACCCTCTCGATAAGATCTGTTAGGTTTATATGCATATTCTATGTATTAATAAATGTATCCTCGTGTATTAGTACCTGTGTGTGTGCGTTGTTTGAGTTATGTCGCGTGGTTGGATTCTAAAGCCATCAAAAGAATCAACTTTGTGATTTACTGCTACAATTAATAATTGTCACAGTAAATGCCCAAACCCTACAGAACTGGTGCCTTCAGAGAGCCACTACATTTACATTTTGGCCTGCTATGATTACATATTTGGCGTCCCTGAACGGCTATGAAACATTACACTGTGCTCTTGAGGATCCTTGTGATATTTCGAGCTCTGGTTGAATGATAAGTGTAGCAGTTTAAATAATTTTCGTATTTGGAAATTATGAAACGCTCTGTTAAAAGCAAGGGAGTTTTTGTGTCCGTTACAGTAAAAGAAAATGCCTGACAGAGTAGGGCTTGGACAGATTCCAAGTGCATTTTTGCAAGTTACGTTGCATTGTGCATTGTGCTGCTGTAATACAGTTTAAAATAATTAAAACTCTAAACAGTATCAGCTTTATTTATGGGTTGCAATTTAAAAAAAGTCAAAAACCGCACTCAAAATGCAATTTAGAGCTTTCTGGCAAGAGGAGACACCCAAATTAATAATGTAACATGCCACTGTTTGTGCATGAACAAGGTTATACTGCTATTTCCTTAGATACTCGCTTAAAAAAATAAAAACATTTTTGAATCCCCGGCGGAACACATTCCATAAGAATCAGCGCTTTTATATATCGCCTTTAAAGGTGGCTTCTCAAAACGCTTTACAGGATAAAAACAACAATAACAGCAACAACAACAATATTGTATTTCATTGCACTTTGAAAACCAAGTAATAACTTAACTATATGTGCAAACGTTTTATGATATGTCGCTGTTGTGAATGTCTGTGGAGTGTATCTTATTTGCCTGTCTGTCCTGGCTCTCTCGCTCGCCCTCCCCCCCTCTCTCTCAATTCAATTCAAGGTGCTTTATTAGCATGACATATGGGTACAATCAGTGTTGGGTATTTACTTTGCTTTGAGATGCCACTTTTAAAGGTGATATATAAAATCAAGGCTTTAACTTGCTTTAACTCCACAAGTCTGAGTTCTTGTGTCTGTCCTGTCCGAACCCGAAAGTATTACAATATGTATCTTTATAGCAGGTGGTGTACAGCTTTTTAGTATAGATTACACTTTTCTAAAATGTATTTAAAAAATAAAAACGATTACAATCTAATCTTTCCACTTTGATCCCAAGATCCCAAGAAAAATAAATCTAAACGGGAAGAAAGCTATGCTGAAAGTTTATTAAGGTACTTAGAAGACAAAGATATCAATTTATGTTGCATTTGTCTGATTGTGAATCAAAAAACACATATATTTAAACCCGCGTTTGCGATTTAAATCAAAACGCGATTTAAATCAATATAAATGTTTATATTGTAACGCCTAGGTGACTATTCATTGTTATTAAAATGACTTAAATTCGATCATGTTGTGATATTTAGAAATATAAATTTGTTTGGTGCGAGTGAGGTTTTATTTAATCTCTGACTCAGGGAAACATTTCATTTTTTCAAAGAAATGTTTGTTAAAAAAAATTCATGGCTCCAGCAGGATTCGATCACAGACCATGTGACATAGGAGTCAGGAACCTAACCCACAGCACCACCGGCAAGCTCACATGCAGAGTGCTGAAAAAGCACTACAGAAACATTATCAACAGACAATGAACAGTGTGTACTATTCTTGTGTTGCGGTACATGAATATAATTATATCGTCATTAATTTCTTTAGATACGTGATTCCATATTATATTCCCTTTTAATCAAATTCTAAAAGTATGCTTGTTGACTCCGGTATCACGTTAGTTAAAGACTTCGATGCTTAAAATGTTTAGGGAGAAATGGAATACTGGTGTGTATGTTTTCTTTAAAGTACCGAGACCAGCCATATACTGTATGTTTAAGTTCCAAAATTAATATCGTTTATGGCCTTCACACGCGTTACAGTATGCTCCTATTCTTTTTATGCTCAGGTTCTTTTTATGCACAGTTAAGACATTAAATATACATATACATACTGTATACAGTACAGTTTGCATACAGTAATATGTTTATGTTCCTAAATCAATCTCTTTTATGAGCATGTGAAAGGCATGGTGAATCGATTCTCAAAAATTACTGTACTTTGCATGATTGGAAACAAATGCGTGATTGCGAAATGCTGTGGTGTTACTTTTACAAAGACGGTCAATGAAAAAAAGAATGTGGACCAGGACAATACTTTGAGTTTACAGCTTGTCCAAGGTCATTCATTATTAATACTATTAGTAATATCTTCGTTAAAGACTTTGATGGTGACAGCTCAAACATGAGAGGTTGAGCTTTATTAGCTCCACCTTGCGGAAATTCCGGATACTATTATTTTACTTGCAGTATTATAGGAGAATTTACGGTAACTCGCGGTGGACTGCGTAAAGCGCACCGCAAAATAATGCGGTATCGCCCGCGCATTTTGAATGGCTGCATCTGTATACTCTAAATACTGTACATAATTATTTCTACATCAGATTAAAATAATTTAAACAAAATTCTGCTTTGGAATTATGTGGTCTTTTCTGCTTCTTGGTCCTGATACCATTGTCTTTATCATCAACCCAAGAAGGTAATCCAATAAACCAATCTAGATGTTCTCAAACCTACATCTTATAGCAAAAGTGGTTCAATAATTCAAGGCTAACCTTTCAAATCCTTTACGACATTTATTCTATCTATTCTATCACATTTAACATAATTTAAAAATAAAACACTACATTTTACAGGTGCGCTATTGAAAGTGTGCTCACGTGTAAGGTTACAGTGTGGTTTGGCAGCAGCTCGTTGTCTGACTGAAAGGCTTTAAAGGGGTTAATCAGGTTGGTCCATTATTGGAATACAGCTTCCCTCTATTGTGGACAGTTTTACCACTTGTTATCTCAGGAAGGCTGGAAGTATTGCTAAGGATAACAATCATTCTGATTTCTCACTTTTCTCCCCCCTTCTCTATGGTAAGCATTAAAAACATAAAGGCACAAACCTGCAGATTCAGAGACCACACTAATCATTCCCACAAGCTGTCAGATTACTGAATTGTTGCTGCTGCTGTTCTGTGTCTATGTTTTAGTGTTTCATTAATGTCTGTGTATTGGAATATACATGCAAATAAGCATTTCATTGCACTTGTGCATATGAGAAATAAACTGGAATGAACTGATAATTCATTATTTAAAAAATGTCAGTAATAACCTATTTTGCATTGTATGTGAAACAAAAAACTAAACCATCCAACTGCAGATATACTAAAAAGGAAGAAATCCAGCTTGCACAGTTTTGCAGCTTGGATGTTTTTTCTTATGTAATTAAATTTAATCTTTTTGCTCACTCAGAATATTTCTAAACTAAATTAATAATTGTGTAATCTGTCTTTTTATGTTGTATAGTGTGCTGTTTGAAATATAGTTATGTATGTTTTTAATTTGGAATAAAATAACAACATTTGTGCCCATTTCAGAGGCAGAAACATAGAAATGCTTCATTTGACAGACCTAACAGTAGAGAGATTTGATATTTGACTTGGTTCCATCTCCACAGTGCCTGAATCAACAGTGTCTTGCTGATAGTCTGACAAACCTGCACTCAGCAAGCTGGATAACTATGGATTACTGGACAACTAAATCCAACCCCCCCCCCATTAATGCTCAATAATGTCCTTTTAACATGCTACTGCTGTCCGCTGATAAAGAAAGTTCAGTGAGCTCAGTGTAAAGCTGCTGTAAAATTGATTCTTGCCAAGAAGCTTAAGTGGTTTCAGTTGCTCTAATTTTGAATAGCTTGTTTAATTAACAGACACTAGCCCAATGTCAGTCTTTGACATCCAACTCAAATGCATTTTAAGGTTTGATTAACTGAAATAATTGCTTCTGCTCACTACCTGCATTTCAATCAGATCTTTATACATTAATTTGTTTATTCAGTTAGTTCTAGAAGCTGCATACAGTACATGCAAATGTGTTCTGTCCCATCAAAGAGCAACATTTGAAAGTTTTTGGTCACTTATAGTACATTGCTTGTTAATATTTAACAATAAATTAATTTTAAACAGTTGTTCTTGTGTGTTATTGATGCAATGAAACAATCTAAATTTATGCATCAGATCCTAGAATGGCCATAACTGCCCTACAGCGTAAGTGTTATTTAAAGAATTGTTGGTTAGTTAATCTTTAGATCATTTTCATTGAGGCATGTTCTGGAGCTTTTTGGCTAAAACCCATTTTAACTGATCTTTGATCTTTTCCAAGTCCATAATTGTAACTCTATCAGTTTGCTTTGAAATGACATCTTGTTCCATTTATGTCGAGTGTCTAAAGCTCAAGCTAATTAGATATTATCATTCAAAAACTCTACAAATGTGACATACCTAAGTATTTTATGTAATCCAGAGTTAAGACTGAAGGTTAGAAATCAAATTACTATTGTTCGGGTCCTACTTTTAATGATGTTGTCAGGCTAAAAATACTTTAAAACAACTTAGTGACTTAACCTTAGTTCCAGTGATATATTTAACTGAGGTTTCAATAAGATTAATGTATTAGAATCTGTTAAGTCATGTCTTAATAGTCTTCCTCTGAATCTACTTTATACTTCACCTATGGCTTTAAATAACTACTCACTAAGGTTACAAAAAGTAGACTAAACTATAAGAGAAGGCCTTAATGTAAGCCATTCTTTTGTATATTTTATTTCATTTTAAGATAACTTAAATTTTTAGACTCAATTCTGAGTCTTATTCTGCCTTCATAGACAAAATCATATGACATAATTTTTGTTAATGTTGGCTAAACTGCAGCTTTGTATGTAGATATTTTAATTTAATGTGATATTAATATGGGAATATTAATATATATAGTTATACGTAATGCATACTGTGTATACATTAGCAGTACACTTTAGTATACTCAAGTCACAACTAGATAATTTAGTACGTAATATAGACTAAAAAAATAAAAAGCAAAAAAGTAAAATATTGTTTTTTTCTCTTTCTTCGTTGTTGAATAGACAGAATATACTGTACAGACCTACAGCCAATAAGGGCGTAAAACTAACAAGGGGATATCATATATTCAGAATTATCTGAACAAGAGAATGAGTTAAAGAAAAATAAGAAAGTCTGATTGTTTAGTATGTTAATACAGAAGCACCCAGAGTATACATAGTACCTACCTTAATAAAGTGTGGGTGTCCTGCGACACAGCACCTCTGATTGTGACAAATGTGCTTCTTCTCAATGATGACTCCCACGTTCTTATCAGTCTTTGATAATGATTGATAGTGCATGATTAACTGTAGCTAAGAAAATCTTTTCTTCAGGATGGATGCACAGAAATAGTTCTAGAGTGTGATAGTTTCATTAATTTGCAGAAATTGTTCTATAAACAAGTTACATTTTTTAGTGCAAGAATTTATAAAATAATTATATTTATCACATACTTAGCAATATTTATTTTACAATGAATGTATCAAAATACATTTATTGTATTTTGTGGGTTTTTTTTTCAAAATTTCAAAAAGCCTCTGGAGGCCAGCTTAAGGATAATTTAAAAAGAAAATAAATGCAGGTTGGTGACATGGAGACACTGGAATCCTGATGAGGGGCTGAAAGAAACAGACAGACCACATCAATTCTAAAAAAACTATCTCAGTATGCTTGCAGTATTGGATTTAGAATAGTGTGTGTCAGTGGATGTCACATAATTTCTGTTTACTTAACTAATTAGACATAAAAGCATTAGCATACAGAGATGAGGTGAAGCAACTAGTGGACTGGTGTACAAATAACAAGTTGTCTCTTAATGTAGATAAAACAAAAGAGATGATTATTGACATCAGGAGGGCCCGCGCTGATCACTCCCCATTGTATTGTTCATCAATGGCTCCCCTGTGGAGACAGTTAGAAGCACCAAGTTTCTTACAGATGACTTCACTTGGTCCCTCAATACCACCTCCCTAGTCAAGAAAGCACAGCAGCGTCTCCATTTTCTTCGGCAACTGAGGAGGGCAAACATTCCCTCCCCCATTCTTACCACTTTCTACAGAGGTATCATTGAGAGTATTTTGACCAGCTGTATCACTGTTTGGTTTGGGAATTGCAACACCTTAGACCGCAAGACCCTGCAATGAATTGTGAAAACAGCTGAAAACATTGTTGGAGCATCCCTTCCTTCAATTCATGTCATCTATCACAAACGCTGTATGCACAAGGCCTCCAGCATAGTAGATGACCCCTTCTATAAATTCTTTACCCTCCTACCATCTGGAACTGGAAAAGATATCACAATGTACGGGCCAGCTCCACCAGACTCTGTAACAGCTTTTTCCCGAAGGCTGTCAGGCTTCTCAACACCCTGGCACCTATTTGCATGCACTCCAATTCCAGAAACAGGGTTTAAATTCCCCCAGTGTTAGTGTATATTGTATGATGTATTTTTTCTACTATTCTGTAAGTTTGTATCCTACAATGTCTATGTCAGTGTCTTGACTGTAATTCCACCATGGACCAGGAGGAACAATATTTCATTCCACTGTATACTTATATATGGCTGGAATGACAAATAAACCTGAACTTGAACTTGAAAAAAATGCTGCATGAGAGAATTGGTGTCACAAAGAAATGCCGAAGGGTAAATAGAAGGGTGCTGATTCATAGCACTCCCAACTGTCACCATGATATTTAGGAATAAAGACAGAACATATTTTTTTGTGACTATGAAGAGAATTGTATGCTTTTATTCTGCTTTTTAAAGGAACAAGATATTGTAATTTGGGAGAAATTAAAAACAGATCTGTTTCTTTTTCAAATACAAAGCATTTTGTAATCTTATCTGCATTTAGCACTCTATACTGTAGATTGCTGCAATTTACATACAAGGTTTTCCAAGTATTTCCAAGTATTCAACAGGAAGGGTGGTATCATGATAAGGAACGGCCAAAATCAACAAGTGTTCAATAATTAATATGACAGTATTCACAGTAACTTGGACGTCATCTGTAATCAGAAATTGGTCATGTGTTGTCCATACCATAAATACATTTCAGGGGAAAGTAGGGGCACAACAGTTGGTTGAGACCCACCATGGTGCAACCCAGGGGTGGTACATCAAGAGGGGCTGGCAGTACCTCAGGACAATTTGGCTACAGCTCGGTCCTGCTGGGTATGGTATTTGTAGTGAGTTAATCTCATTAATCACTGGACTAAATGTGCTATTAAGGTTGTAGCTGCACAAAGTTTGGAAATGACTGGCACTCCTGCCCCAACTGTTCAAACCCCATAAATCTCACCTTTCTGCACCAGGAAGGAATGGTTGTGGTCCAAAGTCCCCCTCATCAGGAGAGGATATATAATTGCCAAAATTACCCAGGCCAGGGAAGAGGAGAAAGAAGGGTTATAAATAAAATGCAGGGAAGTGACTGTCTCCACATGGCCCAAACGTGGTGCTGAAAGACCCCAGAAATAGGGAATGACAACATACAATACGTTTTGTGAATCTTTGGTAGTGATCTGCCCTTGTCACAGGGGCCAAAGGCAAAAGATGTAGCACTCTGGCCTGAACCTCCAGAGATGGAGGAAGATAGCCTACTGTTGCCACCCTGTCCAAATCCCCAGGAGTGGAGACAGATAAAAGGTTTCAGCATCAGATCTCACATCCCCAGACGTAATAGGGAGGGTTTGCAAAATCTTTGGTGTCAGTTCTAACATCCTCAGCACAAACGGTTGGAGAGGGAGGCTATTAGTTGTGCAAATCTTCAAGTGAGGTCAAGCAGATTTTATATACAATCAAAGACAAATTCTAGTACCCTTTGCAAATAAGAAAACGCAATATTTTAGCCTGTATTTTATGAGGCGTTTTAAGATTTAATGTATAATAATACATTAGACAAATTTATTTGGAAATATATTTCTTATATGGAAAAGAAGCATAATAAAATGTTAGGTGCCTACTGTATATACCTGAAAATAGTTTTCCCAACTGAAAAACCTAGGAGTATGGCATAAAATGCTTTTACCTCAAGCCTCTCATCAAATAACTCACCTTTGCCTGAGGATGTTTTTTTAAGATAGTTTTTTTGTAAGAATTCTGTTCACTAAGAAACTGTTGCCTCTCTTTTTATAAGCAGGTTCTGCTAGTTTTGCAAAGTAGTTTATTTTAAGAGACTAGAAACTATCACTGCACACAATGTGGATAATTTTGAAGGTATACTGTACATTTTTGATAATCTTTCTTCTACACTTATTATTATTCCATTAATACATGTTTAAAAAGTGTTTTTTTATTTACCATACTTACATAATTTTATTGGATATTTACTGTATTTTTAAATGTTTACCTTTTCCTGAAAGGAAAGGGCAGATTTAAATTGCTGTGATACAATGATACAAAAATGCCATTGTAGTTAGTCTAAATAAAACATGACATTTTATTTTAAAGTTTTCTTATCTACACAACAACAGAAAATGTTTTCATAAGAAATGCAATTAGCCACAAAACACTTTAAAATTCTTGAAGCTAAAAAATGTACTGATATGCAGTAAATAGTAAGAAATAAAATGTTTTAAATAGTTTTAAAAGGTATTCATATGGTAGTAGAGGGGTGCATTGAGAGAAAGCAACCTGTTAATGGGGAAGAAACGTAGAATGAGATACACTCAGAGTAATTAGCACTCAGAGGGTGTAATTCATATGAGCTCTCAGGATAAGCTCTATATAGCTACTCCACTGGGATAATTAAGAGGCTAATAAGGACAGCGACAGAGTTCTCTTTAGTAATGGCTTGGTTTAACTTCTAGACCTGTAGGACTAGAATTCTGTTACTATTAGTTCCATGCCAGTTATATTTCTCAAGTACACTACATTTACACAAACCACAAAATCACACTAAATACAAATTAGTCAAATTACATTTTTTTTTAGTTTTTGCATGTGTAGTGTCATATAAAATGACAGAGTCCTGATGTTGGTGAAAGAAGAGTCGTTTATTACGCTTGCAAGCGGGAGAGTAGCTTACCAAAGCCAGTCTCCCCGAATGGTTATAAAATTAGTCTTTTTATACAGTGTAACAAACAAAGTATTAGCATATACATCATATGACTTGCTAACTGTCTTATGCTGGTCTAACAGAAAAGACCTCCTTATATGGCACTTTGCCAGAACTCAGCATTCACAAAACAGGATGTTACAAGTTCCACATAGACGTCATGTTAAATCATGAACGGACAGCAGTTGCTATGCGTTTCCTGCTGACAGGCAAAGAATATGCAGCTTGACCTTTAGGAGATAAAATGTTAAAAGCATTTATTCTAGATTCTTTACATAAGAGAAACGAGAAGAGGTGCGGGAACTTGAAGCTTGCACCAGGTGAGAGCCCCTACTTCATGATCATCCTAACAAAACCCAACTGGAGCTTAGCTTAGTTTTTTAACTTTGCTAGAGACAGCTTGCTATTCTGTGTTTTTAGGGAGCTTGGGTTTCCCGAGTTAAAGATTTTGGTTAAAGATGGCCTTCCTGCTTGGGGGTGCATTTTTAAAGATAGATTTATTTTGTGGCATACAAACACCAGCACCCCTAGAAGAGCATCAGTCTGCCTGCTGATGGTAAGGTCTAGGAATTATTTGTGACTCAATGTGTGAGAGATTGCACAGAGAGAGATTCAACTGCAGGGTGTATTGTATTTATCTTAGAAGGCAATTTATTTCTTGTTTTGGCCTCAGTGGGCATTATTTAAGCATCAAACACTTGACAGCAGTCTGGGGTTTTTATTTGATTATGATTTTAGGCCTCTGGAATGCCTTGTTTGTAAACAAAACAGTAATGTATTGCATATTTGTGTGGTGTGTAGTGTGTGTCACTTTCATTTAAAAAAAAAACATTTGTTTAACCAAGCCTACCTGGATTATTACTCTTTACACCAAAGCTGTGTCAGAGAACAAAGAATTAATGTGCCACCTACTATACCAACTGCTTGAGTATATTCTGAAGAAATAATTTCCAAGTTGGGAGTTATGATAATTTATTTTATTATTGACTAATCAGCTTGGTAATTTCCTGATATTTCTCATTTTCATAACCCCCCATTTTTCAGTTTTTTTTTCAGTTCAAACAGATCTTTGAGGCAAAGCCATGGATCATGTTGGTTGTGCTTTACCACTGGATGTCACTCACACACAGCGCTGTTCTGTCACCTTACTTTTTGGTGGTATTGTTGTGTATTCAGATTTGTTATTTTAAAAATCAATACAGTCCTGGTTAGGCAACAGAATAGTATATCACTTAGCACATGCTCCCATGCTTTATCTAATTAGACTACTGATACATGCAAACATCACGATGACAAAGAATGAGGAATGGAGATGCTTCTGGTAAATACAGTGGAATAAAAAGTGCTATCTTTTCTAAGCAAACATACTTGGGTAAAAGTAAATGTATAGCCAAAATAAAGTACTTCAGTAAAATGCAGATTATTTCTACTATGTACTTTTTTGCCACTGTAGATATCACACGTTGAGTCACAAATTACTGGGTAGAGTTGACCATCAGAAGGAAGGAGACTGTAAAGTTGTCCCCAAGAGAGAAACAACAATAAACAGCTACAGCTATCCTCTTTCAGATAAGGTCCAAAAGATGAAAAACCACTTCAATCACAAAAAAACTAAGGTGACACATTGGCAATGTCAGTCTTCAGGAGCAGAGTGTTCTGCTGTAGTCACAGTTCCCTGTTCTGTTTCATCTGCTCTTCTTTTATTCTGTTGTACAGGAAGTTTGACTGGGGCACTATGTTTCATAAAATGAAACAGAGTGTTTCAATAAATAAAGTAATAAGGTCCCGTAGTAAGGTATTGCTTCATTCATAATTCTAGGTTTAATCAAAACCATTGCAAGGTACAGTACATCTCATACTATCCAAACCTATCTAGGCACTTGTCCCACTGCGACATGACACTGTTCATTGAATCTGGCCTAGTAGATACCCTTCTTCTGCACTTTGCCATCAATTCTAAACCATTCAATAGATGTGTTTCTAAGGGACAAAAGACAGAAATCAATGCGTACCAGGACTGAGTTACAAGGTAGTTTATTTAATCTTGCATTTTGCACCATCATTTCATCTTCTGTAATGCCACTTTACCGGAACTTCACCCTGTCCATCCCAAATGTCTTCCCTGCTGCTTTGAAGACCCCGCACCATATCCATATATCTGTTTCTGTAATACAACATGGTGTTTGTACTCCATGATTATGTGATGAACTATAGATGATGTCATATACTTTGCATGCAAAAGCCAAATTGCACCGCATGTCTCAGTGCTTTAGCATGTCTGGGCAAGTGTAGTTATCCCTAAACTGATACTTGGCATTATCATGGACAGATGGCATACTTGAGGGGGTTCATGATCAATCAGAACAGTGTGATTTGCTTTGGATTTGAATAGTCTTGTCATCTTTTTTATTAAAAACACCTTTGTCGGCATATATTTTTTTTGTGAACAAGCATTCACATGTATATACATTTAACAGTTTATTTTGGTCAAGGGTTAGTTTGAATCAAGATTAAAAAAAAAAACATAAAATGGGCTTTCATTGGTTTAAAAAGTATGGTATTATCTGAGAATTTAGCTTGTATAATGGAAAATCACTCTAGGCAAAAATAATAGTTTTACATTTCTTGAAATGACTGTTTTTGGTTTTTCTTATTGTTTCTTTGCATTTCTTAAATGTAAGCAGTGTTAAAACTTAATAAATAAATCATATGTATATCTATTGAAGTCTTTTAGACTAGCCTTCAAATGGAATGTTTAAGTGGGTAAGTAATTACAGAAAGACTTGGCTTTAATCTGCTTGTCTGTAGAAACAGCCTGGCCATGAGGGTGAAGCTTTTGCAAATCCCCATTAGGTGGGCACAGTGGGGAGAGGAGGAAAGTTTGTTGTAAGGTGTTCACTACATATTTTTATGCTTTGTCAGTCATAGTCAAGGGTTAGTCATTGCTCTTGAACTTTAATATATAAACTCCATTTAAAACAAATGTTCACAAAAAAGAATTTCCCAAAACATTAAAGGCAAAACTAGTAGGAAAAGGCACAAATTACCATTGTGAGATTTTTGTAAATATTTATTAGAAAAGACAAATTTCAATGTATTTCCCAATTATAATTTTACTGTGGGTTACAGTATTATTTCCCACTCTTTTATTAGTATTTACTATGGTTTTATAATTGTATGCACAACTGTACCTGGGGTCTTTATACTCTTTGCATTAGAATATTGATGCATCTCCTTTAAGGTTCTGACTTCGGCCAAGTGCAATCTTACTGGAAGCTGCACATTATTGCTTATACTATTTGTGCCAACTACCGTAGCTAATCTCATGTTATTTCTTATGTCTTATCTTACCACTTTTTTCTGCTGGCACATAATGCTATTTTCATTTAATGTTACAGTAAACAGTCTAAAACAATCAGTTATCTTGTTTTCATCACTATATTAATTCAAATTGTTAAACTATAACAATTTGCACTCTACCAGTTACAGAAGTAACATAATCGCCCTCTGAAATCTAGGCAGTACAAAACTCTGTCACATAGAATAGAATCTGTCACACTGTCATGTAGAATTATTCCGTGGTGGAGAAACTGGTCTTTTGGCATGGCGGTTTTCTACTGTTTAGAAAGTGGTGCCGTGCATTTTAGGATTCAATCCTGGCAGGTGCAGGAAGACCTGCACATATTACACGACTGTAATTTGATATTGACCTACAGGTATTTAAGAAAGAAGTACAGAACTTGCTTTTCTTACACTGATTACTTGAGACACTTTCTCTTACTATTACTTACCATCTTACTATTACTCTCTAAGCCATACAGTATGTCTAAGTGTCATGAGGTTATGTCTGTTTTTAATACACACACTGGACCCCTTTCTGAAGATCTAGATACACTGTCAAAAGCTGATTTATTTTCTTCAGAAATAAATCAATTTATATTTTCACGCATTATGGCAACCCAGTCTCCTTATTTCTTTTTGATATATACTTATATGATCAAGTTTCCAAACTGAAAAACATTCTGCTAATGGCTTATAATGTTATATTGTGATGCTACAATTCAAGGATCTACAATTAACTTAATTTTAAAGTATTTTCACAGGATGCATGTGTCAGACTGGGAGATTCAGAATAGAGCAGAGAGGCTGCAACAGGAGAAAAAATGCAGTGCTCACAAGATAGTAAAGAAATGAAAATATGTGATGTTGCCAGTAAGGTTACCAGCACAAATAGAAAAGGAAATTAATGTTTTCTTTCAGGATGGGATATGTTGCAATCTCCTGTGAATTCTGGGACTATTCTATGATCCCGAGAACAGCTTTGGCAAAAACAAAGAGGTGCTGTTGGGTTTGAGCTGAATTAAGGGTAAAAACATAAAGTATCTCAGGTGCCAAACATGTACTGTATATGGTTAGACACCAGTACAATTAAATAGAAGTATACACATAGGATGTACAGTGGCCAGAACCTGTTTACCACAATCAAAGGTTTTTGAAATGATTGGGATTTGGAAAAGAAGGTCAAATATAAGTGGCTTGTTCAGAAGAATTTATTATTCTCTGGCCTAACAACAAATAATTCTTCAGAAGTATTTTTTGTCAGGTCAGTGCGTTGCTTTCTTCATAATTTGCTGCAAACTTTTTGCACCATAGGAAATTAAGATAACTACAAATCCCCTCCCCCCCACTCTTCCTTTTTTACTAAATTGTATAGCAACAAATGATACTTAAACTTTAAGATAAAACACACAAGGCAGATCCAATTATCCAAGTAGATCCAAATGAAGTAGTTCAAGTAGGTAGCTGTGTCTGCATGTGTTAGCTGCAAAGTAACAAGTAAAGGTTTATTCCATGCTGAAAAGAGAAGAAAATAAACAGAAAACTTTTTGACTGTTCAGCCTTCTACGGGTGTGAGTTCTTCGAACTTCATCCACAGCCAAACCATTGTGTTTCTTTCCTTCTGTTTCAGCATAGAATAAACCTTTACTTGTTCCAATTAATATAATGTTTTCGATGAATTACAATTTCAGTTTTAATTTTTTCCTTTAATTTAAAAGGCAAGTATGCTCAACAAAAAATACATTGCACATGAACTAGGGCATAACTTTTAATGTGCTTAATATTCTAAAATATTTGTGTCTTTTAATTAATATTAATATTTCTATATTAATCAATATTATCAATATATTAATTAATAAATTAATTATAAATATAAATTAATAAATTAATGTTTTTAAAGTGTAGATTCAGTGTGCAAACATTTAAGTTATAGGAACTTTCAACTACAATTACTGCTTTCTAGACACAGGTTTTGTAGTTTATTAAGTTAGCAGTGAACAAGAGATTAGTGGATTACATCTGTGGGTATCACAGTCATGAGTAATGTTTTTATGTAAGGGTATAGAAGCTTGTTTGCCATGAAATTAAAATTAAATAATTTTCCATTCATAGGCATGTATAAGAGAGTGAATCTTATTAAATTTACAGCTGCTATGCAAAGTGTTTATTTGAGTCTCTCCTGAGGGTAGACAGCTGCAGACAGAGAGGTTTATACAGTAAGCAGTATTGAAAAGACTGCCAGAAGAGAGGACATACTGTATACAGTACCTGTGTCTATATTTAACAGAAGTTTTACAGAATCAGAAACATAATATTGTGCTTTAAACTCAAATGATATGGATATGGAGCAGCATGTCACATTCCTGAGAATCTTTTGGAAAGTATATGGTCTTTCAAATGGGTTTTTACCAAATTTCACTACATAATGTTACACCAGGGCAGGCGGCGGCTTGCAACCCTTGTTTGCCCTGGGAGACCGCAACATTCTCACAAGGGATCACCAGCTCTCCCGTGGAGCTGAGGACTCGAGCTAGGCGACTCTCGGTCTGGCCCTCCCCCAACCAAGCAGGTACTGTACCCAATTGCCCAATCATCAATCTACTATTCATTCCCAAGAATCCACTCTGGAAGTGCTCCGAGATTGAATCCTCTTAGAAGATCAGCTCCCTGCGAATCAGTCTGACCACAGACAGTGTTCCTGACACTTATAAAAATAATAATAATAATAATAATAATAATAATAATAATAATTTCTTACACTTATATAGCGCTTTTCTGGACACTCCACTCAAAGCGCTTTACAGGTAATGGGGACTCCCCTCCACCACCATCAATGTGCAGCATCCACCTGGATGATGCGACGGCAGCCATAGTGCTCCAGAACGCTCACCACACATCAGCTATTAGTGGGGAGGAGAGCAGAGTAATGAAGCCAATTCATAGATGGGGATTATTAGGAGGCCAAGATTGGTAAGGGCCAATGGGAAATTTGGCCAGGACACCGGGGTTACACCCCTACTCTTTTTGAGAAACGCCCTGGGATTTTTAATGACCACAGAGAGTCAGGACCTCGGTTTTACGTCTCAACCGAAGGACGGGAGTCCTTCTTCACCTACGAGTGCCTGCTTCTCCTCCAGTACCTGATGAAGGCGCCACTTCTTGTACCTTGAAGCACTACCAGACATTCCAAGTGGCTTTTTATAGCCTGCCTTTTAAGAAGCCGTCTTCTTAAAACCCGTCGTATCCTGTTGATCCTTTCCCTGATACTCTTCTCCACTTACTTCTGGATTATATCATATGCTTAGGGTCCTGAACCACGCTTTGCGGGAGCCTTGACTGGCTCCTGTTACAAGCCTCCCCTTTAATTCACCAAAAACACCTGAAGACCCATGAGGTCAAGCACTTTGGGTCTAGCCACTAACTCCCCACATCTGCCTGCAGCATACAGCCAGCCTACCACACTGTCTGGAGAGACTTGCCATGTTGTAACACAACAGGTGTATAAATAGCAAATGGGAAATGCAGGTATAATTACTTTTCCAATCATGAGAACACTATTTTCCCACTAATAATATCATTATGCATGCGAGAAGTGTTTGAGAAGAGAGTGGTGATTATATTTTTCACCACTATGAAAAATATAAGTAGGCTAAGAACAAAAATATGAATCCTGATTATGGGGAGGAGAATATGGTTTAATCTTGTGAGTATTAACAGATGTAGACATTCATAGAGGTACAGACCAATGTTAGTGATTATTTAGGATCTATGAAATCTAGAACTGCACTGAAAGCCCTTAAGATTGAATAGACATTTTTCTGTTAGGGTACTCACCCACTAGGTAATAATACAAACTGTACTATTATGAGAAGAAAGCTTCAGTTGTTTATGTAGTTTCTGATACAGGAATGCTGAATGTTCAGTTCAAATGTGACAGATTCAAAATCTACACAAATCTGGTGCAATGTTGAGGGTGATAATTTTCATACTACTTTTATAATACACTAATAATTATAGTTATGAAGCAGGAGTAATTTTATGTTCAATTAGTCCTGTAAGCACAAGCGAGGCTTTACTTTGCTAATGCTGAATATTTATAACTGTTTCAAGGGACAAATATACTGTAGTATGATATGCAAAACTAAGTGATTACTCATGATCAGTTCATTATACAGTATAATAGTGCTGACTACTGATGTATTTTGTGTAGAATGCAGGTAGACTAGTGCCCCTACATGTACTGGATACTGGGAAATTTGTTTCTAGATGACTGGGAATACCCTGATATTTGGATTGAGATTGAATGTAAACACTGTAGTGCAGTATGTGCAGCATCCATTTCTTTCAATACCGTATTCTGAGGCTTTGCTGTTGTGGGTTTGTGACTGTGTTCCTCAGTCTAGCTGCCCTTTTGTGCTGTGTGTTTGGTATCCCTGGAAGGAACCCTCTTCTGAAAGCATGTGAGGCTGTGTGGATGCATGTGGCATTTGTCTCTGAATGGTGCCAGTTCATGGTTTGAGAATGCTGAAGCCTTTGCTCCTTCAATAAAGGGAAATTGAATCTATTATGTTGGTCAGCTATTTGATCGATCCCACAATTCCTTGAAAGGATTAAAACTGAAACACAACACTAAAATTGATATATATATATTCTAATATATAGTCTGAAATAGACAAATGCTGAATATCATCTGCTGATCATAATTCAAAAAGACTTTTGTGGTTGTATTAAATGTACTGTAAAACCCACTTTTGTGCTCTTTCCCTTAATACTACAGCTTCTCACCAAAACTGTCATTCCAAACAGTCTAGAGATAACACAATTCCAAAAAGCTTGCATCTAAAATGTTTGCTGTCCCACATCACATATTTAAAAATTGCATTATATTTATATCTATATTTATTCCGGAGCTGTTTTTTTGTAAATCAGTATTGCATTTAGGAAACTATAATTATGAACATTTGTTTCAGTTTATAGAAAAACAAACATAGTTAAAAATATTTTAGCCATGAATCATAATCTTTACCAGCATAATTACATTTTTAAGGGAGATGCACACATCATGAACTTTTTTGATGTTCTGTCTACGCTAAATACTAAGTACTAAGTAGATAAATTTAGTCTGTAAGTTAATTAAATACATTTGTAAAAGAAAGGATGTATTCATGGTAGGAGTCACATTGACATAAACTTTAAAATTTGTGCAAATCTATTACAAAATGCAATTGTCAACTGAAATTACAAACACGTAAAAAAACTTTGATGTGGCCAGATGTGATGCAATTTGAGTTTTTAGCTATCTGGAATTTTAAAAAATCACTAATTTCAGTAACAAGTATTTGGTAATTCAAATTTGGTAATTAATTTTTTCTGTAATTCATTCCCAATTTCTAAAATGTGATTACATAACTGCCTATAACATCTGTGGAAAAGTCTTTTTATTTATTTTATCTGGTTAGCACAACCATAACAAATACACCACAAGGAAGAAAAAATTCAAAAGAAAGGTACACAAAAAAACAAGGGAAATTGATTAGGTTCACAAGAAATTAAGTGTTGATCAAGCTTCAAATAGCAGTTAAAGTTATTATTCTTTGCCCTAGAAACACACAAAAAAGTGTTCAATTGCAAGATTTAATGGAGGTTAAAAAATTACCAGTTCAGTTACATATTCCATTTTTACTCACGTGCAATTAACACATTATGAGCTCCAGGGTCATGTTTTATGTGTCACATGTGGCCTTTGGCATAACTGATGGCAGTGTCAGATAAACTGTTTCAGATGTTCTTCTTTCCCACAACAGTAGTCTTGAAACTCTTCAAAAGGATTTCTAAAATACCAACAGCTGCATATTAAGACACTCAGACACTCTTTTTAGATGCTATCATATACATTAATGAAGGTGCTATTATAATGTATATCCAGAAAAATGTACTTGAAAGTAATTTGTGCAATCTTTAAAAAATGCTGAGCTTTTTATTTGCTCCCTTACTTGTCCAATTTTTTAATTGGTTGTGTGTCTGCATGCTTAAAATAATGGGAATAAATTGAAAAGTGCCTTAGAAAGGATATACAATAATTAGTACACTTAAGAACTACATATACTGTATGTCTGGAAAGCATACTGAAATATTTAAATTAATATTTGTTTGGCTTAAACAAAAGTTTGTAAATTGAAAGGAAAATATAACCGCATATATTTACAAGCTGATTTAATTAATAAAGCTATTAATATTAAAGTATTATTTAATTAATTGATTGATGCAACTTCAAAAGTCATATTTTTTTCAAGATCTAAACAATATAGATAGTTTTTCAAGGTGTTAACTGAAATCAATACAGTACATTTGATAAACGAATGTTTTACAAGTTCAGACAGACAAAATACACATTTGTACCAAAACCCTTAAGCAATTGGTTTCTTATAGCTCAATACTACCAGCATTGGAAGAAAGACTGTTTTAAAAGGAACAGACCTAGTAAACAACTACAACTATAAAAGAGTCCAAAACTTGGCTTACAAAGAATGAAGGGGATGATTTTAAAATTACAGAGTACAAAATGTTCAGGAGACATTATGATTTTATACAATTGGGTCCTATGACTTGACTATATAACACTTGAAATACCTGATTCATACCGAGGTCAGTCAGGGATCTATAATAATATTGTCACGGCATAGAAATGGAATGGAGAAGCATTTAGAAAGAACTTAATATTTATTTAGTTGAAAAACTATGACATCTCTTTTGTCTGTTTATGTCTTAGGTTTAATGAGATAACCTGCAGGCCATGTCTTGTTAATATCTCTAGTGCAGAGCAGGGTATACTGCTTCATTCTATTACCACACTACTAAGCCCTGGACTTCACTACAGCACTACTCTGAAACATGAAATATTGAGGGAATGAGACAAAGACTAGAGAAAATTTGCTGTTGGACCAGCAGAGAATGCAGAATCACACTTCAAAAATACACTATTAGAGTTGGGATGGTAAACGGAATAGACATAAACATTATCCCAAGTATGCAGTCTTGAAGAAATTCATACAAATTGTTCCATAAATGCCCAAATCTGACACTCTCCTGGTCATCACTGTAAATATGATTTTGATTTCCATTCACTTACCTGGTTAAATAAAGGTTTAAAAAACATGAATATCTTATATATGTGATGAACAGAGTATGTGAAAATATACACTGAGTGGCCACTTTATTATGTACCCCTGCCTAATAGCGAGTTGATCCCACTTTTGCCATCAGAGCAACTTGAAATTATTGGGGCATGGACTCAACAAGGTGTTGAAAGTGCAACACAGGGATACTGACCCATGTCGACTCCAGTGTGCCCCACAGTTTTTGCAAATTAGCTGGCGGTGGATCTCTACTCCAAATAGCCTGTTTTGTCTTATCCCACAGATGCTGAATGGGATTAAGATCTGGTGACTGGGGAGACCATTTCATTAAGCTAACTTCATACATAGTCAAGTTCCTGGAACCATTCCAGGACTTTTCCAGCCTTGTGGCATGGAGTACTATCCTGCTGAAAAAGCCAATTTGCTGATGAGTACACTGCTGCCGTGCAGTATGCAGACATGCATCTGATCAGCATTGCACCTAATAAATTGGCCGCTCAATGTATTTAACAAACAATAATACTGGATACACCAATTTTGGGATTTTGTTATATTTCATTGATGATACATGTTTTATATTAGTTTATTTAATTGTTCTATATTATATTGATATTTTGTATTAATTCTTTCCTCTTTGCTTGCTCTTTATGGATGTCATTTGTAAACTTCCAGCAGATGTTTTAAATGTTCACACCCAAAACCTTCAAAAAACCTAGAAAAAAACTGAATTTCACACACTTTCTGGACTGCATTGTTCTTAAAACAAAGTTCCCTTCTCTGAAAAGTGAGTCTAGTTTAAAACATTTGTTTTTTAAAGTTAAAAAAAATGTATATGTGGAATGCATTTATGAATGGTTTCCTTATTGTTGTTTAATAATTTGATACAGTTTAGACAACAATTTGGTACTGCATATACTGTGCAAATACAATTGCAGTCCCCACAAATACATTTTCTTTGAAGCTGAATGTTCCTCATCTTTTTTATAGAATTAGTTGAACATAGACTTTGCTAAGTCGAAGCATCAAGTTACAGTTGTGACAGACACTAATGAATAGATTGATACAAAGTGAAAGGTACAGATGCAGCCATTCAAAGTGCGCGGCACAGACACGTACCGGAGGTAATTGGCTACGGCCTCACGCATCGTGACGCACGTTGACGCAAAATACCGCGGTACGTGATTGGTTGACCGACAGGGGCACTCGTGGTGCGTTGGTCGGTCGTAGAAAGATTTAAATGTCTTTACTGTGCCCGTTTTAGTATTGAATATTTATATGGAATTTTACCACTGAAGGGAAATCTTAGTAGCTGAGCATAAAAAGAATAGGAGCATTACTGTAACGCATGTGAAGGCCATAAACAATATTAATTTTGGAACATAAACATACAGTATATGGCTGGTCTCGGTACTTTAAAGAAAACATACACACCAGTATTCCATTTCTCCCTAAACATTTTAAGCATCGAAGTCTTTAACTAACGTGATACCGGAGTCAACAAGCATACTTTTAGAATTTGATTAAAAGGGAATATAATATGGAATCGCGTATCTAAAGAAATTAATAATGATATAATTATATTCATGAACCGCAACACAAGAATTGTACACGCTGTACGATGTCTGTTGATAATGTTTTGTAGGGTTGTAATCTTGCTGGTGGCGCTGTGGGTTAGGTTCCTGACTCCTACGTCACACGCTGGGTGTTCAAATCCAACTGGAACCGGGACTTTTTTTTTTAACAAACATTTCTTTGAAAAAATAAAACGTTTCCCTGGGTCAGAGATTAAATGAAACTTCACTCGCACCAAACAAATTTATATTGCTAAATATCACAACATGATCGAATTTAAGTCATTTTAATAACAATGAATAGTCACCTATGCGTTACAATATAAACATTTATATTGATTGTATTGATTTATATTGAATCTCTGTGAGCTCGGTGACTTTGAGACCACTTGTTATCCCAAGTTGTTTGAATCGCCACTATTCAAATAGAGAAAAAAGAGCTGACTGACAAGATTTAAGATGTGGCTGTCAATGTTGGATTAAATAAAACACGTTGCCCGACGTTAGTTGCATTGCTTGAAAAATAATTTTATTTCGAGAGACTGGATAAGTAATTCAAGTGTTTTTTTTAACTTCCTGAAAAACAAGTAATAATTTAACAATATGTGCAAACGTTTTATGATATGTCGCTGTTGTGAATGTCTGTGGAGTGTATGTTATTTGCCTGTCTGTCCTGGCTGTGCTCTCTCTCTCAATTCAATTCAGTTCAAGGTGCTTTAACTTTAACTTGCTTTAACTCCGCAAGTCTGAGTTCTGAGTTCTGAAGTCTGAGTTCTTGTGTCCGTCCTATCCGAGCCCGAAAGTATTACAATATGTATCTTTATAGCAGGTGGTGTACAGCTTTTTAGTATAGATTACACTTTTCTAAAATGTATTTAAAAAATAAAAATGATTACAATCTAATCTTTCCACGTTTGATCCCAAGATCCCAAGAAAAATAAATCTAAACGGGGAGAAAGCTATGCTGAAAGTTTATTAAGATACTTAGAAGACAAAGATATCAATTTATGTTGCATTTGTCTGATTGTGAATCAAAAACACATATATTTAAACACGTGTTTGCGATTTAAATCAATTTAAATTAATTTCTTTAGATACGCGATTCCATATTATATTCCCTTTTAATCAAATTCTAAAAGTATGCTTGTTGACTCCGGTATCACGTTAGTTAAAGACTTCGATGCTTAAAATGTTTAGGGAGAAATGGAATACTGGTGTGTATGTTTTCTTTAAAGTACCGAGATCAGCCATATACTGTATGTTTATTTTCCAAAATTAATATTGTTTATGGCCTTCAAACGCGTTACAGAATGCTCCTATTCTTTTTATGCTCGGCTACTAAGATTTCCCTTCAGTGGTAAAATTCCATATAAATATTCAATACTTAAACGGGCACAGTAAAGACATTAAATATACATATACATACATACACACACATATGTTTATGTTCCTAAATCAATCTCTTTTATGAGCATGTGAAAGGCATGGTGAATCGAAGATTCTCAAAAATTACTGTACTTTGCATGATTGGAAACAAATGCGTGATTGCGAAATGCTGTGGTGTTACTTTTACAAAGACGGTCAATGAAAAAAAGAATGTGGACCAGGGTAATACTTTGAGTTTACAGCTTGTCCAAGGTCATTCATTATTAATACTATTAGTAATATCTTTGTTAAAGACTTTGATGGCGACAGCTCAAACATGAGAGGTTGAGCTTTATTAGCTCCACCTTACGGAAATTCCGGATACTATTATTTTATTGCGGTACTATACGAGAACTTACGGTAACTTGTGGTAGACTGCGTAAAGCGCACCGCAAAATAATGCGGTATCGCCTGCTTGTTTTGAATGGCTGCATCTGTATTTTAATTTGTTGTCCTCTGTTCGGCAGTCCTATATGTTTGAAGGAAAGGGATATACTGGGCACACTTTAGCTTCTGGAGGTATTCATTGCAGAATGGAATGTCATAGCAAGATAGGTCTTTTCTGCCTCCTCCACTGTTCTGGTATATTTGTTCACGCCAAGCTTTAATCCCTCTTTCCTTTTCTGTGCCTGAAACACATTTTAAATGAAAAACAGATGATGAGGCATTATCCATTTTACAGATGAAGCTTCAATACCATGTTTAAATACATAATGGTTTAATTAAATGCAGTTCTATCACCTAAGAGCTTTATTTTTGTTCGCAAGTATTAATATCAAAGGTAGCTTCCAGTGCGGATTCAGTATTTCATGTGCTTCAAAATTCAATCCAAATAACATGTAGCATCTCTCTCCTTCAGGAATTGGAATGAAGGTTCCAAAGGTATTTTCCCCTATTCTGTATAATACTTTTAACCAGGGCCTAAAAATCCATCTTTAAGTGCACAATCACAGGCTTAGAGATGCAGATGAACATTTGTCTGTGGGGGACAGTTCTTTGATACTCATTGGATCCTGAAGTTGATGAAGATCTTGAAGTTAAAAAACATTATTGGACAGTTTTATTATGTACAGATTTGTGTATCCTAATAACAGTTACTTTGACACAATTCCAGAGAGACGGGAAAAGTGGAGCTGTAGTACTATATATCAAAAAGAGTATTCAGGTTAAGGAAAAAAATCTCTTTATCTATACAGGTCAGTGTCATTAAGAATTGTTTTAAAGGTATGTTTGGAGTATGGTGTAGATTACCAATTGCATATATTGATTGTATTTCAACTATGAATAAGAATTCATGTGTGAAAGGGGCAAAAGTTGATATGGGACATTTCAACTTTCCCCAAAAAACCAGGAAAGACCTACAGGAATATCAGAAGCAGAAAGTAAAATGGTAAACATGGTTAATGATAGCTTTCTTGGCTAGATTATCAGAGCACCTAAAATAGGAAATTGTCTTGTCTTTTCAATCAAGAAAGAGTAAAACACACAGTAATGAGAAGATCAACAGGGAGCTATGTTCATAATATGGTGTGCGTTGAATTATGTTGTAAAACTTTACAGATTTAGTGCAAATCAAATGTTTACAATTTTCAGAAAAAAGACTTTGAAGAAATGAGACATAGTTTAAAAGAACTAAAATGAGACAGCACAGACTTGAAATCTGTAGAAAATGGATGGCAGCAATTTAACAAATTCTGCTTGACATGTAGAACAGAGAGTTCATTAATGCCAAAAACAGTCAAAAAGGTTTTAACAAAAAGGAAAAACATAAGTTAAAATGAAAAAAAAAAACTTTCTAAGATATTTAAAAAAACATCAGGTTTCAGTTTAAGAAAAAGAGTATAAGGAACTGCAAGCACAGGTAAAAAGAATAAAACTTAGGAATATTACACTGGGAGCTAAAATAAATTACTTATTGCAGTCCAACAGTCATCCCATGAAGAATGAAGTAAGTTATTCAAGACAAAAATGGGAAAGAAAAAGAAATGCCTTATGTACAAAATTAATATTTCACTCAGGTGTTCACTAAGGAAAGAGTCAATAATATGCCAACAGGCGAAAGAAGAAATTGTTGTACACTTGTTTTTTTCCCAGAGGGAGTTGAAGTGTCATCAGTCGGTCATTGACGCCCTCTGGAAGATTAGCGAGTTTTGGAACAATGTGGGACTGCAAAGTATTAGTATAGAAAAGGCAGAAGTTGTTAAGATACAAGAAGAACTAAAGATTAATAAATTCCTAGATTTGGTAATTTACAAATTACACTCAAGGAAATAAAAGATTCTGAAGCCACTGACAAAACATTGTCGTCAGTGTCTTAAATCATCAGTGATATTCAGGAACTGGAGACTTTTTAAAGTAATATATCCATAAAAAATGTAAGAAAACTCACTCAAGTACTCATAAAACAATATGTCTGACTTCTATTGGTCATAAATCTATGGACAAAAAATGAACTAAACTAGAGGTTCTATACACTATATGGAAATAATATCCTAGGAAATATTCAACATGGATTCAGGAAAAGTAGGCCTTACCTGACTTACTTGTTAGAGTTCTTTGAACAAGCAACAACAGTAATGGACACACACAAAACATACAATGTAATATTTATAGATTTTTTGTACAAATTGTACATGGCAATCATTCATGGAAATGTTTTTGAGAATTGTTTTTTTAAACAGAAAACAATGCATACAGGTAATTGAGGAGTACTCAAATTGGGGTACAGATTGGAGAACCACATAGATCTGTACTATAGGAGGACTGCTAATGTACAGTATTTAATTTATATCAATGATCTACTGTATATTCTGGTATAGAGTAGTTAAAATTAGTAAAGTTTATGGATGATACCAAATTGGAGGGATTATAAAACATTGCAGAAGAGAAGACATAAAATTAACTTCAAAAGATTTTGAAACAATTCAAGATTGAACAAACACCTGGGAGGTGACATTTAACGCAGACAGGGTTTAATGAGGGCATTCATTAAAGTGTTGGGTTCTGCATGTAGGCAGCAAAAACAAAAAATAAATACAAAATGGGGAACACTGAGATATTAAAGAAAATATCTTGTAGATGTCTAAGAAAATATCTTGTATATATATTCTAAAGATTATAAAGGGACATTATAGACGTATTCAAAATCCTTCAAGGCACTGAAATAGTCAACCCAGCAGACTTTTCATAGAATGAAACAGGGGACAACAACACTGAAACTATCCAGAAGAGCATTTAAATCCAATTAAAAGAGGAACTTCTTTAGCCAAAAGTGTTTGGGAGTATGGAACAATCTACACAGCCATGTCAGTATCCTGGCCTCTGTCAAAAAAAAACAGATGATGAACAGATGGACAATAGTGTCATATCATATTATATATTATACTGCTACCAACCAAAGGGGCCAAGGAACCAACAGCTTTCTCTCATTTGTGGCCTTTCATGTCTTCTTATACATGTGTTATCTTACATTTTATGTTTTTTTACAAATGGGTCTGGTGACTTTGCTTAATCTTCTCCTTCTTCCTTCATGATGGAATGCCAAACTCAATCTGATTATAAAGCATTTTTAAAACTACCACACACAGCAAGTCAAGTTCATGGGTGACAGTAGCGTTTCCCTTTATTTTACTTCCTTCCTTTATTCATAGAACTGAGACAAAAGACAATTCCCAGCGGCTACTATTTCTTGGAAATCTTTTACCAAAAGTTGTAAACATGTTATCCAAACATTTTTTTTAATCAAATATTAACACTCATTTTGTTTTATACTTCCTGGACAAAAAAAGAAAAAGAGTCATTACAAAAAAGTCTATTACAAAAATTGGAAAGAAACTGAAAATACATTTCTGAAGCTTGTTTCACACAGATGATATACTGTAATTCTTTAGTATCTTAATTGTTTAGTAAGAATTTTAGAGCTTTGATGTTATTCTATAAATATTTTTCAAGTGCAGCAGTAATATCATTCATTACAATTTATGAAATACCGGTAATACTTAACGTGCTAATCATTAATGTTTATAGGCTTGCAAAATGGAAAAGAAGCACTGTCTCTTAATAAAACAAATTCATGACAAAAACACCATTTTATTGCTAGTTCATGTGGTCAGTATGTTCAACTCTTAATCCTTATTATAATATAATTAATATAAAAAGCATTTTTTAAATATAATAATTAGGAATAATTGAATGTATACAATCTTTTTATCACAAAAAGTTTTATATATACAAGAGGGCTCACTTCAACCACTGAATTGCAGTGAATAACAAGGGTGATGTATAGCACCCATTATGTGCCAGCAGACACACTGCAGAGAATATCAGACACGAAGGGAATTGCTTCACCAGTTGTGCTACTGGAGATACAAAATAAGACCAAATTGTATTTATTGCTAAACTCCTATGTTATAGTATCACTGGTCACCATACTTGGGTGTTAATTTGGAAATTCTGGACCTGGGAAAACAGTGTCACCTACTGGTCTACCAATATCATTTACAGCAGCAAACGTGACAAGATCAAGCTAGACGGTGGTGTCTGTAGTATGTGTTGAATATCACTTGATATCCAACATGAAGAAAAAATATAAGACAGTGCGAAAAGAGCTGGGGTCTTATTTTTTCATTTTTGTGTTTCCCTTACTGTATATAAAAGAGCAGCATTTATCTTAGACCATGCTTCAAAACATCCCTCTTATGTCACCCTGCCCATGGGTGTGCCACACTTGACTATAGCATTAAGAAGAAGTTCTATTCTTAGCTTCCCGAAACAAATTTTGCCAGAACTCACTGAAACTACTAGGTATATCACAATAAATAAAAAAACCCTTCAGTTCATAACCTGAATTAAAGATAATTTAATTTATATTTTCATTTATTAAATTAGATATTTTAATATACTGTAGGCTGTGAAAGGGGTATAATTTTTAAATTGAATGGACTGTGGGTTTTGGTATTATTGCAAAAAATGATTTTTTTTTGCTGTATATATCTTTGCTAATATCTATTTTTTACATTACTTCTGCTGATCTCTGTGCATGTGCTCTTTGAGTTGTACCGTGCATTACCTCTCTCTGTTTGTCTTGGCAAAACCCAGAGACACATAAAATACAGGTGATTGTGGGGTTATTACACAACCATTATTTACTGTAATGAACCCATTTACTGTGATGAAGTAGAAGGATTCTATGCAGACAAGAGAGAGAATAGAGGCAGAAACAACACAGGTGTCCAATCCGAATCGACAGGCGAGTTCGTGGTCAAGAGCAAAGGTAAGTTCAAAAAGCCAAATGTGGTCGTACAAAAGAGGTTCTCAAAAAGGAGCAAGGTAGGAACTCTCTAGGAGATAAATCAATACCGAGCAGTGAGTAGCGAGTTTAGAGGCTTTAAATAGAGCAGAGTGCAGAATGGTACAGCAGGTGGTAATGGTTTAACATGTACAGCGGTGCTTGTTGTCATTAGTGTCACGCCCTCTGCAGCCTGAGGGCGCTCCTACTCTGTCCTGTCCCTAGTTTCCTGCCTGCTGCCCTTCCGGTCCTTCTCTTTCCCCTGGGCTATATATTTCCGGGACTTGCACTCTGCCCTCGCTCAGCATTGACGTTCGGATGTCCTGAGACCTGCCTAGCACCAGGTCGCCCCACGTCCGCTACCTGAGGGCATAGGTTTCTATACGGCACTCCTGAACTCTTTGCACTAACGAGCCCGGGCCTTTTTCCCGTTCCGCCGCTACGCATATGGGTCTTTTTCCGCTCTCCTGCTCTCCACGGTTAGTCCCTTTGGACGTCCATGACAATTAGTCCATTGCTGGAACTGGTTAGCTCGTTTGTGGGTCGATCTCTGTTGACTGGCCGTCGTGACATTTACTGTGATTCACACAACAAACAAACTTTTGTAATACATTATTTTACATCTTACTTTACATTATATTTGATTAATTATTTTAGACCTAAGTACATAAAACTGACTAATATATCTAATAATTATAGTATACAGTATAATGAACACAATGTATACACATACATGTCATTTATTGTTATTGGTTAAATATGAAAAATATATTGTTAAATATTTTAATTACAAAGGTTTACCTCAGGCCACTTCTAAATTATTCAAGCCCAAACTTTTAAATGAAAAAATATTTAACTTTACCTGGTATGGTATTATCCAAAATAAATCCAAAGAATCCACCAATAAACATATGTGTTGTGAAGAGAACCATTATAACTTGGTCAAGTTCTTCAATTCCTGAAAAAGAAAGTTGAAAAAACTTAATATTGTTCACAGTTTTAAAAAGAGGAATCCTGTGTTTCAGTCAAAACTATGTATGAGTGATCTTCAAATTCAAAGAAAAAAATAAAAAGAAGTAAATAGATAATATGAAAGAATGGAACAGTTGCAATTGCTTAATCATTTAAACCCTTTGCTGTAGCAAATGTTAACACAACATAGGTGCACAAAATTACCTTAATGGCCCACACCTTCAGTTGAGTGTGCAAGAATAGCCCAGTGGGCATTGATTCGTCGAATATACGTATATTCACGGCGAAAATACGGCTATACATATATATACGTCACCTCGACGTATAATCAACGTTGAATTGCAACCGTAAAATCACATCTAACACAGTGCCTGAGGCTTTTTACTGTATGTATCGTGTCGCAGTAATTAATTTATTATATTTACTATATTTATTATACACGTGTAAATTAATTACTGCGAAAATAATTTACTTCGTACACTGTGCAGAGTGCCGTATACTCCTAGTTGCGGCACACACGATACATACAGTAAAAAGCCTCAGGCACTGTGTTAGATGTGTTTTCGGCGTTATATATGCGTTTATTAATGTCGTCGATTTTACGGTTGCAATTCGACGTTGATTATACGTCGGGGCGACGTATATATATGTATAGCCGTATTTTCGCCGTGAATATACGTATATTCGATGAATCAATGCCCACAGCTTGGCATACAAGGGTTTTGCGGAGGGGGTCTTGCCACCTGCCTGAAAAAAAAACAGTAAAATGTTTGAGTGCCTATAGAGTTTCTATTTTTATTTTCTTGGGAAAAGTTGATACCATTTCCTGGACACCCCGTCCCCCATCAGTGCGCGGTGCCCGGGGAAAAATCTGTAGGGGGGCGTCTGAAATTCTGAGGGGGGGTGATATTTCGGTTGAAACGGAGCTGTACGGTGCAGCTACCCAAATGAAATCTCGCAGCTATGCCATTGATTTGTGCTTCATGATAGAAGATAACGACTAGCAATCTGGTATTTGCGATGAAGTTCAGTTTCACATTTTTCGTCACTCTCACGGTTTGTATTGCCTGGAGCGAAAAGTACCATAAGCGTTCATTTTTGCAGCTACATGGACGTTCTGAATCGTTAAGAAAAAAATGTTGTAAAACCAACAGAAAGCACAGACTGCTATAACTAGTCCTAGTTATATAACGATTTTAAATATAATGATAAACTACTGCAAGGAATCGGTCCACCTGAGCAAACAGGATCGTAATGTTGACACTCAATAACGACACTGATATGTGCACTTCCTGGACGGATAGCCCTCCTGCCCATCAAACAGACTGAGTGACTGTTCGTGTCATTTAGTGTTGTCTGACCATTGACAAAGTACAACTATTTTTTTAGGGCGCAAATTAAGTTAGGTAAATCTTTTTGCCCAAAACTGAAGGGGCGACATTCCTCCCTCCCCCCGTGATGCCAGGCCTGTCCCCATCCTATTCCAAAATGTCATTATATATAATACCATACAACAGTGCCCGATCCTTACTAACTGCATGCGTTAAAATTGCACATCAGCTCATAGCAGGGGGCACATAGCCGCGATGTATTATCAATGTTAAATTTCAACCATAATACCGACAACATTAATAAACGCACACGTTGAGAAAATATCGAACCCAGCATATTTTCCGGTTATATACCACAATGCATTGCTAGTATTCGTTGGTCACCATTTTGGACACGTTTTTCAAACGTAGAAGTATATCCGCAAATATCTCAGCAATCCTCTTTTGACGAGTAAGTATGAACAATAATAATACTATCTGAATACATACAGATCTTTCTTAATATTATTTTGATTAAAATAGTATGTGAATAAGCAAAAAATGGCACATAAAAATAGTGTGAATGGGGAAGATAACAAAATCGTTTTGCCGTTTCTCTATTCTTATTCTATGTTGTACTTTCAAACTTTGGGTACTCTTTAGTTAGGACAGACTTTATTGCTCAACTGCTATGATGCAAGCCAAATTTTATACATTTATTTCAGCTTTGAGCTTAGTAAACCGTTCATTTTTTAGATTATACTAAAGAAGATATTAATCATAATTTATTTGGGAAGTAATATTATATAATTTTCTCCTAGCTGCGGTGCTGAAGTCCCACCCTACATCAACAGAAAAAAGAAATAAAGGAGCACGCAATGTGTTACTTGAAGAATGCATATGCAAGGCAGGGGGCCAGGAGATCTGGACACTGAAAATAATAGGTTTTTGGTTCTAACTGTTAGGACAATTAGACAGGGTTTGCAAATAGTGGACAAAAATCGTCTTAACTTCCATTGTAATATTTTTTTTTCTTGGAAATATAGAAGTTGTACATTTTAAAATGTATATTTGAATCAAAATGTGGTTTTGAGTTAGTGTGTTAATGTAATTAGTTTGTGTTTGTCATTACTATACTGTATATTGCCATGTTACCAGAATTTGTAGCTGAAGTTTAAGACTAGTTGTGTTTTTTATGATTATTGCCCATATGTTGATTGTTGATTGATTGTATACAATGTATAATTTGAAATACATATGTTTCAGGTGTGAATGTGTATTTTCAGAATAAATTTCTAAACCTAATCATTGGCTTGGTTTACTTGTTTCTACACCTATAAAACCTATCTTTGATGTATAATAGACCTCTACCCATATACGTATAATAGACCTCTAATGTTATCCGTATAATAGACCTCTAACCATATACGTATAATTGACCTCTAAAGTTATCCGTATAATAGACCTCTAACCATATACGTATAATAGTCCTCTAAAGTTATCCGTATAATAGACCTCTAAAGTTATCCGGAACTCCAACCATATATGTATAATAGTCCTCTAAATTTATCCGTATAATAGAACTCCAACCATTTATGTATAATGAACGTCTAAACATAGACGTATAATTGACGTATAACTTTAGACGTATATTAGAATTTCATTCTAGACGAATTGCAGACCACATTTAGACGTCTAAGGTATGCGTTTAATAGACGTATATTATACGTCTTTTGCCCACTGGGAGCAGTTTTTAGGGGTTTATATGATAGAGATTCAACAATGAAGCCCTAGGAGCTTTCAAAACATCTCTTGCTGAAAAGCACAGATCAAGAAAAGAGAATGACACATTTCAAATAATCAAAATAACTTTTTGAATGTGGTGAAGTCGATCATTAAGAAGTGAAAGGCACCCACACAGTGACTAAATCCTCCAAAATGAGCAGCCAAGTAAGGAGGAAACTGGAAAAAGATGCCCCCATGTGGCCAGTGGCAACTTTGAAACAGTTACAGAGTTCAGTGGCAGAGGCAGGAGAAAATGTCCATGGGTCAACAATATCTCACAAAAGGGACGGAACAGAAAAATAAACATCTCAAATCCTGCATGGGGTTTGAACAAAACACCTAAATAATATTGCCGCAAAAGGCTTTCTGGTCTTACAAAACAAAATAGATTTTTTTGTCTAAATGCTATCTAAGTGTTACATCTGATGCAAACCCAACATAGTACATTATTCAGTCGACACCATTTCTACTGTCAAGCATGGTGTTGGCAGCATTATGTTACAGTTCTGCTTCTCATCAGCAGGGACTAGGCAGTTTGTCAAGACTCATGGGAACATAGAGAAACGTACTGACAAATCCTAGAGCATTACTTCCCTCAGTCAAAAAACTGAGACAAAAATTAATCTTCCAGTAAGACAACCCAAAGCATAAGGCCAGAGCTACACTGGTTTAAGACTAAGGATGTGAATGTCCTTGAAAGGCTCAGTAAAAGTCCTGAGTTGAGGCCTAATGAGAATACTTGAACACTACTGTCCATGAGCAAACACCAAGCAAACTAAGAGAGCCTGAAAAAATTGTGTCAATAGGAATGAGCATACAATGCACCAAGCCTGCCAGAGGTGTTTTAATCAAATTATCAGGTGTTCTCAGGTGTCAATATTTATGCAATCAACATATTTCATTTTTTCTCTTTATTTTAAATATAATTTATCTTACCAATAGAAGACTTCAGTTTGAGCATTTAGGTTTTTCATAAAATATGATTATATTATTATTGTATAGACTGTATACAGAGGCAATGTTTGAAGACTATTTTTTAAAAACTGCATAACCTATCATGATTAAAATGCATTTGTACATTTACATTTATAGTATCTTCATTTGAAATCATTCATAGATAGAAAAATATGCTTAATGAAATCAGTGAAACCAACTGTAATCAATTTAATTTTTTTTATTAGGTGATAAAAAAATCAAATGTCAAGTTTATTGTAATTTGTAAACAGAATCATATGAAAATCAAGAAATGGGCTTAATTTCTGAAGGAGCTATGACATTCTGTTTATTTTACACAAGTTATTTAAACAAGTGAATGATTAAATTTGAGACAAAGGGTAATATGTGTGAACTCAACAAACAAAGAAACAAGAGATGCACAAGAAAACATTTTATATGTTAACAAGAGATTACTACTAACACACGATTAGAAAGGAGATTATGGTTTAAGTAATCTCAACCTCAGGAAACCAGACAATTCCCATCAATGGCGGATAAGCTTTACAGGGCAGAAGCAAGATGACCTCAGACTTACTAAGGATAAGCTGTTTTCAATGCATAATCCCAATGCATTTCTTTTAATTTGTTTTTCCAAATTGGAAGATATGAACCACTGTTTACACTGTGTTTACATCACAGTCAAAAATATACATATTTTTTATACAGGTACATTCTGTATAGCAATGTGTGACCTTGTACAGATTTATGACTAACTGTCCATTTGTAAATCTCGAAATATGATTTTATTGTGTACTGATGGCATTACATTGTGAATACATGTGGCTAATATTTTCCACCACTTTTGTTTAAGACATTAAAATAACATTCATTACAACCTAAAGATGTAGGATTGTAAACAAGAGGCCGTTTGGCCTATTTAGCTCATTTAATAGTCAGTAGCTTATTGATCCAAGGATCTTGTGAAGCATTTTTTCTTTTATAAAACCAATATGCATCAACAGCTGGCCATACTCCCACAACCCTTTGTATTGAGAAATGCCTCCTGTTCTTATATTAAAGTACATTTTCTAGTAGTTTCCTATTTTGTCCATTGCTATATTTTCCATTCTTTATTCTGAAGAAATTCACTGTCCTAAAACATATATTATTATTACCATATAAATAATAATATGACAACACTTTCTTTGCAAAACTATTTTAAATCCTTGGAAACAAGCTGTAGAACAAACCATATTTGGTGATATTTATTAGGGAACTGGCTGCACAAAGCAACTATGCAACTGCAAAAAAATAGAGCAAAAATGCATTGCTGAAGACATGGTGTGTCACAGAAGGCTTCAGCTTTCTCAGACACTCTCAGCAGCCTTTTAAGAGCAATGACTTTCTGTACTGGAGCAATGGATTACACCTGAATGAGAAGGGTAAAAATCAGCTTGGGGGTAGAATCAAGAGAATTTTGAAGAAACTGTTAATCTGGACTGGAAAGGTATGAGAAATCTGAAGAGAAAAACAAAACAAGGAAGGTGAATATGGAGTAGGTGCCAAGTGTATGTCCAATAATTATATAATAATAAACTATAGTAGACTCGCATTTCATGTCAAATATTGTTATGCAAATTTGTGTATAAGCAGTTGGCGATTAAAAAAAATGAAAAATCAAACAATGCATAAATGGCTAGAATTTCAATCTGGCACAGCACACACCTGAGCTATGCTTTGGGAACTAGTTACAGGGAACTAGTCCTAAAGCACACCGGTTCTTTCTTTATTAGTTCTTTCTTTTTGGAGTAGCATCACCCTCAATGTACTGTAGCTCCTAAACCAAAAACTAGTATGGAGGGGAAAGAAACAAGTATGAAGTTGACAACTCTCAAACTATCTGGTTAGATAGAATAGAGATGGGCACGCTTATCATCATTGTCTTTATTATACTAATCTGCACACTCCTTTCATATTCATCATCACTAGGAGATTATGATGAGTTTTCCCTACATTTTATTATTATTCGTTTTATATACTGTACAGTACTGTATATCATAATACTTCAAACTACACACATACATATATTACACTTACTGTAAGATTGAGTTTACTTGTTTAAGGGAGGGGAATAGGAGGGTCTAAGGGGGCGTTTTTTCAATTGTATATGTGATTTTGAGAACATACGTGCTATGTCAGGAATCCAACCACCGAGTAAAGCACAAGTCTACTATACAAAATGTTTTAAAACACCTTTAAAAGCAACCATCCTAAAGAGTTTTAGAACATCTTATATGCATGTATGACTGTAGAAAATCAAAAATGACAAATGTGAAAACACCAAAATCCAGAAGTTTAAACAAACACAAAAACAAAAGATTTAGTCTTTTCTAGTGTAAACAGCATCAACAAAAGGCCCTGCCACTCAGTGTAGAGAGAAAGTAGAAAAACATAGTCAAACAAAATCAACTAAGTGAGGTTCACATGGAGGGGAATAAATAGATAGCATAACAGCTTGATATTAAACATCAGTGCCATGTAAGAGCATTGAATATAAGCAGAGAAAATCCATATTTTGCACTTTGGAATGAAACTCAAAACACTGTGCTGCCATCTGACAAGATTACAGCATTAGTTTTTCATAACTTATGAGAGGAGTCAAATAACATGACCCCAGTCTTAAGACACAAAAATTAATAGTTTCAACTTAAAAGGGTAAAAAAATTGAATCAGTTGCAACTCAGAGCTTACATAATGAAAAAAGACAGAGGATCATCAGGGATTTTATGTTGAATTACATTACTCTGGTTAATCATAATAAAGAATATACATACAACACACAGAAATAAAGCATAAGACGAGATAGTAAACAGAAAGAGAGACCAGAAAGGTGGGACAAAGAGAACAGACAGGGAAAGAAGGAACAAAATTATGCCAGCTGAGAGGACCTTTGTCTGATCAGTCTTGGAGACCAGTTTCTGATTAAGTTAATGCTTTTAGCACATAGGGTTAGATACCCTTTTACTTTTATAGAACAATTGTAGGAAGAGAGATTTAGCACATATTCTGTTAAATTAGGATGCATGGTACTGTATTTCTCTTGTTGGTCTGTTTAGGCATTAAAAGGAATGTCAAGTTACAAGGTTAGCATTTTGAATTTTCTGGTCTTAAGAACATACAAATGCAACCAATCAAAATGCTCATCAAAACCTGTTGCTTTAGTAAGATAGGTGCACTGTAGCGCGTTATGATTCAGAATGCAGAAATCATATTGCCCAATGAATATTTGCTGTGCAAAGAAGATTGATAGGTGGCACCTGTGGTGTGTTAGATACAAATGGTTTAAATATAAGATATTAATTTTAAGATTATGGTAGTTCTCATTACTCAATATCTGTGTTTAACCATCTTGAAGTTCATTTAGCAATGATGAAGGACAAGTTCCTTTCATACTGAGAAAGTCATTCCTAACTGTTAACGGATAAATGGTGTTAGGCAAATCCTGCAACTTTAAAGCCATGGGTCACTATTCCCTTTCAGTCTATTAGGGACAAAATTCCCTTTTATATTAAAAAACAGACATTATCCAATGAGATGTTATGCTAATGTCTAGTAGCAGCCTTTATTTTGTCTGCAGTAGCTGATGGTGAAGCACATCTATAGAAAGGGCTGAGAAGTGGCACCACTAGGCCTAGCATCCTGACACAGCACAAGACTCAGTGTCCTCCCTACTCTGACCAGCAAAGTGGTAGGTGGGTCCCTTTTCAGGTATTAAAGGTTCACCATTTTTCTTGACCATCTGACACTGGAAGTGGAGGTGATGTGGTCAGCATCATGCTCTGTCTGGCCTATTATCCACAGAAGGATTAACCCCTGGTACTCATTTGGAAAGCAGGCCGAGTGGACCTGGGAGCCATCTGGAAGGAATTAGAGCAAAGCTACATTGCTTGCCCCTACCTGGGATTAAATCTGGTAGCTTCCAGTCTGGAGCTAGACTCCCTTGCCATCTGAGCTACCACGGCTCCCCAGCAAAATGGACAGTGCATTAATCCACCATTTGCAGTGGAAAGCACAGAAAGGACTTCAGTCATACAGGTACACGTTTAAAATGTGCATTGTGTGAGAAACTAGGTAAAGATGAGCACACACAACTCATAGGCCTTATCCTGGAAAGCAATCTTTGATTCTTCTTGAAACTTCCCAGAGTGAAACAAAATGCCTGGGAGGACATACTAAAGAATGTTCTTGTACCTTTGGAACACAACATGCAGGCTTCTTGAATTGCCCAAGGACTAGTATCATGCAGAGTCAACCATCGTTTTTTGAATAACAGGAAATATTTTAAGTAAAAACACTTGTGAGCTATACCTCTTGAACAGCATGCTTTGCAAGAATTGCTTCCATCTTGGGTGAGAGAGGAGCTATGACTAGGAATTCAAACCATTTCCAAAACTCTTGTAAGGAGAGGTGGCTTCAGTCACAACTGCATTACACAGAATAGATGGTAATGAGCACCTACAGTATAGTATGTTGATGGCAGCTAGGATCATCTGGTACAATGAAATAAGGTTGTAAGCTATGCTGTGTTGGGATCCTAAAGGAGTCAATTTTTCTGAGTAGGCTGGGATGAAGGGGCCGCAAAATGATCCATTATAGCAGATAGTGCTGATGAAACTGATGTTAGGTGAAGCTCAAGGGCTGGTGCTGAAAAGCAAGCAGGTGGTACCATTGGCACTGTAGTATGGCAGGTCCAATGCTGTTAAAGCCATTGAGTTACAGGGGTTCCAAATGGTTCTGATATCCTCTAGATCACCTTGCACCAACAATCAAGGAGTACTGGGGCTTCAAACCCCAAAGACATTCCACTCTGAACTTAGTCACACATGAGTTTCCAAATATCCCTGGGCAATGGCGACTCATCTTTTCAATGAAAGGGCACTAAGTATGGCAATAGTATTTTAGTAATTTAGCTACAGTACTCAGGTTCCATTCTGCCATTAGATTTTAGTAATGTTACTTACTGACAGGAAGTACCCATGATTAATTCAGACTTGGTCAACCACCTGTTGCATCACATGGAAACCATAGGATAGTCTATGTTTTTAGACAAGCCATAAATTGCTTTTGCCATTCATGTGATGTAAAGGGAATGAGTTTCGCACCTGTTAATTAACATGCTCAGAATACTGGCAAGCGAAAGGGGCATGTAAAAAAATAAAGCTGATTCGCTGCAAACTACACACCTTTGCCAACATTTCATTTGTATTAACATTTTTTTCACATTTTAGTTAAGCAGTTTATCATACTTGTGTAAAAAAGCATTACTCTCTATTGAATCTGTAATATTTGAACACCAGAACTAGAGTGAATGAAAAACAGAAGACATAATTAACCAGTAAGATTATAAAACAAAAAATACTTAATAACAAAAAAATTAAGTAAAACAAAGCAGACGAGAGTACATTTCTTGGCAACTTTGTAATAATATGGATATAGTAATAATATTACTTAATAATATTTGTTAAGTAATAATATGGATAAAAAATCCTAAAAAAAATATTTCTCTTATAACACAAACATTAAAAAAATAGGTGTTCAAGTGAAGTAAAAATCTAAAATATGAGCAGTGAGATTTCTATATTTCTGTTGTTAGGATAATGGAACAGGTGATTGGCGTTTGTACACACTTTTGTCAGTAGTACAGATTAAAATGAATGAAATTTTATTTGTGTAGTAAATGGGTCTACTTTTATCACGGTTGGCTGCTAAGACTACTTCAGAATTATGGCCTTTTCCCCTTTTGTTTATTCTTTTTTGTTATGAAAGAAAAGAGAAAAACATAATGCTAGTAAGTGTTCTGACTTGTTCTGGTGGCACCAGTACCATGAGAAACCACCTCAAGGAAAGTGGCGGTTTAAAATGTGTATTCTGTAAAACACTGAAGTTGAGGTTTGTACATGACTTGTTTACAACCTATAAAAGTTAATTTAATTTCATTGCTCCTTGTGTGTCTTTTGTATTTGATCAATATGATCCTGATCTTTTTATGCTCATTTTATTAATGATTCAGACATAAGAATAAAATTATGTAACTTTTCACGTGTAACAAAATACAATATTTCCATTTTAAACACTTTTTCCCAACAATGTCTAGTTAATACTCAAAGTCTCTAGGTAATCTTCTCTGTGAGGTACATTTCAATTTTTGAGACCTTTCATATTTGAACACTTGGGCTTAATGGCTTTTACCTATTTGCAGTTTGTTCCAGCACTGCAATTGTGACAGAAATAAATAAACACATTTGTTTTTGATCATAGTTCCAGTGTGTTTACCCCAAAACAAAAGTCTTCATAAAACAAATGGCTGTGGGAGCCTAGACCCAATATATTCAATCAAATTGTGAAAACTGAATCTACTCGCTAGTCTGGCAACTTTTTTCCACTATTACATTTTTCCCTGTAAAGTTGTATTAAGTCCATTTAATTTCAATGTTTGTGAAGCGAGATTGTTTGTTATAGAACCACATGCATAAAACAAACAGATAATATATCTCTTTGATAAGTGCCAAACTCAACTCAAATGTCAACTTTGCCCCAATCACTCAAGATACTCCCTTTTCTTTTCCTTTTTGTGATTTCACCAGATATTTTGTTTCTCTAACTCTATCTATTTCTTCAACTCCTTATATGTTTTCCCTCTATATCTGGTTTAGCTCCCTCCCATAATGTTAGAGGTATGTTGGAACAGCTGAATCTCAAGAGTGTCCTCTAGAGCCACTAGAGGGCATCTTAGGGGTGCTCAAGAGCAGGGGTTTCAACATGCAGCCATCTGTTCAGCCCACAAGGCAATTGCAGTCAGAGCTGTGAGGAAGGATTCAATTTATGTCTTGTCTGAGCCTGCATAACTCGCACACGATGCGGGTGCCCTTGGCAATGTTACCGTAACAGTTTTGCATACACAGCACTCCCTGTGGTTCACAATGTCTATCGCAGTGCCCTTATAATGTCAAGGATGTACTGTATTTAAACAGTCTATGCATGATATGTCTATGCATGATAACAGTTGAGACCTGTGTACTTTCTCTGAAACTTTACTTAGTGGGTTTTTTTTACTTTACTTTAGATTTTTGACCATAATAATAATGGCCTATAATTATGTGATTCAATCAAAGAAAAGTAATATGTGGTTAAGGAGAAGTTTCTTTGTAGAAATGAATGGAAAGCCATTGTGCTTGGCTTGTACAAGTAAGACTAACGAGCAATAGCAATAATTGTAGAATTACCTCACGTTTTCAATGTTTCTTTATGTCATGTAATGTCCCTTGAACTTTGCCTTTTGCCAATCCCGTTTTTCACTTAAAAACACAAGCTCTGCTATTTATGAAATAAGGCATGCTTCTTCACACTTACAGTATCAGCACATGCACAATGTTGGCCTTATCATTCCCTTAAACAGAGTTTACAGGTGATAACTAACACTAATCACTCATCTCAGAGCCTGTACAACTTGCTTTTCAGACCTGCAGCAACTGATATACAGTTTATAAGCACATTCCCCCAGTTGACAAAGGTAATGGGTGTCTCAATTAGCTATCAGGGTGTTAAAATGTAATATAAGGACAAATTAAATCCCATTACTTCATAAATATAAGGTCAAACTCCTTTTGCAAAGTATAGAAAAACTTTTGCAAAGTATAGTATGTTGCTCAGTATTACTTATTGTCACCTTAACAGTAATGATCTTTCAAAATAAGAACACTATTGCATGTTTATGATAAAGAACCCATTATATTTCGTACAGTGGTCAATAAGACAAAATATATAAAATTTGTGTATAGTATGTTTAGCACACCTAGGCTGAAGGTAAATTAAATGTCTTTCAACCACTCACTTTTTGAAGTTCTATGTCTTTCTATGTTTTTACTGTCATGGGACATGCTTCCTTACTTTCTTTGCTTTTAACACACCTGGAAAGTACTGGAAGTACTTCCCAATAGGTGCTGAATGCAGTAAGCACATTCATCTCATGCTCTTTCACACTTTTCATTTTTCACTGTTAAAACCCATCAATATTTTAACTTTTTTTTTTCATAATTATTGATATTACTGTATTAAAGGCTATGTCAAAACCTAAAAGTAACCTAACTGTGTGGCCTCCATTTACTTAGGAAAATCCAGGATTGTCCTCTGTCTCCCCTTCTTTTTGCATTTGCATTTGGCACTATTGTTACACAATATCCAACTGATTCATGGTATGGATCATGGGGACATGGAGTAGAAGGTATCTTTATGTACAGATGACCTCTTGTTGTAGGTATCAAGACCATCTGGTTCCATCCCTAATATTTTATTTTCAAGTATTTTCATGGTTTGGCAGTGTTTCAGGGTATAAACTGAATCTGCACAAAACTGAGCTACAACCTATTAATAATAATAATAATAATAATTGCTTACACTTATATAGCGCTTTTCTGGACACTCCACTCAAAGTACTTTACAGGTAATAGGGACTCCCCTCCTCCACCAACAATGTGCAGCGTCCACCAGGATGATGTGATGGCAGCCATAGTGCACCAGAACGCTCACCACACACCAGGTATTAGTGGGGAGGAGAGCAGAGTAATGAAGCCAATTCATAGATTAATTAGATTAATTAATTAATGCAGCTGCTGATGAGTTACATCGCTCAATGTTCCCATTCAAGGCTGTAAGAGTGGGGAATACTTGCCTAGGTATAGGTAGGTGTGTATATATACAATTATTCAAGAATCTTTTCTTCATAAAAGTTTTTTCACTAGATCAGATAAAAAAAAACACCTAGTCAAATCTTCTCCTTTCAGATTAATGTAAAGATTAATATACAGTACCTCCCAGATTTTTATGTTTTTCTGTGTATTCCCATCTTCCTAAACGTGTTTTGACAACTGTTGATTCACGTACTGTATATCCTCGTTCATATGGAATAACAAGACTGTAAATGTAAATCTTTTCTAGAGAGACTTAAACTGATAGGGGCGTGGTATTGTCCAATTTTCAGTTCTTTTATTGAGCTGCATAACCGCTGTATTAAGTACTGGTTAATACCATTTACAACATTCAAGGCAAATTTGGTACAATATTGAGGCAAGCGCATGTACAGTAATCATCCTTCACTGCTGACACTGATCTGCACACCCCTTCCTCTCGCAGTCACTCAGTACATCTTTAACCCTGTAGGTTGCTGCTACTACTACTACTAGAACCTGGACCCAGTTTAGAAGAATGTTGGTTTCTGATCATTTTCCATCACTTCCTCAATTTCAATGAATCACACTTTTCTACCATCCTTGTTAGATTTTGCCTTCCACTCTTGGCATATCAGGGGTCTGAGATGCCTGAGGGACCTGTTTGTTGACACATGTTTTCGTTCATTGAATCAGCTCTCTTTCAAATTCAATATCCCTTACGGGTACAGAGCCACCCGCATTGCTTACAGTCTTGTCATCCTCCTGACTGGCACTTCATGGCAAAACATCAATCTGAAATGCTGGCTAGCACTTCTCTGTTGGCTCAATGTCTCATTTTAAGGAGCTGGAAAATGACTACTCCCCTCTTGCATGCACACTGGATCAGAGACATACTGTAATACACTTTATTAAGCTGGAAAAAAGTAGACTTGCATTGAAGGGTTCCACCGAGAGGTTTTACCCTGTTTGGAGATATTTTCTTATTAACAGTACATTAATGAGCTAGCTCTTTCAGATTCTGAAGATGTATCCTAAGTATCACAACTGTAAGCAGCTGAGTGTTTTGTTTCTTCCTCTATCGTATTTGTGATTATGTTTTCTTATGCTTATTTAATTTTTAGTTTGTTTTTTCTTTGATTATTTATATTAATTACTGCTTCATCTTTGTTTTTGGTTGTAATTTTTTAGGTTGATTGCCCACATATTTACTACTGTGCCTTTCTCCATATTTTCATAGGGTGTAGAGGGGAGGGAGTTCTAGAGTAAGTAATTTAGGGGAATGATAACTGAGACATTTTGTTAAGCTGATTGTATTATTACTCTTGCAAAATGTAGTAAAAACATGGTTTATAGTAGCATAAAGACTAGGTATATAGTTGCTCATTTATTTTTAGCAGTTATTGAATGGCTATTATGAAAGTGATTTATTTAGTGTACTGCAATCACAGCTTTTACTCTTATTATTACTCTTGCAAACTTAGTAAAAACATGTTTTATAGTAGCATAAAGACTAGGTATATAATTGCTCATTTATTTTTAGCAGTTATTGAATGGCTATTATGAAAGTGATTTATTTAGTGTACTGCAATCACAGCTTTTACTCTTATTATTACTCTTGCAAACTTAGTAAAAACATGTTTTATAGTAGCATAAAGACTAGGTATATAGTTGCTCATTTATTTTTAGCAGTTATTGAATGGCTATTATGAAAGTGATTTATTTAGTGTACTGCAATCACAGCTTTTACTCTTATTATTACTCTTGCAAACTTAGTAAAAACATGTTTTATAGTAGCATAAAGACTAGGTATATAATTGCTCATTTATTTTTTTAGCAGTTATTGAATGGCTATTATGAAAGTGATTTATTTAGTGTACTGCAATCACAACTTTTACATTTTGAAACAATACAGGTTAATACTAAAAAAACATACTCAAAGGGTAATAACCACATTTTATTAAAATATCAAAAACACAAATCAATACAGATAAATAATACTATATAATGACTATGGCTATTTATTGTATTATTGTATTGCATTGTGTTATGGCCTCCTTGAAGTACATTAATATCAAATCTGGCATTTCATGGCAAATGTTTTAGATACCCCTGCTCTGGAGAGAGGATGATTGTAAACATTCCTACAAGGTTTCAAGAGAGTAAAGTGAAGAAGCTGGTTCACATTACATTTTTCAATATGCATTATACAGTAAGTAGAGAAAGTTTAATCTTTTGGTGAGATCAGACCAGTCTTATCTCATGGTGAAACCAGTCTTGCAGACTTGCATTAATAAACTTTTCCCCAATTTTGAGTTGACATCTTATTTGCTATAATTACACTTTTTAAGGGTGGTTCCTTAGTTCCTATAAACCATATTTTATTAGTCAAGACTTGTGAATAAAACTTTCCAATGCTCTTTATCTGTTGTTGACTCTGAGGAATTCTTGTATGATTTTCATTTCCCACTATTGATGTATTTCTGTAGCTGGGGTCCGCTGCTTTGCTCTATCATAAATGTTTCACCATACTAGCTGCACACAGTGTAGATATACAGTACCTAGGCAATGAAATGCAACTTCTAGCATTGCATTGTTTGACACAAAAGGTGATGTGAGTGCAGATGTGATGTAGATGTGATTGGATTTCTTAAAGTAAGGACCATCACAATTCCTATTTCCATTCAAATTAATATATGTATATGTGTTTGTATTGTTAATATTAATTATAGATATTAATTTTGATTCTAAGTGATTACATTTATGAATTAAATTCACAATCAACGTGCTAGTGTTGGTAAGATACTGAACTTACAGTGCATTCAGCTCAACTAACGCTCAATTACAATTTGCAAGATCAAAATTCCTTTCTTTTAAAACAAATATAAACTCCATTTGAACTAGATTTGCTCATTTACTATCCAGGATTGCAGTTAATTAACAGAAGTAATATAATGGCAGCAATATATTGGTGTCATTATGGGTGGTCTGATGGCAAGTAATGAAAACTAACATTTAAAGTAAGGGAAAACTACATAGGACTTCCTCTCCCTCTTGCCTATTCAAGATTATTTTCTGTTAAATTCTGCTTACTTTAAATTATAGTTTGGATTGCATTTTCCTTTCTAGCATATTTGCATTCTTAACTTAGGCCATGTGGAGAAGATGCAGTATCCTGAGTGGGTGGGAGTGGTCAAATTTTCTAACTGCTTTATCAAACATAGGGTCATGGAGGAACTGGAACCTATCCCAGCAAGCAAAAGGCACAAGACAGGATCCGCCTTGGACAGGATGCATGTCCGTCACAGGGCCCATACATAGACACAAACATGCACACATTCAAGATGAGGCACAATTTTTCCAACCTATCCATATGGCTTTTGAGTGTGGGAGGAAACTGGTACAACAAGAGGAAACCCATGTGAACATCCAAAATTCCAGTAAGATAACATCCTAGGAATTGAACCCAGGGACCCAGCACCGCAAGCCTGCAGTATTAACCTATGTGCCTTTGTTCTGCCCTCATTATAATATCTTTTGTTAAACGTTTAGCCATTTGTTTATGTTGTAATATCTTCTTTCCAAATACACAAATAATTCATATTGAAAGAGAAGTACCTGTGTCAATGATTTCTGGATTTGAATTAAACCATGTCGGAAGAACTAGACCACTAAAGGTTGAAAATCCCAGGATCAGAAGATTTCTTGAAGAATTCAAGTCCACGTACTAAAAAGAACATAGAAAAAATAAAGTTAAATGTGTAATTAAACTGACAGCTTTCTATACACTACAGTACACTCCCTGCTCTCCTAGAGCTGAAAATATCAGTGCATATTATTTATGAATATCCCATTGCTGATATTTTAAACAAGAAGGAAATTATAAATAATTAAACAGTAACAAATGAGGAATATTAATAAAATTAATTCCAATTACTTACAATATTTTGTTTGCCGAATCATAGCTAAAAACACTTTGGCAACAGCATACATTTAAACATTTTTGACAATGTGATATTGCAAATTTGTAGACTGCAGAGGCCATTGTCAAAACATTCTTTGTAATGTTATCACAGCTATTGTTGTTACCAGGCCCAGGGTTCCTCTGGGAAACTGAGAGCATTCTCACAGGGTCTCATGGTTTTCCATGCACTTTCAGGCCTGTCCTCTGTTAATCAGAGACCTAATTATTCCATTAAGACTTTCCCTATTTAATCCAGGAGTGCCTGTGAAGCAGAACTCCATGATTGTGTTATTCAGCAGCACTTTCACCCAGAGCGGTCTCATCTCTCCTGGAACCCCAGCTCCTCTTCTGAACGGCCTCACTCAACCTTGAGCAGGTTCATTTGTCCAGAATCTCAACACTCACCTCAAACTGCCTCTGTGTAGCTGCTGAATCAGCCTGTTCTGAAAGCAGTCTGCCTGGAACCCCGGCATTCTCTCCAAGCAGCCTCACTCTCACCACTGTTTGGCTTCTGTTCAGAGCAGCTTCACCTGCCTGAGCCCAGCCACCGCTATTTGGCTTTCACCCAGAGCATCATGTCTGTCTGGAATCCCAAGGCTCAACTTTGACTGCCTGAACTCAGCCGCTGTTATTTGGCTCCATTCAGAGCAGGGTGTCCTTCTGGATTCCTAGCACTCACTTCGGAATAACTGAACACCCACATCCGCCTGGAATTCCAACATTAATCTCTGACATCCTCAACCCAGCCAATTGTTGGCCTGCACTCCAAAAAGTCATGTCCTGATTGGAACACCAGCGCTCTCTTAGATCTGCCTCACACTTGCAGCTAGTAGGACAGCATTATTTGCCCAGAATCCACATTATTATTCCAGGGCAGTATTGTTTGCCCAGAATCCACATTATTATTCCAGGGCAGCATTGTTTACCCAGAATCCCAGTGCTCACCTCAGATTGGCCACTATTCAACCTCCACTTTCATCCACTTTATTCCTCAGCCACCTCATAGCTTTAATGTTCCTGGGTTCCACCTGGAAGCTCTGCCCATGGCTGTGCTGGCTAGGGCTTCTCCATGCTGCTTAGTGTGAACCAGAGGTCAGGACCCCATTTCACTCCCAGACTTCAGCAGATGACTCCCTCAGTCTGACAGCGCACACTGACCTGGTCTCTGGAGTAGACCTACCAATGAGTGTGTGCCTCCATCAGTCCAACAAAAAACGCACCTTGAGGATGATCACCCCGACTGGGAGTATGTCACCCAATTTCAGAACCAGACCCTTCAGCCATGTTTAGCTCATTGGAATGATGCACATCTTCAGATCTGGATGGCTCACCCCTTTTACAGCTGCCTTTCCCTCGGAGCACTGCATCTATGGACTCATCCCTCAGCCTGGTCTCAAGTGTGTGTGCAGTAAATCTGCTCAGTCCAGTTCAAGGCACACTTTTGAAATATCATCCCAATGTTGAGCACCTGGTCCTTCAGTTCCGAAACAGGCTTCCAATCTTTGTACTGGCCCAATGTGGCTTCCAAAGTGCCGATGTCCAGATACTCATTTCCTCAATTATTCACTTATTCAATCACTCACTAATCACTTTCCCTAAGATGTTCTGGAATACTCGATCCCCTCTCTGTTGGGCCTTTTAAGGAACTCCCTGATCCTTTACATTTTTCGGACTAAGCAATCCCCCAGCTGCACACTTGGCATAATACAATGTATAATATAAACATAACACTATTGCAGGCTTTACTTGTCAACCTTAGATGTTATAACATTATGAAATCTGTAATAGTTTGTATAAACCATCTAGCCTTCAAAAACCATGTACAGTATATTTGTCTTATGTTTTTGAAATGTAGCCACAATAACAATGAACGACTTGAAGTCTGAATCTCTGATATACAATAATCAAACTGCTCTCTTCCAATATAAAAATTTGTTTTTTAACGTAATGCAACCATAACCATTCAATAAACTTTACAAGTGTTTCACTGTGTTAGTCAGCAGTGATACAGATAAATGTCATACTGAATATGTCATATTTGTAAGGGTTTTGTAATCCCATACTAAAATCAAAATTAATTGTAATCACTTTTCTTTGGCTATTACACTACTTAACTGGCTTCTTGTTTGTTATCGCTTAAGAATGTAAAACAGGCATTATTTTTGTTTTGCTCATTGTATGTTCTACACTTCTATTTGTAAGGTCAATTAATAATTGCAAGGATGAGAGTAACACAATTTAACAGTCTGGTAACAGTTGTGTTTTAGCCTCTAAGCAGGGAAACATTAAAGTAATGAAATGAAAAGGTCATATGGGGAATCTTCTCTGCCTTTTGGCTAGAGGAACCTTTTCAGTGTCAAACTGTGTGTTATACTGCTACTATTTGTTAGTCAGTCTTATGATCTAGTGCATATCACAAGAGAACGTAGGTAGCCTGCAGTGATGTTTCTAAAGAGAGTAGTATGCCAATGTCTTTCCTGATGAATGAAACCAAATGCAACCAAATATGAAATACAATAAAATGTGACATCTGGTGACACTATCAAATGGCTCATTGTGACTCATGTTGTCCAAACCACAACTATACAATTTAGCAGTGTCAGTTATAACATTCATCATCTCAACCACCCAGGCACAAGAAAACATAATTGTCTAGGCTGTATCCTAACAAAATACCATTTTAAGAATGACACAGAATTCAGGAATTGGCATAAAACTTAGTTATGATGTGAAACCAAATATGTGCTTTGGGCATTTTGCTTTTGTGCAGTTTTATGTTTTTTTCTTTCATTTCTGACGATAGCAGTCATTGTTTTTTAGGGGTATTTGCCAGAATTTACCATGGGAAAATATTTTGTCTGCTACTTTCTACATTATTGCAGTTACTTGTGTCCTTTGGAAAGTTAGATGGATGCAGCAGTTCCAGCTTTTCTTCTACTCTGTCTTTTGTGTTATATAATAATGTATAAAACAAATGTGTATGGTAGAGTGTAGAAGAATGCATATCAGAGCTGATTCAGTTTTTAACCCTAGTTACAGTATGTTTAAGTACAAGAAGTGCAGGCTTAATGTAATAAAATTAAATAATACCTTCTTTTAATATTTGACTATTTGACCCTCAAAAGAAATTAGTAATTAGTAATTAGAATTAGTAATTGTCAATCACCCCCCATCTTGCTGCTAAGCTCCTTATATCAATCAGAACTCCAGGGATACAAATTTTGCAGGCTTTCCCCCTAAAAAGAGATTTGGCAAGTCATTCACTGTTTCTCAAACTGTGGACCTCACAAAGTCCATAGACAAGTTAATACTAAATAGAGGTCAGGCTCAGCTCTTAGTGTTATCAAACCACCAGCTCACAGGTAGAGAAGCATTCACTTACTAACTCAAGTTTACCCAATTCTGCAGTATCTTGTATTGATTAAGTCAAGATACAGATCAGGTGGGTTGTCTGCATTCTTGTACTTAACCTGTGCTACAAGAAAGCACCTTTATTGTTTGAGCTCACAACTATTCAAATGTAAAGCTATTTATTTAAGTTTGTTATCAGTCATATTTATAAATACAGTTTACTGTATATACGTACACAATTATATTAATAGTATAATAATTATATGTATAAGTACACAAATGTAAGAACAAGCATTGAACAGTTTATGAAAGAGCCTATTCCACAAAAAGTAGTATGTGATATTTTGTAATTGTCATATATCCCATGACTCCCTGTTTTCTTGTAATGTAAGAGCTGGTGGAATAGGTTACATGCATATTAAAACTATGCATTCTAGATAGGATAACAAAAAATTAGCAGTAATCATGGAATTCATTACAGTTTGAACATATTGTTTTCTGTTCTCAAAATATCTCACATATCTAATTTTTATTATTTTTTAATTGCTCATTATCAGTGTTCCTCATTTTTGGTGTTTATTGCAATGCCAAGCTCCATTTAAAAGGCAATTAGCTAAGATTGTATCTACACTAGATACTAATTTAACAAAACAGATTAATTACCCTCTGCAACGGGAAGCTTTTTTTGGTTATTAACTAGAATTATTTTTTAACATTCATGTTGTCTTTATACTCCACATACATCTCTATTTTGCTGATGAAGATCCAGCCATCCATTTCCTAACTGCTTTATCCAATGCAGAGTCATTGGGGAGCTGGATCCTATCCAAGCAAACAAGGTAGGATACGTCCAGGGTGGGACACTAGCATTGCAAGGCACCTATAGCCGCAAACATGCACACACTCACACTAAGGCAATTTTGTTTCTTGTAGACAATTTACCTACAGAACCATTATGTTTTTGGACTGTGGGAGGAAACCCACTTGACCACAGGAAGAACATACTCTACCAACCCCACAAAGACAGCACCCCCGGAATCAATCCCAGGATCCCAGATACATCATAATACATCTTTAACACACTGGAGGGAAAATAATGAATTGCTTCATTGCCCCTTACCTGAAGGTTAGAGATCCCTACTGCTGCAATCATTCCAAACATAACCAGAAACATTCCTCCTATGACTGGATTTGGAATGGTAATAAATATAGCACCAAACTTTCCAAAGAGTCCCAGCAGAATCATTAAAACACCTGCTGACTGAAGGACCATTCTACTGCCAACCTGACAGAAAAGTAGAGAAAGAAGAGATTTGATTTCTGAAAATGTTCTCAACAACAGAATTGAAAACATAATGTGCAGTAAAGATATACATTAATAATTTTCTTAATACCATGTCTTGCAAAAATTCTCATATCATCAATATTATCACATATAGTAAATCTCTATGTTTGTTAAATATAGCTTATAACACTCATTATTCACAAAACCAATATGACAACATTAAATAGCATTATATATAGATATATTTATATAAATTAATTTTATTCATAGCCTTGTAACCTTGCTCAGTTGAAATTTGGAATTTGGACAATTCCAAACGTTAAGGTTATGGAGTGTCGTGGTGTATGAAAATGTTTTCCTTGTATTTTGTGAAGTTCCACATAGTGGGATCTGTTCTGTATGAGTCTGAGTCATTCATTTAATCAGCATAATTAAATATGCATTGATATCTTTATAATATATTATAAATTTCAGACAATTTTAAATGTACACTCTATGAAAATACACATACAGTATGCACAAGAGTCAAAAGTGCATAAAGCTTAAGTACAGTAGGTAATGTACTCGACAGAAAAAATAAAGTTTATTTCCTTTGACACTCTTTTACAAATTGCTGGCAAAACTATGATCTAGTAAGTTGAATAGTCAAACAAATGTTGTTGTACATACTGTATTCAAGATTTCTTTGAATTGATAAGATATGGCTGCAGGTGCTGCAGAAATTAATGCAGTTAACTTGTTACCACATGTGTACTTGGCCTTTCACAAGGAAATTTGACATTAAATGACGCAAATGATTGAAAAAATTTGAAAGTGTCTTCTGCGAACATGCAATGGAACCATTTCTGTCACTGTCACTATAAAGCCATTGAATTAAAACACCTACACATAGCTGCACAAATGTCCTACACATAGGTCAATTTTTAACTTCGGGAAACTCTTCAGGAAACTGTTTCTCTTGCATCTCTGTTATTCATAAAGTTCATGGGAGAGCAGGAGTGGCATATCTGGGAGCTCGTAGTTAGGATAAATTCCAATTCAAAGTGTATAATTATGCATCTGACATGTCTAAACTCTCCTTCAAAGTGATAAATTTTCTACTGCAATGTGACTGCCACATTCCACCTAGAGGTGCTTGTATTTAGAAGCACAATTCCTTGCTCAGCAGGTACTGTACAGTACACTTCATTGTTAGGACAGGTGAAACGTAAGTGATTATTGTGTTTTAGTTAGAACAAGAGCCAGTATTTTTCATCAGCATTTTTGTCATAAAGCAACTTTCTAGCTGTAGACAACATTTTATATAGTAACGAATATTAGTCTCTGTACAAATTATTCCATATGCATCACATATTACTCTGTCTGCATTTAATCATCATCAAGATCATCATCAGCAGCAACATCATCTTTATTATATTTAACTCAATTTATAACACCATTTAAAGGGGAACTGCAGTCTTAATTTTTCAGACAGGTTATAAAATCTTGGCAAAATAAATGAATTGAAGGAATCACAAATTTTACACATACAAAACTAAGCACAAAATCTTGAACTTTGTTCTGAGTACTGTAAGGACACCATGTTGTCGCAAACTGCTGGTCTTGCCATGGGCGAGAGCAAAAGTTGGTGAGAATTGTGATGTTCCCTGCTCAGTGTAGTGCCTAATGTAATGTAATGTGATACTGTATGAATGAATTGTGTTTTGAAATGCACTCATCAATGCCGATTCTTTCTCCTCCTGTAATATAAAAATTGAGTTGCAGTTCCCCTTTAAGGTACTTTACAATAAAGCTAATGTTACAGTTTAATGAGGGTCATCTAGCTACTGTCAACATTTGCAGTTCTGGGTTTTAAAGGAAGTAGAAACAATGAATGGTGGCGGAGGTGTTTGCTGAGCTGTAGGGGGTCTGAAATACATTGATTGAAAGGATTCATCTAGTTAACCTTAGTTAATTAATTTCTTGGTAAATCACAGTAGAAACACAGGATAAAAGACAGGTAGGCGGAAACTGTCAAAGGAACACATACACGGAGAAGATAGGAACAGGGAGAGGAACAGAAGTTTTTTATTTCGTTGGACAGGAAGTAGGCCTCTGAGATTATTGTACTGTAAGCAGTGTTATTTTGTGTGCATGTAATATTGTGTGTTGTCTAGTTATTGTTATTGTTAATAAATATTCATTTATTCCAGTTTGCCTTATTTATTACGTTTTAGAGCTGTGACAGAGAATTGTAAAGACATGTTGTTATTTAATTAACTTATTACATTTATTATAATTATTTCTTTTAATTATTGATAATTATTGATTATCTCGATCAATATTCTTTATTATCATGTATTATGCTACACAAAGAGAATACTATAGAGACAAGTGTACATAAATCAATATAGTAGATTAAAAGATAGTATGTAAAAGAGAATAGTAATATAAGATTTTAAAAGTGCTGACTGAATGGCAAGATCTAATATGTGCTGGGGAGATTATAAATCCTAGGAGGAACAGAACAGAAAACCCATTGTCCCAGGATTCAGAGCTTCATTTGGAGAGCTAAAAGACTGTCAGCGTTCAGACTGCAAATGGCATATAGATTTACAAAGAGTTAAGAGTTCCCTAATGTAGTCAGAACACAAACCATTCAAGCCCTTCAAGTCAGTAGCAGGATTTTGAAGATATATTCTCATAAATTTTAATTTTAGTTAAGATCTGAGCTGTTGAGTTTTGAACATGCTGCAACTTGTTAAAAACATGTCTCAATACACAAGAAAACACTATACTTCAATACTATAATCTGCTGACCGATTCTGAAAAAGAGAATCTGGAAAAGAGAAACACATGCATGAGTTTTTATACAATGCTGCAGATAAGAAAAGACACTCTCTAGCATGGCTAACGTGAGCTTTAAATGCAATGTTCTCATCACAAATTGTATCAAAATGCCTGAATTGAACTGATTTCAAAGCCATCAATTATACAGTACAAATAATGTAGTATAGCCAAAAGTCTATATGCATGGTTGCTATCTTAGTAAATTGGTTACATCTGCTTTGTTTTTAAATCTAAGCAGTGTGACAAGGAAAATAGTGCTTGATCAATAATGGACATCATGCAAACATAAAATGTGTTTCATTAGCATACAGTAGAAATTAAAGCCAATGCCAAACTTATGAATCTTACTCTAGAATGTTTTTCCACCCTGCCATAGTTAAGTGCAAGAGGACAGTTTCTAAATCAAAGTTACTGACAGCTACATGAGAGAAAGTCTGTCAGCTGTAATATCAACATAATTAAACTCAGCTTTTTTTTGTCTGAATCAGATGGTTGAAAGTTATTTATGCTTTCTCTTATAGCCTTCATAAAACAGAGGCTATTATAATCATAGTATTGAAATTCACGCTAAGAAAGACACCTCTTAGCTCCACCACTGATGCACCCTTGGCTACATTCTCATCTACTGCTGGAATGGATGACTGACTTGGGACACTAAGCATCTGTTACAGGACCAAGTCCCTGTCCTTGCAACTTACAAGTTTTGAACTGCAGTGAATTCCTGACCTGTGTACCTCTCAACTGCACCTAGAATGGCCTCTGATTTAAACATTACACATCTGACAATGTGCACACTCTGCCTGTTTGCTGCTTATCTGTCCTGAGCTGCGACTTTGGAGACTCAAAGAGCAACCAGTTATTTTATACCTCTTAAACCCTGGTGTGTGTGTGTTTGTGTGTGCTCTGCGATTGAATGGTGCCCTGTCCAGGGTGTATTCTGCCTTGTGCCCATTGCTTCTCGACATAGATCCAACTAAAAATTGTAAGAAAAATACTGGATGGATGGATCTTTTTGAGTCATTTGGGACTGTTACGCACATAGCTCAGTACAGCTTTCAGTGTGGCTTCTTTGTCACTGTTAGAATAAAAATCAGTTTAAGAAAAACTTTTCTTAAAAGCAGGTGCTTGATATAAGGCCAATGTTAGTGATCCAGAGCCCCTTATTACAGTATGTATACCCCCCAAGCCAGACAACTGGCAGGAAGTGGGGATTGTCCTCTTCTTGAAATTTCATTATGAACTAAATTTCAGAGGATACACACCGACGCAAGAAACTCTGTTTCTGTAAAAACGCTGTAAAAATAGACTTTATCGAGTTTTTTTTTGTTTAAACCTAATTTGTTTGAGGAATGGCCCTTATCCATTGCCATATGAATGAAGAAGTCAGGAAAGAAAACACAGGCCAAGCATATACCCATGTAGAAGAAATATTATAGTTGCAATACAAATATCAGTTGAACTGGGATAGAATGGTCAATAGCTCTGGTGGTTTGTATATGATATACAAACAAAATATAAAATATGATAAGACAAATGTGGCCAAGAGGACAAAGCAGTAAACATATAAAGGAGCAAATCAAGAGTAGGCTAATGTATACCTTCAAAATTAAATCATTTTATAGCAGCCAGCTGTAAAATATATATAATTTGCCATAAGCCATATGGTTTAAGGCATGATGCCTGGTGGTATGTAAAAGGAAGTTGAAACCCCCCAAATCTTTCCAAATTGATACTCCACATCAGCAAATAAAGATAACAATCACATTAAAAATGGAATTTGGCATTAGAACCTGAAAGTTAAAATAAATAGCCTTTAGCTGCTGAATAAGGCAAGTATTTACATTAACCCAAACACAGTGGGGGCAAAATAACAACATACTGTAATTAACTACTGTTCATAATCATAACTTTTTTATAACCTGCTTATTTAATCATCCAATCCTGGCTATATTGATGACGCTGTGCGAACCACAGTGAGTGAAATATGTGTGTCCTTGCACATGTAATAAACTACTAAGGTTAAAATAAGCAACTTTAAGATCTTTAAAACCTGTTTCCATGTGACAATGATGGACCTCTGAAGTCCGTGTGGCCCTGGAATTTCCTCTAGGGCCACTGGACATTTTTCATTTTGAGGAGTTTCCAATGAGCCTTCAAAGTGGCAGCACTTAGAAGAAAGGAGTAATTAGAAAATTCCTCTGCCAAGAAGCCAGATTTCAACAGTACCTGAGGTGGTCCAGGATGTAAAGGGTTAAATTCAACTATGTTGTATATATCTATGACTGACCAGAGAAAGAATGTAGGAGGTATGTGAGACCCAGATAGATACAGTAGCAGCTCAAGCATTCCTGGCTGTCAATAAATTGGCCAGAGAAGGTCTAAGGGGTCAGGCCAGTGAAGCTGGAAGTTTGCAACTCTGTTTACAGTGAAAGTTAAGGCAGAGATCACACCCTAATCTAGCTCCACTTCCACCTGAGTATAAATATAACCTTTGCTAAAGTAATTCTCTTAAGAGCATTATGTCTAGTACTCTCCACTTCACGGGTTGGCTTGGAAATATCACTAATTCTTCGACTGAACCTTTTATATTCCCTTCATCTGAATAAATAATAGAATCATAGATACGAGCAATCAATTTAGTCAGAGAAATGTATTATCATTATGTGACATAAAGTTGTTACTGTGCAACAGTAAGGAATTCATTGTGTAAAACATAAAAAGGAATAATGTTATGTGTCATGGATTTATGAGCCTGAGGTTCAAAACATTCTATCTTCTTGTTTACCATTAATGATAAGACAATTTTCACTGTAAAATGTACACACTGGTGTTATTACAATAATGGTTCAAACAAAGTGTTCTGTAATGTTTTTTTTTTGGAGTGGTTTGGTGATTAACATTTAGTTATCTATAAAAGTAGATTAACTTTTTTAAAACGCACATTTGCCAGCATCAATAATTAATCTTAAGTAAACTTATGTTCTCAGAGAACAAGCAGGGCTGCTCAGATAAATATTTGGATACTGAACATTTTTTTTAAAATGTCACAGATTATAATAACCTAGTTATAATTTATTTTATTTCTTCAGTGGTCGTATTGTATGATCAGTATGTAATGTATGCATTGAGGACCGAGCAGATATGGAATTAAATATGAATTATTGGTATGATTACCTATCAATATTCATTTATCAGTTTATTTCAATCGAATAAAAGTACAAAATACAAATTTATTTATGAGCACTATTCAACACATGCAAATCTTTGTGCAGTAGCTCATGGGTAATATGTATTAATTTGAACAAATGTTCAAAGAAAGAGAAAAAGGCATACACATACTGTAGCTAACTGGCTTATAAACAGTATGTCTGTAAGAGAGATTTCCCAGTTTCACAGTCTCTTAGGGGTTTGGCAGTGAGTTCTACAGATGTGCTGCACAAAACAAGACTCTAATACCCAATATGTGGATCGTGGTCTTTGACAGAGTAAAAGACCTGAATCAGCAGATATCAGATATGCTGCATTAAAAACCAGACAATACTCATACAATAGGTACTTAAGATGAGCTGCAGCTAGACCATTCAGTGATGCAAGCAGGAGGACCTCAGATTTTACTATAAATATCACAGGAGCCAGGTACAGTTTAAAGAGGACAGTGGTCGTGAACTGATGTAGAGAACTGTTATTACCGTACATAAGCCAAAGATTCTGAACACACCTATAAGGTTCCCCAGAGATGAAGGCATTACAGTAGCCTATTTTTTATTTTAACGGTGAAATAAATTTTCATTATTATTATTTTCAATTTGTTTATTGAAATAATGCACATATTAATATTTTATCATCATGTATGCAGAAAACAGTCCTAACCATGGAATGTTAACCACATGGAAGAAAGTTACCCTTGTGATGTTCTTAATATGTGTTTCAGTAAGGTCAAAAGTAACACTAAGGATTCTAACTTCCATTACAAGAACATTGAAGTAACCTATATTGTAAAAGAAATAGTGGGAGCTTATGAACATAACTTCATTCTTGTCATAGTTTAACATAAGAAAACTCTGTTGCTTCCATAACTTTTAGGATAACATCACATTTATCAGTGATCTCTTGATGGCTTTCCATGTGCTCCAGTATGATACCTTTTGACAGTGTAAAAAGCTGCATTTAAATCAATAAGGAGAAGAATATTGATTGACTGTAACAAGGGACAGGTAGGGAGTATGGATCCTGTGCAGGACTCAGGAGAGAGAGAATACCAATCCAAATTGCTAGGCAAAACGTAATCCAGGAAACAAGCAAGAAGGTCAGATAACGGTAGTGACTACTAGAGAGGAACAATCTGAAATGCAAGGCTAAATCGTAAACGAGGGGCAAACTAGAAGGTCACATACCAAATAGAAAGTAGACGCAAATAACGTACACTTGGGAGCTCGAGTAGAATCTGCAGCAGTGAGTGGGGAAGTGAGGAAAGAGGGGAACTGAAATAGAGACGGGAGTGAACGGTGATAAGTACATTACTTGCGGCGTGAGCGTTTGTTAAACACAGTGTGCGTGGGAATGCAAGAAGGGTCAGAGACACGTGTGGAATGCATAACTGTACCCCCCCTTAAGAGCGGCTCCTGACACCCTACTAGCCAAAGTGGGATGGGTGCGAGAAAAGTCCAGAATGAGGTTTTGGTCCAGGATGTCAGCCTCTAAAACCCACAAACGTTCTTTGTGCCCATAACCCATATGTGCCCATATGGTCAGGGACCATAACCCTCCCAGTCAATCAGAAACTGGTCGGAGCCTCTATGCCATCGAGGTGCCCAAGATCTTAATCACCGTATAAGTGGGAGAGGCATCCATGTGTCTGGGGGGAGGTGGACATGGTTGACGACCAAAAAATGAGGATTTGTGGTAAGGCTTCAGGAGGGACACATGGAAGGTGGGGTGAATTTGAGGGTGGGAGGGAGGGCGAGGCGGTAAGAGACGGATGTAACTCGGGAGAGTACTCGGAAGGGCCCAATGAAGAGTGGACCCAACTTACTGGAGGGTTGCCAGAGAGGAATGTTCTTGGAAGAAAGCCAGACAAATTGACCTCGACGTAGTCGGGAGAGGGCTGTTGGTGTCTATCGACAGAGATCTTCTGTCTACAAGGCGATCTTAGTAATCTGTCCTGGTCTTCTTCCATAGTTCTGAACAGAGGGAACATCGGTGTCAGAAATGGTGTCGGGGAAGAGTGAGAGTTGATAGCCGAGCGAGCAAAGAAATGGAGACATGTCCGTGGAGGAGGTGTAAAGAGAATTGTGGGAGTTTTCGGCCCAGGGGAGAAGGGAGACCCAGTTATCATGGGCAGCAGAGACATAAGCTCTGAGGAATATTAGCAGGTTTATCTTTTCCACCTGGCCGTTGGCTTCAGGGTGATTTCCAGAAGTGAGTGAGGAGGATGCCCCCATTATTTGACAGAATGCCTTCCAAAATTTAGATATGGATTGCGGGCCCCTGTCAGAAACGATATCCTTAGGAATGCCATGGAGTCGAAAAACATGCAGGACAAAAAGATCAGCCATCTCCTGGGCCGATGGGTGGGACGGAAGAGGGACAACATGCGGATTTAGAAAAGTGATTGATAACCACCATGATCGCAGTTTTACTTTGGCTTCTGGGGAGATCCGTAAGGAAGTTAACTGATGAGACCAAGGTAGTGCGAGGACAGGGAGGGGTTGCAAGAGGCATGCCTTCTTCTGCTGGAAAGTCTTGATTCTAGCACAGGTGGGGAATGCCAGCACGTATTCCGTTAAGTCAGACTTCAGAGAGGTCCACCAGAAGTCCCTGGAGACGAATTCAATGGTGGGCGGCAAAGCGGGAGTCATGACCCCATTGAAGAACAGCTGAACACGCAGAATCAGGAACAAACAGTCTTTCTGGGGGGCACTGGGGAGGCACTGTGAGGTTCCAAAGAGCGTGTTTCACCTGGTCTTCAATGTCCCAACGCACGGCTGTGAGGAACCTGTCAGGAGGCATAATGGACTCAGGGGAATCTTCGGACCCTGAGGGATTGTGAAGGCGGGAAAGGGCATCGGCTTTGACGTTCTTGGAGCCTGGGGTATAGGTAATGAAAAAGCAGAATCTGGAGAAGAACAGAGCCCACCTAGCCTAGCGAGTGTTGAGGTGTTTAGCTATCTGCAAGTAGGCCAAGTTCTTGTGGTCAGTGAGAATAGTAAAAGGATGGTGGGCCCCCTCCAGCCAGTGCCTCCACTCCTCCAGGGCAAGCTTGATGGCCAAGAGTTCCCTGTTCCCGACTTCCTAATTCATCTCAGCAGGGGATAGTCATCTTGAAAAGAAGGCACAGAGATGGAGTATACCCTTCTGTCCATGACGTTGAGACAAAATGGCACCAACTCCAAGGGTAGAGGCATCGACCTTGAGGACAAAGGGGGGTGGGATCAAGATGACGGAGAACAGGTGCAGAAGAGAAGTCTGGAGTAACAGGCTAGCAGCGGCAGCAAGGAGAGGAAGTGAATGAGATCAGTTTTGTGGAGTCAAGGTGCGAGGGTTCACAATGCTAGTTCAACATCTTGTTGAAGTTCTTGACATTTCAACAAGAAAATAAATTTCATGTTAAAAAGTTAAATGTAACTATTCAGTGCTCAGAGGACAACATCTGAGCAACCAGTGCTTGGCACTACAAATAATGAAGCCAATTAGAGTCTCTATGTCCAATGATAAACAATTAAAAAGAACTTTGCAGGATTCTTAAAACTTGTTCTCTTTTGTTTAATCCTTTTTCAATAGGTTATTTTGTTATTCTAAACATTATTCCAGGATGTGACATAAAAGTATAGGTAACCGTTTATTAATAAAATCCAGAAATCAATCTGACAATGTACCTTTGTTATTCCAAGGGCAGCAATGTTTTGACTGTAAGACGTAGTTGCATTTCCAGTTCCCCAGATGGCTGCTAAAATACATCCTATCCCTTCAATTGCTATTCCTCGGTTGATAGCATGTGTGGGTGGCGGGGGAGCCCCTGACAGACGTGCACATGCATAATAATCCCCAATGGACTCTATGGAGGAAGCAAGAACTCCAGCCATCATTCCAAGCACAGAAGCCAGGGTCACAGTGGGAACACCCCATTGACCTGGAGAGAAAAATTATAGTACTTTTAAAAAGACATTTTATCAATCAATTGAAAATGTTATTGCCAGCTCAGAATCTTCTCTGTCACCATTTTAAGATCCCACAGCATTAATTGAGGATAATATTGTCACCGGGAATCTGGATTTTTTCAATTCTAGTTTGCTATGAAAATGTGCACCATTTACACATTCAACACTTATACATTTATCATTTTTAATCACAATATTAAACTTAGTAATAATAATAATAAAGTTATTAATAAGAACAATACTGAGTATTTGAAAGAAAATTAATATTGCTGCAACAAATTCACAATGTTATGTTAAAGAAAATGGAAAAACAAGTTTTTGTAGTAGTTATTTGTGTACAGTAGTAGTTTGCACTAACTTGTTTGAACAAGCAATAAACCACTTCATCCAATTTAGGGTCATGGGGGAGCAGAAGCCTATCCCTGCATGAAACAGGCACAGCGCAATATACTGTACACCCTGGATGGTGAACCAGTCCTTCACAGGGCACAGACTCACACCAGGGCCAATTTTCCCAGAAACCAATTAAACTATGAGTACTGTACGTCTTTGGACTATGGGAGGAAACCGGAACACCCAGAGGAAACCCAAGTCAACATGGGGAGAATATACAAACTCCACACAGGTAGCATAAAAAATCTATAATTGAAACAGGGGCCTCAGAGCTGCCCGGCAGTAATGTTTACCACTGTGCCTCTGTGTTGTCAAGACAAAACAGTACATTCTACAGATCAGCTTTTTGTATTAACCAGGATGATCAACAAGGTGTGTACACTGAAAGACAGAGGTTAATAGCATATGTGGCGATTAAGGTATATTTCTGTTGATACTCAGTATATAAAATTTAAACAAAAATGAAGAAAAATCTTGCTACTGTTAACTAGAGTTCCCTGATCCTGTCGCATTCTTCAGTGTGCATAGTACCTCAGCCAAATTTACTAAAACACTGCTATTAAAAAACAGAACAGGGAGAATATCATGCTTACTGTGGAGCAGTTAAAGAATTTAGGAACATGGATATTTCCCAGTTTTAGAGAAGTACTGTATGGTGCCAGGATTTTCAGATATGGCGGAAGTTGCCACTGGATTCCTAAAGTAGCAGTCAAGAGCATGGATTTATTTACAGTATAGTTATTTTTGTTATATAGTTTTTTAATATGCTTACTTTTTTAAAGAGCATGGTATTTTAATATACAGTATTAACACATTTCCATATTCACTGCAGATGCTTAGATGATTGCATTAGCTCTGTGACCACTTGAAGATTTTTAAATATTTACACCTTTATTATTTATTTTTTGTTAGAACCATCAAATTTGGACTAGTTTTAATTGTGTTTTTCATTCCCCAGCTCGCAGCTACCATCCACAGGACCACACACAGGGACGAATGAGAAAATGTAAGATGACTCTTCTATCAATCCCACATTCAAGGCGTTCTAATTATTTAAAGTTTGACAATCAGTCAAGATCATTATACCATTGATGCTCTGCTGCAAATAGCATATCAAGAACATATCTTCATCTTTTTTAAAGATTAAACTATAAAAATTCAATTCAGGTCTTAGTATACACTGATAAATTCACTGAGCCCCCCCTCAGATAGCTCAGATATATTTCTGTTATCTGCTGAAAAATGTTAACTAAATTTTAATTAATTAATTAAGTACCTAAATATTAAATAGGAATGACACGCAAATAAATCACCAAACCTAGGAAATTATATTAAGCAAATTCCCTTATTAAAATACCAATAATGTAGTGAATAAAAATGACTCAAATCAGTGGTTGTAGGGAGGGTAAGTGTGGTGAACTTGCACCATGTGTTTAATTTTATATCAGTTAAAGCTGTCTGCATGGTCAGCCTTTGCTGGATCTATACACAGAGAGAGGGGTTAGATGAGACTATTGACAATTGGAATGAAAGGGGAATTCCCAGCATGATTTCATCTGGGCAAATACCATTAACAGGGAAAAACAATTCACCTTATTGCAACTTGTCAGGGAAACTATTTAATAGGTTTGAGACTCCTTGCAACAGATGTGTAAAACCAGAAAAAAAGCACATAACAAAAGTTATGAATGAGTTATTTGTCTCATCTAGCTTGTTATGTTGCCAGCAGCTGAATTATCCAATAATCTCATCCAGTCGTCTATTAACTGGAAAGAGACAAGTACTGTTTTATCAATAACTTTCCACAGTTCAGGAATTTTAAAATATTATTTAACTGTTGAGAGAGATATAATAACTTTACTTACAAAGAAGAAATATATATCCCATGTTAATAAAATATATATTTACCTCATGTCGAGTTCTGAGAATCCCCGATTTATTTATTAGTTTTTATTAAACTGAGCTGTTTCCTTATGGATTATAAAGCCTTGTAATTTCAGCATGTGACATAAAGAACTATATAATATATTAGATATCTGAAAAGAAGTTTCTTTCTATTCTGGATTTACAGTTACTGTTCAGTGTGTTCTGCATATGAGCTTCCATATCCTGTCAAAACAGGCTTGATGTGATGATAGTGTTCAGTGGAACTATATGACGAAACTTACCTGGATAAGGAACATGAAACCACGGAGCACTTCTAACAGCATTGAGATTGATATCAGTCCGTGCAGTGTAGCCATAGTCACCAGTCTTTGAGGGAAGTGCATCGAAGTATGTCAGTAGAAAACAAATAACCCACGACCCACACATTCCAAACAAAACCTGTATTACAGAAATACAGAAGTACCATCAGAACAAATTAAACAACTTCAAATTTCAAAAAAGCAAATTCTGCACTGGTGCCCTAGGTTCAATTTGTGTAGAGTGTGTATGTTCTCCTTGTGTTTGTGTGAGTTTCTGGCAGGTGCTCTGGTTTCCTCCCACAGTCCAAAGACATGCTAGTAGGTTAACTGGCTTCTGGTAAAATTGTTTCTGGTGTGACAGCATGTGTCTGCCCTATGAAGGACACAGTTTCCATCCACGGTGTATAGTATTTTCTCTTCATTTCTGAGAAATTGTGGTGTTTAGTGTTTGAGCATTCAACATTAGAAAGCAAAATCCATCCCATACACATACACATTCAATTACTGACAATGAATATGGTGTCCAAAAGTGGGTTCTAAGTCATTTAGCCTTTTTGTAAGCTGCATGGAAAACTCTGGCTATGGTGGATATTTGTCTAAATTGATCATTGACATAGTCTGCATTGAAGTGTCTCTTGTAGACAGTGCTTGGTTTGATCATTTTTCCAAAGTGCCCCTAACTGTTTAGTTAGTTCCCCTGTTTTTTTACATCTAAAACAGAGGAGGTCACAGTATATGTTATCCATTCTTAAGCCAATTGCATCCCCAACATTTTTCCAGCCACTGGGAGACTAAAATTGACAGGTGGTATTTCCTGAGCTCTAGAGAGCATAACCACAAAGCACAGTGTCCATGTCTTTTCTCATTGACATCTAGAGCTAATCTACTGTATATAACTGAAGGAGTGCAACCCTCCAAGACCTCAAGTGAATATCATTGGCCTATTGGGAGCTAACTCTTGCAATAAAGCTGGGTCCGTTAATAAACATGACATTTGAGGTGCAAAATTAACTGAGCTATCCACATAACATGTCAGTTTTTTGTTAAAAAGCCACTAAATTCAACTGGCAGATAAAGTGGTAGAAACACTCACTGAAAAAAGCTTGAAAAGAGGGTATCGGATAATTTTCCATTTCCTCTCTGTGTAGGCAAATATGGGGACGTTGACATTACTTAGATACTGAGAAAAAAGGAGAATGAGGCTCACAGTCCTGTTTAGATGACAAAATAGTTTTTAGTATACAGATCAAAGATAAATGGCTTTATGATGGTTCTTAGTTTGATTTATTTTTAATTAAACAATTTAAATTACATCAAGGAAAAATTGATTTGTGAGGATTACTGTGAAATCATCAGAATGAAACTGAGAACAGTGCTGTAATTTGATTTATTGTGCTGTTTATGTAGAATTATGGTAAATATGTTTTCAAGTAACTTTAAAACCTTAAGAAAAATTTTAAGTCATTGTATATTTCTAAACAGTTAATTTAAACAAACTACACTTGTACTATAGCACATTCTAGTTAGAGTAAGGGTTTAAATAGTTAATAATTATTACCATAATATTAATTAAAGGATATGTACATTATCTTAACACTGATGAGGCTTATACAATATGCCTGAAAGTTATATTTTTAACAAATATATTGAGAAAAAATGTTCAAAACAAAATATTGGGAAACAGCCTTTTTTACAAAAGGTATGAGTTGTTTTTTTCATGTACAGACTACTTAGAAAACGTTTTGAAAATGGTTACGTTTTGTCTTTGTAGGAGGTCCACACAGAAATGTAGCTCAGGGGATTAAAACCGAGCATTATGGTCAATAAAAATAAAAAACAAAATCTTTAAAAATGGTCATTATGTATAATTGTGAACTGGAAATTGCTTATAGCCACTGCAAGTCCGACTACTTTTAGGCTCGAAGGTGATGAGTTTGGCCTCCAGAGATTTTTGATTCTTTGAAAAAGCTAAAGTGTTTTGCCCAGAATACAGATGTAATAGTTTGAAATTAAAAGGCTTGCAAGAAAAACTGTATATGCTGCATATGACAAATATTCAATTTACTTGAACGCATGCCATTGTCACCTCATTTTTAGAGGAGTAAAATCTCTGTATTATCAAGGTTATGAATTAGAAAAGAGCATACATAATATAATTCCCAGTTGTAGATTCAATTTCACAGATGTCAGGAGATTGCCAAGGAAAGGAAAACATCTAGTTTATCCTTAAAAGTAAAAAACAAAGATAAAAAAAGTGAAATAACAGATTGATACTTACAAGGCAGCAATTCCCCAATGGCCCCCAGATTTCTTCCCAGCCTCAATGAAAAGTGAAAGTCCAATGAGGTTTATGGTTGGTGCAATAGCTAGAGGACCAATAAACCTAACAAGAAACCCAATGAGGCCTGACACTCCCAGCAAGACCTGGAGCAAGGAAACTATAAGAATAGCTCCTTGAATCTGTAAAAAGCAAAATTTCCCCTTAAAGATTTACAGGCATCTGGTGAAAAATATTTCTTGTGTAAGCAAGGACAAACATATCCCATTTCAAACAGCACATTCATCTGCATTATTTTTATAAAACAAGTGATTTTCATTTTTATAATGAATGAAATAATTTATTATCATTATTGGATGACTAATGAATCCAGCTAATATAAATGCAATAGCCTCCAAATGTATCAAAACATGATGAGCTGTAACTAAAAGTTATTTCAGCATGAAAACCAAGCTGTACATGTACACTCACTTTCTGTTTTTTGAGAAACAAATTAACTAAAGACTTGAATGACTTTCAATATACAGTATATAAAAAGAACATCTGCAACAAACAGTTTTTTTTTAATAAAACATTCAGGTGAACTTTATAATTCCTCAGTTGTAACAAGGACTCTATGACCCAAAGATGTAAACCACCCTTAAAACATTATAAATCCATTCTTTATTCTTAGAGAATTTGTTCTTTGTCAACATTACCTTCACTTTTCTTATCATGCTCCTGTTGAGACTGCCCAAAACCTCAATTTGTGTTTTATTCAATAATACTCTGTTGTACCATTTGATTTGGTACTTATTAGTACTTTTATTTTAGTTGCTTAGTTGCATTAGTTGCTTTTAGTTGAATTCATGTCACTTACTACTATATTCCCCTGAAACTTTGCCACATACCACATAATTATAAACTCAGCATCAAAAGTCAGTAAGATCTGTTGCCTGATCACCTCCATCAGGGACAGAGGACTGAGCATTTTGTACATTACCAGTACTGCTGTCTAGCTAGGTCAGATCATGATTTCAGTGAAGTGGATCATTCTCCAGGTTTGAAAATTACGGTGTTTTCATGGTGAAAGAAGGGATGTAGAGCAACTTCCTATGAAAAGTCTCAATTAAGTTGTGTGTCAGATGGGATCTTGTCTCTTATGAAATTATCGGCCATTAGAAAAATCAAAAAGTACAACATTTTCTTTATGAATCTGCTTCTGGATCTAATGCCTGATTGAGGCAAAGGCCCTAAGGAACACAAAATGACATTTTGCTCCCACAGAAAAAAAAAGATAAATAACTTAAGGCTTTTTGTTTTCTGTTCTCCCAAGCACATCAGTTTCATACCATCACAAGTAGGACCCGGAGATCCAGAAACCAGTGTGGGTCAGCAGTTCTTTTTGGCGCAATTAGGGTTCTTCAATAATACCAATAACATGGAGGGTAACACTAAGGCTGCAACCACTGGGTCTATAAACAGGAAGCCAGTGAGATTTGTTGCTTCCACTCCTTGCTTGACTGCTTGACACAAAAGCACCAATTCAGCCTTTCAGCTATGAAAGACACCCAGTAGGAGTGCGCTCAATAAGGCTGCTGCTCCATCCTGAAGATGGGAAATTGGTTACAGTTTTCTTCAGGGCTGGCCAGCCCCACTCTGAAGGGCACCATCATGCAAGGAGCACCATGGCTCAGTATCCTCCAGTCATTCCACTCCCAACCTTCCCTATGTCATCTAGCATAGAAGCATCATCCAGGGCAGAGGGCACAGAACCAGTCATGAATATCATGTCCAGGGCAGAGACTCATATGACTCCTGAGAGGGAACTTGCCTCTCAGTTGCCGCAGAAGCCTGCCCACCTGTGAAATAAGACTCCTCCAGTATCCAGACAGTGGGTCCATCATTTTGTGAAAGTATCAGATGCCTAAAAACATTAGAGGATTAAACTTTATCTGGATATGTTAAATTCCCATATGATTTAATTCCCAAAAGTAAAAAAAGTATCTTTGACCAATATACTAAATAGGTATATTTCCGGTCCTTTCTCTTGCTAGATGATCACATAAATATGGGCCTCTCACAGAAGAAGAAATTGATTGTCTTCCAAACAGTTGTTGGAACTGCATTTCCTGTTAGAATCAATTGATCTTGACCTGTCTTGACATCATTTACATGGAATTATCATCTACTTAGTCCGTGGGAGGGAAGATACACAGTGGAGGCTTAAAGTGCTGCTGTTGCCTTATTAAATAGTGCTTATATTGCACCTCCAAAATGTTACTTTAAGATTTAGTTTTAGGGTTCTTTTGTCCATTAACTATGAAAGAAGTACCACCAATGTCTGAAGGAAAGGAGAGAAGAAGGAAAGTGGAATTGTTGCTTTTTAAAAATAATTATTCTCCTATGAGAAGTAAAAACTTAAAACATTTTTTTGGAAGAATCATTTTTAGTATAATTAGGAATAATTGTGGAAGATACTCTATATTGAAACCACAGGAAACCAAAGAGACTTCCAGGTAATACTGACAAACACTGCAGCTCTATAGTAAAAATAAGAAACCACATGTGACTATTTAAATATAAAATGTCAATATAATCAGTAATAAGTAATTGTAGCAAGCATCTTTTCCAAAACTCTGATATGATGTATTAACAGGAAATATAACTCATGAAGGATAATCACCAAATATTTATCCAAGAAATGCAATTTATATAACACACAATCAAATGAGGAAAGAAATTCACCTCACGCAGGCGGGATTTCCATATTTCATCTCCATGTATCTGTGAAGCATTTGTTGTGTTCATGAACCCTTCATTCATATCAGGACATCTCCATTTGGGCAAAGCAAGAATTGCCAAAGTAGGAGTAACAAAACTAAATGTTCCTCCTTGAAGAATAGGCAATCTATATAATACAAATTTACAAAATACAGATACACAAATCAGCTTTAATCTTGTACTGTGAATCTAAGGTCAGTCAGGCTGCACCAAAAGTGAACACAATGACTGTAATCGGTATAAACTTACTTGCCAAACTGATGGCATACCTGATTGTTATCAGCAGCGACTCTTTTATCTTATTTTTATTTTTGATTGTGGACTGTATTTAATAATACAAGATAGTTTTGGGAAATCAAATTCCCTATATTTTTTTTTAAATATCAACACTTCTGAAACTCCAAGTGCATTTAGATATTTTTAAAGCGATTATAAAAAAAAACATAAGTCAGTAAAATGTTTTTCTTTTATGGAAGTATCTATTATTAATTTATTAAGTATAACATGCAGAAGAAGAGTAGTACAACAAAATAAACATGAAATACCTGGTTCCAAAGGTCGTCTGAAGCAGCGTGCTCAAACCAGAAACAAAGAATATGGTACTGATGAGTTGGCTTTTAGCTGCATTATTATCTCCAATGCACATAGGTTCAGCCAGAATGAGTGGAATAGCAATTATGCCACCAAATGCTAGGATATAATGCTGTGAAAAAAATAAAACATAACTTGTTAGATTTCTTTGAAAAAGCAACACCAGTAATAGATGCATATACTGTAGGCAATGTGATATGGTGTATTTAGATTTTTAGAATGCCTTTGATAAAGTTCCTCGTAAAAGATGAATTCTCAAATTGCAGACAGTAGGAATTAGAGGAAAATGAGTGTGTTTAGATTGAGAATTGTTTTTAAATAGAAAACTGAAAGTATACAGTAGATAGGGGGTGAATACTCAAACTTATATACTTCTTTAGCCAAAAGGGAGATGGGAGTATAGAACAAATTTCCAAGTGTGCTTTTGAAACTGATACCCTGGTTTCATTCAAGAAGCAACTGGATGAGATCCATGGATCAATTAGCTACTACAGCATCTACCAACCAGTCTAAATGGACCGAATGGCCTTCTCTATTTTGTAACCCTTCTTCCATTCTTCCATCACCTTGACAAAGTCATGACAAAAAACACTAAAAGCACCACCACTGCTCATCAGATCAGGGATTGACTATGACGGTAGATGGCAGAGCCAATGTAATAACTATCTTTAAGAATCTTTTATCTGGAAAGGAACACATTAAAATAAATTGTGGGACCAGTAGCCATGGGCATCAGTCATTTGGTTTATTAGATATATGGTTGATTAGATATACGTCCAAAGATATACTGGTAGGTAAATTGGCTTATGGAAAAACTGGCCGTGGTGTGAGTGTTTTATATCACTGTGTTTGTGTCTGTGTGTGCCTTGCGGCATCCTGTCCAGGGTGTATCTTACCATAACTAATTTTTGGAGTAACAAACAAAACAGTCTTGTTTCTAATATATGAAGTCACAAAATATATTATATAATCTACAGTATATAATAACACTCAACAATATATAAACATGAATTCAATATAATGTATATGAAATAAAATGATATAGTACCTGGAAACCAAGCAAAGCACAAAGGTACCATGGTGGCCTATCATTTATGGTGTATATAAGATCTACAGTTGGTTGGTTTTCAAATGTTTCTTCATTTTCTGTGCTGGTTTCACCAATCACAATCGTCTCTGGCTGGCAATTTCGGTCTGCACTCTGTAAAAGTAAAACATTAGAATGAGTTCTGCAGCATTGTAGCATATATCTATAATACATCTTAGAATATGTAATACTCAGGCAGCACATCTTCCATGTGACATGTGTACCCTCTGTGTATAAAGTTAAGGATAAGGATGTATCTTTCCATGATCTCGTCATAGCATATAGGTCTAAAGATTGTGATTGCTTCATTTCTTGGAGTGTTTTATGATTTATGTGTTTTGTTTTGTCATCTTTTAACTTAGAATTTGTTCACATGGCTTAGATCCTGACCTGTTTTGATCAAGTTTGGATCCACTTCCTTGTACAGTATCTTCTTTCTTTAGATGTCTCAAACATGTTAACTTGAAAATATGCAAGAAACAATGTTTATCATCTGAACTTTTTTATGTTGTTTTTTTTTCAGTTTTTCTTATTACAAATCCAGTTGGAACTGATGTATGAAAGGGAATGTATATGGACTGTGATTCCAGTACATTCACAACTCCTGTTTTAACAACTAATGCAATATGGAACAACAGGGTAATTATACAGTATATATACTCGAGAATTTATACTCAAAATATACTTGAAAGTATGGCGCCTCAATCGCCAGCCACGGTGTGCTGCTCTTACGTGTTTTGTTTGTTTTTGTGTGTTCAAGTTGTTTGTGGAGAATCAAACAGAATAATCATTACAAGAAAAGAACTTATCAGCATCAGTGATTCCATTCCGCATAATGTAAGTTTTAATTTGTTCCCTTCAATCGACATTTTTGATATTTTAATCAAGGGGTCCAAAGTTCTGTCCCAAGTTCCATGACTCAGGAGGCAGGGCAAGTGAGGGGGTATGCTTTTGTTGGAGAGGTACGCGAATGCCTCTCCTCGGGATCATCCTCAGAAAACCTCTGCTCTCTGAAAAACAAGCTGGACGAATTGAGGCTCTTGATCAAAACAAAAACGGATTTCCTCCTTTCATCTGGTTTCTGTTTTTTCGGAGACATGGCTCAATGAGCCAATCCTGGACAGTGTGTTGCAGGTGTCAGGTTTCCAATTCTATAGAGCGGACTGGGAATCAGAGTTACCAGGGAAATCTAGAGGAGGGGGAATTTGCTTCTATTTAAATGAAGGCTAGTGTAAGGATGTAACAGTGTTACTAATATCGTGATCTTGTGATCTGGAATCACTTATTATTAAAAGCAAACCTTTTTATTCCCCTCGTGAATTCGCCTCTTTTATTCTGATAGGCGTATATATTCCTCCACTAGTTTGTGTGCGTGAGGCACAGCAAAAACTGGCAGATCAGACAATCAGGATGGAATGAATACATCAGGATTCTCTTCTTATAATATTGGGGGACCTTAACAAAGCAAACATGACTCAGGAACTCCTTAAATATAGACAGCACATTACGTGCACTACCAGGAATGAGAGTACAGTTAGATCATAGCTACACAACAATAAAAGACTCATACCGCTCCATTCCATGTGCAACTCTGGGACATTCCAATCATGTGGTGGTTGTTTATATACCGTTATATAAACAAAAACTAAAATTTGCTAAACCTACTGCTATTAAGGTTAAGAAATGGACCAGTGGAGCTACAGAGTTGTTTAGAATGTATAGACTGGGATTTTTTTAAAAATGCAGCATACCATACATCAGTTTTTGTGAGAACAGTTGTATCCCCACTGTAGAAACCAAAAGATTTGAGCCTGAAGCGTCTGTTTGTCAAGCCAAACTTTATTGTATGCATACAAGGAACCACAATAAGGACCATAGTAGTTATAGTAGTAATAGTAGCTCAAAGGGGATAGGGCTCTACACAGCTTATACTGTATATACTTTTCTCTACACCCTCCCCCTCCTGTCTTTGAGGCAGCCATTAAAGGTGGCTTCTCAAAGCGCTTTACAGAAAAAAAAAGGAACAACAACAATTAAAAATAAACAATAAAAAAGCACCATTTCAGTGAGAAGGGTGAGACTGTTTAGTCGAGCAAAGCAGATGTGAATTCATTTTTCGAGCCTTGATACAATTCTCAACAGAGTCTTACAGATTTTAAATCGTCAGGCATTTTCTTGACGGCAAGGGTCTCGTGGTGGGTGTTGCAATGCGTCCATTAATTTCTGGAGCAACCTCTCTAATTCGTGCAACTACACCGCTGTGTCGACTTGTCTTTGCTCTAGCACTGTCTGTACAAACTCCAACGTATTTTATCCAGTCGATGCCATTCTCTTTGATACATTCATTCAGAAGCTGAAATATGAGCTCTGCTGTAGTTCCTGTTGGTAGCGGCTTACAGAACAGAAAGTCCTCATGAGACGTACCCTCAAACTTGTATCTAACGTAAATGAGCAAATTGGCCAAATCGAAGACATCTACAGACTCATCTAATTGCAGTGAAAAGCATCTGTTCATCTTAACGCGCTCCATCAGTGTACTTTTTACATCATCCGCCATATCAATAATTTTATGAGTTACTGTGTCTTTCGGAGGGGGCACCAGGTCGAGCTGTTTAGCAGCCTTTTCTCCACACATAATATGTGTCAGCTCTTCTGCCAACGGTAAATAAAGTTCTTCAAAAATAGTGTGGGGCTTACCTGCTTAAGCAATCCGCAGGCTTGAATTTTTCCCCGTTTCCATTTCAGGAGTCCATCTCAGAAGTTAAAAGAAGTTTTTATTTCATACTCATGGGAGTGAAACACAGAGACGCTCTGTGTATTTTTCTCAAATTAACCTAGAACAGTTCTTAAACATTTGTCTGTTATCCATCACGCTTTCCTTTGCTCACAAGATTGCCAGCGTTCGTAGTACGCATTTCCATGCATTCCTGTGCTTACAACATTGGCATTGTTCCAAAATCACGCACATTCTCCTACGACCCTATTTGCTGGTGAGGCACTTTTTATAAAAACTAACAAACTGTTTATCTTTTAGTTTTCTAACTTCTTATAACATTGGCAAATGGAAGCATACCAGGGGACATCTATAGGTCAGTGGAAAACTACAGCTCATGTCTTAAATATAGTAAAAAGGGAAGTAGAATGTCTTGTTTTTCAAATGTAAGCAATAACAAAAGTCTCAATAAGGAGTTGTTTTCCGTTATCCTAGCTTGACTAAGAACTAATTGTTCATTTTAGGGATTAGGTAATCTATGTTAAAGGTTGGAAGTTTGTCTGTTACTGTGTATAAAAACCGCTGAGCAACATCTTTTGGGAAGACTAGCTTTTACAAGCTGATCTCTCATATGCATACGAATAAACAGCTCTTCTTTCACCAACACCCGGACTCTGACATTTTAATGTTTCTACACTGGAGATAACTTTTTTTAAAATACAATTGGTCGCTTACGTTCGTAGCATGCATTCCTATACAGTGGTATAGAATTACATAGTAGCTCTTATGTCCACTCAAGTATTAGTGCGCGCTGTATCGTAGTACGTAGGCTGCGTATTTGACACAAACTAATTTTATTAAAATAGATATGAAAAAATATGAATATGAAAACCCGTCCCAATTTTTCAACACACAAAGTTCCAGGGTCATATGGCGTAGCACCTGGTGGCGCTCCACAACTGGTACGCGTACCATAGCTTGAGAAGCACTGCTATAGACAATGTAGACATAGACATTTCTAACAGGGTACAGAGTACATAAAGTGCAATGTGCATAGTGAAATTTACTTTATAGGATTGTGTAAAGAATTGTGCAAAGAATACATCAGACAGTATGCCTGACATTAGGCAAAAAAGAACTAAGGTTCCTGAGGTAGGTGCAATAGATATCAGAAGCTTGTTGAGGAGCCTGACAGCCTGTGGAAAAATCTGTTACGGACTCTAGTGGAGCTGGCCCATATACTGCAATACCTTTTACCAGATGGTAGGAGGGCAAAGAGGTTGCAGGAGGGATGGGAGGGATCGGCCACAATATTGGAGGCTTTTTGTGTGCAGTGTTTGTGGTAGTTGTCCTGAATGGATGGAAGGGATGCTCCAATGTTGTTTCCTGCCATATTGACAATTCATTGCATGGACTTGTGTCTGAGTTCAAGGGTCTGAGACCTTGCAATTCCCAAACCAAACAATGATGCAGTTGGTCAAGATGCTTTCAATGGTACCTCTATAGAATGTGGATAGTATGGGGGGGGGGGGAAGGTTTGCCCTCCTCAGTTGCCACAGGAAGTGGAGATGTTGTGCTTTTTTAGCTAGGGAAGTAGTGTTGATGGTCCAAGTGAGGTCATCTGTGATATGCACACCAGGTAACTTAGTACTTCTTCACAGGGGAGCCATTGATGTGCAGTGGGGAGTGATCAGCACGGGCCCTCCTGAAGTCAATTATCATCTCTTTTGTCTTATCTACATTCAGAGACAGATTGTTGTTTAAGCACCAGTCCGTTAATTGCTCCACCTGCTCCTTGTATGGTTCCTTATCATTGTTACTAAAGAGGGCCACCACTGTCATGTCATCAGAAAACTTGATGATGTAATTTGCACTGTGTTTAGCAGTGCAGTCATGAGTCATCAGCATGAACAGGAGCGGGTTGAGTACATAGCCATGGGGGGTTCCGGTGTTCAGTATGGTGGTACTAGAGATTTTGTTTCCAATCCGGACTGTCTGAGGACTCGGTCAGAAAGTCCAGAATCTGCTTGCAGAGGGAGGTGTTGAGATTCAGCAAGCTCAGTTTTTCTATCAGTTTCTGTGGGATGATTGTGTTGCATGCTGAACAATGAACAGCATTCTTACATAAGTGTCCCTCTTATCCAGATGGGACAGGGCAAGGTGAAGGGCAAGGGATTCGGCATCATCGTTAGACTGGTTGGGACGATACGCAAACTGGAGGGGGTCCAGACAGGTGGTGAGTCTGGACTTAATATGGCCCATGACTAGCCTTTCGAAGCACTTCATGATAATTGGTGTGAGTGCCATTGGGCGATCGTCATTGAGACAGAACACAGTAGTCTTCTTCGGCACTAGTATAATTGTGGTGGTCTTGAAACATACAGGGAAGACCGCCTAGCACAGGGAGATATTAAAAATCTCTATAAAAACATCAGCTTGCTGCACTTGCTTGGACATTCCTTGAGCATGCGAAGAGGTACTGTATATTGTCAGGTCCAGCAGCCTTACGTGGGTTAACTTTTGCTAGCATCTTCCTCACATCAGCTGACGACAAGCAAAGCACTTGATTACTGGGAGGAGGTACTGTATGGTCTTTCTCACAGGCACTGTAGTTAGTGTTTCAAATCGCACATAGAAGTTATTCAGCGCATCCGGAAGGGAGACATCTCCGTTACCAGCGCGTGGAGTAGTCCTTTAGTCAGTAATGGCCTGGATACACTGCCACATGCGCCGAGTGTCTCTGGTGTCCAAGAAGTGACCATGAATCTTCCATGCGTAGTTGCGCTTTGCCTCCATGATGGCATGAGAAAAATTGGCCATCGCATTCCTAAGGGTTTCCTTCTCACCTGATCTAAATGCTGCATTGCAAGTTCTTAGCAGTGTGTGGAGCTCTGCAGTTAGCCATGGCTTCTGGTTTGCCCATGAGGCAATAAAGTTAGAGACAGTGACATAATCTACAGTATACACTTGCTGTCACAGTTGCTAGACACAGTTGCTTCACACTCCTCTAGATTGATATGGTAGCAGCCTCCCTGAACATATTCCAGTCTGTGAACTCAAAGCAGTCCTGTAATGCTGAGATGGCTCCCTCTGGCCATACCCTGATCTGATTCAAAACCAGTTTGGCACATTTGAGCAGTGGTCTCTATGCTGTAATAATCATCACAGAAATGTGCTCAGAGTACCCCAGGTGGTGACGGAGGGCAGCCTTTTGTGTATTGCGGATATTTGTATAAATGAAGTCAAGTATGTTTGCCCCTTTGGTTAGTTAACATATTGGTAGAATTTAGGGAGGACTGTCTTAAGATCCATGTGGTTGAAGTTGCCGGCTACAATAACACATCCGTCAGAGTAAGCAGTTAGTAAATCGCTGATGGCCCTGTAAAGGACATGCAGTGCCTCTTTTGAGTTGGACTGGGCAGGATGTACACCTCTACAATCAATTACAATTACAGTAGTAAACTCTCTTGGTAAATAAAAGGGCCGACATTAAACCGTCATAAAATCTACTAGCGATGAACAGTGACTGGAAATTACTGCAGCATTAGTGCCCCACTTTCTGTTTCTATAAACACATAGACCGCCTCCATGAGACTTACCAGTCGATGTGGCTATCCTGTCCGCTCGGAAGGAGGTCAATCTATCTAGCTGAATGGGAATGTCTAAGATATTGTTGTTAAGCCATTTCTCTGTAAAAATACAGGCACAGCACTCCTTCATCTCACATTGGGTCGCCAGTTGTAATCTTAGATAGTCCAGTTTGTTCCCCAGAGAATGGGCGTTGAAAAGAGAAATTGCCGGTTTGTGAAGATCTGCTTTTAGCCTGGCCTGGATTCCGGCTCTCTTGACCCACTTCTGTTTCCTTTCCCACCGCTTTCGTTGTCTCCTCATATGACAACCGCAACAGGTGGTTCCGCCAGTATGGGACCTGATCTTTTCAGTAAGTTAAGGTCACCTAATCTTTCCGTTGGACTATTCAGCAGATAGTCCTTGCATTGTTTTCTGATTTCCAGCAGGGTCAGACGATCATAGACATTTTTACCAGACCCAGATTAGCTGCAGCGTCCGTGCGCACCACCATCTTGGAGTCTTAATTAAAGGTACTGTAATTAAGAGTACACTTTAACAAAATTTAATCTCAACATGCTTGTTTAGTCACGACTTATTCACAAGTTTATGTTCTTCAGTGTTTTTAAATATTTATTAAATTCACTTTCCACTGTGTATTAAATAAGGAATGGATAACGTGTAATATAAAAGATTTTTCTTAGAAGAATACTTCTCCTGTGATATATTCTAATAGTATAAGACTCTAAAATTTGCATAACAAAATTATCTATTCATCCATTTTCTAACTACTCCATCCAATTCAGGATCACAGGAGAGCCAGAGCCTACGGCCAATGAGTGCAAGGCAGTATACACCTTGGATGTAACAGAACACACTGCATCACCTGTAAATATATATCTAATACTATGCACATTCAAGGCCTCACTGGACAACTCCGGATCATTCAGATGACATATTGTACCTCCAGAAAATGCCCAGTTATTTACATTGGTGAAACAGGAAGGAGAACGGGAGACCATCTCAGGGAACATGTCAGGGATGTGAGGATCAAAGATCTCTCCAAGCCCATAGTTTCCCATTTCACCTCTAACAGCCATGATCATTCGGATCTCTCTGTCTGCATTCTCAAAGAGGGGTTTCAGAACTCCTATTGCAGAAAGCCGTCCGAAACAAAAATTATCCTGAAACTAGGATCACACTTTCCCACTTCTCTCAACAACAGACTCACTTTCTTCTAATCCTCTCAACTCATTTGCAGGTTTTGACTTCACACTTCTCTTCACCTCTCTCAACGTCACACCATCTGGCTTTTGTTCTCCCATGCATCTGCTGCCAATTTTCTTCTCTCTCTCACACCTGAAGAAAGCTTCACAGCTGAAATGTTGTGTTTATTTTCTTCTGTTTTCAGCATGGAATAAACCTTTACTTGTTTCTTTGCAGTTTACACATGCTGACGCAGTTACCTACTGTACTTGAACTATTTCAAAATATTAGTCTGCTTCTGGAGCATTGACAGTTCTCAGAGGTAGTTTATTGTTGAAGTACACCTGTTTTGTAACAGTGTATGTTCTTTCTTCATAGAGATTGGACAAAAGGTTGTGTTTGCTTGAGACAATAGCCTATGAAAAATTCCTGAAAAGGGAACTGCAATCCCAATTTCACAGTCCAGTTATTAATCTTGGTAACAAAATAAATTAATTGATATTATCGCAAAATTTTACAAATTTCAAATTAAGTGCAAAACCATGAACTTTGTGACTGTATAGTACTGTATATTTGCCATGTTGTCACAGACAGATGAGAAGATGCTTGTCTTGCCACAGGCGAGAGCAAGAATTTGTGTGAATTGTGATGTGTGGCCTTTCCTGCTCACTTGTCACTGTAAGCAAATAATAAACATGGTCTCCTAATACACCATCCTAATACAATAATAAACATAAGCACTTTTTTTAAACAAATGTGTGTCTTAAACAATTCCTCAATTTATTTTGCTGTTCCGAACATAACAAAACATAAAATCAGCAAAAATATGGTATGATATGGCCAGTAGCCATATCACTCTGCAACTCACAACAGGCAACCCACTGAAGCTAAGCAGGTGTGCACCTGGTCAGTACCTGGATGAGAGACCTCCTGGGAATAACTAAGAATGCTGCCAGAAGAGGTGTTAGTGGGGCCAGCGGGGGGCACTCACCCTGTGGTCCATGTGGGTCCTAATGCCCCAGTATAGTGACGGGGACACTATACTGTAAACAGGTGCCATCCTTCTGATGAGATGTAAAACCGAGGTCCTGACTCTCTGTGGTCATTAAAAATCCCAGGGCGTTTCTCAAAAAGAGTAGGGGTGTAACCCCGGTGTCCTGGCCAAATTTCCCATTGGCCCTTACCAATCATGGCCTCCTAATAATCCCTATCTATCGATTGGCTTCATTACTCTGCTCTCCTCCCCACTGATAGCTGATATGTGATGAGCGTTCTGGCACACTATGGCTGCCGTTGCATCATCCAGGTGGATGCTGCACATTGGTGGTGGTGGAGGGGAGTCCCTGTTACCTGTAAAGCGCTTTGAGTGGACTGTCCAGAAAAGCACTATATAAGTGTAAGCTATTATTATTATTATTAAAAGTCAAACTGTTTCCTTTTCGAAGGATAGCCAAGAGATGGGTAATAAACATGGGCACTGATGTTGACTGTATTGACAAGTTTCAGTGTGATGTACGATTAAATAAGTACAGGTTGTGCAGCAGATATTTCACCCCAGAAATGTTTTAACATAATCTGCATGCTGAGGTAACATGTAAGTATTTGTCAGCAAAACCCTCTTGAAATTTAATTTAGTATAGTGTTATAAATTTAGTATAACACAACCACCAATGTAAATGACAGAGCACTTTTGCAAAGCTGAAAATAAATGTGTATTTTAGTTGGTTGGCAGGTTGCTCTTCTTTTGCAATACTAAGATAAAGTATCTAAAACCATGTCACTTCCTACATGTCAGTTCCATGATAATATGTAAAATAAATGTAGTAGCGAAATCCAGTTGGTCCAAAGCATTTTTTACAATGTAATAAGGATGCTTTTGCATCACCAGACGTTTTGTTGCCTCGTTCAATGACAATGATGCCAATATGGCACTATGCATACTGTATGTTGAAACTGTGTCTCTTTTTTATGTAAAATGGAGGTTTTACACATTAACATGTACTTGGTAGTTTCATTATGGTTTGAAATGCACTTATCATTACCAATTCATTATAATGCCGAAATGTAAAAATAGCATTTCAGTTCCCCTTTAAGTATTCTGGGTTCTGGTGACATTTGACATTGCTGAATGTCTGTCACTGTGTACAATCCTTGTAAACAAACTGTCCTGTAACCTCCATTTTGCAAGAAATAAATGGAGACTAAGTATTTTATTTGCTGGGTTGTATGTGTCTTACTTGAACGTCTAGTACAATGAAGGTAAAGTACCAAAGGCCTTGCATACCACCTAGACACTAAACAGACAGATACCGACTAAAAATACAAATGGGTTGCGTTTTTCAAATGTAAACTGAAAGAATTGAAAAAAACAAACAACTAATGTAGTTCAACACAGGTATTGAATCTTACAATTATGCTTTACAGGCATATTAGCTTGTTAGTTATAGAGTGGCTAAAAAACTAATGTCACACACAGTTGCAGAAAAGTTATGTTTATCAGTTGTGAAAGACAAAATAAGTTGTATGACTGGAGAAAAGCCAGCTAAAAAGTTGGATATGTTCCCCCTTTTTGAGACTACTGCATTATAGCACATCACAGTAGTATGCTTAAAAACACTCTTTCCTAATTAGCTAATTGCATCAAAAAAGTTAGTTTTACACACTGAAAATTGAAGAATGTTGCAAATTGTTTGGTTTACGCTTGTTACGTACTGTGACGCTATCACAGTGTTCAACATGCAAAACAAAAGTTGAAACTATGACCAACAAAATTGTGAAACTGTGTCCAACAAAATTTCCTCCAGTGCTTTTCAACACTGGCAGAATTCACTGCAACAAAAAAGGGATCTTAAATAGGCACATGAAATGCCTAATGGAATATTTCAGTTACCTCAGACAGCAGCTGCTAGCCTTTTGCTAACCTTGATTCCAAAACGCAGGCCCACACATTGCATTAGTAGGTAAGATATTATTTTTATTATTATTAATTGAGGTGGTAGTATTAGTAGTAGTGATGGGGGATACCTGTTCCAACAGAATAGGTTGTGCAGTAGCTGTAATTGCTGCCAAATGTGCTTCCAGCAAGGACTAACTCAGGAAGGTGTGTTATGAGTTATGAAATTTCAGTTTTGCATTTTTAATGTATAGTGTTTTTCCTAATAAAAATATTTAAATGTGAAGTATGACATACAAGAAGGAAAAAATCTTAAAAAGAATGCACGAAACCCTGAAGCACGGAAACAACAAAATGCAAATCCCCAGAGGGGATGGTGATTTTTCATAGGGGCTGTGGTTAAATTCATTATGTAGATTAACATTTCACAGGGAGTCTTCTAGGAATCCATAAAGCGGTTATTACATGAGTAGCATGAGAAAACGTTGTTATGATAAAATGTGGTCACAACAGAATGAACTCAAAAGAATGGCAGCAAGTAAGATCAAAAGACCAGTAATGTTGAGTCAGGCAGCCATCAATTACTACTGTACGTGTGAAGTTCTGCGACAGCTAGACACACTTGTTCAGACCAGAACAGACCTCCCAATCAACACAACAATTAGCATATCATTCTATACCATCAATTTCCCTTTGGGATCAATAAAGTCTTATCTATCTATAGATTTACACCACACCATCAGGTTGGAACACAAAACCTTGCTCCATCCCTAGAGTTGAATTTGGCTTCACTGCTAAGTCTACCTCTGGTGACTCAGTCTCCAAACTCTCAGTTTGTACTCATCATTTAGTACTTACACAATAGCCAAAGTCACTCAAGTGCATTATGATTAATCATACATTATCAATTAATTACGATGACAGAAATAGACACAGCAAATTATACAGATTTTTGACACTGTCCAAAATCCGTTTAATTTATTTTGTAACAGCATGTACAGTGGTGTGAAAAAGTGTTTGCCCCCTTCCTGATTTCTTATTTTTTTGCATGTTTGTCACACTGAAATGTTTCAGATCATCAAACAAATTGAAATATTAGACAAAGATAACACAAGTAAACACAAAATGCAGTTTTTAAATGAAGGTTTTTATTATTAAGGGAAAAAAAATTCAAACCTACATGGCCCTGTGTGAAAAAGTGATTGCTCCCCCTTTTAAAACATAAATCAACTGTGGTTTATCACATCTTTGGAAAGCTGAGTTCAATTTCTCCAGCCACACCCAGGCCTGATTACTGCCACACCTGTTCTCAATCAAGAAATCACTTAAATAGGACCTGCCTGACAAAGTGAAGTAGACCAAAAGATCCTCAAAAGCTAGACATCATGCTGTGATCCAAAGAAATTCAGGAACAAATGAGAAACAGAGTAGTTGAGATTTATCAGTCTGGAAAAGGTTATAAAGCCATTTCTAAAGCTTTGGGACTCCAGCGAACCACAGTGAGAGCCATTATTTACAAATGGCGAAAACATGGAACAGTGGTGAACCTTCCCAGGAGTGGCCAGCCGACCAAAATTACCCCAAGAGCGCAGCGACAACTCACCCAAGAGGTCAGAAAAAAACCCACAACAACATCCAAGGAACTGCAGGCTTCACTTGCCTTAGTTAAGGTCAGTGTTCATGACTCCACCATAAGAAAGAGACTCGGCTAAAATGGCCTGCATGGCAGAGTTCCAAGACGAAAACCACTGCTGAGCAAAAAGAACATAAAGGCTCGTCTCAGTTTTGCCAGAAAACATCTTGATGATCACCAAGACTTTTGGGAAAATACTCTGTGGACTGATGAGACAAAAGTTGAACTTTTTGGAAGGTGTGTGTCCCATTACATCTGGCGTAAAAGTAACACAGCATTTCAGAAAAGGAACATCATACCAACAGTAAAATAAGGTGGTGGTAGTGTGACGGTCTGGGGCTGTTTTGCTGCTTCAGGACCTGGAAGACTTGCTGTGGTAAATGGAACCATGAATTCTGCTGTCTACCAAAAAATCCTGTAGGAGAATGTCCGGCCATCTGTTCGTGACCTCAAGCTGAAGCGCACTTGGGTTCTGCAGCAGGACAATGATCCAAAACACACCAGCAAGTCCACCTCTGAATGGAGATGTTGTGGCATGACCTTAAAAAAGCAGTTAAGGCTCGAAAACCCTCCAATGTGGCTGAATTACAACAATTCTGCAAAGATGAGTGGGCCAAAATTCCTCCACAGCGCTGTAAAAGACTCATTGCCAGTTATCGCAAACGCTTGATTGCAGTTGTTGCTGCTAAGGGTGGCCCAACCAGTTATTAGGTTTAGGGGGCAATCACTTTTTCACACAGGGCCATGTAGGTTTGGATTTTTTTTTCCCTTAATAATAAAAACCTTCATTTAAAAACTGCATTTTGTGTTTACTTGTGTTATCTTTGTCTAATATTTCAATTTGTTTGATGATCTGAAACATTTCAGTGTGACAAACATGCAAAAAAATAAGAAATCAGGAAGGGGGCAAACACTTTTTCACACTACTGTATATAAATGTAGAGTTATGTTTCTGCTATTGTTCAGTATATATTCCTTTTGTAACAATTCAGTTGTTTTTTTCAGATACATTGTTAGCAGTATACAATACCAAAAAATAAAGAAAATGTCAAAAAGTGAAACAAGTTATACTGTTTATCCTGGTCACTATCTAAACAAAAACGCTCTGAAATTTAAAATTTAGATGAAATGCAAAAGTGTTCAATATTAAAGTGAAAAATACAGAAGAACTAGGTAATTGGAGGTAATGTACTGTACAGCAGTTTAGCAGGTAAGTCTTTGGATGGTTTGCAGGTTCAGATCCCTGCTGCAGATACTGGTCTTGTACCCATGGGTGAGATGCTTTACCCCAGTTGTGTCAGCCCACTCAGGTTTTAATTTCAGCATGTTATGTCATAACTGTGTCAGCCTTTTCATGATGGTTCCATTAGTGGCAAAATGAATGATTCTATCATTTATAAATGTGCCTTTTTATACTAAATTAAGAACCAGTGTATAATCCGTGTTGGACTGGCATCCTGTCCTGAGTGTAGCATTGCCTTAAACCACCTTATGTACCTGTAAGGTTCTCATCTTATGTAACAGGTGGTTACCGAAAATGGATGAATGAATGTGAACATATTATCAGAATATTTTGATTATTGCTACCATAACATAATCTAAATTCCTAATTGAACCAGCAGTTTGTGTTTGGTCACATGTAAAATAATTCTCACTGCAATTAAATGTTTTAAAACAGTTACGCATCAGCTCCTGTGTTTTTAAAGGTGCCCAATCAGACATGCAAGTGATGCTGTTTTGCAGAATATTAATGGCTCATAGTCTAGAGGCAAAACCTAAATTTCACATGAATAAATTAAAATGGAATTCAGCTGGGAAGTGTAACAAAATATTTTTTCATTTTGATTCTTTTGGATTTTCATTCATTTGAAAGATCTGTTGATCTGTTGAAACTGTAGCACTGTTTTGTGAATTACTGCTGCCATCTACTGTCTTGATCTACATGATTAGATAGAATGAACCTGATATTTCCAGAACAAAATGCAAATGTACCTGATTTGATTTCAAAGACTGATTCTTAAGTCTGTTTCTGAACACAATTTATGCTGTGTTGTACGTTTGAGAAAAAACTTCTCAGTTTTGTAACTATCTTTTATCATTTTCATACTTAATGATTTTGAAATAGAATTACAGTAAATAACACTGTACAGTATGTTCAAACCCACCAAAGCTTGAAAGTATGCAAGAAAGATTTTTTTTCTGATTAATGTATTATGCAGAAACTGTTTATATGATTAAGATTTGTATGACACACTGGTTTTAATGCCAGGACCTACTGATGGTGAATCACTTTTTATTTTATTATTTTTGTTTTGTACTTGGTGTGGAAGATTGCATAAACTGCTTTAAAATTGTAGGTTTCATCTTTATTTTTTTCCACTGAATAACTATTACATTGTGATGAACTTTGTAAACAACAGCTACAAGTCTGTGCCTAGCACAACATACATGAAGGCCTGCTGGATAAAGAACCTTAATTATGTGTATTTTTGAGCAATTCAATAGTTACTTTTTTTGTGATTATTGGTGTCATTCTTTATTTGTTCTTTACAAATATCTACTTTTAACACTTATTATTCCATCCCTGAATATCCATCATTGGATAAAGTGGTTTAGAAAATGGTTGGTCTTATTAGTCAAAAATATACTGTATGTGCCAGATACATGCAAAAATCAGGGATCCTGATCCAGGGATATTGATCCTGGAGAGCTCCAATCCAGTGAATTTTTATAGATCACACTAAGCCTCCTGTTTCCGTTAAATGTGGCCAACTCCAGTCCTTGAGAGCTGGAGGATATTTTCACTTGTTTACCAAATGATTTAACAAAACACCTGTTTAAATAATTACAGTTAAATTGTTTTCTTTAGTTTCTATTCAATATATACAGTGGTGTGAAAAAGTGTTTGCCCCCTTCCTGATTTCTTATTTTTTTGCATGTTTGTCACACTGAAATGTTTCAGATCATCAAACAAATTGAAATATTAGACAAAGATAACACAAGTAAACACAAAATGCAGTTTTTAAATGAAGGTTTTTATTATTAAGGGAAAAAAAAAATCCAAACCTACATGGCCCTGTGTGAAAAAGTGATTGCCCCCCTGTTAAAACATAAATCAACTGTGGTTTATCATATCTTTGGAAAGCTGAGTTCAATTTCTCTAGCCACACCCAGGCCTGATTACTGCCACAATCAAGAAATCACTTAAAAAGGACCTGCCTGACAAAGTGAAGTAGACCAAAAGATCCTCAAAAGCTAGACATCATGCTGCGATCCAAAGAAATTCAGGAACGAATGAGAAACAGAGTAATTGAGATTTATCAGTCTGGAAAAGGTTATAAAGCCATTTCTAAAGCTTTGGGACTCCAGCGAACCACAGTGAGAGCCATTATCCACAAATGGCGAAAACATGGAACAGTGGTGAACCTTCCCAGGAGTGGCCGGCCAACCAAAATTACCCCAAGAGTACAGCGACGACTCATCCAAGAGGTCACAAAAAACCCCACAACAACATCCAAAGAACTGCAGGCTTCACTTGCCTCAGTTAAGGTCAGTGTTCATGACTCCACCATAAGAAAGAGACTGGGCAAAAATGGCCTGCATGGCAGAGTTACAAGACGAAAACCACTGCTAAGCAAAAAGAACATAAAGGCTCGTCTCAGTTTTGCCAGAAAACATCTTGATGATCCCCAAGACTTTTGGGAAAATACTGTGTGGACTGACGAGACAAAAGTTGAACTTTTTGGAAGGTGTGTGTCCCATTACATTTGGCGTAAAAGTAACACAGCATTTCAGAAAAGGAACATCATACCAACAGTAAAATATGGTGGTGGTAGTGTGATGGTCTGGGGCTGTTTTGCTGCTTCAGGACCTGGAAGACTTGCTGTGGTAAATGGAACCATGAATTCTGCTGTCTACCAAAAAATCCTGAAGGAGAATGTCCGGCCATCTGTTCGTGACCTCAAGCTGAAGCGCACTTGGGTTCTGCAGCAGGACAATGATCCAAAACACACCAGCAAGTCCACCTCTGAATGGCTTAAGAAAAACAAAATGAAGACTTTGGAGTGGCCTTGTCAAAGTCCTGACCTGAATCCGATTGAGATGTTGTGGCATGACCTTAAAAAGCGGTTAAGGCTCGAAAACCCTCCAATGTGGCTGAATTACAACAATTCTGCAAAGATGAGTGGGCCAAAATTCCTCCACAGCGCTGTAAAAGACTCATTGCCAGTTATCACAAACGCTTGATTGCAGTTGTTGCTGCTAAGGGTGGCCCAACCAGTTATTAGGTTTAGGGGGCAATCACTTTTTCAAACAGGGCCATGTAGGTTTGGATTTTTTTTCCCCTTAATGATAAAAACCTTCATTTAAAAACTGCATTTTGTGTTTACTTGTGTTATCTTTGTCTAATATTTCAATTTGTTTGATGATCTGAAACATTTCAGTGTGACAAACATGCAAAAAAATAAGAAATCAGGAAGGGGGCAAACACTTTTTCACACCACTGTATTTCAAAAGGTGAATATATTGGTTTGTTTGAATAGTGTTTCTAACAAAACACCGAGCTCAAGTCATGTGATTTAAGAAAAATACCAGGTATTAAATAAATGTCAGTGTCTTTTATTTCAATTAAGTTTAAATTTCCCAAATGAACCCATTAAGAGTATAAATAGCCACTCAAAAAGACGTTTGTAATTAAGACAAAAACAGTGAAAGATACAATAATGCCCCACTTGAGTAATGATGATTGCTTAGTTGCTATCGGCTACATTTAAGGTGGCCTGTCTTTGAGAGCTAATAAGAGAACAAGGTATTCTATTGCAACAGTTTGCAGACTAGGAAACTGGCTCTGTAAGAATCAGTTCACACCTGTTAGGCAGAGGATCACCACAGGATATGGTACTGTCACGTCGTTTGGGTTATCACTTTCATACTTCAGTGGCTACAGCATGAGACATTCCTGGAAGAAATAACTCACACAACAACAGTCTTTCTGCAGCTCGCTGACATGGGTGACATGGCATTATTAAGGTTGAATGCCCCAGTGCTTGGTGAAGACATTGGGTAGTTGATGAGAAGATCAAGAAAGTGTGATGAGCGTGTGCAGTGCTTTGTGACTTACTAATACAAAGAATAGTGAGAAGGTTTGGTGACTTGTGGAAGTACAAGCAATTGAAGTGAAATGTAGAAGGAAAAGGACCCTGCAGGCTTCCAAAAGAAAGGAAACAATGAGAAACAGCTAGTTTCCTGGAGGAAATCTGAAACATATGGTAGGGTGAGAGCACTTAGGCATGAAAAACTATAGTGACCTGCTGGTAGTGTTGGCATAAGAGTGGAGTGTGTGTGTCAGCAGTTGCCACACTTAGTTTCTGAGATCTGACGAAATCAGGCTAAATAACACTTTAGTCTGATTTTAGTAAGAATCTCTTTTAGTAAGAGTAGACTTGTTAACCCTGGCATCCTTGTTTAATTCTGCAGGGTTTTCATAATAAGACCTACCTAATTTCTCCTGTATTTCAACTTCTGAGAAATTTCTAACTCTGTTCAACAAATGCAAGAAATTATTGATATTATTTTTCTATTTTAATTTTGTAACTGTACTGAACATCTACAGTATATAGACTAAAACCTTTCATGATGTTTTGATCTGTAGTTTTGCTCACATTCTCTAATTTTATTTTTGATGTCTAAATTATCTGATTAAGTTCATTAAGTCTTTAAGTTCATATGACAGACTTTAAGATTTATATATAACTACTGTTAATATACATAATAACTGTTAAGTATGCATAACATTTTTAATTTCTTCTTTAAATATAAGCATATTAAGAACTGACACAAGAGAGAAATGTTCATTGGAGTTTTTAAAATATGTTGGTTAAAATATTACCACATTGCATGTTTTTTATTAGAATGAACACATTCCATAGTCATTTTCAATATTTTCAAAATCCTAAAGGCTTTAACAGTCCATTCTATTCACTTACTTGGTGGATGCTAGTCTTAAATAACAAATGGGTCACACAAAAATAATGGATATCGTACAAAGTTCTTATTGGACCATACAAATCTTTTGACACTTCCTTTTAAAACTGATTGTATGGTGTCAAAATTAGTTCACTATGCCTTTAAATTTCATAGAAGTTATGCAGTTTCTAAACATTTACAAATTTAACATACATAAATAGCACATCTTTCTAATTTATTAAACATAAATACTACTTTGTTTTCATGAACTTATGACATTTCTGAATAGCTTAAACTTAGCTTATCTTTAGTTAGGAATTCATTTGACATTTTTTTAATATCTCTACAATATGAAAACAAATGTAACTGAAATCATTGCCAGTTTGACATGCAGAGTTAGTGTGTCAAAAAAAAGGCAAAAGTCCACCTTTAGTAGTGTGTTCTGCAAAAATAAAGATTGATTGCACCCAAGAAATATTTCAAAATCAACCATCCACTCAAATATAGTGTAAATGCAATCTAAAAAATAACACAGATTATATAAAAATATTAAACATACCTCAAATGCTGTGTTAATCATGACAATATTTGTCATTACAATTTCCTCTCCTTGGATTTCTGGTGAACACATCCTTTAAATATATAAGAAACAGTATTTACTTTCGAGGAGATCTACAGAACATACAGTACTAGCCTAGGAATCACTTTTAACGTTCTAGCTCACAACCACAACAGGATCCAGTAGGTTCCAACATGAACTTTGGAATAAACTGAAGGCACTTCTTGTCATCAAGAGTTACTTATTACTGCTGGCAGCAGTTTCTGGAGTAATTGTGTATGCCTTTTGTTTTGTTGTTTTCTTCTGTTTAGCGTCATGTGTCTCAATAGTCTTTTTCTCCCTGGAGCAGAAGTCAAGTGATCACCATTCAGCAAATAATAACAAAGAATGATGTGAGGTGTTTAATTTTGTGCATAAGAATTATCCAGGCATTAAAGCTGTAGACTCACATGGTAAATATTAAATCTGAATAAATAAGAATGCACAGAAAGTCACTCATTCATTCATGTATTCATTTTAATAGTATCTTAATCCTACAGTATTATGAACTTACAAAATTCCTGAATTTTAATTAGGAATTACATGCAGTACAGTATTTTGTTTCTCATTCACTTGAATAACAGAACCAAGACAACAACAGAACAAAATTTACTTCTCTTAAATAAATATTTCTGCCTTCTACTATAATTTAATATTTTGACAAGTATTCAAAACACTCTTAAGCAGGACGTGAATGAGCTGCATTTCATAATACATGATTTTGCCAGGGAAGATGAAACATATAGTACTGAGAAACATATAAATTAATTATTGGAGGCATAATTGGATTGTTCTATCCAACAGAAGCTGTGAGTAATAGCTCAATTTAACTGAGATACACAGTTACAGTATATTTTACAGTAGTTTACTATTACAAATGGGGGCTAAGAAAATGGTGAAAATCAGAATTTGACTGAGAAGTCTAGTCAATTAGTAAAAAAAATGTTCGTAACTTCCAACTTGTAAGTGCTTTTTCCAGAATATGCCCGAGTGGTAGGTATAATTAGAGGCATGTGAATTCTTTGTTCTCTGGCACAGCTTTGTTGAGAGAAGCAATAATCCAGGCACGCTTGGATAAACAAATATTTATTATAATGACATGATACCAACTTCACAACAAACAACAAAATATAATACACACACATTACTCTATGTACATTATTTATAAACTAGGCGTTTCAGAGGCCTAACATTCTGGTCACCCAGAAAACTCCAGACTGTTACTAAGCATTAAACTTTTAATTCCTACGGTGGACACCTAAAAGATAACCTGCCTTCTAACTAAATACAGTGCAACCTGCAGTTAAATGTCCCTCAGAGCACCACAGATGCCACAAAATAAATAGGAGCCTATATCCTTATCCATAAAAATGCAGCCTAAGCAGGAAATGTTACATTCCACATCCCTCCTCTAGAGAGCACTCCTACCCTTTTCTGTTATGATTAGGTTCCATTATTTCCCAGTGTGTCTCGTTTGTGTTCTGGTTTAAAAGCCTAGTGTCTTTGCTGTTCCGGACTCAGCATCTGGAAGACGGACACCCGGAAGCTCGCCTACCAGCGGGTTCAGGAATGACCCAACGGCATAGGCTTCAGAATGATGTTCTGACCATCTGGGTCTGGGGCTCGGAGCGCCTGGCCTCATTATCCTTTTAACCTCCATGTTCCTGATCGTGTTCCCCCTTCCCGGAGATTTTAATTGTCTGCGTTTTGGATGGACCTCCCAGTTTTGGATTATCGACTGCGCCCTGGTTTCCCTCTTTGGACTGTGTTGGTTGTGTTTGCCTGTGCCACGCCCCCCTGTCTGTCATCCCGTCCTATTCCCCTGATGTCCTACTCCAGTCTCTTCCAGATTATACCGTCTGCATAGGGTCCTAAACAACACATTTGGGAGTCAAAACCAGCTCCTAACAAGAAAGACATTTCTAACTGAGGTATTTAATGTAATGTGTGTTACATTTGGAAAAAACTGCAAGTGCTGCAGAGAGAGTTGTATTACTTTGTTGTTTTCATATTTACACCCTAAATGAGATCTCAAACCGAAAGTATTAATGAGTATAAAGGAGTATCGTAGGGGATTAAGACAAGACGAGTAAGATAAATATTGGATTTTTGCAGATTTTAACTGAGTGGACTGAGGCAGTAGCCAGTTTCTAGACATCTACTCGGGTAAGAAAATCTGTTCATTGTTTCCAAACCAACAAAACAGATCAGATACCATACTTACCTGGAAATAAAGAATATATGCGTGTCCTGTGCTGGTTATTCTTTGCCAGGCTACACAATTGTGGTACCAGGAGTAGAGTTTCCTATAGTCTGGTGGTTTTGATAGTAATCTGACTCTTAAAGTAAGGCAGCGAAGTGCGTACAATATGGTAGTAAGTGAAGACACATGTCCAAGGAGTCTGATAACGGACAGAGAAGGCTGGTTCCAGAGACTCAGTGACCAATGTACCGGGACCCAGACTATACCAACAACCAGAGTGGAAGACGTCTCCTTACCTCTTCAGACTCATCCGCTGAACTGTGGTATTCAAAAGCTGTGTAAAGTTTGGATGTTTGCACAGAGACTGTGCTTGTGAACAGTTCCCAAAATGTCAGGTGATGAGAGGGATGATAGTGCAGCACTTGATGGCCTTGTAATTATGAGGAATGATGATGGTGACAACCTTTATTACTTGAGGTCTCAAGTAGAAGAACTAGCTAGAAAACATGACCAAGCCATGGCCACTATTGCTCCACTAGGTCCTGAACCAAAAACGTTCATATGTGTATTTACCTAGAGAACGTAATGCACAGCCTTTTAGTGGTGATATAACTATAGATGGTCACTCTTGATGAGTTGACTGAAGAAGATGAACAAGTAATCAGAGCCAGAGAACAGACCCCTGCCAATCAGTATGACCATTTGTTATAATTGTTGAAGGGTTCAGCCTTAGAGAAAGTATGTTTACGTTTGGGTGGTGAATCTAGACAGACCAATGATATATTCAGTTAGCTCAGACATGCTTTCAGAGAGAAGTGCAGTGTTTCCCAACTATAACAAGCCTTCTATGGCTGTAAGCAAAGGGAGGGGGAAGATCTTCATGATTACTCTCGCATGCTCAGTGCTGTGTTAAAGGTATCACCTAATGCAGTGTTGGATGAGAAGTGAGCTATCCGAGATCAGTTCAACCAACAAAACAGATCAGATACCATACTTACCTGGAAATAAAGCCCCCCAAAGATATATTTGTGTCCTGTGCTGGTTATTCTTTGCCAGGCTACACATATGAAGTGAGAGGAGGAAAGCATTAAAATCATTGTTCTGTCTCTAACAAGCACTACAAGTACTGAAGCCTTGATCATCCACCATTAGCTCTATTGCGTTGGTCATACTTTATAGTCCAGATGTGAGACTCCAGGCTTCCAAAGAAACTTAGGCAAAGGAATCACAAAACAGTAGGTTAGAAGGTTAAAAACTACAGTTATCTCTATCTACACCCCTGAAGAACAAAAAAAACACACACTTTGGAAAAAAAAGCTCACCATACAGACACTGGTGTATTTTTTTCTGAAATCATGCGTATCACTATTCTTGCACAATGACAGGGACTATTCAACTAATTGTGTGGTTTAAGATTCATTTAAGCACCTAAATTAAGAGTTGCCACAGCAATGGATTTGAATACATATTCATTCATGACATTTCCATTTTTCTTTCATATTGAATATTGCTTAATTCCTTGTTTTTGCTGTAAATGTGTGTAATAGGATGCTTATATAACAACTTTTGATTGCTACTTCAAAGTGTCACAAAATGTGAAAACTGCAAGAATCTGAACACTTTTGTAAGAAAGTGGATATGTATTTATTTTTTGTCAATTTATAAGATTATGAAGCTGGCATTTCTGGAATATGACATTTCTGAATATAAGAAAAGTTACAAATGAGATGAGTTTTTTTTTTTACCTTTTTGGCCCATTGAGAAATTAGTACCTTATTGATTTAATCACATCCAGCCATTTGTTTTGCATAAATATATTTTATGTGGAGAATATTGTTGATCTTTTTGCTTTTTTTCAAATACAAAGGTTTGAATTTATATAAAACTAAAAAATGCAACAGATTCATGCATTCAAACTCAAAACACCAAAGAGCAAGAGATGTATTTGAAGTCAATACCTGAGAGTTCATTATAAACAAAAAGACTTTTAGAGCATGAGCTAGGCTGGTTAATGGAACTGCCACTATAGTGATTTGTTCAATGTATGCACGTTATGCTGGTAAATGGTTATTTTTCTTTTCAGCTGACAGAAAACGTACATATTAAATTAATAAACTTATACCTGAATACTTTTCTTCCTAACAAACTGAAGGAATGTTGGGGACACTTGAGACACCAAAGTGATAGTTTTAATATCAATACAATCAAAAATTGTACCTTTTATAATTAAAAAAATATAAAAATAGACATAGTGGCTTTAAAATTAATATTTAAAAACAAATATTGTAAATATTCTATATGTAAAAAAACTCAATTGTGATTTTACTTTAATGGCATCTTTAAATTCCCTTCCTTTTCTGAGCATCCTGGAGATTGGTCTGGTTGGTCTGGAGATTCATTCATGATATTACTTTATTAATATTATTTTAATATTTAACATACGGTAATATATCAAATTAAATTAAATGCGAATATAGTTTACATATTAATTTATTATTAGATAAAGTCATAAAGTATACATATAATTTACTATTTTATTTATAGAGAAGGAGTCCTTATTTGTTAAAAATAAAACTTATGCCCTGACCAGGAATCAAACCTTGGAGCTTCCTTGTGATAGGCGAGCACTTTACTACTGTACCAAAACAGTAGTAAAGTTGGCAAGTAACATTACAAACTATGAGCCTTTAATTTTCCATTACCACAATAAAGGCAGCAAAATGTAATTAACATGTCAAAACTTAACTACAAATGAATGAGATAAAGTATTCAATGCAGATGTTTATGACTAAAGTCAAATAGGCTACCACTAACAGCTATATAAATATATTCTATTTATCCATATCTGAATATCATTAATGATGTTCAGAAACTTATTTTTATTTTCAGCTAACAAAATTTCCCTTTAGTTACATGATTACATGCCCGAGGTTAATTCTTGGCCCATGCCGATCCCCTTTGGAATATTCTTTCTCCAATATTATGGTTTAAATGAATCTTATGTTTTCACTAACATCTATCACAACACAAGTGCCACCTACTGTATCAATCATCTTTGGTCAGTGAATCACACAGCTGAAGTACACCGCACTGTGCCTGAACACGTCTAATGCAGTAATGAGTATTTCCATGTGTTCTGAGGGGCTGCATCTGTATGCCCAGACCTAAACATGGAATCAGTAATCATAAAGGCTTTGAAGTGAATGTCTGTTACAGGTTTAACACATGACAGCATGCTTATATTAAATGTGTGTGCATTGCCTGTTTGTTAAAGAAGAGTCAGGATTACTACAATACAGTAGTTAGAAATTCACAGTGATGTTGAAAGGGCTATTTAGCAGATTGCAAAATACAGTTCTTGCAGTACTATACAATAAATACAGTTCTTTAATATTCAAAATGGAGGTAAAAACAGAGAGGGACTCTAAGAGGTGTAGCTGACGAATTGGATGTGTATCCACTCAGTTCCTTGTCAACTTTTACTTGTAACAAAACATAAGAAAAGATTTGTTTTTCAGCCATCATATGGTTAGGGATCAGAACTTTCAGCAATAAAAGTATAAACCTGCTTTAATGCACAAGGGCATAACTTTTTTAGTGCCTTGTATTTACTGGACAAATATAAATGATAAATAACAGTTTCCCTGGAGCGGAAGAGTGTTCCGTCTATCACTAACTGACTTGCGGTTGCTGGAAGAGAAGAATCAATATCTTTTTGGTTCCATCTTACAAGCAAATACAGTATGTTGGGAATGTAACACCTGCAGTGAGTTCTTGCGGCTCATATTTTGTGCTTTCATAAAACATGAAAGTCATGTTAAATAATTTTGTGATTATTGTCTTATTATTTAAGCCTCTTAGTAATAATTAATCATCTAATATATACAGTACAGTGGATGTTCATAAGTCCTGCATTGCACTCTCACAAAAGTAAGATATTCCCCTGTTTTTGGTTGATCTCTGTCTCATTATTTAATGCTACATTTGTTTTCTCTGTACGGTTTCATCTCGGTGCACTTCTGGAAAAAAACAGAACAATATGAAAACATTGCAATCTAATGGAAATTTTAACTAAGAAAAAGTGTCAACTAACAAATTATTATATGAAAAACTGCAATTGTTCAGATGTTCGTTCTTCTTTTACATCAGATCAGGTTTCTCTAGATGTCAATTAACTAATGATGAGCTCCAGGGTAGCATGAAAACCAGAAGACCCTAAAGTACAGATTGAAGAAAATTGGTTTGTGCGACCCTTCAGAAAACACCATGACGTACAGCACACTATTATTCTTGCAGGCTCCCATTTAAGACGAAAAAAATATTTCTGAGGCACTTCTAACTGGAGCTCACACTGCCTGACATTTGGCAAAAAGGAGATATGCAATTTTCTTTTATATGGAATTTTCTGTAATCATATGCTCATCTATTGTGTTATTTGTTGGGAAAATACAGTAAGTAGAACAACTATGAAAAAATGCCCATCACCAAGGGGACCACACAATCCTCCCTAATTGTGTTAAAACACATATTGAGTTCCTGCAACTTTGTGAACAGTCTAAATCTGTAAGTCACAAGAGAAACAGCAAGTGTTTGTGAGCTGCAAAGGACCAAGTAAGGTTTAATCCCATGCTGGGCAGTAAAAAGAAAGCAGAAAATAAAGTTTTGATTATGGGACCTTCTTTAGTTCACCTTCACGCAGAAAAAGGTTACCCCATACTCCCTCTTGGTTATCTTTTTTTTCCTTTCTTACCCACCTTTTATCCTTATATTCTTGCCTTCTCATCCAATTCCCCACAAACCTGAAGGGATAGATTTATTTTTTGCATACACAGGTTCTGCACTGCTTTTATAACTAAATTTCACAGAGCTATGATACAATGATGAGCTCTCCTATACTCTGTACTTGTTTTTGATAGGCATAAGTCTTTTGAAGTTTTTTACCCAATACATACATTAATTCCCCAACCTGCAATTTTAATTTCTTTTGGGAATAGTTTTTGTCAAACTTGTCATATATACAGTAGGCTTGTATCTCAGTGTAAAACTCAAACAGTAGAGGGTAGAAATATTGCACTTCTACAATTTAAATCTTGGGCATTTCAGCAATTATCTTGAAGTTAATACTGTCCCGCTGCCAGTATTTACCTGTCTCTCCTTCTAAAAAGATTTTTTTTTGCTTCTCACTCTGCCTTACTGTGAAAAATTAATTTACTGTACTGAGAGACTTTAAAGTTAGACTACCATTTGAATAAAAAGGTGAAGTGTTTACAGGTCTTTCCTTAAACAGAATAGAACAGCCTTAATTAAGATGTCTAATACTACTATCATTAGTAATCATTACCTGTATTTTAAATGATTGCCTTAATGTATTGTTCTGCCTTTGCATACATATGGTGATATATTAATATTAGAACATTACCCCTTCGTGACTTTGTGTTTATGTCTATGCCATATGATTAAACAAAGAAAGGCAAAGGCTTTGACTACATCTTTTTTAGAGCAAACATGAGGTAGACCCAATACCAGATTTCATTGTAACATGCTTAGCATTATGAGTCATTTGTCAATTGATGTTTTAAAACTAGTTTAATGTAATGTACATTTCAGTTTTCAAATAAAGAATGTGGTATACAGAATGTAGATTTAAGGAGATAAATGTTATTTTTCTGCACTTTAAGATGCTGTCCAAACACTGCTGTCATCAGAAAAGAAATTAACTGAAAATGTATTGTTTAATTGTTATGATTTGTAATTCCGCTGATTGAATTTGTAAATAGAACAGTATTTCTATCATATCGTGTCATGTTGTAAATAGAACACATGACAAGGCTTGGCTTATTCATAAACAGTATATAGACTTATTTTCACTGAATATTAAAAGACAGAGTGGCATAGTGTCACATTGGTTAGCATTACTATTTCACAGCTCTGGGGCCCTTTGTTCAGTTCCGGTCCTGGGTAATATCTGTGTGGTTTGTATGTTCTACCAGTGTTTGCTTGGATTTCCTCTGGGTGCTTCAGTTTCCTCCCACTGTCCAAAGATGTACCGGCTGTGTAATTGTCTTCTGGGAAAATCGGCCCTGGTGTGAGTGTGTGCATGTTTGTGTGAGATAGACTTGCATCCTGGGAGTATCACTCCTTGTCCTTGATGCTTGCTGGGATAGACTCCGGCTCCCCCACGACCTTTTACTGGCTAAAGCAGCTAAAAAATTGATGAATGGACAGCAGCTTTTTACAGTATAGTGTCTCCATCACTATACTGGGGCATTAGGACCCACATAGACAGCAGGGTGAGCACCCCCTGCTGGCCCCACTTACACCTCTTCCAGTAGCAAGCTTAGTTTTTCCCAGGAGGTCTCCCATCCAGGTACTGACCAGGCTCCCACCTGCTTAACTTCAGTGGGTTGCCACTTGTGAGTTGCAGGGTGATTTGGTTGCTGGCATACACCAGACCATATACTCTACCATTGTGTTACATTCTATCCTGGAAACCTCTCATGAAGTTAACAAGAGGACAAGTTATTCCTGTTAATATTTTCCATGATTTTATCTATTTTGTCAAAGTTTTTTTTTAAACCTTAGACATTTATTTGATACATTGGTGCATTTCAGGATCAGATTTACAGGTTTTGTCCATTAGATGGCAGCATTAACTAATCAGGTAAGTTAGTTTTATCGAGAGTCTAGCTCCTGACCTGTACAGCAGACAGTAGTTATTGAACGAGTACATAAATTACTTCATGTTAATTACTACCAGCTTTAATTTACCCAGTGAAGAAAATTACCTTATATTGAAAGTATAGTAGCTAACAGCTATCAGACAATGCAATGCTGATATTTTAGTAATGTCAGATCATTTGCTTAGTAGCTGAATACCAGTTCTTTTTTCAGAAATAAGAATATTTTTCAAAGGCAGCCAACATGCAACATTGCTAAAGTATGCCTTTGAAGCTAAAATAGACATTTGCAATGGCAAAATGTGGCATCGGGGTTAATTTTATTAGACTTTCATATCTTTAGATTGATAAAGATACATTATTTTTATATGTTCAGGTGGGTAGCTGCGTCAGCATGCATAGGCTCCACTGCTGAAACATTGTGAATTATTTTTATATTATTACAAGGATATTCTTATTTATGTTACTTTCATTGAAAGTAATTAAAGTAATTACTTTCAGCTATATGATTACAAAAATAAGTAATATAAAAATGTTAAAACTCTTCTACAGGACAAACAAGTGTATGCCTAACCTGATGAAAATGATCTACTAGACATTTAGATATTCTGTAGGATATACAGTGCCTTACAAAAGTATTTACCCCCCTTGGACTTTTTCACATTTTATTCTGTTACAGCATGGAACCATGATGTATTTAACTGAGAATATCTGCCACTCATCAACATGAAATATTCTATAATGTCAAAGTTAAAAAAAAAATCCAGATATTTTACTAAATTAAAAATAAAAAACAGAAAATAATTGAATGCATAAGTATTCACCTCCTTGCTTTGACACACTGAAATTACCTCTGAAGTAACCAAATCTCTTCTCCAAGCCACATAACTTGACTGGAGTCCACCTGTGTGCAGTTGAGGTGTTTCACATGATTTCAGAATAAATACACCTGTGTCTGGGAGCTTCCCCACTTAGGTAGTGCATTTCCAAGGAAACATTATACCATGAAGACCAAGAAAACATTTCAAGCATATCTGAGACAAGGTTCTTAAAAAATACCAGTCAGGGCAAGGATATAATAAAATTTCCAAGTCACTGAATAAACCTCGAAGCACAGTGGTCCATCATTAAAAAGGTGAGAAAATATGGAACAACTGTGAATCAGCCCAAAACTGGCCGTCCTTCAAAAGTGAGTGTCCGGGCAAGAAGAGCCTTAGTAAGGACAGAGATGGGAGAAACTGTGCATGTCAAAACAACAATAGCATGCACACTTCATAAATCTGGCTTGTACAGAAGTGTGGTAAGAAGAAAGCCATTTTGAAAAAAACTCATATCACATCTCGGCTGGAGTTTCTCCAAAGGCATGTGAGAGACTCAACAATTTGGAGGAAGATTCAATGGTCTGGTGAGACCAAAATTGAACTTCATGTTTGGCGCATACCTTATAGCACATCACCGTGAGAACACCATCCCTACAGTGAAGCGTGGTGGTGGCAGCATCATGCTTAGAGGGTGCTTCTCTGTTGCAGTGTCTGGAAAACTCAAAGATAGAAGGAAAAATGGATGGAGTTAAGTACAGAAAAATCCTGGAGGAAAATGTGCTGCAATCTGCAAGAGCACTGGGACTTAGAAGATGATTTATCTTCCAACAGGCCAATGACTTGAAACATACAGTTTCACTGGAGTGGCTTAAAACCAAAAAGATTAATGTCTGGAGTGGCCCAGTCAAAGCCCAGAAAAATCCAATTGAGCATCTGTGAAATTACTTAAAAATTGCTGTTCACAAATGGTCCCCATCCAACTTGATGTAACTTGAGCACTTTTGCCAAGAAGAATGGGCAAAAATCCCAGTGTCAAGATGTGCAATGCTGATAGAGACTTACCCAAAGAGACTCACAGCTGTAATTGCTGCCAAAAGTAATTTAATACCAAGTATTAAATCTGGGGGGTGAATACTTATGCATTCAATTATTTTCTGTTTTTTATTTTGAATTTAATTTAGTAAAATGTCTGGATTTTTTTCACTTTGACATTATAGAGTACTTTGTGTTGATGAGTGGCAAAAATTCTCAGGTAAATACATCATGGTTCCATGCTGTAACACAATAAAATGTGAAAAAGTCCAAGGGGGGTGAATACTTTTGCAAAGGCACTGTAGACCCTATAGTAAATCTGTTAAATTATTCTGTAATCTCTTGGGCATTTTAACATAACCGTGGGTTCGATAATTGCCCCTGAAATAAAGAATATCAACATATAGAATGGTAATTAAAGCTTTGATAAAAAAAATATATTGCTGTTTAATGTCTACTAGAGAACACAGAAAGTGCATCCAATAGGATTAAAAAATGTAAACTCTATAATATTGAGTCATCTGTTTATGTTAATCTCCTGATATTTAATATATCATCCAATATATATATTGATTTTCAGTTCATTATGCCTGCAACCTGCAGCTAATCGACTAATCAGCAATTTTTCCATCACAAGTAAATATTTACTGCAACATTTTACCACATCCTCAGGTTTAATAAATCATTAGAGGAGTGTGACAGGTCCTCCTTAGCCAATAGTATGGCATTGAGGCAGCTACACACAAAATCCCCCTTTTAAAAACAGTGAAATACAGAACCAGGGCTGAGGTTGGACCATCTCTGACGTTAACACTAACTTGATCTTGATGTTGGCATTCCCATTTCCCCTTAAGGATGAAACTTGTAATCTATTCAACCAGTTCATTATGTTGACATTGGGCATTTCCCAAACAAGTGTTATTAACACCCCTGTCACAGCAGCATTTAGTTTACATTTATTCTTTCTCCTCATGAGACTAATAAGCCCCTTCCACCATAGGCACTGTCTCACCACAAGGATTCAGTGGTCTATGTCAACAGCAGAGCAAACAACCCTTGCTGAATGCCTTAATAATGGAGTTTTGTATTCAACTGGAGTTGATTCCTTTCATAACCTTGTGCTAATTTGGAAATGTAGCTCTATGTCACTGCAGTATCCCTAGCATGCCCTCTACTGGCCTAAACCAGTAAAAAACCCTCCAAATCTACAAGCTCCCTCAGAAGGAAAGTTAGATGTGCTGTCAGTTTTGACTGACATGTTCTAATCATTTATAAACCAGTTTTTTAAACAAGAAAGTGTGAAATTTGTGTATGTGTTTCACATGGAACATTCAAATCAGATACTTCTACATAAGTAGAATGTATGTCTCCATCAATAGACCAGAGACATGAAATTTGCATTGCATAGACTGATGAATAAAACATTGTATGCAGACCACAAGGAGTTTCTACCAATCAAAATGCAAATGCCACACAATTATGCAACTAATATACTTGCACAGCTGTTCAGAAAAACACTTATGTACAGTATTTCTCATGTATTCTCATTATAAAAAATGACTAACAACAATAGTCTACCTATCTGTACATAAAACTAAGTGGTCTATACTAAATATATTTTTATAATGTGTCTGTTAGCACTTTCATGGCACATGATGCCTGATTGTGTAGTCGTTGGAATATGGTGAATTCCTCAGATGATCTTGATTCATTAGTGTCTTCACATTGCAACATTCTTGGCACCAACATTTCTATAGTTGGTTATTTCTATAGTCAACATTTCTTTCAACATTTCCGTCCTTCGGATGAGACATAAAACCGAGGTCCTGACTCTCTGTGGTCATTAAAAATCCCAGGGTGTTTCTCAAAAAGAGTAGGGGTGTAACCCCAGCTTCCTGGCCAAATTTCCCATTGGCCCTTACCAATCATGGCCTCCTAATAATTCCCTTCTATGAATTGGCTACATCACTCTGCTCCCCTCCCCACTGATAGCTGATGTGTGGTGAGCGTTCTGGCACACCATGGCTGCCGTCGCATCATCCAGGTGGATGCTACAGATTGGTGGTAGTGGAGGGGAGTCCCCATTACCTGTAAAGCGCTTTGAGTGGAGTGTCCAGAAAAGCGCTATATAAGTGTAAGCAATTATTATAAATTATTATTATAGTCCATTCCCTCTCTACAGTAACTCTCATTGTGGCTCAGTGTCATTGCAAATGGTTTAAATCCATCAGAGCTACAGTACGTGTTTTTAATGCATGCACACATCATTGCTTTACTCTGCAAAAAAAATCATAAAGACACATTTCCTAAAATGCTAATGTAGTGACACTTTATTCATTTTATTCTCAGGAGATAAAAGAAAAGTTCACAAGCAGACAAGAACTCCAATACTTTCTCTGAGCATAACAAAACATTTCATAATATATTCATAAGAAATGAATGGATGAGATCCTACTAAGTAGCAAACAAACTAGATGGCCTTGTGTGTATCAGTTCTTAGGTTCTTTAGGAAACCTTATGATTAAGTCATACATCTGATATTTTCTCAATGGTATCTGCAGAATTCTTGCATTTGCAGAAATGTCTGAAAACAGCAGTTTATTATTACAGAAATGCCACCTTCTAATAATAACAGAAGTGAGAAGGGAAACTAGAACAGATGGGAAGTGAAAATGATTACATATAACACATGCTGGCTAGTGAGCAGTTACCAATATGAACCTGCAAATGATATGCTTGTGCCAGTGCAGTGATTTTCCCATACACACCACACAAATACTTAATTACACATGCATGTATCTATAAATGGATCTGTGAATGTGAGTCAGGAGGGATTATGCATATTTTACAGCCCTGCTAGCAGACTTTAGTCTCCATTGATGCTAATGTGTGAATGTATTTTTAGATTGCTTCACGATTACCTGAGTGGGTGTGAAGACACATAGCTACCACCAGACAGGTTGATAATTGAAAAAGAAAACACCAAGTTTTCTGGCAACTGAGATGTCTCGTCACCAATAGCCTGGTGTCTATTTTTTCATTTTATATAATCAATCTGAACACTCTCAGAGGAGACACTTTTGGTACAATACAGAAAAAAACTGTCATCTTACTGTGCCAGAATGGTGTGGCATTCCCTCAGATCTGTAATGGGAATTTTGTGTTTTTTGCATTTCTATTCCTTCTTAATAAACTTGGAAAACCACCCATGGCTTACTAGATGTGCATTTATTTTGTATCTATCATTAATCCATCCATCCATTTTTTAGCTGTTTTATACATTATAGGGTTGCAGGGGAACCAGAGACAATCCCAGCAAGCAATGGGCACAAGGTGGGACACACCCTGCATGGTGTTCCAGTCCATCACAGCACACATGCACACACACACATCTACGAATTACGTTTCTACATTTTTAAAGATACTTGAAACTTAAAATTCTTAATGGATAACACAGCTCTACAGTGATTAATTCATGTTTGAAACCGTTTTATTCCTTCCTCTTACTCTACCCAATAAAAATACTGCTAATTAACTAAGCTTTTTAATAAGAATGCCCTATAAAAAAAACATCTCTTTAAAACTGTTTTGTTCACAGGAAATTGAATTCTGTACTCTGAAAAGCTAATGGCTAATTAGCAGCTTTCAGCACAGGATCTAGTGGTGTTTCATTAAAATCTCTCCAATGTCCATTTTCAGTGGTTGCATGAGGAGTCAAATAATAGCAGGTGCTATATCTTTCCACTTCTGCAGGATGGCAGATCTGAAACTAATTAAAATACATTTTCACATGATGTGGGTCCCCCATTCTTAAACATTATTGTAAGAAGATAAACAGGCTTGCCCCTATGATGCACATAACATTGATAAACAAGATAGGATATAAGTAGTCAAATCAGCCCGAAGACCTCCAGTAGATTGTTTTCGATTACTGAACACTTGAGTCTAGCAATATGGCAGGTCAAAGACTGACATCTACCTTTCTTAACCATGCATATAAGACTTCCAACATTTGGAATTGCTGCCTTATGTGTTGCAAAGCTTATTTTCATTAAACAAATTCATTAAAAAACCTATACCTGTACCTGGTTCAAATATTCAGAATTTCATAGTCCTCTATGTTCTGTTTTATACTGAGGACAGAGTTCCTAATTGTGTGGGTCAGAAACAAAGTCCAGCCTGTCTTTTCAATGTTTCATGGTGAGAATCAGATCATTATCAGATCACATACTGTAGCCCTGGTACTGTCCTTGTGATGTCAGTTACATGCTGCTTGAATGAGAAACACACACCAGTGGCTTTCTGGAAGGCAGCATGTGGATTATGGAGATTGGGCATGATGAGGGATAATAATAAGTGAAAGAAATGGTTTATTTTGGCCTTCAAGTGCATTGCATTCAAAAGCCAAATCAACAATTTTGTTTTCTTCTGAAAAGTCAAGCATTATTTAAAAATATGTAATAAATACCTTTTGCAGAAAATAAATATTTGGAAATGTTTAAATTTGATTTCAATGGCAATCTAAACAAATAATATACAATGTTACCAATATGTTATGGCAAAATAGTATGCTATAAAATGTTTATTGATGTTAGAAAACAAATCTATATATAATGCCAGTTTTTATTAACATTGATACTCATGTATATCAAACTATTCATGTAAGAAACAACTTCATAGAAAGCAATTGCAGAATAAAAGTTATGAAATAGATTACATGTCTAGTTTAATTAAGATTTTTCTTCTTGAATCCCAGTCACAGCTGGCAAATGGCTCAACCTAGACTCCGAGTAAGTACCTATAATTTTCTGTGCTTGGCTAGTTTACAGATTTGTCCTGAAGCCTTTTAATTAAAATACTCCTAACATGTATTTTCATCTTTATTTTTTAGGTGTATGTAATAATTTCATAACTCTGATACAAAGAATTAATCATATTTGTCCTGGGAACCAGCAGAAATTGATAAGCCTGCATGAAACTATTTTCAGAATTTACATTTTGATGTACAGGTAGGACGCTTAACATATGACATAGACTAACACAGTGAGGTAGGAAAGTCCTCAAACACATAAAACATTTGTACACTTTTAAGCAGTATGTTTATATGCAATGTCTTACAATATGCCTTCTTCCCATGATGTCATGTTTTGTTGAAATACAAATTACTGTATATATTCACAATTAGTTTTGTTTTTAAATGTGAGTTTTTTAATCGTAACTTGAAAACATAAACTAAAATATGCTAATTGCAAGCAGCACTGAAAATTAGGGAAACACATTAGTTTGAGAACACTAAATTGAGAACATCTTTAACAGAAGGATTAACTAAATTTTGAACAAGTTACACAGCAATATCGTAAAAGCCAATAACCTGCCTTCTTTTATAAACCATCTCGATGGCACTGTAGCATAAATGAAATACTAGCAATTACTACATACTAACAATGTAAAACTATACAAATTACTACAAATAACTATACACTATCTTCTGACTTAGATGGGGTGGATGGCTTCTTCTTTTTTTAACCCTAAGCCTTGTCATAGTATATCTGGACTATGACTAATGGCTGAGTTGCAAGATATTTGTACAGTTGCGTTTTTGTTCACGACTGTTTAAACAGCTATTTATATAATATTTTACTTTACTTTTGTAACTGAAATCAATGCAAATTCCTTTCTGATTTCTAATGCATTTTTTCCCCACTTAGTTTTGTGCAATGACTCGGTTTTCTATTGCTATTTTGTGGTTTTTCCACATCATTTTTCTCCCAATGGCTTTGTGAATTTTCAATAAGGAATTTGACATCTATAATAAGGTGACATAGTTGAAAAGATTGTAAAAGTTGACAAGAATTGGGTAATAGAAAATAGGGTATGTACTGTTCTATGGCAGAGAAACAAAAAACAAGATCAACTTAACATGCAAACTAAAGAAATTCAAAATATTACAAAGAGGTCATGGCTGGTAAACTAAAATATTCTAGTCCTTCTCAGATTCATTAGAATCACTAATTAATACAAACTTTTAAATTAAGGAATTCCTTTCTTTCATCATTCTTAATTTTCTTATCTGTCTGATATGCAAAACAAGATCTGAACAGTTCATTCTGTTTTTTGTTTAAATCTGAACCTAAAGACAATTACAATTATTCAAATGTATTGTGATACTATAAATATTGTTCTAGTAAACGGGGCAGCTGAGTATCAGATAAGTATCAGCTTCTTTGCAGTTTCCATCTTGACTGCCTTCGTTTAAGAACAATGTATGTCATTTTTTTGTAGTTAAGCAACTATCAACTGGGTCTTGAGAATATAAAGAGGGCAATAGGTACGTATGATCAAAAGGAGTCCTAGTATTTTGCTCGGGTTAATTAACTTCAGTTTAAAATCATTAATACAGCCATATGCATGAACACTTTGGAGTATTATGTAAATATGCATAAATACACCCAAAGTGGCGTGGCTATTCCTTGTGAGATTACTAAAGTGGCCTACATACTGTAGGAATGGACCACAGCAGAAATATAGGAACAGACATTCAGAAAGAGGAATAAAGAACAGAAAGGATGACAGATATCATAATGATCATCAGACGCCTGCTGTAAGCCAGCCCCTGTTTGCAATCAGACTTGAAACCAGATTCTGTCCAGGTAATCTGAACACTAAATAAGTACCTGTGACTGGTTATGTATTATTACATAAGAAAGCTTCCTTTCTTATTTATGTTGGGAAATTCTGATATATCTAAGACTATAATTTCAAGCTTAAAAATACCTCTCCTCTTTCAGTTATGTGATATCACAGGAAAACTGGTTCCTATTCATTTATGAGCATCTGTTTTAGACAGGGAGACTAAGTCCTGGGTAGGATCAATATAGTTTGCTAGATTGTAAATTCGCTCTCTTCAATCTGTTAAGGTGTTTTGCTGATGTTAGAATATTAAGGTAGCATTATGGTATTTTCTAGGTCTGCTGGACTAAAACTCGCTGACCTATAAATACCTGTGTACAATGTAGCTGTTGTGTGTTATGTAAAGTTATGTTTAACTTATTGTTAATGCTGTTCCAGACAAAAGTGAACATGTGACATGTAACACTTGAATATCCCTCACTTTAGGTGGTGAAATTATGAATCTTTGTAATTTTAGCAAGATGTTGTCAGGAAGTGATTCTTATTTGATTGGATAACCTCTTAGTTTTATCAAATCAACACCCCCAGGTTTGTAACATTATCATCATGGTAGTAAAATTAATATAAAGATGAATACTCTCCTACAGTATATAGCAGATAATCTTATTTTACTGTTTGATATTTAAGATGAATATAATATGAATCATAGCAGGAAAATATTTTATTCATTACAATATAAGATGCGACAAAAAAAAAGTTTCAAATGTTAAGACTGGAAACACGCTGTCAGGACAGCCCCTAGGATGTATCAGACCAGAGATAGTAGTGAGGAGAATCTCCTTTATTTTTGCACAATGTGCACAACAGGAGTCCCGTAATCCACAGGAATCTCAAAGAATAAGAGCAAGGTTCTGACATTAAATACATCTTCAGGTAGGTGTGGCTGGCTAACTATAGCCCACTTCTACTGTAACGTCCTATGTATACAGTAATTAGTTAATACATTTGCACAGAAGCCATTAATTATTATATAGTTATCATTTAGCCATCTGATGTAATCCTCCTACCCTCCTATATTACATTACATCAGACATCATCCCATAATACTACCACTCTTGTCTCCCTTATCTTCATCACAGGAATGGCCAAATAAGGAAGTTATTATGACAACCCCAGGACCAAGGATGCTGACCTTGGTGTCTTTTACTGCAACCTGTATGAGTGATATAGTAATACCCCCTCCTAGAGGTTTTAATGAGGCTACTTTCTACCAGCTCTTATCTATATGTTGTGATACAGCCATCCACTATGTTCCTTCAATCAAGGTTAACTTAAATCTTCTAAACCTTCTCACAGGAATGGGTGAGAAATACAGTGAGAGTATTTCAGCTTTCATGTAACTTTCATATTATTTGAAGTTTATTTAGAAACAATACAAAGGAAGGAAAGGCATGGTGCTGGATATAAAGGTGATACAATAACAACCAGAAATTAATACTAGAGTTTCAATGTAACGGTTAGATTACATATGCAGTAATCAGAAAACATACTACCACAGTACCACAGACCTCAGTCCCTTCACAAATTAAAATAGGGAATTCATCCATCTTATTCATTTTAAGCCTATTTCAGACTGAGACTATGTGTGTCTAAATGAATGTATTCAGGAGTGGAATTTTATTTTACAATCTATAAATAGTACTGTAAGTTAACCCAATTTATGCCCCATAGGATCTTAAATACTTGAAGAAAATACCTCTTAAATCACCTTTGTTCTATACTGAAAAGATGTTGATCCCTTACCTTTTCTGTATGACAGTCCCCTGAGACAGAAATCATTCTTGTTGCTTTTGTTTGAAATCTCTCTAAGACTTTAAATCCCTTTTTGTATTAGTGTCCAAAACTGAACAGACTATTCTTAACAAGATCTGACTATTTTTTTATTTCTTATTTTAAAACATAACTTGCCTTTTAAATTTTAATTCCACACCCTTTACTAAATACCTAAGTATTCTATATGCTGTTTTATTGCTTTCCCACATTGTGTTGATAAGGACATTCAAAGACTGCCTTAAAACAAATAGCCCTTTCATGACAAGAGAAATTTGCCAGCAATTTGTATCTTCTCAAACTTTGTGTAAGCCTTTTTGTAATTCCTCATCACTCTTTCTGTTTGGCACTCCTGCTATTTTGTATTTACTGTAGTTTTTAAAATGGAATTAGTTTGCCAACTACAGTATATTGTAATGTAAAGATAACAACAAAGGAGAATAGTTCAGGTGGGTAGCTGCTTCAGCATGCGTAGACTGCAAAGGAACAAGTAATTGGTTTATTTCATGCTGAAAAGAGACTAAAGAAAACACAACGTTTCGGCCGTGGAGCCTTCTCACACCTGAAGAAGGCTCCATGGCCGAAACGTTGCATTTTCTTTCTTCTCTTTTCCGCATGGAATAAACTTACTACTTGTTTCTTTGCAACCAAAGGAGAATTGTTACAATATGAAAACTAAAGACATAACATGAATGAGGATAATTACCACAGCAAACACAGAGAAAAATAAATAGCTTAAAGGGAGCTCAATATCCATTAATCCATTTTCTAACCTCTTCATACAATTTGGGGTCATGGGGGAGCTGGAGTCCATCCCAGCAAGCAGTGGGCACAAGGCAGGATACACCCTGGATGGAATGCCAGTCCATCACAGGACACACTCAGACACAGACACACACTCACTCACACCAGGGCCAATTTTCCCAGAAACCAATTAACCTATCAGTGTGTCTTTGAACTGTGGGAAGAAACCCAGACAAACACAGGGAGAACACACAAACTCCATGCAGATAGCACCCCAGGTCCAGAACCAAACCCAGCTCCCCAATCATGCAAGGCAGCAGTGTTAACGACTGTACCACCATGCTCCCCAGAAGTGTAATAGTTCATAATAGGTCAAAGAGGAATAAAGTTTTGGACAACTCTGTAACTACTGAAACATAATTCTTAATTGACAAAGATGGTGAGCATGCTTAAAGCGGATTGGGTTCAGATTTGAAGTAAACTGTAACTTCAGAAAAGCAGAGTTCAAGAGACAGAATGTATTTGGGATTAATCAATGATCAGGGAAGAATGCTGATCAGAAAGACTGAAGCTGATTTAGTTAGCACTTCTAACTAAGAGATGTTTGAACCCATGGCAAGTCTTCGTTGCAGAAATAAAGGCTTTGTCTGAACTGGAAGGAGTCTAAGGGGTAGGGGCACACTGGAGTAGATGTATTGCAGTGTGATTTTTGAAAACTGATTCTGCTCAAGTAACTGTTTTTCTTAATTTTATTTATAGGATTAACCACAGCATGTGTTGAATTAGCAGTATTGTACACAGTTTATAACTACAAGTTACACATTTTATAACTAGGCACAATAAACTATTAAGATCCAGAGCCACCTTGCCATTTTTATCATTCTACATAAAACAAATGCAACATGTTATAAAAAACATTTAAAAAATAATATTTCATTTTGCCTTAATGTAGTCAACCCCCCCCCAACATTTCCCTTTGACACTCCCTTTCTTAATGGGGCCTATCCCAGGGCCTGGAGCATGTGGCCTGTAAAACAAAGGAAAGAAATTATGAATTTAAAACTTACCTTTTTTGTTTATAGTATGCATTGTGGTAGTGGGCCAGATGAAAAAAAGCACAATGGGTCAAATGACATAGTTTGACATAGTTGGGTGAATTTTGAAATGTTTGGTGGCTACCTCTTATAGAATCCCCTGCCTGCTTTAGCAGTCAAAACCACATTCAGCCTCAGGGCCAAAGTTGAGCTTTCTTGATCAGACAGGTGGCGTTGAGAGACCATGTGAGGTCCTCGGTGATATGGACGCCAAGGAATTTAAAGTTACTGACCCTTTCCACTTCAGTCCCGTTAATGTGGATAGGGGCATGTCCGGTTTGCAGTTTCCTAAAATCAACGATCAGCTCCTTGGTTTTGCTGATGTTGAGGGTGAGGTTGTTGTCATCACACCACGTTGTAAGGAGATTGACCTCCTCCCTGTAGGCCCTCTCATCATTGTCTGTGATCAGACCTACAACTGTGGTGTCATCGGCAAACCTGATGATGGAGTTGGTGTTGTGTTTGGCCTTACAGTCGTGGGTATAGAGGGAGTAGAGCAATGGACTAAGCACACACCCCTGGGGGACCCCAGTGTTCAGAGTTAGTGTGCCGGAGGTGTGATTTCCAAGCCTGACAGCCTGAGGTCTGCCTGTCAGAAAGTCCCGAATCCAGTTGCAGAGGGTGGTGTTGAGACCCAGTGCACTGAGTTTCTTGACTAGTTTCTCTGGGATGATAGTGTTAAAAGCTGAGCTGAAGTCGATGAATAGTAGTCTTGCGTATGTGTTCTTTTTGTCCAGATGGGATAGGGCAGTGTGTATGGCAATGGAGATTGCGTCATCCGTGGATCTGTTGGACCGGTAGGCAAACTGGTATGGGTCCAGTGTGTTTGGAATGGTATCCTTAATGTCCTTCATGACCAGCCTCTCAAAGCACTTCATGATGACAGGTGTTAGTGCCACCGGTCGGTAGTCATTAAGACATGTCACTGTGGTTTTCTTTGGTATTGGGATGATGGTGGTTGTCTTGAAGCAGGTGGGGACTATGGCTTGGGCCAGAGACATGTTGAAAATGTCAGCTGGTCAGCTGTGGAGGGTGCAGTTCTGATGACTGATTCTGTGTTGTTGGCTTCAAACCGAGCATAGAAGGTGTTGAGCTCGTTAGGCAGGGAGGCATCATGGCATCCTTCAGAATAGACGTAAAACAGGTCCTGACTCTCTGCGGTCATTAAAAATCACAGGGCGTTTCTCGAAAAGAGTAGGGGGTGTAACCCTGGTGTCCTGGCCAAATTTCCCATTGGCCCTTACCAACCATGGCCTCCTAATAATCCCCATCTATGAATTGGCTTCATTACTCTGCTCTCCTCCCCACTAATAACTGATGTGTGGTGAGCGTTCTGGTGCACTATGGCTGCTGTCCCATCATCCAGGTGGATGCTGCACATTGGTGGTGGTGGAGGGGAGTCCCCATTACCTGTAAAGCGCTTTGAGTGGAGTGTCCAGAAAAGTGCTATATAAGTGTAAGCAATTATTATTTTTTATTATTTACAATTTACATTTTGCAATAATACAATATCATTTTTTGTATGTATTAAAAGAAAACATTTCTGTGGGGGGGGCAATATATGTTTTGTGTATTGCATTTTTGCTGTAATGTGGTATTGAGTAGGTAAAAATGTGGCTAGGTAGGAAATGCGTGGCTTTTAAGTTGATTGTGAGAATTATCATAGATGGAGCCTCCATATTGAATGGCAGGAGTTGAGCTCTGCTGGAGTTGTTTCTTGTGGCAATTAATTCCCTACATTGCTTCAATGTTTTCTCTGTATACTCTATGAACATCCTGATACCTGCCATGGAAACAGTGGCCAATATGACTTGCTGACTTAATAGGGAATTTATCAAGTCTTGTTTCAGTTATGAACAGTGAATCTCCATAACAATGTGTAGTTTAGGAATTGTGTTCAACTTCCTTCGACTTGTAAAAAAGTGGCAGTGACTCCTTTTCCTCCACAGTAAAGGCTTGCCATACTATTTCATTAGAGTTGTCTTCTCCATGTTATAAATAAGTATGCGTGTAGCGCTGGCCAGCTTCAGAGAACTTGTTCAATTGCTGACTATAATGATAACTACAGTACCTTGTACTGTAGCTACAAAGCACATTTTGATATTCCATCTCAACAAATCAGAAAACATTAAGCAAGAGGATCAGTGTTCTTGGTAGGGAAGGGAAATTCATATTACATTTTCAATATAGTATGTTCTTACATCAAAGATTTACACATTCATTCCAGTTATCACACAATTGTGAATTATATGACATTTGCATTCCAGTTGAATCAATTGGTCATAAACTTGTTTAAATCTCTGGCACACTTTTATGTTTCCCAGAATTACCCAAGACATTGTCAGCTACATAAAAACTACCAATTCCTAGACCATAATTTATTACATTTTTGGTAATCTTTGTTGGAAGCACCTCACTTGTCTTATCATTGTCTTTGTAAAAATCCAGTAAGCCATGCTTAATCGTTTCTGTTGAGGAAAATTAATGCAGTCATAGTGAGAAAAAATATTGGTCCCTTGTTAGAGGCATCTGTTCCAACTGAAAAAAAAATCTAGGCAGTGTCTAAATCCCTCAATCCCTCAACGTTCTTGAGATTTGGGAGCCAGAATATCCTCTGTTATGCTATTTCCTGGCAATATCTGAATCAGATATTCTTGGAAGCATTTTATTATCACTGTCCTAGCTAGCATAACTTACATATGTGAGATATTGTGATATGTGCACTACTTTGGCCCCTGTCAGCAGGTTTTCTTGACATGAGTCTCTTTTTGCAAAAAAAAAAAGTTATTTGAAGCATTCTTTTGTTGCTATTTCTCCAGTTTTGTTTTTGTTTTGGACTCTCCATGTGCCTAAGTAAGAGCACATTTTCTGTCATATTTAACCAAAAATACTTCATAACACAAGAGAGCATTTTGCAGTTGTAGTGATGTGAGGGTTAATTTAATTTACAAAAAAGTTAGAAATTGGAACAGTAAATTACAAGAGTGAAATCACTTTTGGTGATTGGTTAGAATATCACCAGGTATAATGCAGGTTCCACATTGGTTAGTCATCTTTTGGATGATGGACACTGACCTCCTACCCATTGCATTGGGTACCACACTGAGAAGAGCCATGCTGCATAATCTCATTAGGTAGTTTAAGACTGAATACAGATTTGTAATGTCTTTGCTTGTGTTACAGACTGGCTACACACCTTACATGAGTGACACATTTTGGCCACTTACCTTGTGTTTTACAGAGTCCCAAGATGCCACTTTAATGCCTAACACTCATAACAATTCACTGCCAGTTTTAATGCTGTGTCATTAAAAAAATGTACCTGGTCTGAATTGTTGATCTTGTCAGGTATTTTCATTTTTTAAGATGGCTGACATGTGGTACCTACAGTAGTTATTGATTTTTCTAAAGCATGGCAGTTGCGGCGAAATAATGTATTCTCTATACAATTGCAGTCTGGACAATATCATGACTCTGATATTTCGCTATCATTTGTTAGTCTTAGTTTTGAACATCATCATTTTGGATTAGAGAAGTTTATTAGTCTCAGAAGTAAAGAAAAAATCTCTGTGATCGTTTTCACTAGTCACCTGGAATTAAGAGGCCAATCCATTTGACACCTGGGCAAACCATTAGGGATGTCCACACTAGGTTTGTCTCACTTAAAATGTTATTGTAATGTCACAATTTGATCTTTAAGTTAATTATGTCAACAGGCCTACTCTTTGCCTAATACCTTAACCTAAATTATTTCATTAAAAAAATATTTCCTTTAAAAAAGGGTAGCAAGTTGAAAAAAAATGAAGAACTTGTTGTATAAAATGTTTTTTTTGTATAATGAATAGTTCTTACAAGTGCAAGTGAAACAGAATTGTTTTACTGCAAAGATCAAATTGTGATGTCACAAGAATGTTTTAACTGGTTAGTCACTTAATCTAGAGCTAAGGTGTTCTGCTAACCTTAGTTTGTCTAAAATATTTCAGAGAATCCAGTTTTAAAATTTAAATTTAGAATGGCTATGTTACATACATAAAAGGTCAAGAGAGCATTAATCAGACCTAAGGGGCTTGTTGTGCTAAAAAATATATTTCACTTTCTATTAATAGAATCCACATAGACCTTTTCTAATTATTGTAGTGACCTCAATCAATTTAGGAATGGCAGAAAATGTTTTAATAACTATCTACAGATCCTCTCTCCATTCCTAAGTATTATTCTATAGAATGTGACAGATTTAAAACTTTAAATTAAAAGTTTCATTAAATTAAATTTCAACAAAACTTTAGTCTTGGTTCAAATTATTGGCGTGAAATGTACAATATTTATGCACAATGTTTGTAAAAGATCAAACCACGAAATTATTAAACATACAATTAACATAGAAATTATATTTAAAAGTCATACTTTATAAGTGCATTAATAGAGACTTTAAATGACATGTCTAAAACAAAAAGGAAGTAATGCTAATCAAGCAAGCAAAGAAAGCATCATTTACGTTTACTTTTCTCCATCTTTTTTGTAATTGTGTTGGTCATAACATGGTCTGAGAAGGCTTTAATATTTAAGAAATATTGTTATCTTATTAACTTTTATTTCATTAAAGCAATTTGAAAAAATAATGTAAAATAGAAAAAGGCTATCAATCAAGGTCACCATCATTTACTGTCCAACAAAGCTAAGTAGAAAAGTTTTGAACTATTTTTAATGCCCTGCATAACTTGCGTAGCATATGTTTAAAAATATCTCTGCTATTTATATTTGCTATAAATAGATCATCCTATTTGACAGGTAAATGTCATGAGTATATATTTAACTAACATTGTTTTAATTATATAATTAGCCACATCTTGTTCCTAAATGGAACAAGTGCTTCAGCATTCAATTGCCTGCTTCTATTCTAAGTCTGAAATAATGGATTCTTATGCACAAACGCGGTAGAGTTTAAACATTCTTAAAATAACACCTTAACCTTCGCAGAGGAGAAAAGGAAAAATCTGAGATCTGTTTTAGAATCTGATGGTTTCTTCAGCTTTCATTATCTGAGTCATCAAGTCGGCTATGCCTGAGTAATAAATGCATGCAGCATCTGCTTGCACAGAATTTGTGGCTTAGCTTTTAATGGGACATGGCTCTAGGGGAGAGGGGTCAGAGGAACGGTCCCAGCTGCTCACCCAGCCTCTTTTAATTTGTCCTTGGAACTGTAAAGGAAAGCAATGTTATGGATGCTGTGAGATATAAGGAGAAAGTGTAAATTTCAGCACACTAATGAACACTAGGACAAGCCTGTCTTCCTATAAATACTGTATACAGTATGTGGGCAGTCCAAAACATGGTGAACCTAAAATAGAGAATTCTCAGAAAATATTGTTGTCCACTAGATGTACATGTTGGCTACTAGTATTCTCACACAAACATTTCCTAAAGCATTCTAGATTATGTTTTTTTACTAGTTTGCACTTTTGCATATTGAAAATAAATTAAATGTATTGACATACAATTATCGATTCAAGATAGCACTATCAACATTTTTAAAAAATTGTAAGTCTATCTGTAAGTGCGTACCTTTTTAGCTGTTTGTCTGGTAACTGTAGTTTAGCTTTTTCAACATAACAGATTTTCTTATATTTTCATTCACATGTACAGGTGTGGACACAGGGATATTTCCTTTATTGGACATATGTTTACTAATTTACTGTTCAATTTCTCATCTCCCCTGTTTCAGTTTCCCTGCCAAAGACAACCTGCATTTCATGACCCAAATGCCTTTTTCCTGAATTTCACTGGCTCTTTTGTCTTCATTTAGTCTTAAGGATGACTGTGTCCTTTTGAACAAGAGGAGATTATTCAGTTCATGAGAATGGATAATATTATTTATTATGTAAGGGGTATGTGGTTAAAATGGTGGCTAATTGTGGTCCAACCTTACAGGAATTGTACAGGAAGATATGCATTATGTGCATAGGAATATGTTTTTTCAGTAGTAAAAGGTTTGGAACCTGATGCTGTCAATTCCAGAGAGTGTGACATGTTGAATGTGAAATGGTTACTTTATGTCTTACAAAGAAATCTGTATATATTCAGTTGTATGGACCTGAAAGACTGTGGGAAGTATCAAAGTGGAAAGCAGACCAAAAAAAAAATATGACAGGGTGAGCAAATAGAACAGTAAAATCTGATGAACACAAAACAGATGTCTGACCTGTAAGCCATCACCCAGGAGATTTATCGACAGAGCGGAGAACATTCCAAATGTTTCCACTGCATGTCAAATTAGAAGCACAAGAGGGAAGCCACCCACAAGTTAAGAGACTTAAGGGTTTGGGGAGCTTATTGTGCTTGTATTTGGAAATAATGTAATTGTTCCCACACCCTGTGTGTGTTCCAATGTCTGTCAGCAGTGAGTGTGGTACAATTGTTTCCTGGTCCCTCCTTCTGTCATCACATAACCTTTTTAAATGCACTGCAAAGACTTGGAGGGGGAAGTTCATCCTCTAAAGTTTTACTGAACTGGTGGTTTTGCATCTTCATTCTTTTATTATACATCTGTCCATTTTCTAACTGCTTCACCTACTGTAGTTTGGGGTCATAGGAGAGCTTGAACTTATCCTGGCAATCATCAGCCCAAAGGCAGTATACACCCTGGATGGCATGCTAGTCCATCACTGGGTAGAAACAGACTCACACCAGGACCAGTTTTCCCAGAAGCCATTTAACTTACTAGTACGTATTTGAACTGTGAGAAGAAACCCAAGCATCCAGAGAAAAGGTAAGCAGTGTCCATGCACACAGCGCCCAAGTCTCAGAGCTGTGACGCAGCATTGCTAACCACTGTGACATTGTGCCGTCCTTAAGTTCTGATTAGTTACTTATTTAAAAAATATTTATAAACAATAACAATTATACAATAGACACAATAGTAACAACAAAGACAGTTACAGTATCTGTCATCACTGGCTTTGAGAGTCCTAACTCATAGATCTATTAAAACCCAAATTCTGTTCTTGTATTCCAAATACACAGCAACAACACTTAAAACAGGCCAAACAGAGAAAAGATGCATCCTAATAAAAGAGACTCTACCCAGGACTAAATTTCTCTTCCTAAAACATGGATGTGGGTGAATGTTTTGCAAGTGAATAGGAATAAATTTCCCAGGTTCTAAAAATGCATCACTAACTTAGGAGAGAAGTTGTAGCCTGAGGATACCACAATGTGGGAAATCAGAATTTCCTAAAATAACTAATATGGCAAGTTCTCTTATAATACTCCTGAAATTACTTGTGCAAAGCCAAGCCAAGACTCATTCAAACAAAGGAACACAACTAAGGAAATCCCCCATGGTTCAACTTTGGAGGAAGAGGCAAATAATTAAAGAACAGTCAAGCATAGTTTTTATTGGGTTTTTTTTCTTCGTAGCTTATTAGACTTTTATTGCACATTCTGCTTTCGTTGCACATACTGTACCGTCAAAAATCCTTTTGCATGCCAATAATGCCGTGTGTGCCATAGGTTGCCAATCTCTGGGTTAGGCTATACCGAGGGGCACCACAAGTGTTGGATAGGCAGTCTGTGTGATAGTTCTTTTGCCAGGCTCAAGAGGTTGATGTTCATTACTGAGGAACAGGATTCCTCAGCTGAGCTGATGGGAGGCATTAATAACTGGATGAATAGCAGCAGCACCTGGGAGGGTAGTTGTGTAGCTTCTCTCCACTGATAAGATGGAAGAAGTCTAGATAACATACTGTAGTTGGAGTTATGAGTACCCCTGTGCTATTGCCACCAGCAGACAAATGTACAGTTGAACAGGGGGTCTGCGAGAATTAGTGTGAAAGATCAACAAACCAGCAGCTGCTGCATCAGAGGGGCAAGTGGATTGATGAAGGAAGTCAGAAAACTTGTTAGTCTGCCCAAACAGGATCAGTTTGTAGAGTTAGTTAAAAAAGTGAATGGTAGGTTTGAGAAAAGCACAGATGTATGAAAAAGAAAATAATTTGTGAAGATACTGAGAGACTGGGTGACAGGAAGTGACTTGGAAGTCAATTATATGCCAATTAACCAATTAGACCATGTGTTTGTCTATTACTGGATGGCATATCCCCAAAGCCACCTCTTACTACCTCACACAGACATTGCCCCTTGCTGTGTTTTCCTGCAGACAGTTGACATATTATGAAGAAACAGGGGGTCACCTGAATCAATCCAATCAATGGCTTGATATGTTTTCACTTGTGGATAAGCTAATATAAACACTGTTGAGGATGTGTTATAGTGTCAACAACAAAAGGATTTTCCCATGTTTAAGCCATTATTGCATAACTGATAATAATGTTTTAAATATTTTATTTCTTTTAAGCATAGATTCCTCTTTCAAATATTTAAGATTAATTTCTGACTAAATATGGTATGACTCTTATCAGAGAGAATGGCGATTGTTCAATTTAGAATACCTTTTGAAAGGTAAAAAAATCTGTTATTCTCCCATGGTCATGGTTAGCAGCACTTCAATAAGGCAATTTGTCTGAACTGAGTTACCTATAATTGAATGTGCACACTGATTGTCTCACAAACTAATTTATTACATACTGTAACTCAGATTAAAACATTATTATTGCTTCTTCAAAAGTAAGTGTATATATACTGCAGCAACAAATAGTTGTCATATTTAGTAAAAAAAAATCAGCTTTGATTTAGTTTTTGGTAAAATCTTTAATTTGTGTATTTGGGAATTTTTGCAAAAATATTTACACTTAGGCTGTGGCAGATTCTTCAGTTATACCTGGCATGAGTACCATGGCAACCTTCCCCTTACCACTCATATCCCACAATTCACAGTTGTACAGAGAAGCAAATATGAAATTAGTGGTATTTTAGCTGACCTGTAGTTTTTTCTTCTATGGTCCTGGCTACTTTGGGAGGCAGTAACACAAGGCACCATAACTAAAATCCAGAGCAGGATCAGACTGCCAGATGTCAGTGTCTCAAGCTTCACTGGATCCTAGGGCAATTTCTTTCGAATCTTAACCATCACCTGAAGACCATAAACAAAAAGCAGCTTTCTCTTTCTATATAAGCCCCAGGATTATTGTAAACACTCCCAGGGAGTGGAAAGGGCTTCTTTTCCCCAGGCAATCAAATACCAGGAGTGCATCCATGAAACCTGTATTATGAACCACAGGGTTTCCAAAAATCCTTGTAGATGCCTCTAATATACAGTATATACAGTACTGTAGTGGATTTATGGAACTCGAGTTCTGTCTCCCTGCCAAGGTGCCTTGAAACGCAGGTAACCCAAACCCCCTCTGGGATTTGTAACCAAATAACATTAAACACAATCCCCTTTCAGGGATGACAAGTCTCCCTGTTTCGTCTCCAACTTAATCTTATTACTCTTAAAAACCTTAATCTTTACACCAATATTGATACATAACCAGTAGCAAAACCTGTAACCCTTAAACAATAAGGATTCCAGGTTTTGCTACTGTTTTTGTATCAGTATGGGTATAAAATTGATTCTGTTTAGCCTGTAACACTTTACCATAATGCAGAAGCATGTCGGTTCACTACTAATAATTTCTTAGTCTTCTCATATTGCAGAAAGGGTGCCTTTCTGCCAATCCTAAAAGCCTCCAAAATACGTTACTCTATTTTATTTTATTTTTTATACACCATTTATTTTACCGCATGATGTATTCATGCCAAAAAAATAATTCATTCATTACCCTTTAAACATGAGCAAACAGATTGCAAAATTTCGAGTTTCTGATAAATGTCTGATTTCATAAACAGGATTGCATTTCCTATAATTCTTGCAGAAGCCAATTAGGAATAATGTAAAGACTGTTAACAAAGGACTGTGAAAAATGTGTTTATGAAAACTTTAATCAGTACTATAGGGAGAAAAAAATCCCCATGCTGCATTTTGATGGTCTCATCCACTGTAAACCAACTAAATAGAGGTTTACCTCTTTTCTTGGGTAGGACATTTTAATGCCATATAGAGAAATAGTTCTCAACACTGAGGTATTTTTTTTTTATTTAAGTGACATGACTAATTTCAAAAGCAGAAGAGAAAAAAACAATAATAAATGCATTCTACTGCACTATATAGGGATACTAGTTGCTTTGCTCTAAACCCTATACATAGAAGAAGTGTATACCTAGCAAATCAGAAATCCATTTCAATTTGTTATCTTGCATACAGTATTTGCTCATTTTCACAGGAAAGTATGCACACAAGTATTTTAGAATACATACTGTATGCTTTACATCTCTAAAGATTCAATGGGAAGAGCTGTACTGTTATGTACAGTAAAGTTTTAGATTGTGTGGTCACATTCTAATAATGATAAAAGAGCTGATGAATGAAGGGTTAGCATACTTAATATTTTAAAATTATAATTTTAACTCCCCTGACTGAGGAAACGACAGCACTAGGCATAGATCAGTGCTGTCATCATCCCCCTCGTGAATGTACGGAATGAACCAGTGCTGTTAAAACTACTGCAAAGGGTGCTGTTAGAGTGGAGGAGTGTTTGAGAACAGGGAAGAGCGCACCTAAAAGTCCTCGCTTGGAGGAGGTGAACAGGATAAATGCAAGGTCTTAGCTTCAGACATGCCAAATGCTGGAAAAGATGCCCGCAGAGCATTTCCTTCTGTATTTTGTTGAGAACGTTTTGAACCAACCTTCGTAGCACTGTTATTAGATTAGAATTTTAAAAGAAGCCCATAAAATTTGGAACGTGTTATCCACCTGTTACATCAAAGCATGCTGTAAAGCAATTAAGATATTATGATTTTAAAAAACAGTGCAAACCCAGTGCCTCACTTGGAAACAGTGCTATAATTATTCAGACACAACTGACTTGTGACAAAATGTTTAAAATAAAAGACTTAATTATGAAAACAGTACAAATTGGACATTTTATTTTTTCTTTGTCATTAATGGGAAATGCCTTCTGTTTTTGCACAATTTATGCAAATAGCTTAGTGCTAATGTAGTACATGAAGGTGTAATTCCTTCTAGAATGTGACAGAAAATACTGTATATCAGTGCTTTTATTATTTTTCCTATGTAGGCTTGTGTGCACATAAAGCACATTTAAACCCTCTTCATAATAATTTCCCGCCTTCCCTTGCAGACAGTAGTTTTTGCAGCACAGCCTTCTAAATAGTTAATGACCTAGTTCTTTTTCAAGTCTGACTTAGAAAGTTTAATAATTTGGTCATTGTTGCCTCCCACACTAGGAAGCCATTTCTGAATTCCCAGTTATCCCAGATGCAGCTGCCTCCTTCAGTCCAGTTCTCTGAAATAGCTTTTAACCTGATCTCATGCTTCATTTCTGCGAGAATCCAGCAGACTAAACAGATGGCAGCATTCTCCCACAGACTACCCCCGAGGGGTTCCTGGGCTGCATGCCTCCATTCTTAACAGTATCTCTCATTTTTCTGAATGAGAGCAGTTATTAGGCAGAGGTGCCTGCCTAGTCTTATGACTACAGCTGCTCTGACTATGTATGTGTTGAATCAGGGGAGTGTGGAGCCTTCTCATTGGTTGGAATACTCCTCCTCCAGTTATTAATGGATACCGTTGCTATGACATGAGCCAGCCAGAAACATACCAGTCTCCCATGGGACAGAGTGCACCTCCTCGCCATTCACAGTGAGCTGCAGCTCACAGCCTGAGGATTACAGCCCATAATCTGCTCAGCCACAGCAGAGCACTACACCCACACAGAGAGGAAGAGAGGGAAAGCGACTGAGAGCAGGGGGGAAGAGAGAGACACTGAACAGAGTGAGAATGACAGCTGATTCATTCATGCTTTATTGTTCATACAAATGCCTTCTCACCTTCACATCAATCTCCCAGCCATATTGAGAAAATTCTTTGCTATCATAGCTGATCATATCACATCTGTCCATCCTGTTGTCTACCAATTAAAACTGGATTCACACTCAATATATAATATACATTATTCAAGCTACTAATTTCTAATAAAGGTGGCAGCAATCTGGGGCCCATCCTGGATGGAGAGGGTGCAAGATGAGAATACTCTGTGGAAGGGGACTCCAGTTCATCCCAGGGTATTTGAAACAAACATCAAATTGCAACAATATCTGAGGAAAAATACAGATCAATGATCATTTTTTGGTGTGAAACGTGACACACCGTAAAATTCAAACTGTTGCATAATAGGTACTGTGCAGCAAGGTGGGAAGCATTGCTGCCTGGCAGCAATGGGGCCCTGGATTCGATTCCTAGGGTCCTCTCTGCATGAAGTTTGTATGTTCTACCTGAGTCCGTGTGGGTTTCCTCTGGGTATTCCTCCCACAGTCCAAAGACATAGTGATAGGTTAATCGGTTTCTGGGAAAATTGCCCTAATATGAGTGTGTGCATGCTTGTGTCTATGTGTGCCCTGCAATGGACTAGCGTCCCAGCCCCCCCGCAACCTCGTATTTGATAAAGGGGTTAGAAAATGGATGAATAGTTGGTATCCTGTATGAGTTTCTCAGACTATAGATAAATTGTTATGCAGTTTATAGTCCACTACTTTGAGCACTCTGCTTTGAGCATCTCAGAGTACACACACGCGCATACAGGGGACAATTTAAAAACACCAATCAATCTAGCCACTGGAGCAACTGACAAAAGTAATGTCAAGTAGTAATTTTAACCTCCATACTAGTGTGCTAATGGAACATACTGTAGCGTCTCTTTTTTTCTCATTTTTGCTTTGTTGTGTGAAGAGTAGAATAATCATAGGTTTAAAACCTTGGACAGCCTCAGTACATTATTAGGATTAGAAAGATAATTTTGAGGAAACCTGACTAAATTATTTGGCTACATTTTATCATTACTTTTTACTATTTTCTCTTTCTTCTTGGTTTTGTCTTTGTAATGACATGTAATTTACATTGAGAGGAAAAGGTGTATTGTACATAGACAAGATTGTTTTGTGTGCAGGCTGCTGTATTTCATGTCATTGAAGAATATACATTATACAAATACTTTTGTGGCTGACAATTACTGTGTGTGCCATATTTTAAGAACTTTGTATATGAAAAAGGTCTAACAGAAACTGACATATCAGAAACTAAACTAACATAACAGAAACTGGAAGAGACATTTTATAGACAAATATCTTTTCTTACTGTAAGAATAAAAGAGGGAGGAAACTATAATAAATCCTAAACTGTTTGAGTATGCAGTTATCGCAGAGTCTGAAATAGTTGCAGGTAATGTCATTTAAAGACTAGCATACTGCTGTTTTTTGGTATTCAGGTAAAACTGCAACTTTGCCAACTCAATCATGCTCATCAATTTCTAAAGTTTTCAAATGGGAAATTATATAAATATAAAAACCTAACCTTAGCAATACACACAACCTTACTTTTGCCAGACAAGTTTTGTATAAAATTGAGTTACTGTGTCTTGCAAAAGTATTCGCCCCCTTCCAATAATGTCCCAAAATGTTGTATTTCAAATGATGTTTATACATTATTAAAGTGATGCTGTAGAAATTACAGACTTACCTAATAAGCTGCTGTAAGTGTTGCCAAAGTAAGTCCAACAAGTATTGACTGAGATGGTTGAATACTTATGTAATATTATATATTAATATTAAAAGTGTTTTGATACCAAGTTGGGGGCCTCACAGGTTCTGAGCCAGTCCCTGACCAAGGACAAAAAAAATACATGTTTATATTTACATTTATAAAGTATTGGCAGAAAATAAAAAATACTAATAATAAAAGGGGTCTTCTATATATTATACTGTACAGAGTTAGAAGCAGGGGCAATAGATGGGCATCACTGCCTCACAGCTGTTGATCTTATCTTTGATACTGGAAAGTGGTGCCTTCTGCATGTAGTTTTCCTGTTCTTCTTGTGTGTTTTAGTTGAGTTTTATTCTGGGAGGTCTGGTATCTTCCTTTGTTCCAAAGACAGGTTGCTCAATTAATTTGTATTTCTAATGAGTCTGATTGTAAGCTCTGCTATGGGCTGGTAAACTATCCTGGTAATAGTCCTGCCCTGCACCCTATACTTTTGTGGTAGGCTCTGGGTTGTTATTACCCTTGCCAAGAATAGGCAGCTTTCTGATAGTGAGTGGATGCAGTTAAGTTAAAAGCATTAAAATAATATCTTTAAGTGGATTTATATGTATTTTTTTCATTAAAGTAAAGAAGGGTCCAATAGGGTTAACTCATCAATAAAAAAGAGTGATTTAGCAATTCTTTCAGCATATACATCTATCAAACTAATACATTTGTGTTAGCTATTGGAACCATTCAAGCCTTATTTGACATTAGTGCTGAATTTGATTACCGTACAATGGGTAATGAGGAAGAGGGACAAAGCAGCTTTTTGTATGAGAAAGGAACCAGGAAAATAATTTCAATGTAAAATCCAAAAAACAGCAGACTGTCCATGGTAACATCAGTTTCATCTGTTATGTAAAATCTATTTCAATGCATTGCTCAAGAAATGTTTCTTTCTATGAGGATTTTATTTTACTTGTAAATGACTTTCTGCTACTTTTGACTACAGACTCAAGGATACTTTTATTTTGAGTCCACTTATCATTTCTTACTAAAGAAGATAATAGAAATCACTTGAAGAACATGAAACTTTTGAACCTTCTATATCCCATTGAATATATAAGACACTTGTGGCATCAGGTTCCTATAATATCTTAGGTGATAGCCAAATCAACTTTTTGTCTACATGGCGGTCTATTGACCCGGACTACTTTGTACTTTCTAAAAAACTGGGTCAACATCACATTTTCTTTTTCTTCTGTCAAAGTAAGAAACTTCAGAATGTCTTAGCTGAAAAATATGATTCATTCTATGGTGAGTAATGTCTTACATAACTGCTGAAAGTATCTTCTAGCTCTCATCAATAAGCGTAGGAAAAGAGGTGTTTCATAACCATCCCACTGAGCTTCCCAACGATCAAGTCCGTGCACATTTCAAATGTTGTTCATTTAAAATCTAAAAGTAAACAAGATTTTCTTTGCTGTGCTTTCTATCCATTGAATGCATACTGATCTCCAATCTCTTGCTATTTTGCCTAAAGATGCTGGCCGCAAAGAAATGTACGTGTAGCCTGTCAGATTACAATAGCAATCTGTATTGCCAAAAAAAAGTCTGTTTCATTTAACCAAAACCAAAGACATGAGGAAAATACTCCATAACACTAATATTAATCAGTGTCTGCTGTGAAGAAAAACTGTAATAAGATTAGAAAGATTCCCTTGTAATCTCCTTGAACCTGAATCATTATCACTACTTCTACACACTTCTGAAAGAACTGTGTTGTAATTTCTTGATTAACTGTATGTATTAGTACAAATTCAGCACTGTTAGTATTGCTACATACAAAATCTGTATGAAGCATGCTAAACCCAGCCAGCACCCACACAGATTATATTAGCAGATTTGCAGTCTCTCCAAATGGTTGATTCTTAGGTTCAAGGAAAAAACAGACTCTGAGGTTATATTGTTTCCCAACAAGCAGGAACTGCTGCACGCATACTCCTACATGAGGAATAGCACATGACGAAGGCACAGCCCAGGCTTCTGCTTTTCTGCCTGAATCACTTTTCATGTTGATGTGTATAATGTCATGAAGCATTTTTGTTAAAAAAAAAGTGGGATGGTGAATCAGCAATAAACGAGTTCCCTGGGGATGTAATTGTATGTTTTAAGCTGATGATGTCCCATTTAAAGCGAATGTCCTTCTTGCTTACAGCTTTTATGACATTATCCTTTCATCTTGTGGAAACCAATGTCAGCCATTAAATGTGTGTGACTTGGTTTTGCCTATTGGTTGGATGAATCAGACTCATTGTTTACTCCCCACGTTTGCATTCAAAGCATTGTATTTTCTATCATGTTTCCCCCCCTTTAAATTTCAGCCTACACGTTTATCAAATCTATTCATACCATTATTAATTTGTACTTTTTCAATTTTTTTGTAGTATTTTATCTTCCAAAATGAACACCTGAAGGCTTATGCAATGTGAATTTAGAGTTACACAATATTTGAACTCACTGTTACTTATCATTATTTATATTGGAATAGTGGTATATGGCTTCTGGAGTTTTAATGGCTTTTCTGATGCAGCAGTGGGTTGAGAAAGAATTCAATGCATTTTGTTAGGTAATTACTCTATTGAACAATGCAAATGTGCACAGCTCCAATACTGGAAGGCCACAATGTTTGAAAGCTTTCACTCTATATGAGCTCTTAACTACTAAATTGATCCAATTATTATTTGGACCAATCAAATACCATGTCCTAGTTTGTACAATGATGGCAATACTAAGATAACTACTGTACAATGCATTGCAGTTTTCCCCAGGACCAGAACTGTGTGTTCTTGAGTCAACCTTTGTGTCACATCAGAGACAGAAAAAAATGCATATACAGTACTGTATAAGTGACTATGATATGCACTGACTGCATATAGAAAATTGTTTTGAAGGACTACAAAGTGACCATTCATTCAAATGTAAACAAATCTATACAAATATTGAATTCTTTACAAGCCAGTTAATGTTTTAATGTATAAAACATACTTTTTTAATAAAATAAAAAATAAGACTATTACTTTTGCCTTTTTATAAGAAATTATGAAGAAACACGGTGACTCATGAGATGTTTCAGTCACTTTTTATCTTTATTTTATTTATAGGTGAAGTGGTGAGTCAGATCAATCCAACCCTCAGTTTCTATATATTTATACACCTAAAAAAATGATTAAGACACAGCTCTCTCCATTCAAGACATAATGGGAGTTATGGGAATGATGATGAAATGGAGAAAATCTTATTTAAAATTTACTGTTAAGTATAAATGAAAAGGTTACATGCTGTTTTGCCCACAATGTTTGTGTCAAACATTTATCCCACACAAAAGCATACAATACTGCCACATGAATATGCTACAGCAGCACATTATGTGTAAAGTGCAGTCTTCTTGGTAATTTAGTATACAGTAGAGTCTTGACATTTGCAAAGGTTTGGTGAACAGAAATAGCCAAAATTCACATATACCCTATACAGTTGCATAGTATAACATAACATCACTTTAATAACCCTATACAATTTCTTGCATTAAGAATCTGTCTTTTTGTATACCCCAGCTTGCTCTCCATGAGACACAGACACACAGATAGGGAGAGAGCCTGGGGTCAGAGCGCAGGGTCAGCCATTGTACAGTGTCCCTGGAGCAGTTGGGGTTAAGGGCCTTGCTCAGGGGCCCAACGGAGTAGGATTCCTCTGCCGGCTGCGGGATTTGGGAAAAACTAAGGTTGCTGCTGGAAGAAGTGTTAGTGGGCCCAGCAGGGGGCACTTACCCTGCAGTCTATGTGGGTCCTAATGCCTCAGTATAGTGACGGGGACACTATACTGCAAACAGGCGCCGTCCTTCGGATGAGACGTAAAAACCGAGGTCCTGACTCTCTGTGGTCATAAAAAAGAGTAGGGGTATAACCCCGGTGTCCTGACCAAATTTCCCATTGGCCCTTACCAATCATGGCCTCCTAATAATCCCCATCTATGAATTGGCTTCATTACTCTGCTCTCCTCTCCACTGATAACTGATGTGTGGTGAGCGTTCTGGCGCACTATGGCTGCCGTCACATCATCCAGGTGGATGCTGCACATTGGTGGTGGTGGAGGGGAGTCCCCATTACCTGTAAAGTGCTTTGAGTGAGTGTTATGCCTGGTCAAGCTAGAACTTACAACACTCCTTCTCTTTAGAAAATAGGCACATTTTCATGATGACCATAGCATCCAGCTGTTTCCCTGCTTCGTGATTAGCATGGGTGATTGTAATTAAAAAGGGCAATTGAACTGTCACTGAGCCTGTAAAGTCTTCTCCAGCCTGTTGTTGCCCATGCCACAGACAGAACCAGAATGATACCAGAACAAACTACAATGAGTTGTAGTTGCTGGGTAATGGGTATTTGGGATGGAAAAGTGGTTGCAGACTGGACTGATCTGAGGAAGATGGCAGACACAGCTTAAGGGCTGATCCAGACGGGGTTGTTGCATTGCCTTGCAGGATTATGGGCTGGAATTGTAGATTTGTACCATTGGTCTGGTGCTCCTGAAAGCAACAGGCTAAAGAAAGCCAGGACACATGGGGAATCTTTTGGGTAGGATTCAGGCTTAATATTGTAGCACCACGTGGGGCGCTTTAGCCATGTGCACTCAAGGCTGGCTGAGAACTGTGCCTGGGGGCGGGACTATGGGACTGTATATAGTGGGGGGGGAGGCTGGGAGATAGCCTCTTCTCTTCTTGTGTGTTAGTGAAGGTGCAGCGCTGTAACCCCTGTCCCTGTGTGTGTACCTTTCCCCAGTTCGAATTAATAAATGTGTTGTTCAACTCCATTTCCTTAGTCCCATGCCTGCTCCATTCCGTACTGAAACCCGCGGTCGTTACAATATTTTTCCCGAGACGCAGGATAGTAATGCTGAGAGCACTAGCCAGTACTGGAGGTATCTCAGTGACAGAGCACCAGATCAGTAGCAGGTGACGGTTTAAATACTCTGGACCCATTGATAAAATTGTGGTTGAAACAATCAGATGATAAGTTCTAGCTTGTACTTAGGCTCACACAGCTAATATGAAAGTTATGCTTAACGACCTTTGGTTTGGTTTCATCCAGCTCTGCTTTTTTTCCATCCAAAACCCCATGTATCTTGGTTGATGATTGTGGATGATTGTCTTCATAAACCTGAAAGTGACTGACAGGATTAATGCCAGATCTACATTGTTATCTTCTGTAGCATTCTGATCATGTTGTGCAATCCAAAGTCCAGTCATGATAAAAAACAGCCCTCTTTGGGAACCTGTAATCTGATGTCTGGACAGCCTTTACCAACCCTGCAGAGGTGATGATGGATGAATATAGCTTCTGTCCTTTAGGGAGAGAACTATTTTTTGGGGAGAGAACACTGGAGAATGTACTGGAGAATGTATAGAATATATATAATTTGCATGATAGAACAACAGTTTAGTTTCACTTTTAATGTGTCAGTCTTTAAATACTTATTTTCTCAGACAACAAAAAAACATTCACAGATTTCATACAATGCTGAATTACATTGTCAATATTAGCCTTTTGTGAAACATAACTTCCAAGGTAAAGGAAGTGCTATACTTTCTCATATAAGACCATAAGAAAGAAGGCCATTCAGCCCATAGTCTATTTGGTAGCTACTAGTTATTAGATCCAATTTCTTGAAAGAAACCAGGGTATTGACTTCAAGATCATGACTGGTAACCTGTTCCATACTCTTACAACTCTTTGATTAAAGAAGTGCTGCCTGTTATTGGTTTGAAATGCACTTCCAAGTAGCTTCCATTTGTGTCATCTGTTTCTGTTTCGTTACTCATTCAGAATAAATTTGCTGGGTTGATTTTGTAATTGCCTTTGAGGATTCTGAATAAGGTCCCCTTGTAGTCTTCGCTGGTACAAATCACTGTGATACTCCACAAATGACATCACCCCAGTTTGAGCATTCACTCCTTATCTGTGCTGCCTGTTTCCTATTTAATAACCAATTCTCAATCTAGACATTTACATTTCCCTTGATGCCTACAGCCTGAAATTGGAGAATGTAATCTCTTATAGGGAACTTTATGAGAAGCCTTCTAAAAATCTAAATAAACTAAATCATATGCCCCATGTGTATCTGTTACTATTTTTGCAACTTGCTCCAAGCACATTTTTAGGCGAGACCTTCATTGTCTAAATCCATTAATCCATACGTCCATATGCCTCAGTAAATGTGTTGAGAATTGTATGGATATCTGTTTCTGCTGAGGCATGTACTGCAGCATTAGCAACACACTGGAGCTCAATAACTGAAGTCAGGATGGTTTTAGTTTAAATATTGTTGAAGATTACACAATTTATCTTTCAGAAGGAAGCTTGTCTGGGATCAAATGGAACATAGCACTATTGAAAACAGAGTTAGGAAGATGACACACCCTTGTTTGACTCATGTCCAGATTTTAAAGACCTATGTACTGAAGATAACTGCATTCATATCATGATTAAGCAGTTGAAGGATACAGATTCTGGAGGACACCCATACTTCATTTGTCTTGCAATACACAGAGTCCAACATCATTGTCATGTCAAACAATACAGTTTCCTGATATAAAACTTAAGTGTCTCTTTGCTGTAGTGGTGATTTGTCTTGAGGTGATCCCAAGTAGTAATTGCACATTTCTTTTGTTCCTCCAGCTTTAATGTCTGCTTGGACTCAACATTTATCTTGTATTGGAATTGAAGAACAACATCTTACAACGTTCCCCCATTTTACACCAGAGGTTGAATTGTCATTGTTGAGGATGGGGGTTAGGATCAAATGGTCAGCATTAGACTCAAATCTCAAAATGGATCCCACCTTTTTTTAAAATACATAAACAGTAATGTAAAATATATGTAAATGCTTGAACTGTACTGCAGAAATATATAGGCATATAAACTATAATAAATGACCCTTACTAAAACAGAAATTAAATTTAATATTTACTTTGCTATTTTTACCCCCATTAATCCCCCCCGAAGAACGATTCACCTTGTGCAAGCTGATCCAACACATCTGTTTACTTTTCTAAAGTCAGCACAGATTGTGAACACTTAGCAACACTACTGATAATATTTTAAAAAACACAAGGGTGATAACAAAATTCACCCTTGAAAATGCATGAGGCACGATTTTTAGTGTACATGGTACCAAAAGACAAACAAAGAATGCATTGCTGGTTGCCCAGGAAGGAGGTGGCGGAGATGGGCAAGCGTATACGTGAGACTGCCCGTGCTTGATAAAATAGTGGTATGGATAAATTGTTCATACAAACACAAAACTACATAAGTCAAAACAGTGTAAGGTGGTGGAGATCTGTACTCTGTACTACTGTATATCCCCTTTTAGGATATAAATACAGTGCATTGGTTACCTCTGTGAAAATTGGGTTTTGGCCCTGATGAGTCAGCACTCATGGACAGCCTTGGTGTGGGTTAAAAACAATTAAGTGAAACCCTTAAACAGAACCAAACAATTACAATTTAAAAGGATTTCTTTTTAAATGTGTTTAAACAAGCCTAAAAAATTGTTAGTCCACAGCAGTCATATTATAGACCAATAATTAAAATTGTCAGCATACTGTACGAATCAGCAATGTGTCTCATGACATCAACTGCCTGTCCTTGTCATTCTTCCAGTGATTGTAGTCTTTTTCAGTTTTGTGGCGTCATCTGCTTATTGAATGAACTTTAGCCCCATGAGCTTGTTAAAGTGGTTGACCTCTAGGTCTTGATTCAATTCATTAAATTGTAACAATGTTCACACTGTGTGCTAATTGCTTGTAAAGTGAGGAAGATATCAATAAGAAATTCAGGCTTAGCCAACTCTTCACTGCTCAGCAACCTACCTGTAGTTACCATGTCAGTAAATGTTCACATCGCCCCCAGTTTCTTTTTCTAAAGAGTCACAGATTTGAACTCCATGAATGGCTAGCATATGTATTCATTTGCTGACTCATCCATTTGTTTCAGAGCTGCTTGGAACTTGCTTGTGAGGCTTGTTACTTAATTTGCCCCAATATCATAATCCTGTGTAGTTGAATCTAGTGCTTCATTGTCAAAAGCAGATCACAGTTTCAGGAAATCAAGCTTTACCTACAGCTTTCATTGTGCACTCAGAAGAAATTTGCTGGGTTAACTGTGTCATTCCCTTTGTGGACTTTAAATAAGGTCCCCTTGTAGTCTTCCCTAGTATAAATCAATAAATCAACAAATCAATGATCACAAATATAAAAAACAGAGACAATAAAAAAACTTTTAACTGCACTGTCACTCATTTCTAACTGCAATTTCATTCAGTTGCTCCAGGGAATTTCTTCTCAATGGCTTCGAGACTGCCGATAATGACACCTGATAAGTGGGTAGTTCTCTATTTACAGTAATGAGGAGCAAGCAGAGATGTACAGATTTTTTGCAAGTTTGCCACTTGCTGCGCCATTATAATTATCATGGAGACAGAGTACAATTATTTTATAAGATCTGGCAAGTGTCCTTTCTCCTTCGTTTATTTTTTATGTCTCTAATTCTGGTCCAGAATCCCCATGACCTGTTCTGACTGATGGTAAAGTAAAGACGTTACTTTCAAAATAGCCTATAATGTTTTGTACACGGGACTGTCAGGGTTACTATAGATATGTAGTCGCCCACATACTGTACGCACCCATCTTAAAGGAGAACATCAATGCACTCATTCATCCCAACAGGACACTAATGAAGTTGGTTCATGATTTCATTCCTGGTGACAAATCCAACTCCATAGTTTTTAAGCTCATCATGTTTCACTAAAGGCATTGATGTCCTTCATTCTTTCCAGATGTTACAGGTCCCTTCTTAGAAAGATGATGCATCTGTATGCAGTTATTCAGTTATGAGTGATAGGGAATATTATGTTTAGGGCACCATTTCTTGCCCTTTCTTCAAAAGTGGTGAGAATCAAAGCTGCTCATTTGCAGTTGCCAAAAAGCATTTCTGCTCCAATCAAAGTGCCTCCAGCACCTTCCAGACATCACTGTCCTTCCTACATTAGCTGAACATCAAAGGCTTTAAAGAATATTCGGTGGTGGAACACACATGCTCATAACATTCTGTTTATAAAATAATAATAATAATAATAATAATAATATCGGCTTTCAAACTTATCTTGACAGAATAAGACTAAAATAGTTCTTCTTATTCGGTTTTGCATTGTTTTTAGCTTTTCAGAAAAAAGCACAATGCTTCAAAATGTATTCTAAATATTTAAGATAAAATGTAGTATGTAAATACTGTAACTGAACACCTCAAACCTCTCCATATAACTATGTCACTGCAATACTCCTCTGCACTGAATGCAGGAGAGTTGCACTGTGCAACAGAATAATATTGAAGCTGGGGTCCTGGTTAAAAAATTCAGTTCTGCACAAGAATAATAAAAAAAATAATAATAATAGAAGACATGTGCCAGGACACTCAGTTGAGAATGGAAGTTTGTGACCAAATTTATATTAAAATTAATATCACTCCTTTGAAGACATTTTCTATTAACAGTGATAAATGTTTTTTTTCGTGAATCTCTTACTCATAATAATGAATTACATATTACAAGTTCATGGGAGAAAATGTCATAATATTAATAATATAATATAAACCTAATTGTGATGAATAAAGCAAAACTATAAATGTTTTGTGATAAGGTGACCTAGTTCTTTAATATTAACAGAGACTGTTGCATTTCTGCAGTTATTATTAAGAGAAGACATGACATACATTTACTCCAAATAAAACCACAGCTGTACTCTTTTCGGAAGAATAACGTCTAAACTGACAACTAAGAAAGTAAGAAATTAAGTTTATAATTTGATATTTACAGCCTTTGTAGCTATTCCTGTCTCATGCAAGACCTCAGGCTGTCAAGCAAAAAATACCAGATGTCTGTAACACTCTGTACCTCACACTTAGATCTTGCCAGATTCGTATTCCCATTAAACAGTGCAAAAATAACTTAGGTGGTACAAAATTGCTTATCAATGTCAGCTATCTCTTTCTCAAGGAAAATGTCAGTCTTGCTTCTTACTGGTCCAAGTCATGCTCTAATATAACTATAACAGTTTAGCCTGTCCTCTTTTAAATATTAAATTACATTAAATAATCCTTACACTGAATATTCCTACTTCTTCCAATGTGCTACCAGACTTCCATTAAGAATGCTAAAAAATAAATGCAATGTATTAATAATATAATTACATCCTAATTTTACATACTTCTGCTTTCCTAATAATAATATAGATAAAATTACTTTATTGGCCATATACAATTTCTTGTATTAGGAATTTGTCTTAATACAAGAAATTGTATGTGGCCAATAAAGTGATACAATAAAGATAATAAATAATATACAGAACATATGTTCAAACTATCTGAAAACCTAGAAAATGTGTTGGATAAGTGTACAAATCCCCTTCCCCCCGCAGTAAAAGCAATTGTAAATTTGCTCTAGTGTAACCAATTGCCTTCCAAATCACATAACAAGCTAATTAACATCCACGTGTTCAATTCTAACTATTCTGATGAATAAATCAATAAAATCAGCTTTTCCTGTAGGTCCCTGCTGGGTAATGCATCTTAAAATGGATGACAGAGGAGGAGAGTGATCAAGTCTGGGCTGTATTGGGGAGTGGCAAGAAGAAAGCAACTACACAAAAAGTCTCATTTGAGGAATGCAAAACAATGTGGACATTCTGAGACCATGCTGAAAATGTTTTGTGACCTGATGAAACAAGTACAGAACTCTATGCAAAACATTACATTCAGCAGAAACAGAATGCAGCATATCAACCACAGAACACCATTCCTACTGTAAAGCAAGGTGGAGGTAGCGGACGGTTATGGGGTTGTTTCTATGCAGCAGAGACAGCAATAGCAGGGGCAATATTAAGGATTAAAGGGAAACTGGATAGAGCAAAATATACACAGATTCTTGAAGAAAATGTTGCCCTCTGCAAGGAAACTGAAATTAACCAAGACCCTAAGCATGTAGCCAAAGCAAAAGTGGAGTTACTAAAGAACAAAAGGGCAAAAGTCCTAAATTCAATGTAATCAATGTGGATTGATTTGAAGCTTGCAGGCCATCAACAGTCCCATTAGAATTTGACTGAGCATGAATTGTTCTGTAAGGAAGAATAGGCAAACATTGCCAAATCACTACATTGGTACAGACCTCTATCCAAACAAAATTATGGCTGGAATTCAAGTACAAAATGCTACCACCAAGTATTAAGTCAATTTTTTGTTGACATATTTTTTCCAACCCATTTTTCTAGGTTTTCATTTGTAATTATTTTTCAGAATGACTGAACATTTGTTTTACCGATTAAAGGTTATATGTCACAATGTGTAAATATAGGTCAAATGAAATTAATATGACTTGATTTCAGGCAGTTAGTCCAAAATCTGTTACTTTTGAGAGAGCTGTAGACTGCAGGCTACAGGCACTGTCAACTGTAAATAAATTCTTGATTTTCCTTTGCAAATTTCGCACACACAACCCCCCCCCCACCACCACCACCTCCGCCACCTGATCTACACCCTTAAAGCAGCTCCGTTGCTCATTCCTCTCAAAAGTGATGGGATTTCCTCAGCCTCATCCTTATGGTCAAGCAGCCCTTCTCAAAGCAAGGTGTGCTATGCAAATAACCTCTAAAACATTTGTCTTTCTGTTGCATTCATTAAGATCTAACCAAACTACTAAAAAATAATATTAGCATTTGTCAGCTATAACTTAATTATGTAGGGTGCTGGATTCAAACAAACTAATTACCGAATAATATCTGCCTGGAAGGCCCCAGGTTCAATCCCAGGTAGGGGCAAGCGATGTACTGTAGCTCACTCCAATTCCTTCCATACGGCTCCCATGTTCACTCAGCCAGCTTTCCAAATGAGTACTGGGGCTTAATCCTTCCGGGGGTAATAGGCCAGCTGAAGTGTGATGCTGAACACATCACCTCCACCTCCAGTGTTGGATGGTAAAGAAAAATGGTGGCCTCTAGAATGAGTTAGTTAGCAATTCCAATGGTTTATATTTTCGTGACAATTTAAAGTGCCTATATCACCATCTCTGTATTTCTGTTAACCAAGATGCGCCAAATTAAAGAAACTGCTGCCACGATTTCCCAGAGAGCAGTGTTACAAAAAAACACTGGTCTCTTCCAGCCACTTCCTGAAGGATCCCAGGGTATCAGATTCAACAACACAGGTAGTTTGCTCCAGATTGTTAAAAGTGCCTACTGTTCTCACTTTTTAATGCACTTCCCCCTTGTTTCCACTTTTGCCTTCTGGTTCATGTTTCACTATTGATCCTTGAAGTCCACTGAGTAGATTGTCAATACGTTTGAAGATCTTGCAGACTTGAATTAGATCTCCTTGAAATCTCGTTACATTTCTTTTCAAGGTTGAAGAGATTTCTTTTAAAATTCAAACCTATCAGTGCAGGACATATCTTTAAACTGAGGAAGGTGCAAGTTCACTGTTCTTTGAAATGATGCCTGGTCAGTGATACCTTTTCTTTCCAAAATTTGATTTGTCACTCTACATAATGTTGTAAATGAGGTCTTACTGATGAATTGTTTAATTTTGTCACCCCTTGATCTTTAATATTTCTGATTAAATGTTCATACATTGTTAGCTTTTTAAATATGATAAATAATTCCAAAAATATAAAGTAGATTAATAAGGGCAAAGCAAAGCAAAATATTCCCATTGATTTTTCACAAATAAGGATACAGCATGAAGATTTCTGAAAAGAAAATGTACTGTTTCACACTTTTACTGGATTTCTGAAAGGCAAAGCTGCTTTCAATTAAGCTGAATGAATTTTTTGCAAAAGTTTTGAACAGCATGAAAGTGAAGTGTGGTGAGCTCTGCAAAGGGTTCATTGGCATTAAGTATTACAGAAGGTGACATTAACTCTTGGAACCTCATTGGTGCTGAATGTTCCCACAGTTAGAAACAACCGTGAAGATTCTGAAGTCCACTTAAATACCTAATATCTTCTGTTTATCTTTTTCTTCATTTGATATATTCTTAGGATGCCATAATTCCCTGTGGAGATCTCAGCATTTTGATTTGTATTTTAAAGTTCCTGAACATGTGTTTAATTGAAAAAATAAAACTGTGCTGACCTTTTAAGGATTACCAAGGTCCTCAGTGAGTGGGATCAAACCTAGAAGTACATTTCTGTGCTCCTCAAGATAAGCATGAAATATGTAGTTGGTGACAAAAGCACCCTGTAAAATGTATCATTAAGATACTGTTCTGTGACTATACCTTGGCAAAATAAATAAAAGCAGCTTGAACACAGCACTGAACAACACTGAAGCAGCTGAATGTAGAAGTTTTGTTCATTATTTGAGTAACATCACAGAAGTTAGCGATGACAGTCATTCCCAGCAATAGACTGGTGCTATTCCTGTAGTGTCATTTAAAAAAAATAAAAGAAATTAAGATGCCAGAAACTATAGCATTAGATATTTAATTAAACAAAACATCATACAAGTTATTGTAGTGCTGGTCTACCTTTATTGAATTAATTACACTAGCACAGTTTCCTTTTTCAAATAAGAGAATAATTTTATTGCTTTGCTACTGTTGATTTTTGTTAGAGTAAATTAAGCAAACAAACTACTGTTGCATGATAAAGTCAAACAGAAATTACAGTTTTATATATAACTTAAATGAGACAAACATCTGTTGAGACTGCAACTGATGAAATGCAGAAAATAAAATCAAAATAAGCTCAAACCTGCATATTAAAATTATCATTAAGAAAAACATCAACCAAAATGTTTTGGTGTTCTCATGAAATCAAAGTCTAGCCCCAATCATTAAAGACGCAGTGTCAACATTACTTTAAAAGTTCTCCTTAGAAGCCTTAACCTCATTAAGGCAAGAATCAGGAACCCCACTAAGATGTAGACATTATATAAACATAGTTATTTAGGTCTCCCCCCTTTGAAAAAAATGGAAAAATAATACTCTCCTTAGACCTTCATTATTTAAGTACTTTCATGAGCATAAGACTTGATTTTCTAGTATAACAGACTTCTCTGTTGTCTAGGGAGTGATGCTAAAGTACAGTATGTTGCTCGTGAATGGTCATATTCATATTTCGGGGGATGCAGCACTTCTGTTTTCTCAGTGGTGCCATGTCTCATTTAATTTTGAGGAACAAATTATGACTTTAAGCGACTCATTCTGTCTGAGGAAGTGCTGTATGGTTCAGGGCTGGGAGGTGTCTAAGAGACAACGATCAAATATCTGCAGAAGAGAATCAGCACGTCCTGCAGCTCATTCTCATTGCATGGAACTCTCAATAGACTGCTTGGGAAAAGCCCTCATTTACTTTTTGTTTTTTTATACCAGAAAGTAATTTTACCTACAATTAAATATCATGTTTCTAATTTACCCACTTGCTTTTTTCATTTTGCATCCATGCCTCAACCCCATCTTCTGGCTTGCAGCAGTTCACTGGTTTATTCCTCATATAATGGAATGGTCCAGCAACGTTGTCCTCATGTACAAGTTATTGTTCTCCAATAAAGCATACAATGACAAATCATGTCTCTTCTTCATCTCGATGAGGGTTTTACTGATTAAATGAATTATAATGAACACCAGTCTTATATGCATCAATAACAGATGCACTGAATACTAAGTACTTAACGTACCCATTGCAATTCCAATCACAGTCTTCTGATTAAAGCATTTCATTCAGAGAAATGCATACCCTGTGCATTTTTTAAGCATTGTTTGTGGAAGAACAACAGTCACATAAAAACACCAAAAGAGTGTGCCCATGATCACAGTTTAATTTGGAAAACAACAAAATAAAGCCACTACTGGGCAAGTACTGTCAATATACCATAAACATTAAGAACAGGAAGCACTTTTTTGCACTTTTCTTAAAGTACGTTTCTTACCTCTTTCATTGAGCTGATAAACCTTGTGTGCCTTTCACGAATGCGTGAATTGTACACATCTAAAGAAATGTTTGGCAAAATATTATACTATAGCAAGTTAGTGTACGATAATGAATAATTGTGTATATAGTATATATCACATTACTACAGGTTTTTTGGTATGTGTACACAAATATATATATGTATATATTTTTAACAAAATTAAAATCTTTAATGTCTTCTTAACTTACTAGAATTTTTTCAAACAAGCCATAAGGAAAGTTGATAACACTAAATCACATGACCCGGTAAATTTAGTTTAGAATGACCCTTCTTGAACACAGTTCCCTTAGCCATCCACAGATGCCAGGCAACTTTTTGCTGCAACAGGAGCTGTTGTGTCACCTGCAACTTTATACTTAGTCGTACTAAGCTACCTCTGCTCATTTCAAATGTAATCCACAGAGCATCATATATTTCCAGCAATCTCATCTATTGTATCTCTTGCAAAAAGTGCCCCACTGTTTACCTTAGAAAAAAAGGAAGACTGGCCTACCAATTCAGAGACGAGAGCAGAGCAGTGAGGAGCAAAGATCTCTCCAAGGTAATTATTCCCATTTTACTACTCCTGGCTATGATTAGACTGATATTTCTGTATGCATCTTTTACAGTATTTCCAAGACGTATTCCAGCAAGACCACAGAAGCCAAGATTATCCTTAAACTGGGATCATACCTTTCCAAATCTCTCAGTGATAGACAAATTGCTTTTTAGAACCTCTCTACTCATTTTCAGATTTCAGCTTTTCACACCTCTCCCACAGATTTCCAAGCATTTTTGGACACTATTTCTCACCTGTTGTGCCCATTCTCACTTTTTGCTTTGTTCTCCTTTGCTTTACATCCCTGCACTTCTCTCTTTCTCTCTCCCCCTCACACATACTGTATAGAAGGCTCAATAGCCCATTTTTTATGTTTTTGAGCCCACACATTGATGCAGCTCCCCAGCAAGATTCTTTGTCATAGAGGAATGTCATTATGACATCTCTAGATTCTAAAACAAAAGAGGTTGAAGGGAGTGAACACTTTGGCAAGACACAGCAACACGACAAGGAAAGAACTGAAAACTAAAAATATTCATTTTGCAGGGAGAATAGGAAATCCTTTTTAACACAAAGTGTTGAGGGTTTCGATAGCTGGCTTCCTAGTTTGATAATTAAGGCCCACAAACAGGTGTGGTCGCAAACCGACTCCAGCTGCTCCACGTGATTAGTTTTCTACTGTGGCTGGAGAAAGGAGACAGGTTGATGACACCATTGGCTGCCATGCCCCAGCTAGCTTACCCCACAAACTTGCCAACACCATTTATGATAGAAACATTTCACCACAACAAGGAGATTCATAACTTTGCATTTCTTTTCCAAAAAGACTCTAATGGACACATCTAAAAACATCACCACTGCTAATAGAAGACATCATTAGACCCAGAGTGTCTCATCACAAGTTGGTGAAGGCAATTACTATATATTCTGATCTTATCCTCAGGCAGCAAATGAACTTCAGGCTCCCTGTACCACAGATTAGAAAGCAACTACTGAGCTGCAAACACTGAAATATAACTGGTATGAAAGGATTAGCAATACCACTTTGTGTTAAACCCATGAGATTAAAAAAAGAAAAGTATTTTGACATTTAGACCTACCATTGAGAGCACCAGTATTGTGATATATTTCTTTCCCAATGGAGATTAATGTACTGACATCTCTGATGCTATCAAACCACATTTAACAAAGAGAGCAGCTGCTTGTTGTTGCTGAACAGTTGAGTATGTTCGTGCACATATGTGACCTAGGCTGGGAGGTGTCAGATTTTGCAAACTGCTTATAAAATCACTGGCATTTAACTGTAATAGCTATAAATGTCTTTCCTTCATCACTGAGTACTCAAATAAATTACTTATTTAATTACTTCATGAATTTTAGCAAGTAAAAATAAGAGGCTGTATAACATGACTCAACATACAACATGGTTAAACTGTTTTGACAATTAAATCATTTGAATTTCTTTGGGCAGTAACTTCCAGGAAACTCAAATAAGAAAGGCTGCTCCATTACACCCTATTATTAGAGTATTCACTCTTGACATTTTTTCACATTGACATAGCACTACATTAGCACTGGTGAAATATATACATTTCACAGACCAACTACTCAAACCACTGCCAAGTATTGCATGGAGGTGCTAGAAAAAAGAGTCTTCCTGTTTTAGCCAGATAGTATTTAATGATGTCAATAAGTGGAATGTATTTGATATGGATTTCTACTTCTTGGAATGGAACTTTGGCACATTTTGAACACCCCTGCGCTGAGTACATTTATTTGCATATTGCTGTATAGGTTGAACTCCTATATATTTTTTCACCAGGTATATGTTGCTTTTTTGTTTTATGTATTGTTTACAGTTTACACACATTCATAGACCACTCTTGTTGCATAGATTAATAGCCTCTTAGAGAGTTTCTAATGTTTAACATATGTCCTGAGCTTATGTTTTGCCAGGCGGCTTACATTTTCACAGTTCTTGTTAGTAAATATGTGATGAATAGAATCAGTTGTGTCTCTCCCTTTTTGCCACAATAGGTGTTCCATAAAGAGAACATAAGTGACTCCAGGGTCTCTGGTGATATTAGGCTAGAGCTATGGTTGACTGTATATATTATTTTGAAAGGCATATTTCAAAGGAAATCAGTTAGAGTTTAAGCAAATTACATATCCAGAGCTAGTTCCTTACATTTTCAACGTATTACTCTTGTTTACAGTCAGAAAGGCACGTAAACATAACAAGGTTCAATAATGTAGCAATTTATTATATAATGTCATTTTCTGGTCACATTTACTGTCAGTGAGATCAATGTACGATAGGTATTCTGCAAGGTGGTGAATGATTTTTGATAAAAATAATTTGCAGTAATTCATATATCACTCAAACATGTAATTGAAGGCTTATAAACAAACACATTATAGGCAGGTTTGTAACATCTGTATGTCTGATAAAGACATTCCCAGTAGCTGGGAATAAGAAGTCACACCATTGCCTTTTCTTTTTCAACTACATTTAAACAGAGCTGACATGCCATTGTGTGTACAGACAGAATTATCAGATGGCAGTATTTCCGCATGGAAATTGTAGTGGTCACAAACTGAAGCACACTTGTCTGTGAACAATAGTGTAGTTTAAGAGAAGAGAATGCCAATTTCAATTTTATGATCAGCCTTTACAAGTTATGAGGAAACTAGGCTTTGCTAATTTCATTGACAGCAGCTTAGTTCACCAAGAATACCATTACGATTCAAAAAGACCTTGTGGAGTACTTTGTCAATGTGTGTGGGAAGCTGGTGCAGATTCCCATAGCTCTCCCTATAAAGAAGCATTCTGAACTAAATTGTCATCTTTGTATTGTTGTCGATCTTGAATGTCCCTTGTGTTGTCTTGGTCAGTAATTTTCAGGATTATACATATGTGAATGATGTACCCACCCATGTAATTTTCACTGTCCCACACCATAAAGATTAAAAGTAATGAATCAGCATAAACTCACAGATCTTTCTCACAGATTCCTTCTTCAATACTTACAATTCAATCAGCATTATGTCTTAAAAAATTATTGTACAGTATGTGGATTCAGGGTTGCACAGTGGAGCAGTGGTTAGCACTGCTTTCTCGCAATGCTGGGGCCCTGGGTTTAATTTGTGCGGTGTTATCTGCATGGAGTTTGTATGTTTTCCCTATATTTGTGTTGATTGCAATAGACTGGCATCCCATCCAGGGTGTATTCTCTTCTTGCACCTGATGCTTCTAGGAATAGGATAGAGGACTATGACACTGAACTGTTTCTTCTGATTAATTACATTCAGCCTCTGTTATTCTGGGATATTTAAAAAATACAATTTGGGGCTTACAGTTTTCAATATCTCTTATAGTTTTTCTGATATTTTATGTTCCAGTGTGTGACTAGATCCTGCAAAACAATCTAGGAGTCACACATGAAAGGAAAATGATGAAATACAAATGTATATAACGAGGAAAATAAAGCACAATACTTCATTGTTACCATGTTAATTTAAGCATAGTGAAAACAGAAAGTGTTATATGAGAAATTACAGGCAAATATTTTAATTAATTTAATACAACTATAAAGATGGAACATATTTATGTCTCCATATTTCATTTGAACAATTAGATATTGCAGAAAATATTATGGTGTTGTTTTTTTTGGTGCTTAGAGTCTTTGTCTGTGACCAGATATATATTCAGCATACGCTCAACTTCCCAGTGAATGTAGGGTATACTTATCATGCAGTGAATTGGAGCCGGTTCTGCATAAATATGTATTGAACTACACATTTTCATAATTTCAGAACTCTCTTAGCGGATGGCAATCTGCTTCATGCTGGCTATCAATATAACTGTTGGGAAGGAAGATACTGCTACATTCCAGGAAGCATCTGAATGTTGTATGCATCCTGCTATGTCTTTGACATTCTCTACCCTGCACAACAATTTCTGAACTCTCACAGTATTGGATTTTGCATTTTTGAGGTAATTATATGTTTTATTTATGGTTTGAAAAGGTTATAGATTGCTATGATTAACTAGTTCTGAAAAGTGTATGAGGACAAAACACTTTAAATACAGCAATTACTGCATTCTCTTTTCTAGAACGAGCTGCATATGAATCATAACAAACAAAAAATATAAATACACATTTTGCCCTTTGTATATTGTCCAAATCTTTTTCTAAAATTGACTTTTAGTAGTTCATATTATAGACAGCAGAAAAGCAATTGTTTAGTCTTTGTTTAAAGAATCAGGCTATTAAAACTTTGAATAACAGAAGCAAATAGCTGATGTGTGGTGAGCGTTCTGGCGCACTATGGCTGCCGTCGCATCATCCAGGTGGATGCTGCACATTGGTGGTGGTGGAGGGGAGTCCCCATTACCTGTAAAGCGCTTTGAGTGGAGTGTTCAGAAAAGTGCTATATAAGTAAGCAATTATTATTAATTATTATTATTAAGCAAATGAAGCAGTCTACCCATACTGCTCTACCATACTTATGTTGCAGCAAATATGAGCTGCTCACCAAAATAAGTGTTATAGGCAGCACAAGTGGAAAAGGTAGTAAGAAAGATGCTGGGCTCCACTGGATTCATGCCCATGACACAAAAAAATGTTTATTGAATCCAAAAAAGCATGGAAAAAAAATCCCATATCATTGTCTTCCACTCTGAATCCCACCGGATACAAGATAGAGAGGACAGGTTATTTTTCTTTTTAACTTCTATTTCAAAGAATTATTGTATCGTTATTTATAGTATGTATAGTAGAGCATACTTTAGATTAAACTTTATTGGATTTATTGGAGTGTATAGCATTTTCTGAACTATCTGGATCATTTAAACCACTCCTATTTTATTTCAGAAGATTTATGTAACAATTGAGGCATTGTAGAGACTTATTCATACTGGATCCATATGTTGATACGATGATTTACAGGTCATTCTTAACTGACATCCAGGAGTGATATAGACAGACATAGCCAATTTCATTACTGACTTTCACTATACAGGATATACGATTTGCACACACCTCATTCTGTTCATTCTATTCATGCACCATGTGCCAAACAAAGTAAAATTTTACAGATTTCCAGGTTATACATATTGTACTTGTATGTTCCTTCTCGCTCTGTTTCTCCATTGGTGGATTTGGGGTTCACCTGCTTCTTTTGGGGTTCTAAGCCTGCTCATCCCATGGTCAGGAGGCAACCCCTTAATCAAGCGGAGTAAGCCAAAACTATACTTAAATAAGGGTACAAATTGTACATAAAACAATGCACAGTTTATTCACAATACAAATTGTCTATAAACCAAAGTTTGATTCAAAGTGACAGAAGATAAAAATTACAATCCTGTGAGAAGATAAGAAGTTAAGATACTTGTAAACTGTTAAAGTAAATTCTTCAAAGGACACTCCCATCAGATACAAAGCTGAAGTTTGAATTCTTACCCAGTAACATTTTTTGTTTAGTTTTTAATAATAATAATAATTGCTTACACTTATATAGTGCTTTTGTGGACACTACACTCAAACCGCTTTACAGGTAATGGGGACTCCCCTCCACCAGCATCCACCTGCACATATGAGTCAGTCTTTCTACAAAGAAACTGGGGCAGATGAGCATTGTATATACAGTAAGTCTATGAACTTATAACTGATGGGTTGTGGTTTCAGACACTGCTGCAGTAACTCTTCACGCCATAGAAAACAGGGTAAGTCCTGGCTTGATTTGTTTTCTAGTTGTGAATACAATCTAACTTACATTTTTGCTGACATTTTTCTAATTTTGCCCTTAGAAAACTTTGAATAAAATACTAAGTTTAGAAAATGTGTATGCATCATACTGTAATTTCACGAATTAAGATTCTACAGTATAGGGAGGACCTGAACACGTTTTCAAGGAACAGTATATAATATACAGTAAATAAAATAGACAGGTAAAATTATTTGTTTTGGTAAATTCCCATAAAAATTAAATGCAAATAGCAGCATGGTTTGCAGACAAAGGAAACATTTACTGCTCAAGACAGTTGTTTTAAGGTTAATGGTGGTTAATATTTTACATGTAAAATAATGGTGCCTGATGGAATTATTCGCTAAATCTGTAAATATTTATTTGTAGAGGCAGTTAGATTGTATTCAAGACTAAAAAAAAATCAGGCTTACCCTGTTTTCTATGGCATGAAGAGTTACTCACTGCAGCAGTGTCTGAAACCACAACCCATCAGTTATAAGTTCATAGGCTTATATACAATGCTCATCTGCCCCCATTTCTTTGTAGAAAGACTGACTCATATTTGTATCACAGTTTCACTATATTACTATAATTCCCTATGAAAGTTAGAGGTAAATTGCAATACACATTTCAGACATTTATTTTGCAGTTTATGGCTTAGCTGCCAGCCATTTTACTGTTAACTAACTGTGATGATTTTTTCAAATGTGGATTTGTGGCTCAAGTATTTACCTCAAGATCCATAAGTGAACTGCGCTTGAGATCACCCTCAAACTGAGGTACAACCTGAACCTGGGTGAAATTTCACTTTTTTTTTATTCATCTTGATAACATCACATCTTGGATTGCTTTCTCTAGCAAATCAAAATTGTTTTTAAAAATGTACAGTTCTACTATGTGCAGAAATCAAATACCAAAAGCCACACTGGATAATAAAGTAAGCATTAGGTTTACAAGCCTTTTCAGATATATTGCCAGGAAATTACTTTAAAATTTATGGGGGCTAAGAATAACATTTCCCACCTCTATGCAAATCTCACACATTCAGAGATCTTAATGCGTGTGCAGTCACACAGCAGGGTGTATGAAAATGTTTAATTTCCCACTGCTAAAATACCACCCTACTGAGAATACAAGCAAACTTTAGTGTCTTCCTGGAGCTCATTTTTCCCCAAAGAGGAATTTAACCTTCCTGGAGACTTGCTCTTTCCAACAAAGTGCAAAATATTGTACTAAAACATCAAAATAAATTCTAAATGATATTTAGAAAAGATACTTAAATTCTAATAATTATTACAAATAAAATATTATATTCTTATTCACAGTTTCTTATTCACAAATTTAGGTTTATCTAAATATTGAATGATGCATGCATTACAGTTTTACATATGACTAAATGAACGTTGTATATTATTTAGAAAACAAGCTCAAATCTGGCATCATAAAATAAGAATGTATGCCAGTGCAAAACAGAAGCTAATTGAACTTAACTGTTTTGGAAAATAAGTGAAAAGGGGTTATGCCTATTCTCTGGCAGAAATTAGATTGTGTTTCCTTTCTTTATAAACAACTATACTTCATGTCAACAATTTGAATATGTCTAACATGTCTATCAAGCCCGAGTTGAAATATCGTTTGGAGTTAATATTCATTAAAATATGTGCATGGATATTTTATTTTCCATAGTGAATAGTGAAGCTTCTTCTTCACTGTAGAATCTTTCTAATAATCGGCTGAATGAGACAGTGAAGATACTATAATGAGTAAACGCATTGACTAGTGATGTTTATGTAAAGAAACTTATTATGAACACCCCAGTTGTGAACATTCACTACCTTTGTAACATTTCATTTTCTCCATGAAAAAGTTGGAGAAATACACTTCTATGTAAAATGACATGAATTTTGGCCATAATATCAGATTCTTCTTCTACCATTTATGTTACTGTTCTTTTGTGTTTAGAAATAAAATTAAAGCATTGTGAATTTCTGCATTTGTCGTCTAGATCCATTATTTTTTTAATCTGTAGTATGCTTTTGTTTATTAATAATCAACCTTTTTCTTCTTATAGTAGTAGTAGTAGTAGTAGTAGTAGTAGTAGTAGTAGTAGTAGTAGTAGTAGTAGTCCCAGTCCTACAGGGTAACAGGAAAAGGCTGATAGACATCAGGCACTTCCACAGCAGGTGTGACATTGTTGTCTATGGTACTAATTGGGTAATGAAATGCCTTTAGCACATAACACGGAATTGTGATTCATTAGTGAAGATCAGTAAATAATACACTTCTTGGGTATTATTTAGATTATGACATGACTGATCCCTGAGTGGGAGGGATATAATAACTATAACATCAGCCATACAAAGATTAGTTATCAAACATCTTAAATATCATAAAGAAAATTTCAACCTGATTTGTATTATCTAGAAGGTCACTGGGAAACACGTTAATATGGCGTTAATGTTAATATAATAAGACTAAATTTTTACTAACAGGAAGTCTTTTATGGATTTATTTGTGCACAGCGGAATCTACATTGGGAAATCATACAGATGTCTTTGCTTTTTTGTTTGAGTGTCAGTACAAGTACTTTGTAACCTTTCCTTTTTGTGAAGTCCTTTGATTTTTTTACATATAAACAAGACAAGTGTTTGGGCAAAACTGTTAAACTGCAGATGGAAAAGCACAACACAGCTGCTTCATGAAAAATAAATAAAAAAATAGAAAGATTGATATCTTGAGGTTTACCAGCAGATCTGCCCTTGTGTGAAGAGTTATTTTTATAGTTCATGGACATTCTCTTTTGGAATGATTGTTATTAATCATTCTTTAATGCTATTATTAAATATGTTACTATTATTAACAATAATATATACTATTGTTATTAATAATGACATTCAGTTGTTACAGTTAAATATTTAAGTTAAGTTTGATAAAGAATCATGCAGACATTTAGTCATGAATTCCTGTTGCTTGTTGTTGACAGAAATCATAGTGCACATTCACCAGTTTTAATTCTTCGTCTCCACTTGACTAATTTTGGTACAATTACTACAATAGTTCTCCCGAATGACCATGAGCTAAGAATTGTTTAAAAACTACAACATTACAATTCATAGTCTCTCTGGTTTCCAATTGCATCACCTTAGTACAGGCATGATGTTAAAATCTACTGAAGGGTCACCAAAGGAAAATAATTCTGAAATATTGATGTATAGCAGTAAGTCTCAATATAAATATTAATATGTAAACTGTTTCCTTTTGCTGTGGCAGCAGTAGTGATCATTCATTATTCATAGTTTTCTTTTTGTTACATTCTCAAAGCTAACGTCATCCTTCACAAAAGACATTACAAATTCTTTTGTCATTTCTGCCACCGTGTCCCTGTAAGAAAAAAACACAATTGTGTTTCTCAGAGGTGAGGAAGGTTTTAACAACATTCCACATTTCCTTTGTTCCATTTAAATGTGCCTGTTTTTCTACACCTCTTTTTGCAAAGGTACCTACTTGGTGGTGTTTAGAAAAATAATTCTACAAAGTGAAAACCAAACTTTAAAAGTTTAGGGGAAACAATCTAAATAATGGGAAATGTAACAAATTGTGTATAAATCAAACTGACAGAATATAAAAATTACAATCCTGTGAGAAGGTAAAAGGCTAAGATGCTTCTAAACTTATTGTACAGTATATACAGTATGTAGTGTGTAAAGTCCATACCAGAACCATAATAACACATCAGAAGCCCATGATACCATGCCTGGGTAGCACACCAGTCCATCTCAGGAACACTGGTCCTCATTTATATACATGTAACTGGGTGGCCAGGAGCAACTAGGTTGAGCACCTCACTCAAGGATGGAGCAACAAGAGCAGAGAATGTGTGCACCCACAAGCCATGAGTCAAGGGCTCACCAACAATGTTATCCACCCCATATATACTGTACCTTATATATACACTACATGTTGTTAGAAATTATGTACTGTGATACATTTTAATATTGTGCCTATAAAGTTACTCTTTGGGTTATTGACATGGGCACGGTGGCACAGTGGTTAGCATTCCTGCCTCGCAGTGCTCGGCTTGGGTTCAGTTCCAGACCTGGGGTACTGACTGTGTGGAGTTTCTATGTTCACTGTATGCTCATGTGTTTGTCTTCGGGGTGCTCTAGTTTCCTCCCACAGTTCAAAAATATTCTGGTAGGTTAATTGGCTTCTGGGAAAATTGAGTCTGGGTGTTTGTGTCTGCATGCCCTGGGCTGGACTAGTGTCCCATCCCATGTGTACCCTGTATTACACTTGTAGCAGTTAGGAAATGGAGGGAAGGACTTTATAATATACAGTAAAAATAATTTCATATGTGTGATAGATTTAAGACATTGATGGGAAAAATATAATGAACACTGTAGGACTTCAGCTGACCTGGGTTCAGTTCTGACTTGGCCTGAGTGTATTTTAAATTTATAGACACTTGCATTATGTGACACTTCAGGAATAACTGAAAAGAGGGGATAACCATATTGAAAACAGCCATTATGCCATGTGTGGAAATATTTTGTATAGTTCTAATGCATATGCAATGATCTCTAAACACCCATTTGTGGTAATAATAGAAAGTGACCAGAGCAATACTCAGACTATAATGCTTCCTGAAAAACCACTTGGATTCAGAATACCATGGAGCTGGGGTTCTTAACCTGGGGGTCACAACTTCCATGTGGTGGGGGAGACAGAATCAACCAAAGGTTCACACACCCACTAGGGTGGTAAACGGGACACATACGCAGATTCAGGGTGGTTGCACAAAGAAATAAAACAGAGATAAACAATTAACTATTATATACTGTATACCTGCATGGTTAAGACTATTAACATTAGTAGGGTGACTTAGTGGTCACTCTGTTAGTCCACAGACCATCCCCCAGCTACAACTCCCAGCCTGCTCTGTGGTGCGCCCGGCGAGGGCACTACATCAATTTCTATTGGGTGGGCCACGATTGCATTTATATTTGTAGCACTTTTTTCCTTTGCGCAAGGTAGTCATGATCAGCCTAGCAATGGAGCGTTTTTTAATAGGTGACACTGGAAGAGTGAGAGCTATAAATAATGTGAAGAAACACACAACAGAAAACTCCGAAAACAGAAAAAATGAAGAAAATGAAAAAATATGACGAAAAGTACCAAAAGTACAGATTTACACAGACAATTGATGGAGAGGATGCACGACCGCTATGTGTGCTTTGTGGCGAAGTGTCAGCTAAGGAAAGTCTCGAGCCCTCCAAACTGCTACGCCACTTGCAGACCAGACACTCGACCTTGCAGTCTAAACCTGTTGAGTTTTTTTGAATGAAAGCTACAGGAGCTAAGATGCCAACAATCTACCCTCCAAAAAGCCACTACTGTGAACCAGAAGGCATTTCAGGTGTCTTTCGTCATAGCTAACTGGATTGGCAAAACTGGGAAGCCACACGTTAGGTGAGACTTTTTTCTTACTGTGCGCTAAGGAAACGGTTTCAATCCTGTGGGGGTAAAGCGCTGCAGAGCAGCTAGCATTGATACCAGTGTCAAATGATACCGTGTCTAACCACATTGGGCATATGGCAAGAGACGTGGAAGAGCAAGTGATCGCTAAGATAAAAACACACACTAGATTTTCTTTACAACTTGATGAGACCACTGATGTCTCTGGAGATGCACAAATGCTTGTTTTCGCCAGATTTGTTGAAGAGGGAGAAAATAATGAAGATTTTTTGTTCTGTTGTCCTCTTCACAAGCTTGACACTGGCGATCAACTTTTCATTTTGCTGGACACATATGTACATAAGCATGAATTTGACTGGAACAAGCGTGTGGGAATCTGCTCAGACGGTTCACAAGGTATGACTGGCGAACACAGTGGGCTAGTCACGAAAGTACAGGCCATTGCTCCAGTCGCTTTGTGGACGCATTGTATGATTCGTAGACAAGCCCTCGTGGCTAAGAAAATGCCCCCCGAAAAACAAGTAATGGATGAAACTGTTCATACAGTAAATTCCATCAAGGCCAGTGCAACAGGCACACGACTTTTAAAGACTATTCTAGAAATTAAGCATAAGATGAGTGGAGAGGCAGCCTTTTGCTAGTATGCACCCAAACTGTGGAATAGTATTCCTAAAAATATTAGAGAGGCTGGCACTGTTGATATTTTTTTTGAGTGTGTGTGGAGGGGGGCCGCGAAATATTTTTAACCCCAAAAAACGCACTCTCAAAAAGGTTTAGAACCCCTACAAGGGAGGATACACCTTGTGTGTGTCATTTTAGGTGTTCCCTGGAAATTGGTCTTTTTTGTAACAAATTAAAACTAATTTCAAAACTTCACTGTATTGTGCTGTGACGTCTTGTTTCCTCTACAACAATGAGCAAAAAAAGTTGTTGTAAACAGCCCAATCCCATTCCATTCTTCCACTAGATCACATCTATAGAATTTGTGATAAAGGTAGTGGTATCTGGGAATGAATTGCAATTTCCAACAGTTTTTAGAAGGAAAAAACAATGCATTGCTGAGGACATGGTGCACTGAAGAAAGTTCACAGCTTTCTACGAAACATTTATAATGCAAAGGCTACGTATACAAACAAGATAAATTACATCTTGTGATGAGGTGAACAAGCTTCCACAGAGAAATGCAAAAACATGTATACTAGAATGGAATGAAGATAATACAGTACATAGAAAATGCAAGGAAATAAAGCCCAAAAAAGAATCCAAACCATCAGGTAGACTGGGAAATTAAGCATAGTTTTTTCCATAGGAGATTTAAACCTTCAAACAGACTAGGAAAAAAACAATAGGACTGACAGCAGGAAAAACTGAAATTGTAAACATGGCTTGACTGATCGCATATTTAATTTTTTTACAGCACCTTTGAGAAAGAGTACAGAATGAGTAAACAAGAACCAATAGGGAACTGTGATCATAATATGATCAGCTTTGAAGTATGTTGCAACTGTGCAGATAGAGTCCCAACTAAAGTTTAAAATTTCAGGAAAGCAGACTATAAAAGAATGAGAGTGTATATAGTACCAGATAGTACCTACAGAGTAAATGTTTATGCATTTACTAATAACTGTAATACTGTAACTTCTGTACTGTACCATAAATGAGCAGATGTGTTAATGACTTTAAGCATTTTACTTGAATAATGAACCAGAAATGTTATAGTTTACATATTTAGATACTGTTCTGTGCTGTATAAATGTGAGTTTTAGAACCAATTGGAGATTACAACATGGGATGTAATAGCAATTGAAACCTTATGAGCAGTTTTCAAGGACCAAATTAAGCTTGTATAAAGAGAGATTACCGTGTTTGATATCATTTAATCCATCCACCAATCCATTTTCTAACCACTTTATCCAATCCCATCCCAGCAAGCAACAGGCACAAGGCAGGATAAACCATAGATGGACGGGACTCAAACACGCACACACTCACACTAAGGTTGATTTTCCCTTTAACGGTATGTCTTTGGACTGTGGGAGGAAACCAAGTGCATCTGGTGGAAAAGCACACAAACATAAGGTAAACATACAAACTCCATGCAAACAGCACCCCAGGAACTGAACCCAGGGCCCCAACTCTGCAATGTAGCAATGCTAACTGCTGTGCCATCATGTCACATATAATATTTAATATGTTTATTTTAGTAAGAATATTACTCTGCATAATATGTTTGTTTTTATTTTGTCACCAAAGGACTAAAAATGTTCCTTCTGTGCATTTTAGTAAGTAAAACTATTCAAAGGGTAGGGGCAATTGAAATAGATTTCATATTAAACAGTGTGTTAAACAGTATTATGGCAAGTGTGAAGTTGGAGCTATCTAAAATGATGACTAAAAGAATGTTTACATCTATAGCCTGGTCTGTCCAATATAAAATAGCAATATAGTTTTTTTCTGGATTTCAAGGCATTTAAAATGCCTCTTTCACTACTGTGAAGAAAAGTTCAAGGTTCTTAGTTGCACTGTTTGCAAGTTACTTTCAAATTTGTAAGTAGAACAGAGCAGTAATTATTAATGTCATAGTATGTCATTGCTTTTCAGATTTTTCCTGTGTGGCAGCTTGTACAATGACACATGATGCACCACCGTAACTGTGAACTCATCCCCAAGTCTTACGACTGATTTATGAAGTAGACATAACAATAATGTGTCTGTTCAAGTCACTGAGCTGCAATTTCCCAAATTGGGATCTGGGTTCCAAGAGATGAGTAATCCAGCTCTTTTTAAGACATGCACTGAAGCCTGCACCTAAACTAATTCCTTATGTTTCCCAGGTGACAGGAGATGAAAAATTAATTTATTTAAAAATGGTGGTTGCAAAATAAATGACTGTTTGAATCTCAGAGGTGCACTGTGAAGTAAATATTCTATTCGTATTGCAACTCATAGGGAAACCACATTATCTGAAATACCAAAGAGCAGAGATATGTAGATTAAAGTTTTGAATCCTTAACCAAAGGGTCCCTGGATTTTCACATTGCTTGCCAATCATCAAACAATACCAGCCCTTAGGCAAGAGTGTCATCATGCAGTTAACAAAAGGGTATTTATTACTTATTAGACTGTCTCTTCTGCCTTACTTTACTTCATTTAAACTGTAATCAAACTAATTTTCTGAATTAAATGGTTTTAATTTCTTTCAGTTCTTAAAAGCTGAAAATGAAATTAACATCCATTATCAAGAAACTGCTTTAACCTGGTTAGGATCACAGCAGAATAGAGCCTAACCCAGAAACAGACCCCAAGATGGCACTGAAAGTACATGACTGCTCTCACCGTGGATGAGATACCAGTTCATTGCAGGGCCATCAGAAATCAACAGTTTAGAGAAGCTAATCAAATCTAATCAGTCTGTCTCTGAGTAGTGGAACGAATAAAGTAAAACCTCACCCATAACTGAAGAGCAAATGTACTGTACTTTAAGACATTTGTCAAATTATGCAGCAATTTAAAAAATAGTTCAATTTAATTCTTCACAGAAAAACTCTGTGATTGGGGGTTTTGTTATTTCATTTAATAGGTGCCTATTCCTGAGAATTTGTACATATTAAGCCTCTTATATTCCTTTGCTTTTTGTTATTTTAATGTTTATATTCTCTTATTTTGTTTGTGGAAAAATGAGAGTGGTAACGTTTGAAAGCATAAAGATTAACAAGCAATTCAATGTCCCTCCCACAAATAATTTTCCCAATGTTAACTTTACCAAATAACTGGTCCTTCCTCTAAAGAATGTATTTGTCTGACAAACAAAATAAAATTCGAAAAAAACAAAACTATTGCCTATGTAGTCAAAGGTTATTTCTGTGAGGCTGTTAAAGAATCTAGGTTTATCACAACATTTTGAAGTATCTTATGCAATTAAACCCCAGACTGCAGCTGCAATTCCAGGTACATCTTTAGGTACCAAATTATGCAATCCCCAAAAAATAGTCTGACCTGCTCCATTAAAACACTGGATCCCAGATGTGGGGGGATTCACATGTTTTTTAAATCAATTTAATATTTTAGTTTAAATGTTTCAGGAGAGTAATTTTACCAAAACATGCTACACCAGTGGTTCTCAAACTGTGGTATGCGTACCGGGAGTGGTACGCGGAGTGCCGCTAGGTGGTACGCCAAATGACCCTGGAACTGTGTTGTGTGCGCTGAAAAATCGGGACGGGTTTTCATATTTTGTATTTTCATACGTGTCGAATACGCAGCCTACGTACTACGATACAGTGCGCGCTAATACTTCAGTGGACACAAGAGATACTCTGTAATTCTATACCACTCTATAGGAATGCGTGCTAGGGACGCAAGTGATCAATTGTATTTAAAAAAGCTACTGTATCTCCAGCAAATAGGGAGGAAGGAGAATGTGCGTGATTTTGGAACAATGCCAACGTTGTAAACACAGGAATGCATAGAAATACGTGCTACGAACGCTGGTAAGCTTGTGAGCACAGGAAAGCGTGATAGATAACAGAAAAATATTTAAGAACTGTTCTAAGTTAATTTGAGAAAAATACACCGAGCGTCTCTGTGTTTTGCTCCCATGCGCATGAAATTAAAACTTTAAATAAATACGGAAATAAAAACGGAAACGCGGAAAAATGCAAGCTTGCGGATTGCTAAAGAAGGTAAGCCCCACATTATTTGTGAAGAACTTTGTTTACCGTTGGCAAAAGAGCTGACACGTATAATGTGTGGAGAAAAAGCTGCTAAACAGCTCGACCTGCTGCCCCCCCCCGAAAGACACAGTCATTCATAGAATTATTGAAATGAAGGATGATATCAAAAGTATGCTGATAGAGCGCGTTAAGATGATCAGATGTTTTTCACTGCAATTAGATGAGTCTGTAGTCGATTTGGCCAATTTGCTCATTTACGTTAGATACGGGTTTGAGGGTACGTCCCTTGAGGACTTTCTGTTCTGTAAGCCGCTACCCACAGGAACTACAGGAGAGCACATATTTCAGCTTCTGGATGAATTTATCGAAGAGAATGGCATCGACTGGATAAAATGTGTTGGACTTTGTACAGACGGTGCTAGAGTGATGACAAGCCGACATAACGGTGTAGTTGCACGAATTAGAAAGGTTGCACCAGAAATGAATGGATGCATTGCAACATCCACCGCGAGACCTTTGCCGTCAAGAAAATGCCTGACGATTTAAATTGTTAGACTCTGTTGTGAATTGTATCAAGGCTCGAAAAAGTAATTCACATCTGCTTTGCTCGACTAAACAGTCTCACCCCTCTCACTGAAATGGTGCATTTTTATTAGTTGTTGTTACTGTATTTTTTCTGTAAAACAATTTGAGAAGCCACCTTTAAAGGCACTATATCAAATAAAGTTTATTATTATAATAATATTTATTATATGTATGTGTGAGTGTGTGTGCACGCGCGCTCATGTTGGTCATTGAGAATTTCTGGGGTTCCTATGAGATGATGACTTGTAGGTGGTACTTGGATGCTTTGGTTGGATCAGGGGTGGTACTTGGTCCAAAAAGTTTGAGAACCACTGCGCTACACAATATGAAACCTCTACGTTTCTTCCCCTCTATATTCTTCAGCAGCCTTAGGTTTAAATCTGTATCAGACCCCCAGACTGGAGCTGCCATTTCAAGCACCCATCAGTGCCACATAACTCAGCATCAAACTCCCCAAACCTGTCCTGGTGTCCTCACACAAGATATGTAATCAGTCCCATTGCACTGTACTGTAGAAAGATACAGTGCATAAGTAATAAAATATAAATAATGTCAGCCTGGTTTTATCACAAAGATGGCTAAAGAAGCTGCTGAGAGACTATATAAAAATGTTTAGATGACTATTTTGTTTGAGCCAAGTATCCCAAATGGAGGTGAAATAAGAGCAGAAGAAATTTTATAATTTATACATTTTTTAACACATGCTTGCTTCCTGTGAAGAGACAATTACGCCATGGTGTTCAAATGACAGTATTCTTAGGTAATGCATTACTTTATAAAACATGATGTGCTTCTTTGGTTTAAAGATTAAGAATGTTCTCTGAATGCAGCACATTTTGTAAATGTATAAGCCATATCTTAAAAATCATACACAGTATAGTATATTTGTTTGTTATTTTTTTTATAAAAAGTTCTCATTTTTAATTTGTTGCAGAAGAAAAGTTGATGAAACAAAGTTTATTCCTTTCTTTCTTATAATTCAACGATATGAGCTAAAACAAGCTTTGCTGTCTGAACCTTTCTATTAAACTGCTACATGATGCCAAATCCCAAGTTTTCAGGATGATTTTCAATGATTTCCTACTAATCAAAATTTCCCAAAAATATATTAACATGAAATAATATATAATCTCTTTTGACTACTTACATTTTCTCTTTATATGTAGTTGGGCAGCTTTATTGTTTTAAAGTACATTAAAATTAATTGAAAACTTCTTTAAAACATGCTTCCAATTTGTATGTAACAGAGAGACAAAGAGAGGCAAATGTAGCTCTCTTTGGGTAGTATAGGATACTAAATAGAAACTTGTACTTATTGTAAAGTGGATAAACAAGCAGCTTTTTTAACTGATACATTTCCAGCAATTGACTCCTTGAGCTCTGCAGACAAACTGACTGGGAATTGATTTGTTATACATTTCCAGGACACTGCCAAAGGTTGTCAAGAGTTCTGTTCATCAATTTTCACCCCTTGTTAGATTGTGACCTTTTTTTAATCCTGGATACCAAAGCCAAATCCATACTAGTGAGGAGAAAGCTACACAGCCCAGTTATATTAAAATCATCTGTTGATTTTATTAGATAATTTGATTAGAAATTGTAGATTTTCACAATACATGCATGTACACATTCATTTGAGCTTTCTCCCCTTTTGAAACTGTTCTGTGGAATGTCTACAGGGAACTTGCTCCATGTGAAAGCAGGGGGGTCTATTTGCGAGAAAAGAAAATATGCATTTCATTTCTCTGACTACATGAGCATTTTCCCTGTCTATGGTTTCATCCTTTAAAATTTTGCAAAGACTTTCAGTAAAGTGACATCAAAAGAAAACTTTGAAAATGATCTTGTGAATGTCCTTTGGGGTCTGTGTGTCTAAAGAATTTCAAGGTCTCTTCGGTAAAGACAACATCTTTATATGCCAGTTTTTACCTTTAATGGTACACTTTCTTGGAATTAGAAGGACATTATTGTAAAACGTTTACTATTGAGAGAACATCTACTAATGTGAGAAATGTTTTGGTTATTTGGTTTTAATATTGTAAACCAGCCTTTGGAATTAACTACTTTTAATGAGAACTATCGAAGGTGAGCTCATCCTGAGATGAGAAGAAATTCATCCACAGATTAATGGCCTCACTATATGATAGAAATACAAGACTACGATTTATCTTAACATACTATACCAAAGGTCGGTTTCCTATGACACACGTGCCACTAGGTAGCACCCAATGAGGTTTTGCATGGTACACATAAATCAATCAAAAAATTTGGGATTTTTTGTTGGGGCTAATCTGCTGCGTACTTGACAAAACTTTAACAAAACTTGTTAATTAAAGGTATTTATAATCCACTTGGCAATTCAATACATTTTTATAATACATTCATAATATATTTTTGTAAAATGATTAACCATTGAAACCAGCTAATACTATGTGGTATGCAGAAAAACTAGCATGCAATACAAAACAGGTTGCTAACCACTGTACTATAGTCTTCACTTATCCACAGCATTTCTACATTATGTAACATTACAATGTCTTGCACTGTTTCGAAATTTTGTTGCTTTAAAGCCTGTATTCATTGCACATCATCAAACCATCCATCCATTTTCAAATCCACTAAATCCAGTATATGGTTGCAGAGGAAACTGGACACAATCTCAGCAGGCAACAGGTGGGAGGCAGGATATACCCTGGATGGGATGCTAGTCCATTGCAGGGCACACACAGACACAAACTTGCACGCAATCACACCATGGTCATTTTTTTCAGCAGCCAATTGACCTACGACTATGTCGTTGGACTGTGGGAGGAAAGTGGGCGAAAACCACTTGAACAGTGGCCGAACAAACAAACTTCACACAGACAGCATCCTAGAAATTAAGCTCAGGCACTGCAAGGCACCAATACTAATCACTGTGCTACCATACCACAGCTCATGACGCTTCGAAACTGCAATTAATAGTGGTTACACAATCTGCTCCATACAAAGCAAAAAACAAGCATAGAGAATTGATATGGAAGAACAATGGAAAACTCAAAATTTCTTAAGTATTCGAACCCATTGCTGTGGCAATCCTAAACTAATGGAAGTGCACAAAATTGCCATACAATCAGCTGAGTGCCCTCTGTCTGTGTACAATAATAGTGGTTTAGATGATTTCACAATAAATGCACCTTTCTCTGTAAGGTCCTTCTGTCAGATAGTAAATTTTAAGCAAACGTTTGACCAAGGAGCTTTCAATACAAACTTGTCCTGAAGGTATACAAAGCCAGAGATCAGGAGAAGTGTAGAAATACATTTTAAAGCCCCTTAATATCTCTTAAAAGCATGGCAAAGTCGATCCTTAATGAGTGGAGAATGCCCAGATGCAGCCTACATGTACTGTACTGTACATTGAGCAACTAGGCTAGGGATGTAACCATGAGGCAAACAGCAACTTTAAAAGAGTTGGATGGGAAAAGATGTTCATGGGACAGTTATTTCCAGGTCACTTCACAATGAGAGGCTTGTAACAAACATCTCAGATCCTGCATGGAATTTGCAACAAAGCAACTAAGTAAGAGTGCAAAAGATTTTGTGGAAAGAAAATGTTTTGGTCTAAGTGTAAAGTGTTGCTTCTCTGACACAAAGCCAACGTAATGCAACATTCAATCAACAGCATCCCTACCATCAATGATGATGTTGGCAGCATTATGCTCAACTGCAGGGACCGCTAAAAAAAAATCCCGAATTACACTGGAGTGGCTTAGGAATAAGAAAGTGAATGTTTTTGAGTGCCCCAGTCAAAGTCTTAATTTACAGTACATCCTATTGAGACTCTGTGGAAAGAATTGAAAACTGCTGCCCATAAGCGATTCCCAAACAACGGGACATAGCTTGAATCAAATCTTGAAGAAAAATGGGGAAAATTCATATTAAGCCAGTGTGTAAAGCTGGTAGAGAGATACCCAAAAAGATGTAGCTGTAATTGCTGCCACAACTGCTTCTATCAAAAAAAAATACTTAAAAAGTGTATTAAGTTCACAGGTCTGGATACTTATGCAATCAACATTTTTTCACTTTTTTTGTTGACATGTACTGTAATCGTGCCCTTAGAAGTCTTCAGTTTGAACATTTCACAAAATAGGAAATCATAGGAAGGGCCTGAATACTTTTGCAATGTATTCACTATATTTATATATTTCAGTATACAGAGCCCAGAATGGAGACAAAGGAGCCATCTTATTCAAACTTTTAGTACATTGCTTGATTTCCAAAATGATTGTTTTTTTCAAGCTTCCTTGGATAGTTTATTTACTGTAAGAAGGACAATTTATAACTGATAACTATTTTTATTAGAATAACATTTAAGACAAAAATAATGTAACGCAACGGGGGCTCAAGCGGGCGCCCTTGCCGCATCAGGTCGGCCCCACACCGTCCGGGGCTCGAACCCGGGACTTCCGCGTCTCTCTGCAGCGACCTAGCCCCGTGAGCTAAAGAGAGATCTCTTTACAGCCCAGTAGCTGTAGTCCTGCTATCACAGGGAAGGGCGGTGACGTCACCTGCTCTGGTACGCCGGCTCTTACACAGTGCCTGTCGGCCGTAAGCGTTACACTCTCCCCCGCTTAAATCGCCGTCCCCGGCGAAGGGCTATCCCACCCCGCTTCTGACACCAATGTAACGCAACGGGGGCTCAGGCGGGCGCCCTTGCCGCATCAGGTCGGCCCCACACTGTCCGGGGCTCGAACCCGGGACTTCCGCGTCTCTCTGCAGTGACCTAGCCCCGTGAGCTAAAGAGAGATCTCTCTACAGCCCAGTAGCTGTGGTCCTGCTATCACAGGGAAGAGCGGTGACGTCACCTGCTCTGGTACGCCGGCTCTTACACAGTATCTGTCGGCCGTAAGCGTTACAATAACTTTATGGAAGCCTGCTTCAGACTTAATGGATCAAACAAAGCATTTTACCCACATATTGAACTGCAGACAGAGGAAAAATTAACACTTAAAAGAGATTAAGATTTAAAAAATCCAGTGGATTTCTTCAGAATAAACACTGAAACATAAACCAGAAGACACAATGTGGAAGAGTGTTTAAAACTGACAAGGGGGAGGGGGGGGGGGGGGGTTTCACACAACAGATTGTGGGGAGTCTGGAACAAGCTATCCAACCATATTGTTGAAGCTTTTACTTTGGTTTCATTCAACAAATGGCTGAATGAGATACTTGGATCAATTACCTATTGCTAAAATTAGCCAAATGGCCCTTCTTGTTTGTAACCTCTCTTGCTCCTATGGTTGTAGAAGAACATCTTGCATTTTGTTGTTATTTTTCCATAGTGATTTCCAACTAATTGGAATTGTTCAGTTTTTTTTCCATTTTTGTATTGAGCAACTGAAAATAATGGGTGTAGAAAGCAAGTATCTTTCAGTATCTAATTTTTTAATGAAAAGAAGTTATAAACCAAATACTACTGGAATTTGAATACAGAATATTATATGGTAGCATTAAATCCTTTAAATGGTAAAATATTTTCAAAATGACAATATTTTAATTTATCTTTCATATTATATTAATATATTCTGTATTACTGTATTACACTGTGAACTGTTAGACTGTCGAAAAACTGAAAAAAATATAGTATCAGTCTCCAATATCACAGAAACTCATAAAATGTATGCAAAAGTCTTTATGAAGTATAGTGCATGCAAAAACTAAAATGAGTACATGAATATTTCAATGTTTCTTCTTCCACTGCTAGAACATTACTACTCAAACTTTATGGCTAGTTCAGTCTCAGAGTAATTATGCCTAATTACTTTTTTACAATGAGTTTTAACTCATTGTCTTTTGGAAAGAAAAGTTCTGCAGAATAAGCAGAACGTGCATACACACATTTAACTGCTGCATTTTAGCTTATACAGTTGCTGTGTGAATTACTGCTCTGGAACTTCCTTTTGACAAAGAAGCCTCAATATTAATGATCATAATATAATAATATCATGTTCCTGATATTATGATTTAGTCATTCAGTTATCAATTCCAGTAAAAGTATAGCAGTATCAGTACTAAATTATCCTTTCCATGAATAATAAAGCAATTAGATTACTTTTTATTTTATTGTGCTTTGAAAACTTAAAGTTTTTTATATAAACTTAAAGATATTTATATACAGTAACTAGATATCATGTAATGCAGCAGGTGAAAAAATATCGCATTAGCAAATAAAATAATATTTATCTTAAATAAAATGTTTGAATGCTACAGTATGTTATTATTAGTCTTTTTTAACTTCACTGATAGGTTGGTATTTCAAGGACCTTTAGAATAGATCTTAAACCCTTTGGATGAATTTGCATGAATGTGTCTATTTTTAAAAAATGAAACCATGTTTCTTCAATTTTAAAGCAGTATTTATAACTCAGTAGAATACTGCAAATGCCAAACCATCATAAAATTCTCAGTGACTCAGCTGCAAGTGAAAGGAAGGTGACAATTAGAGTCATTACTGGTTTTAGAATGCAATGTGGTACAGCTGTAAGCAGGGGTACACAATAGTTAGGTCTTCCTGAAAGTAATTGTCAGTTAACTTAAAGGTGCCAAAGTGCAATCTCCTGACTTGCATGTCCCAAAGTACAAAATATAAAGTTCTTTTCAAGATGAACTCTTGAACTCCAACAAGATTCACTTCCATCATTTGTCAGGATACAGTGGAATTTTTATGGCCCATCATTGCCTGGATCTCACAGACTAGTTGTGCCGGAACTGTCACAACCTGCTTGGAAGCACAACATGTTAAAAAAAGAAGGTTAGGCCATTTTTGTGACCACACCATATTATAAAACTTTCCTGGATACATGTCTTAGGAGAGAATGCATTTACCAGTAATTCACTGCCTGTTTGTGTCAAGTCATTGACACATTCAGCATTACATTGTACTTAATATTCTCATGTAGTGATACAGGACTAGCTTAAGGTTTTGCATACATTTATTTAAATCTATGATATATGAAATTCAAATGTTTTGACTTTCTCTCTAGGTACACAGGAAAATGTTATCAAATACTTCAAAATAAAATGGAAAACTTAACATTTTTATTTTTTTCAATGCTTAGTTGAAGGGTATGTGACCAAAATGTCTGATTTTAGCTATGTGAATTTTGGATGTTCTAGCATTTTGGAAGTTTTTGTTTTAATTTTGTAAGTCTGAAAATATTTTCACATTCACATACAACCTGCAAACAAGCAGAACTAACAAGCTTTGAGACAGGACCTCCTTTTACTGCCATTTCCTGTTTTCTCAGTAAGATTTTTGTTATCCTTCCAGATGTATAAGTCAATGAATGCCAAAGCTTCCGAAAAAGTCATGCGAAATGTGAAAAGGTAATAGTCTGACCTGTTTTTTTTTCTGTTGCTAGGGGGAGGAGTAAGGATCTAATGATAACTTTCTACATTAAATATTATCAGAATGTTAAAGCAAAGAAGATAGAAGACATATCTGAGATCCCACTCACAATTCAATCTTCATTCATTATTTTAAATCATTGCAAAATAAAGCAAGATTGAGTAAAGGTATATCTGATGCCCAGGTAATCTAAAACTGCAAGATCTTCAGAGGTGTACAAAGAGAACAAAATTGTGTAAAACCACAATATAATAATAATAAATTATTTTATATAGCGCCTTTAAAGGTGGCTTCTCAAAGCGCTTTACAGAATGACAACAACAATAAATAAAACAAATACACAAGATAAAACACAATCACAATGTATAGAGAAGACAATGGATGGTGCTACTAAGAAAAGCAGAGGGGTGAAGAATGGAACCAGTTAAGTAAAGGCTTTTCTAAAGAAGAGGGTTTTGAATCTGGATTTGAAGGAGTTTAGAGAAGGTGACTCTCTGATATCCTTGGGGAGAGAGTTCCAGAGCTTGGGGGCATAACAGGAGAAGGCCCTGTCACCCGTACAATGTAGACGGGCTTGGGGGACAGTAAGGAGAGAAGAATTAGAAGAGCAAAGGTTGCGAGTTGGGGAGTAGGGCGATAAAAGTTCAGACAGGTACTGAGGTGCCAAGCCATGCAGAGCCTTATAGGTGAGCATGATGATTTTAAAGTCTACACAGATTTTGACCAGAAGCCAGTGCAAGGACTCCAGGATAGGAGTAATGTGATCATTTGCACTAGACCTGGTCAGGATTCTGGCTGCTGAATTTTGGACATACTGCAGTTTGTTCAAAGTAGATTTAGATACCCCAGCGAGTAGAGCATTACAGTAGTCAATTCGAGAGAACACATATGTTTTGACAGTATGCTGCACATGTGGGTCGAATGTTTAGCCAGAATCAAATATAACCCCAAGGTTTTTCAATTTAGATTAAAGCTCAAGTACAGAACCATCTACAGTTAGGGTTACAGGACTGGCTTTATAAAGTTGATGGGGGGTGCCAATAAGCATGACTTCAGTCCTGTCACAGTTAAGATGAAGGAAGTTTTGAGTCATCCAAATTTTTATGTCAGAGATGCAATTAGATAGAATAGAGACAGCCACATCAGTGTCAGGTATAGTATGGATGTATATTTGAGTATCGTCAGCGTAGAAATGAAAGCTGAGGCCATGTGGTCTTAAAAGCTGACCAAGTGGAAACATGTAAATGCTGAAGAGCAAGGGGCCCAGTATTGAGCCCTGAGGAACACCAGACTTAACAAGACCAATTTCAGACCTGTACCCATTAAGAGAGACAAAGTGACAGCGATCAGTGAGGTAAGATTTAAACCATTTGAGAGCAGTGTCAGAAACTCCAAACACAGTCTCAAGAGGAGAAAGTAGGATGTTATGGTCAACAGCGTCAAAAGCAGCACTGAGATCAAGAAGAGATGACAAGCTCTTGCTACTTGCCCCTGTCCTCTCCCTCAGTGAACTGTCCGAAAAAGTCTATTTGACAATGTTTCTATGTCTAAAAGTTTTGTTTTTGTTGATACGAGAATGCAACCTTACATAATGCGGCTTTTTTATGACAGCACTTCTTCAATACATTTGCTAGCTCTGTAAACCTGAAGATATTTTCAGACATAGGTAATGGAACCCTGAATCTTATTCAGTTCAGAACATCTATTTCTCTCTCTCCCTTCCTCCCTTTCTCTTTCTGTAAATTAATCGATTTGTCACTTATGATGTGTCTGAAATTATGAAAGGAAGACCAAATGTTTCTGGAAGTAGACTGGGGCACAAAAAATAAACAGGGAGGTGTTTGGGTAGGGTTACTTAACACATTATTCTTAAGTGAATTAATACACAAGCATGTGTAGGGCATGACTCATAAAATTAAAGAAAATGAAGACTGATTTTTACAGCATAAATACATTTCATCTTGTAAATAGAATGTATCCCCTGTGCTCTTCATTGGGAGAATTGGTTCCATCACTCGTATGAGTTGGTGTTCATTTCTAAGACTGAAATCGACTAAGAATATACTGTACAATGGCAATGCAATTTAAACTTTACTTGACCCAGACCACAGACGCAGGATTCTCCAGTTTTCTCTTCCTCTCAAAGCAAATGCAGGCTTAAGTTTCTGTGAATTAAATTTAGACTCTGCAGTTCCTGCCATTACCTGCCAATGATCATTCACTGAAATCAGACAAAACACTGATTGATCAGTCCTTAGAGTTCCACACTGATTTGCTTTTTACCTAATTACCAGATCTAAGAAAACAGTCAAGAATGTGCTGTTAACATACCACTCCACACTATATTCAGTCCAGTTTTCCACACTTTATGCATCTCTTCTGAATATTAAGCAGCACCACAGGACCAAAGGGTTAAAATTCTGAGAAATGTTTTTTTTTCTGGAAGAAGAGCCACAGAGTAAATCAACAGAGTAAATTGAAAGGTCTTGTTTAATCTTCAGTTGCTGTAAAGAAACATGTCACAGGACAGCGTTCCCAATCATTCCACTACCCACCACAGCCTTCAACTTATCTTCAATAGATCTGGCTGTCTTCTACAGGAGGAGAAAAATCCTGTTGTCAAGTATTAAACTAAAAAAAAGAGGCCTTCCACTTTCTGAGTCATATTTATTTGCTGACTTCAAAGTAAGGTAATGATTATCTCTTCAACTCAGTTTACAGTAAATGTGTTGTGCCTGGTTTATATGTAACAATTATGTTTTGAAAGAAATGTCCCCCTTTGAACTTGTTAAAAGCTTATGTTACTCTTTTGCAAAGTGCAAGTTACTGAAGATGAGATTAGCTTTAAACCAGTAGTTGTAAGCACACCGTGTCTCTAACTGGAAAGATCTGAACAATTGAAGACCAATTGTTCTTTTCATTGTACACCTGTGGAAAGTACAGACAACTTGATACCGCATGTGATGCATTATTTCTTGTTATGTTGCCAAAAGCATCTTAGAGCTGTGGTTAACTGTACTCTAATATCCCTTATACTTGCTTAGGCATGCAATAGGAAGGAAGCACCTTGCAACATGAATGGGCTTTTTGATTAATAATAAATAACCCTAGAGGAATTGCTTATAGTGCCAGGAGACACTTTACTTTCGGTCAGAACAAAAAACAAAACTCAAATGTACTGCAGACAAACTATAAGAATACCTTCTTCAATTTTGTTTAATATGATACAAAAATCTTACCTTCAGAAACACTTATTCACTTGTTTCTGTTAAAACGTCACAACCTAGGTTTTGGAATGAAGGTAAAGTAGTTATAAATCTAATATGAAGAGTCTTACTTTTGATAACATGACCAGGTTAGATTCCTTTGACAAACAAACCCTTGTTCTAAATTTGTTGATATATATTATCTAGCTAGCCCATGAGACATATGGAAAGAGATGGAAGAGACAGAAATTTAGGAATTCTAATTTGAACATAACACTAGCAATTAAAAAGTAGTCCCTTAGACCCCATCTGGAAAACCAAACTTGAGAAAGAACATTTGGAAAATCACTTTAATCAGTCTAGCTCAGTTTTCTCATTTCAAAACACTGCTATATTGAATTTACTGAGCATCCATACTTCTAACACCGGTAATAAAAGTGTAATTATATATTGAGGTGCTCTGTTTTAAGGTCAACAGTAATGTGATTGCTGTGCATGATATTAAAATGTGGTAGATGAATTCCAAATACAGCTCCAAAGACATGTAATGCTGAGCAACTTCAGCAGTTAAATGACTACTTTAAATACTGTAAATATCTTGGTTAAAAGTAACTTTATCGCATTACATTCTGACCAGTTTCCTTTTCCATGAATTCTGATTTTTCTTTTCAAACATCCATATAGGAAGATTATCATTCTTAAGCATTATAGGCATTATCAAAATGGGGTTTCATCTTATTCATTTGTCATCTACATTAACCACAAGTCTTCTCAGTTTGCTTCCCCTAGCACAATGATGGCACTGCATCTGCAAGCAGTCACACTAACACAGAAAACGTACATCTTTAAAGATTAATATTTACTAGATCTGCAGGTAGACTTGTAATTTACGTTATAAATAAAAAGGTTTATTTTTTTACATTGCATGTACAGTATGATAGAATTATATTTTGTTGTAAACATGGAAAAGAGACTGTATAATGTGTACTTCCAGAGGAGTGGCATACTTGTTGTAGCCTAGTTTGTTATCATTTTTATGTTTCTACAGCATCCAGAAATACCTAAGAGCATCTTTCAGCTTAAGCTGGTGGCAGTAGTGGTGAGAGGAACAATGACCTAAAAACAGGAATACAGGAATACAGACTGCAGAGGTAGCATTGGACCAACCTGTTTCTCCCCAGCAAGGAGGAAATACTGTATAGTGTATAGACACAAATTATCACTCTGCAAGAAACCACTGGATCCGATCCAACAAAATGCTGTTATGGTGCAGATGTAACACTTACAGAGCCAGATTAAGGCTACATGGGAATTCTTTCAAAAACTGGTAAAGAAGCTGGCCAGGACTCCCCCAACAACCAGAAGAACAAAGCCAGCAAGAACACAGCCAGGTTGTCAGGTACTGCAGACAATTATTCCCCAGAATGAGTCTGAAACCAAATTGAGGGTCTTTACAATTCTATGACACTACAGCCAATTTGATCATAAAGTCCACAAAGGCAAAATGTCAACTCAAGAAAAAGAAGCTTCCCAGGTACAGTCCCAGCTATACCATGAATGGAGCTATAATTGCAATATACAAGCCTTCAAACTGAAGTCACAGAATTCTGAATAAGTTTTGGAAAACCAGTGTTAGAGCCTGTTAACACACACACACACATTTCCACTTATGCAATGGTATGCTTTAAAATTATACTATTTTCCAAAACGAAACTGCTACATTTTGAATCATAATCTAATTTGTTGCTTTGTGAAAAAATATATACTGGACTTTTCTGCTTATTGAACTCCTTGACTAAGTTTGACCTGTTGGTATTCAGTGTCACTTTTAAACAGTACCTCTTTAATGCAAATACATTGGTTTATAAATGGGTTCTTTATCCATTCTTTGTGCAATACTTGGCAGCAAGACAATATAAATCATATGAATTATGACCTTGCATGTTTTCAACAAAAATTACATTTGTACCGTCATCAGTATTAGCCCTGAATTTGGGACATATTTTCAAAGCCGGAGTCTGTTTGTAAACAGTGCACAGAATTCTGGTAAGAGTCATTTATTTATAATCTATGCATTGTTTGTAATAGCAGTCACTGGTGGGGAAAAAAAGCAGATGACAAACTGAACTCATTATAATGAAGGCTACCACTGCTTCTTTCTGCTAATCTGTAAAGGCATGCCTTGGCTATAGGGATTGGCTACAGGCATCACCAGCAGCTGAGTACTGTATGTAGTGTTTTTCATGCTGCTGAAAAACATTTACCGTAATCAATTTTAGTGTAGGCAAATGAAGGAAAAAAGGATTTTGCCTCCCATCAAAATAATGCACCTACTACACCAGTAAACCCTATTTATAAATTGGAAAAAATACAACCAGACAGCCTTTGTCGTCAAAGTAAAACTAGATTTTATGAATGACCCCATGGTGTCTGTACCAGACACAAAGTGCTTTAAAAACTGCAATTACAGGACTTTTTAAATAGAAAACAACTGTCATGCAGCTTCATTCCTGTAGTTTAATCGTTGTAACCACAGAAGAATTGTCATCATCCATCTCTACCAGTATCACTCATTAATTTATACATTATTAATAAATATTGCTTTCTAACTGTAGTTATTTGACAATCATATACAATTGAGCTCTTCCTAGCAAGTGGCAAATTATTTCTAGTGAATGAACTCTATTCAGACATGGAGTGTGAATTCTTAGTATTCAATCTTCATTTCTCTTGATTGTATTGTAAAATAAAAGCTTCTGTGAAATTATTTTGCAAATGACTTGAAAAAACTTGATTTCTAAATTCAAATTGTATACTATTCTTGAGTCATGTCAAAATTATGAAGCATCTCACACCTTCAAATATGCCATGCCTGTGACGTTTTTGCTTGAAAACATTTTTAAGTTGTAGCCGATGACCACATCATCAGCTGTGACTTTCTCATGTGTGGCCTGACCTCACCTCTGTGAATTTCAGAGGACCCTTAAAGAAGAAAGTGAATCACAGCTCTAAGTTGTTTCTCTGAGCCATCTGTGCTGGTTGACGCTGTGAGTGTGAGGCTTTGAGACCAGTCAGAGATAGAAAAGTGCAGGTATTTGCATAGAGAGTAAGATCTGCTGTGGCTGCATTCAATCATTTCTTTCAATTATAAGGTTCATAACATAGGTTTAGTTGGTAAGTCATGGAGGCAGACTAGTTCTAGGGTTTTGATAAGACAAGGGAAAAGATTATAATTTCATTTAGGTTAATAAGAAGTTTGATTGCATCTCCTGCAGGTTGAAAGGAAAAAGCAGATTAACTGTACCATATGGTTAATGGATAAAAGGGAACAGCAGGGCTTGTTTTCCCTTAAGGTTAAGGTTGAAAAGGGTGAAGCTCAGCACAGCTCTCCTGTCTTGTAAAATTAGTTGATCTGATAGGTTATCTCACTGGAGTTAGTCAAATAACAACCCCTGTTTCACAGTTCCCTACTGTCTATAATGACCTTATTCGTATTCTGGTTACAACAAATAAGGTGCAGGTAACCTATAACAAGGGTTTCATGTGCAAAGGTTCCCCATACTAAGCTACCAGGTTAGGGGGATAAGCCACAGTCTGCCAAGGCTCTATAATGTCCTTGAACACTAGGCATTATTGTTAATTATTTTGCCATTGCCAGAATCATGTCTTAGTAGACACTTCACAAACAATCATGAAGTATCCACAGCTGGTTCCTGTTAAGTACAAGTTAAGTGCAAACTGAACATAATGATATAGTAATGCAGTGTGGAGTGTTTCCTTCTGATATTGTTCACGGCTCAAGTAAACCGTTTTTAAGAAATGTGGCGTTGTATTTTGAAGAAAGGTTATAAATAAGAAAAGGTCATTTAGCTCATTATGGATCATAGTGGCTTAATATTCTAATAATTCTTTCATCTAGTCATCTAGTCTGTACACTGTATACGTGACAAAATACACATGACATGTTTAATATTATTCTAGGTGAATGAACCATTTTACCATTTTAGAAGATTATTTTAATTATTATAACCTAATAATTATTATAATGTGCTGTATCCTCTGTCAAAGTGTCACTTTTATTGTCCTTACCCCCATTTAAGTCAAAAAGGAATTATATTCTGTTTTTTATATCTATTGAAGTGGATGGACAATACAACTTTTCTTATTTGACAAAAGCTTTCCTCTGAAATTGTGGCAGCATGATGCAGATGATGCAGATGATGCATTCATGAAGGAAAGCTTTACTGAAAGAAATCCCATGGAAGTGCTCTAAACAAAAATTAAATCTTAATTCTAAAATCTTGATGACTGTACTCTTCCTGTATTTTTTGGCACTTAGTTTTACTTGTATCATTACAGCTTGGCATGCTAAAGGGATTTAAAATCAATGGTCACTTGGCAGCAACAGCTCGCTGCATTTGGCAGGCTGAAAGCCTTGACCTCAAACCCACTGAGGCCCTGTAGGATGTGTGAGAATGTGTGAAGAAAATCTTTTCTTTGATTTATTAAACAAAACTAAGGTCTCCTTCATATCTGTGTACGAATGGATGCCATACAAAAGAAAGCAAAATGCAGATGGACCTAAAACAAAATCAGGTCTCAAAATGTTTTAAAACATTCCAATGTGTACATGTTTCATTCATTTGCAGGTGTAATCCTTCTGAAGAGTCCCTCATCTAGAATATTTTGATTCAATTATCATTTCAGAACTTGATGTAGATGTTCTATGTTAATGAATCTAAAATATTGAAGCCCTAAACTTTTTACTTGACTTGGTTGTGAAGTTTCACATGATTCTCTTTTTTGTTCAAATCTGCTGAATATATGCACTCCAGAAAACTGGATAAACGTTGTTTACAAGTTTCCAGAGAAGTACAGTGTTTGACAGACTCACCTTTTGTCACCATTTTAAAGCCAGGTTTTTTCACTCCATAGCTTGTTCATCTTTCAGTAACTTGAATGGGAAGTGGATTTTTATTCATGCCAAATAATTCTTATCTAGCTTAAAATGTAACATTGTTGGCTTTATAAAACTTTGTAAATGTTTTAGATGCCTGAGTAAGGCTTCATAGCTCTTTCATCGTTCAATGTAAAATGAATCTCTAATTGTTACTTAACTGTATATGGATCTCAATACTATACTTATATTATGCAATAAAGATATTGCTAATTAATGACAGCAATTAAATGAATGTCTACTAATGAAAAAATAATGAAAAGAGCTATTACAGAGCTATTATAAAGCTAGAAAGAATCCAAATGCAAATTAAAATGTGGGTAAATTTGTTCCTGCCATCCATTTACATCAATTGTGTCACTTTGGTAGCTGCTGCAGTGGATAAAATTGATTTAATTAATCCAATAATATAATTGGCTTTATGCATCATTTTGCTAAACTTATGTAATTACTCAAATGTTGAAAATATTTACAATTTATACAAATTGATAAAGGATTTTATTTTCTTGATGCATGCACATTTTCCAGAATATTTTCATCACTATTTGTTCTATGACTCACATTTTTTAAGCTCACTAATCACATTACTCTAGTTTGTTTCTATGATGAGACAAGATAAATATAAAGTATAGCATATTTATTATTTTAGTACTTGGAGAGTAGCTGTAGTTTCTCTTTTTCTTTGCTGGAATGTAGACATGGACCAAAACTCTCTCTTCCTCCCATCCAACCTTATAAGCCTCTTAATTAACCCAGAGCTGTGCCTAATTCCATACAGATCCTATCCTGACAGTTCTTTTCCCTCATTTTGAATCATACTCCCTCTGAGTGCCAATCACTCATTCGCACCAGCTGAGCCTCTTTCTGCAGGGTTTCCCAATTAACAGGCAGTTAATTGGCTCAACATTCTTCTGGGTCTGAGTTCTGAGCCCAGATGGTGTCTTTCTCACAAAACCACACCTCACTACATAAAAGCCTCAATATTGTTTTCTTGAAATCATTCAGTTGTTCTCTGTGGTTTTGCACTGTCCTGCTGGGAAATCAATACTTCAAGTAGGCTTGCGTTAACAGAAATAACACTGGTTCAAGGACTATGTAAATGTATCACTGAGCTTTATAGTGGCCTCTCACTCTGTACCAATGATATTCTGGTGTCAAAAGAGATTCCTGGCATCCTTGGAAAACATTCCAGCCATAACATAAATCTCATCATGATATCACCATACACTGTCATTTATCACCATGTTTTAAAAAAAATCTTTTAAAATTTCCTTTTTATAAACTGTCTGCTTTGTTATTTTATTTCCCACCCCTTATTGTACAGAGGTGTTCATTGTTTTACAAATAGTCACTACAATGTATAAAAATATATAAAGAGTAGAAAATTTAATGCACTTTACTTGATGGTTGAGGCTTAATTTATTCACTAAATTGAGACCTCAAAATTCAGGTTGGAGTTTCAATTGTAAGAGTCTTAAATCACAGTAACTTTGGTTTATTAAACCAGTCTATTCTGATCAGGAGCTTTTAAATATTAGTGTCTTTTGTATACTCTAATCTCTAAACCAGAAATAAAAATGCTAACTGATTCCTGCCTTTGTTCTTGCCAGCCATTCTAGGTGTTTTATACTATAACCGTCACCTCTAGTATAGTAACTCACTGCATCCCCTCCATAATTTTTTTAAAACTGAAAACATTTGGATCTGTGAGACCAAAGAAGATGCTTGATTTTCTTTTGACTTTATTGGACTCATTTCAGATTTTAATTCTTTGTGTTGAGCAATTATAAACAACAGATCTTTCTCCAGCACACAACTATTTCCTGTCCAACCACCTACCCTGTGCTCTTTCACACCCCAGCTGAAGGTCAAGTGAAAGCTAGTGAGCCCCTCAGGATATTCTTGAGCAATGTGACTATTTGTTGAATGCATTGTAGAAGAAAAAAAATGTTTGAATATATCTAGAGACTTCTAGAAAACAAAATGGATGTTTGAGACTGCTGCAGAAGTGTACCATTTTCAGCAGGAAGATTGAACACATGGTGGATCAAGTGTGCAGCACATGATAAGAGGTCAAATAGTTCCTTCATTATGAAAAGTACTTATATAAATACAAGGAATTATTAATAGTAATAAAGATGGAAACTAGTGGACGTTGAATAAAAGAGCAGCTAGGTATCCCATAGACCTTTCACACGAATAAAATCTATCTTCAACTTAGAAACAGAAAAGCATGCTTAGGAGTTTGTGGCTGTTTGGTATTTGTAGTGTCACATCTTAGCATTTTATTTTAAACATATGAAAGCTCTGCCCAAGACAAAAATAATTTCTGGTAAAGGGTCATGCAGAATGATTTATAGGCCCCATCCTGTCTTGTTATTCACATAAAAGCAATATATGTGTTGGATGGGGGACTCTAGCTTATCAGCACTGTTTCTAAGGGTTGGACTAGGGGACTTTTTGAGGAATATTCAAATGAGGAAGTGGGAGTTGGGGGGCAGGCATTCGAACCTTTTTTCTTTTTCCTGTAATCCAGTCTTCCTCTTCCTTTGTCTGCTTTTCTGTGAAAAGCTTTCAGACAAGATTTACAACCCCTGCTACACTCCAGTGTGCACACAAACATGCCAAAAGGAACTTAAATGTAACCTATACTTAATGTAACAGTAACCTATACTTTTTGGCAGTTTCAAAATCACCAACTAACACCGAGACAGAGGGGGGGGGAGGACCATTAAATAAAATAAAAACCCAGGCATTTAAAAAAAACTTCAAGAACTGACAGCTTTAATGAACACACCAACTTTATGAATTTCTTCAACTGTCTTCCACAAAAAAAAAAAAAAAAAAGTCATTCATGAGCTTGTACTTCACTGTGAAATAGTGAACAATCCTGTTGTGGTCCCATTTCTGAGAGCTTGAGGATGGTGAAATATTATTCTTAGATAAAGACAAAACTGGTTAGATGTGACATAAGGAGTCTAACAGCAGTTTTAAAAGAGTTATAGAGCTCAGTGACTAAGATGAAATGGGTAAATATTATCCTGGCCAACCCACAAAGGGATTTGCGTAAGGGAGGTACTTATGTGCAGAGAAAGGCAAAGTTTGCCATGTAAAAATGCAGCTCTCAGATGTACAATATCTGAAATATTGTTTTAGGATTTACATAACACAGGAAAAACAAGATGGCTGTACATGAGGTGGGTGACTTTTAGAGTGAGATTTCCCAGGATGACCCTTTAATGTAGGGAAGCTTGCTACAGTGGTTCTGTGGCTAAGGATCTGCGCCTGTGGGTGGAAGGTTGCCAGTCCAAATCCCACCGCTAGTGGAGGAATCCTACTCCGTTGGGCCCCTGAGCAAGACCCTCAACCCCAACCACTCCAGTGGTACCCTATAAATGGCTAACCCTGACCCCAAGCTTTTCTCCCTGGGTTACGTGAAAGATGAATTCCTACTGCAAGAAATATAGCTAATAATGTGATCTTAGCTCCTATTTCCACATCTTAAGAGGTGATATTTTAGCAACCAATAATCTTTGGTCTTGAAGAAACTGTGGTGGAAAGACTTACTTCCTGCAAATGGAATTTTGCTTCTGTTTTATGTGAACAGAAGTTAAGGTGGTGTCCTGCCTTATAACCAGTGCAGTCCCTACAGAGTCAAAGAACAAGGAATTAGCGTAAAAGGTCTCTTGCTTAGCTCAATGACTCCAACTTCAAACAATACTGCAAACTAGTATAAAAAGGTTTTGTGAACATACAGGCCAAAAGTGGAACATTTTAATAATTGCTTATACTTATATAGCACTTGTCTGGACACTCCCACTCCCACTCAAAGCACTTTAATGGGGACTCGTATCCACCACCAATGTGCAGCCCCCACCTGGATGATGCAACAGCAGCCATAGTGCACCAGAACACTCACCACACATCAGCTACCAGTGGGGAAGAGAACAGAGTGATAAAGCCAATTCATAGATGGGGATTATTAGGAGGCCAAGATTGGTGAAGGTCAATGGGAAATTTGGCCAGGATGCCAGGGTTACACCCCATCTTTTCAAGAAGCACCCTGGGATTTTTTTTTTTTTTAAATGACCACAGAGTCAGGGCCTCACTTTTATATCTCAGCCAAAGAAAGGTGCCCTTTTATCGTATAGTGTTTCCATCCCTACACTGGGGCATTAGGACCCACATAGATGGCAGGGTGAGCAACCCCTGCTGGCCTCCACTAACACCTCTTCCAGGAGAAACCTTAGTTTTTCCTCCCAGGAGATCTATCCACATACTGACCAGGCTCACACCTGCTTAGCTTCAGTAGTTTGCCCATTGGGAGTTGCCAAGTAACATTGATGTTAGCAAAATTAAATCAGATACAAACATATTATAGTACATCACTCACCATCCCTTACAGTCAAGCTTGGTAGTGTTAGCCTTATAGTGACACTATTATAGAAAACTATTTGAGTTTTCACTATTGATAATTATAAAATGGTTGTGGGGATTTTATTTCCAAGTTTTTCCCCCCTCCTTAAAACTTGGAAAATAAGAATATAAATACTATTATCCACACCCTCCCAAACACCATACCTCTTCAAACTCCCCCCCACCAATGTGATACTTATAAACTGGTACTGCTCCTCAAAACCTCCACAGTCCCTGAACTACTGTAAAAACAAAAAACAATTGTTAATCATGAGACTGAGAAGCCATTCAAGACTAATAGGAACCAAAGTGAAGCAAAGTACTGGCAAACTGCAGAAAAAAAAATCTATTTTCAGTGGGGCAATGCCCCAAAGCTACAGCAGATCAGTCAAATGATTCTCAAGGATCTTGAGAGCCTGATTGAATCGGGCAAGAGGAACAGGCAAACTGGTAGCTGGTAGAGACTTGCCCAAATCTGTGGCTGCTGCAATGGACTGGAGTCCCCTTCAGGCTGTATCCTCTTGCACCCATTGTATGCCAGTTCTCATGTGACCCTGTATTGGATAAAGTAGTTAAAAGAAAGGATGAACTTTAACTATTGCAAAAGGTGTGGTAACCAAATATTTAGTTCACAGGTTTGAACACTAATTTCTTACAGTTTGAAGTCTTCAATTTTGAAGACTCAGCTTTTTGAAAAACCAGTTTAAAAGACCATCACAAGGCAAATGTAAGTGGTGCAAAAAGCACAATTTGAGTCAGAGGCACTCCTGCCTTTAGCTAAAAATAAGGCTAATAGGTTTTCTGAATTCCACCATCACATGAAAGCCCCAACATCTGGTTCCTTAAGTCAAGGAAAGGATGTCAATACTCTAATGTTCCTATGAGAAGATATGCGTGATTCAGTTCTTACATTACCTCAAAGTTAAGTACATTACTTAAACCGATATCCAGCCAACAAAGCATTTTCTACAAATGTCAACCAGGTTTGACTGAGGATTAAGTCTTCCAGGGAAAAAAAAAAACTCTTCAAAGCCCAGATGGTTTGAAAATTCTCAATCTGTACACTTCCATTACACCATAGATGCTCATACTATAGAAAAATGAGCATGATGCAGCAAGAGCATTAAAAAGTTTTAGACTGGTATTTAGTTGATCCAGTCACTCAAATGGATACCAGGTAGGGAAACCTTAATCAAAAATTGGTTAAGTAGCCAGAAAGTGCACAATAGAAGTCAATCTGCAGCTCACCATAGATGAGTCAATACCTTTCCACAAGAGAACAGTGGGGTCAGTGCTGAAGCCAATGCATGAACCACAGATGGCCTGTAGATCAGTCTGCTCATCATAACACTTACACACTTGAGCACCCTATTAACATCTGGTGGATGGAACACCTTCAGTCTCCAAGATGTAGTAGTGGAAAAGCCTGCATAGCCCACCATGCAATTCTTCCAACCAATTTCCAGAAACTATCACTAATGCCCCAATCACTAAATCTTAGGAAGTCCTGAACAGAAGAATTCCTCTCTACTCTATCTTGTAACTTGTCCCTTTTATTCAGCTTAAACCTGTACACCCCCCCACAACTTTTCTTGGAATCAGTAGTAATCACTCTAGAAGGAATCACAATATTCTACTCAAATGACTTTCCTACATTAATCATTCTTCCACTAAAGAGACTATAAAGCTCAAATGAAAGCACCAGATGTCATAGGATTTTACCTCTGCTGTGTAGACTATTCAGAATTAATCCTGAATGCTCACAAAACTCCCTTCCTCTACAAGCCTTCACAAAGACAAGTTGCAATGTTCCTCCTGGCTGCTAATATACACCCGTTTACTAATCCAGGGGAGTAGCCAATTTCACTCATCCAATCATATTTGCTCTCTTCCTCATGTTGAATCTCACTCTCACCAGATGCCAATTATCCAGTTAAGCCAGCTGTGTCTCATTTATACTCAAATAGGTGGTTTTCAAACAAAGCCACCACTTTCATCATTACAGTCTGTAAACTGTCATTTTGCATCATTGACAATTAAAATTTTGCTTTTTGCTAGAACCTACAGATTTACCTGTTATGGCCCAAGCCCCATGAGTACACAAGCCAATGCAATTTTGCTTAAGTAGTCTGTTTTTAGTGATAATAAGATCATATTTTAATATATTTTTTCTGCTAATGCATAGGTTAGCAAAGCTTCACAAAACAAAACAATTTCTTTATGGTCATATCTACTTCAAATTGCATATATGGAAGAAGCTGAGTAAAATTAGTTACTGCTGGTTAATTATAAAGAAAGGTTACATTTACAGTCAGACAGGTACAGATTACAGCTCCTTAGAGTTTCAGTGAAACAGCCACGTCTTTAATTTGTATTGATATCATGTTGTTAGAAGAACTACAGACAACTAGTCTGTAGTTCTGGTGCACTATAGTTGCTGTTGCATCATGCAGGTGGATGCTGCACATTGGTGGTGGTGGAGGGGAGTCCCCATTACCTGTAAAGCGCTTTGAGTGGAGTGTCCAGAAAAGCGCTATATAAGTGTAAGCAATTACTATTATTAACTGTTTTGTAGTTTGTTTTGTTTCCCAATAATGAACAAAACATTCTTTTGCAGGTAGGTCAGAAGTCTTCCCTACTGTATTAGCACTTAATAACAAATAATTCACTGAGGTGATGGTTCCCTTTCTTCATCTTTAAAGATAAATCCATCCATTTTCTAAACCCCAGTGTCTACTACAGGGTTGCAGGGGGGGCAATGCCTAACCTGGCAAGCAATAGATGCAAGGCACGATACCCTAGATGGGACACCAGTACATTGCTGTGCACACACAAACACACCAGGGTCATTTTTTATTTTTTTTTACAGTAGCTAATTAACCTAGCAGAATGTCTTTGGACTGTGGGAGGAAACTGGAGCACCCAGAGGAAACCCATGGAAACACATACAAACTCCACACAAATCCACCCCAGAGACTGAACCCAGGGCCCCACGATCTGAACCAGCAATGCTAACCACTGTGCTACCATGTCACCCTCTACAGATAAATCTACATGCTAAATAGCTGAGATCATATCTTCTGGGTAACTTGCACCTACTGACTGTAGCAGGTAGGTTTTTATCAAAACCTCAAGCAGCATCCTCTCACGTTTTGCAGCACTAGGCCTGCTAGTTGACAGGATATTAACAGGAATAAATAAAGGTTTATTCCAGGCTGAAAAGAGAAGATAGGAAACGCAACGTTTCAGCTGTGGAGCCTTCTTCGGGTGTGAGCTACGTACTTGAACTAATTCAGTATAACAGTATTATTATCACATTCCCTAGATGACCCTGGTATATGGATTTTCATTCCACTTTCTGCAATCTTTTCCCATTTTAAATTTTTGCAAACAGCTTTTCAAAGTTGGTTTTGTTTGCTGTTTTTGGAGGAAAACACAGACTTATCCAAAGTTTTAAGTTAGGGTGACACACATTATGTAGTGGTTTAACTGTAAATTGAAATCACCCTACATTTTTAATTACAGTACTGATTCCAATCCTACAAACAGGTCTTTTAAGATAGCCACTAGATGGTGCCAAAATCACCTAGGGGGAAGGCAAAATGTATGTGTAGATTTATGTATTTCCAAAACTGAATCTGCTTTGCTTCACTCGTGCAGTCTTTTTCTATATTGCTGGTAATCTACACATTCCATTTTTCTAGCATATCTTGATCCACTGCCTTTAGCATAATAAAACCAGCTTCAGGTGACAACATTTATTTTGTTGTCAACACTATAGCATGCACACTGATATAACTTGATAACCGAATAACATAATCCATAACTATACAACAGATTATACTCTTCAATGAATAAAAATTCTATTTAAATAAAATGTTTAAATATGTAATCTATATTGCATTATATAGCTAATCTATGTAATTGTGAACAGGCAGCACAGTGATGCAGTAGTTAGCATTTCTACTTTGCAGTGTTGAGATCCTGAGTTCAATTCTTGGGCTGCTATCTGCATGAAGTTTGTATGCTCTCCTTGTGCTCACTTTTTTCATTGGGTGCTCAGGTTTCCTCCCACATTCCAAAGACATACTAGGTTAATTGGTTTCTGTGAAAATTGTTCCTGGAATGTGTGCATGTCTGTATCTGTGTGTGCTCTGCAGTGGACCAGCATCTTTTTTGGGGGTGTATCCTGCCTTTTACCCATAGCATTCTGGGATAGGCTTTTGCCCCCTCATGACCCTTAATTGGATAAAGCAGTTAGAACATGTTGGATGTGTTTTTGAGCTCCACATACGTAAGTAGAAGTGTAAAAAATTACTTGAAGTGTAAAAAAATATGACCTCTTAATCTCTTAGTGACAACCAAGCCCTCTTGATAAGAGCACTGGCAGCTAGCATGCCAATTACCAGAAAATGTGTGACCTTCTAAGGACTATGCTAGACTTTTTTTCAATCAGTGCAGCTGTAGTATGTCTGAGAAAATGTTTTATGTCAGCAACATGTTAGATTCTGGACAACATTCTAAAACAGAGTTGTAGGTCCATTGATAACTATTTCATATTTGAAATTTCATATATGTGTGTATTGAAATAAACTCTCAGAATAGTTTATTGTATGAGCAGCTGCATTACTCTCTCACATGATTTATGCCTAACTTTTTGTATTCTCTGTTTATATCAAAATATTTTTTTCCTGTAAGCTTCAAATGAATTTTAAATATTCAGACTATAATGGCGGAAATCTCCTGCAGTTGACAGCACATCGATATATGGGAAAATATTGCCATATGTATAGCATAAATAAATTTTATTTCTCATTTCATTGGAACCCCTGAAGAATACTGTAGGTGTGTAGTTACAGTATGAATTTATTTTTATTATTCACAAAACCAAGAGAGAACTTAGTTCTAGACTATTTATCTTCTCAATCTTCTATTGTATTCAGGAAGATAATATAATATCTCAATAACTACTAAATTCCAGCATGTTTTTATTAGCAATTCCTGACTCCCTTACCTTTATTAAAAGGCTTATTTACTTTTGTGTAATCATATTTTTACTTATTTAGAGATGCCAAACGGTCTTAAAGTAAGTTACTTAATCGAGCATAATTTTTTAAAGAGGTTCATAAAACGATTCAACATTAATCCTACTAAGACTGACTAGATTTACCTCCCACTTGCTGAGTGGACCTTTATCTATCAACAATGTATGAATTTTATATTACTTTATTAATTAGTACCATATATAATTGGGTATCTCTTTTTCCTTTTTTTCTTAAGTCAGCCATCTTTGTCATCATTATTTCTGAAGAAAAATTAAAATTTATTATTTTGTGTAATATTCAGTCAGTAGAACTATATTCATTTTTGTGCTATTTGGTTCAGAAGTCTTAGTAACATTTTTTTTCTAAATAAAAGTTATTGTCTAATCTCAGGGAGTTCAATTAGAAATCCATTTAAATTTGAACTTTCTACAGAGCAATTAAAACTTTCTAAAGAGCAATTAAATGTTTTTGAGTAAAAGCAAAATGTCCTGTCCTTTAAATAACCTTGGAAAATGTAACACCATACTAACACACTGTAATTCTTTCACAGTGTGTCAGGACATCACACTTAGGGAGCTAAAAACTGGTGGCTTTTTTCCTGCACTTGACTAGTAAGCCTAACTCTTTCTGGTGGTCGCTGACCTCATCCAAGTGACCCACTTCAAAAGCCTTAGATCTTTAAGATTTAAAAGCACTGAACCAGTAAAGCTTTCATTCCAAACACATTTTTTTTTAGTGAGGCACTGCAATGAGATTTTTGTCTTTCTTCTTTGCCTATTTGAAGGTAACCTATTGACCCAGGCGTGAGCAGCACTGTCTACATCAGGGTCAAGAGGTCACAAAAGGAGCTCACACATCCTTTCAGGAACTTCTGACCTCCCTTAAAGATCCCTTCAGGTTTGGGTTTCACAAAGAGACCCCTACCCCCACAGCCATCCTGTATTGTGGAAGTGGGGCCAAGCAAAGGGGAATGGATTCAGACCTCTGGAGAAAGCAAGAGGAGGAAAAAAATAAAAGGGAGTATTGCCCTCCATTGTTAGCTTAATCCTCCTCCATCCCACCATCATTTAACACCTTTCAATAGTAAAACCTACCACGCTGGCTTTTCTATTCACACACTCCATGTTCCTTCCCTTCACGGCCCATGAACAACACTGTAGTTCCCAGACTGTGTTAAATCTGCCATTGAAAGGCAAACGAAAAAGGTCCGTGCAGTAGTGAGGCCATCCCTCAGTCAGCTACTGGCTGGGCCCCAATCTTTGTCATGAGCAATGGCCTGCTGTCACAGCCTGGAAGTCTCTCAGAAGGTAAACACATCTAATTCGGTTATCACTCATTGTCATAAAGGTATTTGTTCATCTAAATAGTACTCAGAAGCATCAGCAATATTTTAGCTCAGATGAAACTCTTGGGTTTTATTGTCTGTTAATTGAGACCACCCTCCTCCTCAGGTCAACTAAAATCTGCACAAAAACAGGCTTTACCACCATATTTTGCTGTGTTTACACAGAATGGACACATTTCAAAGCAAATAGTGCGTTGGGCAAGTTAAATATGAATGTTCACAGGTGTTTTCAAAAAACACTTCTTGAAATTCTTTCTAGGGGATGTGTAATGCTCAAGAAAGTATGCTTCTAAGTGTAAAATTAAGCAAATCTTTAAAGTGAAAATAATACAGTGGAGTTTATATTTACTGCTATGGAATTCCATTGATTGATTCCAATTCAGGAGGAAGTTGTTTTCCTGTGGAAAGTCTTGCAGTGTTTTTCAGACAAACAGGAGATTGTAGGCTACCTGTCATGTCAGATGACTGTTGCGTAATTATACTATGGTGTCATTTATCTGAAGTGATTGCATTTCAGCAGTTAAACTACACCTGTTGATCCTGGAACTCGTTTCAACCTGGTGATGGTTCTGAAGGGAGGTTGCAGTATGGATATAGGATAGATGACATAGGGCAAAAAGTGCTCTTGGTATCAATGAACATGTGCTCCTGTTATCTGTTAAATACCACTGTCCTCTGTTCTTTTTAGCCTTTGTCATAACCCTTGCACAAACATTGAGTAGAGAGTTAAATGGAATAGCAGTGTTCTGTTACCCCTGCAAGACTATTTTGTGGAGAGAGCCACTATGGTATGATCCAGGTTCATATTTAAGGGGGTGCCTCAATCTTTTTGAGCCAACATTGGCATGCAGTGCTCACAGCAACTGTAAAGCAAAAATATTTTGCCACAGTCATGACAGAAAAGTAATGTTAAAAGCTGTTACCAAATAATAACAGCAAAATTATAATGTAACACTAATGTTGCATTTATAAATTCATAAAAGTATCCTAATTTAACATTTTAACATTGAGTTTCCTTCTTTAAACTATTTTGGTTTTATAAATGAGAACTGTTTTGGGACAAGTTTAAAACAAGTGAAATTGTAACCCCAAAATAAACCATAACAACAATATGAAATTTGACAACTCTGAACATATTCTGGTATCCACAGTCAGGTTTTTAAACAGAAACTTCTGAATCAACAACTAATATGATAAAACTACTGAGTTTTCTTACAGGTGGTTTACCTTGTTGAAAACATAAAATGTAGGCTCCTTATGTGACCCTAATCTGGCCTAGAAGAAGTAACAATTCTAGTTTCTGCCTAAATAAAAATGGTGCTGTTATACAGACATTTAGGAGGAAGTCAAATTGTAATCCAGCTCTTCCTCTCTTATAAATAACTATTTGACCTGCCGAACACCCCTATGTGTACACCTTTTCTCACATTTGGAGTTCTGGATTTGTCAGAGACTGGCATGTCTTGCACTCGGTGTTCTTACTTGTCTTGCTCCTGTCCTCTCCCATGTTCCTTGCTTTGCTCACACCCTTGCTTCTTAATGGCCTTTTCTAGCATGGCCACAGTACTCTGTGATCCTACCCACATTTGCCTCCTTCACACTGAGAGGGGAGTCACCTTCTCACCTGCGTGAACCACTATCTCTTCAAACTCAACGTCTGTACAGAAAACAACGAGCTCCCTACACCTACAGTACCATGATGCCAATTGCTTGTTTCCACTAGTGGTGCCACTCCCTGGGACTTTCTCCCTTTCTCTCGTCCTGTGTCTCCATTTCTGGTCAAACATCCAACCCACTGAAATTACTGCCCCATTACCATTACTTCATTACTTAATCTCTTCATCCCCAGTGCTCCTTTTCACTGTCCCTGCAGGTGTTGTCCTGGTCTCAGATGCTTAGTCTGTCATGAAAGTGTGAGCCCACAGTGTTAGTCTGTACTGGTCCCTGGCTCTTAGTTCTAAACCCTTGTTTCCCCCTCCCCCCACAGTCTTGTGTATCCCTTTATATTTGACATTTAGGTGCATTAATTCGAATTTAACTGTACTACTGATTAGCATTTCAGACCTGGTGTGAAAAGGAGTTTGGTCATGGTATGTTGCTACACATATTATTTTCATGGGCAGCATGGTGGCACACTGGTTAGCATTCCTCCCTTGCGGTGCTGGGTTTAGTGCCAACCTGGGATGCTATCTATGTGGAGTTTTTATGTTCTATCCATGTTTGCTTGGGTTTCCTCTAGGTGCTCCAGTTTCCTTCCACAGTCCAAAGACATACCGGTAACATATATGGCTTCTGGGAAAATTGGCTCTCGTGTGAGTTGTGAGTGTGTGCCCATACGTGACAGTCAGTGGACTGACCTCCCATCCAGGGTGTACCCTGCCTTGTGACTGTTGCTCCCCAGGATGGGCACCGATTCCCACGCAACCTTTCTTAGGGTTAAGCTTCAGCTTTAAGAAGGCCAGAGGCAGTTCTAAAAGTGGTTCAGATTTACACATTTCAAAACACACTCAGTGGCAGCATCAGCTGGCTATTGATGAGATAGAGATCACTTTATTAGCCATATACAATTTCTTGCATTAGGAATTTGTCTTTTCACATACCCCAACTTGCTCTCTGTGAGACACACAAACAGAGAGAAGCTTGGGGTCAGAGCACAGGGTCAGCCATTTTACAGCACCCCTCGAGCAGTTGGGGTTACTCAGGGGCCCAATGGAGTAGGATTCTCTTCCAGCTGCAGGATTTGAACCGGTAACCTTCTAGCCACAGGCACAGGTCCTTAGCAACAGAGCCACCGCTCCGCCTCTTTTTTTTAAGAGAAGGGGGTGAAGTTGGAATCTAAGATAATTGGTTCCTAAGGCAAGTCTCCTTTGTAGGATTTTTGCTTCCCAGGGAGGGAGGTTTTTGTTTCTTCATTATTATTATTGAAATATTTTAAAAGCAGCATTCTCTTAAACTGGGGGTATTGTGCATTGTGGCAGATAGCAACAAAAGCTCCTGCACTGGTTATTTAATACATAAACTTTCCATAACACAATTTCAATTTGTTTTGTTTTTTGGAAAGAAAGGCTATTAGTGCTACAGCATCACAAGTATAATAAACTGATTTTATCATCATATTGGTATGTGAGTCCAAGAGCTAATTGTACTCCCTAAAATGGAACTGAGTCAATTAGATTGTTTTTTCCCCTAAACAAATTAAATTATAACATGCACACTCAAGCAAATCAAACGAATTATCCATGCTTTCTATAAATAATGCATAGTCCTAGTACTTACTAGTTTTTAATATGGGATTGGCTTTCAATTTAGTATTAATTCTGACTCCTCGATATAAAAAGAACATTTACAACACGAAAAAGCAATTTGCTTTAATAGCTATTATATGAGTTTAATGTCAGGAACACAGAAAAGCAAAACAATGTGCCTCTGGCAGTGAAAGGACAAAAGTCTGTTTCAATAGTTTAAAGTGAGACATACTGTATGTGTTTCAGGTACTACAAGCACTCAAGATTAATAATTCCTTTGGGTCTGATGGCACCAATTACCAATTGTACTCTTCAAACAGATGTTTAAAACAGCTGTAGTACCCAGGGACTGGAAGAGTGATCAATAGTGTCTATCCATGAAATTGATCATCAGGAAATTCCTAATTAAAGATAAAGATAACCCATATAAACGTATAACGCATAGACATATTTAAGATAACATGATCGAACAGTTAACACCCTCACATGAATAAGTACGTGAACCGTTGTCTTCAATTAGACATTTCCAGTAACTGATTATCTGTCTTTCACATGAAAATTTAAAACCAAAAACAAGTTGCAGTTCTTTATCAAAAATGTTGTGAGACTATGAAACTTTCTTCTTTTAAGAAAATGACTGGGATAAATTAACTACTAAGTACCAAACAGGATAGATGAGCCAAAGGCTTTCTTTCATTTGTGACTTTTCTTATAAAGATATGTACTGTATATTAGGGTAGTATTCACAATCACAACCACTGAATCATTCTGAGGAGCCCTGAGACACAATCCACATAAAAAAATAGTGGAAAAAACATGAGAGAATTGTTACAAACATTTTCAAAGTGATGGTTGGCTTACGCTGTGTGTTGTTCTTATGAAGCACCAAATGTAAAAAAATATGTGCAAAAAGATGTTTAAGCCTTACTGTAATTATTATCTATGCAAAGTTTGGTAATTAACTAAGGTATGACAAAGAAAATACTTTTACATAGTATAAAATGTTTATATGTGAGTTTGCATGCGTAAAGATATACAGTATAAGGTTTATGAACTTTACTTACTCTGCAGAAATGCTACTGAAGGAGTTAGGCTGCACTGTGAGTACACCTGGGCATTCTGGTTCCTTCCATTTACCATGATATGATAAAAGGTAGTAGACCAGACTCACTCAATATAACGAGAGATTACGATAGTTAATATTATTGTGCCCAGTCTTTATTTTGAATCTGGAGTTAAACAGTTTGTTTATTTGTTTTGTTCATACCTGAACATGCCTGAACCAAAATGTATATCTCCCAGCCAGTGGTAGGTACTTGGCAGCAATGATGTTCTCTCTGCCCAATAGGTCGCAGAGTAATAATATACTGAAGACACAATACTGTATATGGGTTGCCTGCAATAATGCTGTCAAGATGTCCTTAGGGTCAGTTAAGGATGGTTGAACTAAGGGTCAAGGCATTTTTATACTTCCTTTTATAGGAAAAGATGCTGTACTGGGCAGGTGGTGGTAGCCAATTTAGTTTACAGTGGCAGTCTGCATTCCACTGGGACAAGAGACAGGAAACAGCATGTTGCTGACAAATATCAGTAAAATGCCATTCCAGCAGTGTGCTGTCTCAACCCACTTTGTCTCAAGGGACTACGTAAAGAGTTTCAGACAGACCAACTCTAAAGAGTCAGTGAATTTCTTACAAGCCATAGTATTCTTGGTTTCCCGCTGTAGCCTTTTTTCTTGTGAACAGTTCTATGAGAACATCCTTAACTGCCTCAGGTTACTGCTTATGTTTCCCACTTAAGGTTTTACTGCTTAAGGCCACTTTTTACCCGAGGGGTAACTCCAGACCTATTGTCCATGAACCTTTTGTAGAAAAAAAATGTTTCAGAATGAAACAGTATTCTTCAACAGTAAGAAAAAGTATTCAGTAGCACAGTCTACTTTATTAAACTTAGATTAAATTTAAAAAAGTTAAATCAACTACAGCAAATCCCATTATTTTAACTGAATGAGTCTTTGCAACAACAGTTTTATTTGTTGTGCTTTTTTTTTGAAGATTTAGAGTCTTTTATTTTTGTTTCTCACCACTAATGAACACAGACATATCTTTAAAAAATGTAACTCTCAAAATTAGCTGGTTATATTTTTCTTTCTTTGCTGTACCATACTTGTCAGTTTGTTAGTGCAGTGTCAAGCAATTCAGTATACTTTTCAACCATAGTAATGCTGTCCAGCCTGTAGACGGAATGCTTAAGTAAGTAGACTACTAGTCTCTCTATTCTCACTCTGTGGTTCAGTTAAACCTATGCCAGCTATGTTTAACCACAATAAAATGAGATATTATTCTATGTGTCCCACACAGATGCACTATTTAATTTTTGAAAAATGATGAGACAAACAAGGATTTACAGTAAGTCAACAGACAAATGACAAAAATAAGTATTTTCAGTGTTTGACCAACTGTAAATGTCATTAATTCAACATCTCTAAACTCGTTAAATCTCAGACATTTTTCATTCAGAAAATATACAAGATATCTTCAAATTAAGTTCACATATAAAATTATTTATTAATTTAATGGTATTGTCCATCCAAAAGAGTGGAAATTTGTCTTTGGCATTACCATAAAAAACTACAATGTTTATTCATGATTTAAAACGGTAATTATTGCATTTTGTGACTTTATTGTATTTATCTTGCATCTGTTAGTCTATCTAACATAAATGATGCATATGTGAGGATATTCAACTTTGAGGTATTGACAAGACACAATCAAATTAATTTTAATGGTGAAAACTTTATACTGTACTTTACGTAGTATATACAGTAAAAGAGGTGTCTGTGGATTAGGTGTCTCTCAATATTTAGCACAGGAAAATAAATAAGAAATACAATTTGACTTAGACCACAGTTTATAACACAGAACTTAAGTTAAATGAATAAAGTTAAACAGAAAATGACTTGATACAAAATGGAAGTAATTCTTTTGTATTTCTAGCTAAGTGATATTAGGCTTGCTGGACAGTCAAAGAATAGCTTTAGGGATCCTAGCTCTCAGTACAGAAATATGAGTCTCTGGGCCCTTATCCTGGCACTTTTCTGTCACCTGCCGGATTATAACCTAGACAACTGTTATCACACAGAACCATAACTCAATAAAGCCCAGGTCCAGCTTAAAATAAAAAAAAACCTTCATAATGAGTCAATTCTTACAGAGCACCTGAGCTGTATTGTGGTAATATGAGAAGGAAGAAATAAATCCCGAAGTGGATGGGTAATTTTTCATACTTCTTTTTTGTGCTTATGCATGAGCGTTTGTGCTCAACAACAATCAGTTCTAAATAATCTTGTCAGCATGCACTAACAGGCCCTGCAAAATTAAATATAAAACTAATGTAATTGTTAGTTTACATTTTAAAACACACAACTGAATAAGTGACATTTTATGTAAAGTAAAAATTGTTTTAACTGACACTTTAGTGTTTATTTTAAAGCACCCTTTAAGATGATGTGCTGACTTCAAAGTTCGTTTGAAAGTGAAAAAGTATTACTTTTATGTTTGTGTTCTCTTCATGAAAAACAAAAAGTTGAAGTCACAAATGGTCACACCCTTTGTTCTTGTTAATACTGATCCTTGAAATCTCTGTCATAAATAGAAAAAAATATTCCTCCCACCAGTATTCATTCTATGTAAGTGTTCATTCTCCTAATTTCAATATTTTTTTGCAGAAGGCCACCATACAGATACAAATATTGATTCATGTCTGAATTTCCACTTAGACATTTGCATAACATTTGTGTATTGTATTCTGATGCACAAAAATAGCTCTGTGGAGAATCCTTAATTCTGAACAATGTCTCTCACTCTGATAAAGAGGAAACATTTCCAATAAGGATTTAAAGTCATGCCCTGCTCTTCAGTAACGACTCCAAATGGGATGATTTATTCCATCTTGCAAAACAGACAAGAGGTCAGGGTTTAGAATATGTCTCATTATCAATTTATAATATGGGTTAGTTTTGCCAGGGTTTTACAAGTATTCTCTAGTCAAGGCTACCCACTATAATTTTGAATTGTATTTTATTTTGTTATTACTGATATATTCCTTCCTTTCAGGTCAAAATGAGATGATTGAAAAAATGCATCAATCCTTCATTTGTGAACGTGAGGTGTTAAATTGCACCTCAAGGTGAAATGTGTCCTTATTTGTGTGTGTTTGAAAGGAAAGATTTGAGAAGGAGGGGGAGGTGCAAACTGTTTGTGTTTCCAGTGTTTCATGATTATGTTCTTATCCACTCCTCCTTTTACAGTTTTTTTCACATTTCGACATGGTAAAACTACTGGGGATCTATCTATATTTAAAGTAGTTAAAATTATGAGAACACCTGAAAATATTATACCAAAGTAGCATTATAAATAAACATTTAAACATTACCAGTAGTATACATCTTCTATCCTTTCTTACATAATGTGTGTTACTAGAGTTATTCCTAATTGGCTGTATCCATTTACAAAAAGTCAAGGTGCAATTAAAATTAATATTTACCTGCTTAGTTAGGTAAGAGTTTTTGAAATTGCGATACTGAAGCAGGCTAGCAAAAGAAAATCACACTTAAATCCTCTTTTTTGTGACTGTACTCTGCATGAATGTTGAGAAGCTAGGTATAGTGATTCACTGTGATTCACTTATTCAAAAAGATCTTTTTTTTCACTGTGACGTTCTCAAAAGCTATCATGTGAGCAGGCATACAGTGCTGAGTTGGTAATATTCAGACATTGGCTCTAAATGCATAAATGCAAGTGGGTGTTCATTCATAAGCAAGCCAGGAAGTGTCTTCAGATTTGTGTGCAACTGTCTCTCTGATATTTATTAAATACTAATGGTATTTGTTTAGCAATTAGGCAGTGCTGATCTTTTCTTAAGGTGGCAGTGATAAGTTTAACTTAAAACCCAAGGGGTGGAGTGGTGGTTCTGTGGCTAAGGATCTGTGCCTGTGGCTAGAAGGTTGCTGGTTCAAATCCTGCAGCTGGCAGAGGAATCCTACTCCATTGGGCCCCTGAGTAAGGCCCTTAACCCCAACTGCTCCAGGGGTGCTGTGCAATAGCTCACCCTGTGCTCTGACACCAGGCTTCTCTCCCTGTCTATGTGTCTCATGGAGAGCAAGCTGGGGTAGTGATGTTATGCACATGAAGACAATGCAAGAAAATAACTGCCTACAAATGAATCCATGGCAAGTGTCACCTTGAATCATAAGGTTTTCAATTGCATTAAGAAGGAGTCAAAGTCTGGATCCACTGGAGTCAGTCTGTGGTGTGAAGTGTCAGATTGATAGAGGGATCCTCTATCTTATGACATTGTCATAAAGAGAAAATAAACCCTTGACAGTTAAATAATTATATTTTGTGATGGAATAACTTAACAAAGTAAAAAAGTTTAGGATAATCACAAGTGTATATTGACATTGAGGATTATGGTAAATTAGTTTAATATTTTGGTTTGCTTAAAAAAAACCTGTAATGTTTACTATATGCAGTTTATGAATACATACATATTACTTCTTACAACAGAATCGAAAGTAAATGTTTAATTCTATTCACAAACAAGGCTATTATTTCCCCTACAAAGGTCATCCTGCCTACTTCATTTAACCCTATCAAGAGTGACTTTCTGACTTAAGTTTGATGACACACTAAATTCCTTCAAGAATATGTCTGTAAACTCTGAATTTTATTTGGAAATATACCATATTCCATTTGAGAAAGGAAGATTTGTGTTATAAAATACCCAGACAAAGAGACAGATTGTTAGTTTATTTAAAACGTTTCCAGATTACGGTGAGTTAAGAACAGCACTTGTAGTGAATTATGGGTGTTAACATTAATTAACCCATCTGTAAAATCACATCACAAAATCACAGGAGACTGAACTATATGTCATAAGTCATAGAAAACAGTTCTCAATATTTATACCCAGGATAGATAATACAAAAGAAAGTTATTATATTGTAAACAAGGTTTAAATGATTAAAAAATTAATTGTTTTGGGAAGTTGTTAATTTATTAAACCATTTCATGCATACTTAAAACTAGGATAAATTACTCATAATTAGTGATTATAATTCATAATAGTGATAATTAGTGACTGACTTTACATAAATAAGAGTTTGAGTGCTATTAATCATCTGTGCTTAGTACTCAATTTTAAACCCTTTTGCTTTCAATTATCTATTTTGAATACAGCTGGAATATTAAAATTAGAATTTAGTGCACCTTTAGCAAAAGCTACTGTACCTATTGTAGACCTATTGTGTTCTCTTTAGTCTGTTCATTTTATGCCAAAATTCCAGTTGTGGGTGGTTAAAACTGACTAACATTGTTTTTCCAAGTCTGAAAAAAGCTCAAGAGAGGAGATATGAATGTGACTAAAATGTAATTTATGTAACAGCTCTGCTAAGGGCAATGTGGGCTGATCATAATGGGGTTTTTTAGTTATTTTTAACTCGTTTTTTTTTAAATAAATGGTAATTACTATTTTAATCCTTTCCACAGTACTGTGTGGGCCTTTTGAAGAAGGAATACAATATGATTCATTTCATTCTGATTTCTTTTATAAACTGTCCTCTGCTGAATTACAATGGAACCTAAGAATTAATCAAATGCCTATAAAAGCACCTTTTATAAATGTCAAATTGGAATCATACAATAAAAAGGAAAAAGAAAAGAGAAACAGGTTCACGATTGCAGTACTCAGTAAATCAACACAGCAGACAGCATAGTCATTTCATCCACAGTTAATGTTCTAGCAACACCTAGGATTGAAATATTGGTGTGTTTTTTTTCCAGAAGACTAGAAGAGACGAACCTGTGTCACAGAGAAAGCAACCAAGCCAAAGTCTTCAGCCATCCAGTTCTCAGAGGGTCCGAGGAATGTAAGATCAGATCTCAGATCTGTATGTTACAAAAATATATGTGACATACCAATCTGTAAACAATAGATTAAATCCTCGTGAATAAGTTATCATTTATCAGGTAGGATATTGTCACGCAGTGAAAAACTGTTTTTTTGGGGGGGTTGCTTATGCTGTATAAGCCAGTGTTTTTGGTGTCAGTTTTGTCCCCCTAATCAAAGTCTTCAAAGCACAAATAGTGGTGGTGAATGCCAATCAACAACTGCTGGCCACACAGGCTGCTCATACGCATGATGGATGGCACGTGGAGGTGTGTGCGGTGGTGCTGAGCCAGTGCAGATCAGGCCAGGGTCAGAGGGGGGGCAGGAAGAGATCAAAGGAGAGACAGAGCTCCCCGACACCTGGCCATCTGCATGCAGGCAGTTAGCCCCAAGCCGAGCTTAATTAGCTCTGCCTACACCGGGGACATCACAAGGACACTTCCACCCCTGATAAGAATTCCTGGACCATGGCTTGGAAAGGACTCTAAACATCCCAGTTAAAAGGGAGAATTGACAGAGAAGAATTAGCACCACTGGACACAGAAGAGGACTTGGTCACCACAGATGGAGCAGCAGCAGAGGAAGGCTGTGGTATTGTCTTCCTCTGTATTTGGAGAGGGTTGTGGTATCTGTGTTCATGTGTTTCTGTGAGTGTATGTGTCCCTTTCATGATTAGATAAAAGTTACTAATCTTGAGTGTGATTGTAAGTGGAATAAAAACAGTTATGTACTGTAGGATAACTGTCTTGACTAGTCTGTGGGTGCACTGGTAGATCTGAGAGATGTAAAGAATCTGTTGCAGATTCTTCAAATTGTTAGGGGGTGTTGTTGACTACAAAGCTAAAAGAGTCCTGCAATTTGGGTTCGCTATTTGAATGTCCGGGAATGTTCAGAAAGATCAAAGCAAGCAATAAGGTATTGTATCATTATCTTTGGTCATTGACCACCCAGAAGGTTACATGTGGTCAAGCTTCAAGCATTTGCTATAAGCTAGAGATGTAATTTAAACAAAGGAACATACATTCACATGCTGTTGGAATGTAATGCATTTTATCACTTTTGGATGAATATGCTTAAAAACATTACAGACATCAGTAACAGGACTGTAGAGCTTGATTGAGCTACATGTATTTTATGCGTTGTGGTGTAAATGCTTTAAAAACACAACCAAAATAAACAGGGCAGTTAAAAAGACTTAAAAATGTATCTCTGTTGTTTTGACTGTCGCCAAACTAATACTACTAAGTTTAAAAGACCAAATATCTCTGGGTGAAACCGTCAGATACAAATATTGTCTTTTTAATAACATTTAAAAATCAAATTTCCATATACCCAAACTTTTAGGAGCTACCATCTTTCTGGAATTAAGACTATATTATTGTGATTGAAAGATTACAAATATTAGTTTCGCTTTCATGCCGATAATAGTATTCAAATTCCTTTTTAAATTAAGGGAAGATTAAATAATTATATGCTTAAAAATATTAATAAAACAGACTATTTAGTACATCACTCGAGAAATTTCCGGATGTTCCCCATGATTACATCTAGGAACTAGCTTTCACCCCAGAGCTGAGCTATGATTTAAGAGCATAAATGAGAAAGCGAAAGCACTGTGCTTTTGGACCATCCATCCATCTGTTGAAAGTAGACTCATAAGACACACCCTAACTACTTCAATAAATCTTGTATTTTTTACATAAGTGTTCTATATAAACAAGGGTTCTATATAAACATGTGCTTTTTTTTGAAGATTTAGAGTCTTTTATTTTTGTTTCTCACCACTAATGAACACAGACATATCTTTAAAAAATGTAACTCAGGTCTAATCACCTTAGACAATGATTAATTCTGCAAAAATCTAGTATATAATCTAGTATATAATGTTGGTATCTCTGACAGAAAGATGGGTTTTCAATGCAATATAATAGCTGCTCTAGAGAAGATCTGTCACTTCACTGTCCAAACTTTGTGATTATTGTTTCTCTCTCTTTAGAGGAGCTAATTTAATTTGAAGGGTTGCAGCTGTCAACACAAGCTCATAATAGCAAGCCTGGGTGGAGACAAAATAAATTTTATTTACAGTCACAATTCCAGAGACTGTACACAAAAAAAAAATCTGTCGGCTCCTACAAAGATTAATGACGGAAATGCCTTCTTTCACCAGATTTCAGGCTGCTGAAACACTGTTTTCCTGAGTAGGATTATCCTCTACTAAGAGTCCCCACTGATTTAAGCTAATCGTCTGGGAAAGGGAGAAAACTGAATGATGTGGTGTTCTTGGTGTGAAGACAGTTTAACCAGGTGTAGATACCTAAAAAAATATGTAAAAAAGTGTCATTTATTGATATATAAAAATAATCCCAGCTTTATCACCTTCTGACCTGGGCTGTAAGTGGTGATGGAGGACTGGTAGGTGGCAATCTTCACTTTGTAGGATAATTATTTTGCTTCCTTCAATGTCATCAAGTCCTGACTACTCAAAGTTATTATTATTATTATTATTATTAATAATAATAATAATAATAATAATGCTTAATTTATTAGGCAGTTTCTCATTTCTCTGTCTAATCCGATGTGCTACTGGTTCATAGTGATTGTCTTGTATCACGAAGGAGGATGGAAGCATGGGACCCAATCCTACAAATAAAGCTCTTTGGGATCCTTTGGGATGAGAAGTGCCTAATAAATCTAAGGGATTAATATTATGACTACTAAGGAATATGTAAGTACTGTTACAATGAACACTGAGAACTGTGCTCTCAAGCATTACCGCAAATCATTATTATCCATGAAAGTGCTGCTTCAGCTCCGACTTTAAAAACTGTTAACTACAATGCTAAAAATCTCCAATCTAGCATCAGGGTTAACAGGTGCCTGTTAATCAGGAAAAGTAGATTAAGGAAGATTAGTGTTCGCATTAGTGCATGAGAAACAAAGGTAAGAGTCTGAAAAGTTTTCTGAGAACTGTGAGACAAAAATGGCAAGAGGGTATTTTCAGTATTTTAAACCTGTATCTTAATTCTATTGTTTGAAAATAATTAAACTAAATAAAACTCATTATTAAACAATTAAACATGTCCCCAACAATTAATTCAATGTGTTTTTTATAACTTTATATGCATGCAAAAAACCTTAAGAGGAGGGCAACAAGTTAATATTTCATGCATATTATATTTTATTACTGTAATAAAAAGAATTTATAGTATTTTTAATTAATTTTAAAAGGAACCTCAAATCACCTTTCTTATAGGAGAGGAATCACTTCTCTTAAATACTATCCAGTTGTGCCCACGGTTTCTCACAGCAGCATTTATGTACCAGCAGCCTGACAAACACTAAATGAGGCAGAGAAAAAATAAATTGCTTCACCAGTTGGATTAAGATCAACTGGCTAAACCAAATTGTGCAACACCAAAGGGTTAACCATCTTATAAGAATAAAATCATGTAAATCCTTAAGGATTGCATTAAACTCTCCAACTTGGAATATTTAATTACGATTCAGGCCTCCACTATTAGACATGAAGAACACTTGTAGTCTTTGCTATTTGATTCTTAAAAAATGTCCACTCATTTTTTGCACTGTGATCCTACATTGTAAATAGTTTTGCAGCCAGATGAAGGATGAGTTCATCCCTCACTGATAACACCCAGTCCCCAAGGCCCTGGGCCAACAGCAGAGCTTCTCGACTTGGGATAAATCTATGCTGATCAGAGAGATTCAAACCACAGACATTTTATTACACAACCAGGTTATGAACCAGAAGCTTACAGCATTTGTGTAGAATACTAAAATCCAGCACACCTGCACTGTTGTTTATAATCTAGCAAGATGTTACTGCTCTGAAAAAAAATGCTTCATACTAAAACAGCTAAAGCATGTTTTAGATTATTTCCTGTCATTTCGATGTGCTCATACTGTTGAATACCATATATAGAAAACACACTGAAATCAGTTGTAGCCCCTCACTCAATGTTTTCTGTCTCTTAGATCATTTTACATTCAGCTTTCAAGTTTAAATTGTGAATTTCTTAAGAAGAAAATAAGCGCCGAGGTAAATGTTTCATTTCATTCCCAACACTTTGTAGCACAGGTAGCAAATGCATATTGGAGCCGAGATAGGTTTCAGAGATAATGGATTCCCTGGGGAGGACAGGCCTCTCACAGGCACTTCCATATTCTTCACTTATTGGGGTGGCTTGAAGTAAGTTTGGTTCTTTATGTAAAAGCTACATAAAGCAGGGAATCATGAACATTTTTTGAACTGATGTGATTTTTTAATGTATGTAGGTTGGGGACAGGGGGCTTTTCCAGAAACTGCTTTGTAGCAGGACCTCCAATATTTTTTTGTCCAAATAAAGACATGTTTTTTCTTGATAGTCTCTGGTCAGAGAAACCTTAGGATTAACTATTCTTCACTGTACAAAAGGAGTAGACTCTGTTCTTCTTGCATTCTGACTGCCATAGTCTTATAATTCTAGTGAATTGTGAAAATTAAAAACTTTTACCTACCCCTCTAGAGCTGTTCCCACTCTCCTCCTTTCTTTACAATTCTTGAGACTCAAATAATTTAAAAATAATTTAAGTCAATCTCTTTAATACAATATCAGATTGTTTCCTAAATCAGCATTAAAATAACAACTGCATTTAAAGACATATCCCACTCTGAATATAATGTATTACTTAGTAATGATTACTATTTAACAGAAAAGCACTGTAGTCCTTCAAGAAATCCCAGGGCAATGCTGCTTAATTATGACTTCTGTTCTCATTAACGGAAGCTCATTAGAGGATAACTTGAGCATGTAAGCACAGCAGGTAGAGGGATCAATGAGCCTAGGTTGATGAAGAATTGTTCACAAAGGATGTTTTTGTTGTGGGTGGTTTGGAGGAACCCCACACTGCTATAACTTGCCCCTTGGCAGTAGACCATGACAATGATCACATTCCACAAACAGCATCTCATAAAAATGTCTATCTCAACAGGAAACCCATGGTTGTGAAAACACAAGTTCAAAGTTTAGCTTGTATTATATTTGTAGTTTTGCACTGCAAAATACATTTTTCTTTAAAATGTAGATTTACCCATAAGGAGGCCTACTAAAGTATTGTTTAAGTCTGTCAGTTTTACGGGGGAATTAATAAACCCAAAAGAGAGCTCATTTTTTTCAAGTTCCATGGTAAGATTTTTTTAAATTACAAAGTAATTGTTTCCACTAATCTGTCACTGTCAATAGGTTAGTTCAGGAGTGACGTCACTGTAGACCTTCATACCAGATTGAAGCATTAAAACTGGTATATCTTCACAACATTCATTGAAGTATTTACATCAAAGTGCTACTTACAGAAAATCTAATATGAAAAGAAGATGGTATTAATAGTTATTTCAGGACATTTTTATGTAGGTTTTTTTTATGATTTTGATTGTGTTAGTTAATAGAAGAGATTTTATTCAAATTATTTTAAAGGCTAGTTTCATGAAACCAGAGTCTTTTACAGGGTGAATATCAGTATACCATATGTACAGTAAATTGTAATACAGACAGCTTCCTCTACAATATGTGGAGGGAGATGTTTTGAATTATATCCTTTTAATTTAACTTCACTTAAATGAAACTAAAATCACTGTCCAAGGAACTGGGCCAGCTGGGGAAAAGTATTCTATTATTGTTTGAAGTTTCAGCAGCCTTTTCAGTACTCACTTTATTCATTAGCTGGCATTTTTCTTAAATTACCATGGAAGCAAATTTCAAACATGGTTGTTATGTGTTCATCTTGTTGCACTAAGCAAACAATGAAATGGTACAAAATGACCCCTAAAATCGAAAGTTAGGTCTAATATTTTCTCATGAACATAAAAATTAACATAAATGACCCGCACAATTCTTAAGCATTTTATTTCTAATGAAGTCAATTAAGTTCTATGCTCGTATGTGAATTAAAACAATTTCTAGACCTCTTGAGAGGTCTGAGAAATAGTATTTGGACAACAGGCGTCTCTTGTTGGTCAGGTGTTTATTTTCAGATAATTACAGTAGGCACTCACTAAAGAGCTGTGACCACCATATCAATCTGTCTTGCTTTGACTTCACTGTTTGGAATCCATAGTCAAAAGCCAAAATGAAATCCAAAGACCTTTCTGCTGAAGAAAAGCAGGTCATTCTGAAGAAAAAAGGAAAAAAGGATTCAATCAAAACCATAGCACAGAAATTGGCCATAGCAAAATTAACATTCTGGAATGTACTATTAAAGAATAAAGCAGCAGTAATAAGTACTGTACCAATCAGCCAAGAACATGGCATTTGATAAAAAAAAACATCTGCAGCTGATGACATAAAATTATCAGAGCTGTCAAGGAAAACTCTACAACTGTCAGTGAAAAATCAATTGCCAACAGCCCGCACACTGCAGAGGTGAAGATATCATAATAGATAGTTTCTAAGAGTACTGACACAGCAGAATAACAAAGGCTGTAGCACAAAATGTAAACCTCTCATCAACACCAAGAACAGAAAAGCCAGATTTGAATTAATTAGTTCAGAAATTAGAAGATGTGCCAGAAGGAAAGAATCTGCAGATGCTCCTCATCTGTGAAGCATGGTCAAAGTAATGTCATGTCAACCTCACAGTAGTATGAGTTCTTAAGATTACCGAATCTGCTTATGTTGAGTAAACCGCTTTCTTAATTATTGGGAAGCACTTCGCAATGCAACAAGAAAATGACCAGAAACACACATTCAATGCAACCAAGGTGTTTGTCAGGAGAAAAAAAAAATGAAATCTTAAATTGGCCAAGTCAATCTCCATATTTAACACCAAGTTTACATGCTGGAGAGAACAAAATTGTCAGAAATATCTGAACACCCCATGCACAGCCAAGAACTCAAAGTAAATACTTGGCAAATCATCTCAAACTATTGGCCAAAGATATGCAATCCAAGATATACAACTGAATACTGACTGACATATTACACAAGAGTGAATGTTTTCCAAATACGTATGATCAGTTAAAATCACTGGGGTGAACACAAATGTTTTGTTCTAAATCAACAAATTGTGTGCATGAAATTACCCTAAAGTACAACATATATAATTTTAGACTTATATTTATGAATCTCATTATCACAAATGCAAATCATCTGACTGTAAAGCAAATATAAGACTTAGATTTTCTATCCTAATACTTAAGGAAGGCACTGTATTATTTCATTATGGCAAAATAATTGAAGGGTTGATCTATGCATATCTTCAAGCTTTCAAAAGCCAAGTAAAAGTATGTAAAGCACAAATGCAGTGAAATTTCATGGAATGTGACCAAAATGTAGCCAAACACAGGATTAAGCTATTAGTTGTTACAGAATTCCAAGTGAGTGCCTTAGAACCGCAGGATTTGGAATACAGGTATGTACATTTTCTCAAGTTCAGTTGATGTTTTTTAGCACATTTTCTTAGAAATAATATCATCTGTCTGTATGAATAAACAAAGGAAATCCTATACTTGTATGTATCTTGTATCTATGTATCTTACCTCATGAGCTTAAATGACTATTTAATTAGCAGTTTATCTGTGGCTTAATTAAAACAACAGGTTTATTTTACTCTATGATCAGCAAGGATTTCTGCTGCTCACATGTGCTACTTCCCATTCGCAGTAATGGTCTATGGAGCCCAGCCAGAAAAAAAAAGTTTTTAATTTGAAGAGAGATATGAGTTCTATATAAAAGATTGCAAAATCAGGAGGAAATAGTGGGCAAGGCCATCTGTTGAGGTCATTGCAACTGTGGGACTGTCTATGCAGGTTCAGAAAGTAAGAGCAGATTAATAATCTATAAAGAGACAGCTCACACTAAAATTACCAGCAGCGCACATTATAGGGAAAGGGAAAACAAAAATAGGCGCTTGATCCGCAGCTGAACAGGAAATTGCTAGAGGAACAAGCAGATCTCCTTTAGCGAGGCAGCTGCCAGAGAGGATGACAGAAGAGGAAGCTGTTAGCGGTGGATTAGCACAGAGTCAAGTATAGCTGCAACCTGTTGGATTTATTTTTGTTGCATTAGAACTTTCACACTGCACTGCACAGTGTTGGGAACTAGGGCAATGTCACTTGGCCTCTAGAGGTGTCTGGCATGGGTCACTAGAGTGGAGGTCAAAAGATCACAGGTTTCAACTGCTCCAGACTAGAATAAACCCCCAATGTTAAGAAAAAGTTAATGAATTTGATCAATTGTTCTTAAAAAAAAAAGAGCTAGAAACTGATTTATTTTACATTTTACAAGAGTAGTGCACTTCTGAACTATTTAAAAAGACAGAGAGTCTTTATTATCTCCAAGGAGCAGTTGGTTTATCATAAAGGTATAATGGTATATATGCAATGATACTGTAACCTAAATTAAATAAATTAAGTGTATTGGGACTGAATGTTTAAAAGGTGATGCATGTTTATCATTATGTACACTGTCCCTTGACAGCACCTACAGATAAACACTTATTCAGAAAAATGTGGAATTCCATACTGAAAACAGATGTCTAATCATGAAAAAAAGCAAAATTATCAGATTATCTTTGTATAAGGTATGCATGTTGGAATTTTCCCAAGCCAATCTTTACCCTTTCAAGAAACTTTCCATACAAACCACAGTGCCCCCAACCCTCCTCCATATGCACCCACACAACACACACATTCCTTCTCTCTGGGTTTTCAAAAAGAAATCTGATAAGCCTTTATGCACCAAATTACATTGAATAACTATCACTGTTGAACTATGGACTTGATTGGAATTACATATTAACTAACTACATGACTGTTTTGCAGAGATAATGTTTAATGCAGTGGGTTTTTTAACAGTTTAATTTTTTTATCTTTTTATTACTGTTCAGAAACAGCGTAAATAAAAAATAACCTTCATGATGAGTTAATCATTATACCCATAACAGAGGGGAATTAGGGTAAAGTCAAGAAAAAAAAACCTTCAAATGTTCTGTTTGAAATACAATTTAACTGTTTTTACACTTGAAATTTCAACCTAAACATGTGACATTTGTTTTAGTCTCATAAATATGACCTATGAACTCAAATGAAGGTTCAATAAATACGTTAGCATTGAACTTTAGAGTTTAGAAAATCTAACTTTAAAGCTTAAACTTTTGACATTTTTCTCGCCAGGACTCTTTAGTAATTGCTATCACCTAATGTGATGAGTTCTTAAAACATCAGTCTTTTGTGTTCAATATCACTGTTTTTATTTTAAAAAAGAATAGGGATTTCAACAGTTGGGGGACAGAGGAAAATTCTAAGACAGTTCTACCTCTTTCTTTACTAGCATCTGTTGCTGGATTTTTCAGAAGCATGATTCCAGGTTCTTCATTTTAAATTCCAATCTAAGCACTCTCACACGTGTTTTATTCCACATATTTTTACAGTGGAACACTCCAAACGTCTTCTTGTTCTCTTAACCATACTGTTTCACACTTGCTTGCATGTCTTATATCACATGATTCTTTAGGTTTACTTCATTCAAACACTGTTAAGTACTGATATATCGACAAAATTGTCTCATAAGGGAACAGGTTGCCAAACATCAGGCCTTTCTGATCACCCTGAGATCAGCTCTTCTTCTTAATTTTTGTCCCATAGTTTTTCAATTCAAGTGGCCTATGATTGTATCCTGGTAGTTTGTTCCAAACAGTTTTACCAAATGCCAATGCTGAGTTAAATTTTCAGAATCTTCTCTGGAAGATTGTTTTCATTTTTCAGTCTGATTCATTTGAGGCCAGCAGAAAACCAATATAGTCTAAGAGATCTCATTTCAATTCTCAAAACAATTAAATTAAATACTATTGTTTTTATTAATAGACCTTTTTTATATCGGAGGCATGAACAAATGTTTTAGAATGGAGAGCTCTCGAATAACATCGAGCTAATTTGATTTGATTTCTCCATAATTCTGGTAATAAAACCCCCTATTCAAGTGTGGACTAATCGTAACTAACCCTGAGTATACCCCAGAATTCTATTAGATACAACTTAATTTAGTTCTAATAATCATTTCCATACCCCTACATATTAATATACACTTCCATAGTAATATATGCAAGACTTATTGGTCTTCAAACACTTCATATTTTTTTTCATCCTCTAAAATATATATGGTACATTAGCAATTTTCTCCTGAAAGGGCATTATCCCCATCAAGAGGGTATTGTGGAAGAATTTTGATAAAAGTCTATGAAGAATATCTGTTGTTTTCTGAAGTACAAGTAGTAGAATACCATCATATGCTTGGAGATTTGGTAATGTGTAACACGTCTGCCTCTTCTATGCTAATATTATCCATTTTCACCCTGCATCTCACAACTAGCAACCCACTGAAGCTAAGTGGGTGTGAGCCTGGTCAGTACCTGGATGGGAGACCTCCTGGGAAAAACTAAGGTTGCTGCTGAAAGAGGTGTTAGTGGGGCCAGCAGGGGGCACTCTCCCTGCGGCCCATGTGAGTCCTTATGCCCCAGTATAGTGACGGGGACACTATACTGTAAACAGGCGCCGTCTTTCAGATGAGACATAAAACTGAGGTCCTGACTAATGACTGGTCATTAAAAATCCCACGGTGTTTCTCGAAAAGAGTAGGGCTGTAACCCCGGCATCCTGGACAAATTTCCCATTGGCCCTTATCAGTCATGGCCTCCTAATAATCCCTATCTATGAATTGGGTTCTTTCTCTTTGCTCTCCCCACTGATAGCTGATGTGTGGTGAGCGTTCTGGCGCACCATGGCTGCCGTCCCATCATCCAGGTGGATGCTGCACATTGGTGGTGGTGGAGGGGAGTCCCCATTACCTGAAAAGCGCTTTGAGTGGAGTGTCCAGAAAAGCGCTATATAAGTGTAGGCAATTATTAATTATATAATTATTTCCTTTCTGTTTTACCCAATACAGGGTTACGGAGAACCAGAGCCTATCCCAGCAAGCAACAGGCACAAGGCAGGTCATACCCTGGACAGGATGCCAGTTTGTCACAGGGGTGACACATACTGTACACACACATAAAGGGGCCAATTTTCCCAGAAGCCAGTTAACCTACTAGTATGTCTTTAGATTGAGGAAACTGGAGCACCCAGAGGAAAACCATGAGAACATGGGAAAAACAACATGAGGCATGTTATCTATTCGACAAGAGTGTTGCCAGAGTTCTAGGTTGATATCATCAGATCACATAAGCTATGCAAAGCTGGGCCTTGGGATGGGAAACATCTAAGAAAGTATCGGTTGTGGTTAAATGGTGTAAAGTAAAATGGCTTCCCTCTGAACCGAATTTCCAAAACCAATACCCCACCTTATACTATCTGGTCTACCCTAACAATCCTTGTCAATTGTTCTCTTAAAACATTACAAAGCATTTTTTTTTTTGGGTGAATCCCTGTGTGAAATACTCATGGAATACATCAGCCATATCCCTTTCATCTTCTATAAGATCTTGTATCCTGTATCTCTGAGACACTTTGCTTCATCCTTGACTGTTCTTTTGCTGTTGTAATACTGAAAAAGCTATTTGGATTTTAGCCTGCATTCCAATATTATTTTTTGTCTCTCTCCTGGATATCATTTTTTACCTTTGCTTGTAATTTATTGTTTCTTTAATTGGATGCTGTTTTTTAAGTCATAAAAATGATTAAATGATAAATCATTCTAGAAAGTTGATTCATTAAATACCTGGACTATTTTTTTTACCTTTTGATTTACATGAGATAAACCTATTTTGTGCATCAAGCACAATATCTTAAAACTGTTTCCATACATTGTTTACTGATTTCATATCTACAGTATCTTATCTATTCTATGTCTGTTAAATTCTCTCTCATTCCTTCATTGTCTGCTTTCCCGATATCTTAAACCTTTGTTCTGAGCTCTGCGTGTATAGTTTCAAGAAATACTTCAAAGCATTCCCTGTTATGATAACAGGTCTCTATTGTTTTTCTCACATCCGTTTTCATCAAACTATCTTGATTGTTTGAAAACATTTGCACAATACAGGCATTCCCAGTAGCTGTTCTGAAGGAAGCAGTTGATAGCCATGCCTACTATTTCAGTTTCAGCTGCTGACATCCCCTGTGTCAATCTATGTGATGAAAATTAAAATGCCCAATGATTAACATGTTTCTTCCTTTTCCCCCCCCATTTCATTACATTCACCTGCATTATAGTACAAATATGATGATCTAGAACATATGTCTAACACTATGAAGGCCTTTGAATGTTTTCATAGCCATATAGATTACAAGATCCTTGAATCATTTAGGTTAAGTTCCTGTGCCTGACTACTCATTTTGACATATAGTGCTACATCTTCCAACTGCCCTGTGTCTTTGGAATGTTCTGCCTTGTACTTACCATTTTAACTGGTAAATAGGTGCTCCTCTCCATATGTGAACCATCCATAAAAAATGTAACATGCAGCAGATCTGTCCTCCCCCAGCTCTGTATAGATTTTTGGCTGTAGGTAACCCTTCTAGAAAGAAAAGATATGTAAATAAATTCAAGAACACTGTAAGTTTAAATGGTTAGACTGCATATTAAAACTGGTTGTAGAGGGTTGTTCATTTTCAAATTTGACATATTAAACATAAAAAATGCACTATTAACACTTTATGTATTTTTATATATTTGGGTTTCAGTACTGAAAAACCTTTCATTAAAACATTAAATTATTAAGAATAATAAGGAACACCAATGAATCATTAATTTATCTTCAGAATGTTTTCCATGGATATGAGAGATCATATATAATCTGTTTTTCAGTGAGTTGTCCAACAGATTTTGTTTGTAGCCCTAGATTAAATAATAGGAAGTGGAGAATTATAAACAGGTAGAAAGATTAAGAGGCTGAAAACATTTACCAACCAGCTGGCACTCCACCTGGTAATCAGTGGTGGGATGTTTTGTTTTCTTTAACTCCACCTGTATTGCAACACTCTATGATTGTTAGAACTGCCTTTTGACATTCAAATCCTAAAAGCCTATTCTGCACCAAGTGTATTTCACAATGGAGGTGTTTTCATTGACTATCACCACTTGTCTTGAGTTAGAGGTTCAAGTAGCAAACAGGCCACATGACGAGAAACTTGATAGGCAACCTGGTAAACATATTTAATAGTAAACCTGACTTGAATTAGATGGCACCTGAATAAGACCTAAAGTTAAGCAAAGTTCAAGTACATTGTATCCAGAAAAACAGGTTGTTCCCCAACTCTGTGCTGGAAACAGAAAGGAGGTATAAAAGTGCTTGAAAAGGCTATAATTGCTAACTGAAAACATTTTTTAAGCAATTAAAAAACCAGAACACTACCACTCTCAAGGTCGATTCTTGGTGGGAGTTCAGTAGGGGACCATATGATTAGAAATCAGTCTCAAGAAACGCCTCAACTCAGCCTGTTTTGGGTCTTGTCTAAGAAACCTTGTAACATCTTTATATTTTTTTTACTGCGGAACTGCAATTCATGGGCCAAGCATTACAGTATGATAAAGCTTCCATTGCTAGAATAAACCAAAGTACTAAATAGACTCTTCTTTAATGACGCACAGAAAAGCCCGTTCTCTTAACCAACTAATTGACTTAAATGCATATCCTTTATCTGTATAGCTCTTAAATCCAAAAACACATACATTGAAAGCCCAAAGCTGAAACAAAAAGAAATTTGGAAAGAATCGCACTGACCCTCTTGACCTCTGGATATTTAAAGTCTTGTGGTTAAAGGTGTCATTATCTGATATACTGTATGCAGCATGTATCATGTCCCTCAGCAGTTCTAAACTAATGTGTAAAATTCCTCCAGGTTAATAAAACTGATCCAATGGGGTAATATTGATCAGGCAAATATTTCACACACAATGATTTCCTAAAAAATCCACTAATCTTATTTATAAACTTTTGGTATTACATAGCACACTATGTTTCTACAAGATTTTACAATTTCAAAAAAGATATCCAATGATATGCAATCATATTTTGTCTTGGACTTTACCAACCCAAAAAATGCAAGAGCCAAGTTACATTTCTGAATAGACAAAATAGTGCTTTATTAATAATTTATTTCTTTTATACATTTTTAAGATTATATATCCTGCTTCATACCAGCAGGTCGATGAAAGTGAAGGGCACAGTCTCACTCCCCCTTTGCCAGCTCCTCAGGTTCACCCAAAACTAGTTCCAATTATTTGTCTCCTTTTAACAAAACTTTGCATTTTTCAATACAATATAACATCCCTGAAGAGGAAAACAGAGGTAATACCTCTCAATTATCCAGGTTCTGTTGCAAAACTGCAATTAGATCCTTCTACAGAAATGCACAATACAAGCTTTAACCCTCTGAGGTCCCAATAAATATAAAAACTGGGGTATATGTATTAATCCCCAGTGGATGCCCTAGATCTTATAAAGAACATATCTGAATTACATAAGCAGGAGCATGCACTCTCATTTGGACTCAGATCACCTTTATATACTGTAGGCTTTGTATGTTTATACACATTTTAAAAAATAACCAGAACAATACAAATTTGTAATTTTAAACAGAATACTGAAGATGCATCATTCTATTGTAGATCTGTATACTCTTCACAATGAAGTAGTGGTGAAAAATTTACATAGATGATTTCTTTTTAAATTTAAAGTGATCTGATGAGCATCATGGTGATTCCAATGAGGGCTAACACAGTAATTCTACTTTTATGTACATAACTAAGGCATGAAAACCAAGATGATTCAGATTTCTGCGTAAGGTTGCAAAAGAAAGGCCTTTACATCAAACCCACACCTTAACCATCAGAAAGCAGTCAAATGTAATCCAAAATATATTATATATGTACTGTATATGCAGAATTAAAATCTTGAAAGCCTATGCAATTTGTTTTGGCATATTAAATGATTATATTCATCAATATTCTAGTTGCTTAAATGAAATGGAAAACAAAAAAAACATCAGTATTCACTGATTTTTTAAGGGCCTTTCTGACATACAAGAGCAGGGCTTTACTATTCATTCATAACACAGACATATATACAGAATATATACACACATTTGCAACATTGCTCCATGAAAAAATGGAGAACAAAAGCTTGTGCCTTTATTTTAGCAAAGTATTCAGTTCTCATTTCAGGCACGTCTTCACTGAAGACAAGAAAGAGCACCCAAGTGTACCAAGTTTGTAGGTGCCTGTGCTAATACCATTTCAAGTTCAACCAGCCACATTTCTTTGGAATTCTCAGCTTCCCAGTCTGCTGCACACATGCAACCGTGCACCTTTATCTTCTAGCCTTTGGGACAAGTAAAACTCTTGAGTCCAAGAGAAGGAGAGAGAGAGCATAAGGTAGAGCTCCCTTTCTGAAACAGCTGCTTCCGCACATCAGCCAGCCACGCCTTTCAGTAAGCATGCCCAGCAGCTGTTCATTTACCCCAGCTGTGTAAATCATGTCACGCATGACAGAAGAGAAAATTTCAGGAGCAGTCGTCTTCGGGTCACTGCTTTTCAGGTCTCACGTTGACTCCAGGGGGTCGAGTTGGAAAACGTTGTGGTTGGTGGGAGTGGTGAAATACAGGGGTTGGGTTGTGATCCGGTTGTCACAGGGGCTATTCAGCCCCAGAGTCCGCTCAAAGTCCAGCAGCTGACCCATGAAGTTGAAATTGGGGGAGATGTTGGATTTCTTCATTTTGACTATGTCGTATGCGTCATTCATGGACAGGTTGAGTTTCTGCATCAGGTACGCCACAGTCACTGTGACCGACCGACTTATCCCAGCGAGACAGTGGACTAAAACTCCACACTTCTTGCCACGAGCCTCATCTGGAACATAAAAAAAACAACAATTAAGTCTAATGTTTAGCAGAACTATAAGGAAAATATAAATGTATGCAGCACTAAACCTCTTGTATGCTTGAATGAGGGAGATTAGTGTTTATTCGTGCTGTAAAAGGATGACTAAAAGCAAAACAAAAGACCTTTTGATACTTTAAAATCTATCCTTTCAGTCTATTAAACTACTGCATGAAAAACTCAATAGCTGGTCTGAGAAAAGGTTTCTCCTTGTATTAAAACAATTACTGTAGTCGCTCTCAAATTCCAGTAAAAGCCTCAGTCAACACATTCCGAAGTGTTTGAACATGGTAAAGAAAAAATCTTAACCCGGCATTGTCTCAGACGTGAAAAAAATAATTTTGAAAGTCTATTAAATTATTCTTCCAACTGCTATGTCTTTGACAAAGGAAACATTCATGCATTTAAACAGAGTAAGGGGAAAGTCATGGGGGCAGCCCATTAACAGGAACAGGATGTAAACATACCCTGAAAATGGTCTTCTTTGTGAAAGGAAACACATTACAATGCCCTAGATTAGTTTCTCTGCTGCTTCCAGGAAGAATTCCTTCCTGCTGGGATCAAATTACTGGCTCCCCCCTCCAGCTTCAATATAACCCTTTGTATTATAATTACATTAACCTTGGATTAGGACTCTAATAAGAGTGAAAGATGTCACAACAAGCAGCAACACCACTATTTAATTCAAATTGAACTTTATGAAGTGGTCCGTCTAATCCCAGTAACATCACTTTCCAATAAAACAAAATAAACCGCAATACGAAGCTGATATTTCAATTAGAGAAAACTTTATATTTAAAATATTAAAGATTTTTCTTTAAATTCAGAATGCGTTGTGAGGCTTTACTGTCCCGGGTAATAACTTAATACCATTTCCTTATTCATCATATTGATCTGATGAGGTTTTTCACCCCCCGACATTAATTTCTCTGCTTGTATTCCTTCGTATTTTTTCACAACTTTTAATTGACGCAAAGAATGAAGAACAGTTGTTTAACAACTTGTCATTTTCTGCACTCAAATTAAAATAAATCCATAAATTCAAACAAGAATGTGCTTACCAATAAAGCTTATGGCCTCGGGGAAGAATTGAGAGAGATTCTGGCTCCAGTGGTCAGAGATTGGTATCTGTTTGTACTTGAACTCTCCGGCGTTCTCAAACAGGTTGGGAAGATTTGGGGTCACGTTCAGTATATATTTAATGCCGTATTCTTCCAGGATGTCCAAATTTGTGGAGTCCTTCGCACACCCCAGGTAAAGGTGAGGCAAGATTTCCACGGGGAAGGAGGGCTGGGTGTTGGATAAGGGACTGCCGTCAGATTCGGTTGCGCTGTGGGGGTCGCGATCGATGTCGGACTCGATGTCTGAAGAATCCGAGCTGATTCGCAGCCCTCCTAGCCCGAGCACCGGAGCGGTAGGGGAACTAGTAGTGGAAGAGCTGTCCAGATTTGTCTCGCACAGGGCAGGGAATTCGGCTTGAAATTTACTAAAGCCGCCTATAAAAAAAAAACAATTTCACATTTTACAATTATAAAACAAGCCCAAATATATCAGTATAGATGTACATACGCAAGAAATTAAAATATATAGTAAGATATTCAAACCAGAATACTTGTATATACAATATTCACTTCATGTTGCAATTTGCTTCATAAATCAGAAAAACACAGCGGCTCAGGTAGACCTTCACATAAGTAAACATTTTTTTTTACAAATACACAACACATTACTGTAGGCTATGGGTATACATATGCCATCCTAAATTATTTTCAAATTGAGATTTTGATTCAGATAACTAGTGGTTATTGTATGATAGGTAACAATACAATACCATGACAAAAATTGACTGGGCTAAACTGATCATCCTAAACACATTTTATATTGGACACAAACGTTTGAACTACTGGTCTGTGGCATTTCCAGCTTGCAGTTAATAAAGACACGTTTCAAGGTTCAATAAGAACATTACATTTTGATAACTTAATATTTACCTTCCAAGTAAAAAGCCTTGTATCCTTCATCTTTCATTCTCCTCAACAGCAAGCCCAACACCGAACCTCCGTCGACATTTTCGTTCCAGTCCCTGCTGTACTCGTCGTAAAGCACGATCGTGTCCGTCTTGCATCTTCGGGCGAATTTCTCCTTGTCCTCCCCGTTTGCCAGCAGCGATTTGATAGGCAGGTTGCCCTTTTTGAGCCGCCTGAGCATGAGACTTGGTATGGCCACATTGATGGCCGTCTCGACATGCGAGGACTCGTAAAGCTCTTGGGCTCGACAGTCCATTACCAGCAAGCTATCGCTTCTCGTCTGGAGCTGCTCTTTCAACCAACCCACGGTCTTACTGATCGCCATTGCCGAATCGAAATGAACGGTTTTAAACTTATCTAGCATTAGTAAAAAAAATGTTTCCGAAAGAGCAGGGAGGAAAATACAATTGCACAATAGAAAAGATGCGAGCACCTTAACTGGTAGCACTAGGGCATTGAGGAAATAACCGCACACAAAAATAAATCAATTCCGAACAATTTCGCTAATGAAGCAAGAATTTTTTCACACCCTGTTGTCCTTTGGGCATGCTAAATTGAAAAGGTTGGTTCTGATATTAATTTGCAGATGCCCTACACCAGTCCTCATTCATAGGATTCTGCAGAGCGTGCCTGTGCATTTATCAATGAATCACTGAATGCAATAGCTACTATGGCAGAGAGAATACGCCGCTTACTGTTCTGTCCTCCCGTTGCAGAAGTTTTCAGCCTTCGCTCTTGTAGTACAAAAAATAAGAATGAAAATCCGAAGCAGAAGTCGTTTGGTTTGTTATATCGTTACCTTCGTTCATTTAAACCACCCTATTACCCTATGAAGACTTGACCTGCTTTGTCGAGGCTCACACATTAAATGTATGTCCTTTCCTTATGCGGGCAGGCTGATCCTTTTCTGTACGCCCGCAGCCGCGGCAAGCTCTTGAATGGATACAACCACAGAGCGTTTCAATGGGTACATTCTGCAGACCAGCCAATAAGAGCGCACCAAGAGAGGGTTGTCTTGGAAACGAGGCCGGATGGAACAGACTGTGTTGATGAATTGTTAATAAGTTTGTCATTCACAAAAACGGAAAGGAATTTCCGCTCCGGATCAGCCGAGTGCAAACAAACAGCAAAAGCGGAGCTTGTGCAAGGAAAGGCGGGAGGAGGGTGTTTTTTTTTTGGTGGGGGATCCTTCCTTGTTCTCATGTTTCCTTCTGGTTAAATACACAGTGACATTGCACTCTATTTAGATAGACGGTTACACTACTGCGCTGCAGTCCGGCAGCGCAAACACTACTTTGACCCGTGTGCATACAAAAACTATTATATTTAGTACAAAGTAAAAGTTGCCGTTCATAAGACTAATAATTAAACTTGTTTACAACGAAAAACGTGTATATTGTGGTGAGAACGGGGAACTGTATTTTCGTGTATAAGAACTAGTTCTTCCGTAATCAGCCTACGATAATAAATTCTAATATATTTTTCTGAATCCAACTCTTCCCAAATTCATACTTTAATTCGAGGGCTAGAGAAATAACGATATATCGAAATCTATTAAATACAATGTGTTTTAAACGGCTTTCTTTTTCACTGTGTTTTGTTTCCCAAATTGTCTACGCTTATTTTCAGCTTCCCAACGAAGCGCGTATTTAAATACTGTATATATAATTGCCTAATTAAATGTAGGGTTAATCGCTTCTTAATCCCCGGTATTCTTATAATCATTCTAAAATACAATGTCTTCATCTTAAAGATCAAAGCATTCAAGGACGTCGCAGTTACGAGAAACAGATTTGTATTATCGGCATAAGATTCATGAAACAACAAAGGCTAACAAACAAACCAAAGATATAAAATTAATTTCAAAGTGGTTATTTTATAACTAGAATGTATTTTTTCGCAACAAAACAATAATTCGATCACTTTAGGCCCACTTAGCGTATGTTAATCTGCACATCTGAACCTGAACAACTATTTTTATTAAATTCAGTTTGAAACCTTATTACAAAATAAAGGGGCATAGATTAAACAATTGGTGTGCATATTGTTTAATTTGCAACGGACTGTAATTTCTATGATTAATTTACTTGTGTGTTTCTATTCTCTGAAGCTCATTGATTTAAAAAAAATAGGCTGTAACTTGTATAAGGTCAAAATGCTATAGCACTAGGTAGTGAACAAAGGGAGCAGAAGGATTTTGATGTTTGTTTTTAAATACACAAAAATGGACTTGTTTGTGAACTAAATACGATGCAATGTAACTGCTTGTTGTTGTAATGTAAAATATTATGTTTTGGTTATTCCCATTCACAATAAAGTGAGTGCCAATTTGTGAACCACTGTCGAGCACCATGTCTCACAGTGTGCTTCTCCCGAGATTTGTGATGGGTCAAAACACAGCTGATAACTGAAGAACATTGAGACTTCTTTTTTAGACTGTTATAATACAGTTCGGTATTACAGCACTTCGCTGGGAAGAGAATACCCGTTCAAGCAGCTGCAGTCTTTTCGTTTATTCTCTAACTCCGTACTTTTTAATATTTCTTGAGGGGTCAGCGGCTGCTGTTTGTGACCAATCCTCGATTTGAACATTTTGGAATGTTACTCTTCCCCACTCCTTGTTCCCTCCCTATAGCCGCATATCTTGGGGAGAATTAAGGCTTCAGGTGTCAAGAAACGCTATTAATAGTAGACCTGTATACAGAAGCTTATCCACATTTCGTGAACTGTTTAACTTTGAATAAACGTATTTTACACAGAAAGAAAAACGTGTGTGGAAATGCACAACACTGATGAACTGTAAGTAGGTAATACCCGGCTTTATACTCTAAAAAAATCTAATTACAACAACACAGATAAAAATGTTCGCCTAATTAGCCAGTGTCCTCTTTTGACACTGCTGAATTTTATCATTCTTTTTAAAGCCCTTTTCGGCGTTTAACAAAAGAACCTCTAAAACCATTCTAACATCCCTTCAGACTCGTAGGTGCTGCAGAGCAGGCGTGGGTAGTACAGAGATTTCTATCATTCTTAGCAGTATATTGTTACACATTACTAGGTGGGAAATGGAATCAGTCTGATCATCTACTATACAGTGCAGCGTGGGCAGTAGGCAATAGCAACAAGGCAAATAGTTACTATTTTTGTCTCTCCTCCATGCACGACACGCTCTAGGGCAGACTCGAGGACTACAGTCTGTGGGGGTGGCGTTTTGCTGGCTATATGTGAGATAATAGTCACCCCCCACGCAAAAGTTAAAGCATACACATGGGCTACTCTTAATTCCTCTAGAAGCATGTCGACACAGAGGTGACAATAACATGATCTGATTCGCGTGTACGCTTCTGTGTTCTGTGATCGTGCGTGTGTCGGTGGGTGCGGGGCAGAGGGGTGGGCATGTTGATGATGCCCAATTTTGCAAGGACTGACACGCTCAGATACAGGATAGACAAAGCACCGATTGATGACAAATTAGACTGTACTCAGACTGTCATAAGGGCAATAGCACATACAGAGGCAGCTAACTGTCGCTGGCCTTTTATAAACATTAAGCTGATATCGCATAGGAGGGAAAGGATGAAGAAGCTAACAAAGATTAAAATATCACATTTGATCCCTTGGATAGCAGGGCAATCTGAATCTCGGTTTCCAAAGACGACAGCGTTGGTATAGATAGTGCTTTTGATGTGAAAACGAAATAGAGTGATTTACAATAAAACATATTTAAACAGTGCTTTAAACAGGTTTTAAATATACCAACAGACCTACAGGATCTAAGGTAAGACAAAAGAGAATTCCAGAGCCTAGGGGCAGGAGAACAGAAAAGCAGAGTCTCCAAGGTTTCACCTTTTTCCTGTTGAGGAAAAAACTCCAGCAAATAACTTGGAGGGGTATTAAGAGGTAGTAAGTCACTAATGTACTCTGGAGCTAATCAATTCAAGGCCTTAAGGGTAAGCAAGATTATCTCATACGTTACTCTTAATTGGACAAGAAAGCAATGCAAGAAAGCTGAAGCAGAAGTACAATTTAAAACAACTGTTAGCTTCATATTAAAACCCAGGTAAACACGTTTTTAGTCAGTTGCAATATTCTATTGTTTATAGCACAGATACTTCAGCAATCTATAGCTGAATAAATTCATTTATGTTATATCACACTAGAACCCACTGACATTTGACAAACACAAATCTACATCCAATCTACAATTGATCTGGATTCAGTAAAACCATTCAATAGAAACTGAACTACTGGCTATTTTTATACATTTTATTGTACATAACTGTATGTAACTTTTTTTACTATGAAAATACATAGTACTCTCTTTTGCATGCTTTTCCAAAACTTTGTTGTTCTATAAAGACATTGGAAATTTAAGATGTAATGGTGCTAAGATTACCCACTCCAGTTGTGTATGATTAATAAGGGAAAATTTCCAACAATAAATCCATTGCTAAATATTTTGTGGCAATCTAAAAAAATGTTTAAAGTTCCATAGTTTCATTTCATGTCAATTTGCCCATTCCTTTTATGTAGTTTGTTTTACTCATTTAATTTGTTGCGATTCACATGTGTTTTCAAAAATAGTGATGTTACGGTGTAACAATGTCAGTAGTGAAACCAGCTGTATGTTGATTCACAGTAAATCACAGGGGAATGTTTCTGGGATTTGGACTTTTTTCTGCTCTAAATTCTGGTGCTTTGCATAAAAGGCAGTTGATCTGAACTGCACTGCTTACTTTTATACCCAGCTATACATTCACTAAACCTCACCCTTATATACAGTATTATCCAGGAGTGGGCAGATATCTGAGAACTAATGTTTAATATACAGAACATAGTGCCATTTCATGTAGTTATGTTTTAAATACAAAATAGAGGATCCTCTACATAAAGAAACTACAGATGCGTTAATCCATATTTTACTTTAAAATTATGTTAATTCAACATTTTACATCATCTTTTTTTCCTCAGCAGGAGGGAAAGGACAAAAAAGCTTTGTTCTAAATTGCAGTACAGATTTAAAAATTGGTAGCCAGTTTACATGAGTGTTGACATTACACAGCACCCCAGAAAAAGTGGGGAAATGGAATATTATTCCACCAGTTGAAATTTTAGTTTTTCCTACTTCCTGCTTCCTATAGTACAGTATCTTAAGGTATCATACTGGGGCATTGGATTGGATGTTCTTGTCCAGAGGAAAGGGTGCTAACTACTGCTTCACCAACATCACATACATTAGCAGCCTGGTTTTCTTTAGTGGTGGCTCATCCTAGTACAAGCCATGCCCATCCTTGCTAAGTTTCTGAGATCTGAATAGATCAAGCTACAAGATGATAATGTTCTTCTATACAAACATGGGGAATTTGTTAAAATTGTACATGGCATTAGAAATATGTCTTATAGAGTATTGTCTTAAAAATTCATGTTTGCTCTGGGAATGGTTCAAGGGGATTGGGCTTGAAGGGATGTCCTATACTTAAACTCAAGTTCAAGGAACTTAATCTTCAGCAGAGGAAAATACTAGGGGACAATTTATCAAAAGGTCTGGGAGGGATGTGATAAAGGGATCTGGTAGGTCTTTCAAGTAAAATCTTTAGGATCAACAGAAGAGAGAATACAATTGTAAATTAAGAATAAGTAAAAGAAAAGACTGAAAACAGCAGATACTTTTCTAAATAAAGAGTATTTAGAGTCTGAAACATGCTTTCCAGCCATTAGATATTATGGGATGCTTTAAGAATTGGTTGAAAGCATAAGATCAAATAACCATCAGCAACCAAAAGGGCCTAGTAACCCCCTCTCTATTTTTTCCTGAACTCATCTTGATTTGAAGTTCATTCTTTCTCTACAGTCATAACATCTGTGGCCCTGATAACCCCTGAAGGGAGGTGGTACATTTTAATAAGAGAAATACACTTGGCCAAAATTAGAGTTTAATTAGGTCAGAAAACCCTCCAGTGACAGTCATCGTATGTGACACAGTTAAAGAGGGCACTAAAGAACTTTTAATCATTTTAATAATTTTTCTTCAATTCTATTCCATAGAATTTGAAACTAAGTAAAAAATGCATTAATGTAGTATTGTATGTAAACAGGTAAGCGGGCACCCTGATATGAGCCATCCATGCTGTGATCAGTCTGGAAGGGAGAAAGCATGGTTAGTTTACTGTTAAGTTGAAGTAAAATGCTGATCATAAGTGAATGAATGTATGAAAGTATGAGGTATGCCTTATGAATCATAAGTTGATTTAACTCTTTTGTAGTGTTTTAACATGGTTGAAGGGTAGCAGCATGAGCTCAAGTTCTGGTCTGCAGAGTCAAGGGTTTAAATCTCAGGTTGGATGCTACTGTTCTGTTAAGCTTCACTCACATTGCTACAGTTGATGCCCTTCTGTATAAAATGGGTCACAAGGAAATCATCGTAAATGACAACTTGTTATCCACTAATTTATCCAGCAAGTTCATTTGAATTCTGGGATTCAATGATGCATTTGAATGTATTCTAAGAACATTTTAAGAGATACTGGCTGAAACACTAACCTGAATACCTTTTGTAGCACTGTACATGTGTCTCATACAGTAGGCGGCTGTTCTAAGATTCTAATTCTGAACACTAGAGAAGAAGCTGGCTTTTAATGTCAACATCTTAATAATGTAAACAACACTTTTACTGATTATATCTCTGAGTATATTTTATCACAGTGATTCCAAATTCTTGTATTCACTTGTCTGCTAGTATAGATGGATATGAATTTATCAAAGATTTCCAAGAATCTGAAGCATTTCATAGACCTTAGCTCACAATATTTCTGGCTACAAAGAATAATATTAATAATATTTCAAATCTATGTAAAATATCATTTGAAGCCTCTTTCTAATATATATTGAGGGCATCTTTGTACTAGTTTAAAAATGTCACCAAAGGCATAATGGTTGGATTGTAAGAATTTCTTTTCTATGCTGAACTTCAATTCAGCCTGTACCTATCAAGGTTGCTGAAACATGGAACAAAAAACATTCACAAAATAACTGACTGTTCCGAAGTAAAAAAAAACAGCTGTTGTGCATCCCAAAATTATCGTACTCTGTTACTCTGCAATATAAATAATCAAAATAATAATAAAACTTTTACAGTAGCAGGTACAGAACAGCTGGCAGTGAATTATTTTTTTTTACAGAACAGGACAGAACGTGCAAATCTAAAAGTGCTTCAAAAATGAATGAAAAACAAGGAAGGGAAATTGTTGCTAGTATAGCAGCATGAACTTTCAGGTAAAAAATACACCTAAAGTGAGATTATCATGCAGTATGTGTTGAACAGTTTTTTTTTGCTTTAGTAATAATGCTGATATTTAACATGAGGCACAAAAGGCTGATTTACCCCACTGTTTCTAATAGTTGCAGAGCTTTGTCTCTCAGCACTATGAACTGAAAGATTAATCTCAGGCACCTGTTTGACTGGAAGGTACAATTGCCTTGTTCTCTTAACAGATGACAAGAAAAGTTGAAGTAATCAAATGATTTAATTGTGTTTATTCAGCTGCTCTGCCAGCACTTCCCAAGGAGGGATAAATAATGGGATTTTCAGACCTACTTCTCCAGATCAAAGTGCGGGATCAGAATAATCCAATTTCTATTCTACTTGAAAAGCATCCTAGTTTGGAAATCACTGAAGTATTTGGATCTCATTAAAAATGTGAAAGAGAAGGTATTACAGTAGTCTACCAACATACTCATGTTCTTAATGAAGCCTCAGAATTTTCCAACATTTATCAATTAAAATGTGGTAAATATATATATATAAATATATTATATATATCAATAGAATAACTCATAAAAATTAGTACATATATTTTTAAATGGATAATTCAGATTTATTCAATTATTGTGAAATGTCAATACCCTTTAGTCATATGGTAGTTTAAAAAAATGAAAATACCTGTTAACATGTTCTCCTGAGGAAACTGAGAGAATTTTAAAATATAAGATAAAAATTAGCAGTTGCAACAACTCTAGTGATAGTTACAATGTAATCCATCAACGGCGATGGCTGTCATGAAAAATTCAAGAATAATTAAATGTTTGTTACTTGATTAGGAAACGTTTTCCTAAATGTGAAGTCAGAAAAGTGGATGATGAAGATTCAATTGTATAGTTTGTTTGTTGATAAAAATAAACAAAAATATTTTTTTTAAAAGAAAATGGTTTGGAAGGATAACTTACACCAAATTCAACAATAGTGAATCTTCCTTAAACAAACTGGCATCCCCAGGTTCAAAATCTCCAAGACTATCATTTAAAAGTGAATTTGTGAATATAGGACATATGGCATATTTCATTGCCATCATAAAATCATAAGACATGAATTTCCAACACCTCAACTGGCAGCATCGAATGTGACCATTTAGTGTGACTGAATGAAGTACAACCAAACTGAACTGGCACCAGGAATATGAGCAGAGCAAAAGAAGTGAAACTCGTGTTGAAAAACAATACCATCCCTTTTATAAAATATAGAAATTTATATCAGTTTTGCTTAAGGATTGGTTTGCATTCTTTCATCTTGGTGTCCTTGATAGAACTATGGAACAGATGTTTTACAAAATTTACCAGGATATTTTTGGTAAAAACTGATGCCTTCTGCCCTAATCCCAAGCCTCTGTTGCCAACTTAAAGTGTCACCAAATCTGTCACAACTTAATAATATTATCCCTTATTATGTGTACTCAATATATACAAGCATACATCACACTCAATAACTGAAAAGGCGCCAAGACCACACAAATCAGAGTGATTATTTCTCCTGCTGCTGCCAGAATACTTCTGGTCTGAGCTGAAAAAAGCTGATTACAAGCACAGTTTGCAATACCTGAAAAAGCTGGTGAGATTCTGAATTGAGGACTAGTCAAATATTTCTCATGAGTAGTTTACGAACATATTAAGAGACTACAGGAAGTGCATCCTCAGGATTATACATTTTCTAGGATAGAAAGCTGTTACATAAACTACATGAGGACATATGTTATGCTACTGGAATGGTGTCAGATCACAATGATGCTGCAGGAAGGCACCAAGTGACATCCCGGGCCTTAATCATTTGAACACTATCCTGTCAGGTTGCCATCAATCATTTTAAGTAGAGCTCTGTAGAGTTCGCTAGACATTCCTTAACAGACCATCTCACTTGGATCTACCCATTGATTTAGTGAGGTGTTGTGACTTGTGGACTCCCAGATTTCCTATCATTGATGAACTGTGTTTAGCTTTAACGTCTTGTCAGGTTAGAAACCATTGACTGTGAACACTTCAAAAGGCAAGTGCCAGTGTGCTGACTTAGCCCAGTCTCCAGAATACAGATGGCACAAAGGTGTTGTTCTCTTTATAACATACCCATATTGCTTTCATTCCAAATTTTAACCAAGCTTGGCATTCAGGAACTTATATCATGTCATTGTCCATGCCTATTAAACTCATTCTCTAATAATGTGCAATACTTATGCAACACTTAAAGTCACTCCAGAGTGCCACAGTCAGTCGTGCACAGCAAATTGATCAAAATTACATTATATTGATTAAAAAAACATTTAATCAATATCCAAAATCCACATAGTTTATCTTTCTAAAAACATACATGAAATGCAGATCTTTTCCATTTGCAGGAAAAACAAATACTGCTGGTTTACATTTAGACAAAACTCTGTGGGGGACATTTGTTACAGAGGAACTGTAGACATAAGTTTACAGTTTTGTATCCACATCTTAGCAGGAAGTTACAGCATGTCCTACTGCGCTAACAGTAGGGGTGCATTTAGAACTATTTTCTATGTGCATTCGGATTGGTGTCAATGAAAATCTCACCAGGGAGACCATTAGGAAAATTTCAAGCTGTATGGTATTCTAAGTCAAAAGCTGGTTTGTAAATCTATACATCTAAGGAGTAGTAATGATTTTTTAAAAAGTGATTAGTTCAATTGTTCACAACATTCTCTTTGGTGATAGCACAAACACATGCCTTACACTCTCAAGGAAATTGACTGTTTTATATCTTGAGCCCAGCAGGCTCTTTATTATCCAAGGGTGCATGGTTTTGATTTGGAAAGCTGTGCCTTGGGCCCTTTGATAGACCACAAATCAAAAACAATTTGTGTATAAACATTTCTTTATTTTCAGAGCAGACACGTGGCAGTTAAACAGTGTCACATGAATGGGTGCAAATTCAGTAGAAACTTTGAACACAATCTTGTTTATCACATTTCACATTGTGCCTGCCCCTGTTCACATGCGCACACTACAGGAAAGACACAGCAATTGCATCCATTTGTATAATGTAAAAGACTACTCTATAAAGAAAGCATGGCTAAAATAAAAGCCAAATGGAAGACATTTGCTTTAAGTATTTTTGTTTTGCAAGAGGAATCTTTGTGCCCAAGCTAACTTTCATTCACACACACAAGCAACACCCTTAGAAAATTATTGCTATTCATACATGCATATAATTTGACAGTTCATCCCATCACTAATCCCACTGTTAATCACTGATACCCACTTAATCCCATTGTTACTCTTATTGAGCTTACAAATGCAGTTCTGGGTTTTGTTTTGAGTCACTTCCCTATGTCTGCACATTTCAGGGAAACGTTCTGCTGTTTCCACTCCAGACTAGTAACCTGCTTTCCTGTGCTGTTGGGTGGAGCTCATTCTGTAAGTGGTGCCTGGCTATGACCCTTTGTCTGTGATCTTTCAAAACAATCGTGGCTCCACTTTTATCAGCAGACTCAATCATTCTGTCTCTGCAGTTTGTCAAGCCCTTTATTATACTGTTTTTTCTTGGTGGGAGTCTGGTTAGGAAACTTTGCTCCTTACTGTTTCTGTAGGGTTCAGAGGTCAGCTGTGTTTTGTTTGCTAACTTGTTGTTTACTTTCCTGCTGTTGAGGCTGGTACGCACAACTTCCTTTGAGATGAGTATTTTTTCTTTCTCTCCCCAAATTTGATTTGCTTCCACAATATTTAGCACCTTTCATTGAAGAAAGATGTCAGTCATGAGGCATTTCCTTTCAGCTGATCAAATTTATGATTTGTTGAAATCAGTTCTTGACTTAATTAAGCTCTACTACTACTTTTTCCAGTTCTATTACCATTCTGCTTTTTATTTATCAAAACCTTTGGGGCTGAAGCTGTCAAAGAATAGGGAAGTACAGGCCTAATATTTTAATAATAAATAAATCTTAATAGTTAATACATACAGTATAATACATATATAAATATAATATATGAATAATACATGAGATGCACTTTGACTTGGTTGGTCAATATTGTGTGCAATGGTATTGAAAGAGAATTTTGAATCTCCAAAACAAAGCTGTTCTTTTTTTTTTTTAGTGGTCATCTTACCCTAAGTAACCTGTACTTGTCAATATTATTGTAATAACACTGTTGTGGCATCAAGCTTTAATTTTGTGAATTAAGGACTCCCTACAGAGATTGTACCAAAGGCAGCATGATTATGCTACTTGATTAGAGAGCAGAAAGTGCTTATTATTCCAGGTTGGCCATTTTTCATGGCTCTGTGGAACTTCTGTTCTTGTAAAATGAAAACAGGAAGAGACACACCAGTGGACCCCAGTGAATATCCCTGAACAACTTTTGTAAACAAATGATAAAAAAATCCCATAACAAGTTGAAGTGTGGAATGGGCTAGAAATTAGGAAAACAGGAAGCCTGTACTACGTATTGGAAAAGATCTGAAAAACTAAGGCCTTGGTTCAGTTCTGAACACTTAGGAGGCACAACAAGGAGGACTCAGTAGCTATAACTTGTTAATCTTCATTTTAACTGTGTATATTAAAGAGGTGACACTGATAGAAACAAGTTATGTAAATTTATTTCTTGTTAAACAAAAGACACATAACCCTGCAATGTTTCCACTCACTGTAAGACTTCTTGGCATACGGCTACACAGATAATCTGGGTATTTCTGAAGAGAGCTGAGTGTTTATCCAACCCATTACTTACCTGTATCATCACAACCCTTTATCACCTATATCACCTAAGTGTCAATTTTCAACTCTTAATTAACATACTGATTTCCAAGGAAATACTTCCTTCAAATAAGGCACAGAGCATACAGGATACACCAATGAGTTGTGTTGGTAATATTAGTTATTTGATCACAAGAATCAACAATCATCTGACAATTTAAGTGATATTTAATTTTTGTCTCCAAAGGGCTCAAAAATACTGAAATAGGTTTGGAATTTATCAACACAAAGCCAGAATCTGTATTGCAAATGACAAATATCAATAATATAATGAAAGCAGAATTATGGTGCCTGTCAGCTGCACTATTTTTTAATGCATTAAATTAATTCTTAGATTCTAAACTGTTGAACTCTTAAGAAAGCTTGCATAAATTGTATATGAAGTTTATATTTGAAGTGGCATCTCGGATTAATATTTTGGTGAAAAAAAACTTAGTGAATTTTTTATTTGCCTTATTCATATACATGTTAAACCCTTAATTCTGTCCATGATAAAACTTTCACATTATAATGAAGGAAACATTCCAAGATATCACCAAGGACTTTTAAAAGACTCATAATTGTTCAAAACTCATTAGTTTTAAGAACTTATATCCCTTCTTATAAACTGCATGAAAACTAAATAAAAACAAAGCTAAACAAATACTGAAAATACTAGAACTGCACCATTGCAGCTGTTAATACAGATTTTTTTAGAGGTTTTTAAAGAATAGACATAATGAAAAGAAATTAATGCTAAAATTCTAAACCATATATAAAATTGTAGAAATGTATAAATGCTTTTCAATGCTGGGGTGAATCATCAGGCTTTTTCTGGACACCTCCATATTAACCATGGAAATCCTTGATTATCAAAGACTTAATGTGGAGATGAATGGTAGGGTGAGGGTCAGCACTACTGCCTCACAGCTGTTGGATCCAGAGATTAATTCTTGGACTATGCCTTCTAAGTGGGGTTTGCATATTCTCTCAGTATCTGGGTTTCCTCTCCGGCCCCTTTCATGCAAAGACATGCTATTTAAGTGGCATATTTTTTTCCATTTGCAAGTGTATGATCTGTGATGGCCTGGTATGCTGTCCAGGATGTACTGTGGTCATGCCTTGCACCTTGTGCCTGTTTGGTTTGACATTTAAAACCTCTTCACCCATGATCAAAACAGTTTGCAGCTGGTTAAAAATGAGTTTCTACACAAAAATTTAACTTTATTTTCAATGTTTCAGCTAAACTTAAAAATAACGCTTTTTGTTTGTGCATTGCAGTTTTCAAGAGAGCCCTTTTTGCAAACAACATACACATGTCAAGCTCATTCACAACATAGATTGTGTTACCTTTGTTAGATTGTTTAGAACAGAGGTTCCCAACCTATTACAGCTCGCCGCCCACATGACCATCCATAAAAACTTCCACGGCCCATAGAAGGACCAGACCATTCTCACCGTTTTGAAAAGGGATAATGCTATACCTCAGCAGTAGCCTAATCGACACTGGTAATCAGAGAAAGTATGCACATACAAGCTACAAACATGGCTCTACAAAGACCTTTCATTGATTACAGAAGGAGTTCAGTCAGCACCTCACAAAAAATACATAAATAAAAATAAAAAAATATTGAAAAAACTAAGGCACCAGTACAGCTCTTTCTTTATTTTTCCATGCATTTAACTTTAGCCTTGTTCAAAACAAAACTGAACGGATGGAATCAAAATGAACTGAAAATTTTTCCAGAACTGCTAGTGGTGGGTAGCCTTCTGTGCCAATGAACTTATGAAGACGTTGCGAAACAAAAATATGCACAATAAGTATCAGAACAGTTATAAAACAGAAGTAGATGTTAACTCTGAACAAGGAGCTAAGAGCAAATCAGTTCAGCAGCAAATTTTGCAGAAGGAAAACAACATGTACTGTATGTAGTGTGGAATAAATGAGAAGTATGTATGAAGCAGTTTTGAGTTTGTTTTATCAAAAAGATTTGTATATTAATGTTTCATGATAGGTGGCATCAGCAGCGGCTAGCTTAACAGTGAAAAATACTGCAGTGACCTGGAAGAGTAATCTGATGCAGAAGACGTAAGGAGGAGTGGGTAGAGAATTACCACTCATTGAACTTTTCTTCAATTAAATGAATGGATGAGGATTGACCTACGTTTTAAGAGTGAAAGCTTTGGTAGGGGAAATGGTTTTGAGGGTTGACACTGCATCAAGCGGACACCAGCCAAGAGAAAAAAAAGTGGTAAAAAAAGGGAGAACCCTTTATCATAGTAGAGCTGTGAATGAGGAAGCCTGGACTCCATGTACTCTAATGTCATGTACTCACACCTGTGGGGTGTCAGAAACCAGGGGAGGGGGGAGGGTTTCAATCCGGGACAGCAAAAAGGAAGATTACGGAAAGAGGAAAGACAAAACAACAAACATATTATAGGCTGGCATGCTGGGTTGGACACTCACTCAAAATGAAATATTAAAAAGGGTGGGGGTACGGTGAGGGGGGCAAACAGGATTAGGAGAAAAAAGAAGGGGAAATGAACCAGTTTGGGTTTTTTGAAGTTCCTGGGAGGGATGATGACATCAGGAAAAATGGACGATAGAACAGACAGCTAGAGAGGTAGAATTTTGAGATGAAAGATTAGCTTGTTTGGGAAGAGGCAAGAAAGCAATTCTATTCCTGGCTTGTAGGAGGCTAAGGAGATAATGTCCTGGTAATGCTGAATGTGAGAGAGATCTGACTCTGAAGACATTGAAATGCAAAGCACTAGAAAATATGCACATAAAGTTGTGGAAATCCAGGAAGTATTTATACTCCTCTTGAATGTGTTCTATGTAAAATAACACCATTTCCTGAAATAATATAATTATTCATACATTTAAATAATGGGGCTGCATTCTCTAAAGGTGGATAGAGCAAGTTCGATTCTGTATGTAAAGTGCTTTGGGATTCCTTGAGATGAAAAAAGCCATACAGAAGCAAGCAGTTCTAATTCATTATTAAACTAGGTATAGGTTTAGCGTAAGATACCAAAATGTAATATACATAGATGTATACTCATGAAGCAAAGTCCTGAGTATTAATAGGAAGTAATTTTTACATTCTTTAAAATATATAGGAAGTAATTTTGAGAATACACTCTTTGAAATGCATTTGAGATGTCTTAAAATAATCAGGATGTTGTTGGATTTCAGATGTCTTCAAATCCAGATACAACCGATATCTTAGGTTGATTAAAGATATCTGCAGTTGATGAAATTATTAATAAATTGCAGCTGAAATAAATGATGCTGATATTTCATAATACTGATTCTAAAAAAAAACTTTGGCTTTCTTAATAATATTTGTAGAATAGTTTTTTTAAAAGACAAAATTAATAATTTCTGAATTTAATATTTCAAAAGAAAAAAAATACTATCAAAGGTTGTATTCAATTACATAGTCTTCCCTTTCTATTGTGGTTCACAAAAGGGGGAACAGTATGAGTCTGAATTCCATAAAAAGATGTCATGACAAACAGAATTTAAGCAGTCCTCAAGTGGCTCTGAGTGGGACCATGACAAACATGGTGGTCATAACCAGACAAAAAGAGAATTCCTGACCTTTCCCTCCTCAATCACACAGAGATGGAGCCTGAAGTCGTGAGCAGTAATCAGTGCTCCTTTCACACTTGTTTGGCACTTAATGCCTTATTCCAGTGCAAGTGAGGACAGACACAGCAACACGATTCTAAAATGCTCCCAAGAAGATCACAGTGAGGAGTTTGGAGGCTGGGTATCACACAAAAGTAAGACAGTACCCTTTTGTTACAGCACATGATCTCAAATTTAAAAACTGCTGCTGTCTCCATTCAAACCCTATACATTTGTAAACATGTACAAACATGTGAATGTGATTAGAAACCAGTCTAGGAATGAATGAAAGTAAAATGCAATCCAAATAACAGAAATGAAACTCTGGAGAAAGTTGGGGGATATTCATGTAGAACTAGGCAGAATAACTGGTTTTGAGTGTTAATGTAGAATTACAATCTCACCATATTCTTTACAATTCATAATCTCACACAATTATCCTTTTTGACACAATAAATCAGATATCAACAGAAATTACTTTTAGACGTAACTATAGGAGCAATTCACCAGGGAAGCCAAAACAGTGACACAGTGTAATCCTCCACATCTCAAGCTGTCAGCCTTTTTTCTCTAGTTTCCCTTGAGATGAACTATTTAAGAGAGAATATAGGGTAATGGCCTCGAAGAGAAAAAGCCACAGAAATTAAATGAAAAAAATGAACACCAGTTTTAGTTCTTCAGATAGAATCACATTTTAAATCAGTCCCTACTCTCCTCCTCTACATAGAATGTACAGTATATGCAGGTTGTGGGTGCTTCCTGCCAAATATTTGTTTTTCTGCCAGGACCTGTGATGAGATTTGGAATCTTCATCCAATAAACTTCCAAGGAGCACGGAGGTCTCGTGAAAGACACTATCCAAAAGGAGTTTAAGTCTAATGCCTCTTAATACTGAGTACTTAAGAGCAAAGAACTCTTAAAGTAATTACTTGCTCAGTAATTTATACATCCTTGTCATAGAATGCAATGTCGTTACATACCATTGAAACGGTTTATAAATGTTTTAGGCTTTATGGGTTCTGTAAACACACCTCCTTGCACCTGCACGACTCTCATGCATTCACAATGATCGACTTGTTTCCTTACAGTTTGTCAACCTGCAGGTTATAGAGTAATACAAAACGCCAAAACTTGTGAAAAGGGTGACACCGAAGAGCACCTTTTTACAAAAGTTCATCAAAATGTCTAATATCATGAATATTCCACTGCGAAATGAGGTTGCTTCATTGTTCTTGGCCTGTGCAGTCCTACATGTGACTGGAAGCAAATGAAATGCATGAAGCACCATGATGCACTCATAAAGGAAAAAAAGCATTATAGACATGACTCTGCAAAGCCAACAACACAAGGGAAAAGAATCAAAGTTCTAGATAAGAAGTACTGTAATACTCAGGAAATTTTTTCATGAAACATTAACAATTAAATACCTGTATATCAGAATGGTTCATCTATCTATCAACCAGCTTGTTGTTTTTACTGTCCATTTTTTCTCAATTTTAATGGTTTGTTATGAATGTTAGGTACTGAAAAAAAAGCTTAATCTTAGTTCACTTTTTCTCCAGTTACGAAGTAGCTGAAAGAATGTTGACTCTCCTGAACTAGTTATAATGGCTATTCAGTTAATGGAACAGAAAGTGCAGATTGTTAAAACTGATCCCAGCTGAGTTTGTGAATTACTGAGATAAGGGTTGATGCAAGCTATTCAGTATTCAGTTCTCAAAATAGGACTTTATTTTTAATGAACAAAAGGAAAAGTGGTTATTGAATATTAATCTGATTGTAAAACACAAGACTGTAAACCACTTCTATCATAACTTTGACACAGTAGGTCTCCCTTACAAGGAAGATGAGCGAGGATTCAAGCTGGATTCTCAGTAAAATCAGTATAAGAGTTGTAGCTTGACACCACTGGGACTAGGTAGTGGAGAGTGTACATACCCTGTATAATTTATGTAGATTTCCAGAGGTCACAACAAGTATAAAATGTTAATTTTGCAACTGTATTGTATAAATATGCCGAGGATGGGCAGGGTATTCATGTATATAATGGTATGAGTGGTGATTCTTTGCAAAACTTTATGCTTTGTCTCAGAATACGGTAGCTGGGTGACTATGTAGCTATTACCTCACAGCATCTTTAATCAACTCCCCAATGAAGGTTTTTAAATGGGAGAGGCCATACCCAGGCTCACTGATAGATTAGAAGAACTGCTAGGTTGACCATTGTCAGTGCAACTTTATGACCTTCTGTGTATGGAGTTTAGGAGCAGTGCTAGCTTCAGCTTGCCTAAAACATCCAGGAAACACAAAGAATCTAAAAGGCTCATCAGTGTATATTTTTAAAAAGGAAAAGCCAATGATTAGTTTGGATAGAGTTGTACTAGCATCTGGCTTCAGGGATGCCTGACTGCATAAGCGCAATCATCAGAAATCATTCCAATATGAAAACTTTATACTTGACAGTAGACATAATTAGTTCTGGCTACAGGTTCCCTAGTAAGAACTGGAGTCGTTACCTTTAGCGAAAGTGCCTTTGTCACTGCCCTTTCACTGAGTTTGTATGAAAAAGTAATTCTTTTGGACCTAGGATGGCATGACAAGATACCTAAATGGCACCACACTGATAGACTACAGTAACCCAGAAAACTGACAAGGAACATGGATTCTATAATATTTTTGTCTTTTCTTTTAGACATGATGCACTCATTACCTTTTGGGTAATAGTAGAACCCAACCTGTCACAAAACAGGAAGAACAGCTAGAGGTCAGAGTGATGGAGGTTCACAAAGGAAACAGAGGTAAACCACGGGCCGTATACACAACAGATAAGGAACAAGTAATAGGTTTATTCCATGCTGAAAAAAAGAAGAAAGAGAACACAACGTTTCGGCCGTGGAGCCTTCTTCAGGTGTCACACAACAGATAGCTGCACTACAACCTTTAAGGTTCAGCCTGTAGAAATGGTCACACATAGCAGGAGAAATACACATTGCTGCCAGCTGAGGTTCTCAAGAAAGGAGTAAGAAGCCCAGGATGTAGCTCATTCTTGCTGAGTGAGCACATGGGCCACCAGGGTAGAAGAGTCTCCACAATCCACCTGGCCAGCTGGTACTTGCAGAGCCTTGTACAAAGGTTCTGATCCCCGCAGGACATGAGGGACAAGTGCTAAAAACTTTGATTCTCTTGCTCTAATGGTGGGGAACACTGCAGATGTATCTTGCTACTGACCCAGGAGGCAGTGATCAGAGTCAATATAGGAAGGAAATTAGATCCTTCTCATATCGGAAGCTGGACAGGTCTTGTCCTGAGACCAGAATCCTATAACTCTTTTCTCATGAGGAGAAATTTGTGCACACTCAAGGGTTTAGCTCTCTTTCACTGAGCTTCATCTGGAAGGACCATACACATGTACACAAGTAACAAAAGGAGCAGTCCTCCAGTGAACTGCAAACTCAAACAGTGAACTGAGGTTGTAAGCATCCCTAGGTAGTAGCATATATACAGTACCATGTGCAGTATACCAGAGACAACTGGTGTTCCAGAACACAGCTCCATCCACTTGATAAAGCTTTACCAAGGCTAGAGAGTATTTTAAAGTCTGGGAATCACAAAGTAAAGACACACAAGAGATTAAAATTCCTGAAGAGATCTGAATTGCAGTGAGGCCCTTAAAGGCCAAGGTGTAACTTCAAGGTCAACCACAAACTCTGGAGCCCTAAAGAACACATCAAGGCTAGAGCTCCAAAAACCTTTGAGGATATCAACTATCTCAGGGATCAGCAACCTTTCAGAAGTGCTATCCAAGAGTTAGCCCATGCACTTGTTTTTTAGGGATTCGCATGTTCACGTTTGAAATTGTATGTACTTGTTTTTACAGATACTTGTTCACAGATGTATGTTGATCCAAATGCTGAAAAATTCCCATATTTTATTTGTTTAAATATCAGTGGTTTTCCTTGCAAAGTTATTGACATCTGAAAACATTGTGTCTCAAAAATAAATAGGCATTTAATGAGAAAGTGCAAGTTGTGGAAAAGTCACAAATCTCCCTCAACAAGAAGCTCGACATCACTAAGTGGTATTGTTAAGATGCCATTGAAGTTCCAAACAATGAAAATCGAGCGAATATCGAACTTTGAGCTAACCTTATCGCAGTGCATTTCAAAATTCTCAACATCCATCCACTGAAACACTGGAAAATCGAATTTACTGATATCAAAGCTGTCTGGTTTAAGTGTGAAAATGCTATCAGCATCACAGATTGCGAGCTTTCCTGTGAATGAAATAGGCTAGGCCTGCTAAAAATAATACAGTAAATAAACCAAGTGAACTGATTTTTTCAATGCCACAGAGCTTTCATTGGGCCACATGCTACAGAGAATTAAAGAACAGCCATAGTTTTTAACATTTTTTAACGTAATTTCTTATGGATTAGTAATTTCTTTGTTGCCCCTGCCACTTTCACTGCACGTGCCATTAAAACAATCTTTTCGTGACAATAATTCTGTAATGTACTATAAATTCAGTAATTCTATATGCATGCTGGATCTTGTATTTAAAAAGTTCATTTTCATAGGGATGCTTAATTTACACATACAAATACAGTATTTAAAGCAAAATTGAGATGTGTGGCAATAAGAAAAGACATCTGCCTAATCTATTAAAGACCTACAGCTTTTGGAAGGTGGAAGAGCCTATTTTATTTTGTTAAGAGAGGTTAAATGGCAGGAAAGAGACACAGAGTCTACACTGGCTGTGTCCCTCACAGCATGGGTCCAAGAGCTAGTTGTTCTAAGCAATGTGTCTTGATGTCTTAACTTAGACATTCATTAACACAGACCTGTGGCATCCTGGATCTATACTCAAAAGGAAAACACCTTAAAATAAGGTAATATTAACTTAATATTAAGTTCAGTCTATTAAAAGACTGAGCCGAGTGGGCCCATTATTCTCACTGTGAAGTACAGCAAATTTCAAAAGTAGAATTTATAATGTGAATGTGTTTGCACTCCCACGTAGGTCCCATCTTTTCCTGCAGATTCCATCCTTCTTTATATTTAATTTGATATAAAGGGGTTGTGTAATGATTAGTTTAATCTTCACAGTTTTTTTTAAACCTTTTTCTCCCCAGAAGCAGGTTTGGAACTCGGATTCAGCAGCGTAAAGCATAAAGAACGGACTGGGTATCTGTCATTCACACAATGTCACTGCCACTGCAGGTGTGAACTCTTGCAAACCTCAACATTGAAGGAAACAGAAATACTCAGGGAATGACATTCATTTCAACACAGATTTTTGTTGAGTTAAAAAGAAGCAATACAGTCACAATAATGAAGTACACCGTACATACTGTACACACTTTTTATCAGATACGCAAATGATTGCTAGCTTTCAGACCAGAAGTGTACATGGTTCGTCAACTAGGAACTAAGCAAATGATTGCTAGCTTTCAGACCAGAGGTGTACATAGTTCATCAACTGGGAACTCTTAACAGGAAAACCCCAAGTCACTTTACTTTCTACCATCAAATTCAACAAGGTTGTCATGCAGCTTAGCAGAAGTTAAATATTTAGATGTCTGCAGACATTCACCTTTTGTGAAATGCAATGCATCAAAAAGTAATTCTGAAAAGCACTCCTTAATTAGGAGATTCAAAATCATACATATTTCTAAAAAAACAAGGAAAAACTTATCATATTTTCTTATTATAAAGCTCAACATGTAAACATTCAGCACTATCACTGATGGGGAAAAAAAAGTTGACAGCATTTAAAATATGTTCTAAAGCATCTAATCTTGTAACAAAAACAAATTGGTTAATTTTGCCCAAAGGTGAATGTAAAACGAAGATTAAAAAGGAAAGATTTCAAAAACTGATACTTAATAAAAGTAAAATTTAGAGTAATGTTTAAGCACTGGTTCCTGTGATTCTGAAGGATAGATACAAGGTAAAACTAAGCAGCCAAAAGTAAACAGAAGGGCACAAACTGAATCCATATGGTGAAGACATTTACTGTGATTGAAATGACATTTGACCTCTGAAATTGTGAGGTAGCTTCATCAGAAGATTAGAAGACTGCAATTGCCAGTGCTATCACCTCATTTGACCTCAGAAGAACATGTGACAGAATTAAATAAAATTTGAAGCAGAGCCATATGTGTAAAGAAAAAGCATAAATTAAAGATGTGTAAAGAGCACTGAAAAATCTAATATATTGTTTAAAGAATAAACTAAAGCAATGAAGAGTCATACAGTTTTATTTTTTTTAAGTGCAGAACGGATTTAGATTTTTTTTCTTTTAGAAATTTGTTTTTGATTATCACATTATTTGTTCTAAAGGCAGAAAAAAGGATGGGAATGGCTGCTATAAGTAGTATATTTCTATAGATTAGAAACCAGTGCTTTTATTTTGTTCCAAAACTAAAAGCCCATTGGTATTTTGTGGAGAGGATCTCATCTCATAAAAGAGGTACCCAGAAAGCACCAGCTGTAGAAATGTGAGGATTTTCAGCTCATGCAGGCTGTGACGTGCCAGTGCTTTGCTTTAAAAACCAGCATTACCTCCAGCAACACAGATTGTGTTTCACAGAAGCTTATATGTTCAAATACGGTTTGCACACAAAGCCTTACATCTCCAAAAAGAAAGTCTGTAAAACCACATGACATTTCTGCACTCTATTGTGACGAAAGACAAAAATAATTTAAAGCTGAAAAGTCATTGCATTTATGAAATCTGGTTATTAATGCTGCTGAAAGTTTTCCTATCAATGAGGAACTGTGAAAAGCCTCTTTATAGGAAACTTTCAAAACCAATTAGAACGGCATAAAAACTATGATTGTAATCACACTAAAATTGCGTCCATGCATGTTCCCTACAAGTCCAGTCAAAAATCCGATTTCGTTCTTCACTGACCACTTGAACAAAATCATTTAAACTAGACATGCCAATAGAGAAAATTGAATTATTAAGTGTTCCATTTTATTGTAAATCATAACTCATCTGTGTTTACTCCCCAAGATTCTTAGATGTTTATGCTGTTTGTGAACTTCAGAGACACAAAGCAGTTCTCCAAAGTATTTCCTAACAAATACAATTAGAAAAATACAGATTCACTGGCCTTCTGATAATCACAGTGGTCAATCTTGAAGAGCATTGCTCACCAGTCTTCAGGTTGTTTTCTGCTCTACTATAAAAGAAAAAACAGTGACGCAAAAGGAGGCCGCTGAGAATTACACTCCAAGGATGATTTATATTTATAAATGAGAAGGCTGTGAGAAAAAGCACCACAAATAGTCAGGCACCTTCCACCTTCTCTCCCTGTGTCTCCCCTTCCACTAGACTTTCTGTACCTGCTCCTGTTCATTCTCCAGACCTGCTCCTCCATGTTGGAATGAATTACTCACAGAACTCAGAACTGCTTAGTCCACGTCCACCTCTTGGCGCCTGCAGAAGATTCATCTGCTTAGGCAGCACCTCAGCTCTCAATTACATTCTTTACTGTGTCCTTAACTTTCAGCTTATTGCTCATGTTGACTTGGGATGTGGAGTACGTACTGTATGTGCCACCAGACAGCTCACTAAGTCATCTGGCAACCTCGATGTCTGTATACCGTTTTAAAACTTACTTTTAACTAGTGCTTAGCACATCCATAGCACTTCAGTTGTATGCTAGCCTTATTTTTCACTTTATTATCCCATACTGTATGTACATGACTGTTTTTTTTATAAAAGCTTTTTTTTTTAGAGTCATCCTGGATGAGGACTTCTGCTAAAACTAAAGTTTCCTAGCAGTGCAAGTAGATAATTATTGATGCCAATATGTCATTTCAAAATTCCTTGCTTTTCTTTTATAAGCACTGGGTGCCTCAACAGACCCTACACATAAGAACAAAATGTATCCCTGAAACATGACAAGAACTGCTCCGGTCACGAAATACTTAGAACGTCCTTGAGGATCAAAGGAGCACCTGCAATTTTTTTCTCAGAAAGAACAAACATTTCCCACACTGCAGCTGGGATTGTGAAAATCATTTGGAAATCTCTGCCAGCTGCTGTGTGTCACACTTTCATAAATTTTTTATTTTTATTTTTTTTAGAAGACAGGTTTTGTTAGCGATTCCTTTCATTTAGGTTGATGTATGTAGTCACAGAGTATATTCCCTAGGTCCTGAAACTCATACTTCAATGGATTTGCTGGGATTGTTTGCCATATGTTTAGTTTTAAACTGAAAAGATAAGTAAACTGGTTAGCATTTGCATTTGGAAAACTAAGTTTACAGAAACAAAAAGGCAATTAATGGCTGATTAAGGTGTTGTGGAAAATCATTTCTGTAGAAGCTGAAACTCCTTTTCCTTTCTAACTTGGAAGAGCTGTAACCAGCATAATTTTTATCTTGCTGGAAAACATTTGTATTGAATTTTTTTTTAATCAATAATTTTCTCAACAGGAAAAATTAAACCCGCTCAAGTACCTCAGAAACCTGTCTTGTGTGAAAGGTTAATGTGTAGATCTATTTAAAGAACTTTATAGAACCACATCATATAATCTAATATTTGATCTACCATCCTCTTTTTAGCACTTTTAACAAAATATATGATGTACTCTTGGATTTAACAGTTTAAAAAATGGAAATAAAAGATTAACTAAAACCTGATAAAACAATAATGTTATTATACTTGTCTCAAAAAGAGGTACCTGTAACTAGATAGAGAGTTCTAAAGGAATAGAGTGGTGAAAATGACACTCCTAGAGGAGAGAACACAGTGAAGGCTAACTTCAGGCAGTCACAGTACTCAAATTGATACAGAATATATCACTGGATGAATTCAGAAATATAAAAGGGTGTCAAACCAAAACAATTTTGGTTTCTATTCTTTGAGTGAGACAAGATTTTAGTACACTCTGCAGAGGTTTGCACTAACTGAAGCCTGTAAATAGTGCTTTTAAAAGAAATGCAGCAGTTATATGCAAATAAAGGATTATGGGAGCATTCTTTCTAAGATGGAAAAGGCCGATTTACTGTACATAGTATTGAACATGAGCACATCATAATACAAAATAAAATGGTGGCTTAGTGCAGGAGCTACCAAGTTCAATCCTGTTTTCCTTTGAATATTTAAATTAAATACAGCTTTATAATCAACTATGCAGAGAAGTGGGGGATCGGTCCTAGAAACCAAAAGAAGATAAGCCCAGGAAACAGCTTCATACCTCTCAGACCACATTAGCAAATGTGCACATTTCTATGATAACTTACTAGGGTGAGTATTACCTCAGCCTCTCTGATGCACAGCTTCGTTCACTGAAGGATTTGATTGTGGGCTGCTCCAGAAACTCTCTGAAAACAAATCTCTTCACCAATGATAAAACGGAGTGTACCACTTTGAGGATCCAGTCTTCGTTATGACAAACCTTCAACAAGCTGGTCCAGGAGTCTGAGGACGTAAGGACAGTATTGTATAGTGCAGGAGGCAAACGTAACCTTGTGCCATCATGTCCTTTTTGTTAATCTGCAGGGCCTTCCTATTCTCCCTCAGCTTGCAGATCAATCTGGTGCACTTCTGGTACAATCCTTCAAGCTCTGCACCTTGCCGTCTCTGTTTGTTTGGCATTCAGGTGGCCTAAATGGTGCATTTTCTGAAAGCAGAGGGTCCAGTAAAGCATCATGCTGGACTTTTAGCCGCTGCTGCAAGTGCTAAGCCCTGGCAAACCGCTCTTGGTCCTTAGTAATTCAGTCCCAGCAGTTGGAGCACATGTGGGCCTGTAAAGCTGTTACCTCCTGGTCACCAAGAATCTGTGCACATAAAAACTCACAATGTCAGCACAGTACAGTGCAGGAGGCTTCATTACAGAGATGTCGCAACAAAAGGACTCTAAAGCAGCCTGCACAGATGGCTAACAAAATCCAATCATCAACTACCACAGTGAGGCCCTTTAAATCACCAAACATCACTCCCGTATGAGAATGTACACTTTTAACCCATTTACAATAATCTAGATAATTACCACTCAAGTAGGCATTGCATCAGCATGCGTAGGCTGCAAAGAAACAAGGAAGGGTTTATTCCATGCTGAAAAGAGAAGAAAGGAAACACATTTCATTTGTGGAGCAGTGAGGAAGGCTCCACAGCCGAAATGTTGTTTCTGTTCTTCTCTTTTCAGCATGGAACAAACCTTTACTTGTTCCTAATTACCACTTAGTCCACCTCATTACAGGTGATAAAAGCTCCTCTGTGGGCTTTTATACTGGCAGGTTGGTAAATAAGCTAGTCTCTCCATAGTCTAGCCTGCCACACTCACTTTCAGCAGCTGGAAAGCACATTGATTTTTATGATGATTTCAGTGCACACAGTGACAAGCCTCCTATCTTCATGTTTTAAAACGCCTTTACTATACCGATTAATAATTTACCATTAAGGTAGCCAGAAAATCAGATCTACCACCTTACAAGGAGGGTCACTCCTGTTTCTTTTGGCTTATCCTACTGTTATAGTGCAGACAATGTTTTTCTCAAGCAAAATATCTTCAGTAGCTTGGTGTGATAAAGGCAGTGCAGACCCGAGTCCCAGAGTCCCATGACCTCTCTTAAGGTTGTCATTTGTTGTTTAATGGTCCTGTTTTGTCTTACCTATACAGCTCCATAGTCTGTCCTTATTTGTTGTGCCTCCATTTTGTGTCAAGTTACAGAGCTGGGCCTTCCCTTGTTTTAAATGGAGGTTGCTTGTCAATCATGGGGTGCTGGGGGTGGAGCCTAGGGTATTTAAACCCGACGCCGATGGTGGGAAGGGGAGTCTTGTCTGTGAGGATATTGTTCCTATAAGTTAAGTATTTTTCCCCCTATGACCATTCCTGATTTACTTGCTAGTGGTGGTTTCACACTTGGATTATGGAATTCCAGTTGGATTTTCATTTTTGTCTGCTCTTTCCCTTGTGGGTAATTCTGCTGTAGGAATGTATTGTTAAATTTCATTGCAAAGCATAGAGGATTTGACAATGAGATAACAAAAAAATGTGAGTTCTGGTATACTGCAATAGGGAAGTGGGGGTGTGCTATTCTGTTCTACTTTATTGTATATTTTTCAAAGGGCGTTTTGTATTTTTCACTGTATATCATGAATCCATTGCTGTGGGACTGGCCACATATTTTGGACTTGTGGATGCGAGTTTAAAACTTTGTATAAATCAGCATAACCTAATATTCTTTTGTCAATATGGAAATGAAATTCAAGGCAGAGATGTGCGCCGAGGTTTCTCTGAACTAGTAAGTTTTGTGGAAATAATTTTGTCTGTTCATATTCTTATGATTTAATTTATACTTTGTGATTAAACACTTGTGAACTCACTGTTACATCTTTGTGCACAAATTTAACAAAAGACTCAATTCTGTTTTAGTTTTATCTGATCATATGTTAGCTGTCTGGTATTGACCATCAAATAAGTTTAATTCTTTCTCTGCTCTGTTACGGATGATTTTTTTGTTGCTAGTTGCTCTTTTTGGCTTTATTTTTACATCTGTTTTAATGATGGCTCATGATGTCACATCCTGGAACAGATGTAACATCAGCAAGCTAAGCGCTCAAATTACTTTACTTCAGTGGACTTCTCAAGTCTGCTGATGTTCACAGATTTCAAAACAAACTGTAAAGTCATCATTCTTTCTTAACAATACTACCGTTCATACAGCCATTTTCATTAAAAAAAACATAGTGCTTCACAGAATACTGTATAAGAAAGAACAAGGGCATAAAGCAAACACTAAATTACATGAGACATGAACATCAACACAACAACAGGTAGTGAGTTCTTGATAGATGTAAGAATGGAATTACAGAGGTGTGTAGCCATAGTAACTGAAGACATAGTCTTCCCAAGAGCAGAACTTTGTCCTTGGCACAGTACATAAAGGTCACTTTTGGCCAAGCACAAGTTCCTTTACAAATGATAATGGCAAAACTATTTGGGCCCAGGATGTTCAAAACAATTAAAGTAAGCAAAGTGATTATTAGTTAGACGTTATAATCATTTTGCATGATAACGTTAGCAAGACTTTCTAATCAGTTAATTTTTTGCCTGGGTACCAGTGGAAAAGCTACTGAAACTAGCAACACCTGATCATGCTTTCTCAACCTTAAGAACCAGCGCAGAAATATTTTGAATACATTGCAGCCTGTGGTGTAGTTGTGTAAAACCACCAACAGAATACAAATATTATTTAAACTTTTAAAGAAAGCTGTGATTAAGCAACTGGTAAAAGGGTAAAATGAGATTTACAGATTCTCTTAATGTGGTGCCTTAAAAGAAGTGTGAACTGAAACTTGGCTCCTGGGGTTTTCTTAACTTCGGATTTCAGAATAATCCCACAACTATCTATAACCATTCTGAAGTCTCCAGTTGTACTAACCTGATGCACAGAACTCAATAATATAATCTCAGTCACACTATGGTTACAAAAATTGGCATATCCGGATTTGCATATGCTATAAAAATACACTAATGTGTACAGTATTTTCTCAGTGTAACATGGGAAACTAATAGCATGAAGACTAATTATTTAACCCAGAGGGAACATGTAGATATGGAATAGGACTAGTAAATGAATATGCTTGAGCTGCCTGTGCAACAGCAGTTTTTTAATGAGATGAGAATGTGACAGCTATGCCACGGATGTCCTACTTGCCAGACTTGAGCAAAGCTGGTCCTTGAGGGAGGCAACATAGCAGATACCAGATTTAGTTCTACCCAGGAAAACTATTTTTGGTTGATTAGAAATAATGCACTTTAGAACTATCCAAAAAATATCAATATAGTTTTCTAAATCAGTGTTATTTGAACATTTTGACCATGAATGTTTTTATGCTTTTAACTATACATTCTTCTAAATGCTACAAGAAAACTGAAAGATCACAGACTAGGGTTCCATTCAGAAAAAAAATGTAAAAAGTCTTAAACTTCCCTGTTCAGCACAGATAACAGCACGAAGACCAAAGGCTCACACACAGAAGTGTGAAAGTTCTAAGACTTGCGTGACACACAAAGTTGTGTTCTTACATTGTGCTTTACAACCAGATAACGGATTTACTGAAAGTTTGAAAACCTTGCATGCTGAAACAGCACCTCTCCCTGCAGACAATCTTTGAAAAAGCCATAATCAAACAGGCAGAAAAAAATTATATCAGATCATTCCCATATTCTGGCAAACATTCTAGGGTTCCCAAATCTAAGTCAAACAGATACAAACTAAGCTAAGGATCTGTGCCTGTGGCTGGAATGTTGCCGGTTCAAATCTCGCAGCCGGCAGAGGAATCCTACTCTGTTGGGCTCCTGAGCAAGGCCCTTAACCCCAACTGCTCCAGGGGTGCTGTACAATGGCAGACCCTGTGCTCTGACCCCAGGCTCTCTCCCTATCTGTGTGTCTCATGGAGAGCAAGCTGGGGTATGCGAAAAGATCATTCCTAATGCAAGAGTAAAGGGTTAATAAATGTTATTATTAAATGGCAAGGATAAATACAATTTTTTAGCTTTACAATCCACTTGTGTGCAATATGTTTTGTAATGTGTTATAAATGTTACATGTTGTTATGTGTTATACATGTGCAATAAAGTGATGTGCAATGTTGTTGTTTTTCTTGGGGGGGGGGGGTGTGCATTATATTTAAATGTACATTTCCCTCAGGGGACAATAAATCTTATCTTTCCAATATAAGTAATATATAACCAGATGAACCATCTTTTGGATGAGACGTTAAACTGAGGTCCTGACTCTCAGTCATTAAAGATCCCCGGGTATTTCTCGAGAAGAGTTGGGAGTTATTTCAGTGTCCGGGCCAAATTTCCCCCCTCAGCCTTTACTGTGGCCTCCAAATTGTCCCCATGTATGATTGGCTTGCACTTGCCCTGCGATGGACTGGAGCCCCATCCAGGGTGCACCCTGCCTTGCGCTCTTTGCTTGCCGGGTTGGCTCCGGCTTCCCGTGACACCGTATGGCATAAAGCAATTTGGCAAATGACATGACATAACCAGATGAAAACAATGGACATATTCAATTTACACTAAGCATTGAATTGTGTGTTGCATGCCAGACACAATCATGATAATGACATATACCTGAAAAAATATGGATATATACAGTACCTGTATGATGTTAATCTGTATTTTATACAATATATATTATGCAACATGTACAGGATGTACAGTGCTACAAATGATAACTTATCATAATATCTAGAGACTAAATCATAATATACAGAGACTAAAGCATCACAGATGAAAAAAACCCAACACAAAACATGTTTTAAGTTTTGTTACGTTAGTAAGTTTAACAATATAAAACTTTAAACTATTTTTTACATTTACATTAAGCAAAAGGGTTACTTTTACATTAACACATGTAATGCTCAGAAGCAAAAACTGAGGCTTAATCTGTGTCATACGCTGTTTATGATATTTAACCTCAACATCAACTACCAAGCAACAACCAAGGCTGTCCTTTAACTTTAACCAGACTTTATCTGTACTTTCTCTTACAAAAACGAACCATTAGCTGACCTATACAGTCACCGCCACAATTCTTAGTGCCCTTGATAAAGATGAGCAAAAAAGTCTGTACTAAATTACACAGGTAATGAGCTGTATTTTATGCTAAAAACTCAAAACAAATCTTGTATTCTAATACAATTGTTCAGTGAAAAATCTGAAAATCTGCATTAATATTCTACTTCATCTCAGTTTTAAGGAGCTATATTGTGGAGTTCATGGGTTTCCTGTTTCACTGGGGTACACAAATGAGGTAACACAAATAGAAAACAGGTTTCTATAGAGATTTGCAACATATAGAAACTGTGATTAAATGTTAAACTGAGGTTCTGACTGATCATTAAATATCCAACAGTACTTTTCTTAAAAATAGATGCAAATTGGTAACTTCCACTCTGGGCTTGTACAATATCTTTTATGACAGTTGTTTTTTATTTGGTTAAGCAGTTTCTCACTTTCCCCCCTCATCTGCTTCATAGTGGGACTGTTGGCACATAATGGTGCAGCAATTCACCAAAGCGAATTTGCCAAATTCACTTCACCGATATCAATCTGGCCCTGTCTGTCTGTGATTAGTCAGCTTGGAAAAAACAACCACCCCTGTGACAGTGGCAGAAGGCTGTGATTGGGCAAAGTAGAGATTTGGTTCAAAACACAGAAACAGCTGGATGAGATACTTGGATCAATTTGTTACAAAAATCCAAATAAGCTATATAGGCTGAATGGCCACCTATCGTTGAAAGCTCTCTTGTGTAATAGTGTTAAGACACAAGAACCACTCTGCAAGCTGATTTGGTGGTATAATTTATAAACATTTGAGTTATGTAAAAATCCAAACAAAAACAAAAATAAACCAAAATACTAATCCCATTTGGACTTTTTAAAGAGTCTTTTTACTTTTTTTTCCCTCTCGTGGTGACTTAAATGTGATATCAAATTGGTCCCAGTTTTAAGACCTGATTACTTATATGACTAGGAGGGTTCCATAGAACAAAATATCAAAACAGAGCAAACCTAGTGTTAAAGTTTCACTGATTGCAATTACATCTTAAGCTATTGCAATTTGGACTGAGCAAATTGTATTGGTTAAACATCATTAGGTCTTTTGCAAAATCTGAATTTTGCATGAATACCAGAAATATTAGGAATATGAGAACAACACTCTTCCTGTCTTCATGTTAGTTTCTGTTTATCCTCAGGGATCAGAGTAATAAAAACCAAAAATCATGTGAGTTCTCAGGAATGACTGTAAAGAAAAAAAGTGCAATGACTCCTTTGTTTAAAAGAGCTGTCTCACAAATCTAACGGAAGTGAACCTTACTTCGGATGCAGTAGACAACAGGAAAAGGAACTTTGGATCTTTCTCAAAAACTAAATGCTTCTATTTAACCCAGGCCAGTTCCTTTGTAGGATACTTCAACGCCATATAATAAAACATAACAGCGAGATAATAATATGGCTTTGTCTCCCTTTTCCCCTGCATTTAACTTGACAAAGAGGTTTAGTCAGGCTTTGAGCCTTTACAGTTTAAGCCTCCTGTGAGATTTTCTGTTTAAAGCTTTTAGCAAACAAAAGCCTGCCAAAACACGCCCTCACTGTGTGAGTGTGTTTCATCTCTGGGCTGATCTCCGGGCTTTGCACAGGTGTCATTACAAACAGGATATCCGAAGGCCTCAGGTCTCAACAGCTGAGCATGGGAGCAGCTTCACTGAAATCCTATAGGGCAGGGCAAACTGTTTTTATGCCTCCATTCTGGCTACTCTTCCTTTGTTCTGTTCCGTGTTTATGTTCTGTTCACTCTTTAAGGGAACATGTAGGAGCAGGTGTGCCGAAGGGGTGGGTGTAAGTTCCCTTGGAGGTTAGAACTTGCTTTACTGTTGCAACACAAGTCAAAGCAAAGAGAACAGAACCTCAAAAGCATAATAATCCGAAGATCATGTTTACCTTTAACGCTATCTAGGACAGACACTCTGTTACTGTTGTACACTTAAGACATCAAGTCTGTGCTCCATAATATTTATTTTTTCAAACAATGCCCCTGTCACCAGAAAAAAAATGACAAGACGCTAATGGGAAACAATGGTACCCCTTTCAGCCTACCAGAAGCAAATTTACTTGCTGCAGGTTTTGAAAAAAGTCATCCTGGCTGATGAACAAAACCAGTGATTAATGCACAAAGCAGTTAACAGTGAAAAACAAAATTACATGCATGTTGTTAAGCAATAAGTACTTACTCCACCCAACTGAAATTCAAGAGAAAACAGGTGGCTGTAAATCTTGCATCTTCAATCTTAAATAGCTGGCATCTGCTGATTATCTCAGGACAGTACATTCTGAGTAAGAGCAGTGTAAGACCTCTGGAATGTTCTACCACAGATATGTGGCACATACTTAGTCATTACTAATTGTAGAACTTAACTTGACAAATTTGTGAGCCTTAGGCTTTGGTGAACTTACACATTCTTTAATAATTCACCCACATGGAGGCATTAGAAAACTAAGACTTGCTGAGGGCACTGGAAAGATGAGAATTTAATTTTCAGGTAAAATATATTCAGTAATTAAAGTACTGTTATTTAAAGCACTGTTCTGTTAAACTCACTGGTATCTGGTGTTACTCCTGGAGCTACTGCTATTAATATACTGAAAGGTATTTAAAACACAAAAAATATACTCTTTCCAATACCAATTAGTTATGTTTTTAATAACTGGTTTGCTTAAGTGATTAAAAGTGACTTTTCATCATGTACTCAAAGCAATACTTTGTATCCTCAAAGGTAAACTCAGATTATTGGTTCGATTTCTCTCTTTCTTTAAGAGCTGCCAAGATAAATGGTAGCTCCTTGGTCCAGAAGAAGAGATTTACAAATACAATATAAATGTACAAATTTCAGGAGACGAAACTGGCCAGAGAATGTAGTTACCTATAGTTGTTTAGAATGTAGTTACTTATGTATAAGCATATATATAAGCAAGATGCTTGACTTTTCTGCTTCTCCCATAGAATATGACTGAAGCAAAAAGAAGATATATAGATTGAATTATACCAATTTGTTTTAGTTGAATTATTTATGTTTGTTTTGTTGTCTTTGTTCCTAGGGGGTAATCTTCAGGTTAACACTGAAAACATATCCAAACACATCCCATCATGCTTTAACCTTTTTTATTCAGGCACTTAGGACTTCTAACTGTGCTGACAGAGAGGAATGATGAAGACTTCCTTGGTCTTGGAGCATTTTTGAAAAAAGTAACTCTAAACAAATTGTTAGAAACGTGGTGTTGGGTTACATCAAAAATGCTAAAATGATTTTTTATTATAATTATACCACTGTATAATCCTAGAAGTCAAAGGCAATATACACTGTACATGTTATAGTACAAGTCAAAATTATGTTAAGATTATGTAAAAATGCCTTCACGAACCACTGCGCACACACTGCAGATGTTGTGGAAAAATTCTGTACCATTTTTATTTTGTCTGGTTGTGCAACTGTATAGGACAAAAGTATGAAGAAAAGGCTTATTAGACACTTTTAGACCCTTTAGTCAAATTAAATTATTAACCCTTGTAAGGTTGAGGGTTTTGATACAGGGCTTGAAGACATGTTTGATATAGCTGACATTTGTTCTAGATGTTTGAGAGGCTGTGGAACCAAGAATAAACAAATTTGTAAAAGTCTTTTTAAAAATGTTCAGCCTGTCAGGTAGGAAACTGGTGTTTTTGTGTCTTGAACTGCATATGCAATTTTATTTACAAAGTAGTTACTACTCCTTTAAGGTGAGAAAGATTGTTTTTTTTATTCTTTAGCTCTTAAAAATATAATTTCTTTTAAAACCATGCTAATCAGTAAAACATACAGGCTATTAAATAGGTACAAATATGATAAAATCCTGAGCACTGCAACATAAAACTGTTACACTGACAAAGTTAAAGCTTTGCTTTAAACCTGCATTCCACAGATGTTGAAATGTGAGGAACTGGATGAACCTGCCCTTGTGCATTGCAGCCCTGAGTGACATTTGTTTTGTTCTGTCAAAACAATGTTTTGGCTTTCCTAGCTGCAGCTGTCCTCCAGGAGTTCACGTGTTAAGCCACAATAAGGTTCCTGTACCTCATTTTATGTAGGAGTCCGGTAAACATGCATTTCGCTGAACAGCTGGGTGATTAAGAAAAAAGAAGCCTCCAATGGTCAGACTCAAACCAATGACCCAAAGCAAAGACCACCAGGCAGGCTGCCCAGGGGCCCCATGTCCTGGGTATGGAAGTTCTACAAAGATGAGTTACAAGATCCGCTTTCTGCCTCCCTCTCCTCGGCCTCTCGCACCTGCAGCACAATCCGTGCCTGATTCTCCAGGCATTCCTTCAGCTTGTCTTCTGTCAGTGTCAACCGTTTTTCCAGCACAGCTACAGTCTGAAAAGGAAGACGTTTGTGTTGTCAGAAAGCACAGTACAAGGCCTGTTGCAGGCTTTTACTTTTTTTTCCTCTGCCTGGAACCATCTCAACATGCAGGCCTTGAAATCAGGAAATATGGATGTTTAAGGCTTAAAACCGCATCAAGGTTGGCTCATCTTATGTGGGAACAACAGCTTCTTGAAATGATTGAAAGTTGAAGGTTCCCTTAATGTTGTTCAAGACAGTTTACTTATTACAATTTACTTATTTGGGGATTTCAGTCAACTACACTTGGGTTCAAAACAAGGTTGTGAAGGTTTTAGTGTTATCAAAGTTTGAAGCATGAAAATAGTTTTGCTAGTGATATGCAAGAGCACTCAGGAGTGTCACTTTGGAGGGGATACTGAGCAGAAAAATGGATTTACTTAGAAATGCAAGTTGGTGGTACGAATGGGAGCATTATTGCATAGAAAATGTACAGAATTTAGAGTCATAAAACAGTACCAAGTAAATTCAGTTGCTCAATTATGACCTGAATCATGTTCCTTGAACAAACAAGATGAAAAAAGTTTTTTGGACATTTGTAATTGGTATCTCTACTTTTGTAATTTGTAGTAAAAATACATTCCAAAGAACACTGACTCCCAGTAACACTTTTTGAACAAAACTTTTTTAACACTTTTTGAACAACACAAAAACTTTTTCCATCCAGTAATGAATCCCCTGCCACCCTCTTTCTGCTTCCCCTCTCATGGAAGTCACAACAGACCTGTGTCAAGACATCCAGTTGCTCCACAATGTGCTCCAGAGTGCTGGCAAAATTCGAAGGGAAGCCAGTGTGCTCCTCCAAGGGAAAGGTCACAGCACATGTCTCCCCTTCTTCCTCCTGCCCTCCGCTAGACCTGTGAGGCGGCTGGAAACTTCTGCCACCAGGCCAGCCCCTGCTGGCTGGTACTCCGTTCTCATGACTGCTTCCTCCCTGTAGCAGTGGAACAGAGAAGATGCATCTGAGCTCTTTTTCAGAACGGAAAGGCTGACAGAACAGATACATTTCCTCCAATTCTTCACTTCCTATGGATAAAATTCAAATTACTTCGGCCTTTTCGGATTATGATTTACTGATCATGTATCTACAGACTTTTTTCAATTTTTCTTATACTCTTGAAAGTAGGCAAACCCTAAAAACCATCATAGCTTCAAAGCATCAGATCTAGAAAATCTCCCCTTGTTTAATCTTATTTGGGAACACATTTATTAAACATTTTATGATCTTATCACGACACACAAAACTCCATATTTACACAACGAAGCATTTAAAGTACCCATTTAAAAATAAGTAGCCTATATTCTAATTACACAATGTAGAATTTAATTCTAAATTAATATGCATTTTATTTAGTGTTATTATGCTTGCAATTACCTTTTTCCTTCTCAGAACTGTCAATATATGTCTGATATTCTCAAAATAATCATGTGATTAGATGAGGTCCTTTTTTCGTTTCTGAAAATTTGATTACACACACATACACTTTGCTCCTCCCATATCAATTCAATTTGTTATATGTGTAAAACGTACATTTTACTACCTACTTGTGCACAAATAGAAAAAAAATCAACTGGAAAATATTCACAGTTTGGTGACAGTTTGATCCGACTGAATAAATAGCTGAAGAAATTGGAGGTTGCTTGCCCTGTTTAAACTTGCACTTCAAGTGATCCATTTTGTTACCAGGACTGGCTTGTCCAAGGCCTCAATGATAGACCAAAAACAATATAAAATACAGCTTTTCACACTAAACAAAACATAACTTGAATTGGGAAAAAAAAATCTCTCCATACTACATGGGGAGGAAAACATTAAAACTATAGAGCTACAGAGTCTGTTAAACTTTAAGTATGTAGGAATACAGAAAATGCCACAAAAAATGCATTTGATAAAAATATAAGCACACACACTCAAAAACAGTTCCTGGAATTGAAATTAAAACTTAATTAATTTATTTTTAACACTCATACTTCCTGAAATGAAAAGTTATATTTACAAAGAAGCAAACCCATTCTAAATATTAATATATGACATGTTAAGATACTGATAATTTTAGGAAACAAATATTTTTATTTGAGAACAATTATTTGATTCATAACTCCTCTAACATTGATCAAGAAATACATTTTTTACTTTCCAATACATGAGTTAACCTGGCAGACAGGCAAAAGCATTTGAGGAAACATCTAATTAAATTTATAAGCGCATTATGAGGTGATTTATTAACTGAAAAAGTATGTTATTTATCCTATTTAAAAATTAGCAAAATTTGAATTGACTAGAACAATGGCTTAAGTCATGTCACGTCATTTACTAAACTGCTTTATGCCATACGGTGTCGTGGGAAGCTGGAGCCTACCCGGCATGCAATGAGCGCAAGACAGGGTACACCCTGGACAGGACGCCAGTCCTGTTCAGGGCAAGTGCAAGCCAATCAGACATGGGGACAATTCGGAGGCCACGATAAAGGCCGAGGGGGGAAATTGGGCCCGGACACCGGGATAACTCCCTACCCTTCTCAAGAAATGCCAGGGAATCTTTAATGACCACTGAGAGTCAGGACCTCAGTTTAACGTCTCATCGAAAGATGGGTCATCTGGTTATATATTACTTATTTTACCATTATGTGTCATTACTTATTTTGGAAAGATAAGATTTATTGTCTCCTGAGGGAAATGTTTTTGTGGACACACAGCACTTCTGTACATTTAAAAATAATGCACACCCCCAAAAAAAAACAACAATATTGCACATCAGTCTATTGCACATGTATAACACACAACAACATTTATAACACATCCTTATATCCTTTCGTCTTCATCCGAAAGACGGCAATGGCTTAAGTTTAGATCTGAATTTCCAGAGAATTACCAAAACTGTTCCAATCTCCTTGAAGAATATGCATCTTACACCTTGTGTTTCCAGCCCCTTAACTTACTTGCCTAGGAGATCTGGAAAGAATGAGTAACTGGATATCAACTCTCATCCCTAAATTCTAAAGTGCACTGACACAAAACAAAATTGTACATCGTAGTCTTTTAAAGATTTCTGAGAGTGCTGAAGTGTGCCTTTTTTAAACAAAATCATGCATTCCCACATAATGCGCGCAAAAATCAATTCCGCTTTGGCTTCCTGTGCAATGTCTAAAGTTCAAAGTCACTTCAAGCATCTATTGCAATCTGGGAAAGGCCAGCTCTGAGGTGAACAAAGCTGTTAGTGTGTGAATGGCGTCTCGCTGGGGCCAGCAGTGACTGTCCCGGCACATAGACCACATCTGGAAAACATCTGTTATAGCATTTACTGTCAATGGACCTGTCCAATTGCAGTCTTAAAGTTGAAATAAAATCATGCCATTTAAAGGATCTTACTATCCATCATGACAATCGGAAAGGCATTCTCATTGTTTTTTATTCAGAAAACCATATGAACTAACCCGCTGTTCCTGAACCTTTGAGATCAAAATAATATTTGGAGACATGTAAAAGTTTGAACCTAGTGATATTTTTACAGGTTGTATTTTGCAGTTACTATTAAATTTTGGGCTAAGCTACTGACCAAAAAACAGCCTAACCATGCATTTAAATAGCATATTGAAAAACTAAATACAGTTTTACTTAACAGACTAATTATTCCATATAGATTTGTAGCTATACACTTTAGCAAGATAGTCATAGGTATAAAAGGCAAGGTGATACTGTGGTGTAAACTTCCAAAACAAGTAATCCAAAGAAAATTCTGTAATGTTTCACAGCCATATAAGGCAATTTGTTTAGTAATATGAAATGTATTCAGTCAGTGAACCACATTGTTTCCACCTTATTTTCAAGTAGTCTCAGGCAGGTCATTAAAGCTTTAACAAATTCACCTAACTCAGGCCCATGGAAAACCTCATTATGCCAGCACTTTGTAATTTATTTCAACAGGCATCAGAGCTGCTAAGCATGCTCGCTGTCTCATTTGTGCAATTAAGAATATTTATGAGCTACTTCTGCAGTTCGAAAAGAAAAAAATAATCTTTGAACTTTTTGTTCTCTTATTATGAGCAAAGGAAATAAAGCATGTAAATCAGCTGCAAAGGAAGATCAGAGGGTTCTTGTATCGCTTTTGAGGCACGAGGAGTACTTCAGGTTCTGCACAGTAATGGGACACGCGGTCCTCTATTATCACTTCAAATCACAGATCCTTGGAACAAGCCATGGAGGCCCTGAAAACACTGCACATATACTCGATTCACAAAATGGTAGCAAAGGTTCCCATTTATTTCATCTGCGTAAACACATTATGACATTAAACCGTATCATCTTGTCTTGTGACACTGAGCCACATTTCCTTGTCACAGGATCCCATGTAATGCTATTAAGTTAGTTCTCAGTACAAGGAAATCATTATTTAAATTAAAAAAAAATTAGGACTACTACATTTGTTTGCTTTCCTTTGTGCTGGGCTCACCACAGTGATTTTTGTAGTTCTGCCTCCTACCTATGCAAGTCTTTCCGGTTACTATATTACAGTTCATTACCACATAGATGTTTCTAGCTTATAATATAACTGTATTTCTACTTTTTTAGGTAATCATTCACCACTTTCTATTCTTCTGTTTATCTGTATGTCCATTCACCCTCTATTCAGTGTATGTGTAACCTAATCAGGGCACAAGAGCCAAATTGCAAGCGAGCTCCTGAAAAGCATTTGCACAGCCTTCCCAGATCAAAGTGCAATAAAGCTTTCAAAAGCAAAATAGATACAGACACTAAGATAAAAGTCAAGGTAAGCTACAGTGTCCAAAAAAAAAGCATTGGGATAGCAAAGTCAAAACTCTTATTACTGCATTACAGTCAATCCTACTATGAATAATAAGTTTTGGACGGCTCTGTATGTGACCATGAATGATAATGACCATTTCCATCTTGAGGTATGAGTATGGTCAATATGGAATACCCAAGTGTATGACTGTCATTGGAAAACAGAAGACTAACTTTACCAATCCAAGAAGCACCCTAGATTCAGTGGCTATCAAAAATAATCACTCACTTGGACTTTTTCACATTTTATCAAGCTACAATATGGAATCATAATGTATTTAATTGGCATTTTTTGTCATCGATTGACATAAAGCACTCTATGTCAAAATGAAAACAAAATTCTACAGATCCTCATAAATTAATTATAAATATGAAAATAAATGAACAAGAATTCACACGCAAGTATTGAGTCAATATTTGGTAGCGTTTCCTTTGGCAGAAATTAGTCTTCTTGGATAAATCTCTACCAGCTTTGCACATCGGAACAATTTACTTTGCAAAATTGTTCAAGCTCTCTCAAGTTGGATGCAAGGATTGTTAGAGAATAGCTTTTCAACAATTTTCAACTCCTGCCACAGATTCTAGATCGATTGAGGTTTGGGCTTTGACTGAGCCAATTCAGAACACTGACCTGTTTGTTTTTAAACTACTCCAGGGTGGCTTTGGCTGTACATTTTGGGTCATTGTCCTCCTGGAAAATGAATCTCCTCCCAAGTCCCTTGTCTCTTGTAGACTGCAACAGATTTTTCCTCCAGGATTTCTCTGTACTTTGCTGCATCAATTTCTATCTTTTACCTTCAAAAGTCTTCCTGGCCCTGATACAGTGAAGCATCCCCATAGCATGATGCTGCCATTTCCATGCTGGGTAATAAAGATGGTATTCTCAGGATGATGTGAAATATCGATAACAAAATATCTCGATAACATTTTACAAATTCCAAATTAAGCACAAAACCCAAAACTTTATGAAAGTAATTTATGATAACCATATTATCACAAACCCTTGGTCTTGCCATTCCTACTCACTAGTCACTTTAATGACTAATGTAATGTGATGTAGAACACTGCAGAATGTACCAAAGTGATCTGCATGTAGAGTTAACAAGTAAATTGTATTTTTATATTTATCCAGACTGTATGTTACATTTTCAAGAATGTCAATTACATTAACTGATAAAATACAATAAAATGTCAAAACAGCTGATAAATAAAAATTCGATTAATATGAAACACATAAAATAAGAGCTAAAAGCTGATAAAGAAAATGAAGATCTGAGGGCCTGAAACTTACACTGTGATTTGAATGTAAAAATCAAATTATGTTTAAATGAATGATAAAACCAAATGGAATCTAACTGGGGATACCATATTGCTAGAATTAATGTTTAAATCATCATCTTGCTATTTCTTTATATTTTAAACAGTTGTAGTCCTAACACAATCTACTGATTTAATAAAATCAGGAAATAGATGCATATCACATTAATACAAAGAGGAGGTGGTTATTAAATCTAACACATTTTCTGCACATCCTTAACTTGCAGTTAAATGATATATGCAAGCTTTTAACAGGTCAAAAATAAATTACAAACAGTTAAGTGCTGAAATGTATGGGATTGTTAAAAGGATTAAATGAAAAAAATTAGAATAGTAACAGTTTGGATTCAATGTCAGCTATTTTATTATATTAATTTGAGTACATCTAAATTACAACCAAGCCTAATTACAACTCCTGTAAAAAAATCTACACAATAGCTTTCTGCTAATGTACTATTAATTTAAATATTTTTTTTCCATTTAAGTTCCAGTTAAATACATAATTGCCAGTTATCTTTTCTTTTTATGCCCTTCAAAGAAGAATAATCCTTTTTTTTTGGAAATCATCAATATGGAACTTATTAACCAACTGAATACAGTTCTTGAAGGAGCTGTAGGGACGTAACGACTGTACGCAGTTTTCTCAGGAACTCTACACTTGTCAGAGCCATCTGCTATTTTTTCAAGCTGCCCACAGTGCCCACATAAGATTGTTAAAACAAAACTGGAGAACCAATGAGGCTCATACTGAAACCGTGACAAGTTCACAGCTGTCTGGCAAGTCCCAAGGGTTATACAGCAAAACGAGGGCACTTTGATGGCCTCATGGCCCACTGCTCCTAGCAATGCTTCGCCTGTTGCACGCAGTTTACAAGGAATGCTGGTCACAGCTGGTTAATGACCCAGCCCAGACCGGGAGTAGCAATGTCTGGGCTGTAGGACCCCTGTAGCTATACTGCTTACAGTTCCAGTACCACTGCAGTTCAAAGTTTTAATAGCTCCAAACAGGGGTACTTGTTTGGTCCCTTTTTACAGCAGCTAAATAGAATGAACATAAATTAGAGAGATAATAGGCAGCTTTGATAAAATGTGAAAAGTATTTTAAGTTTAGGACATAAAAGGAAAATTCTGAAATAAGGTGAGGAAGTGAGATCTATCAAGTGTGCTCCCGAATAGATTCAAAATAACATCAGAATAAGAAAAGAATGTTGGAATATTGATTTTATACAGCAGAAGTAGCATGTTAGAAAACTGCTGTGAACCACAGATTTCTGTTCAGATTCTTGTTGAACACAGAAGCTCTATGAAGAAAGTCCATTGAAGCACTGATTTTGTGAGCACCGATCTAACAGAAACAGACCAGCATTGATTGTAGGAAAGAGACTCCAGCGTATTTTGCAGGTCAGCACGTGATAACAGTTCATGGCAGATATAAATTACCAAACAGAGTGTATGCTTAATGCATCAATACAGGAAACTATTAGCATGGCATTATGAGGCGGATGTAGGGCAGGAAATTAAATTTTGTAGCCTCAGAAAATGATGTCACAGTCATCCTTGTCAGTAATTGATTATTATTGCTTCCTGTCAGAGAGGACAGATGAGGCTAGCTAGGCAGTAAGTGGCACAGTAGCCAGTATGGAAGACAGAAGATCAAAATTAATCCCCTTTTCACAACATTGCAGAAGGAGAAATGCTGTTTCAAGCTTGGCTCCCTGCTTCTACTTCTGCTTTTGTATTTTAAAACTCCAGGTTTTACTTGCTACAGGTCACAAACTCAGAGAATTTCTCAATTTTAGTAATACGCAGGGAGATACTCTTATTTTTAACTCCCTGTGCTCACTGAATCTGTAAGTACTTTATAGCCTTTCCAAATAACAGCAACATTTACCTTTCACCTCTCTGAAATCCATGTCTGATTTACACTAACAATGGGTTTTGAAATACAATGTAAGGAAGCAATAATTGAGACACTTGTAAATGTAGTCTGCCTTCAATATAACTGCAGTGAATCTGTTGCTTTAACACTGTGAAATTAAACACTCAGCAGATCACAGTGAATCAACTGTCTTCTCAGAAGATAACTGTTTTTAAGTGCAAGCCCATAACAAATCACATTCTCAAATACAACAGACACGCTGCAAACCACTGAACTATTATTATGCAAAAAAGAAAGACAGTTAACACTGAAAAAAAGGCTCATTAAACAATGGCACATCAGTGTTTTTTTCTTTAATAAAACATTATTTGGTGCAGTTAAGTGTTTTTTTTTCCTTTTTGAAAGCTTGGAACTAAAGGATTTTTGTTTAATGTACTACTGTTAAAATAACTTGAAAAATGCTCCAGGCTCCTTCTTTTACTAAGAATTCTCCATTTGGGTCCTAAAGATATCGCAAACCCCTCTGCAAAAACACAGCAAGCCTCTACATCTGATCCTTGATGTGTAGCAACAACACACAATGTCCTTTTCTACACTGATCACTAACATAATACACTAGATGCCTACGAATATCTGCAAGCACAAAGGAGACAAAGGAATGAGAAAATATAAGCATGTCTGGTTAATTTGTAAACCCAAGAGAAAGTAGGCAAATAAATTCCATCTATAACAATAAAGTGCTTCTGGAACTGCAGCATTTGTGCAGAAAGAAATGCAAAACTGAAAAAAAAACTGCAGTTTTTTCGGATCAATGACTACTTTATCCAAGTACTGTATGTAGTTATTTCAGAAATGAGCCCTTATTTACATTCTCATCGCATCTGTATTCATTTTTATTTTTATTCTGTACTTTCCCCGTGCTTATCCTTCACTCCACACCTGTCAGCCCCCGAGCTTTTTTCATCTTTCCTGTATCCACTCCATTCAGTCTCACTCGGTACAATTTTGTTTTCTCTTTTTAAATTTAGATTCTTGAATTCACCAACTTCCCCTCATTCTGTTTTTATTTTGCAACTTTCTGTTCCTTTCTTCTCATGCCTTTCCGTGAATTGTGAAATATATTCAGCAGTCTCACTTCCTAGTGTTCTTCACTTTTGGTTCCATATTTTTCTTCTTCCTTCCCTGATAGGTTCGTGCTTTCTCTTCTTATGTATTAATTCAAACACTCAATATCTGGTGCTGTTGTGTTGGGGGAAATGTAAAAGAATAAACAAAAATGTGCTTTGCACTCAGAAAATGTATAATTAGTGCAGGAATGAAATAACTAAAATACAAAAAAGATTAGATGCTCTAAACATTTTACAGGACTATCTATGCTGGTAATCCATATCATTTCAGATATAGTTGTAAATAACAACAACAACTTCCAACAGCTAGGGCAGGTCAATTCTTGTGTATCAATCCTATATGACACAAGCACATTGTTCAATAGGTAAGTAAAGGCAGATAATACAGGACAGTAATAATAAGGGAGGTACTTCATAGTTTCAATTGCACTCGAGTGGAATGTTTACAGAGAAACAAAGAATAACGATGATAATAACTGGGCGAAATTTTCCATGCACTTCTCTTTTGTATTTCAAGTGAATCTGCAGAAGGAGTGGGTTAGAGTAACGAAGCCCCAGTATTCAGTTACAACACAATAAAGAATTAAAATCAGGATGATTAGAGGTCTGTAGATTACCCAGTTTTTTTCAGTAAAGCTCTTCAAAGTTGCATCAATGTTTTTCATGTTTCACTGAGCCATCACTTAAATAGTTTCATCTCAGTCATGAATTCCAACCTTTAAAATAATTTAAATTACCAAGAGATGCTACTGCAAAGGAGGAGTGACACCTGGCTTGATAATTGGAGAGGAGTTTGAAAATAAACAGCTTAATACAAGGCCTATGAAATATAAACTGATATACTGAAGACCTTAAGCAAAACTAGAAAAGGGCAAATAGGTTTGTGTTCTATGACAAAAAACGCTCTGAAGGCCTAAGCAATTACTTATCTTGGTAAGTGAAAGCCAACAGTTAGTGACAGTGATACTGTATTATATTTAATTTGTATACCATATTTAACAATTCCTTGTTGTTCATCATGATTATCACAGATGCACTGGATGTGCGTGGTGCCAAAAGGGTCTGAGAGCACAATCGTGTACTTTTCAAAGTGCAACAATGGACATAAATTACGTCTAGAATAGAGTTTTTGTAGACTTTTGACTATTGACTTTCGGGCAGTAAGGTGTTCAAAATCACAGCATATATTCATAAAGAATGGATTAGAAAAAAAAAACAAACAAACAGATTTCTGGATGAAGTTATTAAGTAGGTCCCTACTTTAATTTCCTAATTCATATAAAATAATACATTTTCAGTATGACTAAATCAGATATGCTCAATCCACTCAAACCAAAAGAATTAGAAAACTTTGAAAATGCCTTTAAAACAATAATAATGCTAAACCCAAATGATAAAGTACTGGGTTTGCATATCTTGCAGTGATGGATACTGTGTGTCAGATTGGTGTTGTACTTCAGTGTCGGACGAACACCTGTACCTATATGTAAAAAGTGATTTAGGACCCTTTGGGATTAAAAGCACTACATACATATACATTTTTTTTAATTATCAGTAGTAGTGACATTCACTAATGCCAGTTTTACACTTGTGCACTGTTGTAAGTAAAATGAATTTTTAAATAACTTATGAAATTAGTAATCAGACTGGAAATATCATATCTTGGACACATTTACTGCAAGTTTAGAGGAAACATCTAACCCAGGCAACAGGCCAAGCCTTGGGATCAATTGAAAAACAAATGATTGGCTATTGCTATTATCTGGATTTACCTTCAATGAAATTCAATTTAATTTACATTTAACCACAAAACATTGTGTAGCATCACATTTTGTTACTTAAGAAGAGATACAAGAGTACAAACTAGCTGACACTGACATCTGTCTCGCTGTCAGCTGACAGTGAGGTATTTTACTCAGTATATTACAATACTGTATTGAGAACAGAAAATATCTGCACTTGTAAAAGTATGCCTCAAACCCACCGTACAGTGGTCTACATAAGAAATCAGCTCGCACTCGTACAATAAACAGGTAAAACTTACCAAAAAAGCATATGGTACACTAACTAATGCTTGAGACCATGGTTGTAATGTAGAGATGTTAACATTTGTAAATGTTTACTGCTAGATCTTTCATTCTCCCCCAGGTGTCCCAGAAAAGCTATTGAACATGCATTAACACCAGTAACTTGCTCAAAGTCTGGGGTATCGACTGGCAGTGACAATGTGAGATGGCGAATGGCAGAAATCTCACACTGTGTTTATATCTTCCTGCACATGCAGGGACACTGACCTTCAGGGAAGTAATGGGGCCTTTGAAAAGACTTGAGTGTTTCAGTATGTACATTATCTGCCATACAGAGAACAAGAACAGAAAGAAAAGTGTTCTTTTTTTAACCACAGCAGATTACCAACTCTTAGATAACAGTTACTTTGAAGGAAGGCGATTAGTTAATTTTGGGGTTTAAAAAACTGAGTTTTGGAAGGAAAACCACTATAGCTTTATTTTTTTTCTCTGTGACTCAATGACAGGTCCAATGCTTTCTGTTATGTTTATTACATTCCTTTGCTACCTTTCAAGTATACACCTCAGAAGAATCACAACTTACTGAAAAATTACTTATTTTTTTCACTGTACCATGTGGGGTTTTCTAGCTTCGGCATATAGCACAAACCTATGGATCCAAGTCAAATGACTGGAAAACCAGGAGTTTTAGGTAACTATAAATCTGACCCTGTATCCAAAAGAGGCATTAACATATAAATACAAAAAAGAAAAATGTTAGGCTGACTTTCTAGCTTTCTTGCCATATGAAGTCAAAACCTAGACATTGTAGACAGAGTCTCCACACTAAAGAGCTAAAAAGGGCTGACATCCACTGCCTAAGATCTCTGACATCAAACAGTAGGATATGGATGTCAAGCACTGTGCATTCCCTGAATTAAAAGGCATGACCAGATCTGAGGCAGTGTGTACTGATGCATGATTCAGATGGAAAAGATAGATACATTTGTCTTTCTAAACTGAACAAGTAAAATATCACTAAAAGTCTACAATACGAGAATAAGCATCATCCAGCTATACAGATAGTATAGTGGTAGGCAACTGAGCATTTGGTAGTATATGTTTGGGGGCTAAATTAAAAACAAAAAATCATTGCACAAAAAACTGCATAATAAATCTAATAACTAGCTTCAGAAGTGTTCACAGAGTAATCAGGGATGGAGAGGGAAGAAAAGTCCAGAATAATTATTGAGTTCATAATATTTATATGGCACAAAGAATAGAAATTAAAAGTAAAATCTAAGCTAGTTAGATAACTAAAAAAGTCTTCAATATTAAAGTACACTGCTTTTAAGATAGCCACCTTGAATTACTACGAAGTGAGCAGTGTACAGCCAAGCACAATGACTAGTGCTAAAATGACATAGTTCTATCAGTGATATCAAGCTGCTAAATGCTATACTTACTGTAACTATACAACTGGGAAACAAATTAAACAATGCTTTTGAAGGTCTTATGATATAATACTGTAGATTAATGTCATAATAAGACATTAAGTAAATAATCTTTGGTATCAAAGAATCTTTGACTATATCCAGGATACACATTTCAAGACCATTAGTCAATCTGGACTGGCAGAGTTAACTAAAGCTCACAGCAGTTGTGAAGATAGTTAAAAGAATCAAGTATAACAGTATAACAGATATAAGAATCAAGTATAATGACAAAAGCAAAAAAAAATGACATTAGATATTACAATGGCTATGCATACTGGGTAGACTTCCTTCATTTTGATGATTCAGTATAACACTGATTTCAGAGTTTTGAACCTACATAAAGATGGATTTTGTTGTTTTGTTTATTGTTATGGAAGGTGAATTAGCTCGTTACAAGCCTTGTATGTTTAACATGTCAAACCATCTTGTCTTTAAAAACACTAAATAACTATGATATGGCGTGTAAGAATGCTTATTCATAAAAAGATAATTCAGTTCTCAGTTTTACTTGTACATCTGACACTGATTTCAAAACAGCAGCTCAGATTATCACTTTGGGCAAGGAGACATATTCTAAACTGTCTTGAAATCCACTTTTCAGAGAAGTAAAACACATAACCTAACAACTCACCAGCACAATTTTAGAAACCTGTCTTCAACCCACCCTCAACACCAAATACCAGCCTAAAAGCCTCTGGCTATCAAATATGCTTGTGACTTGAAAAGGTGAGAAATTACCCCTATGGAGGGACTAATAATAGGTCTCCAAGAGGGATCAGCTTCACACACACTGTCGTAAATAACTGAGATACTGAGCAATCGGCAGGAGACGGAAAATAACAGGAAGAGGCCTACAGTAACAGTGTGGCATCCCAGGCATGTGGTAAAACATCAGCATGATGCCCGACACACAACTCCTCAGCTGACACATGGAACACCCGGTTACCTCTGTGATTGGGAGGGGAGGGGAAAAGCACTGGACTCTATCTTTTGGTTAACCATCAGTTTCTGCCTGTTCTCAAAGGAATTCCACAAATTCCTGAGGATTTGCTTTGAAAAGGACTGTTCATGCGGAGGATGGCTGGTTATTCAAGGTTACTTGCAGAGGGGTGTCTGAGGAATGAAGAGGCCACTATCACAGAAGTCAGGATGCCTGGCGTGACCTGAAAATAATAATGATCTGTTCACCAAAGAGTGAGAGGACTCTTTTCAGGTTGTAACAAATTCATCAAATCACTGGAGAAAATGAAAAGAAAAAAAGCCACCCATTGCTTTTCTGTACTTATTCTCCTCCACTAACAAACATAATTTAATCAGTAAAATACTGAAGGTTGCATGACATTGTTCACCACAATGCACAAGTGAAAAAAGGAACAGTTCCTCACTTCTTGCAAAACAGAATTCTTTTTGTTTTGGGGTCAGAACAGGTTATATGTTATCATTGATGGTGCATTCAAAAGTATTATGTGACTTCAAAGCAATCAATTAATTCTCAGCTCTGGCAAACCTCACATCAGTAATAGCTATTTTCAATTACAAATAAATTCAAATGTCATTTTAGTTACGACTACATCCAAAAAATACATCATCTAACACCAAATCACAACTTGAAATCAAATGTTCAAAGAAAATATTAACAAAAAGTGTGCATTGTACATACTATTTTTTATCCCTGAAGGGTCAGAACCATCTGTCATGGCCAAAGTAATAAAATTTGACTATCACCAAAGTCATATAGTTTTGATATGATAAATTGAATTCAACACGCTTTTTATTCCATCCAGTGACCTACCACAATTTAAATTCTATTTATATTCTCTGTAAAGGAAACAGTTATATCTCAAGAAAAAATACAAAAAATAACAAGGTTTAACTTTTCAGATTAACTTGTATGCTATCTGGGAAACATTTCTCTGTTGTTCTTTTGCTATTTATTGGCAATGCAATAATAAGTTTAGCATGCAAGGCAGAGTTTCCACTGCAATGCAAAGAAATATATACAGTATATCCAGTCTGACAAGTATCAACAGCTAATCTAATAAGGCCTATCAATACCTCGGATTGGGAACAGAGTTTTCTCAGTTGGGTGAAAGGAACTAATACATACAAATGACCCAGACCTCCTACGAATTCTCCATATCTCAGTATTTGGATACTGAAGCATGGAAATTGACCTAATTTCATTGTACTTGAATATCAAGTAAAAGCAAGCAACCCTGTCTTAGAAATGATGTTTTTTTACTTATTAATGTTCTTACTTATGTGAAAGGTGATATAGGGAGTTAATATACAGTATGTAGCTTGGTGAGCTAAACACAATGACAAATAAGTGCTATGCACACCCAACCTTATGAATCAATTCGACTCTGTAATGTCAAAGCATATGAGAAATTTCTCTGAAATCACGACCTAAAATCATCTGAACTGAGAAGTGCCATGCAATAACGGAGCAGAGTGGTGGCTCTGTGGCTAAGGATATGTGCCTGTGGCTTGAAGGTTGCCGGTTCAAATCCTGCAGCTGGCAGAGGAATCCTACTCCATTGGGCTCCTGAGCAAGGCCCTTAACCCCAACTGCTCCAGGGGTGCCGTACAATGGCAGACCCTGTGCTCCGACCCCAGGCTCTCTCCCTATGTGTGTCTCATGGAGAGCAAGCTGGGGTACGCGAAAAGATAATTCCTAATGCAAGAAATTGTAAAGGGTTAATAAAGTGATGCTGTTGTTGTTGTTATTATTATTAATAAGTATGGAAGTATTTAATTCTATATAAGCAGACAAAATACTTCTGTCAACAACAGAATTAATTATGCTGTTGCCATCACTAGTAATATCACTGATAAAAATTAACCAATTCCAGAGGCTGCGGTTTTCTCCACCATGCTTCACAGGTGAGCTTGGTTCTTTGGAGCATGTGCATTTTCTTTCTTAACCTTTCCAATCCTCTCCTGGTTCATCTTTGCACTTCTGAGGAAAGGGTACTAATCTGGCTTTTCTGTTCTTGGTTTTGATGAGAGATTTAAATCTTGCAGTGCAGCCTTCATAATCCCCCTGTCTCAGTCTTCTGCGGACTGAGGATTTAGATACCTTCATCACTGTACTCCGTAGGTTAGTGATTTCTCTGACAGTTATATTTGGGCTTTCTTTGACAGCTCTGATAATATTACGGTCATGAACTTTTTTGCTTTACCAAAATTATCTTAGCTGATTGATTATAACTGTTGACTCCCTTTTCTTCTGTTTATCATCATTAAATGAGCACTTACAAGAACTCATTAAACGAGCAATATACCGTATATACATAACTACTTTTGTTATACAAGTTACTTTCCCCCACAAATATGAGCTTCAAGTGTACAGCTCATTCTTCCATTTTTATTTTCCTCTGCTCTTGATTGTTGTCATCTTAACTATTTTAACACAAGTTATAATGGTTTTCTAGTAGTTGTGGTGGAGAATAATATTTTAAATGCATAATTTGTAAAAATAACACAGTATCAATATCACCAGAAAGCCTCATGCTCTTACTTATACAGTTATGGATTTTATTCTGTCTTTGCCTTTACATGATCTATACACTAAGTAAATAATTTTTGTACAGTAAGAAATTTTGATTAGTTCATTGTTCATTTGTACAATAGAGCAAATTTTATTTCTCCACATAACTGCTTCATAATACATTTAAACATAACCACTTGCATAAAAAAACACTGGTAAATTCTTCTCATTGTAGCATATACTTAGCAATATGCCAAACTATTCAAATAAATTAGGAAAGTACCTAAACTCAACTTGTTTATCCCCAGTTACGAGTACTTGGAATGAATCAGACTTTTACATGTATTTTAATGGAATTTTAGTGTCACTTTTCACCTACGAGCAAAAATTTTGGAACCAAATAGCAAAAGATGAGTAAATTCTAAATTGCTGATAACTGATGGTATGACCAGTTTCTATGCTTTTGTTCTTATCTGATTTTATTTCAGCTTCTGAAATGACTTTTTTAACCAAAAGGTCTTTGGCTTTTAACTAAATCACTTCAGTCAAGTGAGACAGATTGATAGAATGTTCACAGCTATTATGAGCACCTTATTACCCAACAACAAGAGAGATCTGTCAGTCGATTGTTCCATTATTTGTTCTCCTTCAAAATAAAGAGGTTCAACACAATCAAGGTGTTTAGTTGACCTATGACTGTAAAACTGAACGGACATTTTAACAAATTAAATATTTAGGAGTGGTACTTATCAGTCATTTTTATTAGAAATGTTTTTATTATTACACTTCATAATTAAAATCCCAGTTTATACTTTACTGTCCTATACATTTAATGGTACAGCATTTTTCCTATAAAACCCTGCAAGTTTAAATAAGTAAACAGATGAATTCCAAATAAAAATAAATCCATGGGGTATTAGTGCCTGAAGAAGAACTTTTCTTTGTGAAACATGAAGAAAGAGTCCAAGCAATGTAGCAATGCAAAATCTTATTTGATTTTTGCTGCTGATCCGATTAATCTGTAATAGCATCTTTTATAAAAACATAAAAACTTCGAGCATGAAACACCACCTGTGGTAAAGTATGATGTACAAAGAACTGTGAGAATTACAATCAAGCTCCGGTCAATAAAACTAAATAATCTGCTGCATAAAACAAGGTTAATCTCAATGCAGGATATCTGCCAATAATTTCTGAACAGTGTATCAACTGTTTAGAAGCCTGTGCTGTAGATCAGACACAATCCTAAACCTTTTGCATGTCAAGAGGTTATTTGAATTTAAGTGTTTTTTGTGAAGTACAATTTTTGTCTAGACCATCTGAATATAAAGCTGTTCTCTAGTTATGTAAACAATGCAATGAGTCATGCTCTCCTTTGCACATACAGTATAAACTAGATTTTTCAGCACCATCATTAATGCTATATGCCTTTTTTCATGTTTGAACTGGAATTAAACAATTCAAAACCTTCAAAGAGAAAAGGGAGAAGGCATGGGAAATGATCATAAATAATTATATGCATACAAATAGTTATGAGTATAAGTATTAAAACCCTCTACGTCTAAAATGATGAATTAAGTAATGGTATTTAACCAACACTTATGGTATCTCTTTTAGGTTTACCTAACAAAACTTAAGGTCATTATTCCTCACAAAAATTAGGAAGGCCAATCTAGTTTGTCTTGTTGCTAGTAATGAACTAATACAAAGGATCAATTACTAGCGAGACATTTTATTGAAAAAAAGTCAACATATCACATTCACCAGAATGGTTAAATCACTGGACTTCCACAACACTGCAAAAACTGACAACAGAAGGCATTTTCCCCTAGTTTCCCTATGCCTCCTTGTTTGTGTTTCACTGTTGATTCTGACTGGGTCGATTCTGTCATCACCTTTGAGAATTTTGAATACTTGAATCAGGGCAGCTTCTAATTTTCTCTGTTAAGGACTAAAAATACTTATTTCAGAATGTCAGCAAAGGCCATTCTGTTAAGCCCAGTAATGTGGTTTGTTACTCCTTTCTGAAATGAGTAGGAGTATTTTTTTGTAGTGCTACCTTGCTACCTCTGCTTACACCGTGAAGAAGATTTGGATGCAGTGGAAATGTTTTGGGCAGCCCCTACAACAACCCCAGAAGGAGTGAAGTGTGAGAGTCGTGAGGAGTAGGTCATGAGATCATAAGTACAGGTACAAACAAAAGGAGGCCATTTGTGCCACCTTGCCTTGTGAAAAGGATCTCACCCAGCTGAAAGATGCCAGGGTTTCTGCTTCAACAACAGGCTGGGATGTTTGTTTCATTCTCTCACAATCATTTAGGTGAAGTGCCTTATGCTCGTAGCTCGTATTAACATAGTTACATCTCAGAAGTTTCCCCTTTTGTCCTTGGGTTTGAGTCCCACTGTTCATTCAGAAGAAGTCTTCTAAGTGGATCTTGTCTTTCAGAATTTTGAATTCTTATATCATGGCCACTCATCATCGTCTCTAATCAAGACTAAAAAGACTTACTCTATACACTCCGTCAGTGTACAACATTCCTTTTAGCCTGGAAGTGATTCTGGTTGCTGTTCTCTAGATTGAGCATCTCTGATATCTCTGTAATATTTTTTTCTATTACATGGTGACCAAAATTCAACACAATATTCTATATGAGGCCTTTCTAGTGCATTACACAATTTCAACATATGATCCCTTTATTTGAATTTCATGTTTTTATTTATATATCCTGACATTGTGCCTTGTAATTGTTTCCTCATAATATCAATGTGTAAACACAAATACCCAAGACTTTTTCATCAGTAGCCTATGCTAGCTCAGTGTTTCAAATTTAGCATTTTTGATACAAGCATGCAAAAACCTGCACTTGTATACATTAAATGTAATCTGTCAGGTGTTGCTCCAGTCTTGAGTTATGTCTCCTATATTTTATTTTTTTCTTCTGCTGCTTCTATAGTGTTTGTTAATCTTCCTGTTTTGGTATGATCTGTAAACCCGAGTAATTTACTACCTATACTACATTTTGATATACTGTAAATTAGAAGGTGTAACAGTCCTAGTACAGATCCCTGTGGCACTCCACTAATCATCCCAACAATCTTGGGGTTCAATTATCCTTGACCAAAAGGGATTCCAATGAAAGACAATTTTAGCACAATATCCTTTGATTGAAGAATATATTGAATCTGTAGAGTCCAAAGCAATGGTTTATAATTATAGAAAACCAGACTATGAAGAAATGAGATGGAGTTTAGGTTTAATGAAACATGATAGATACAGAAACAGCAGAAAATGAATGACAGAGGAATCAAAATCTAAATCCTCCAAGATGGGCATATCAATCTTTCATGGGATCTCCCGAAAAGTTTCAATTCGAAAATGAAATTTAAAAAATAAAGATTTAGTTAGGTATTAACTTGTACAAGAATGTAAAGGATTGGCGATACACAGTTCACATGAAATACTTTCCACATACACGTATAATAATCTGCTTTAAACTTGAGATAATACCACGTTAATTCTAAAGTAACTGTGGGAACTAGCTTAAGGCAGCAAACGTACTGCTAATTGCACCACAAAAGAACAATGGAAGTCTAAAAGAGCTCCATTCTTTGGGATGAAAGATCAGCGTTCCCAGCTCAGTATTTAACCTGCTGGTTTTACAAGACAACACAACAAACAACTGATTTATGGACAAGATTTATGGACTCCTTCTAAATCCACCAGCACTTTTTAAAATGGGTCATTTTAATGTATTACAAGGAATCAGAATTTGTAAATAAATTTTTAATCATTGTTTTAATCTGAACACCAGGTGACAAGCCAGATAGGAAGAAAGAGAAAAAAACATTAAAATTAATATAATAAAAAATAATAAAAATTCAAATAAAATAAGTGTTTCAATAATTTAATTTTAATAGTCGGCCTATATTTCCTGATGTTCACAACCTCAGGGCATACTGATGAAAATTTCTCTCTAAAACAAATTTGAACAAGAAAACTCATAGCGAATAAACAGAATTTCTATTTTTACAAATACTGTACACCAAAGGAGCTGAACAAATTATCAATAGTATAAAAATGCCAATTCAAATTCCACCTCATTCTAAAGAAGTTCAGAAGCATGATCCATTTATAACTATCTTCCAATCTGCCGTGACCTACAGAATTCATAACCATGGGATATGGGTATGGGATAATTAGTCCAAGCTATTCAACAACCCTCCGTTCAGCTCTGCCTTACACGTACTGAGACCCAGAGACAGGAAGGAAAGGGCTGTCTGGTTGTTTTCTGATGGATGTGGGATGATGGCTATGGGCATTCCCCTCATGCCTTCCTATCAGCTGTGGGGAACAACTGACGCCAAATGTTCTTTGGTCTCCATGGAAACAGGAAGCATGAGGTGCTTCAATGGGAAGCAGTGGGGAAGGAGCAAGAATTCCAGAAACACTGGCGCTAGCAGCTTCCGATGTTATAAGAAGCGGAAAAGAAGGCTGGGGACAAGGTACATTGAAACTAATAATAAAATTAAACCAATAACAATAACCTCAGAGAATCTACATAGTCTGTGCCTAGGATATTTATACCTTCCTACCTAACAGGTGGGCTGACCAGTGTGAGACCGATATGTCTGCCCCTTTTTACATATCAATATTTTTTTTTTCTTTCATGCATCACGAAAACAACTCCCCGTTCTCAACAAAGAGATCTCAGGAAGCCTGTCTGAACTTCATTGTCTCTTCACTTCACAGTAATATATACAAACATATATTAAACTTGTGTAAGAAGGGCTCAAAAATGTTGAATTCATTTTTCATAGCTTTCTAAATATACCCAAACTTAAAAACATATGGCCACAAAACCATAATACAAAAGAGAAAAAAAAAGATCAAAGTTCACCCTAAACCACCTCCATTTATCTCGCACATTCATTGACTCTACAGAAAAAAAATGTTTCTCAAATGGAAAACTTAAATGGGGAAATCAAGAAAGATATGTTTATTCTACATTCTATTTGGTTCAGGTTTTCAAAAGTGCAAGTGTAAAATGCCACAATGTCCAAAACCCAGAGATCTCCTCTGCATCTGAAGAATCTGTGCAGGGGTCCAGAACCATGCTGTAAGGAGCAAAACCTAAATACTGCAATACAGCGCTCAATTCATTATAATTATTATTTATTTTTCCAAGTTAAACCAGGGCACAACTGTAGGGTGACAATGCGGCTTGTGTGCCATGGGCTGCAAGTTGTAGCTCCAGTTTCAGATTTGGGTTGTTAATAACTTATTTATGCATTTAAAAACCAGGCCTCTCTCGTGCATCAGCTATCATAGGCTAAGCCACACAATGTCTGTGCTGCCTAGCAACAAGGCTATGAACACTACCTTCCCTGCAGTTCAAAGCATATTTGCTGCTGTTTTGTGATGCCTGGAACCAGGTAATACAATGCAGTAGTGTGCTTTAGTAGGTACAAACAATCATTAAGGTTTGGAACATCTATTGAACAATAAATAACACGGGACTGTTGAGCAGTAGCTATGATTGAAAGGACACATATGTATTTCCGCACTTTCAAGATCTTTTGTTAAAACTGGTGTTTTCATTGTTTTTTTCAATACCAAAAAAATGAAAAATATCCTATGAATGAGTTGAGTCTGCTCTAAGCTCCTCTTAGCCCTTAAAGGCCTGCATTTATGTTTTCGAGGAAAAACAAGTAAGAACTGCTAAAATATTGTAAGCAACTATTTACTTCCGTGTCCCTCTTGATTCTGCAGTTTAATGTTATTATTCACTAAAGATCTTCTCTTTCTCCAATTTTTAATCCAGATTCAGTTTGTCATTGTTTTTTCTACTGGTCCCAATGGATCATAAAGAGTTAAAACACCTAATACATTACACAATGACCAACCATCACAGAGCATTTAATTCAAACTTCACTGAAAAGGTTTAAACAAATACTTTTCCTTCTCATTTAAGTGCAATTACCCTGTACTCTAACATGGGCAGCACAGTGGCAAAATGTTTAGCATAGTGGCTAGCACTGCTGCATCAAAGCTCCAGGGTACTGGTTGTTTCCCGACTTTGGTGTCCGTCTGTGTGGAGTCTGCATGTCCGTTCTCAGTTTGTGTGGGCTTTTACCATGTACTCTGTTTATGCCCTCCTCATAAAGACAGGCTCTGCTGGCTTTATTGTTCACTGTAAATGGTTCCCCTGCAGATCATCCCCAGGAAAAAGATGTCTGAGCTCCCTCATTACTTGAGAAGAGAGGCTTCAGTACCTTTCTCCCTTACAAGTACTACACACACAGATCTTATCATTTGCAATGTCATTTTTCATTAGCTGCCGAATTATATCTTCAAGGTTTCTAGGTCTTTCACTACACTGTGCTGGTTATATGTTTGTGTGTGTGTGTGGGGGGGGGGGGGTGAGAATGACTTGACTTCTCACTTATTCAATATTTACAGAAATATTTAACTGTTTTTGCCTCGCACCAAAGACAGCCATCAAACAGTTGTTTCTTAGAACCATTATTTTTGTGTCTGATGCTATATATTCAGAACATCGAGGAGGCTCGCAGATAAAAAAAGAATGTACACTGTTTGCCTGTGAGGTGTCCCCATTCCTGTAACATACTGCAAAGTTATTTTTAGCTACTGTGTCAACTCTCAGTAACTGTCAGTCTGTTCTTAGCTTCTCACAAAACCAGTATCCTTGAAAAGAACAAATAATAATCATCAGATGAAAATATCGAGTCACACACATTTTGCTGCTGAAAGACAGTCAAATTAAAAGAGTAATAAAGGCCTACTTTTTGTACTGGGATTTGCACATATACTGTATACCCTGCTGAGGAAGAAAGACTATATCTAACACCCAGGAAACAAACTAGCATGACTTTTGGGTATTTCAGTCTTTGATTAGCTTTATGAAAAAAAGTTTGATAAACAGCTTATTTTTTTACAGCTGTTTCCATCACTAGAATCTTCATCATGCCGAGTTCAGGCCACCAATGTACAAAAGGTTGCAATAAAATGAATTGCAAGGTCCTAAATTATGGGCATTCACAGTGACATAATACTGAAGAATTTAGCTAACAATGCAGCTTTAAAATTGTTAATATGAGATTCATCCTTCACATATCATTTTAAAGAATCAATATGAAGACTATATGGAGTCTAGGAAATATATGACTTTCTTGATGACAGAAAATGTGTCCACTGCACCTTATTTATCCTGTAGTAGAAATTCTTTTTTTGCTGGCCAGATGCTATGATGAGACAGACTACAACTTCCACATGTAACTTCTGAACATTCCTGGTTTCTTTGAAGTAGTCCCTTCTTATTGCAGTCCATTTGGCTGTCTTATCTAATAGTACAGAATGAGAATCCAAATCACCCGTCTCAGGACAAAACAGTAATGGATCACCAGATGTAAGATAAAAGGATAAACGAGTTCTATGCTGAAGTCAAAGCAATGCTACCATTAAAGACTTCATACAAACAAGCATAAATAATATCTGCTGTAGAGAACTGTATATCCCTGTCTACAAGCTATCTCTCAGCCATTACCTCCCAGTAAGGAAATATTGCACGTTAAGGTTGAACATGAAAAAGAATACCCCTAGAGGTTCTATCTTTAGAGATTTCTGTCATGTCTTGTCACATCAGCCTGCATGGGCACTTGAACCTGGTATCCACACCTCGAGGCCATTCAATATCCTGTACTTCACTTTACAGGAACTGACCATTTCCTTACATATGTTATTATATAAATTCCTGCTAAATTTATAGGCCAGACAGAGTGAACAGAGACATGTGGGTCAGACACATAGATATAGCTTCCGTCATGACAGAGCTGCACCGTGTACCAAGAAGTAATAAATTAGTGGTGCTGTCAAAAAAGAAAGGAAATGAGAGATTCCAGGTTTGTCTTTTACATTCATATAAAAATTAAAGAAAAAGAGCTCTTAAAATAGCTCTTAAAGATGAATTTATCTTTGAAAGACTGTAATCATTATTATTTATACACATGTAGTTCAGGTGGGTAGCTGCGTCAGAATTATTTATACATACTCTCTTTAACAAGATGGACAATCAATAAATCTGAGAAAACTAAATGTGAACATTTTATAATGATGAAAGACCGGTTTTCTCATTCATCAAGAACAGTGTTAGACGGCATGGTATAAAATGAACGATAAAGTGCATCCAAATGGAAGGAAAACTACAATTGTCTCTAATACAGTAGCAGAAAATAGAAGTGCACCAGAATACCAATAAAAAAACACACTATTGGCAAGGAAAATGTTGAAATCAATTGATACAGCATTGCAGTGGTAGGGTACTGTATATTGTGGAACAAAACCCTCAGTAGCCACAGCCTTGACTCCTTCACAAATAAACAGATATTAACTCAGGGTTAGTAAACGATAACTTGGCTTGTACTAGGACTGATTGCAATTACTTTACAGTATGTGCACAAGGTGGAGGCTCCTTGAAGCACCTCCTTCCCGAGTCATCCTGATGGCAGACAGGTTAAAACAGTGGTTCTCAAACTGTGGTACGCGTACCTGCAGTGGTACGCGAAGTGCCACCAGGTGGTACGCCAAATGACCCTGGAACTGTGTTGTGTGCGCTGAAAAATCGGGACGGGTTTTCATATTTTGTATTTTAATACCTGTCGAATACGCAGCCTACGTACTACGAAATAGTGCGCGCTAATACTTCAGTGGACACAAGAGATACTCTGTAATTCTATACCACTCTATAGGAATGCGTGCTACAGACGCAAGTGACCAATTGTATTTAAAAAAAAGCTACTGTATCTCCAGCAAATTGGGAGGTAGGAGAATGTGCGTGATTTTGGAACAATGCCAATGTTGTAAACACAGGAATGCATAGAAATACGTGCTACGAATGCTGGTAATCTTGTGAGCACAGGACAGCGTGATAGATAGCAGAAAAATATTTAAGTACTGATCTAAGTTAATTTGAGAAAAATACACCGAGCGTCTCTGTGTTTCGCTCCCATGCGCATGAAATAAAAAAAATAAAAACGGAAACGCGGAAAAATGCAAGCTTGCGGATTGCTAAAGCAGGTAAGCCCCACACTATTATGTGTGGAGAAAAAGCTGCTGAACAGCTTGACCTGCTGCCCCCCCTGAAAGACACAGTCATTCATAGAATTATTGAAATGAAGGATTATATCAAAAGTACGCTGATAGAGCGCGCTAAGATGAGCAGATGTTTTTCACTGCAATTAGATGAGTCTGTAGTCGATTTGGCCAATTTACTCGTTTACGTTAGATACGAGTTTGAGGGTACGTCCCGTGAGGACTTTCTGTTCTGTAAACCGCTACCAACAGGAACTACAGGAGCGCGCATATTTCAGCTTCTGAATGAATTTATCGAAGAGAATGGCCTCGACTGGATAAAATGTGTCGGAGTTTGTACAGACGGTGCTAGAGCAATGACAAGCCGACACAGCGGTGTAGTTGCACGAATTAGAGAGGTTGCTCCAGAAATGAATGGATGCATTGCAACCTCCACCGTGAGACCTTTGCCGTCAAGAAAATGCCTGACGATTTAAAATCCATTAGACTCTGTTGTGAATTGTATCAAGGCTCGAAAAATTAATTCACATCTGCTTTGCTGGACTAAACAGGCTCACCCCTCTCACTGAAATGGTGCTTTTTTAATTATTTTTATTTGTTGTTGTTACTGTTTTTTTTTCTGTGAAACACTCTGAGAAGCCACCTTTAAAGGCGCTATATCAAACAAAGTTTATTATTATAATATTTATTATATGTATGTGTGAGTGTGTGTGCACGCGCACTCATGTTGGTCATTGAGAATTACTGGGTTTCCTATGAGATGATGACTTGTACTGTAGGTGGTACTTGGATGCTTTGGTTGGATTAGGGGTGGTACTTGGTCCAAAAAGTTTGAGAACCACTGGGTTAAAAGATTAAAAGAAATGAAGCTCTCCAATCGGGAGCAAAGGATATTAGATGGGAATTTTATTTCTATATGCAGCATTTTGAAACAATAATAATAATAATTGCTTACACTTATATAGAACTTTTCTGGACACTCCAGTCAAAGCACTTTACAGGTAACGGGGACTCTCCTCCACCACCTCCAATGTGCAGCATCCACCTGGATGATGCGACGGCAGCCATAGTGCGCCAGAACGCTCACCACACATCAGCTATTAGTGGGGAGGAGAACAGAGTAATGAAGCCAATTCATAGATGGGGATTATTAGGAGGCCATGACTGGTAAGGGCCAAAGGGAAATTTGGACAGGACACTGGGGTTACACCCCTACTCTTTTCGAGAAACGCCCTGGAATTTTTAATGACCACAGAGAGTCAGGACCTCTGTTTTACCTCCCATCCGAAGGACAGCGCCTTTTTACAGTATAGTGTCCCCATCACTATACTGGAGCATTAGGACACACTCAGACTGCAGGGAGAGCAACCCCTGCTGGCCCCACTAATACCTCTTCCAGCAGCTACCTTAGTTTTTCCCAGGAGGTCTCCCATCCAGGTACTGACCAGGCTCACACCTGCTGAGCTTCAGTGAGTTGCCAGTTGTGAGTTGCAGGGTGATATGGCTGCTGGCAAAAATGCTTGTGAGTGACCTCATGGTGCATCTTCAATGGATTACTTCAAATTACTTCAAGTTCAAAACCAATATGAACACTTTTAAGGTCAAAATCAAATCTAAGTGTTTTATTCAGAACTGAAACAGGAGCTAGTTTTAATACCAAGAATGATACAAGGCTGAGCAAACTGCCTAACAATGTTGCAACAAGTGATTTTCAGGGATTCTTCACGAATCAGCTTGGATCAATAGGTTACTTGCAATTAAATAAACAAACATCAGAGAGACTACTTACTGCTAAATGTTCCTTATACTTTCACTTTGTCAATAGGTTCCCAAAATACCAGGAATTATAATGGAGAAAGCAACTCACAGGCAGGCAAAAACTACCTCATTCATGAAAGGGCCCCACAATGGGAAAGCCATTCCAAAACCAGGATTTTACAGACTGAAAATTGCATTTGCTGAAGGTCATACAGCAGTTTCACGTCACAAAAATTTGAATGGCCAGTGACACCTTGAAGAGATGGTTGCTCTTGTGGTGCATAACTCTATCTAGACAGATTACAGATGTACGGTACCCTGTAAAAAAAGGTTTTCCTGTTAGCTTTCATCCCTAAGCAGATGAAGAAAGAAAGCTGTTATTGGACCCACGATAGCACAGGTTCATTTCTGTCACATTACAACAACACTTGTAGTCATCTCTGATACAAGTGTTCTGATTGTAGAACTACTACAGGGTAGGAAAGCCCAAATGTAACAGATATTCTTCTGCAGAGAGGTTAAGCATTTGGCAGCAGTGTTCTAGAGGCTAAACAGAAATGCTGGTCTCTTCTTTGTATACACTCAGAGCATTGTAAAGCTAATGTTTTAGATGCTTAAGTATCCATTCATTTTTGAAAAATTGAAATTTCATTATTGTCCTCCTTAGTTTGAGGTATACGTATTTGACATCATTAATGAAGATTTGGGGGTATTTAAAGAGTACAGTGAGCTTTAGTATAAACTTTTTGTCATATATAAATTTTAGGATAGAAAAGTCTATGGGTCATCGGTATACTCTGCTAGTTAATTATCCTTTATAAGCTTAGCTTAGCTGTCAAGATTAGCTATGACAGCCTTTAATGCTGAAATCTACATTTCCCTACAGGTTGGGAGAAAAAATAAAAAGATAAAACTTCTCCTATAAAACATTTGATTCTTTTCAGTCAGTTATTTGTATGAACGGAGACTGATGAAAAATCACAACAATGTATTTATTGTTACTTTTGCTTAGTATCTGCCTATAAATATGTATTCCAAAAATGCAACAAGTTGGAATTATTCATAACCTGCATCTGGCTTATACCTGCAACGTTTAACACTACTAGTTTATCTGAATAATATCGGTTTCCATGTGATTTGAGAAAACATGAGACTCTCAAAAGGTAGCATTTAATAGTAAAATTGATAGTCAAATACTAGTTAAAGACTAAAAAAAGCTTCACTATAGCTATGTTCTCAAGGGTAAATTTCCACCCTTGTTCATGACAAGTAAATACTGCCCTGGAGTCAGTGTAAGTGTAAGCCGGACATTTCTGTGTACCTCGTGTAATAGGATGTGACAGCCTACGGCTTTAACTGCACCAAACTAGGTTAGCTGTTAGAGTAACACTGGGCTGAGGAATAGCAGGCTAGAAGCAAGCATGCTTTAGGAAGTCACCATGCTAAGGTATCTATAAATAGGAAAAGCTCTGTCTTTCTGAAGTCACTAATGCTCACTCATGCACGTGCCTTCCTGCTTTCTGCACGGAATCAGCTGATTGCAGAACTGTTGGAGCAGGATTTTGTATGAAGATACGAAACAAATCAAATAATGCATATTTATGCTGCACTAATGCATTAGAAGATATATACTACTTTCAACAAGAATCCTAGTTTCTCTAACCTAATTGTAGGCTACCATATGCTTTCCAGAAAGACATGCTATAATTATGGTGTTCATTATTAAATTCTAAATTAAAAGCATGTCATGTGCCACAGTGTATATATGGAAAACACTTCATTATTACGAATGCAATGAAGGGTTATAGGAACCAGTACGTCTTAATAAACCTTTGCAACATGTTATGTTTCTACTTCTTTTAAGCTGTGCTTAACGTAATTTTACATAACTGAAAACTAAATCTGTCTTTCCCTGGTAACATTCCTTTGTAAGATGTTAACTGTACTGTATTTCAGGATTTGGAACCTAGTGTCTGTAGAACCGTATTGCTATGATTGCAATGTTTTTTCCTGTATTGTGTATCTGAAGGACATACAGATACACAGGAAAATTCCAAATATTATTTAGGAACAGACTGTATATTATATCATTGGTATACAAACCCAAACTTTTAGGGCCAAAGATTTCCATTCTATCTGGCATCTCAACAAGCTGATGCTTGAACTGCAAGATTAATAGGGAACAATTTAATATTTCTCTATGTTCTAAAAATGCTGATCATTTACAGAGGTTGCAAAACTGCAGGTATGGATAACTTACATACACCACATGACCTGTCATGAAAGTTATGCAGACATGCTTATGGTGTATGTACAACTTCATGAACTCATCATTTTTGTAAATGTAGAAGAAAAGTGGGACTACTGTATGTATTTAACTGATGTCCAAGATCAAATCAATCATGATCATTTACATTCAGAAAACTATTAGGGCACTGTAAAAAGATATGCAAAGTTCCATTATGCTAAGTGGTAAAACAAACACAAACATAATGTAATAATCTGCAATAATCACATGAAATACAGCTACAATCAGAGGTCATAGACTGGGTCCAGTGAAGATTATTAAATGGAGTTCATTTGTAATGTGTGGGAGAACATTCACCAAGGTGTTTTCTAGAAAGTGTAATAAGATTTTTAAAATAAAAAAGTACATCACTGATATGATGTTCTAGAAAACATACCTATGTTTTTTAAGTGTTAGCTGCCAATGTTGTATTACTTGCTAAATTATTAAAAAGGAACAGTGTACACATAAATAGTAAATACATTGCAAGCTTACGAAAATAGGATAAATGAGGCCAAGAAGTAAAAAAAAATCTTATAATGAAAGCTAAAATAATCAAATGCTTTTTTCAATATCACAGAAAAAGAACAGTACACCTTGATTTAAAGCATCTCAGAGATAACAATGGGAAACAATTACAAGTGGGTAACATATTAAATGAAAATTTCCCTTAGGGGTTCCCTCACCAAGGAAGAAAACGCCAGCATACCTTAGGCTGAGCAAAGAGAAAAGCTATGTTTTATTAGCAGAGAAGAAGTGTTAGAAGTATTAGAAGCACAGAAGATAAATCTTCAAAGCCTAATTAAGAAAAGAAGCAATGTTATTATTAGTTATACCTTTTCTAGCATCCAGAGGGTAATATTCCATTTGATGAAAAATGCCAACTGATCAAAAGCAAACACAAACCAAAACCAAGTGACCATACGCCATTAAATTTTACTTTGATTACATGTAAGGCACAGAAACAATAATTAGACCTAAATTAGTGGATAACCTCTGTAGAAATAAAGTTCTAGGGAACATTCAGATGATAATTAGAAAATGTATGTCTTAAACTTAAGACTTGTTTGAATAAGGAACAGCAGTAATTGACACAGGGTATATAACAAAGTATATTTAGATTTTCACAAAGGTTTTTATAAGGAACATGATCAAATATTAATCCTCAAATTGCAGGCATTAGGCATCCAAGGCAATGTATGTCTTTGGATTGAAAATAGGTAATTTTTAGAAAACGATACAGAAAATAATAATAGTAAAGTAGTAAACACAGAAAATAGTAATTGGTACAGATAGAGTGAATGCTCAAGCTGGGGTGATGTACTTAGTGGAGAACTAGAGAGATCTGTATTAAAACCACTGCTTTTCTTAATATGCATATATATTAATGATCTACATTGTGGTGCCATTTGTAATGCACAGCAAAGCCAATTGCAACCATGTAGGAAAAATTAAAGATGGGGCAAACACCTAGCAAATAACACGTAATGTAGACAAGTGAAGAATGTTTCATGCCGGTAACAGAAACATTAATTGCTAACAGAAAATAGGAAACACTGGGCTTAAAAAAGCTACACAAGGAAAAGACTCGGACGTTTATTGAAATATTATCATTTATGCATTCTAGCCAATGGGGAAGCAATAACAAAGGCAATCAGAATATTTACTTTCATTGTTGAAGTTGTTACGTGGGGTCAATACATTAATTCCAACACAGCATGCCTGCGTATTCTCATGTTTCCCTGATGTGATGTCCCATCGCTGGATTCACGCCGCCTTTTGAGCGGTTTTCCAGTGAATGCCATATTTGCACGCTTCTTTCACAGGACTGGCTGTGACCGCCAGAAATTATTGTCCATCAGGTAATAACTGATGATCTATAGTAGCTGCATTTTCAGCCTTGGCAGATCTAGCAAGACTCAGCTAGAAGAGAACAGTCTCATTCATCACATTACAAACAAGAGAATTCAACGTCACTGTTCCTTGCTTTCTAAAAAATGTAAATGAATTGAATTTGTATAGATTGTGATGATATGCATATGCATGTTTTTTTGCCTGTGACTGATTTAGGTCTGTGGTGGAAATGGAATTCCCTACCTCTGTCCTATACTGACAGCCTAAAAGAACATTTAAAACCAAGACCAAATACACTCCACGGTTTCATTCAAGGCCAAGTGGCCTCTTTGTGTTTCTATTTTTTCTTACATTTTCCTTGTTTTACCAAAAAGGTGCTTCCAGAAGCACATCAGGCTTTTGGCTATGTGTTCTGGTATAAGGACTTACAGTGCACCGTGGAATAACAACTGCTATGCACTGCCCTATTACTGTGTTGATTGTAAGGCCTGCATATGAAGACACACAGGTATTTACTGGAACTACTTCTAAAACCTACTAATCTGAATTAGGAACAGCTTCCCTCAAGGATCAGTCAAATCCCGGATGGTGTAATAGTGGATAATAGAGAATGAATTTTATGTGCTACAGATTAAGAGGGTTTTTACTGTAATCTGGAATTGCTTTATTAATGTTACAGTATGTATTACAAACTGGAACTGAATGGCAAGTAGAAGAACAATGTATTTTAATATTAATGTCATGCTTTTAAATACACTATTTATCTGCACTGTAATGTTGTGGCAACCATTGGATTAAAACTCTCCTTTTGGAATAAGTGTACACACAACGTATATTAAAAAAGTGAGCTTGCATTGGCTAAAGTACTAAAGTATAAAAGCAGTATGTCCTTGGCTAGTTTCAAACTGGTTATGTATTATAAAAATGTCTTATATTGTAAACTTTATAAACCCCAACACAGAACCCAAATGTCCTTGCATTCCATATTTGAATTCATAAAGTTAATTTAAAAAATATACAATTGAAGTGATATATTAATTAGCTGGTAGAATAGTGGTTTTTATTACATATAGTCTACTAATTTGGATTATAGGCATTTTAAATAATTCCAGAGACAAAGGTATAACTACTCACAATAACACAAAAAATATTAAGACAATGTATTAAGGTCTCTCAGCCAGGGACCTCAACACTCATGTTACAGCAGGAAAGTACTGCATGAGCAAAAAACATCAAAAAGTACAAGCTAAATTTAACTCAACCATAAAAGGCATATAAATCTGTCATTTCATTTATCTTTTTGACTGCCAATGTAACACTGGCTTCATACATTTTTAGTGATAAAAGTACATGGACTATGTTCTACATTTTAGATTAACAATCTAAAGGACGTACTGTCAGACCTCTGGTATATACTGCCACCTACTGAGGAAAAGGAAACCAACCAAACACAGACAACTAATCAAGGAGCTAGTGCATAGGCCAGTTAAATATTTTTAAAACATTTTTCATATAAACAGAACAATCCCTTGGGTCTTAAACTTTTAACTTGGCTCTTTCCTCTGGATCACAAATTTAGACCACAAAAGCACTAAAGCCGTTTCACAAAATCATTCCTAGATATTTCTCATTTGAAGATCTTTTCAATGTCTCAATAAAACACCTTACATTCCTCAACATAGTATATTAGTTTGGAGATGCTTTTGACCACATTCTACACACCATTTTAAATGTACCAATAATTCCTAGCACAACTATACTTTTACTTTTGGGCTTTTACATCAACCACAAATACTAGTCACTCAGACAGCAGAGACGGATACAGTCAGCACAAAAACCTGCAATTGACCAAACATTCATAGGTTCAAATCAGGAGTCATGTTCGTGTACAAGCTGCAAAGTCACATATGGAACCTAATTCCGGGCTGAAAGGAAAGAAAGAAGAAAAACAGTTGTTCCACAGCTGTGGAGAATTCTTCAGGTGAGTTTATGCATCATAAAACTAAAACTTTAAGGATTGTGCCGCCCTCTGCTGTTGTTTCTTATATTTTTCAGTAAAACAGCAGAATTACAACTAAGCAGCAGTATGGCTTTCTGTGTTTTTTTGGAAACATGCATACTTCCTTATATTTTCCTAAATCAACCCATACTGTGCTCAGGAAGACCACATTTTCCAAACATGACAGTATATGAAAACAAAGAGGAAAAATGAGATGTTAGTCACCACTAATTAATTTCTAATGGCATCCAGGTCTTGTACTTTGTATTTATTAATCCAACTAAGGTTTTGCACTACTCATTAACTGTTACTAATCCTACACCAGCACATCAGAAACTGCTTTTGAGGGCACCCCATTTTGTCCTAAGCAGTAACTCTTCACAGATCATCATAGATGGTCAATACTGCCTAACAATAAGGTCAATGTTAGAAATAGGCAGAAGTTGGTGAGTTGGCAAAATTGCAAAGTACCTTAGATTTCTTTTTTTAACCAAATTAATTGAAGCAGTTAAGAAAGACTTTTATAAATTTAAGAATAAAGTCAGATCTCCGTAACAAGAATAATAAATACATTTCTACATTTATTCTGAATAAATAAATGTAACAAATAAATATAACAACACACATTTTCTCAAATCTAAAATAACTAATACTACCACTAAAATATTTAAAGAAGAGTACATCTTAAAATAGTGCACGGCAACATCATATTTGTGTCACAAAATACAAATGTTTGAACTTACCATCTTTGGATAAAGAGATTGTCCTATTTCAACAACATGTGGATCTACAGTCTGTGTATCTGCCACAGAAGGATTGACCTATATAAGAAAGAGAAGAAAAGCAAATTATAGAAGACGAAAATGTATGCAAAAGCTTCAGACCAGCAGTTTTAATTATTTTATGTTTTCTCAAGGTCTTCTCGTAAGCTTGGTAATTAGGGTGACATACTTGAGAAATGACAGAAGGCAACTGAGTGTTCATGTATGTAATTTCATAATCACTTCGATGTAATTCCACTAAAATCAGAAAAGCTTTTCATTGTACACTAAACAGCACTTTCCGTAAATGTCACACAATCTCCTTTTTCTGACTAGACCAAAAGAAATATATTAACAATTCTCCCCGACATTAAGAAGAACCAATCAGTGCAGTCTTGTGGATGAAGACCCCTGAGAATTCAATGTGAAAACAGTATTGAATTTCTTTCTTATTGAATTAGGCACACAGAGTTCTTTATTCAAACGCTGAGTAAGTGCAGCAGAGGAATCGGGGCGAGTTGTGCACCTGGATGGATGAAGGAGGCACGGTATGGGAGTGGGGCGACCTGGGGTAGATGTTCGTCAGGTGTGGAGGCGGGTCTGGGTTGACACGGCTTCTGTTGTGCTTTAGAACGTCCTTGTAGTTAAACGCATCAAAGTTCGTTTTCCACACCAGAACCTGTGGGCAATAATTGCCAGGGGAAAAAAAACAACAACGCTTTTACAGGTATATATTTTTTTAATATACAGGGGTTGTGAAACGTAAGTACATCTCCTTTAAGAGTTTGATGTTCAACTTATTTACACATCTTTGACCTCTTCTTAGTCCTCACTGTCTTGAGTTTCATTCAAGTACTGTTTTGCAAACTTAGCCTGTGCAGCAATGTTTTTCTTGGAATTTTCTCATTTTGTAGATTCTCTTTCCTACCTCATGGTGGAATCATGGACTTCATATTGTTCGGAAATGGCTTTGTAACCGTTCCCAGGCTAATATGCAACAACTATTTCTTTAAGACTGTCACAGATTTCTTTTGATCATGATAATAATGATAGTAATGATCATTAATGATTAATTAACGATAATGATCATGACCAGGTTACTACAAACCTGAGTGCTTCAGACCAGACTGACAAACAAACTGACAATTTTATATACAGGTAGAATGACTGTATATAAATGACTCAGAGGGAAGGGGGGAGAAAAATGAGAAACCAGGATGACTGGTATCCTTAGCGATACTTCCAGCCTTCCTGAGATAGCGAGTTGTAAAAATCTCTGAAATAGACGGGAGCTGTACTCCAGTGATGGACTGGGCTGACCTGATCACCCCTGTAACGCCTTCCGGTCAGACAACAAGCTGCTGTCAAACCACACTGTAATACCAAATGGGAGCTAGAGGTCTGCTACCCGACAAATTATTCTCTTCCAACTGCGGGCTCGGGCCAGGTTCGGGTTTGTTTTCTAATAAGTGAAAATGAATTATTATTATTTTATGTTTTAAATTCATTTTTAGCAGAAAAATTTGTATGTGTGTGTGTGTAACAGAGCCTACCTAGCTAACTGTTCACAATGGATGAAATAAAACGAAAACTCAAAAAGGGAGAACTTTTCAACATGCCAAATGAGTTGGGGACAGCTTCGTTATGGAAACATTATGACCTTGTGGTAACAAAAGATAAAAAGCTCACTGGTCACGGTATAATGGTGTAGGGCTTGCAATGCTATTTTGACTTCCAATAGACAAATGGTTTATTATACTCTGCTGTGCTGTGCTCAGGTAGGCTGCTGTTTATTATCCCATATGGAAATAAAGTACAGCCTATTGCAGTATAATTATTGCCAGGAAGGATCATCAACTCCACAAAAATGTATAATAATAATGTGTGCTGGTGTCTTGGCTTGCATGATGTTATGACACGGAAGGTAGCTGGAACCAGTAATGCCTGCGCGCATATTCACTTTGCTTATAGCGCTAGCTTTTTAGTAGGCCCTTCCCCACTTTCAAAAGTATTACAGATTTATAAAATATACGTTTTTCTCAGTGCACGGCATTTTCTGTCTATCAACTCAAGCGCATAGCAGCCAAGCAAAGCACTGTAAAACCGTGTCTGTGACAATTCGTCTCCGTGTGTGCGTGTGTTCTCTCGCTCTGAGAGGAAAAGAGAGTGACTGATTTCGGGTTCGGGTTTCAAATTTGGCAGTACCAATCGGGCTTGGTCGGGTCGAGTCTTAAGGTCTCGGGTACAGGCTTCAATTTCATGCCCGTGCAGACCTCTAATGTGAGCACACTCTCAATAGCACACCTGTAAAACATGATAAGGACAGTTGAAGACAGACCAAATTTTTTCAACTGTCTGAGGAAGTAAAGACGCTGTTGTGCCTTCTCTGTAGCTCCAGTTACATGCTGTGACCATGTTAAATCATTAACGATGAAGGTACCCAGGAACTCAACAGCCACCCCATTGATGTGAATAGGGATGTGGTCCCCACCCTGCTTTCTAAAATCAATGACCAGCTCCTTGGTTTTGCTGACATTGAGGGAGAGATTATTGTCAAGGCACCACTCCACCAGGTTCTTGACTCATCCCTGTAGGCTGTGTCATCGTTAGCAGTGTTTTGGCCAATGATGGTAGTGTCATCAGCATATTTGTAGATGGAATTGGAGCTGTGTCTGGCCACACAATTATGGGTGAACAAGGAGAACAGCAGGGGGCTAAGCACACAGCCCTGACGGCTATTGATGGTCAGCGTGGAAGAAAGCTTTCCATCTACCCTCACAGTCTGTAGTCTGCCAGTCAGGTAATCCATAATCCACCCGCATAGAGAGGTGTGGATGCCCAGGTCATTAAGCTTCCTGACTAGTCTGGAAGGAGCTATGTGTTAAATGCAGAGCTGTTATCAATAAATAGCATTTTGACGTACGTGTCTTTATCATCCAAGAGCCAAGACAGTGTGAAGAGCCAGGGAAATAGCGCTGTCAGTGGACCTGTTAAGCCGGTATGCAGACTGCAGGGGGTCTAAGCATTCAGGTACCATTGTGTTAATGTGCCTCATGACCAGCCTTTCAAAGCATTTCATTATGGTGGATGTGAGCGCTACCGGTCTGTAATCATTAAAACAGGTCGCAGTATTTTTCTTTGCCAGTGGAATAATGGTACCCACATTCAAAGTTAAAATGGAATTTTTGCAAAGACAAAAAGAAAACTAATGAAATTTGAAGAACTGTTAAGAATGGAAAAGGCTCACTCCTGACTGATAAGTGTGGTTGGATAGTGTGTATAGCAGCTCCAGCTTTTCTATTTTGGATCTGCAGTGCATAAATAAGCAGTCAGCTTGACAGCCAGTCTCAGACAGCTCATGCATATGACTCTGGTTTTCCTTGAGCTGAAGTGAATGGGACTTTTGCAAATTTACATAGAGGTACATACCAGGGGAGGGGATTTAAACAAGAGATTTTATTTATTACAATAATTACACACTTATTGGTTAGTCAATCTCTAATTGGCAGCGTATGTAACTTTTCCTCTGAATGTAGGGAGACGTTAATTAAATACAGTGCAGCCTCATTGTAATGAGGGTTTTCATCCCTGAGGCAACTGTTTTACCTCATGACAAAAAAGTAATTCAACAAACCTGAGAATCAGTGCCACCAGAAGCAAAGTAGTCCCCTCCACGAGAAAAGGCTACAGCTAGAATGGGCCCCTATGTCAAAAAGAAAAAAATGTTCATACATAACATAACATCATCACTTTATCAGCCCTATATTATTTCTTGCATTAGGAATTCGTCTTTTCGGATACCCCAGCTTGCTCTCCATTAGACACACAGACAGGGAGAGAGAAGCTTGGGGTCAGAGCGCAGGGTCAGCCATTGTACAGCACCCCTGTAGCAGTTGGGGTTAAGGGCCTTGCTCAGGGGCCAAACGGAGTAGGATTCCTCTGCTGGCTGCAGGATTTGAACCGGCAACCTTCCAGCCACAGGTGCAGATCCTTAGCCACAGAGCAACCGCTCCGCTCCATACAGAGAAATCTAAAAGACTTTATGTTCAAGTTAAGCACCTTTCTTAAGCATGGTGGAATTTCTTATACAGGGAAAACTGAATCAGTAACTGCACTAATAGCTATTTGGCATTTTCAAAATCGATTCTCTGTTAAAATAGTTTTCCTGAACATTAAATCTAGAGCCCTAATTTCTTACAAACAGAAAGCAGCACATTTGTGGATATGTATGTTTTCATGGACAAAGAAAAGAACACACATCATGGCTGATGCCAACTTTAGACCTGCTTATGCATGTGAATCTCTTAATTAATCCCAGTGTGTCTATTTACAATCATAGAGGCCCTTAACGGTCTCTAGTGGCAAGTAGGATGTTAAACAGTTCCCTCAAAACCATCGTACCACAGCATGCACTTAAAAAATTAACTCTGCAAGTAGGGCAAACTAGCTCTGCTTGTTGTGATTTATCTACAACAATTCTCTTAAAAGTATATCTAATGTTTCATTCTGAACAATCTGAATTTTTTTACCTGGAGTCTTTTATACAGAATAAAACACCTTTTCGTTATTTGATATCTGTGAGGTAATGATTGGCTCTTCCAACCTGATGTCCATGCAGGGTGTAAATGAGTCTTCCTTCCAGAAGATCCACAATCTTCACAGTGCTGTCACTAGATGCGGTGATGAGGTAGTTACCAGAAGGATGGAAGGAAAAGCAATTGATCCCAGCACTGTGAACTGCCGTAAATCAAATAAGCACAAACAATATAACTTGCTACGACTCTTTTTTTTTCCTATACTGAGCATCACTTCATTACTGAAGAACATGATTGTAGTTTCATGTTGTTTCAAGATAGCCAACATCTGCATTAAAAAAATAAGTAAGAATACAGATTTAGCCCAGATGTCTCCACGTTCAACACTAACCTGAGCCATGTTACAAACTGAATGTGACTGGGATTTCCCAAGCAGTATAGCACCACTAGATGAGAGCTGCAGGAGTAGATTGGCCATTAGGCTTCTTGGCTTTCATCTAAATGCAAACTCCTGGGATTCGCTCGATGCCAGCTAACTTGCAATAATGTTTTGGAGAGGTACACTGTTACTCCAGTGTGCTATCTCTCCTCTCCAGGAACATACTGTGGAGCTTGCTTCAGATAAAAGGCTCCGATACACGGGTGTGTAGGAGGAGCGTGCCTACAGGTCTGCTTTTACCCTATGTAGCCAAATGATGAGTTGCAGATCCTACTAACGATTCCAAATTGTGAATATATATAGACAAAAATGGCAATTCCAAATTCAAATTCAATTAAAAAAATAACTTTAATAATGATAACTTCCTTAAACTCTTTTTTAAATAAAAATAACTTGCTTTGTCTCAACATAAAGAAAAGTTCTGTTTGATCTCTATCCTGTATGGCAGTAAAACAATTACAAAAATGTAACAAATTAGAAACGAGCATACATTTTTTTTAATTGGATTTGTATTTCAGAACAGAATTTTTCATTTCTGTCTGTCACTTTAACCACTTTTGTACACGTGTTTAAAATCAATCCTTACTTTGGTAATGCTGCAATAGTTTGTTTGTCCGTATATCCCATATCTTCAAGGTGTTATCTGCACCCGAAGAGGCTATGCAGGTTCCACTGGAGTTGAAGTCCACGAAAGTTACAGCAGACCTACATAAATATTTAGAATATAGTAATTAGCTAAAACAAACTTCCTGCACAACTTACACAATTTCACTCTTGGATAGCGATCGGTTAGCTGCAAGAATTACTTCTTGACTCAATCCTTTGAACCATTTCAGTAAGAGCAAAGTTGAGAACATCCACCAAACTCATGTCGTGAGATAAAACTTCTTTTTATGTAATGTACGCATACAACAAAAATTAAAAATGGATCAGCTTAGAAACAATGACCAATGTGGCTAGGATTATGCAAGATCATCTGAACAAGTCAAGTTCTAAAACATAAACTAAAAAAAGAATTCCTTTACCAGTAATGTTTTGCAGAGTTAAATAAATAATACCCACTGGAATTCAAGCAGACCATGCCCATAGAATGTTAACTTAAGTTTGTTTGTCATGTAACCCTTTATGAAACCAATAAAATAGTGTTGCATCTGAAAAAAGAAAACCTTGATATGGAGTTACCATATTGTTCACACTGTAATGTTCCACAACCTACCCTCCATAGTCTGTGAAGGTGTTGACGCACTGTCGGCTTGTTGTGTCCCACAGCCGTACAGACCGGTCATCGCCACAGGAGACAATGAGCCTTCCGTCTGGTGAAAACCTCAAAGGAAAGACATACTGGCATAACAAAAACTCTTTGCTGCAATACTGTTGAAACCAACATAAGGATAATAATTGGAGTGTAGCTGAACTTTTATAACACATATTAGTTCTGTGTTGGGTGCAATAACTTGTTTTTGAGTCAGGTGGGTCAAAATCCCTACTAGACAAACGTCATAGACAAGAAAATGCAAGATACCGGTTGAGGTTTGACCGTAGACCTGTCTAAAATGTATTTATTCATGACAAGGAACAGGAGAAAAAAGCCTGTCAATCAATCAAAAGAACAAGTGAATCTGTCATATTGACTGAAACTTGATGACTGATTCTGTCTGTTATTCACTCTCTATAACACCTTGAAAATATCATATTTTGTCAATTTTCTCCATGACATTTCTTTATTCCATTTAAATAAAAAAAATCATTTTGAAACTGCCATTCACAAATAAACAATAAAATGGATAACATTTATGGCACTAGTAGTTCACTGATACCAGCCAAACTGGGGGAGTGAATCGTTGGATGAGCAGCCACTTGGTTCTGCATCTTTTCAGAAACCTATCGCCTGTTCACTACCATTGTTTTATTGAATAATAATTTATTTTTGAAACTGCCTATTTTGCAAAAAAGAATATGAATAGCAGGTACTATGGCTGCCAAAAAACGACAGCAGACTGTTGGCTGACACTTGATGTCATTTGGCCTTTTCATTTTTGGACATATTATTTCTGGAACTTTCCACAGCCCATACCTACCGTGCCAAGATACAGACAATCAGATTATGAGAGTCAGCAATTGTCTTAAAGTAAGTTCAAATATTATTATACGTTGTATAGATTTTTACATAATTTCTACCTCTATCATTGTTGCAAATGTAATCTGGCTTTTTGATTAAGTTTTGTTTACATCTTAAAGTGTGGATTGCTATTGTATGGAAAGATTGAAAGGAGAGAATCAGGGGACAGGAAGGGTTATTTTGTTTTTATTAATTTTTTTTATACATCAATTTTCTAACCTCTTTATCCAATTCAGGATTGCAAGGGAGCTAGAACCCATCTTGGCAAGCAATGGGCGCAAGGCAGAATACACCCTGGAAAGGGTGCCAGCGCACACTGACACTGACACTGACACTGACACTGACACACCAGTTTTACAGAAGCCAAATAACCTACCAGTATGTCTTTGGAAACCCATGCTAACACAGGAAGAACATACAAACTCTACACAGAATCCTGGCCCCAGTGCTACAAGACAGCAATGCTAACCACTGCACCACCACTCTGCCCACTACTGCTTTTTGTTTAAAAAAAAATAATTAAAACACATCAAACCTATTCAATGGAAAATACTTTTTTAAAAACAGGTCAGTCAGCATATCAACTTTGAAAGCTTAAGCTTAAATAAAAGGACCATATTGTCATAAGGACATTTATGGTACTTTTATAAATATCTCAAATGATGAGTATAAGAGTTCTCAGCTTTAAATTTTATACAAGTAGACACTGAATATACCCTCTTACTGTAGATTCACTTCTAAATAATTTCAGAATTTTTAGCATAAAATAGTGAAATAAGTGAAAACTGATATCAAGCTTCTCACCTGGCACAACGAACCCAATTGGTGTGCTGGTTCAGAGAGAACAAGAAACGCTGGCGATGAACACTCCACACTTTTAGCGATTTGTCATCAGAAGCAGTAACCAGTTTCTGTCCATCCTGTGAGAAGCTGACACTGCGCACCGTAGCTGTATGAGCTGTGAACACTGTCGACTCCCCTTTGCTGGAAGAAAATAAAAGTGATCTAATTTCATGCAAAACCTCCATCATTCATCTTAGGTGTAAGGATATAATAACAATCTATTTAATACAGCATATTTTATGGCAAGCACTTTACATTTAGGAAGGCTAAACAAATAAATTCATTTTAAATTTAATATAGTTTAAAAACAATCTTAACAGGCACCAAAGTTATACATAACATGACATTAAAGGTTAAGACTTGGAATGACCAAGAAAATAGATGCCTGCTTAATGTTAGGACATCATCATAAGGAGATGAGCTAAAGTCTTAATCATTGGATCCAACCAATTATTAGCGCATGAATGGAATGGGAACTTAAAAACAGAGAGGTAAAATACTACCACTTCTGTATAAGAAGTTCTCTTGCACTTAATGATTAATGTTTTTTATCTAATTTTTTACATTCCCAACTTCTGTGACTGAATCTGACAAGATTCGAAGAAAACAATGCTTTGGCAAGACCAGCTAGGTACTGTAGATAGTTCGGCCCAAATAGAGTTTGCATGCTTTCTAGGGTCCATTTGCTTAAAGTGCCTTAACTGTGGATGTTGCACAGAACAGCCCTGTACATATTTTAAGTGTTTTTACATCTAACTTCAGTTAATTTTTTTTTGTTTTACATGCATCACTATGGTGAGCTACTGCATTATTTTCTTAAATCGAGAGGCACCTCTTCTTTACTCACATGCTGGGTGTCCACAGTCGTACCGTTCTGTCCCGAGACCCAGAAGCCACCAGGCTGCCAGATGGAGAGAACTGGACACTGGAAACAACATCTTTGTGACCCAAAAATCTGAATGCTCTGGCCTTGGGCTTCAGATTCCAAATCATAAGGAATGTGTCAGCTGATCCAGTAGCTTAAAAGAAGATAAGAAAATATTTATATAAATGAAAGCTTTTCAAAATTAATTAACGAGCAAAACATAATATAGAATGCACAATGCAGTATACATCTATTGACTATTTTAAAGAATGATGCTAATTTTTGGTAAGGGTTGTAGCAAACCAGCATTGATATCAAAAGCATTAAACACAAGAGGCACTCCTGTTGGGTTGTCACCAAAATGGCAGACATACAGAGTCAATTTAGAGGCACCTAACCAGTTTGTGATTGGAAGGTGGGAGGACACCAGATCTATGAAGAAAAGACCTACACAAATATGGAAAAACCATGCAAACTCCACGCAGAAGGCATCCCAGTCCAGAATCAAAGGCAGGACCGGAGAGCTGTGAAGTAGCACTGTTATCTGCCATGCTGTTGTGCAACACCACAGTACAAATATTAGCAAGAAGGCCTTTAATAGCACTTTTAATTCCAAAGAATTCCAAAGTGCTTCTCATATACTTTAGTGCAGCACCCAGGAATACCTGGGAGGAATTAGGCACCAGCAGCCACACTACACTAAAACAGACAACATAAGTTGCTGAATAACACATACACCACAGCGTTTTTAACTAGTGGCACATATATTATTTACACACATAACAGAACTGGGGTTCAAACTGAGCTCAAACGTTTCAAGCCAACATGAGAAGAAAAGCAGATAGAGACTCATACTGCTAGTTCTTCTTCACTGTATCCTCCATATTCCCTAACATGTTATCTTTGTATCCCTCAACAGGAAACAGACTCCCCTTTAAAAGCATTTTACAGGCACCAGTAAGGAAGTGTAATGCATCATCTTTTTTACTACAAAAGCCACACAACTGGGTACCCTGTGTGTGTACCATCTGAAGTGTTTAAATCTATACAAATTCTGGCTTGGACAAGCAGCGGTGCCCACTTGACAAAGTCCCAGGGCATATGGGTGGACTCAAGTTGGCCAGAGTATTGACTTGTGTCACAACAGTCATTGCCCTGTTTTTCCAGCTGCCTGTGAGTGCACAGTGTTATCACTTCAGCTGTATTCACATTCCCCTGCCCTCCAATTCCCTAACTGTCTGCCTGGTGCTGCTGTCTTGACTAACGCCTGCCAAGCTGGTATTTTGAGACCCCATGTGAATACTCTTCATCTTTCCTGTACAAGAAAGATGACTGCCGCAGAGCACTAAAGAAAAAGCCGTTACAAATTCAAAGGCACAGAAAGAAAAAAAATGTCTAGGGAATTCTGAAAATAGAAAATAATAAATCAATAAGATTATTCTGGGCCAGTGATTATTCTGTACAGGTTTGACTTTCACATACAAAGAAGGCAGCTGGGGACATACTGTACAGTAGGTATGGGAGTGTTTGAAAACACAGAGAGGCTCAACATCGTCTTATTACCGTATTTTCACCTAAAATTGTGAGGGGAAAAAATCTGAATTTGTAATAATTGGAATATTTCAATTAGGAAAGAACAACATAAAAAGTTAGAAGAGAAAATCATCCCAGAGCAGATAAGAAAGTGTTAAAAACTAGACAGAGTTACACATGCATTTGTCCTAAATATTACTAGTAAAGTCAGAATAAACAGGATGCAATCATTTGAAAATAGCTATTCTATTCTGGTGGAAAACTTTGGTCGACTCACAAAAAGATATAAAGAAGTAGAATTCCTTCTCTCTCACCGGATTAATTTCTTTCATTTCTTTCCAGAGTGCTGGCTAACCAATGCAAAATCATGCAGCTGTTCTCTAAGAGTGCATCTCCTCAGTCAATGCTATTCTTACACAAGCAAAGCAAGTACCACCTGAGTAGACGAATATTCATTAAAGCCAACTCCTCTTCAGAGTTGTAAATAATATTATAGTGTAGCTAAGTGAATCAATGAAAAGTAAATAAATTGACAATCTACAGTAAATTATACTACTTAAACCTTTATTAGAATTTTCTTTAAACTACTGATGGAACACGGTAAAGTTCTTGTAGCAAAGTATGTGGAGAACACTATAATTACAGAAAACTAGGCTTACCCAACTGTTTGTTACTGGGACTAAAATCTGCACAAGTAACTGCATCTTTGTGACCTTTGAAATGACGTTCAAGAGTAGGATCCTCCTATAACGAGAACAGGTTTAAGAAAAGCAAAAAAGCTTTAATTTTTTTTTACTGGGATGTTCATAAAAGGAGCTTTGACAATCTACTTAATCAAATTACATCTCTTAAACATTTATAAAAACTATATTGCATAAGAAGTTGGAACAATCTAAAAGGAGTAAAAGGCAAAGCTGCGGTAAGAGAGAAATCCAGTATTGTATTTTTTTTTTCAAAATGTAAAAAAAACAACGGGAGCTCACACTTAAATAAAGGGACCTACTTTTTTTTTAAATAGAAAACTGTAATAGAGTTGTCATTTAAATGTAGTTTAGTTGTTCTTCCTTTTACAAAAGGAAACATTCCATGTGGAAATAAAAGGAATTCGAGCCTTCACGTTTCATAACAAATAATATCATTACATATCACAACACATTGTGACAACCACCGCTTTGGCATGCCCTAATACTCATATTGGCCACTCTACACACAGGTATATGATCAAAGCGGAAGATAAGTGTGTAAGTGTACGTATATAAGGAAGGAATTTCGATGAAAAATGAGTGTAGTGTATAAACAGTAAGTTCGAGTAGAAATGGTTATCGATTAAACCATTGGTAAGTTTTGCTTTCCGGGGTTTTATTAGCTCAGAAACGACTGTAGACTGGTGTGATTAATTTATTTATTTCTGAAGATTACCTATTATTGTGCTTGCTGCACTTTCAATGCACTAAATAAATACATGAATTCGAGCCAATACAATTATCGAAAAGGTATATCCTGTTTTGGGAAAACGAAAATGTTGTTACAACTTGATAGATGCATCCTATTTCCTACTTCTACTTGAACTTGCTCGATCAACACTGCAACAGTGAAATTTAAATACAAACAGCAAAAGTTTAAAACGCCCCCTGGTTAGCCTTTTTTGGTTAGGCGCCACGTTTATTACTATCTTAAAACACAAAATAGCCGCACATTACATTTTAGTATACATGGTGTCATTTTTAATATTTGTGTGAGGTTGGATAACGGGAAACGTTACTATACTATATGATTTACACTATCGGTAGTGGTGCAAATTTAAAATCCTTATTTAAGTCTCGTTGTGCACAGTAGCGCAACCGTTTGCACAAGTGCAACAACAGCACAGAAATTGTCTGAAGTCTGTTTTACATAACAATTTAACTATACTGTATATCTGTGTTTCCATTACAGGAGTGAGCAATAAATTGCTCTTTAGATTGCAAGAAGGTACATTTTTACCTCCAAAAAGGAAATAATAAAATGGCCAAAAACATGCTTGTCAAAGCACATAATTTCTTACCAACACAGATGCCATGTGAAATTGGTCTCTCAATGAACTTTTTGTACTCTGCGAAAGCACAGTTTTTATTTGAAAAACAATCGGAAATCCCCCATCGTTTCTACCAGCCTTTTCCTCTGTGTCAAACCCTTCGGCTTGAGACACAGACCCTGACAGCAGAGTACCGAGGAATCTTTGCAAAGTTAATGTGCATATCTAGATTTCTTTATTTCTCTTGGTTTAAATTTCTTGTGAAATATCAACGATTTGTGCAACAATTCTCTGGAAATTGTTATTTGTACGTAAAATGTAAGCAAGTATCATAAAACTTTACGGGAAATATATTTAACATCGCTTGTAGCCACACGATTGCAGATGTAATCGATCGGTCCTCGGGTAGTAGTAATAGTACAGGACAGCAGCTACAGATAAGATTGTATTCGCCTGCGTTACGCTTCCTAGTTGGGGGAAAAAAAAACGTTTTACTTTTGTTCAGTGTGTCTATAATTTGAATATATATAAGTTCATTTTGTACCTTTATTGCATGAACAATATCAATAATTATTCTTAAAAAAGAAAAAAAAACATTCCGAAATAACCGATTGACAGCTCCTGTTCAAAACAGACTAATGGCCCCGCTGTATTTTATCAATGCAAAAGGAACTGCAAATTTGCTTCTATTAACCTGGTAAATACAGTGGAGCGCGCCTGTGGGAGTAGTTAAAGTGCTTTGCTTTACTGCGGCTCTCGACCTGACAGAATAATATACAATCTGACTTTTAAAGCAGGTAGGATTCAGTGGGGAGCTATGATTCATATTTTAAATATGCAAAATTTCTTGATCTTCGTTCAAATTGCAGTCACTTTAGACACCCACAGATCTCTATTTTTCCCTTTTCTGAAGTTCACAAGGGGGGTGGTAAAGGAACTTATATTTTTTGTGAAGCGCACTTTTAGCAGTGCAGTTTCTATCTTTTGTGCTGACATGTAGCACAGAAATGTGCTGGTATAGCACAGATGTCGCTTAGTATGATAAAGTTAATTAAAGAGCTCCTATATGTCTGCAGTATTGTCTGGTTTAATATTTTAACTTTATCTGGCAATGTACCTCCAGTCATTTTTGATTAAATGGAATGTATTTAATAATTTCTAATTATTAAAAGCACAGTGAGGTTATGATTTAAAAGACACACTTGTTTCAATGGACCAGAGTCTAAAGACTCACAGAAATGTCAGACTTGGATAGAAGTGTATATTTTTCTGGATAATTACATAATTAGATCAGTAACACTTCCTAATTAGAAATAACACGGTTTCATACTTTCAGGAATTCCGTCTGAGTTTCTGGCAAATATGCAAAGCTCTACTCTTTGACAGCGTCTGCCTCGGAGCTTCAATATGTAGCCTGGCAAAGAATAATTAGCACAGGACACAAATATAATTTTGGGGTTCTTTATTTCTAGGTGAGTATGTGGTCTGATCTGATCTTAGTTTAAAAAATTAAAAATAAAAAACAAAAGAAATTACATATAACGATATTTTTATATATACACAAAATACGGCAGTGGTTCTTTCACGCAGAGGGGAAAACAAAGAAAACATGTTTAGTTTTACAGTTTTTTACATTCCATTTGACCGTTACAGAAACGCATCTACACTGAACAATAAAAATAAATAAATGACATTACAGTTGAAGTTTAAACAACTCACCACGCAGCGCGTGCAGAAATAAGACGCTCACAGGCTGCGCAGGTCATCTCTCAGCCCTCACTGAGAACTACATTACGACAATAATTAGTATAAGACTTACAATTTCATATACTTAACAAACGGTGCTAAACATAAGTCCCTGTAAAGAATGAAGGAACAGAAAATACAAGGAGCATGTGAAACCCATTTCTTACAAATCAATAAACAGATATCCCTAGCCCGAGTAGTTGTCTAAAAACCGCCTCAGTGTACTCCGTTAAAATCTAATATCCATCTTGCTAATCTTGTCTCAATCCTATGAAATACCCCTTTATAGTCATTCAAAGGCTCCAACAGCATTTTTACATTGCTCTCTCTCATGGGTCTGAGCCTTTTAGCTAAGACTTCGTACAGCCAGAAAGCTGCGCAATCACCGCCGTGAGCAGAAATGGCACGATAAGCAGTACAAAAAGGCTCACCTGGGCACTGCCCTGAAGGCCAACCCCTTTGGTGGGGCTTCCCACGCTAAAGGCATCGTCCTGGAGAAAGTGGGTGTTGAGGCTTATCAAGTCCAGCTTATCAAGAACGGCAAGAAGATCACTGCCTTCGTGACCAATGACGGCTGTCTTAACTTCATCGAGGAAAACGATGAAGTTCTGGTGGCAGGGTCCGGTCGTAAGGGCCATGCCGTCGGTGATATCCCCAGTGTGCGTTTCAAGGTTGTCAAAGTCGCCAACGTCTCCCTCCTGGCCCTCTACAAAGGCAAGAAGGAGAGAACACCAAGATATCATCAAGGTAGACTAGCAAGATCTGGAACACAAGGTCATGCATGGTAGCTTGCATCAATCTTTGGAACGTAGCAGGACCATTACAGACCCCAAAAGGCATCCTCAGGTACTCGTACAACCCAAAGGGGGTTGTAAATGCAGTTTTTTGTCTGTCCCTTTCATGCATAGCGACTTGATGGTAACCACTGGCTAGATTGATCATCGAGAAGAACTTGGCACCGCAGAGTGCGACAAAACTTTCATCAATGCATGGTAATGGGAAAGCATCACGCTTGGTCTTTGCATTAAGCTTCCTATAATCCACACACAATCTGAGGGTTCCGTCTGTTTTCCTGACAAGGACTATTGGCGAAGCATAAGAGCTGGTGCTCTCCTGTATCACCCCTTTCTTCAAAAGTTTGGTTATGTGCTCCCTAACCTCTTTGTACTGGTTTGGCGGAATCCGGCGATATGGCTGGTTGCATGGTATGTCATCCACTAGGTGGATCTCATGCTGGACCTTGTTGGTATAACCAAGATCTTCATCTTCAAGGGCAAATACCTCAGCATAACTGGCTAGTAAAACACCCAACTTTGCTTGTTGTTCGGGGGTCCCACCCACATCAAGTTTATCTAGTATCTTTTGTAAACTGTTTTCCAGTTGCAGGAAAACGAGAGCCCCCGGTTATGACGAGCCAGGCGATTCGGGGGAAAACCATAGGCTCAAGCAAACCTGACTGTGATCGTGCAAAGTTACTGGAACATGCTGTGGGCAGATGTCCTACTGTAGACCTGATGATTGGGGGAGTCACTCTGTCATGTCTATTAGATACTGGTAGCCAGGTCAGTACTATTTCAGAGTTTCTTCATAGAACACTTATTGGGGGAGGACAAAGACATGCTGTCGATATCAGGGTGGCTCAAATTAACCTCTGCAAATGGTTTAGAAATACCTTACCTAGGATATCTTGAATTGGATGTGGAGATGATGGGGATGACGATATCAGACTGTGGGTTTTTGGTGGTAAAGGAGTCATAAGATTATCATTCCTCTGTCCCAGGCCTCATAGGCATGAATATTATCAGTAAATGCAGACAGCTGGTCTGTGCTGAGTTTGATTCTGCACTGGGTGGCAAGCTGGATTCTGATTTAGAGGGAAACGTTTCAGCGGCTGCATAAAGTAAACCTAATTGAAAAGTCATCTGTGGTACGTGTAGCGGGGAGAGACACTGTCCATGTCCCTGCCACGTCAGTAGCTACTGTCTTAGCTAAAAGGCTCAGACCCATGAGAGAGAGCAATGTAAAAATGCTGTTGGAGCCTTTGAATGTGCCTTTGCCGGGTGGCCTGATTGTCATGCCTATGCTTGTGTCCTCTCACAGTCATATGGTGCAGGTACAAGTCATAAACTTCTCACAGGAAGATGTTTGGCTCAGGCCAAGAACCAAGTTAGGTATTCTGTCCCTTTCAGGAATTCCGTCTGAGTTTCTGGCAAATATGCAAAGCTCTACTCTTTGACAGCGTCTGCCTCGGAGCTTCTATATGAAGCATTAAAAAAACCATTTAGTAGAGACAAATGCAGAGACACTGTAATTATGTACCAAATAGACAAATATATGGTCTGACTAACTCATCCAGACCCAGGTTGTAGGAAATCTCGAAGGAAGCGGCTGTGGTTCCTCAGTTGCTGGGCCTGGATTAACTAAACGACCAATCACAAATTAACCCATTGCTTAAACGTAAGATTGCTTTGGGTGAAGACGAGATCCTTGGCGGATGGGATTTCTTTTTTTAATTCTGTCCCATATTTTTAGATCCCTCATGGAAAATGGTTTTCATCTGGTCCAATTAAACGAATGTCAGGTATGATTAACCGGGACCAGAACCGTACAACCCTGCATTTAACACAGCAAATGCAAACCAGCACATCATTCCGTCTTCAGGCTACTGATACTTTTCAAACATCTAACTTAAATGCTTGATCCCGTTTCTTAAGAAACCCATCTGCAATCTGTTACTGCCATTTTGATTTTCACATTTTCTGGTATTGCTGCATTCCAGGCTGTCCTACTCATAACTCATGTCCCTTTTGATTATTAGCAAGATAATTTCCTGCTCTGAATGTGAAAGTTTTTCTGCATTGATTCAAATGTAAGATAAAAATGTATTTTATTTTTTGTTCATTCATGTTGCTAAAACGTGTAACCACCATTAACAATAAACGGGAAGTATGCATTGTTTATGGCTTATGTTGAGAATGGAGAACATTGTAAACATACAGCAAAAAGTAGAATTCAGGTTTAATGGCAGGCTATTCCAGTTTACCTTTTGGGGTTGTAAGAGATTATTGTTTGGAGGTTTGCCTAAAAAGATGCTTTGAATCTAAATTCTGATCACATTTGTCAAAAGATGTTACAATACAACATGTACATGATCATCAGCACTGAAAGTTGCAAGTAATACTGTCAAAGCCAAAGACTTGGGTTTATTTTTCATGACCTGCAAGGTATGAAAAAGTGCTGGTGTGGAAGCAAAACAGAGTATTCTATTTGGTGTTTCAGTCCCAGTGCTGCTCCCTGTCCAATTCTAGACATTTATTTCAAAATCTTGCCTTGGAAGCCACTTTGGGACAATGGCACAGTACATGAAAACAAGCATGAACACAGAGACTATATATATATTATACTTTTCATGAAGATGGGAGAAGATCATTAAATGACCACAGTTTTTCAGTTAGTTGAAGGAAATAAATGTTATGTCAATTCTTTGTTGAGGCACGATATTTCTATTGTAACGACCGCGGGGTTAGGAAAAGGGGTTGAACAATGCATTTATTAACTAGAACCTGAGAAAGGTACACCCACACTAATACAGACACGGAAGGGAAGAGGCCGTCTCATAGTCCCCGCTTCCTTATATACAGTCTGGTTCCCCCAAGTCCCGCCCCTCAGGCGCTGTTCCCAGCCCGCCTTGCGTGCTCATGGCCAAAGGGGACAGAGCAGCCGTTAAGCGCCCCATGTGGGCGCTACAAAAAGTTTTGTTTTCTGGTTATTAACAGCAGTTATATAATAATAATTATAATAATAATTGCTTACACTTATATAGCGCTTTTCTGGACACTCCACTCAAAGTGCTTTACAGGTAATGGGGACTCCCCTCCACCACCACCAATGTGCAGCATCCACCTGGATGATGCGACAGCAGCCATAGTGCGCCAGTACGCTCACCACACACCAGCTATCAGTGGGGAGGAGAGCAGAGTAATGAAGCCAATTCATAAATGGGGGTTATTAGGAGGCCATGATTGGTAAGGGCCAATGGGAAATTTGGCCAGGACGCCAGGGTTACACCCCTACTGTTTTCGAGAAACGCCCTGGGATTTTTAATGACCACAGAGAGTCAGGATCTCGGTTTACGCCTCATCTGAAAGAGTTAGATTTGCTCAAATAAATACAAATTTTCATTAGGAGATTTAGTCTTTCTAATGAACCAAAAGACGTTTATGATGAAGTGTAGATGAAAAATAAAGATGCGTTTAATTTGATTGATCAAATTTCAGTTTTCAACGCAGGACATTTTTGCAGGACGTGTTACAAAATAAAATGCTTTTGTGAAGCAAAGAATGGAAGAACTGAAAGGACAAAAAGAAAGTGAACCTGCTACGTAACTTCATAAAAAATAAAGCACCACTTTATTGATTCAAATGGCCAAAGATAGGGCACATGTTTAAAATAGTCCACTAGGTGGTGGTGTGGAGCTATACAACTGTGGTGGAAATTTGTCGCTGCTTCGTGAGTTCAGAGCACATTTTAGAGCCGAGATGGGCAATAATTGTCCTGGAGTGTTTCTTTTATTTTCGGTTTCTTCTGTTTTCGTAATTACATATCCTCGTGATGACAATCTGAGCATAATTCCTAACTTGTTCTATTCTGAACATTATCGTTTCAGTTATTGCCCTTTCTCCACATATCAAATTTCGTTTTAGGGAGTGAAATCGACGATATCTGGGAGTGGTGTTGACAGGCAGCAGAAAGCGGTATAACTATTTAAAAGATGTGAAGATGTTATAAAACTTAAAAACCCCTGACGACCAGGGCTCCACAGCATAATTCTACTGAAATCCCTTTAGAAATACGAGGCATGTGAATAAGGAGCATGACAGTAATCATCAGCCTATTGGAGCTAGGGGAGATCAGATTATTTGATTAGAGTCTTCAAAATGAACTCATTTTGAGCCTTTAAAGCACTGGTATAATTTTTGGATGTTCCAGGCAGTTTCTTTCGTTGATCTAAACTTTCCACTGTGGGCTTTGAATTATTTTGTACTGAATACGCGCCTTTAAAGTTTCATTTCCTCTTTCTAAACCACTTTGCTGATGTTGGAGAAACAGCTTTGGACCTTTCCTTATGAAAGAGGTTTTGTTCTATCTACATGGTTAAGAGAAAACTTAAAAAGTTCAGAATATGTGACGGAAGTCGTACTCAAACCTGTCCGACTAAAACATTTCTTTACGTGTTTTCATTTTCAATTACAGTGCTGTATACTATTTTAAATTTGAGCATTATATTATGGTTAATTGTGGTACTTTATCTTCAAACATTCTTTACAAATTGGTGTCTTTAGATACTGATTTTTTGCTCGAATCTCCCTATAAATCAAAATAAAATGCTGTGGAGTCCAGTGGATGAAAGACATTTAAACAACTGTTTTCTCAGTTCTATAGTACCTCTTTCTGAATGTTTTCTACACACACAAAAAAAATGAAAGCTATCAAAAAAAGCTCAGCCATTAGCAATGGATGTTACCACACAGTACTGGCAAAAAGATAATTGATCACCCCCTTTACTTCACACAAACACATTTTGCTGTCACTTATACTTACTGTAGCTACTATGAACACCCTTCTGAGTTCCACAGTCATCCAAATTAACAGTTGAAGTTCCCCTTTATTTTCACATTAGTTAACTCACTGCTATCACACAAACTTTATTCTTACCTTTAAGAAATGTGTTAACACAATAAAACACTACAATGAACATGTTAACATTACTCTTTGAAAAATTGCTCCTTTTAGTTCAAACCTAGGGGTTAGTCAACATGGCTTTAGAAAAAGGTAGGTTTTGATACTATCAGAGGCTGGATAAGATCATTGGAACCAAAATGCCAATTGTCTTCCTCTTGTTTGCAACATTTCTTTCCGTCTTTACATTTTCCAAGTACTTTCTAAGTGCTTCATCCAATTCAGGGTCACCGATGAGCCTGATGTTTGGTCAAATGTGTAATTTTTTAATATACAGTATATATACACACCATAGTACAGCTGTAATATACTTTATACCGATTATAGCAAAATTAAATATTAATGGCAGTGTTAGCTCTTACCTTAAAACACTCTCATCCTTGTTGGTTGACCCACACATTTAGATGTGAACTAAAATTCAGCAATAGAAATTATCTTTTCTTTTTATTTCAGCATTCAGTTCGCTGCCATTGCAGGGCAATTCAGGTAGTTTGTGCGATTGCAAATAGACAAGTAAGTGATTGATTTATTTTACCTAATGAAATATCTTAGAATGGTAAATTTCTTATTTTCTTTTCTTCTAGTTTTCCCAGTCATTTCCTTATAGTGATTTCATCCCATCCATGTTTTGAAGGACTGCAGTATAACTGATCAGTTTTGGACAACATAATTGCACAGAATTATTTCAAAATAGGAAAGTCATTGCCACCATCACAAAATATTTTGAGCATTAATAGAAACACCAGTTTCTATTCATTAGAATAATAAAGCATAGCAAAAATTTGGGCTAATAATTGTACAGTGGAGTGGTGGTTAGCACTACTGCCTCACATTTCTTGGTTCCTGGGTTTAAATCTGGTTTGGGGTACTATCTGTGTGGAGTTTGTATGTTCTTCCTAAGACCATAGAGGTTTTCTCTCAGTGTACAGTTTTCCTTCATATGTCCAAAGACATCTGTCCAGGTTAATTCTCATTACTAAATTGTCCCCTTTAAGTGGGGAAAACAACATCTGCAATTTCCCTCACGGGATCAATAAAGTATCTATCCATCTGACCCAAGGTCTACATATTTTGGCCCACTTATGAAGAGAATGTCTGCATGCACTCCCTGCTACTTGCCGTCTAAGGTGAACAGGAGTCTTAATGAGATCGACTGATCTACCTGTTCCAATATATCAGAAACATGAAGTCGCAGCTAGGACTGATGGTGACCTGCTGGGACAGCATTCTCTTGGTGGATGAGAATGCGATTCTTTTTGCCCACTTGCATAAAATTAAATGAAAGAAAAGCATTGCATATTTTAAACGTACTACAATTATCGGACAACAGAATTTAAACAATTTCATGGCACATCTCATTTTCCTTAGGCTGCAGCTAAAGTTGTATGAAATGAAATATCAAGTTAAGCAACAAAAAAAAAACACTATTCGAACTAAGGCATCAAGAAAGGTCAAGTGCAAGAGACAGGTACAACTGGATCTGTTCAGATTTGTGAAAGCAGAAATCCAAACTACTTCAGAGATCCTTAAAAACCCTAACAGCCCTTGCGACACCCCCACGTAACCATTTGGGGCTGAGCCTCATTAGGTTACATGGGTGGCAGGACACCAAGTGCTTGCCGGCAAACACCACCCTTAGGCCTGGCTCCATGTGTCCCAGATCCAGGTAGGGTTCTTCGAGTTTTTAAGGGAACCATCATTGGAACCTAGTTTGGATCATTGTCTGACCTCTCACCTTAGAACAATTTGTCAAGGGTAAACCTACCAGGAGCACAAGTTTCCCTAGGGCACTTAGAGGAGAGGCTTAATGAGCTTTTTGTTGTGACCAAAAGAATGATATTGCAGGTACAAGCAGCAGAAATGATGTTTCTCTACAGGGCTTCTGGGCTTATTCTCCATGACAGGGTGAGGAGCTCGGTAATCCGAGAAGACCTTGGAGTAGAGTTGTTGTTTCTGTAGATCAAAAGGAACCGGTTGAGATGCTTCAGCAATCTAATGAGGATGCCCCCGGGGGCCTCTTGCCGAGATGTACTGGTCATGGCCCACTGGGAAGAGACCCCGGAGAATATCCAGGACATGCTGGAGGTACTGTATCTGTCAAATGGCCAGGGAATTCCCAGACTGTTGCTGGAAAAAGGAATGTCTAGTCTGTGCTTCTCAGCCTGTTACCACCACAACTATCACCAGGCATAAGCAGTTAGAAAAAAAGATGAGAGGAGATGGAAAAATTAGCAGCATGAAGATAGCTTTCAGCTTTTCAGTCTTGATTGTTGCTGTAATATAGCATTTACAACACATGTCCTCCAGGAGTGAAGATGGGTGCATGTGGACTTAAAGACTAACACATTTATGAAACTGAATTTCAGTTCTGTGCTAAGGGAAATTTAATTGGTGACAGCTATGTGTAGTATACAGCACAACTGATATAATATGAATGTTAATCTCTTTACCTAAAAGCTAATGAAAGAGGTGATAATAATCTTACATTGCAGGAATATTCCTTGTGGATTGTAAATGATCCAAAATGCAAAATCCATGACCCTAATAGGCTAAATATTCATTTATTTTTAAAAACCATACACATTACTCGACAAGTTTCAAATGTAAATCGAATCACAATAACCATTAACATTGCTGAAGATAAACAGACATTAAGTACTTTTATTTCCAAATGTTAAGATAAAAAAAATAATAATCCATAAAACAGATGGATAAACATTCATTCCCGTAATAGGAAGAAGCTGCAGAATAAACATTTTATGGATCTTTTTCCATTTTTGTTTTTTCAATCTCAAGCTATTTCTTATTTTTGTAAAACGAAGGAAAAAAGTCAATCCAAAATAAATTCGCAAATGAGCTGAGTGAAGAATTGCATTACATCCCCTCTCCCCTCCCTCCTTCCCTCACAATACTAACATTTGGTTTGCAAGGTGTCCAGGAGGAGGGGATAAAATCTGCATTTGAACCCTGCTGCAACACAAGAAAATAAAACAACCCACATGGTTAACAAGCTATATTTCACAACATAAAAAATGTTAGTATTTTGACTGTAGGCTTTTATAAATACCTACTTCTAAAACATACTATTTGCCACCCTGAGAAAGATACTCCTATCAGAACCATCACACCCCACCCTCCCCGCTGACACCCAGTCCAACCCTGCAACTGCTCATTTCAAAAACCCAAACTATGGTTCTGTAGGGCAAAAAGTTTACTTCTGCATTTTTCATAAAAAATACAAAGGTACATTTTACACGGTCATCTGTATCAAATTTTCTAAATGGGAGGTGTTATGAAATAAAGTACCTTGTGCAGCAATACCAGTGTATATCTTTAATCATTCTTTAAATCCATCAAAACTTTAGTGTTTCCAGTATATCAGGTGCCAAAAAATCTACAAAACATGAAATGCAGCAACATTTTAGAACTTTTAGGGGAATCTTAAGCAATTAGTATTAAGATGAAGAAAGAAAATGCTAACAGATATTTGATGTCTTCAAAAGTTCAATAACCTTAAAAATCTCAATGGGAAGTATTAAATATTTACTAGGAGGAAAAAAATCACCCACTTTTGACCAAGACAATACACTACCTAAACAAAACAAAAAGAGTAAGGTTAATATGCTTATCATTTGGATATTTACCTTTAAATTTGATTCTACGCCTGAGTTTTTTAAAAAGTATTATTGTACATTGGCAGGGACTGAGTGAGGGCTAGATTACTGATGTGATGAATGTAGGCGTTTTCAAATAAAGGATTGTCTCCCAGTTTTCTTTCTCATGGCCAGTAATTGTCTCGACTACTATAGTGATTATACCCTAGGGTTTGGAGATCTGGACAGTGAAAACCCGATATTTACATCACTGCATCAATTTTTTTTAAAGAATCAACCCCTGTGCCCCACCCTCCCACCCTCAATTCAAAACATTACTCAATAAACAGTTCCCCAGGAACATGGGAAACTTAACTTTGAAAAAATTTTAAAGCAATTAAAGTAGTAAATATTTATAGAAATGTAACTAGACAGAGGCCACTGTTCCCCTCCCCTGCCTCCCTCCCCAAACCTACTACAAACACCTCTGCTCATTGCTATACAAGCCTTAGTGTTATCTGTTTGGCTATAAGTATTAGCTATTTATCTACAAATATTTAACAAATAAAACTTGCAGGCAAAAATAGTACAGTTTCAATAGAAACACCCTTATTCCTGAAAATACAGCAGTATCTGAAAGTTTAATTTCATTCCATTTTATTTTATATCATTGCATGACGTGTCAGGAAGCTTTTCACCTACAACAGAAAAAAGTATCTACAAACCTTGTAAACAGATCTGCTTTCTTCAAGAACATAAATAATTCAAAATATTAACAGCCAATGGCAGAAATTACATTTAAATGAGCAAAGGGCCAAAAAATAACACCATTCAGATTAAGAGTAACAAAAGCATTGGTAATCTCAGTTCTACCTTTACAGCTGTTTCTTCAGTAGAGGACAATCCCCATACTTCTCAAGAAGTCACCTTTAATCTGAGTTTAAACATCCCCCTTCCACCACGAAAGATTTATTGGGGAGGAAGAAGCAGAAATTAAGAGCCACCTTTTTTTGTTGAAGGGACACAAAGAACAAAAAATACATCAAAACCAAACCCACATTCTTCTGAATGTTTTCTTCTTCTTCAGTCCAACACAAGCTATGAATACAGAGGATATTATCGAGCCACCCTCCTCAAAACATTTCTTTCCCCTGAAAAATGTTCAATTATGTATAAAAAAGCAGTTGCTGTGTTCTGCGCTCCAATCAGAGTGATGTTTCCAGACTGTGAAGCGGGCTTCCTGGGGAAGAAGAGGTAGCCGATTTGCTTGTGTCGAGGGCGAGGTGGATACCACTGTCAACAGCGTTATTGTTTTTATTTGGTGAAGGTGGGGGAGAAGAATTGCGGGGTGATGAGGAGTTGCGCTTAGTAGGTGCATCATCCTCAGCATCTGTGTCATCAATGAGAGGGATGTGGGGCTCAGAATCTTCTATCCGGAATTCAGGATGGGTCATGAAGTTGTGGATGGAACTCCGGGATTCTGGTTTCTCCAATCCCTCATATAGGGAACTGCGGAATGCATTCACTACTCGGATCTGTGATAGGGTGGGCGGAAATGGGTGGAAGAACATGAAAAAGAAGTTAGCTTCATACTAAAAAAATAATTAAGAGGAAATATGTCCCCCCGAGTTTAATAAATGGTTTATTTTAAACATTAAAAAAAGAGATGAATTCCAGAATCGTGCAGTATGTAATGAACACTTGGAAAATGTGGTAAATACACAAAACCTCCTTTAAAGTCTAGCATTAATTCTACAAATGGGCAAATGCTAGATTTTAAAACCAGGATACAGACGTACATTTACTTACCAGAAGGTCCAACAAACAAAATAAGGGGATGTATACACATTTTACTGCAGTTAACATACATATATGTACCACTTATCTGCTTGAACATATCCAAAAATGCAAAAACATTTATGCTTAAAACAAAAGGTTATTTGATTATCATGCTTGGGAATTAGACCAGTAACTGACCATGAGGGGGTAAAAAATTAAGAAGCCAGGCAAACCTAAGCTTTACAACACAATGAACTCACAAATCACCAGAAACTGAACTCATGCAGAGCATCACTATTTTTGTAATATCTGTAAACCTTTGAGTATAGCCCATTGTTAATTTCACCACATCTAACAATATGCATTGAGGTTTTTTTATTATGCACTTAAGATTTGAAGGTTGTCTAGTTAATTGAAGCCAACAGATACTGCTTATTAAAAAGATATTAACAATTTAATTTTTTCCATGACTTGACGTTTTTCCCCATTGCTGAATCAGTTCTCAATTTTATCACAGTTAAAAGCGCTTCCACTAATATCTTATCATGCTTCACAATCAAACCAAGAATGTACCTATGATAAATATTCTAATATTTTACAAAGATTATTGTTATTGAATGAATAACTCTCAGTGATCATTTTAAGAGACTGTTTTCTGGAAAACTGCACCTGAAAAGGAAAGAAATCTATTTTTCAAATTAACGTTTTTGCCACCATTCCAACAAAAGAAAGGTTAAAGTACTGTCGCTGAAAGAGAATTTCAAGTTTTAGCTCATACAAGGTCATTAACTGGAATGTAACTTACATAATATTATATCGCAAAGTAGCCTCACAACACTATCTACAGGTAATGTCCATCATTAGTATATCCTCATCAAGGTAATGTGAGAAATCTGAGATTAGCTTCAGATACCCAACCCCCCAGAAAAAGAAGTACATTACTATTACTCAAACTGTTCCCAACTCTACTCCTGTGGGACCTTGTGGGACCCCTGTTTGAGCTTTCATTCCAATTAGGCTGTTAATCATTGGTGCTAATCCATGGCTTTAAACAATCTGCCTGTGTGTTCAGTCCTTGGCTTCAAAAACACATTTTATCACTTAAGAGAAACTTCCCTGTCCCTATACAGAGAACATTCAAGTCTGTCCCTGGTCAGCGGAAAGCACTGTGGGTAGCACCATTCTGCCAAATGTTTTGCCCTGCTAAAATGGACAGCTAGTACTGAATTATTAAATGTTAACTATTTTTGAGAATCCAATTAAAAATTGGTCTATGGATGAGAAAAGATAATTGTTTTATATTAGGATAATGTGCATTTCTCTATATTTTCCTTATCAAACATTGTATAATCCACTGTTAACATACTATGCATAGAACAGAACGTTACCTTGATGAAATACTTCAAAACTCTTCCTAATGGTCTGAAAATTGCTACACATGAGTAATAATTTAAGGAAGTTAAACTGCATTTAAGATGCAAGAAGGGATGTGCTACAATATTATCAAGCTGACAAAACATGAGTTGAAAATCTTGACAATTTTATCTGCTTATGAAACATGAATGTATTCCCAATATTTAAAAAAACAGGTGTATGAACAGAAACATTTTACACCTGAATAAATGTTTATTAGTATGTTTCTGAAATTCAATTTTGCAATTTCCTAGTTCTTCAAGGACATAAAAAAAATCTACAATAGCATCTGTCAATTGTAGAAATGCAAGGAGTTACAGTGCAGTTTTGTGAAGTAAAGTTCAAAGCAGTGATGAAAAGAGGCTTATTCTCTAAAAGCCTCCAGCTCAGACCAACGGACTAATTTTCTTTATCTAATCTGCGTACCATTGTTCACAAGCACCTTATATACATGTCCTTTAATAACCTTAAATGGCATTTGGAGAAGCACACATTTTAGGACCAGGACATTTCAAGATAACCTTTTGATCCTTTTTTCCCCATATATGTGAAACAATGGTATGCCTTGTTCGGCTTTGCTGTCAGGTTCTTTGGGGGATATAACAGGTATCTATACAGCACGAGTGGCACACAAGAATATCCTATAATCAACATATTTTGCTGTTATTTTACTGTCATGGTATCAGTTTACATGCAGGTTACCACAGAAGCAAGGATCCAAGAAATATTATGATGTAATGTCCATTTATATTGTAAAGTACTAAGAAAGGTCTAGAAATGATAAGCAATATAATTCAAGAAGATGCCAAATTGTAATAAAATTCTAAATCTGAAAAGAAAAAAAATCTCTTGCAATTAAATATTTATAATACACTTTTCAGCAAATTCTAACTTTAAATAACTTTTCTATAGTTCACAATCTTGCAATCTTGTATGTCTAATCTAGGGTCCATTTTGGCTATGCGGCTTGTGGTGTTGCTTATTTTACCTGCCCCGATAACAGAGGTAATACCTTTAATATGTTTTGGGAAATTAAGATGTAGACAAAATCTTATTTTTAAGTTTATTTTCTTATACCAAATGAACATGAAATCTAAAACAAAAATTACCCAACCAAGAATCAGTGCCAGAAAGTGTCAAACCTGGACTCTAATAGTAAACTTTCAATGGGACCTCCTTGAAGGCAGATAAAAAAAAATACTGCAATGCAGATACTATGCAGTTGCAAACAGGATCATGTAACATTAAATGGGACTGTTTAAACCCATTTAACCCAACTGATAAAGTAAAGGTTTCAATAAAAATCAAGTAATTATACATCCAGAAATGGTATAGAAACAGATTCTGCATTTTTTATTAATGGTTATTATAACCATTAAATATTTCATAGAAACTTTTGTGGAGACCAATTAAGAATTATTTTTGATAAGCAGACTTTTCTCTTCTCCTTAATTATACCTGCAAGAATAAAGGGTTAAACTGACAGAATCAGACAGTGGTTTCCCCTGAAGAACAAAAACATTAGGTTGGAATAAATGAAAATTACAATAGTCATTATTCTTTGAAAGTGGCTTCAAAACCACTTTCATTAAAGGCCAGTAGACACCTCTTCCATGTCCAGCACATACACCTGCAAAATTCCTTTAAAAGTAAGGATATATTTTGCTCTTGAGGCTATATGTTTAATTTCTAAGAAGAAAACCAGGTCCTGGAGTAGTTATTCTTTTTATATTATGGAGGCAAAAAAAGAGTAAAAAGGTAGTTATCATATATCCAAATAAATAATAAAAAGTAACAAATCAACCTGAATTCAACAGCAGTGCTTTCTTTCAAAAGGTTTCTGATTAGATTACTGTTAACATGGGCATATACTCAAATAATTTACACTGATGAGACATCGGCTTGCCACGACTAAATGCAAAAACCCCAGGAAACTGGGAACTTGAGGTACAGCAGCCACATACGTAACATACTTTTCGCCAAAACCATTTTTTGCTGCTTCCGCTCCAACAATCCCTTTTAGAAAATGAGCCAAAGCAAAACATACGAAAAACAATGTAACAAAAACCCTGAAGACTTTTGTGACCTTGTAAAAATATATACACATACCAGTATGTGTAGAAGCATTATGGAAATGTTTATTTTATTTTTAAAAAGGGAAGTTAGGAAAGAATGAGAAACGTTAGGCGAGTGGATCAGGTAATGTTAATTACATGCACTAAGAAACACACACTCACACCCCACAGTAGTAGAAGCAGTGGTGGCGGTAGCAGTAGAAGAAGAAAACACTACATGTGTAGGGCTAGAAATATTTGTTACATCATGATGTTGGCTGGCGATGGAGGGTTGCCGCCTTAGAGCCCCCTGAAAGGAACTTCCACTCTGGAAAGCATTCACTACATCCATCTGCAAGGAATCAGAGATTGTGACAGCTTGCTCAGCAAAAGAGAGAAAGAACAAGAGAAAGGACCATCCCATCTAAGACATCAAAAGCAAAAGAAAGAGAAAGGCACTTTTTAAGGGAAGTAAAATTGTTTTTCCACCCTAGCAGTACCCCAGGCTGATCTATACTGCCCTATTCTGCTTCTTTTGTACCACTAAAGATGTTAATTTAAGGAAACTCCCAAATTGGCCTTTTCTCATCAGCACCTGTAATAAATCAGTTCAACAGAGAAACGTTAAGCATTTTCAATCCAGCACGAATTTTCCATTTCTAGCCAAAATCTGCTATTATTTAACTGCGAGGCAAAATAATTAAAAATAACACAACAGCAGTAATCCTATTAACAAACGACTAATCTTCTTGGAGCTCAATGCTGAACTTTCAACTGTAGTGGGCACTGCTAGGGTTAAAAAGCGGAAGAACAGACGGAACTTAGAAAGGGCTTATGGCACAAGCCTGTCTTAAGTTGAAGCTGCAAAAGAGTAGGGAAGTAGGATAAAAATAGGTTTGAGTCACTAAGATGGTCAATGCGAGTGTAAAATTTAGGAGAGCTCATGTGTGCAGAAAAACTTTACCTGAGTCTGAATTCGGTTGAGCCCTCTGAACCAAAGTATCTGTCCTCGGCGCAACTCTCTCTCAGCATGATCAATCTCCTCCATGTCCTCTTCAAGCTCCTCATCTGGGATTTCTTCCTTCTGAGTGCCATGGCCTGCTTCTTTAAGGAATTTCAAACGGCTTGTAGGAATGGTAGCAATCAACTGAAAACCACAAAAAGGTACACTGTATTGAGTTACATGTTACTTTAGGAATAGTTTAATTAGTCATTTCCATTTTTTAAAAATGCATGTAGAATTTATAGACACACCTCTAGCTGCATAGGGTAATTTCAAACCTTTAGAATAGTAAAACTGCCTTAAGAGGTTCTACATGAGAAACTTGTAAATCTAGAATTGTGAAAGGACTCCAGGTTGCTTCCAAGTAGCCAAAATTACTTAAAATTGGACAAGCAAAGACATTTAATTTACAAAGAGAATTTATAAACTGCACATAAAAATAGCTAAAAACACTGAACACTTATTGCAATCACTATACATAACAGGATTGACATTAATGGAGAAAAAGTTCAAAAGATTCAAGAGAAAAAGTAACAGTGCATGTTTTAAATGTTATTTTTGACCATTTTAAACAGGATAATACAGTATGTAGGAGTGAAGAACATGTGCAAACAGAATATCACTTCAAAATAAAGTAGAAAACATCGTTTACTATGTCAGTTCGGCCAGGGAACTATTTCCCCAATCTGAATAATTTCTCCATTACAAAGCATGTGAATGCATTTCTCATGACAAATCAAGCTATACAAGCCTATATTTTGTTAAAGATCAAAATTAATTTGAAAATCGATTCCCAGCTTCACTGTTCACAAGTCATGTCAGTGCAAAGGATTTGATTTTATGGACTTAAAATTAATCACAACATGGACTTTTTATTTTTCAATGTACAACCATGGTCAGGATATTACCTAACACAACCACATTGTAATGCATAACTTTCACTATGTTTTAAAAACTATTGCTGCTCTGAAAGCAGTCTAGAGGGGAGCAACCAGATACATTGCAAGGGAATGTCCTGCACTGAAACCTTGAAGGAACAACCTTTTTAGGCTGAACAGACAATGTGAGGGGACCTGAATCCTCAAAGGCATTGACAAAGTTAACTCAATTTTTTTTCCCCCACAGTGAACACTAAAGTATGAACCAGGGGATATGTGGAAACCTTAAGCAGAAGTACATTTAAAACTGAGAACAGGAGGCACTATTTCTCAAAGGTCTGTGGGGCTATGGAAGCTGCTCAACAATGTTCCGAAAGGCTACACCCTGACATCTTCAAAAACAAAATGCTGGATGGGATTCTTGGATCAGTGAGGTAAGAACTGCCAAATGAGCCAGATGGGCCAAAAGGTGTCCTGTCTTGTGTTTTTAGGAACAAACAATTAAATTTTGGTAACAATTTTGCCAGATAACCAGGTTAATATGATGATTTGTCTTCTTTGGAACAGTTTCTAGTTTCATTGTTAAAGACAAAATTGGATTCCAAATAACTGCATACACCTTTCGTACGTTAACCTTTCATTCCATCGGTTTTTACAATTGTATTAAATCTATCAATAAAACGTAGCAGAGTTCTCAAGAACTAAGTTCAACCTTTGCTAATGTTTACTGATTAGGATCAGAGGGGGTCAAATGATTGGTAACAAAGGTGGATCTATCCCATCTATCTTTTTATAGCCATCTATTCTTAATTAATGTTCCTGACATGTACCATAACAAAACTCACTAAAGTAAGTTCAATTTAATGTACTCTTACAGGAAACCTCAAAACTAACTTGTTCGGAACATTCTGTAATCTTTCAGACATTGTATACAGCTTAAAATATGCCACCTGACACTTAGTTTTATAGACATATCAATATATAAATAACACAACAGCATACCTGGCCCCAAAGAAGAGCACCGACCCCCAGGAAGATACACCAAAGCCACTGATCAATAGTGAGACCTGTACAGCTAAATGGCTTTCCTCCAAACTGGACGATAATTATCTGAAAGAATTTGAACAAATTACACAGATTATTTGATAATGCTACAGTCCAATGATGCTCTTGTTCATTGATGAATTCTCCCTAAGAACAAACTCTAATTCGTAGATGAAATACAACAAATTTAGTTCTAGAGAACATGCAACTTCAACATTCTTCATACTGCTCTCAAACAGGAAAACAAAACAACTTCAAATTTACATAGGTACATACTCAAGAGTCCTGAACACTTACTTGTATAATAAATGTCCCAAACACAATGCTACAGAAGATGATGTTGTTGAAGATCCCATCAAAGACATTTCTCTCACCATGGATCTTACGAGCATTGATTTCATTGAATAGCTGCATCATGACAAATGTGTTGAAGACAATAGTGTAGTGCTCTGATGGTGGGGCATGGAGTGGTGCATTTCTTCCACTGTCAATGTCAAAGATTTTCTCACCTATCAACAGTTAAATAAACATTTTTTTCTGAGGCAACATATATCTAGAGATAGAGAAGCTTATAAAAATATAAAGATCCATAACAGCATAAACATTGACAAATTTGCAAAACTTATTTCACTGGAGAAAACTAAGTCAGAATAAACAGGCAGTCCCCGTTATGAGTCACAGTTAGGGACCAGAAAGTTATGTATAGAGAAGTAACATATAAACATCCATTTTTACCCATAAGAACAATGGACAGTATGCTCTTACAGTCCTGAGAACGTTGTTCATGCAGCTTAAAGCTGGAAGCTTTTCTCATAATAATGAAACATAGTGCTCCTTACGTTAAACACCTTAAGTTAGACTGTGTTCTACTTGTAGGTAACAAAATACAAGAAGAGGGTGCCATAATAAATCCAGGGTACCATTCCTATAAAATTGCAATTTATAGTGAATGAGTAAGGGGAATTAATATCCATAAGAAATGACATTATCTTTAGATATTGTCACTACACTCAATTCAGACAAGGGTGCATACGTTACATTTACCTGTAACCCATAAAAAAGGAATATAAAGAAATGGACACATTTTGTCACCAATTTAATTGTGGTCTCATCGAAAATAGTCATCTGCAGATTCAAAGTAGATTTCCCCCCCAAAGCATTTTTTATTTGCAATTAAACCTTAAGAACTTTAATGTTGGGGCGTAATTATTCATAATCTAAGTCAAGTGTAACACTTATTTTCCAGAAGAATAATTTAAATTTTAGATTTTGCTCTTTGCTCATTTCCAGAACAAAAGAATCCGTGAACCACGTACATTGCTACCTTCTGGTGTCTTAGAAAATGTCAGTTTAGGGATTTTGTTTATGTTGAGTTCCTCAATTCATCAATGATGTAACCACAAAACAACATGTAGGGGGCAACTTAAGAAGGAGACCACCTGTATTGTGACTGAATGTGTTCAATTTTGAAATTTATGACCCAAATGTTAGAAATAAAAAGTTGGCACATTTAACTTGTGTTAAAAAATTAGGACATACAAGTGAAGGTTTTATAACAAGGTTCAATATTCCACAGTAGTGCCTTTCCCAGAGTAAATTACTTCAAACATCTTGCTGAATTTAAGAAAATGCTTAGCTGTATAGGCTAAAAAGCCTTATCTGTAGCATTTAATTATGATCTGAATCCATTATGCAGACTGGCTTATGTATCATAAAAATGTTTCCAAAACATTCCATTTACACTGTACAAATAAGCATTTTCAACTGATCAATCTATGTAATGTACTATCAAATTCAAATTAAGAAAATGGCTAATAAAACACAACAAGCAAACTTAGTAATGGATTTCTCATTTTGTAATTTGATAAATCATTTCAGCTTCATACTCTTAAGATCCAAAATGTCAACAGCATGAGTACCTTCATTTTCTGTTAATCTTCATTTACACTACTACTGAAATAAAAAAATACAGTGGTAAACATTACGATTATCTACTTGCACAATAAGGTTTATATACATATTGAGGAAGAACTCTTAGCACTGGGCTAAAGGAAACAGACACCAATATATTGCCAACAACAGCTTACCAGCAAAAAGCAGCGTAAAAATTACAGTCAACTGATATACTCCATGCCCGAGAATGTTCTTCATCATCGTCCTAGAGATTAGAGGCTTGTTTCTGCCATAAGGTTTTCTCAGCAGAAGTGATTCAGTGGGTGGCTCAGTTGCCAAAGCCAAAGAGGCAAATGTGTCCATGATCAGATTGACCCATAACATCTGTACAGCTTTTAGGGGAGAATCCTATCAATGTATAAAAATCAAGGCATTTAAAAAATAGTTATTGCCTTAAAATTGAATGATACACAGACTGGAGACAAAACATTATGCAGTTACTTTAACACATTTTTTCGTCTGCATCTCTGAATAAACCATAATATGAATTCAGTATGGGTGATTTTTTATTTATTTTTCAAAGATTAAGAGAACAAAACAAAATAATGTTTACATAAAAACTCATGTCCTGCTGAAAACAAGCATCATGGACAGTAAGAAAAAATACAGATATATTAGCATGAGATATATATATATACGTATTCAACAACCAACACAACCTGACACTTTATCTAAAGAATAAGACAACACACATCTTACCTGTGTAATACAGGCACCAGTGAAAGCAACAATTACAGCCACAACATTGACAGTAAGCTGGAACTGGAGAAACTTGGAGATGCTGTCATATACGTTTCTTCCCCACATCACAGCTCTGACAATGCTGCTAAAGTTGTCATCCGTAAGGATGATATCAGAAGCTTCTTTTGCTACATCTGTACCAGCAATGCCCTAGAAAACATTAGCCTGTCAGTTTGAAGACTGCCAAGCAGATAGTTTTGAATTGTTTGTATAAAAATAAGGAAGCTAAATACAATTAAACATTAATGCATCAAGCTTGATTTTTACATTTTATGTTATGTTTTACTTTGGTTATATTACTGGCAGACAAAGCAGTGTACCATATTGCGTACCAAAAAGTTAAAGCAAATGGGAGGTTAATGTAACTTTACAGAGGTATATGAATAAACAATCCATGAATGACCTCAGGTCTTAAACAGATCTAACAATTTTTTTCTCAAAAGCTAAAGAAAGTTATGTCCACAGGTCTATGTACAGTAAATGCACTTGTACAAAGTTTATGCCATTCAGTGGTAAGTACATATAGGCATTAAAACAGAAATGGGAGGCTGAAGTGGTAAGGAAGAATGCAGCAAAAGTAGAATTTGTCTTCCATTTCATCCTGTTTAAAAACATTGAAGTTCTATTTAAAACCAGATAAATCACATAGTTTAAAGCTAAAATTTTATTAAATAACTTTCTAGGAAGAAGTTGAAAATGTACCATGGCAAATCCAACATCTGCTTTCTTCAAGGCAGGGCCATCATTTGTACCATCCCCCGTTACTGCCACAACCTGCCTTTGTTCTATTACTGTGCTGTCAATGATACCTGTGAGAAAAATGAAGACAGCATTGTAATATCCTTCATTACATGACTATGACAACAAAAACATATATATACATGTGTAAGCATGTGCTCATTTTTTTCTGCAGGGGGCAGACAAATTTACTAAATGCTACCATGGTACATGAATTTAAGAGAAAAACTATACCCGGTTTTATTTACCATCACCCTTTATCACTAAAGATAATGAGCAAAGAATTTCCATTTCATTTTTGGAATATGTAATGGTAAACCACGTCGTTAAGAAATGATTTGAGTAAATTAATCCATTTATGGTTTTTGATTCTTTTATCTTTTTCCGAAGTTCATAATTGCAACTGATGTTTAGACTACAGGCACAAAAGCCAGGTATCTGGCCATTCTAGATAAAAGAACACAAGGACTACTAATAGCTTCTTTTGTGGCAAGTTTTAGTGGTGTGTGCCATCATTTTACTGTCAGTTTTTCTCTGCACCTTCATTTGTATTCACATTATTTCTACATAGAATATAGACTCTGCCAGTGGCCTTTGAGAAAAGTCAGATTTTCAGCTGTCAATGATGGGCAAAAATATTCAAATACCATGCAGGGCAAGGTATGCATGCCAAGGAATGAATTGGACAGGGTATGGTTTAGATGTGATACAACATGATATGAGCCATGCCCTCAACCACACCCCAGGCTGCTCATGCATATTCTCAATTGACAATTTTGACATTACATACTGATTGTAATGAGCTTGACAGTAAGCGAAAACATTGATTAGAGAAACGATGACATCAATGTAATATTGCACAGACGGAAAGAAAGTTTGACTTAACACTGACTCCCTTGATGAAATGCTATGTAATAATGAGGAAAAACTCAGGCTACAGTACAATTATTTCCCTGATTACTGCTTAAAGTCTTGAAGATTATTCTTTGCCACTTACAAAAATGACGTAAGACACATGACAGGTTAGGCAGTTTTTAAAATTACTTCAAATTCAGTCGTTTTGCCAAATTCCTGGGGGCTGTCAAATTACGTAAAAGTGTGAGTACTGAAACAAATAACACTATTAAGGTATTAATTAAAATATGGAAGGAATATGGAAACTGAATACATGTTTTTGAAGCTAATTTGATTAAGTGGTCATTCATGACTGAGACACTTCAGTGACTTTGATGCACACTTGATAAACACTAATATGATCATCATTGAGAAAGCTGATTGGGTGCACAAGTGATGGTGATTTTATCTGCTGAATGTCAAGCCTAACAAAAGACCAAACTCATCAATATGCTCCAATTATCAAAAGAAAAATGCTTTTGTGCAAGGGAGGTCCATGTGTCTTGGTCTGGCCAGGAAGATTGCCACAAAAATCTACTTGCAGTGATGGCAACCTGACTGCAGTGCTATACTAATCAACTCCCAGACCCTCACTTGCTATACTGCCTGAGGGGCAATCCTGAAGTGACTACAGAACATCCACATGCTGCTCATGTACCAACTTTCTTGCAAGATGAGAATGTTACAGTTATGCCAGGGATACCCCACTCACCACACTTCAGAGATATACATCTTGTATAGTTTTCAAAGGTGGTTACACATGCTATTAGTACTTGATTTTCCACAGTAGAACTCCTGCTAATCAATCCAGTTGATGACAAATGTTAATTGGCCTAATTAAGTTACTTCTCATTCGTTTCACAAAATGCCATTGCACATGCCCCAGGAATTGTCATTATCCTTACTTATGCTAGCAACTGCCAAAATAAATCAATTTTTTGCCCATCACCTTTAAATTGTCTGTAACAAATTCCATTCATAGCTTGTTTACGTAACTGAAAAATAAGCCACTAAAAAACTGTAAAATATAAATTCTGAAGTACCTTTTACTAACGTATGCTTATCAGTCGGAGATGATCTTGCTAGTACCCGAAGTTTAGGCCATATCTTATCAATGCGTTCTTGTTCAATCTGGAAAGAGCAAAGAGGTAAGCATTTTAAAAATAAACAATGAAGAATAAATAGCTGATTTTGCAAGACGCTGAACACACCCACCTCTCCTTTTTCATTCCGTATTCGCCTGTTGAACTCTTTACCTTCCAAGCATAAGAATTCATCCCCTGGATGTAAAATTCCGCATTTTGTGGCAATTGCACGAGCTGTGTTTATATTGTCCCCAGTAACCATACGAACTGTGATCCCGGCTCGTTGACACTTTTTGATAGCATCCGGAACCTAATTTGCAATAAGAAACAAATTGAAAATTTAAAGAAAGATGTATAAAATTTGCCACTGTACTTTAAAAGGAGAAATATCCTTTCTAAATAAATGTGCTTTCCTAAAGGTCAGTGTTGAATTACACTCAGAAGAACAAAGAAATACATGGTAACTATTTACATTAAACCATGTAATAAAATGTTCAGCCAAAATCTTGTTTATGGTACATCTATGGGTGCTTCAAAGAGCAAAGCACACTTCAAAGTGTCATAATAGCTGCTTATATATGAACCTTTGATATTTAAATACTATAATGGCATTTTAATAAACAACCATAGCTCCTTAAAGGAAAATATCCACCTATTCAAATGTCTTAATCTAGTTTTGTCCCATAGATAAGAGGCTCATTACCCCCCCAAACACAAGCAGTATAAATCACTATTACAAATGTACTCTGAGCTATTAGAAGGCCTCCCGAATGGCCTAAGTATTAAGATTTTCAAGTTGGCCACAGCTCTCTCAACAAACAGCTCCTGTTATCTCCTGTGAACTTGCAGGCTTGCAGTGGAATTGATGAAGGGCATGCCTTTCCTCCAATCCGCTTTGAACCTCCACTATATGACTACGTTGACTGTGACATGTTCAAAGATGAGTGGCTTAAAGGTAGGTTAAGCGGAGGAGTCTGGCTATACCCTTTTATTCTCTACTGTGTGGTACTGCAGTGTTTTTATTCAAGGACCAAGACGTGAAATAATAATGGCAATTCTAAAAATCAAGTGGGTATGAAAATAGGCAATTTTAAGAAGACTTCAACTGTTACATCTGGTGTTTGATGAAGAGAATTGAGTGATGACCAGAATTAATTTTGATGCTTGTTGTTTGCAGCAGCAATCCAATCCCCATAGCAGATGTGAAAAAAATATCTATTTTCATTAACAACCCAGTACCAAAGATGACATAAAGAAAGAAACCTATGTCTTAGCAATGTTTTCCTAAGGACTAACAAAGGCCAATACAAATCAGGTACTTCTCAATAATGTGCTGAATTAATGAAATTAACACGTGCTGAAGAAAGTCATGCAAAAGTGCCTCTGATGGTTTCTCAAGCATGATGTCTTATCTCTGAAAGCATTTATATATTCTACATTGAGTCCAAACTAAAATCTGTTGCTTCCCTAAGTGGACAAAGACTGCATCAGTAACTTAATGTGTTGTTGGATAGTGCTTCATAGTTTTAGGTCTTGGATTCCACTAATTGCTCATGGTTTTTATGCTACTGGAAACTACTTTTTGATCTTCACTTCTCTTATGACCTAAACCAATTAAGCCTCCTGATAAGGAAACCCAAATATTCTGCACAAAAGAGCCAAGTGCAAGCCACTGGGTGGTATGGGAGTATAAATATAGTTACCATCTAATAATATTAATTAAAAAGTAACTTTCACACTGCTCTTAGTCTCTTACCTCTGGTCTTACTGGGTCCTCAATTCCTACCACACAGATACAGGTTAAACTTGTCAATATGTCATTCTCATTATCCCAGTCAGGCTCTGGTTCTCCAGCTGGGAAGTCTCTGTATGCCAAGCAAATAGTTCTTAGTCCTTCTGAAGCCATGGGCTCAATAACTTTCTTCACCATATCATCCCGATCCCTGGGTCTGAAAACTTTGGCTTCACCATTCCCATTGAGAATTTTAAAACACCTAGAAAACAGCAGCACACCAGCATAAAGAAAAAAACTCAAAATATGGCTTGCACATTGGTAAGTAATGCACAGAGAAGTATAGAGAAAACAAAAAGACTTGTTAAACTTAAAAGCTATATACAATGGATATAAAAGGTCTATACATCCTTATTGAAATTGCAGGTTTTTGTGTTGTAAAGCCAGAAATCAAGATAAATCATGTCAGACATTTTTCCATCGTTAATGTGACCTTGCAACCAACACAATTCAAGAGGATAACAAATAATTATTAGGAAAAATAACTGAAATTAAAAAAACCTACAACAACCTGGTTGCATAAGTGTGCACACCCTTTTATACTGGGGGCTTTAACTGTGTTCAGAGTTAACCAATCACAGTCAAAATCATGTCCAAAGGGAAGTAGCATACACCTGCCATCAATGAAAGTGATTCTGATTAACCCCAAATAAAAATCAGCTGTTCCTGTAGGATTTCCTTGAAACTTTCGTGATTGCATCCTACTGGGATAGCCATGGTCCGCAAAGAGCTGACAAAACATGTACGGGATCTTATTGTTGAAAGGTACCGATCAGAAGAGGGGTATAAAAGAATATCAAAGGCATTGGATGCACTATGGAGCACTGTGAAGACTCATCACTAAGTGGAGGAAATTTTGCACCACAGGGACATTGCCAAGATCAGGACAACCCTCCAAAGTGGATGACAGGACAAGTAGAAAACTTATCAGGGAGGCTACCAAGAGGCCTACAGCAACATTAAGGGAGCTGCAGGAATTTCTGGCAGGTACTGTTCACTCCTAGCATGTGACAACAATCTCCCGTATTCTGCATGTCTGGGCTATGGGGTACTGTGGCAAGACAGAAGCCATTTCTCACAAAAAAGAACATCCAAGCCCGTTTAAATCACCCCAAACCATGTGGGAAAATGTCTTATGGTCTGATGAGACAAAGATTGAACTTTTTGGCCTTAATTCTAAATGATATGTTTGGCGCAAAGACAACACAGCTCATCATCCAAAGAACACCATACCTACTATAAAGCATGGTGGTGGCAGCATCATGCTTTGGGGCTGCTTCTCTTCAGCTGGGACAGGGGCTGTAGTCAAGATTGATGGGATAATGACTAGCTCCAAATATCAAGATATTTTGGCACAAAACCTGCTGGCTTCTGTCAAAGCTGAAGATGAAGAGGAATTTCACCTTCCAACATGATAACGACCAAAAGCACACATCCAAGTCAACCAAGAAATGGCTTCAGAAAAGGAAGATCAAAGTCTTGGAATGGCCCAGTCAGAGCCCAGACCTCAATCCCATAGAAAACCTGTGGAATGACCTAAAGAGGGCTGTGCACAGGAGATACCCTGGCAATCTGAAGGAGCTTGAACTTTTTTGCAAGGAAGAGTGGGATAAAATTGTAAAGTCCAAGTGTGCAAAGCTGATAGAGACGTATTTACAAAGACTTACTGCTGTAATAAATGTAAAAGGTGCTTCCACAAAGTATTAGTGGGGGACACTTATGCAACCAGGATATTGTAGGTTTTTTAATTTCAGTTATTTTTCCTAATAATTATCTGTTTGTTTTTCTCTTGAATTTTGTTTGTTGCAAGGTCACGATTTATCTTGATTTCTGGCTTTACATCAAAAAAACCTGCAATTTCAATAAGTTTCAATAAGGTGTGTAGACTTTTTATATCCACTGTAGCTGCAATCACAAAACTCTGTGGAAAAAGTTACACATACTTCTTCAGTAGAATCTCTGATGCTCCTTTGCTAAACATGCGGTAACTTCCATCTACATTCTTAAGGACTGTGCTCATGGATTTTCTGACCGAGTTAAAAGTATAGACTTTGTAGAGCTTTTCTTCTGGGATTTCATTCCGTACTGCCTGGTAGTCTCTTTTTAAATCTGAAGCAAAGCACAGCAAGGCACATTCAGTTTTGTTCCCTACGTGGCGTGGCAGGCCACCTTCTTTCTCAGGAGGCTGTAAGAATAAGAGAAAGAATTTATGCAGATTTTAAGCATATTACACTTTTCAACCTGAAGACAAATCATTGGCTCTACACTACTGTTCAACTTTACTGCACTAAAAAGGGTCCACAGAAAATGTTATACCTCAATATATGTAGACATGCATTGCTTGGTGAACTTCAAATTCCTATTTTGAACTGATTGTCTTATTACTTTGGAAGCATTTTATGAAAAGAAAATTTGCTAGTTTAATGCTTTGAACAAAGAAAGGTACCAGCTGCTCCCAAGATAAAAGGTATCCAGACATATATAAAGAGTAAACTCTTAACCTTTAAATATGAAGTAACACAGGTATGGAGTGCTATGGAATGTTAATTCTTGATTCTGGAGTAATTCTGGATCCTTTGGGGGAACATGTGCCAGTGCTGATGGGACTTCCTTCCTCAAACTCAGACGGGACCCGAAAAGGTATACTTATTCTCAAACTGAGTGCCAGAGAGTCATATAGTCATAGAACTAGCACAGACCTGAAACCACTGAGCAGAGCCTGCCTTCCGTGACTATGGTCTAAAATTCAGAAGTCATGTCAACACCTGCAGCATAGCTTTTCAGATATCACTAATAAAAACTCAACAGATGAGTCTACGATGACCTGTTTCAACTTTAGAATTATTTTGTTCTAACCCCTTTAATTTTCTGAATCTCCAATTGCGTTTTCTTTTCACATGGTTATGCATTCTGCTGCCCAGCCTGCCTTCAAGTCACTCATCTTAACACATCACAGGCAACAGACCCATGCTGGAGGTACAGCACTGATAGGAGAGTCATATCCTTCACTGATGGTACTGCAAGCCTATAAAGTGGTCCAAATTTCAGAGGTAACACCAACAGGATACTCTCAGCACCACTCCATTTAGGGAATCCTAGTCACAGTAGGCTAATGACATGACCCAGACCCAAACCCATGATGCAACACAGATCTTAATCTGTGCATGGACAAATGCCTTTGTCAGATGAGCCACTCAGGAGCTTGGCCTTTGCTTCAGAATCATAACAGATTAATAGCTATTCATCACTATACAGATCTTTAGGGGCGGTGCAGTGGCTCTGTGGCTAAGGATCTGCGACTGTGGCTAGAAGGTTGCCGGTTCGTATCCGGTGGCCGGCAGAAGAATCCTACTTAGTTGGGCCCCTGAGCAAGGCCCTTAACCCTAACTGCTTCAGGGGCACTGTATAAATGGCTATGCTCTGATCCCAAGCTTCTCTCCCTGTGTCTCTCATGGAGAGCAAGTTGGGGTATGCGAAAAGACAAATTCCTAATACAAGAAATTGTATACGGCCAATAAACTGATCTTATCTGATCATTAGTATGGTGCAAGAAAGCAACATGAGCTTCTGCTTAAAAACATACCTTTAAATCTTTCTAAATTTATTTTTATTGAACCAGTGCTTAGAGCATCTTTAGAACTCCTAAGACAACACACATAAGGCACACATGTTCCAAATGGAACTGGGCTGAGACTAGGTAAAACAGACCTCAATTCCCAGACTGCAATTTAGATGCATCAGACTCTGCCTCCCCAAATACAAATATTCAGTTTAAAACTCAGATACAAAAACAGTTCAAATGGAGAAGAAAACATTCTGTACTTATCATGATAGAGAGATCTTGAAGTTTGTCTTAGTCAAAACATCTCCAAACAGGGAAAGTCTCTAAAATGTGTGTCAAAATAACAGGAATCAGGAAAGATTCCTTGATAGTGCTGAAATCATACATACAGGAAAAACACAAGATTGCTTTGACTAAACAACAAAAAAACTAAAATCTGGTCTGGAAGCAGAAAACCGACCCTCCAAGTAGTGAGGAAATTGATCCTGGATAGAAGGACAGCAATAGTGCTCCGTACATCAAACAGCAACCACAAGACAATTTAATTCTTCCAGCTTTGTCTTGTTAATTACATGTAGAGAGTAAATAAGGACCTATATACCTTACCGCTGAAGCACAAAGCAAAATATAAATATTACAGTCATACAAACTGCTCCAGGAGTCTTGCTGCCATTCATTAATTTATCAATTTAAATATTTTTCAAAAGGAGCTACATAAATTTCTTATAGGGCACCAATACCACAAATGACGACTTCTGTGGCTTCTGTTCTTGGAGTTAACATGCAGGCTACACCATAAAACCATGCACACCTCAATAAGAGCATATCTCATCTGAGCTGAACTGCATGAGGGAGAACCTTTATCCTCTAATCAGCAATAATTTAGAGCAAAATGGCACCTTAGATATATCAAGTTAATCACTGGTAGAATTACATGAACCATGGGAATACAAAAAAATCACTAGATCTTCATTCTTTACATTTCTCATCCAGACCCGTGAGTAAGTGTTCCTTTTCTATGCATGTCTTTCAAATGTCTTTTTTAAAATCATTCAAAAGTCAAGTTTTTTTTTTAGTAGGAGCTAAACATGACAAGAAAAAACATAATAAAAAGCAACAGAGTCACAAGCGTCTGGCAGGGAAGAGGCAACTTACATTGTTGTAACCATTCTGTTTTTGTTGAAACCCAAATCGATAAAAAAAAATCACAAGCTATTAAAACACTGAAAAAATTTCAAAAGAGCTACACTAATCCTGCACTTTTCAATCCTGTAAGAATAATGGAATGTATACAATGCACTGTCACAAAATAATGAAGCCAACATACAGTGCTGTGAAAAAGTAAGTACACCCTATGAGAAGGTGTGTTTTTCAACATATTCGCATTTATGGATATTTGATCTTCATTTCAACAATATTAACAGACAAACATGATCTAATTTAACAAATAACAATGGAAATTCTTTGTAATCATTTATTCAACAAAAAAGTGAGAAATTCAATTGTCTGGTGTGGAAAAAAAAAGTACACCCCCTAGCTTCAATAGCTGGTGTTACCCCCCCTTTGGAAGAAATCACTTCTTGTAGGTGTTTCTTATAATTGTCTATCAGTCTCCTACATCGACTTGAAGAATTCTTAGCACACTCCTCCTTACAGAACTCCTTCAACTGTATGATGTTTGAGGGCTTTCTTGTACTGCCCACAGCATTTCTATGGGGTTAAGATCTGGGCTTTGACTTGGCCATTCCATAATCCTCTATTTCTTCTTTTTGAGCCATTCTTTTGTGGATTTGCTTGAGTGTTTTAGGTCATTGTCTTGTTGCAAGGTCCACTTACGGTTCAGCTTCAGCTTTTTGACAGATTGCCTCACATTTTCCTCAAGTACTCTCTGGTACAATGTGAAATTCATGGTTGACTATTATGGCATGCTGGCCAGGCCCTGAGGCATAAAAGCAGTCCCAAACTATAATGTGTCCACCACCATGCTTTACAGTTGGTATGAGCTTCTTTTGATCAATGGCAGTTTTTGGTTTTCGCCAAACATGACATCTGGCATTGTGGCCAAACAGTCTGAGTGGGTCCTAATGCCCCATTATAGTGACGAGGACACTATACTGTAAAAAGGCGCCATCCTTCGGATGGGACATAAAACCGAGGTCCTGACTCTCTGTGGTCATTAAAAATCCCAGGGCATTTCTCAAAAAGAGTAGGGGTGTAACCCCGAGGTCCTGGCCAAATTTCCCATTGGCCCTTACCAATCATGGCCTCCTAATAATCCTCATCTATGAATTGGCGTCATTACTCTGTTGTCCTCCCCACTTATAGCTGATGTGTGGTGAGCGTTCTGGCGCACTATGGCTGCCGTCGCATCATCCAGGTGGATGCTGAGTGGAGTGTCCAGAAAAGCACTATATAAGTGTAAGCAATTATTATTATTATTGGCATGATGTAGCCACACACCTCAATTGTTAAGACCAAACCAGACCACAGGTTTCTAATGTTTATATAAGGCAGTGCCTTCCAAGTTACTCTCTAATGATGTTTCCTATCATTTGCTGTTTTGGTTCACCTGATTCTAATTTTAGGCATTTGATACAATGATAAAGGTAGGGGTGTCCTTTTCCACACATTGCATTTCTGTTGATTTAAATAGGACAAACAAGTGCAAAATGTAATTTTTCAATGTAATTTTTTAAAATTAGATCACATTTGTCTATCAGTATTGTTGGAACGATTATCAAATATCCTTTTGTCCAAAAATGTAAAAAAAGACAAAGACTGTAAATGTGCACAGCAGTATAAAAGTGCTTCTGTGATCACAACAGGTTGTATAGCACCGGAAGAGGGACTATGGCCCTATTAGCACATAAGTGCATATACATAATAGCAGTTTTATAGTAAATATTCAGTTAATCCAGAAAGTAGTAGGTATATATCCAGTTATAGGTATTGTCACACTTTCTTTGAAATATTGTTACTCAAAAATGTATTCACTTTAATATATGGAGATGCAGATGTAGGGTTTTCTTTTCTGAAACAGTATTGAACAGTTGGGAAATTTTACTGCTACTCACCTGTTTCAAACAATGTTTAATACAACCGGAAACTAGCTGATTAATTGGTCTTAAACATAAATGTAGAAGTGAAAGTTAAGATATTCTTCAAACGAAGAATGCCAATATGGTTTACAGCTTTAAGGATATGCACAATACATTGTACCAGAAATCCAGGGAGGAATTTGGATATTTAAATATTAGCACAAATGTTGAAGCAAACAAGAAATGAACAAAGCATTTATTTTGCTTTTGTAACTTAAATCCAATGAATTTACAGTGTATTTCAACAGCCTCTTGTATAAATAAAAGTAAAATACCTTTAAGATGCAGTTGCACATTTAATATCGAATTCAACTTTGTCACTTCAAATTAATGTTATAAACAAATATTGGAAAAAATAGAAATATTACATAAACATCAGTTCATACTTACCAGGATTTTAGTAGTGTAAGCGCAGTTAACTCCAATCCCTGTAATAAGGAGGTCCAAAGTGTTCTCGGGGATAGCTTCTGGTTCAGGGATCTTTCTGTAATGCTTATCTGCAATGTATGCTTGAACAACAGTCATTCGGTTCATGGTCAGAGTTCCAGTTTTATCAGAACAGATAGCTGTAGCATTACCCATGGTTTCACAGGCATCCAGATGCCTTACCAAATTATTATCATTCATCATTTTCTGAAATTAGTAAAAAAAAAACAAGTCAATACAAGTTTGATTACTGTCACATACATTAAAACAAAGAAAAAACCTTTCAACTTCACTGACTTAAACAGCAACAGAAATCACATTAAATCCCTTTAGATGAGATGATTGAGGATTCTGACATGAGAAATGAGAATAGTCATGTAGTGAAACAACTGCTCATAGTCAAATTTATCATTGTAAAAATGTATACATTCAGGAAGTAATCATTAACAAACTTTCAATACAAACTGAGTATTACCATTAACCTAGACTGGCAGGCTTCTTCTATACTAAGACACCAACTTCAAAATGTTTTTGCAATGTTAACTGATAAAACCTATACATTTGCAGCTAGAAAGTCTACCATTTCTTCTTCTACCAAGATTTACAGTACAATGTTAATATTAAATACTAGTTACATGTCTGAAGTGGTAAATAAATTTGTCAATCAGCATACAGAACAGAAGCAATGGCTAGACTGGTAGTTTCCAAAGCGTGAATGTTTTTACCTGTAACATAGATGTTGCTCTGACAGTTCTCATGAAAAGGATAAAAGTACCAAACTAAGTTCAGGTGAAAAGGTAAACACTAATTCAAAACTATTTAAATTGGAGTTGTTAATTTCATGAACTGAATATGGATTATGGAATATGGACAAAGACAACCTGTGTACTACATGTACATGCAGAAGGCATTTATGTTGAACCTTGCTCAAAGGAACAAAATAAAGACCTAGAATTTGGAACCCACAATCTTCAGCTCAGAGTCCAGAGCCCTAACCGTGATTTAAAAACCAAGATGGAAGGCTGTGTTCTGCCCTCCATAAAGTCCTGATATGGATCTAGCTGTATCTTTGTGTGGGGAATGCCCAGAGTCAGTGAAACTAAAGCATAAAAAGAGTTCTTGCATAAAATTCCTGTGGTTTGAATTTCACACTGGAAACCCGATTAAATATACATAGCCAAAAAACAGTGTGAAATAAGGCAAATCTTATTTTGTAACATTTATTAACATTAAACATTTAATTAACCCAAACCTATGTTCAATATAGAACATCAGGAAAATGAATGTGTCTTCACATCATACTTTGACAGCACAGGTAAACCATTCTTTTTTTTAAAAAAAGATGGAGAATGTCATGACTTTCACTGCATTCTTAATTCTTGTTTCATAAGCAGTTTTAAGTATAACCTGCACAGTGGTATATTTGAATGTTTAAATAAAACATTCAGAAAATGTACTTTGGGAAACTAAGATCCCAAAAGATTAGATATGCAGACATTTGTGGTCTATTCTGCAGACCTAGTTTTATCTAGAATGTGTAAGGCCAGGCACTTCTAAACACTCAACATTCACTTAAAAGATGTCTAGAAATGAACATTTCTTTTGTGTAAAAAGCAAAATAAGTCTGTCACCTACTTTGACAGAGTAAGCCAGAGAAATAGTAACAGCAAGAGGAAGACCCTCAGGTACTGCAACAACCAATACTGTGACACCAATGATGAAGAACTTTACAAAATATTGGATGTAAATTGGTGTGCACTCTTTAAGCCACGGACGTCCTTGGATCCAGAAGGTGTTAATGACAAAATACAGCACAAGGATAATGACTGTAATGGCAGACATCACAAGCCCTGTGCAAGAGGAAAAGTGAAAAAAAAGTTTAAATGTTTGCAATACATCAGCACAAAAGAATTCATTGTCCTATTAAAATAAGTTATTTACTAAGACACTGTATAATACAAAATGGGTGTGTACTCCTTTGCAACTCACCTGCTTTGCCAATTTGGACAGCTAGTTTTGTGAGCTTCCCTTGAAGAACAGATTTCTCTTTCTTTGGCAAATTTGCTTTCCTTTTTTCCTTAGCATCATCACCATCCCCACCATCCTCACTCTTAAGAGGCTGCATTTCCATAGCAGCACCATCCTGAGCTTTAGCTGAGATAGAGGGTAAAGGACATTAAAATCACTCTTACCATGGTAAGTAACTTTGAAAAGTCTAAAAAAATAATGTAATATTCTGCATAGATTAAACACTCTTAAACACATTGCAAATCGTATGGAAAACTTACACAACTGACCCACATCTACCACAAAAAGACAAATTAATCTGGTCCAAATAAATATAATGAAACCATTATATCTTAATACATTACTCCCTATGACAAGACACACAATTCAAAAACATCCTATACTAGAAAATTGAAACTTGGGCAAATATTCAGGCGACATACACTTCCTGTATTTATTTTTTCATTTTACGTTTTGAGCACAAATTTTACATGTGTATTTTTCATCATGACCTACTTGAAACTATATTGAAAAATATTTAAGCCTTCAAAAGCTTAGCTTTGCTTGCTCACTGCAACAGGTGGGAGCTCCTTTCTAGCAAAAATGACTGCAAAACCCATCTTTCATTCTTATTTGTTCTGGCAGCATACTCCTCGCCTACCTTTCTCAGCTGCAGAGAACATTTTTAAATTAAGATAACAGTTATAAAATAAGTGCTCACAGTTCTTTCTACTACATTATTACACACTGTATCCAAGATAATCTGCTAATGCAACAAGAACTTAAGCATATTTCAGGATTTACCTTTGTTGCGATTTTCAGTAGATCCATCTTGCTTTTTGTCTGAAAAGAGTATCAGTAATAAAAGTTATTACACAATACAGGGAGTATGCATCTATGCAAACAGTTCAGACTTTTTTCAGCCAAAATCTAGAACACTCAAGCAAAATGTTTTGAATGCAGATGCTCAGTCTAAAATTTCCCAAGTCCTTCAACAAGGATACTTAATTTCATTAAACTTTGTAAACAGCACTAGAGCTCCTGAAGTCCTGATAAAAAGCTTACAGTTAAACATTACCTATTTTTGGTATTTTTAAAGATCATTGTTATCAAACAAGAATGTCAAAGAAAATCAGAACACTGATTACTAGGACTGTGCAATTTTACTGTTCGTGACAAATCCACCTTCAAAAGCTGAGTGGGACAGTCCTCTCAATTAAGGCACAGACATGACAGTGTGTACAAGATGAATTCAACAACCTTAAAATTTCAGTTTCATTAAAGAAAGGCATTTTATTTGTTCTGAAGACACCACTGTCAAATTAATCAGAAAAAAATCAGAAACCCAAAAAACAACCAATTAGGAGGATTGTTTTGGGATTTATGACAAAGGGCACAATTTCAAATACAATCAGGGAAAGGGAGCAATTTCCAATACAATCAGGGAAAGGGAGCTTTCAATGTGTTCAACATTATTTAGTACAAAATGAAGACTATACATTATCATCAAAAAAGCAGCCCTGCTGTCTAACATTTTGGAACTATTATCAATTTAAAAGAAATGACACTTGCTTCCTCTAAAAAGCTAACCAAGTGTTCTTGCCTACTTCTTATTTTGCATTATACTAGATATCTTAAAACGTTGTTAAACATTACAACTTTTTAACCTATCTCCTGTATCTGACTGTCCTCACAACAAGCATTTAAAGAAACAATGGAAATATTGAACACTGGGTGAAGATTAAAAATGTTATTAGCATTAAATTCTGTTTATACTCTTCATGAATAGCTAGGACATAAATAACATTCACAAATGAATATCAGGAACATTTACACATTAGCAAGACAAAGGAAACCTTAACATACTTTTTTTGTCTTTTTTCTTCTCTTTCTCATCCTTTTCTTTGTCTTTTTCATCTTCATCCCCAGCTCCAAGTAAAGTGAAGATTATTCCAGTTTGGGAGTTCACCCCTATAGCAGTGACTACCATTTTTCCAGAACCCTCCATTACATGGGTACCTAATGAGAAAATAAGCCCCCTCAAATTAAAATGGTCTTCAAACTCAAACCTTGAAAATACTATTCTATGCCTTATTTTGCAGAAACTAAAGAACATGTACATGCAGTTTTACTTCATGTAAGATTTGTAGATTTTTTTTATTACTCTTGAAAAGTTAATTTGGACAAAAGTTAGATTTCCCTTTGAAAACTGTTAGTGTTGTGAGCTTACCAATTTATTTTTCCCACCAATAGTTGAATGTAATGCATTATGAAACAACTGGAAAACATAACTAGGGCTACAGTACATCTTCTAAAAAAGGAAGAATATGAAGTAGAAGAAGACTAAAAACTCCTAACTCATTAAAGGAGCAGCATCAAAAACTGCATTAATTGATACTTGCACTGAACAAGGGATTTGTTTCTATAAAATGAAACTGCAACTTTGATGTACAGTGAAACATAAGCAGCAAAGCAGAAAAGCCATAATTGCTTTAAATTTACACTAGTCTCAAATGTACAATACATTGGCATATCAAGCAAAATACCAATGTACAATATTATTTTCTTCATCATTTTTGGATATCAAACAGCATAAAGTCTATTCATACAATTCACAGAAAATATGCCAAAAGTAGTGCACACAAAAAGCACTTCCTAAATAAACTGATCGATGTCCGAGGCAGGACTTCCAAAGCTGAGCTCATTAAGCTACTCCCCTTACACACTGGCCTAGAGAGACGCTTAAGTCTTTAGGCACCTCATTGAAACAATATACAAAGAGCTGAGTTATGGCAGGCAGCAATGAAATAGTTTTCTTTTTTCCACAAATCAGGATCAGGCAAAATGTGAGCTGAAGTAGCTGGCACTGTTGTCAATCGTCAGGTTCCAGAAAATTAGCACAGAATGGTGAATAAATTGTGCCTCATCAATAATCTTAATATACAATGTTCTTCAATGGGGAAGAGCAGCATTATATATAGTCTTTAGTTGTAAGTTTTACCAGCCCAGTACAATTATCTGCATTCAAATCGTACTTTTACCTCCAAAAAAAATCCAAAATACCTGACAACAGCAATGGATCTTTTTCTATATTCTTCTTGACATGGTCAGACTCCCCAGTGAGTGAGCTTTCATCAATTTTTAGGTCATTTCCTTGAATTAGCACACCATCTGCAGGTAGGAGGTCACCTGGAACATGCATAGAACACATGTAAATCAATCAATATTTAGCTCAAACATCAAAATAGCTGAACTCAAGATGTGAAAAATCATTTTGGAAGCATGACTATAATAAATGACTTTAGAAATATGTTTGAAGAAAAGCTCTAAGAAAAATTAGCCCTTTAGAGATGATGATTAGAGTAAAGGCAATAGAACAAAATATGTAGAATGCTGCAAGGCGAAAATAGACAGCTTTTTCATGTTGCTTCTTGTTCTGGCTTTACAGCAATGTACAGTTTCCAACTTAATTAAAAATAAAGAAAATGTTTTCTTGTTTACTTTTCAGTGTGGAATTAACCTGTCCTAGTTTATTTGCAGCTTGACATACAAGTCTGAATAACCTGATTAGTTGTTCCTGCAAACATATAAAGCAACAAATATTAGAATATATTGTATTGTAGCTGTACTAAAATTATGCAGAAGCAGAAATGACAAGACTGTTGGAAATAAAATTCTTACCATATTTGACTTGTGCAATGTCACCAACAACAATTTCTGCAACAGGAATCTGGATGACCTGGCCACCCCTAACCACAGTAAACTTTTGTTCTTGTTCAATTCGGCTTTGTAATCCACGAAACTGTTTCTCTTTACTCCAGTCGTTAAAAGCTGTTACTAGCACCACACATATAACAGACAACAGAATTGCTGCGCCTTCAATCCAGCCTGCCTCCGATTCCCCTTCATCTTCAACACCACCAGCTGCCGTACCACAGGCTGCAGAAAAAAAAAGAAAGCATTGACTTCAGAACACAAAATGTAAATGTAAATAAAAGTTAAAAAAACAAGCAAGCAACACATATAGTAAATGATAAGTGCTGCTTCTTCCCCTGCCAGGATTTGATCCGGCCACTTACAGGTCATTCCAGCTTCAAATCCTTACAGCACCCCCCCCCCCCCAAAGAAAATTCCACTAAACCAGAACACCAGGCCACCTGCCATGGGAGAATTCAACACTATTTAGGTTGCAAAACCACGACATCTACATCTGTTTCAGGTTCAGCACGAATGATCCCCATTACATTACTCTCAACTCCTTCTTGTCCACTGCAGCAAATAATCCAAGTAATCCAAGTCATGACATCAACTTCATGAGTGCAATTTTGTCCCCACCAGGATTCAATCATAGCTGTCCAGAGGCCACTCAAGCTACAAAGCCACACAGCACAATTATCCACATAACAGACAATACCTTTATGCTTAGTAGTATTGTTGTAGCATTACAAATGAACAGGTAAAGGTTTACTCCATGCTGAAAGGAAGGAAGGAATAATCCTTTACCTGTTCCTTTGCAGCCTACGCATGCTGACACAGCTACCTACTTGAGCTTGTTGTAGTATTGCTTTTTATTTAAAGTTACTCAAAATGAGATGCCGGAAAGTGTAGCACAAGCTACTTGATGATCCCTAAAAATCAAAGGATTGACAAAGGTGAATACTGCTGGTTCAACATTCGTGAATTAAACCAGCACCATTTCAGTAAGATAACATTCACTCAAGTTTTTGCCCAGTAAGCTGACAAAATACTATCATACCACAAAAATTCAAAAGACAACACTTTCTATATAATTGAAATTAACACAATTGCACGGAGATCACTTCTGATGAAACCCGCAAAACTAAAGCCTATATATTATACTGACATATTGACATCTAGAGAATTATCCCACCCAACATTTGTACAAGTCAAAAACCATACGCAATCATTTAAGAGGCACTACTGAACAGGACTCAAGACACCTCATTAGAAGTCTTAGTTAAGATTTGACCCTGAGTTAAGACCCTTGCTGAGACATTATATGCATATCCCAATACACACTTATTTTTACCACTTAAGTGATTTTAATTCTTTAGAAGTTTGAATATATACGAGATAACTTAATACAATAGTCAATATAAAATGATTAATTAAATTTAGCACATCTTGAATAACTGTGGCAGACAGTATAGTAAGTACTGAAATACTGTATGTGATTGTGTTGTGGTTTTCATGTCAAGAGAAATACCATTAAGATTCTACTAAACAAAATTTAGAGGCCAAACTTGTAGTAAAACTGGATATTATATAAACCTAATCCTCTTGTTTTTTATTCCAACTGATCTCTTACTAATCAACTAGGGATGCAGGCCAAATTATGCAGACCGGTTATTAAATCTTGGTAATAAAATACATTCATTGACAGTATAGAAAAAAAAATCATATTTGTTAGAACTGTTGTGGAAGTACTTCAAGTCATCATGTTGTCGCAAAGCCTTGGTTTCACCAAGGGCGAAAGTGCGCGTTTGCGAGAATTGATATAATGTGGCCCTTTCTGCTTGCTAGTCACTGTAATAACTAAAGTATTGCGATGTGCAAGTGAATTAAGTACAGGTTCTGCAGCGGTTATCTCACCGCAGAAAGTTTCCAAAGTGATCTACATGAGAGTTTACAAGTTCCATCTATCAGCAAAACTGTCTCAAGGTCAAGAGCAATATTTCTATTAGATGAAAAGATTTATTCACATGCCTGCATGTTTACAATGTAATTGGGCTGCTTCACATCACTGGAAGTTTTGTTGCCTTTTTCTGAATCGCAGAATATGGCGTTGCACATACCTGGAATTTTTGTCTTTTTTGTGGTGTAAATTTGAGGTTTTACAAGTTACTGTGTACATTTAATTTTTACTGTGGTTTGATGAGAAATGCACTCATCAATGCTGATTCTTTCTAACCCCGAAATATAAAAATCGCATTGCAGTTCCCCTTTAAGATGCTTAAGAATTTGGTTGGCATCAAGCCTGAACCACTTTATGGATTTCACAACTCCTCTCACTCAAGTCTGTGAAATTGACATAACTGAAGCTCTGCACCAGTCAGGTTTTTGGTGGGAGTGCATCATGGCACCTTGCCCACCTGTGTCCATACATCAGGACTGGTCAATTAAGAGATTTTTAGACAGAGATAAGGCAACAATAACTTAAGCACGTGCCATTTTTTTGGCAACACATCTGCAGCAGACTACATCCAAAACCAAGTACAATTAAGAAACAAGTTAAATTAAAGGATTCATTTCGTCTCAGTTGTAAAAGTACAGGTTATAGAAATATTCCTTCTCATCTCTCTGACCATTGGATATTATTAAATCTTACTAAAGATGTGCAAAGATAAAAAGGCAGGGTTCACAAACCTGGAGAGAGCAGAAATCGGTTTGTCCTGCCTTAAATAGTTAAGCTTCACTTTCAACTAAGAACACAATTGCTAAAAAATTTGAAGAAAAAAATGTATTTCAGGTTTTCCCCAGATACATAGATATACATACTGTATCTTCAGCTTACTTGTTCCAGTCTTTTTTAGCAGCAAAATGACATGAACCTTTTATTTGCTCCTGGGAAACTGGGAGTTTGATAAATACAAAATTTTAAATTGTATGGTGGTTCAGAGAACTCCAATTGTTAAATAAGGTTTTCTCAATTAAATATCTGCAACTAAACCAGCGTAGCATTTTCACAGTATACAGTGAGGGCCAATGAATGAAAGTCCGCAAAGATAAGTGTGATGGGGGCATCAGTGGTAAATCTTATGGAAGAATAGTACCATAGTACATTATGTTTTTCAACAATAGTTGTATAAGCAATATCACCACTATAGTCCAAGGAGAGTACACTATCTGTATGCCTAAATTCATGCAACACCTTGATGAAACAATTTACTTAGTAATAAATTGTTGAAATTGTATTCAAGTAATACTTAAAACAGTTAAATAAAAATGTAAGTTATAACCTTGTAATTTATTAATTGTATGGGAGTTTCTGCTGTGCAAGATCAAACTGCATAAGTGCAGTTGCTTAGTGTTGCTTTATATTTACATATTCCTAGGTATTGCTGCTGTGTAAGTAACTTCCCCACAGTGAATCGTAATTGATTCTGTAATCATTGAAAACCCCTATAAGTTACCATTTTTACATATACTGTTTTTTTATAAAGTACTGCATTGTCTACAATATTTTAACTTATTTATAAAGTGTCTTTTCAAACCCACAGATGTTGTACATAGTGATAAAGAAGAAAAAAATATTAAAAAGTACATAAAATGCCCAACAGTTTATCCTATATTTCAATCAGACTAGTAAAGCAAAAAGTGCTCACCTAAGCAAAAAGTTTTAAATTTAAAGAGAATAAAACAATTTCTTTCTCAAAGTGGCGGAGGAAGGGCATTACATAACAATGAAGGACTGACAAAAAAAGACCAGTCTAATCACAACAAGACATTTAGTCAAAAGATATTCAGTATTGGGTAAAGAGAGCTGAGGACCAGCCTCAACTGAACAAAGCCTACAGGCCTTGTTAAGGGCCGTAGGCTTGAACAAAGCCTACATTTCTATTTGTAACTAATATTCTGCATTATGCAATACATTTGGGAGAAGAGTAACTCTCCTGGTTTCTTTGGAGTTCTTTTCCCACCCATTCTTTGCCTCACGACTGGCTCAGATTCAATCCCTTGGTGGGGAGGGTACTACTGTAAATGCCCTGGTCCCTCCTGGGCAAGGAGGAGTGGGCAGACTGCCCACACAGCGGGTTGTAATTACAACAGGGCTGACACTAAAGGCCACCTAAAGACTCAACACACATAGACCACTGATGTAATCAAAATAACACTTTTGTAATTGACCCAATTGTATTCTAATCCGGCATTCTCAAATGGGATTTGGTTCGTACAAAAAGTTTGTCGCACAAAAAGGAAAAGGCAGGATGACAGAGAGATGTTTTGACCCAACATCCTGTAAATAAAGTCATTGTTTGAAAAGAGAAACCATGGTCTGCGGCTCATCTGTATGTCTAGGAATAAGTGCAGAGATGCAATACTGTCTGTAATAGTTTCATTCAAAATGCCTTTTTAAAGTCCTGAAAATTCATAACATTCGGCCTATAAATATTAGATGCTATTCTTTTACCCAGAAAATGCATCAGTATTTTTTTTTGTCTTGCAACCACTAACAAAAATCAGTTGCTCTGTTGCATTTTAAAACCTTAAAAATATTTAATATATTTGTGGATGTCCAGATTAAATGGTCATTTTCAGATGGGTTTCTCAAACCTTGGAAAATTCTGTGCTATCTATAGTGGGTCAACAGTAAGGAAAAAGAACAGGTGATGCTGTAAGTTAAACCTAGGCTTTAGACGTTCAGGTGGGTAGCTGCGTCAGCATGCGTAGGCTGCAAAGGAACAAGTAATAGGTTTATTCCATGCTGAAAAAAAGAAGAAGGAAAACAACATTTTGGCCGTGGAGCCTTCTTCAGGTGTCAGGTGTTCAGGTGACACCTGAAGAAGGCTCCAAGGCCTAAACATTGTGTTTTCTTTCTTCTTTTTTTCAGCATGGAATAAACGTATTACTTGTTCCTAGGCTTTAGACTGCAAATAAAATGTAAATACCATCAATAAACAAAGATCAATTAACACTAGAGGGAAAAATCACAACTAGTATACCGTTTTTCTACCTATGCTTACCTGCAATTAGAGTACTTCCTTAAAGAAACCTTTAAATGCATATATTTTTCACCATGTTCTTTTTACCAGCTGCAGCCTAAAACACTGAAACGTCTTTCAAACTGACTTACAATTAAAATGGCATCAAATATCTGGATATTTTTAATCAAGAAGCCAAACCAAAAGTTAAAAGCGCCTTTTACAAGAATTTGCTGAGCTATTGTGTCACCAGATTTGGAGGAGCACTTAGTAACTGGAACTGAAATGCATGGTGTGTTCATTCCTTCAGTGAGAACTTTGGCAAGAAAATCAACCCAGGAATTGCAAGAGCAAGGGGAATCATTGCTTTGATCTTGAATGCAGTTTTTCATATTTGGATTTTATTTCAAACTGTACTATCATGAAACTAGCATGGTAAAACATTTATGTTCCATAATTAGTGAGGAACAATTTTTTTTATGGCAGTTTGTTTGAACTACCTCACTGGCCATAGTGGGGGCACTATTGTTGTTTATAATCTCCTTTTCTGTTTATGTCCTGTTACTGTGCCTTTACTCTCTTCTTTTGAATATCTTGTTCTAAATCTGTTGTTTCCCTACTCTGCTATTATTGTTACTGTCTACCACCCCAAGCCTCATGACACATTTTCCCGATTTACTTTCTTTTTTATAATTAAACTATCACCAGAGAAAGATTACTGTAAATGTTCATTACTTAAATCTGTCTTCATACTTTTGTTACCAAAAGAACAATATATTGATTAACTGTACCTATAAGAGTGATGCATCACTGGTTTACAAACCACCACTGACCCAGGCGTACTCCAGTGCCTGAGAGATCTTAACCTCGAAAGTCTTAGTGACTGCGGGAATCAATACAGCTTGAGCTAGAGATGTTACTTTGTTAGGTTACAGACAGAAAATTAAGCTCAATAGACAAAAATGAACATTCAATAAATTGCAGTGTTGGATAACCACTTGATCAGAACTACTCCACATGCGCTGTCAATATAAACTAATAAACTGTACTCATTTTGCAGATCAGAGCTGTTTTCTTCTTTACTTTTCACCACTGGTGCCGGCAACACAAAAATAGAATCTTTGTTTAGAAACATGCGGAATACTAAACATTGAGAAAGGAGTGAGGGGTCAAGGAGTTAAGTGTCCAAAAATTAGATTTAGTGCCCAAAATTACTGGTCATGAAGAAAATGACTCTTTGAACCTGAATCACTATGTTATTAAAATCACTGGGACAACATGCAACGAAAAAAGATCTTTGTTAACAATGCGTTTATATGATGTATACCCATTTTCCAACATAATACCTGAAATCCTAAAAGGCATATTTTCGACCTTGTATAAGGAATAATGTCATTTCTCCCTTAGAGCAGCCCATTCATGAATCCAGTTAATTCTTGAAACTTTAATTGCCACATTCACTCTAAGAGCTTGAAGGACTGTTTCTTCTGGCTTTCATTTCATCACTGTTACTTAATGACATGATATGAATTAACCCTTCACTTTATTTGCCCTATATTACCCAAGTCCTTAGGTCTTAACTCATTAAAGAATAGAAATTACCAATAAAACCTGCTGGACTGTACTCCTCCTTCCAAGACCAGGAGTGTGTATCACACTGCTGTGGTTAATAACAGGACATTGAGCAGCCCATGAAATGTTTTCACTGTTCAGTTACTGTATTAGGCAACTGACAGATTTTTTTTATAATATACATTATCAGGTTGTGCGACATACAGGCTCTCATCATAACAAGTTCCATGAACACTGCAATGTTTCTGTTTTTTCCAAATTAGACTTGTTTAATCTAAAAAAATCCTTATCTCAAGTGGGTTTGATTAGTAAAACCCAGATCTATTTGTGTGTAATAAAAATACAAATTTGTTACTGAACACTCAGAAAGGAGATAGTCTTAAAGTGAACCAATAATATTTTTGTTCAATATATGAGCAAGTACACTCAATTATGAGCATATATAGTAAAACATAAAGCATAATATGCCATTGCAGATTGCATCCATAAAGGATACAATTTAAGGTTACAGGAAATGGTGCTGCTACATAAACCCATGATATATATCACCTTTTAAACTGTAATTAATGCAACTTAGACCAGCTTTCCCTGCTTACATTTCTCTAAAATTAACTGTACATTATTCAGGAATTATTACCCTCATATCCATAGAACTGTATTATGACTGGTTATTCTATGTGTTTGCAGTACCTGCAAAACAAAAGTACGCAGGAAGTATCCAAATATTAATTGGAGGCAGACCATATACTGCATCGTTAGTGTATAAATCCAGACTTTTAGGGCCTCAGAGCCTTCTTGTTTCCATTCTACCTGAAATACTACCAAGCTATTTGCTTGAACTTTAATTGGGATCAATTTAAAACATCTCTAAGGTCTTAAATGTTGATAATTTATGAAGGTTGCAGGATTGTAGCACTCAAGAACTGCAGTCATGGATGACCTACATACAGCACATGTCATGTTGAAGTTGATACACTGACTTCATTCAAGAAACACAGTAGCTTCCTTGGATCATTTTGATGCTAACTACCAGACAGGCTGGATGAGCCGAATGGCCTCTTCTCATTTGCAACCTTTATGTTTTTACAATCTGGCAAAGCCTACAAGGGCCAGCATTTGTTGAGACTTCTAAAATCATGACTATATTGCTGAATACAGAGGTCTTAAATATAATGCAATGTTCATTAAAAAGCCAGGTGTGGAATCAACATTAAGTATTTGAACAGTTAAGCTTAACTAATGAGTTTTTAACAATGAAAAAATAAACAATTTTAAACATTAAAACAATGAAAACCTATGGGGAAAAAAACTTAACCATTTGTAGTCTGCTACTCAATAAAACTCACATTCTTGTCCATTAGTTTATCACATTTTTATTTAAATAAGGGCAGTTTTTCTTTTTGTTTGTTAATCTCTATAGTGATGGCATAAATGAGGAAGGGTATAATGAATTTGACAAGTTCAAAGACCAGCGGCTAGGTAAATATTTTTGTACAGAATATATTGGGAAATTTAATTGAGCAAGAAACAATGATAAAGGAATTCACTATTAGAATACAATACAAAATTAATCATGAAGCAATGTAGAAGATGTAATCCAGAACAGAGTTGAGAAAAGGTTGGAGACATCTCAGTACATTCTTTTAAAAATATGAGCTACTTGAATTACAGAAAGTAACTGTGCAGCAAAACTGCTGAAAGGGAATTTATAAAGTTTTTGCAAAAAACGTGACATAATTCGAGAAAAAGGAATAAGAGTTTTTCAATGTACGACATCATACAGACTAAACGAACCAAATGGCTTCCTCTCATTTGTAACCTTTATATTTATCTAGCAAGGAATACTGTACCCAACAAAATAGAGTTGGCCAGCAACATACAAGAGCAGTTGTGTAAAAATAAATTTCCATTTTATTCAGTTTGTGACCAAGTACTAACACTGCTCTGATTCTTTAGTATAATATAGTGGTTAGTGATACTTATGCAGAAGAGCTTCTTGAGCTCCAGAGTCTGTTGCATAACAAAAGGTCTGATCAGTTACTGCTACAGTGTGCCAAGTTACCAGTTATAACAGATGGCACCCCAGCAATTATCAGCAAAATGGGCTGACAAATATAATTTGCAACACGGAGGTGGTTAGACTTTACTGCATCATTCATCAGCAAATCCTGTGAGCAAATGTGATACAAAAGGGAAACATACTACAAAAGCAAAATAATTTTAACTAGTCATGATGACTTAAGCAAAGGTAATTTAGAAACTTTTGTCACTTGTGCAAACAGAATATGGCAATTTAAAGAATCATGCCCATAAACACTGGGTTAATGGATGATTAATAAGAAAAAACTTTTCTTTCCCTTAAGATCGATGCCCCTGGGGAAGAAAATTAACCCAATACTACCTTACATGGGAAATGGTGTATTGTTTCATAAATGCTTTCAAATGTCATGGTATTTCTAATAGCTGAGAATCATGTCAATGAGCAAAATGCAACACTCTTCTCATTAAAATGCAAGGAAAGTAAACTATTTCAAAGTCAACTGAGAAATACAGTGCATGGGTTTTAAATTAACCATAATTTCAGTTAAATACCTGCTTATCCCTTTACAGTATTATAGAAGAACAAGGAGCTTTCAAACCAATTTAGTGATACATTTGTAGAAAAGTACACATGAAGAGAAAACATTACTGAATTACACACCTATTTTATTTGTATATGTACAATTATTTTATTGTAACTTGTATCCTTGCTCATTTAACAAGGTTAAGTGTACAGAAAAGTTACTGTATGTGATGATGTAGGGACTTTATGTCACCCAATGGTTTTTGATTGCATTATGATATAATACTAATCAGTACATATGTACATATGTAGCAGCCATATCACTCTGCAACTCACAACTGACAACCCACTGAAGCTAAGCAGGTGTGAGTCTGGTCAGTACCTGGATGGGAGACCCCCTGGGAAAAACTAAGGTTGCTGCTGGAAGAGGTGTTAGTGGGGCCAGCAGGGGGCACTCACCCTGTGGTCCATGTGGGTCCTAATGCCCCAGTATAGTGACGGGGACACTATACTGTAAACGGGCGCCATCCTTCAGATGAGATGTAAAACCGAGGTCCTGACTCTCTGTGGTCATTAAAAATCCCAGGGCATTTCTCGAAAAGAGTAGGGGTGTTACCCCGGTGTCCTGGCCAAATTTCCCATTGGCCCTTACCAATCATGGCCTCCTAATAATTCCCATCTATGAATTGGCTCATTACTCTGTTCTTCTCCCCACTGATAGCTGATGTGTGGTGAGCGTACTGGCGCACTATGGCTGCCGTCGCATCATCCAAGTGGATGCTGTACAGTGGTGGTGGTCCCCATTACCTGTAAAGTGCTTTGAGTGGAGTGTCCAGAAAAAGCGCTATATAAGTGTAAACAATTATTATTATAATTATTACATCTCAAAATGGATGACAATCACAATGTGCAGTTGTGAGTTGCTAATCACAATGTGCAGTTCCTTCCAAAAATATTCAGGGCTCTATGCTTTCCAATTTTGTTAAAGGGTAATAACACTTATGTAATCATGATTATTTCTTATTGACACTGTTGTTGCTTTAAGTGTGGAGAAGGATGTTTACTTATTAAATATTCATTGCTAGTTCAAAGTGTCATGATTGCAAATTTTAAAGAAATAAAATGTGAAAACTGTGCAAGGGTCTAAATACTTTTGTAAGGTACTATAATAGCCCATTTATAGGTTAAGGGAACCATAACATTTGTAGATTTGTTTCTCCCATGAAGATCTCATTTGATCAGCTGTGTGAGTAAAAGTTTCATTGCGTTCTACTGACTCAGCTAGTCTAGTCTTTTTTGAGACGTGTAAAAATAAAAATATAAAACTGTCACTGACATTATTCTGTGTGACTTGTAGTTTATAATCTCTAATCCACTTTACAATCCATAAAACAGCCAACATGGTATGATATGGTATGATGGCTTCAAATGGAATTCCACTCAAAAGACTTAATTTAAAGGTAATGCATCCTCTGTATACAAGTCAAGACAAAATTTAGGAACTTAGAAATTGTTGTTAAAGAGAAAGTACAAATCAACGGAACTCATAATAGACAAATGTGCCTAATATGTGCCATGCTTACAAGGGATGACAAATGAGGAACCATTCAACTGTATCCATAGAAACAGAAGCCACATGTGTCAAGAGAGAATGTTGTTATATATATGGTGGTGTTCAATGCTGATATTTATGAACTGCCTATTGTGGCTATTGTGGCTAGAAGGATACTAGGTCAAATCTAGGTAAGACTAGGCACTTTAATATGACCATGACTCAATACTTCCAAAACACATGACCTTTGGTACAATTTAAGGGGGAGGGAGACTTGTCCCAGCACTACTAGCATGTAGCAGAAATGGATATGAATGTGGGAGGCACGGTGGCACAGAGGTTAACATTGCTGCTCTGCATTCTGGGACCCTGGGTTCATTGCCTGCAGTGCTGTGTGGAATTCCTATCTTTTCCCCATGTTTGCGTGGGCTGCCTCCGGGTGCTCCAGTTTCCTCCCACCGTCCAATGACATATGGGTAATTAGTTTCTAAGAATATTGGCCCTGGAGTGAATGTGTGCCCTGTAAGAGACTGATGTCCCATCCAGGGTATCCCGCCTTGTGCCCATTGCTTGCCGGGATAGGCCCCGGCTCCCTGACAACACTGTAATGGATACATGGATATGAAAGTGATCTTTAAAACAAAACTTACGTAGAAATGACTTCAAAAACGTTTAGTATAATTAAGTCTATTCTATGTAAATGAATTAAAATTTAATGAATCTCAACTACATAAAGCATTTCCAGGATTAATCTTGTAAGTGCACCACAGAACTTTATAGTTTTTGGACATCACAGGACTCAAGAACACAAAATATATGTATTTAAATTAGGTCTTACCTTCTGTGTTTCCACCTGGAGGTTTATAAAAAGAAAGGCCTAATGAAACTATGGCTGCAACTTCTAGAATAATTAGCGTTACATCTTGCAATGCTTCCCATACTAATTGTAGAAATGTTTTTGGCTTTTTTGGAGGTATAAAGTTCTTTCCAAACACTGCTTGCCTTTTCTCAATGTCTGCAGGATTGCCACTTAAACCTGAAAAAGAACATAAAAACTACAATTAACAAAACATGAAAGATCCACTTACATTTCTACAGAGTAAATTAGTCAAAAAACAAAGCAGAAAAATAATGCCAACAAAGCTATTCTGTATCTGATTTTGATCACTGACAATGCACACATTAACATCCTTTCAACACTTTTGAACCAATTTACAACTACAACAGTTTTAATTTGAACAGCATGTGAGAAAAATGAAACACCTGTCTATTTGTAAATTTTCAGAAATGTTACAAATGTTACAGATCAGATGTCCACAGGCTTGACTATGTCAATACTTTTAAGGGATTTGAATATTTGGATCTGGTTCTTTCATTTTTCTCTTAAACCAAAAAGATTCCTTCTGCATGTCAATGCAGGGCATTACTTTAAAGCTCCATGATTTATCTGAGGCCTCATCTGTGCACTTATTCTATAACATCAATACCTTTAATAACATTGGAAATTGTACACGATACTGAGATTTTACTTGCATATTATACAAAAATTTGCATTTATTGACTTAAATTCTACACTTCTATCTATATATTCTAATATTGCTTGTCTTTTATTTTTCTCATAGTCCAGAAGATTAAACAGCTTTGTATTTCATAAGCAGCCTCTTCAACTACAGTTTCTCATGTTTCAGTTGATATTTTTATTCACTTGTCTACATTAATCTGTATGTCATCCGCCAGGTGTTACCCAGTCATGAAATTCAAGATTTAAATAAAATTCATGTGCTGGCCCTACAATATTCTCCAATCTTTCAATTCTAGAGTTTTCTCTAAAAAAACAGAATCAAGAGATCAAGATAACTTAATGAATTTGAAATAATAGTGCACATCCCACAAATATATGATACCATGACTTTGACATTAAGCCCATGCTCTAAATAACTGAACCAACCAGCCACATTAATGAAATATTGCAATTACATTTTTGAGCTATTAAGATGGTAAAGTTTTTTTAACATATCCTATGTAAAAGGGTTTACATGAAAAAGGCAGCAGGAACCTCTACATGTATGGAAAAAAGAAAATAAGGACGAATATGCAACATATAGTTGAGAAATCTTTCAATACCATAAAAATACTAAGCAGTTTTTTACTTTAGCAAAAGACGCTGCTCACTTAAGATTTATAAAAACTGTATTGCTTTTACATTAAAGAAATATCCCTTTAGAACTGCAAAGTATTTATTACTTATTAAAACATGAAATGTACATAAATCAGTAACTTATTTTTCTAAAACTATGACTTCACCATGTTATGTAGAACATACTACATCCATAGAAGGAAATAAAATGCAGTAAAAACATGGTATTCACAAAGGTTAGGTTCCTTGAAGTTTCCACAAATACTGAATTTGTGAATATGAAACTTAATACCTAATACAGAAATATAGGCCATATTCCATTATGCACACTTGCGGTCCTGTGCAATTCACATGAGCATTCCCACTCATGTCTGCAAGGAGTTAAGGCTGTCCCATTTGTCAATTTGTTTCACAAGGGTGCTCAAAAGCGCCCCCAATGCACCCTTCTCTGACATCTGCATCAGAGCACACTTCACTGAAGGGCATTACCCCCAAATTCCTTGTGGAATGGGGACATGTTCTAACCTATCAAAGCAAAGTGAAGCAATGGAAAATAAAATATTCATGTCAGCAGAACTGAACTTTTTTTTACAGTGTTAAAATTCTATTTTATGTAAAATCAACATTTCGTTATCTTACTTTAGATTCATATATATTCTAGATATGAAGTGCTGACATAAAGATTAATTCTTCACCCCATTCCAACTAATGAATATTCATTTATCGACTATGTATTTTATACACAGAAAGAAAGTTCTGAGGCATTGCCGAGATTATTTAGTTTTACTTTGTCCACTTTCAATCAATCCTGTCTAATGTGAATGAACACGTTATGTTACTCGTACTGTCATTTTTGTACTGGGACAGACGAGTTGAAATGTATTTAATAGTACAAAGCTCTGAATAAACAGAGCTCTATTGCCTTAGGTTACTCTGCCCGTTTTGAGTCGAGCCTGCTCATCATGAACGAGCACAATATGTCATGAATTCTGTACAGGGACAGACAAGATGACATTCAATTTTATCAAACTATGAGCGAAGAACGAAAAAAAAAACTTTAAAACAATTCTCTCCATGTGAACTTAGCCACTGGAAAAGAAGCAGCATGAAAGCAGCAAGGAAAGGCGTGTAACCAACGGTGCATCCTCGAAGGCTCGTGTGCTATGTCACAGAACTATGGACTTGGAGGAAGGGCATAGGGCTTGGTGCGGCATTTGGGACACGGTGTATAGCTCCATGGCTCGCAAAATCGTACATGTTGGTAGTAAAATGTGTTATTACTGTTCAGAAAGACTGTTAGTAATTATTGGTAGTATTTTTAATGAAAATGACTACTGGAAACTTAAAGCATCGTTTCCCCCCCTCCAATTAAAGTTATTGCATGTGCAAACAACTAAATTAGACCACCGTTAAGATATTAAGAGTTTATCCCGTATTAGGGTTTTTTCATTCTTAGTAAAGCATTTACTTTTTACGTCGTTATTTTATATTATAAATGCAGAGATACTGTTATTACACACTAATAGACAAGAATATAAATTGTGTAATTTCTTCCCACTCAAACTCACTTTTGCTCTCGCAATTTGTCTAATTCTCTTATAATTTATTTTATCCTTTTCCATGAGGTACACAAGAACTGAGACTTTGACAATGTACAGAGTTTTAACATTTCTTTTATTTCGCGGCACAACACTGAGTCACATATATGCATCACTCCAATCACTCGGCAAACCATGCAAGATTAAAATGCTGTGGAATGGGGTCCCCATATTTACTCTCCTACTGTACAGCCTATATATAGGCCAATTTGGTCCACGGATGCAGAAAAAGCAGTTAATGACCCAATAGGTGAAATCACAAATATCGAATATCGAGGTCCTCAAAGCAAAGCATGTTACACATTTCACTACAAATGACGATTATACAAGTGCTACCACAGCTAACATTAAATTAACTAAATGGTCTTGTTTTATATAACGGATACTGATGAATATTGTATAAATAAGCACTTAGTCCGTGTTATTGTTAATGCTATATTTTACTTAATTTGCCAAATGGGAATTTGTCTGTAATATTCCATGCAACATTTGGGTGAAGACCACATTACTCAAAGCAGGCATCTTCAAAACAATAGGACAAGGTCCGCTGCTGAGTCATATAAAAAAAATCTAAACTCCACTGTACATTAACAGTGATCATCTAACATAATTGGGGAGGCGGAGGGATTTACTCTTCTGCTTATTCCCAAAGCAGATGAGTTTATGATGACTCATTCTTATCACCGAGCCAAAGGGCAAAGGTTTATCCTGCACTGCTGCAGTAATGTTCTTAGCTGTTTGCTTTGATTCCCAATGAAAAAAAGCTGACAGCAAAGCATTTTATGAATATTGTACTGTCAAAACTATTTGTCAAAAATTCAAAATTCACATCCAAAAGATAGATATTGGTTCATGATTAAAATACATCTCCCTACTGCTATTTAAGATTGTTTTAACCGAGCTTTTATCCTTACATAAATCCCAAAATGCAAGCCCAGTTCTCTCCCCTGTACAGTACACAAGGACATCATGTGCTTTCATCTTTGACAGATCTCAGAAGAACTGCAAGGATTAATCTGAATATCTGGTGATCACAAGCTTGCATGTAAAGACATTTATTTTTGCTAAACAAAACACCTTATTTAGGATTATAGTTTTAATCAAGAATTATTCAAAATTATCATTGTTGGCAGACCTAATTTTACTTGACAAAATTTAACCTAAGACTCCAGAGAACCACCACAAAGAATGTGATATACACTTCTCTATGTACCTCTACTATGCGCATAAATTCAGCCTCTTACTATATCCTAATGTTCTCAATGCATTGTTTTGCTGGATAGTTTTAATATTCTTAATAAAAAACAGTCAGGAATGTTGTCACTGCGACAATAGGCAATATGTTCAGACAGAATGCATGCACAAGATCAAATGTCACACCATGATGGAATTATAAAATACGTTCCCACCTCCCCCCTGGCCATGTGAGAATTCCTCAGAATATTTACTACTTTACAAACTTTCTATTCCATACACAAAAGTGCATTTTAATGTGGTGAGTTTTTAGAGATTAAAACATGAGTTTTAATATACGACTGCATCAGTCATACATATACAGAATTTATTAGACAAAGAAAATAGTGAGGAAAACTGCATACCTAATTTACTTGGTTGTCCAGTAAAGGCAATCGCTTGGAGTATAGCCCTGATAATACTGGTTTTGACCCCTGGCCATGTCATTAACTTGGGAATTCTAAGCAACGCTAGACAAATCACCTGAGCATACCCAGGAATGATGTTAGGTGGGACAGCATCACTTACAGATTCCTGGGACTGTTGTGCCACACTGAGGCTTAGGACCTGCTTGAGTCCATGCAAGATGCATCACTCCTGCAATAAGCACTAACTCTTTGGTACACAACTGTAGTGCGAAACATCACAAGGCAGGCCTGAGAGGTAGATGTCATATGCATAATTTCTCCTTCTCCCTGCGCACTTCAGAGATTGATCTCCGAACTCAAAATGGCAATTCCAAATTGTGAGTAAATGCATAGAAAAAAAAGAGACCATTACTTTGAAGAACATTACATAATTAAAATACAATTAAATGATAGTGCTAAATTGAAACTGAATTGCTTCATTCATTTTTAACCATCCGGAGATTAAAATATCAACTAATTCAACATTACAAAGCATAATTACTATTTATGAGCAAAGGATGCCATCTGTATTTCACCTAAGCACCACACACAGAAGTTGCTGACCAAACAGCAGTAATCTTGTAAACCATTTCAAGTAGTTTCCGAGACTAGATAACCTGCCATTTTCCCATGCAGGAAACAACAAACCAGCTCCCAACTTACAGGTTAAGTATGTTTCAGTTATGATATGGACCTGACATCCTGAACATGGCAAAGATGCTCCCTTTACTAGATCACCAAGGTGGTTTAGTTGAATAGAAAGTGTAAACATCAGTAAGAAATTAACATTTATTTCCATCAGAGGCATATATTCTATTTATCATTCTTGCTTTTAAGAGTATTTTCAGACAACAGGTAGCAAAAAAAAAAGTGGCTATGTTAAACCTTTTTCACTAAGTTCAACTACTCTGTTAAGCCATCTCATTACTTTTTCATAACCGCAATAATGCTTTTATTAAGTATTGTTTACTGGAACAGCAAAAATGAGCATTTTTGAGCAGTTCAAAGGACATTTATTACTGAATATCATCCTTGGTCAGCAAAAGCAATGCATATACTTATACCTAACCAAAGCAGGATTACAATGCTCAGACATTCATCCCTAACAAAAGGCATAACCTGAGCTAAATTAAACTTAGGTACTAATCTTCTCTGCCTAGTTATCCCTTTCACAAAGTAGGTTCATTCAGACCTGTAGATACATGATTTTATAAAGTAACGGCACTCAGCATGCACAATTATGAGCCAACGCAATCATATTTCAGCAACTGAAAACATGCCCTCCATAGAAAAGTATATAACAGTAATTCATGAGAAAGTGATTTTTACAGAAAATGAAAACTGATTAGGGTGTTTTTGATGACATCACCTTCTTGCTTAGTCTAACAGTGTTCTGAACAAAATGATATTAATTTTCGCTTCTGTTCTTAAAATACATTTTAATTTAATATTACAGAACTGACAGTGCAGAAGATTAAGCTGCAGTAACTGTGATGCATGCCAAGGTTTACATAGTTAATATAAAAAGCTTTTTTTCCCATCAGCATGTTTCATAGCAAGAATGACACTGGAAGTCATAACAGCAACAACTCATTATAAACAATACAAAGTTGTCAGTGTATTCTGTATTAAGAGAAATGATACCACTGACAATCTTTTAGTTCCTAATTCCAATATGCTGAAATTAATTTGACAGTACTGTGACTCATAAGATCATAAAAGCTTATGAACAAAAGGGAGTCATTTGATCCAACTTAACTTGTTTGGCTGCTAGTAGCCGATTGATTCAAAGATCTCATCCACCTGTTTATTGACAGATGCCATATCATCAGCTTCAACAAAATGGCTGAATAACCTGGAAACACCAAGACACTGAACTCAGATTATTAACTTGTTCATCTACAGACAACACAGCAATTCCACAGGCAGATTTGGTAAAAGAATACATCTACAATTACATGTGAGGCTTCTTTATGCAGACATCTCAAACATTTTATTAATCAAGAATTTTACAGTCTTGCTTTATTTTAAATGTAAATTTATACATTATCAGCCTAGTTACAATTATGTTAAACAAAAACCTACATAATAAATTTATCCCAAAATTTGTCCCAATAATAATATCTATTTTCACTTTGATGGTGAGTTCCACTCACACCCTCTTCTCCATAGCTTGAGGATACTATCAAAGGACATTCATAGTTAACACAGGCCTTAACTTACTTCACTACAGTTGGTAATGGGGAGATATTGAGTTCAATATTTGAATAAAAAAATAATTCATGGCAAACTATGCTGGCACTTAGGTATCAAACCTGAAAATTAAATAAAAATGTTTGAGATAGAGTTAATACTATAATCTTTTCATAAAGATCTGCATTACAATTATTGCTTTTCCTAATTCATATCAGGGATCTTAATTCTGATGCAGTAAGTAAATTACTTTAGATGGTGCAAACAAAATCCAAAAAGATTTAGATAGGAATAGACGTGTCAAATATTGGTCTACTTAAAAGTGCAAAAAGCTTCACACAGGCACCAGAAATGTAAACTGTTTACAAGATGGAAAAGTTTAAAGGAGCTATGAAAAAAAGACATAAGATGACATTATTGTGTTATTAATGTGGAAAGGAATACAATGCAAACAATGGCAGGATTAACAGTTATATAAAGAATTTCAATCAAGTGATGTTAAAATTCCACAATACACTAGAAAGACCAATAAGAAAACTGGGCAAAGGTTTGGTCATCACATTACAAAACAAGATAAGTTTTTCTCCCAAACTAATTTCAGATTAAGCTGACATTCCCAAGATTAAAAGAATGTCCTGCTCTGACAGGCAAGCTGAACCTTTTAAATCTGGAACATTTGGAGGACCATATATATTTAAAAACGCCAAAGTCATGAACAAAGGCAACCTACTTTTTGGGATTCTTCAGAGTAACTAATTGGAAGTATATTTAAAATTGAACAAACAAACCTAAAAAACAGAAAATATTAATAAAAACATTAATTGATACATTTTGTTTAATATGGCTGTAAAGGAACAAGTAAAGGTCTATTCCACACCGGAAAAAGAAGAAAAACAACGTTTCGGCTGTGGATCCTTCTTCGGGTGCATGTTATATTTAATATGTATAATTTATTCAATAGAAAATCCTTATATTTACGTCTATTATATAACAACTTGTACAAAACTTAAAATATAAAAAAGGGCTTTTTTCCATTTGGCACATTCCATGGTCAAAGCTTACAGTTCATAGCTTACAGTTATAAAGTCTTAATGTAACAGAGGGAATATGGAACTGTTCTTGCAGATCTCCAACACCCTTTGTCAAAGATGACTAATTTGACAAACTGAAAGTTCCATAATGCTTTACATTTTTAATGCTTTAAAAAGGACAAAGTAATTACTGTAGGACTGGTATATCTTGCATGGACATAACTGCTATCTTGTAGGTATGTGATAGAGCTCTCCGGTTTCACTTTATCCGATCTGTAAATGACTTACCTGTATCGGAGAATTCCTAAATAAGTATATGAGCACAATTTCCAAGACCTACCTTAAACAACGTTTAAACAATTCTGAATGTAAAAATGTATATTCCAGCTCTTTAAATGTTGAACTTTAAATGAAGTTTTGAAGTCAGAATATTTAAATGGAAATGAAACCAAATTAAAGTCAGGCAAAGAATTGGATGTGCCAAATCGGTCAACTTCTTTTGAGGATTTTATCAAATTCTCAGAAATGCTCATTAATGTAACATGAAACCAAATAACTATCCTTTTACAAAGTCGTTTGGCTTGTATAGAAAAGGAGATGCTAGATATGGATGAGTGGCGATGACAGCAAATACCACCATGCTGCTACACAGTTATGTAGTGATATCAGGAATGCAGGTAAATGCATCACTGACACACATTTAACTTGATGGGACTCTTGGGCTGGTAGTCGCCTGCGTTCCTGGAACCCCTATATGTCTGACGTCAATTTGTTTTTTTCTTCTTGTTTAACTTGAGCTGTCTATACATCTTCACTGTCTGATGGAAAAGCTACAGGACGCATGCAGGCTCATAGACCTTCTAAAAAAGAAGATTATTAAATGTAAGTATCAGAAATTAAGCATAAAACTGAAAACATGACACACCCAAAGAAGGCTCTACGGCCGAAACGTTGTTTTTCTTCTCTTTTCAGCATGGACTAAACTTGTTCCAACTGAAAACATCCTGAGATACAAAGTTTGACACTTTCAATCAAGTCAATAGCATAGGCAAACAAATGACTGGAGTTTGAGAGCTGTTAGTCGCTTTTGAAGTTTAATGGGATAAGCACTATATCTTACAAATTTTAAGATGGCAAAGAACTGCAATAAATTGTGAATTGGAAGGAATTTTCCAAATTTCTGATCGTTTCAAGTGCCTAGAGGTGCCAGAGATACCAGACCAAATTAGGGTTAGTCCAGACAGTTTTATCCTTTCCAGTATTTTATGCTTTGATTTTAATAATCAGCATATTTAGAGAGCAAAATCCTCTGCCTCACAATGCTGGATAAGAGCCAACTGTCAGTGTCAGCAAACTTTCCGCATGAAAGAGGCATTTAGTTCACTGTGAAAGGGAAGCAGTACACAGCTACACAGTATTCTGTGCTAACACTCCCCAATTACTTGATAAATCTTAAAAAAAACAATGTGGTTGTGATTTAAAGTCACTTTTGTAAATCACTCAGAATCTCCACATACTCGTAGTCACAAGTCAAATTACATTTTGCATTAATATAGTAATTATTTGGTTTGAGAAATAGCTTCAATTATTAAACTATTTGAAACGTATGCCAATGGTGAAATGTCATACAAAACACAATAGTCCACTTTTAAAATTCAGCACCTTTGTGGACCTTGAGTAATCTGATTTCATCTTGTTTTCTATTTAAGAAACTTTTTACCCAGAGGAAAGTGTTCATTTTGTTTATCATTAAGAGAAAATACGGGTGTAAAGCAAGGTAAGAAAAAGAACAAGCTCATTTAAGATTTCAATAATCATTATAATTATTGTCCAAAAATGATAGGAAACAGCAGGGGTGTTCCTAAACACAGCAGTTTCACACTCAGTACAACAAATGTAAAATGAACAACAGGACTACATAAAAAGCATTAGGGAAACATTAAAAACTGCAGAGAGCAATGTACATATTAATATTATGCAATTTCCCTCATGGGATCAATAAAGTATCTATCAATCTAAAAACTAGGCTTATTCATTAATATTAATGAGGAAAAAATTCTGCTGCTTTGCATCTCACTTCCAACTGTACTAAGTTACTAAGGGCTGTGAAGCCATGGACCAATGCTGCATTAGAGCACTCCTTTAGAAACCAACAGCATAACACACATACTGTAAATTCAAATATAAAACAGACGTGCTGACTGTTCAATCTAAAAGTAATCTGTTAAAGCAAAATGTTATGCCTACTGTATATTACTGAAATACAGAGCCACATATATTTTTGTAACTCCTAAAGATACTAGGGAAATTGTTAATGTCAGAGATCAAATTCTGGTGCCAAGTTACTAGACCGTCTTAAGAAGCATTTGATACCCTCTTACAGTAAAAAAGTGTGATAACCACACAATATACAGGACACTATGCAATGGTAGAAATGGAACCGAAGGTGAATTTGTAAGGACCCCTAGGCACAAACACTATTGTTGCAATCAAGTATTATGGAATACTAATCTTTATGCAAAATTACTTGACTTATGAAGTGTAAATCACATTATAAAATCCTAAAATAATGCAAATAAATCAATCACAGCATAGTCTATTTCACATATGTCAAATGAAAAATGAATGTCATACACAAAATCTAATACTGAGGTTCATAACCTTTTAAAAAATGCTAACACCATTATGGACAGATATAGAGCCCACAATTTTAGTATTAAACATAAGTGGCAAACCTAAATGGTCCTTGAGAAATATGCACCATCTCCAGAACTAAACATGATGCGTTTCTGTTAAGTTGTAGCTTTTCGGATCTGTGCTGTGGGCTTACAAAGACATTAAACATAACACTGGAGACTAAAAAGCCCCCACACAAACCGAAAACAAGCCATGTGTGGTAATCCGACAGGGTCATAACATGTAAAGGCTTTAGAGATTAATTGCTTTAGAATAGTGTATCAACTGGTGTGTAGTTATATGTGTCAAGTGTGGCATAGAAGTTTGAAAATCATTTCAAGAAAAAATGATTAATGAAACCTTATAGGGTAGAAGGGACAGATGCATCCAATATCAAGGCAGTCTTCAAGGACCAGCAATGACCATTAATGTCAACAAAAGATGAATTATTTCTGTTCAAAGTACTTAACATTCCATGTTGTTGGATCGAGTAACTATTGAGTAATTACTCGGAAGACTTCAATTTTGTTGAGCAGACTAACAAAAGCAGCAAGAATAATACAAAATGCAGCCGTGACCTTCTCTTCTGTTAAGAGTTACAGCATTTAATTTCACTGTCCAATGTTAATTATATTACTGTAAAAAACTAGGTGCATCAGATTTACACTTCTGCACATCTAATGGAGGCTGTAGTGAAATTACCAGCACCTTTCATCACAAAAATACCAAAATGCAAGACCATATGCAATTTCCATTCATAAAGCTCATAGGGTGTGAATTATTTTGGGTAATTGCTCCACAATATTGGTACAGGTGTCTGAGACTGCAGGACAAAGAAATTAACTTTCAGTGCACTTACAGAGGGGAGTGGCAACATTCACAATTAATAATTACTTTAATGAAAAGCCAGAGAAACATTTTAAATATTTACAGTAATAGCTCAGTTGAAATGATCTTTCAAGGGGTAATGATACCTTCTCTTAATATAAATTCTGTAGCTCCACAATGGAATACTGTCACAGTATGATGGCATACAACCTCAAAAAGATACCATTTGCAATAAACTATACAAACATTAAGTCTATTCAAGCTATTCAAGAAATGGTCCAAAAAACACTACATTTTCTTTACTCTTTAAAATGATCACATTTTAATTTCATGACTTAAATCCTCAAGCAACATGAAATCTGGTGTCCAATTAAAGCCCTTTTAAGTAGGATATCTTGTATTATACACCACAATGGCTCTTACAGACAGTTCTATAATTAACATTATAATGGCAATCTCACTTGACAGATACATTTCAAAAGCAGCATAAGATGGCATGTTGATAATCATTTTCACAAAATAATCCATTACTGAACTTACTGCCATCATATTAATAACTAGAAAAAAACACGTTGTGTACAGGAGAAAAAAAGGCTTTCTCCAAATGGCATGTTCACTTTATTGGGGATGAATACTACAGCTTTAAAGCTTAAAAGGTTATAAAAAAGGCCTGCAAACCAGCAGGAGAAATGCCAAACTACTGTATTGCTGCACTCAACATATTGCTACACTCTTTTTTTTCCCCCGTAGAGGAAACTCTGGCAGGGTATGTAATGATTCTAATTTTCATCTAAATCTATGGAAAAGATGCCATTCATCAGTGTGTGAAAATCTTTGTAAAGATTTGTAAAGATTTTCCCTTTACAAAGCATTCTGCTAATAAACCTTACTTTCATTAGCCTTACACACTAGAGGTATTTATTTTTAAGCAACAAACAGCAATTTGTATTGCTATAAACACAAACCACTTGTGTGGTCTTCAAGTTTAATGTACAATGAAACTATTGGTGCAGAAGTTAACAGTAGCATGCATACAATATAGAAATGCTGTAGCAAGAATGTACATTTAGAATTAATTTAATATAAATACTTGAATGCACTGAGACATCAAAAATTAGAGAAAATTAAGCAGAATATATATTTAAATCCCTTCAGTATCACTGTTGAATTATAATAATTTTCACAAAGAAATCTATCAAGAACAGTTTGTAAGTCTAACAACAATACCTACATGGTGTAACTATGCAGCAACAGCACAGATTTCAGAGCACAGAGTGACTGATTAAGAAACAAACAGCCTGATTACGACACCAAAATAAAATAAAGAGCCTCGTCTGTTACATATTACATCTCTAGTCGACTCAATTTATGTAAGGGTCAGGGATTTTGAGTACTGTAAAAAAAATTTGCCTAGGGTCAAATTTTACCCTATAACCCTTATTGAAAACCTCCCACTAACATCTTACAGTAATTCAAGATATTAAATAAATATAAAAACAGTATCATAAAAGTAAATAAGATAACTGTATAAGCCCACTAACTAGTTCTTGTAGGCATGCTTGACAAAGTTTTCAAAGAATAAAGCATTTTTTTTTCCAATGCCGACCGTGGAAATTGAGACCCAGTAAGTTGCAAGTTGACCGTATACACACAGAGAAAAATACACTTTAAGGTTTTATTTTCTGTTATGCTCTCAGCATTCTAGTACCACTATGGTTGTTAAATATACTCTATGATATATCTTCAAGACCAATTTTATGCATTCCTTTACAAAAAAGGCACTAATTATATTCACTAGAATTACTTGTGCTCCTTTTGAGGAAATTTATACCAACACTATTATGAATCAGCTACTTTGTGCACCCCACCATTACGAAGGATTCACAAATTCCTTTATTTTAAAACCACTGCAAAGGGGCATAGATTCTAGAAAAATGGTCATCATTTCTCTGATAAGTTATGCTGGAAATTAAGGCACTTGTAACAATAGAGTATCATTCAAGTACTTTCCACTCTGTCATTGCAGAACCAAATCACTTTTAAAGAGATGAAAGAAATAAATTACATTACTACCTTGTAAGCTGATTGCATCAGATCTCAGAGACTAAGCATGGTACAGTAGTTCGCGAACTGGGATGAAAACCAGGTTTCCTGTTTTAAGTGGTGCTATAGATGACATTCTTCCCACTGAACAAAACTTTCTAAACCACTGTCTCAATATAGTGACAGTGCTACCAATGTTGCCCTTCAGATGAGACATCAACTGGTCCCCTGGTGAAATTTCACTTTATGGAGGCCAGACTGTGCTAGCCCAAATGTTCCCCATTAGATAAATTGGTGAAAGCATTTTCCACACCTTTACCTGATCTGTTGTTGAGCTGCTGTTATCTAATGACTGCTGTGCATCACTGATGTGGTTGCTGCTTTTCAGTGATCAAATATGTAGGCCTCCACCTATGTGAAGCGCTTTGTGATCCTTTGGGATCAAAACATTCTGGTTTGCGAACTGGAATTTGGAATGAAAATCACTATAAACATGCAATCAATGTGTTATTAAACTTAAAGTGGAAGTCAAACGTCAAGAGTTATAATCTAGATTAATTTCCTTTGTAACATCAGGATACATCCATTAAATTTAATACTTGGCAATGACAATTAAAATCTTTTATAAGTTTTTTTAAAGGAAGCTAGCCGATAGTAATTTGGGGGTAGTGAAGTGTCTTCACGGTATTTAGATATTCAGAATGAAGTTTGACATTAGCACAGGAAAGATGAAAACAGATCTTAATATAAACTTCCAAACAAAACATGACATCTCGTGTTGTCTAAAAGGTATATCGATTTATTGGATAATTGCTTTTGAGAATTTTTGCAATCAATCCTTCTACCAAATAAACTTGTTTTAGAATACTCTGTAGAGATCTCTCTCGATTTATAATAATCTACTTCCATTAAGCTTTCAATTAATGAATTTTTGTAGTCAAAAGTTTAAATACAAATATACTAATACAAAGTATATTTAAAATAAAAGTGTCCTCCTTTGATGGGAGTTATAGTTTGTTTTGAACTGTTGGCATTTGTCCTGTTTTGAAGTGGTTTTCTTTAGATCCATGCACAACATGAGGTAAAAAGGAGAACAGTTATATTCAAGATGCTCCCATTGTATTAATGGAGTCAATCAAATCAGCAGTGAAATAAGTGGTACCTCTTAACCTTCGAATAATTAAAACTTGAAAACTTTCACAACTCAATATTGACCTTTGCAAGATCAGCTTTAAAAACATTTTATAGAACCAAAAAACCTAACAAAATATTATTCATGACTATCAGGTAATACTTTCATTTAATAGTCACAAAGCATGCATTTTCTTCAGTTAATCACAACCAACAAATCTGTAAAACTTCCTAAAATTAGTTGAAATTCTTGAATTTGCAAGGGACCTAATTCAAAAGTATTGATTATGAAACAAATGTTTACCCATATTTGAACAGGTAACTACCAGACAGCGTTTTAACACTTCAGAGCTGGAGCTGTTATTCCAAGAACCACCAGTGGTATCACAAGTATAACAATGATCAATATAGGACTTACAATTTGGAAATTTAAGTAAATTTGACATCGTATATTGACATTACACAAACACTGGATGTTTAAAATGACAAATGACAAAAATACTTACTGAATATTTTGAAAAATTGTGATATTCTGTGGTGATATTCTCTACTAAGGCTGCATGGCAAAAATCCTTTAAAAACCTTGATACGAAATACTGCAGTAATGTTCCTAATAAAGATGTTACACTTCGCTAGACATTTTAACTTTGAAAACTGGAAAAGTACATTTAACTTTATACAATGTATGGATCTAAATAGCAAACCACTGTAAAACATTAAAAGTCACAGAAATAACTGTGTGGGGACTGGGTTCAATACTGTGCTGATTTACATTCCTTTAAGCACTCATTAATTAGCTTTCCATAAGGAAAAACTTCAACAAAATTAAGAGCTATTACATGAGGCTAAACATTTCCTTTGCAAACAGAGTGGAACATCCATCTAGTTCTCCAGAGGAAAGTGCTGTTTAACCAGAGCCATTATAACAAGTATTCCTAAGTCACAATAACCATGTACAAGTACAATATTTTGTACAGGTTGTACAATTGTTCGCAATACCCACAAGTCACCTTGGAGAAATGTTTGAACAAAGCAATAGCTTAACAAGTAACGGCTCTATTCTCAATTTGCAAATCACAGCATTTGTAAACTATGAATGTCCACAACATAAAAGGAAGCTTTTGTTCAGTTTTTTGTTGAACTAGTAATTGTTCTCTTTTGAATCAAAAAACACCTTGATCGAAGGCACCTTCAAAAACTAATAAGGAAACTGCATATCACTAGAACATTAAATTCTTGTTCCTGCTAAAAAGTAGTTTTTTTTTATTTTGCTGTAGAAACATTTACAAACTTAAAAAAATCCCAAGCATGAACCAAGTTGCCAATTCAAACCATAATAGCATAACTAAATAAGGCATTTATACTATATACGCAAGATAAAGTACTAGAATACAGCTTAAATGATCGGGCAAAATTCCACTTTAAATCTGGATTAGAGAGTCTACGCTAAACACCATCTAAAATTTAAAAATGATCACAAAACAATACAAGAACGCTTCTGCTGAAATTGTGCCATTTTAATCTGGGATGAAACTCAAATTCCCCCTCCCCTGCAGAGTTCAGTCAAGGGCATAACAGTGATTAACTGAAATCTCCATGAAGAAGCTGTAAAATGTGGCATGCTTTAAAAAGGCCGTTAAAAAAATAATGGCTTAGTAAAACTCAAGTGGTTTAGAGCTATATTTTAAAGTAAAAGATTCAGTCAATAAAAAGGCAATTTAATTTGGCTAATTTAGTTAAGGTCTATTTCATACAGCAAACTGCATCTCTGCAAACGGAATATGCGTTGATACTTAAATAGTACCTACTAGGCGAGAAAACAAAACTATACTGAATATTTTTCCCCCCACAAAAAAGCCCAGTAATTTTTCTTCTATTAATACAGAACTGTTGAATTAATATGAATAGCTCAGCTCTTCTCCACTGTCAAAAATAGTTCCTAAAAAAATCTATCCGGTATCTTTCTGATACTCGAGAAAACAGCGAGGCTGACAGCTATAAACTGAACCTCAGATTAATTTACCAAAACACAAGCATTGAGATAGCTTACTTGCAGAAAAACTAAAATGATTGTACATTTACAAACAAGTTTTTGCCTTTGCTTAATCCAGTGTCAATCATATTTAAAAGGTTTTGTGAAAGGACATCTAAAGAAAAGATTAAATTACTACATTTAATTTAAGCTACAAATAATAAAAAAAACACTTCAATTTGGTTAAGTGCCCAACAACTTCCTAAAATCCAAAGAGTGTGTGTGAAACCACTGGCTGCTATATGAAATCAATTTACTTTAGAATCACTAGCATTGGATGAGATCCAATGTCAATTTCAAATCATCTTCCAGTTATTACAAAGGAAAGAGATTGGCATTTAATAATATCCATAAAGATTAAGAAAGCCACATTTGCAATTGTTTTGTTTCAGTAAACAATTTCAGCATGTTTTCAAAACCTCAAAGGTTATGGTCACCCTTTTCACTTAGAATGCTTTTCTGATGTTTTGCTAAATATGAAATATTGTCAAATAGATATGACAAAACAACAACAAGGCTCTAATTTAATTATAAAAAAAACAGTTACCTTCAATTGGTGATGTTTTCAATCTTGCACAAAGTCCTGGAACATCTCCATAACAATCCTGTATCTTATGTAATCCTTCGGCTCCACGCAGTTCCATAAGAACTCGTAAATCTTTAACTGTGCATCCAAACTCTCCTTCACAGTTGGCTTCAGCCACTGAGTTCTTCACACCACTGTATGCCACTGAATTATTCGCCATGGCTCCAGTACTATATGCAGCTGCAACTAGGACAGAAAAGTGCTTCCTCCGTGAAGAAAGAAATCCTTAGTGATCAAACCAGATCCTTTCCATAAACCTGATCAAATCCTTCAAAGATGTATGAAATCAGACTCCAGGATGCATGATGTTAAATTAAAAGTCATTTTCTTCAGACTGTCATGGCTATTTTTTCATGGCGATGGGTATCTCAGTTCGTAAGGATGAACTTTGCAAGAACCTGAGAAGAGAAAAAAAGTACTTAATTAACTGGTATTAAGATTAGCATCTGTGTGCACATCAAAGTGGGAAATATTAAAATAAAGACTAAAATAAACCTTGTCAGTAAAATACATACCATTATTAAACCCACAATTGTGAGAGTGAATAGGATAAATTGAAATGCAAAATTACATCTTAAAAATGAGCTAAGACTACATTTTAAAATGGAATGTATATCTGCTACAACTAAATAGCCAGTCTTTTCCAAAGAAACATCATCATAAGTAAAAATCAGGTGAAAATACAATGTAGGGGTTCAAACAAGCTATTGGTCTGTTTTGAAAATAGCTTGGATATACATACTACTAGACACTGGCAAATGTTCAATATGAAATACTAGACTTTCGAAGGAAAGCCATCAGGACTAATCTGAGGATCACCGTGGGAACCAGCATATCACTGCATACATATCATACAAGATATGAATTAAAATCACCTCAAACCACTAAGCCAATATTTCAAAATATTCTTTGCTTAATTGCAAATCACACCCATGATTCACATGACTTGTGCTTTTTGAAGAGAAATTGCAAAGATTTATTAAATTATATAACAATATAACTACCAAAAAAATCAAATGCAATAATTCGTACTCCATACCATTATAAAATATTTTGAACACATCAGAAAATGCACAGCTATAACTAACGGAACATTTTTAATTCTAATAAAAATAGAAGCAGGACTTGATGATTTGGTGGCTAAATAAAAAGAGAACAGATGTTTTCAAATCTGACAGCAATGAAAACCATTCAAAAATACTTCAGAAAAGTGTAAACAGGTTAATATTTGAGGCAAAGAACGCATATACACAACACAAGACAAGAAATTCAACAACTACTATACATGTAAAAAAACTATTTGTGACAATTACTAAATTACTTACGTAACACATCTTCCTTCCCCCATAGCAACCAAAAAAGAATACCCAGGGTCAAGAAATATAGAACCTCTTACATTCTTCCACAAAAACATTCATAGTGCTTAACAGTTTAACTGACAATTAGTGAAAAAAAAACATGGATAGTCACTTTCCGAGTTAAGCTCATGCTGATATTCCTTCTTTAAAAACACTTTGACCTTCAACGCACACTCTCACCACTGCCTGCTTCATTACAGGAAAAGGCTCACTAAATGATTATCTCAGGAAAGCCTCTCGCTTAATCTAATTAGGCAATCTGAAGCTTCAGAAAAGATCCACAGCCTCTGCTGAGCTTCCTGCTCTCAAACATAACTCACAAAGAGTACAGAAAGGATTTTACTGTAAAAAAATAATCAAAAGCCTACAGCCACTAAGCAATGCCTTGTTTAAACTTCAAAAATAAATATTCACCTTAAAGCAAAACAGCTGCCATTCTGTATAAGGAGAAATCTGTTTGATTAATTTGTTGGAATCACTACCAAGGAATGTACCATGTTAAGGTGATGGGAGGGTGGAACACTGATATTGCATTCTCTAGAAATAGCTATTAAATTCTTCAGTAATGGTAAGGAATCCTAATTCTTTTCATGACCTCGTTTTTTCAAGCAGCACAGAAAGACAGAAGGTTATGTGATATCTCTTCAGGATCAAAGCTTTGCTAGCATAATACATTTCGTAGTCTAAGACAGTAGCCTTACTCACAGCAAGCTAACTTTTAGTTGCACTGCTGCATAAATTTCCACTCTTTATATTCAGTGCATGGAAGTTTTATCATAAGCTAAACTTATTTTGTGTATTTCTTAGCACACTTTGTAAAATGTGATTGCATTATAGCTGGAAAAAAGGCTTGCTTAATTGTACAGGTAAGAAAAATCAACTTTTAATCTCTACATCAAGACAAATCCCAAGACAAAACCAAAACCTCCATACAGATCAGTCAGATTTGTTTCTTCCGAAAATTGTAATTCAGGTGCACTTCCATTACAATGAACCTTGACTGTTAATTTTACAACACACTCTGTAGTTACAATGAATTGTGTACTATGTACAGTTTCTTGCTGACAAGACAGATCTTTAGTTGCTCAGATGATTACTTATAAATACCTATGCAATCACTTAACACAGTTTACAAAATTACAAATGACAATTTTAAAATTACTATTTTACAAAACAAGGTGTAATTCTATTGATTTCTGAGATCTTGTGAGAAGGAAATGAAACTTAGTCTCATAGGTAAATTCACAATTTTAGGCCTTTCTTCTGATTTTTCAGATGAAGGTCAAGAATTGTTCTTCCACTGTTTCCCAGCATGCTCAGCTCAAATTACCTTCAATTTAGTCCTTTAAAGCACATAAAGGAAAAAAAAACATTGTTACTGGTAATTATATATTCTATAGCTCATAAAATATTTTTCATAAGTACTTCTCATAGACTTTCATTGGACTGTATTAAAAGAAGGAATCATTTCAGAACTAAATATACTGACAGAATTTGGAACAAAAACCATAAAATCTGTCCTAAATCAAGCAATAACTAAAATATTTTTCAGAAACCCAAATGCATGCGAGTTATGTAACAAAGTGTTCTAAAAGCACAACAATTTGTCATTTGACTAACAGCAGCAACTAAGGATTCCCAGAGCAGTTTGTAAAAAAGAAAAAATCCATCTCTGTATAAGTTCTAATTCTGACCTAATTCTTCTGTATTTGACTTAATTAAAAACAATTATCAAACTGTTCTTTTCATCACATATATTGCATTTCTGATGCAAGTGCCCAAATGGAAGATGAAGGAAGTGCAAACATTTGCTATGCAGTGACAGTTTCAGGTTGCGGAACAGGTCACTTGTCTCAACAGTGGAAAATCATTGTGATCAGATCTCGGATCACACAGCTGGCATGGGAGGGTAGTGCAAGGGGAAAGAAAATGTTGTTTTAACCCTTTCCTGACCCTGCTGAGGGAACACCTAAACTAATTTAGCCGCTTAGGTTATTTTAAAATAAAATATCAACAGACAGAAGGCCAAATTAACTACAGCTTTAACCTGCTTGTTTCAAAAAGCACAGGCCAAAAAAGAACAGCATGAAATTATAATTTTGCAAACATAAAAAATCAGCTATCACAATCCCCTTCTTCCTTTACACATTTACTGTGGCCCACACAAATTTACTTCCTTTTCAAACAGAACACTGGGAATCGAAATCCTAAAAGCTTGCTACTAAACTATTTTGAATAATTCTCTTTTGACCAATGTACATATTGGACTTTTTTCCCCACATTGCTGTTGATCATTTCAGTCTTGGAGTACACATTTAGCTGTGTTTTTAATGTACAAAAGCACAGCTAAATGCAAAAAAAATCATATTATGACTGAAAAATCACCAGCACATAGTGAGTAACATTCTAAAAGACTGGCTCAAATCTCAAAATGTTTAAGTAAATTAGATCATATGGAACTAAGAAAGCTTCTCTATAAGCTTATGTTCTAATTTTCAGCTTCAAAGTAGTAAGTAGGTTGAAAAATAAACCAGGGTGGAAAAATGTAAATACAAAAATAAAGGTAATTCCTCTCCTCCTTTTGTTTAAATAAAGGAAACACAGGGTACATGACTGGCAAACAGAGTCCATTTGCATGCCAAGACTTACCCAGTGCAAGTCAAGGACAGCAATTCCAGGGATCCCTCAGTACTAGGCTGCTGTGGCTGTTTATTTTTAGCAGCCCCTGTGCAAGTCAGTCCCCCACTACTCCTCCCCATCCCCCACTCTGGCAGTGCTTGTAACAATGTTCTGTGAATGTGACCCCCGTAAATGTATTGGGTATGACGCATGGAGTTGTGTAACGTACTCACAGAGTAGAGTACCACTGCTTCGGATGTAAAAACACGATAAATGATCCTCTCCTTTACAACATGCAATTTTTAAGTTCCACTTATGAAAGTTACCTTAAACAGTTAAAACAAGTTTCAAATGAAGGAAAAAAATCTGAGAAGGTTATATTTAATTGTATAATATTAATTTACTTCAAACGATTAGGTATAATGAACTGCAAATCATTTAAAAGATTAGTAATAAAATACATAAAAGTTGGGAACCTAATCAGCTGAACAGCCTTGAATATAAGGTTTATTTAAGGATAGTATTTTTTAAAGAAGTTTTACGCAGTGAAAAGGCTACAGAAAACCTAAATGTAGACAATGGGTGTAAATTTAAATAAAACTTGCCTATCATGGGATTAATCTGCTAAATTAAGCCTGTTCAACTATATTGCTGAAATAATTATGAATGATATACAATGAAGGTCTTATGTTTGTACTGGCAGAAAATTGATTCTAAAAAAGGTTTAGCATTCTAATTTAAGACATCTCCCCCATTTTTTAACAGTAGTTTCATGCAATAGCTGAGGTTCAGCTATACTTCATAAGCATATACTTCATAACCACTATAAGCATACGGTATAATTTAAAATTTTAACTATATGGAACTCCACAAGCAATCTACACAGTTGCAGAAAATAAAGTTTGGGTGACCTAAATGAAATTCCAAACACCAGGGGTAATGTCTCATCCCCAACTATGCAATTCATTAAATATAAAAAAACCATATCCATTTATCAATTAACATGCAACTGTAGTATGCAGCAAAAATGGAAATATGACTAAAGAACTATCCATCCACAGTACACTCTGTACATTGTTCAATACAACTAAAAGCAAATTAAATGTTTTTAACAGACACTAGTAGACAAAGTGTACTGTTTTTTTATACCGTGCCTTGCAAAAGTATTCCGACCATAGAACATTTTATACATTTTATTACTTCCACGCATGCAATCATGATACTTTGAAAATAATTTGCTAAATACTTAAATTATAACACATTCAAAAAAAAAAAATTAATCATTGCATAAGTATTCTAACCTTTTGAAGAGGAAAACTAAAATTTAAATTTTCAATTAAATTCAGGTCTTAAATATAAAACTTAAAAAAACTGAATGCATCATTTGGAAATTTCACAAAATGAGATACCATTGAAAGACACTCAATTCATTCATTTGGGAAAATGAGTAATGTAACTCACAATAAGATGTTACACTATCATGCTGAAATCATCTACACAATATTATAAAATATCTGTAGTCTTTAACAAATAGCTCATTAACCGATGCAGATGAAAACAATTTCACCTACATTTTACATAATGTATGACAAATCATTTTAGTTTGTGCAAATTAACTGTATACGTCTTAAAAGCCTTTATTGTAATAAAGCATTGGCATTTTTTTTCTGCAAGATATTCTACTTTTGAGAACAATAATCTTAGATGGAGAGTTATTGATACCATCAATATTATACTATTATCCATTATTATAACAGCATAACTGAACACAGATTTTGACTGCAACTGCTTAACTCTGGTCAAAATACAAAAAAGCATGCTTAACTGAATTTCACAGCAGTATCCTATAGATAAACAGGGTGCATGCTAAAAAAAGTTTGGGATTCACAAACGGAACTACACCACTTCATATCTCATCCAAAAAACATCTTAAATGAAAATGGGTACATTAAGCTACACAATTTCAAATTGCTGGAACAATTCACAATTTTGATGTACCTTAAATGCTATACATCATGCTAGTTTCAAACAAATCAGTTTGTTTTGTAAGTATTCTTGTGCTTCTGCCTTAATGGGAATTCAGTCTCACTCAAACACACAAAGATTAACTTCTGTGACAACAGAGCTATTGAATATTAGGTAACAGGAGTGGAAATAATTAAAGTGGATGAACAAAGGAAATTAAAATGGTTTTGTCCCACACTTTAATACTTAAGCAGGATATATACTTGAGGAATAGACTATAAAACAGCAGCTTCCATTATATTTCAAATCCAATGTGTAGAACTACTGCCAGTTATACAGAATTAATTGCTATCTTATTACTTCCATGCACAGAGTAATGGTCAGATTGATTCAATTATATTCAAGTTCTGGACAGAACAACTAAAGATATTTTAGTTTTAATCAAGACGGTCATCACTGCAGAGTCTTAGTGTCCCATTAGGATCTCACACATTACATTTTAAAGCAATCATAAAATTAAGTGTGGCTGTGCTTTTCAGTGAGAAAGTTTTAAATTAAATGCATTTTAAAATGTTACTACCGTTTCTGCTATTAATGACTGTCGATTCAAGTTGGTAATTTCAGAATACATTCTGTATTGGATTTAACAATGAATGCTGAAGCATTAAGCTTAAGACACAAATATGAAAGGATTTATAGAAATGATTTGTGAGAAATTAAGTCTGGACACATAAAAGATTCACAGAGAACAAAAATGTAAAATACAGAAAATCAGTGCTTTAGGTGCCATTTCAACCACTGGTTGCAATACTTAAGCATTTAAGTTAATTAAAACCCGGTTTTAAAAGGTGTTTGAAATGATGTGCTCTAAGCTCTGTTACTCTTTTACATTCCTAAACATCTAGGATCTCAAGATCGCATAGCAACTGTGACAGCAGTAACCCTTATAGTTACTGGCTACATTTTGTGAAGTAGCCTCGTATCCCAAAACAAGCCCCTGAAAGTGACAGTATGTGTTTAAAAACAACACTAAGTATTCTGTGGGCAAAAGACTGTTAATCACTTTTCTAAATTTTGATTTTACAACAAAGCTGATACTTCGATAGATCCACACATTATTTTTAACTAATGGATGACAATGCATCATTGCTAGTACATTAATGAACTGAATTACACCATGCCACTTGCACTATGCACTACAGACTCTCAACAGAGCAGGAAATCCCCCCCCCCTCCAGATAATACCCTTCTACCACAAAACCTATTCATAGAACAAATATCCACTTTTTACTAATGACAGAAAAACAGCAATGGTTTTGAAAACAAAAACCATTATTCACACTACGTACTAATATATGGTGGCAAATAGATATAGAAAGCTGTAGAAGTAACCACTGGGGAAAAATGACAGAGATGCTGTAATTAAATGATGTTTTGAAAACAGCAAATCATGAAATGTGGATGATATCCAATTAAAAAAACCTTTTGACCTTAGTAGCCTATAATACAGCTCGGCATTTGTCAATAGAAAATGGTACACATGCTTGCCTGTACTGTATTTTGTTGATACAGTTTTCCATGCCTCATGCCCCTGTGCCTGAGGCAAAACAATTCAGATGTTCTACAAAGCATCCCACAACTACAGAACTGCAACACCTATTCCAGTGGCTAGAAGACTTCAAGTCCTCAGAATTTATTAAAATTGAATACTTGGCTATATTGTTACCATAACCAAATCGGGTTGTATTGAAGTTTGATGCATCTAAAACCGAAATTTTATAAAAATTGATCTAAGGATAACCAAATGTTTTTCAAATCAAAATGCACATTATTCCTCCATAGGACTGCACCATAGTCACCGTTAGATAACACATTAACTTCAGCATCTGATACTAAACTGTTAAAAGATATCCCCCTCCTACAGAAGTTAAATGGCACAATGGTAATGGCTCTAACAATACCAGAAAGCCATTTCAGCTGCCGATCAACAAAGAGGTTCATGTAAAATTCATTGAAAAGCCCAAATGGAAACATAACACGTTCAATAACAGATGTTAAAACAGCACATCCAAAGAAATGACAGTACAAAAGAATGGACATCTAATAAAACCATTATCATTAGAACTTTCTACTCATTTTAATTCAGGTCATACACTATCGTTTGATATTAGAATCTGTTCTAGACAGAAACAAATATAAATAAGCTGAAGCATTCTTATTATACAATGAATTTACAAAAAAATGAAACAGATTTACTATGGATCGTACACAAGAATTAATCCCCACCCACTAGATAGTTTGGGTTTTCTTTATACAACACCAAAAGAAACTTAACAGATAATTCAAAAGGATTTCAAGAAAACGGCAATGCAATCTTGAACTAGGTGCAGTATGTTAACATTTTAAGACAACAAAGTCATGTTAACATTTATTAACAACCGAGCTGATCAAACGGGAGTTTTTATGTGAAAATCACAGGCTTGATACATTGATTAAATGATTCAGTGAGTGGCTTGTGTATGCTGCAGAGGAATAAGGAAAAGTTCATCTAATACAGAAAAATGTTTTAAGATATACCTGAAGAAGCCAAAACTTTGTGGGTTTTTTTTAGTCTATAGCAACTACATTTTTTCCACTTCTTAGCATGGAATTAACCTCACCTTGTTCCTACTGATTAAAAGATACTAATATATACTGCATATAAGATACTGATTATACAATTGTCATCAATTTGATTAATTGATCACTCATGACCACCCCTGATGCAGTCCCATGAATTTGACTTAAAAGTTACCTTATTAGAGATGATTGGATACAGATGAGGTGATGTAACCTGGATAATGTAAAGCCTGGTGAAAAAGCAACAGGGAACAACACAAAGGAACTTTATGTGTCCCACTTATCAAGTGATCACCTTAATAACATTAGTACATTGGTGAAAAAATTGTGGACTTACACCTTCTTGTGGATAAATCAAGGTTTAAAAAATAATTGATTTCTGGCCTGATGAATGTCAGTTAGTGTGCACAAATGTTATAATAATCCTTGAGTATAACTGACCACTCTATGAAGGAAGACCGTGTGGTGTGAACAAGACTGTCTAGTCTCTACAGAACTGCACTCTTGACAGCAACCTGGTTATATAGCATTCATCGGGTCTTGAGAAGTTACTTGATGTCCCATTCTGGGCTCATTCTGAAGCAACATTTCAGCAGGACAATGCACATTCTTATGCTGCTCATGTAACAATAGTTTTCACATGACAGAGGAGAATCAGATGGTTATACTGTGACATATCTGCTAGACCTGAGCCCCAGTGAATATATTATATACTAGGAAGACAGTATTTAGGGCTCAGATACCAATGAACAATCACGTGCTCTCATCTGATTGTTCTCTAAGAGGCTAAAACAAAGGTTTGGCAAAGCATCTCATGATGACAGTTTGGTGAGCTCAATATATTGAAGATTTCATGCAGCCATTGCCTCAAAGGATTTGTCAACCACATTCTAACTTTCACATTATGAAATTTACATAAATGAATATAACCCACTACCTAAGGTCAGTGGAAATCATTGGGTTTAATACAATCAATGTCTGTGTTTGTTTTAATTTGACCAAATATAAACATAGAATTACCTACAATTAAAATGTAAAAAATGTATATTATCTTCTCTCTAATTCATAATTTCATTAACAAACAAATTCATTGACTGCAAAGCAAAAATAAATTTGACTTTACACAGTGCTTAGTAAACACTGTTACTGTAAAGACAGGCATTAAAATGCAACAGATTAGTATTGGAAACAAAAATCTTTTACATTTTTAAAGTCTTAGCAGATGCACTTACACATTTTTCTTTTATCACTCACACTTCCAGCCAGTTTACCATAACTACCACCCTTAAAACAGAGACAGCAATAAATTAAAAATGCTAGCTACATATGCAGGTTAGGATTCTTTTGCATGAAGTAACTTATGAAGATTAACTAGTACAGTTCCTGTTGTATACTATAGAGAGCAAGATCAACTAAAAGCCTAACTAATGAAATCTGTTATAAAACGTTGAGGTATCTGTTAAAAGTCTAAATCATTATTACCACTAACATGTTATTAATGATTTTAATTATTTGGTAATGTGTTGTAAATTTGTTAAGAATATCTTTCAAAGGCTATACACAATACTAGGTCTAACAGGATGTTTCACAGATATAGTATCATTTTATGCTTGGAACCAATACATTCAGCCTGAAAGAGCCGCATCTCAAACCAATTTTTAAACCCTAATTCAGTAAATGTGTTTGTATAAACATGTAATAAACTACAAAGTTGTAACTTGTGTACTAGAATAACCATGAGGCACTGTGCACTCTGTAAGGGGTTATAAGATCTACCCTTTATGGGCAAGATTATTTTTTACTAGGGCACTGTCTTCTACAGTAACTATGACCCTTTCTGCACTCATTAAAGATTTAGAAGCCACATTTTCATTTGACAAAAAGAGGTTGTATATGGCTGATAAAATCATGTGACCAATCAGATGTTTTCAGCTAGACTACAACTCCAATAGCCACATATTCCTCCTGCAAGCCTGCAACAGTCTACTCTAAATGTTGAAACACATTAAGATAAGCATTTTAAGCAAACCTTTGATTACCTAAATTTGACTGGCTGGTTTTATGGCTCCTTGAGACCTAGTTTACATACATTACCTTGGATTTACCCAAGTTCATTCCAATCTGTCATGCAAGGTTGAATGGTTGAGAAATCAAATGTGGAGGTCAAACTATATATCCTGAAAACTGAAATCTTTCTGAAAACTCACTTAGGGCTGTGTACAAACTCTGAGACTGACATTCACCCAATTTGAATGGCATGTTTTCAAGAAAGCAACTTGTCATGAATCTTGACAGCCAACTACCTGCTTTAAGCACTACCTGTGCCTTCATTTAGCTTTAAGAATTTTGTCTGAGACATTTCCTCACACTGTCTAAAAACTAAGATGAGAGTCGAAACGTATGTGGCAAAGTAGCATTGTTTAACCGTCACAACTTCAAAGGCCTTTGCAATCCTGGAAGACTCCATGAGCTTTTATCCAGGGCTTTAGATTTCATATACATTTTCAAAAAATGGCAGAAGACAAAACAATCATAAAAATTGAGTTCCAGAAACTTTATTGCTCAGACTCTGAGTTTCTAAATTGTTGAAGTACCACAATTAATAGTAATTGTTCATGTCGTACCACTAGCACCCTACACTAGAGGAAAGGATTCTAACCATGAGGCCATCCCACCATTGAGAGTTCATAGGTTGGCAATTAACTAGTAGCTTGCAAGCCCAGTAGGGCAAATAACAGCATATTAAAAGACATCAGGCAAATATCCACTCGCAAAAACTAAATAGAATTTTACAGATTTAGTCTCCAAGAACAATCGTTTGCCGATTTTATCACAGTGAAAAAGCTGTTGGTACTTAGCTTGAAACACCTGTGATCTCATTCTTGATTTTAGACCCTGGCTTTTCTAATTATTATATGGAGCTTTTTACTGCTTGTATTCATGATTTCAGGAGACTGGGGTAGAGTGTTTTTGATATGCTCTAAAACTGTAATGAAAAAGGTTCACAAAAATGTTATTTCAATTGTGCTCTTTACTGAATTATCTTTTACAACCATTTATTTGCAATACCCTACACTATGTGATCATCTCCCATTTACAACAATTCTTTAGCTTTCATTGGCAACACTAACTTTGCACAAAGATTGAAAAAACCTGAGGGCATTCTAAGCTTTGTGGAAGTTAGAAATGTTTTTTTAAAAAGCATCTTGCTTCTTGATCTATGCAATTCCATGTGATAAAAAATACTGCATTCTGCAGCCTAAGGACAAATTGGACTGCAAACCATGATGGAGAAAGATTCTATAGATTTTTAAAAAGCTGTTGATTGTACAGTTTAGCATTTTAAGATTGTTATCCACAAGTGTATAACATCTTTAAGGAAGGACAACATGAAGATAGGGAAGGTAGTAAAAGCAGGTAAACTAACGATTCCCAAGACGCAGTGGACTGGTTGCACCTGAGGTACAAAAATAGTTTTAAAGCACAACAGTACAAAATGTGAAATATAACAGCAAAATAATAAAACATTCCAAAATAGTCACTATGTAGGCCTATGAAAAAGTTTTACGAAGAATAAAAGGAAAGACACACATAAGTGACAGCATGAGCATTATTAAAAACATCTCCAATCCAAGGGGATCACCCCTAGACACATACAGGATCTCCCACACTTCTATAAAGGCCAGGTAGACAGCCTGGCTAAAAATCAGCACTGTCCGACCAAATGCCTACAAAATCTAGACAGGAACCTATATAGTAATACTGTTACGTAACAGCATAACTCTCAGTCTCATGCTTTGTCTGAAATGCTTTTGTATCAAATCTAGGTAGAGTAAAAAAATGAAGTAGCAAAAAAAATTTAGAAAAAGTTACAGATCGCATTAATGTTTTTTGACGTGAAGAAATCTACACAAATAGTATGCAATCTCAATTTTAGATGGAAAACCTCACACATTAGGGTTTTGGATCCTTGAGAACTGTGTTAGTAATCAATGACCCCCCAAAAAATTCAGTGTTTCCTCACAGGCGAATCATCAGGTCACAAAAATACTGTCTATGCTTCTCACTTAATTTTCAAAGTGGGGAAAAAAAGACATCTTGCCTGAGTGAGCGCAAAATAATAAACAGCCTCTCAATAGTAATTAGAACACAATGGCTTGGCACATACAGAAAATAGCAAATAGCTACACGTTTCAAGCACAAAGACCTTCCTCAGGCAGCATCTTGTCAGCCTATATTTTTTACTAAGATACTAGTTAACTAGTTTTTACTAAGACACCAGTAGAAACTAGTTAGTTCACAAGATAGTACAACAACCTATTGGAGGGGGGGTTAGGTTACCACCTGGTCTAAGCTTTTTCCTGCAGGGAAGCGCTGTATACCAATCAACTGAAGAAACGGGTCAACTCCACCAGACAAAGAGCATAATGTAACACCGAAACTGATAAAGGAATCAAGTAAACAGCCACACAAGTTTGACAGAAGACCTGTTTGTTCAAGTATATATTAGCTCAAACAAAATTTGAACAAGAATCGTGTACCACAAGTTTGACATCCTCCTATTGCCAAGTGTTACCAGCTACACATGAGTGAGATTTAAAACTTACAAGCATGTAACGCAATTTTCTTTTTCTTTTAAAATATTGATATTTGAAAAGGGTGATTTTCTAATATACTGCTGAGTGCTGTCTGTTCTATAGCTATAAGGTAAAATGCTAAAATGAAGCCAGGGACCAGCTCATCAAGCTGCCTTGGTTAACTGTTGCAGACCACTTAGCCCTTTTACAGCTAAGCTGTTGTTACCCTCTGTCATTTCTGTTAGTTTTGTGTACATTAATTTTTAAGCATAAGGCCTGTCTGTAGTGTTTTACATGAAATGAAAGTGCACACACTAGGGTTCTATTAAAAGGTCAAAGTCTGGAACTCACCCTGTTCAAGACAGATAAGAAAGGCAAAGGCACAAACCTAGCACTGGGAAAACAAGAACACAACACACATTTATGGTTTTGTGTACATCCTTTTTACAACAACATAACTGCGTTTACACAGTCTTTTTTTAAACATTTGACAACCCACCCTACTATAGACTCACAAGGCATCATATTGCTTAGGAATAAAACAATACAAACTTATGCAAAAAACTAGTGGAATCGTTAAATGAAGAAGCAGATTAACAGATGGATAGTGCAATTTAGGCACTACTAATATAAATCATATATACCTGAAAAAAATTATAAAATATACAACAATGCTAAAAGAATTTCACAATATACAGCTACTAATGCATCACCAAACATAAAACATACATTTAGCAATATCCTAGTTTTAAACATTGTTTTACCTTAAAGAGTAAACCAGAATTTGCCATTTTATATACATTTCAGTTTTTGCTTTGGCAACTAACAATGAAACTTCAACATGAAGAAAACTTTTATAAATTGGATAGAAATTACACATTGCACTGAGAAGCTATTGGTTCAAATATCTGTTGTGCTGGCTCTCGGCATTTTACAGTGAGAATGTGAAACCAAATATTTAAGCAGGGAGTTCATCTAGTTACAGAAATATTTTAGGTATTCATGATATTCTACTTTTGTAATTTTACTTTAGCTTAAACAAAATGGAGGTAAATTACTTACACAAAATGCATGGAGCAGAGCTAATACAGCAGCATATAAACTTACTAAAAATTGGCATAATTTTGCTACATTGTGCTCCCTAAACTCATTCATTAAATATAAAAACTGTATTTTTTTGTAAAAAATGAAGGGTACAAGGTTAAGGTCCACAATCCATACGGTACCAATAAAAAATACCCTTTGAGGTGCAGATGCGTAACTAAACGTCCACTCGAAAAATCTGATTACTGTTAAAGACATTACTCTAAATTAACCACTCAAATCAGTACAAGACCTCTGTTAGAAAAGCCAACTGAAAATTGATTTTAGCACTATCTAACCAGCTCAAACACCACACACAAGAATACATTGCCACAGAAGTTGCATTACGATATAAATTCTTGAAGAAAATGAACTCTTAAGACCTTTTTATAAAAAGTACTGCAAATAAGATTTTGGATGGTCCAATGTAATGAAAATTAGAGTATGTCACGTACAAATAGGTTTTTAGCAAGTGATGCTCAAGAGATCACTTATCCAGTTAATATACACACATACAAACTGAGTAGTCAAGATTATCTGAAGATAGTAGACTATTACTTATAATGGGCAAGACATAAGCATGACAATCAAATTATGTTAAAGTTCACAAAGTAAGCAAAAGCTACATCAAGGTGGAAAGGTTCCTGGGTATTAAAATAAGTACAGTAAAAACTAAGCAATACACATCGAAGAGGCCAGAGGCAAACTCATTTCACAGATTGAATAGTGTGTAAAAACAGGAAAACGAAACTGCTGAAAAGCTGTGTAAAACAGACTTACACCCAAAACTGTCTAAAGGATTCTTTGGGAAGAATATAAAGAATAAGTTCAAAAGCATTTTCAACAGTAATATGCAGAATATCAATGGTAATGACCAAGATGTAAACCTCATCAAGACAATTCAGATAAACAGGGTATTACATTATACAGTGCAAGGCAGGCTCTTTACACTCCACGGTCCTAAACAGAACAATGTCTAAAGCACAAACCAAAGGTGAAACAGACTTTTGTCTATAGAGGTCTATAATTAGCATTCTGCTTGCATACTGTGAAGTATTGAGTTGAAGTACCTTCAACAAATTCATCAGCAAATCAGAGACTTTTCAACCTTTGCACAATTGAAGAAACCTCAAAGCCAGCAGAACTTCATAAAATAAACCAGACAGACATAACACCAAGTAAGTTAGTCCTGCATCTTCAGACTTCTGCAGTTACAAGCACACAACATTCATTTCCTTAAAGGAGAAAGATCATACTGATTACATTGGCAGTGCTATATTTCCCTTTTCCAAATGGAGTATTATTTCTAAAAAAATTGCTAGCAAAAAGCCCACTTTCATTAACACAGTAAAGTTTCTAACATTCATGCAAAACTTTACAGCACATATGAATGAAATGCACTCAAATGTCTAAAAAAAATGCATATAAATAAAAGTAAGGAAGACTTCCGAAGTCCTGCGAGTTTGTAAATACCTCAGATTTGGTTGAGAGATGGCAGCAAATATGATGGTTCTATTATATGGCAGACCTGCATTGAACTGAATTGAGACTAATTACAATTACATAGCTAACAAGAAACCTTGGTAGCTTATGTGCTAAATCTTAAGAATTCAATAACTAGTTTATTGTAGTTACTTCAATCTGTAAATATTACAGATTCTCATGCTTTCCAGTTCTTATGTTAGGGAAATGGGTAAGAGTATATCAATTATAAAAATGTAAATATAAGTAATACTTTCTAAACCACCACAGGAAAATTTTATATTAACTATAGCTGCTGTAATGCAGTTCACAATCATATCAAACATCTGAATACTGTATTTTAGATTTGTACCTTGATGCTAATTCTGTTCAATGCCATCCCTGATAATTACATAACCTATTTTAAAAAATGGACAGTAATACAAAAAAATATAGTTTTGCTAAAAGTCCTCAAATGAGCTGTAATTTTCATTTATTTTGTTAATTTACATTTCCTTAATAGAATCTCATGTTAGAATGCACTGTGTAGTTATTCAGACTTAAAGGGCAAGTCACATTCATTACTGTGCAACAGATCTAATTGAGTCCAAATTCTGCAGAAACCTAGTCTTCCAGGTCAGGTTCAACATAACCCTGCTTCAGTGCTTTAACTGGAAATCCATAATTCAAAGCTCAGTGAAATATTAGATGTGAGCTTCACACATCAATTTCCAAAACAATTTTATCTACACTGAATGAATTTTGCTTCAAATATCCTCAACTTAAACACAAAATTATCACTTCATTCACTGTTCAAAATGATCACTGTTCCATTCATCAATACAGTTGCAAGAAAACAAAATAACTGATTTTTCATTAATGGCAACTGATTTAACTAAAGCATTTAAATTTCAAATAACTAAAAAAGGTTAAACGATCCTTCTCAAGAGAATCTCATTTTGATTTGTTTGTGACTAGCAGCAAACATGTTCCTTTCAACATTGTGAATCCCAAATAAAACAGTATCCAAGTTTTCTATGTAAGGAGAACAGAAACACAAGAAATGTAGATGAAAAATGGATACAGATATAACCGCTTGACGTTTAGTCTTAATAATATAAACACCGTTGAGAAAAAAATAAAAATATTTGCCTTTTACGAACTGAAAATGTACATATTTTAAAATTCAACAAATCCAGGAAATTTATCATCCATTACACTGCTCACCATTATTTAAATTCCAATCTTCTATACTTTGATTTTGGAATTGACAAGATGCTTACGATTTAATCACTTGATCATTTCCCCATCTATCTAAAACATGATCATATTAAACATTAAAATATTTCAGGTCCTTAAATTCTTGAAATAGCCAGCACAAAGTGTGGCACTATTTTTAAAATCAGAATGTTTAAGAACAGTTGCATATGTCACCAGATAATGCAAATCATATACATCTTTTTGTTAATATCTGAGGATGTGGTTATTTCTGTGGGCCCCTATAAAAATGTACAGAAGGACGATACTTATTTTTGCACAATTTGTCGTGTTGCTGTTTCCTGATTGTGAAATCTGATGAAATCTATCAAGCCTGCTTTTGTGCAATCAAGCCACAAGTGAAATTAGTTTAGGTACAAAAGCCTCCGCAACCTCATTTGGCAATCATGTAGTCAAAGGTTATTCTATATGATGGATGAGGGATTCATTAATGAAAGCATCCATTAAAAGAGAAAAACATTTTTAAATACTAGGAAAGAAGGTATGAACTGAGTTTTACAGAGTGCAATGTGGTTAACATCCTATATTCTACTTCACATCATAAAAATGTTTTTTCTCTACTTTATTGCATGCAGGTGACCTTCAGATGTCGTTTAATATTTAAGAACACTGATTAACATTCTGAACCATCTGACACTTAGGTTAATTAAATAGCCTGTACTGTGTGCATTTCTTTCTTGTGAACAATTTGATTAAACTGCTTTTCCAACAAGCACATTTATGGCACACAACACTCAAAAGAAGGCAATGTATTTTAATTACATGAAAAAAGTGCTTCTGAAGTTAAAAAAAACTCGAACACGTGAACACTGTAAGAGTGAAGCGTTAATAACAGAACTTCGTGAACTTTTTCCGGCAGAACTTGCGGTTAACTTTGTACCTCCCAGCTCGCATCGGCCCTTTAATGCACAAGAGCAGTTTAAGATATTCCTGCAGAGAGAACCAGGGATGCCATCGGACCGCTGATAAATTAGCTTTTATATATATACACACGTTTTAATATGGTAGATGGGGGATGGGATGGCGATCTGCATAAAACAGAGTCGTCTTCTAGCAGCAAAGTCTCTTAAACATCTATATTTGGCGCGTTGAGTCACTTAGCGTTGAGATATCACACGCCTATTACCTGGCGACAAGAACAAGTGCATTGCCATTTAAAGTACATTTTTTCTACGTGAATAGACTTAACCAGCTGTTGATTTCTATGGTTCTTTCTCTTGCATGTTAAACAAGCGTTGCTGTTTTTTTCTAAATCTTCGAAATTAACTGATATTACCCCAGCATACGCCTCTTGTTATAGTCAGCCTTATTAACATGGACGGAAAAATACGACTCTTTTTGCATTCAGGAAGCGCTCATGCACGTTGCCTTTAAAACCGATTGACAGGACTTCAGCGATGAAGTCAACAGGCTTCCTATAAGCAATACAAGCCCCTTCAAGAAAGAGGGACCGAGGTACTGGACAGCAAGTGTCAATGAACAGTTATCCCTCGACTGTCACCACGGCGAAACGCAGATCCTGTAACTGAAGGCGAGTCTGGTCGGAACAGCTGACAAACAGGATACCAAACTCTTCCCCATCGGAACATGTTCTGCAGCTGCAAGTCGACGATGTACGGCCGTTTCTGCTCGGTGCATTTGCAAAGAAAAGACTCTTTGGAGAATATAAACTCAAGGTCAAACGGCGCGTTGTTTCTCTTATTGCAAACAAATTAATAGGATTGAAGCGCGCATCGACGGAGCCGAAACAAATCAAGCAAGGCAAAATAAAAATAGGTCATCATTCCCATTAACATCCATCACAGACTCTTTCCTGCACATCGGGGACCTCGACAACGGAGGTAATCTGGCTATAAAATTAAAGCTTTCTGACAGGAATTGTATTTCTTCCGACTCCTGATGCTACCGGGGCGCAGACTGGATTTCTGGGTTTATTATTCCTTTAAACTACGACTCCCGCAGACTGCACCTAGACAGATTTGGCTCTGGGGTTTCGAAAAATAAAGTTTCTATACTGCGAGGAAGGCAAAAATCAGTGAGCAAGGGGTATTTTAAAACCTCGGCCTATGAACCCCGAGGAAGAAATCCTGGTGTTATATTGATTTTTCTTTACTTCCCATAGTTATCTTTGCTCAGCTCACGTACAAAATTCATAAGGCGGAGAAAACTAGTGAAGCAAAGTGAAGATCCGCAAGACAAACAAAATATCATTCATATTTCAGTACCCTAACGTAGGTGAGACTGAAATGCAACTGAAGACGAATCCTGCTTCATTACGTAAGAAATGTCTGAAAGTGCAAAATTACGAGTTACCTAATTAATCGGACTCAAGATTGAACATAATCACGTCACGAACCTATAGAGAAACGTGGACTTACCTCCATCCAATAAATCCTCTCCAGAGTGCACGAAAATTACGCTTGACAATGACAGCTGAAGCGAGTCTTCCCTTTCAACCTTTTTTTCCCCCAAATAAAAAATAAATAAATTCAGCCGAGTCAGAGAAAAGTGTTTCTTCCTTACGTGAAGAGAAAAACTTCACTTTTTTTTCTTGATTTACTCACTCCGGCGTGAGCGAGTGGCTTATGCGCTTAGAGCAACCAAAAAAAAAATCTATGCACGCGTCTATCTAAAAACGTTGCCTCTTTTCAGATAATGACCGATGATGATGATCCTTCTCAACGGAAGCTCAACAGGACAAAAAAAAAGGAGCCTGTCAATTTAATCGCCGAACAACTCAATAAGGGTTTCCAAATGCAACCTAAGCTAAGCGAGTTTTCCGCTACTCTGCTCGACTCCTCATGCAGTGTGTCGGGTAGGTGAAGGGAGGGGAGGGGGGGTCTTCCCAAAAAACACCGCTTTTAAAAAAACCAGCGCGACGTCACCCCCCACCTCCGGCCCCGCCCTCCCAGAAACGCGGCGCGCGCCGCGGAACCGCTTTCAAAATAACCACCGGCTGTCCACCTGCGACTCACCGGCCTGCACGGACACTCCCCTTGCATTGACCCCACGCACAACTACCACAGAAAACACGCTGTGTCCTCTCCCTTCTCCTCTTTCTTTCTGGAAACCCACTTTTGCGGTTCGGCACCGGAGGCGGGCAACAGGGGTGCTGTGGACCTCACGCGGTCGTCCGGGGAGTAGGAGAGATGGTGGGTGGGGGGGCTGTGTTCTAAATAAGGCACTCTTGCCTTGGTGAGCAAAATAAAGATAAAGATAAAAAAAATGAAAGAGGGGGGTTTACACTCACTCTTCTCTCCTGTATGCTCTCTCTGTTCCCTTTCCCCTCTCTTTCTCTCCCACTCTCCCCTAGCGCTCTCTCCCAGTCTGTCTTCGGCTCCCGCCCCTCTCAGAGCGTCGCTTCGGGCATGTGACGAACGTCAGGAGGAAGGAGCGCTAGTGCTCATGTAGCGGATCCCTATTGGCTGAAGTGCAAAAAAAAAACCGTCGCCTGTGGAAACGGTTACGTCACCAACTCGCTACCCGGATGGAGATTCTCCGTCTCCTCCTGTCTGTCTACTGGTTTGCTGTGTAGTGTACTAGGCCTTTAAAAAAATCTGCATAGCTGTGCTTGGTTCAGCCTGTTTTGTTATGCAAACCCCACCCACCGTCTGGAACAAAGTCTTTCCCGGCGGCTAATTAGACCTGACGTCATTATTTCCATGACGTAGCTTTTTTCTTTATACCCTTCTTTCTGCAATGCTGCAGCTTTGCTCCAAATGAACTTTTTTATTCTGTTCCGTTGAATTGCAGCGCAAAAAGTTCTTGGTGAAATAGCATTTAACTTTGAGTTAAAAAAGCTTTACTCATTTTGCATGGACTTTCGCGAAGACAAAAGATAGGTTGCATCAAATATGTGGAGATTAATGCTTGTGATATGTTTGTTCTGTCTAGATTTGACAACGCCTTACTTTGCTCAAAATATAGCGATATAGCCTTTACATTACACAAACAGATTTAGCTACAAGATATTCAAAATACACATAACACCAACTGACAAATCACTATGCAAACTATGTTATATATAAGAAGTGTTTCTTTTAAGTGTTAAAATGGATGTCTATTCCTCAGTTTGTATCTAATAGAGGCTTTAACACCTTCTGTTTATGTCTTTGAAGTCATTAGATGAGTATCAAACGTGGTTTCCAGGGGGAAAAATCCATTAGTCTTTCAGGAAGACAGTGAATAACATGTTAGGCTGACGTGTAAGATGAATGAATACAAAATATTTTACATTGTTTGTTACGAACCTAAATCCTACACAAATTAAAATGATTGTATCTATTTTATTTTAGTCATTGCGTTGAAATGCAACACACATTCAGTATTTTCAGTATTGCTTCTGACCTTCTGGAATAATCATGCAGTTTTATAGTATTAAACCTACGATGGTGGAAAGTAGGTGCATACATTCTGGGTTTAGTTGTGCATTATTACATTGGGTTTTCTGTGTTATATTTGTCTGCATGCAGACGAAGGGAAAAAAGACTCACCACAACCCCTCTGTGTAAACATGTCAAATACTGTACATTCTCATTCTTGCTTTGACTTCCTCTTCTCTTGAGCTATATCCTGTTTTGAAGGTGAAGAGCTTTCTAGCATGATAAGATTAATCAGGGTGCACAGAATGCAGTGAGATATATATAAAAAAAATAACCAAGATAAGCAAATGGTTTAATAAAATGTTCAAAAACTGTGACATTTCTTAAATAATGGCATGGAAAAAGGAATTAATGGCAAGTTTCACAAACATATTCAGGATATTTTTAATAATACAAATCAGTGGCCAAGTAAGTGGTATACTTTTTTTCTGATTTTCAAGTGTCTAAATTATGCTACACAGCTGGCAACATTACTTCTGTTTGATGAAATTCTAGCACATTTTAAAAAACAACAAAGAAGCATTGAATGCTTTCGACAACTTATTAATGTGATAAAGTTAAAGAGGGCCCTATCCTATTTTTACCTCTAGCAAAGATATTAAGAAGTCACTGAAATTACCTGAAATTATTTAATTTGCATACATACATGTTCACTAAGCATCTGATTATCCCACTTTGACTTTGTACTGGTTAACTATACTGGTTGCATGTTACAAATAACAGACAAGCCAATCAACTACACTTAATCAGGTATTATTATTAAGTAATGGATTTACTGTCTTTGCACCAGGGTCTAAGCTTTAAAAAGTATCAGTACTTTGTGTTCAGTGAAGCCTTTCACTTCCTGAGGCCTGGGCTAAGCTACACGCCAGATCAGAAGTATTATGAATTATAATATTTCCTCTTTGCACTATGGGGACACTAGTTCATGTAATAAAATAAGTACAATTAATATATTTTTAGATTTTTCTTTTCTGATTAATTTTTAATTAATTGCTGTGATTAAAATTATTTGTACTTTAATAGATTATGTAATTTTCAGGAATTCATCTCAAAGCCAGTCTTTTAGCCTTTTTCCATTCTCACAGTCACGGATGACTCTCTTCCATGAACCCAAAGGTGAGCGAAGATACTAATATGGGATCTGCACATTTTTTGGTAGTTTAAGAAGGTACTGTTAAGTCATATACTGTGCACCCCAATCATAATGAGCTGTTTGTTTTGCTTCCTTATTCTATCATCTTTTACTCTCAAAGTGATTGACTTCCCAAATCTTCTTCCTCCATCTAATTAAAGTCAAGGGCCATAAGCTTCTGCACATTTATAAAGAAGTTGCATTTCTTCATGCTTGCTTTGTACTGCATGCTGGAGCATATTTTTATCTCCAGCATCTTATTTCTCAGCTGGCTTCAGTTTGTTTAATGAAGACAGCACTAGTAGGCAGTCCTGTTTCCTTAAAATGACACCACTATGTTTTAAGTTCTATCTGTTGACACGATCAGCGTTCATTTGTACATCTAAGGAGTGAGTTTCTCCTTCATAGATACTTTTTATATAAACACTTGTATTTGTATCACAATTCTACAGGTGACATACTGTATGAGAAGTTCTGAACATTTTAAGATCGATTCAATATTGCATCAAGAATTGATGGTTTCCTACTTAACAAACAGAAGCTTTTTGAGGTTTCTTTTTACCTAGACGTATCTCCCAGAGGTAATAATTCTAATACTAAAGTGTGGGAAAAAAACAATGCCAAATCACACAGTGCATGATTACCATAATGGATTTATAATCAACACCAGAACAATTTCCTCACACTAGTAAAACTTCAATTCACCATGGATTGTTAACCAGACTAAGGGGTTGAATGTGTAATTTATTATACTACAGCTTGTTATTTATTCATTTGGTGTAAACGGGTTACTTTAAACTGCCTGTGGAGAGGACATAATGTACTGCCTCACAACAGGGAAAAAAACAGCATAAAGAAATATAAAGATTTATTTTAAAAGTAATTGCTTTATTTTATCATTTGTTGCATTTAAAAAATCAATGACATCATTTTGACCTCCTACATTTACATAAGTTGCCCTTTTGGGGATTTGACATACAGAAGTATGTCAAATCCATCCATTTATCCAATACAGGGGCAAGGGAGAGCCAGGTCCTGGTAAGCAATGGGCACGATGAAGGATACACTCTGGATGGGACAACAGTCCATCTCTGGGCACCCAGACACAAAGACGCACACACTTTCACCAGAGCCCATTTTCCTACAAGCCAATTAACATAACAGTATGATTTCAGACTGTGGAAGGAAACTGGAGCACCTGAAATCCATGCAAACACTGAGAAAATGTACAAACTCCAAAGAGACAGCACACCAGATCCAGAAATGATCTAAGGACCCCCTGCACCACAGTGCCACCCAAGTAAAATTACCTACTGTATATTATTCATTAATGGGAAGTGTTTATGAAATGCAGAGATCTGTAATTTATTATAAGTAAATAAAGAAGCTATATAAAAGAAAACAATAGCATTAAGTGAGAATTATCCTCACATGGTGCAAAATTGTGCATTTGAAATAAATATCCAATGTATACAGTAAACATTCACTCTAAAACACTGAAGTGCTTAAATCCCATAAACAGAGATAGCAACCACTTCCTTTCAAGTCATGCTGCTTAAAGTATTTTAATATATTAACTGACAACCTGACCCGTTTCATCCTCATTGAAACAGCAGTCTTTGAAATAGTTCAGATGGCGTTAAATTCCTCATTTTAAATGATAAAATTAACTAAATTCAGCATGTGCAGAGAAGTCTCTGACCTGAATTATGTACAATAGATGCGTAATTAAATAGTTATTTTCATTTTCCATATTTATACTTATGTATGTTTGCAATATAATGGTCAATAAAGCATATACTGTATAGAGAGAACATGGACATTTCTGGCATATTTTTTTCTAAAGATTAAGTGGAAATTGTAATGGCATAAACAATAAAAAGAGCACATACTGTACCATAAACAAAAAAACATTACTGTGATCAAACATTGACAGCTTTCTTCGTTAATAAGCTTAAGTATCCTATTCATTTATATATGTAGTTCTCTGGATGTGGAATGTAGTATTTATAATGAATGTACATAACATATTTGTAGTCATGGGAAAGTTTCCTTCTATGTGTAATATTAAAATAATGTGGAAATTTGCTAAGTTTACAGGCAAATACTGATTAATGGTGTATCCATTTTGTCATAGTTTGTTATGAGTGTCTGTCTGTAGGTGGCACAGCATAAGATACAGTATATTGTCTAATAGCCTATTTACCTGATCCCTGTCTTACAGATGTAATGGGAAAATGAAAGTATATGGTGTAATTATGTAATTCCAAAAATACATAAAATCCCTTTGTGGATGTCAGGTGGGTATTTGGTATGTTGTAGGAAACTAGACTGCATAAAACTAACAAATCCATTTCTTTTAACCATACACTCTGTGGAAAGTGGAAACATCAGCCTCTTTTGCTGTTTTCCTTTGGTAAACACATTCTCCTTTACCTCACATTTCAAGTCCTAACCCATATTTAAAGCTACTTATCTGCTTTTTAACTTACCCTAACCTCCACTGACAGTCATATCTCACAGTCAGACTATAAGAATTCTGCATGTATGAAACTGAGAACTGACCATCAGATATTTAATTTGGATTTCATATTAAGTTACAAAATATGAAGTGGACAGCAAAAACTCACCAATAAAACTGTTTATGCATTCACGGCTCTACAGGGAAGATTTCCCCATTCTCCAAAACGTTCATAAAGAAGCACAGCCCTGCTAAACTGCCTGTCCTAAATGACACATGCTGAATCAACATCCATTGCTCTGACACCGGTATTTGTGTGGAGAGGACAGGGTGATGCAATGTGTAACATGGTTTGCCTACTTATGTGTCATCTTGAATCCTTTATCAGGATCACTTTGTTTTGGGGGATTTTCATCTGCACTCCACCAAATCCGTTATACACAGCCCCGTTTCAAAATTCGGATCATAAGAGTTGTGCATTAGTCACTCTAGCTATAAATACTGTGAGGACAGTTGGAAACAGCTAACTTTGCTTTCCTTATTTCAGTTTGGTGGGTCACATTATATTTTTTCTGCCTTTTTTTACCATTATTCAGCAGGGCTATTTTTTCCCTGCCTGAATGTCTATTTGTGCTTTTACTGGAGAATTGGTTGTGTGGCTTTTTCAGTCTGGAGGGAGAAATCAAAGCAATTACATAGAGACAACAATTCATCCAGAACCTGATGTGTATTAATAAAAAGCTTGTAACCCATTGTACCATCAAAAGAAGCTCAGGAGACTTGGTGACAAGGATGAGACACTTAAATAAATTTGGTCTGGCCCTGCCTTCCATATCTCTTTGTTTCATGAGTGGCTTATTATACACATTTCCTAATCTCATCAGGCAATTTAATTACCATCTAGCTTCAGAACAGTTTCTTACAGTCATCTCATATGTGTTTAGATGTACTGCATCTCCTGACATGGTCTGCCACAGACCAGTTGCAGAATATACTGTAAAAAAGAAAATGCTCTGGGTTCACTATTATGTGGTCTATCAATGTTGTAATAGGGTACAACCTTGTATTTGAAAAACTGAAATCAGTTCTTAAATCAGTACTGAAAAACATAATCAACACAAAACACTTAGGAAGGAAGAATATGTAAGGCCATAACTTTTCCAGAAAGGCAAGATAAAATTATTACTCTGCTAAAAAGTGTTGGTAAGGAAAGAGCAGAGTAAAATTTAGATTTTAAAGGATACTCATTCTTTTTTGGAATATTGTTATCGACTCTGTCCTTTCTATTCTAGAGCAAATCACAAATCTAGGCAATGAAAATGCTTTCATATGCAATATTATTAAACCCTTTGGGTACCATGGCACAAAGCACCAAATTTAAAACAAGAAAAAAATGTATTTTCTGACAATTAAGTCAGGCTATAATATTTTAATGTAATAGTAGCACAGTGTCTAAGGATACCTTGGATACCATGAAGGAACCATAATTCTTTACATGCAGAATCTAAGAAGCCATGAACAGTTGGTATAAAAAGCTGGTTAAAACACAAAAAATATGAAATAAGATCAGTTCACTCTGAGTTGTTATGGCAACTATATCAGGCAGCAATTTCATTATCACTTTACCCAAACAACCATTTAATTCTGAGAGCTCAATAATCAATCATTTGGTTTTGTTAAACTGGGAACATTTCTCAGTCACATTTAACATCTAACTAATCAAGGCTACATCTTTAATATAATGATCACAATCACTAGCTTTGTGCTTCCATTCTTTGTTCAATTACTGTGTGAACCCACAATGGCAGAAAGTAATCTTATTGTGGTGGTATGGCGGGATATACTACTGTCACAGGGTATTCAGGTACTTCATTTTTTTCTACTTTCTTTTTATATTTATGAAAGTAAAAAAAAATCTGGTAGCACTACAATCCTTTACTGAAGCCTGATACAGAAAAGAACAAGGCTCTATCTGACCTGGTGCTGTTGCTCCTGGTGTAAAAATGACTAAGATAATACACCTGACTGCAAGAGAGGTAACTTTGACAACAGACATCCATGTCAGACATTGTCCCAGGGTTTATGTCCTTGAAAGAAAGAAAGTTTGGGCAACACTGTGCAAATAAGATTGATAAGAAATGCAATAATAATTTTTACCATTTCTGTAAACTGTACAGGCAGGTTTGTTGGACTGTCAGATACACATTAGAGTATAAACCACCGAAGATGACTTCCATCTACTTCAGTTTATATAGTCTTGTATCAGCTCATACAAGCTCTCATACTGAGAGATTCCTATTGTTCTCCGAAAACCACCAATCTCTAAAATTTCCATGTCTGCCACCTATACAATTGCTAATGTTCAAAAACAAGGAATGTTAATTTTTAGCCATATTATTATGGCTAATCCATTATTTTCAACAGCCTCATAATCCATACAGTATTACAGTGCGAATAATGCTTCTTAGTATTTCTTTGAAATTTGTCATTAAAAAAATATCTGTATACCTCCAGTCCTTGAGGATATCAGGGTTTAAAAGTTCCTTTTCTATCTCTGTCCACATATTTTCCTTAATCAGTAACTAATTAATTGATCATTTGATCTCTAAGACCTCCAGAAGTGTGGAACTTAAGGACTAGAGCTGTCCAACATGAATCCACCTGCCTAGCAGAGTGGTTCTACATGAAATAGCTCACTTTAATGCAGGAAGATATAATTTGTGCTTTTGGACGTGATATTTTGCCAGCAAGACATGGTTCTATGATTAAATGGCAGTACTGCAATAGTTTCCAAATGTAACGACATTAGCCTAACATGACACCAAATATTGAGAAAAGCTGAGCGCAGTAATGAACATTTGTAATCTACCAGATAAATTCCTTCAGCAGGAAGGGAAGCTGTATTTACTAAACTGATTAAGAAACATGACAGTGGATGTGCTTTGCTTTCAGAGGCTGATGAAAGAAGAAGAGGCCCCTTCTCAGTGTCCCTGGGTATGTGCAGCTGCTTGACAACAATGATCTATTTTCATCCCTCTTGTTAACACTGTCTTTATAAAGCTGTCACAAGTGTTTTCACTCCTATTATGATCCTCTACTGGGGACTATGAAGAGGTCTTTCTCTCCAAGCCCGTTAGAAGTACCTCTCCACAATATAAAGTACCAAATAATTGCCTCATTTAGGTATGTTAGTCTGGTGGGGGAGAACTTTAGATCAACCTGTGTAATTTCACAACCATGCTTAAAAGGTCAGCTAAATGCAATGCTTGTGAAAGTCCCTACAGAGCTCTTTATAAACTGTGATATAGAGTAGTAGAGATGGGAAAGAATTTATGAGGAAAACCCCTCTTGTTGGCCAGGTGTCTAACAGATCCGAATGTTGTCTCGAGGGGCTGACAAAACTCTCACTGATAGGATATGGAAAAACAGGGTGAAACACGTGGCAACATGGCTGTTCTTGTGTCTCTAAAGATGTCTGTCAGCAGTTTTGTTTTTCCTTGGTAAGATGAAAGTTTAAAGCGACAAGCCCAGTCCTATAAAAAGTTCTCTGGTTCAACACTTGGGCTGTTACCACACTTGTTAAAGAAACAGAGCTGAGCTGGTTTAAGTGATATTTTATGCAGCTTTGGCCTCTAGGCTTTGTCAAAATGTTTTCGCTGCTGCACATATTTCATATTTATACATTTAAAGGCATTCCTTAATGGTGCTTTTGACAACTCTTTCAGGAACTATTATTAAGCTGGGAAAGAAGAATGTACTTCAGCAGTTGTAACAGCAATTGACACTCACTAAGTTTGGGTGGAGCCACAGTTTCATTTCTCATTTTAGTAATTGACCCCTTGACTGCACACTTCATTCTCAAAGAGAGCTGCTGCAGGATCAGGCTGCCTAACTCACTGCTGATGTTTTTACTAGCTACTACAATGTTCTATCAACTACAGTAGTCAAGGCTGGGACTGAACATCAGAAACCACCGCTGTTCAGAGTACTGTACGTGCTCTGACTGATATACAGCAGCCCATTTAAAAAATCTCCATTGTTATATCTCTCAGAATTTCATATTGTGTCATAAACAATATTTTAAAAGATTTGTGGCTCCTCTCAAAGCAATCTGTAACATAAGGGTCCTGAGAAACAAAATGTTGGGCTGAGTGGAAATCCATGCTAGGATTAGTTTCCACGTCCATTGCCAGGACCTTATGTAGCAAAACACGCACCTGGATGAGCACCTGCTTATCTGCGTGCACGTAATCAGTCTCCTTTTGAGAGTGGGCTTACTTTTTTGGAGCTGCCATACATTGAAAAATATGACAAGGTTATTCTCCATGGGCCACAAGGCATATGTTCAGAGTGCTTTACTATGAAAACCAAAATCAATTTGTTTGAAACTCAAAATGAAAAATAGATCTGCATTTGATTTATTTTCTTAGCACTTCGAATCCTTCCCCAGCATATCAAAAAACAACAAAATAAAGTAAACAAACAAAAAACTTAAATTGAACCCTCATTGAAACTACAGTACCACTAAACTAATTTCCAGAGTTTGTCCTGCTTTGCACCTGTTGCTTGTTCCCCTAGGACCCTGACTTGGAAGAAGCTTTAAGAAAAAGGATGACTGCATCTGACAGGTCTACAAGGACTAAGTTATGGTTTTCAAGTAATTGTTCTATATTCTTTATTTAAACAGAAAAGGCTTTTGAGAACAAATCCTGATTGAAAACAGTGACTCAGAGACCCATTTATAAGGCAGTGTTATTTACTAGAGCAATCTGAGTGCAGTAAAATGCATTCATACAACAGCAGAGTCCCAGACTGGAATCTGAACCCACCACTCTGCAGTCTGGTATCCAGAGGCCTAACAGCTACTGCAGACACTGCTGTCAATAATTAAGATGCACGCAGTGAAAATCATTATAATTATACAGCTGTGCTGATGTATAATTATCTTTGTCAAAACCTAGTAAATACTGTATAATAGAACGCAAAAATACGTCTGTATACCATATAAAACTACACTGATTCCCTGCTGAATCTATTGAGAAATACAAGAGTGCAATATGAAATAACATTATATATGTGAATATATGAGAAGTACAGTATGCAAGAATATACAAGTATTTATTTTACCTACTGTATATGTAATTTGAGTTTGATTGTATAGCTGTGTAATACGAAACAAATATGAAACAAAGAAGAAAACAGAAACAGAAAAAACAATGAAAGAAATGCAAAATTCCATTTTCTCACCACTTTATCCAATACAGGATCACCGGGGAGCTGGAGCCTATCCTGGCATGCAATGGGCACAAGGCAGGGTATATGCTACACCTTGGACAGGACGCCAGTCTATCACAGAACATGCACAGACACAGATATGCACACACTCACGACAGGGCCAGTTTGCCAGAAGCCAATTAACCTGCCAGCATGTCTTTGGACTCTGGGAGGAAAACCTGGAGGAAACCCACGCAAACATGAAGAGAACACAGACAGCACCTCAGCAGCTGAATCCAGGATCCCAAAGCTGCAAGACAACTGCACTTCTCCCGCTGAAAGAAATCAGTGATATTCATTCTAAAAATCTAACTGCCAGCACGTATGCTTGAAAACACTGTAAAAAAGTTAAAGATGCAAATTTCTCAAAGAATAACTGAAGAAGAGCTCACAAGTACCTTTTGAGGATCTCTTCATTCTACCTTGTACTGAGAGTTCAGCAAACCTGTTGCATTAGGTGAATAATAAATGTGTCACTCCAATTTGTTAGTCCACTTTCACTTTATAATTTTCCATGTACATGTTTATAATATTTAATTACAGACAGAAATGTGTCATTATTATTAATTGAATGAATAATCAACATTATAAACATGAGGGTAATCCATGTGGATACAAATATCAACTCTGTTATCAGTCATTAATTAATTTACTTTCAATGATTAAATAAACAAATGGTGATATTTACTGTTTGAAGCTCAGCGAGTGAGTAATAAATAGAAAATATTTGGTTGGGCTAATGCATGGAGTAAGTTATGTGTTTTAGGTCAGGCAGATTACAGAGTGAAAAGTATATTTAAGTTAGAACAAGAGGAGTGAGTAGGACCTGTGCTAATGAAGACAGAGACAGAGGTCCAACTATGAGAAAGATAGAGCAGTCTAGTTTAGTTTGTTAGTCATTAATATCCATAAAACCAGAGTTTTTTCCCTGGGTGTGCAGTATTAAGAGGATTTAAAAAACAAGAATCCTGCAGTCTGTGATGCTCCCCTTTGTAGCTGAAGCCCAGTAAATGTTGGTCTCAAAGGGGCCTGACTCTGTTTTAAAGTGTGTGTGAAGGGTGGAGGGGCCCAACAATTTATGTTACAGGGTGCACAGATAATGTGGTCTAGCACACACCCCCATCTGAGAAACGACTGGGTTGGACTGGCTGAGACGGCAGCCACTTTCTTTATGCCAAGTCACTGAAAAATTAAAACAATAACAACGCCCTCAATTCCAAATAATTTACCACCACAATTCAGTATATATTATTATCATCAACATTAAGACATTTTTTGGCAAATGGATGTGCTGTGGCTGGTTTAATTCTGGTACTAGCACCAATTACACCCACTGAGGCATTGACGCTGCTTACTGGAGCATCTCCTACAGTATGTGTAGTCCTCTTCTCAAAAAAACAACTAACAGCTTGTGTGAGGCAACCTTTATAAATATAGCTTTAGCTACATTGTGATTGTTATTATAAACACAACATGAATAGAATCATTTGCAACCAGTAGTTAAGGTTTGTTTTGTCGGTTAAGATAATTTTGCAGCTTCTTTGTTGTTTTTTAATATTTAATTATTTAATATTCTTTTGTTCATACAGTATATGGCAGTATGGTGATGCCTTGGTTAGCATTGCTGCCTCAGAGCACTGGGGCCCTGGATTCAATTCTGGACCTGGGGTGGTATCTGCCTGGAGTCTGTACGTTCTCCCTGTGTTCGTGTGGGATTCCTTCAGGAGCTCTGATTTTCTCCCACAGTCCGAAAGGCATACTGGTAGGTTCATTGGCTTCTGGAAAAATCATCCCAGGTGCCTGTGTACAGGTCTGTGTCTGTCTGTGCCCTGGGACTGACTGGCTTCCAGTCTGGGGTGTGCCCTGCCTCGTGCTCATTGCTTTCTGAGATAGTTTCCCAGTGAACCTGAATTGAGTCCCTTTTAGCAGTTAGAAAATGGATAGACATTAATACATTTTAAAATATTGTTTTAAAGGTTATTTTAATGTTTAACATAATATTTCATGTTTTCTCTTGTAATGAGGCAATATATTGTAATAATAAAAAACAACTTTGGAAGTTAATGTGTAATATTTACTATAATAGTGAATGGAAAGAATACTGTATGTGTGTAATGCACACGAAGGGAATTTGCCCCTCCTAAATTTAAAGTGTGTGAGCATTTCCCCCCTTTGCACTATGTGTTAGGCAGCTGCTCTGCGGCTAGGCATCCATTTGTACACATGGGTATATTGATTCAGCAGTAGCTGAATCAGAACTGAATGGGTGCCCAAATCATTCCTGTTATTTATATGTCCTAACTTGTATTCTGCACTGTCCTCCATAACATTGTGAAGATAAACTTTTTTAAAGATCAAATACTTTATTTTAATTTTAAGCTTTGATGGCTTGCATTTGTTAGAAGTCGCCTCCACTCTTTTAAAAAATGTCCAATCCATAAATGTATTTATACCAGTATCACAAAACAGCAGAATGCCAGCTATAACCCTTGACAAAATTAATATTTACATTCACAAAATGCAGGGATATGTACTTTATATGAGAATTTTGTGTCATGTAAATTTGTTTTATTTAACCACATGTCAAATATCAATGAAATAAAAAGACAGAAACTAACTTGAAATATGTTAAAAGAACTAAAACAACAGGATGAAAACATAACAACGCTGCAATATCTGTTATTTGCATGTGTGGCTTTTTGTCTTGTGACGCACAAGCAGTCTTGAGCAACTGGGAAGCACATATGTAGTCATCAGTAGTCGAATTTCACAAGAGAAGGTAATTCATGTTTAAGTATGTACTTTGAGGTCACAGGGCTTTCTCAATCTTTTTTCCTTCTTATACAGCTTTTTTTTTTTCCCACTGATTCAGTATTTTAGGGTGCCAATGGAAAATAGTGTGCTCTATCGGTTAATGTATACAAGTCACGCTCAGATTTGAATGTCAATACAATCACCTGATCTATGTCATCACATGTTATCACAAGAGATAAAGTACGACTTAGGATAAAATGGACTAGTAGAAGAGTGAAAAAGATATTTGGCCTACATTTATGGAAGCTCTTAATAGCTCTTAATAGGTGATCAATAGATAATTCTGTCCAATGGAAATTAACTCAAATTTGTATTATTGCCCTCTGGTTGTATTTCATAGTCCTATCAAAACTGATGAATACGTCTTGTCACACTAATCAAATATTGCTGGCATACAAAATGTACTATCAGCCAGACATAATTACAGTAATCAAATTTCCTTGAAATCCTAGATGTTGTTTTCAGGTTATTTTATTGCAAGATTATCCCATTATACTATGTAATAAAGTTTTATACTGTGCTGACTTATGACAAATGATACGTCACTACAGTCCCAAATGTAACTTGAAGGAACAAAGATTAAGGTCTTTTTTCTCCTAAAACAAAGGCCTTTTACAGTGCTAGTCATGCTAGTACTGAAATCAAAGGACAGTGAAATAAATGAAGCGAAAAGAACCTCTAGCTCTGCAGAACCTGGGAAGGATCCCACACTGGAATGCCAGGCCAGCGCTGTTTGTGTTTCCAGACGTTTCAGGAATTTCCCACTACAGCTGGGCTTGGAAGAACCTTGAGGTGAACAGCTCTCCCGAATGAAAGCTGTTGTTGTGCTAGAGCTGTGCTGCACTGTACTTAGTCAGCACTTGCACGGGCTTTTATCAAGCCAAGTTTCCATTCACAAACAATAATTCTACTCATACTGCCACAGTGCTTATTCAGGGGACCTTCCCTGTATAAGAGCAGGAAAAATAAATCAAGGTGAGGTGAGCTCAGTGAAATGAAATACATTTTCTTTTCCAAAAGGATCTTATTTTTATGTCCCCAAAATACATTTTTAAGTTGTCCGTTTTTTGTCACAGATAGGCTGCAGTTTTAGAAGGATTTTGAATGACCGTGGCCCTTTTATTACAATTCTGTTCCGTTTTGTTTTTTGTGGCACTCTCTGGACTAGCTTTAGAGTCAGAGTCATACTTTTGCGTTCATGTCATCTGAAAAGACTTCTGTTTCACAGACCTGAGTTAAAATGAACTAGGCTTTCTGGTTATCTCACGGGGCAAATTAGTATAGACAAGTCAAGGCTTTTAAATAAGTCTAATCTGTGCTAAAAGAAGAGTAAAAAGTGAAAACATACTTTAATCCATTGATCTATCCATTATCAGAAAGCCACTTATTCCTGGCAGTGGACACAGCAACCCATAGCCTAACCGTTGAAGCACAGGGTGCAAGACAGGGCTTTATCCTGGGCATGACACCAGTCCAACATATGGGACACACACGCAAGCAGGGATAACAATTAAAGTCTTTAGAAAGTGCGAAGAAACATAAGCCCCTTGCAAAATTCCATATGAACACGAGGAGTACAAAAAAAACTTTAATTCACACAAAATTAGAGTCATCTTGATGCATTTTAAAATATCTAGATATAGCTTGAGATGTTGAAGATAAAAGTTGACTTGTTCAAGAATTTGGCAATCCTCTGACTCTCATTTTATCTCGTGCTTTTAATGTTTAATGTTGAAGTCACTACCTGAAAGACAATCTGTGTACTATGAAGACTGTGTAAAGGAACATTTTGCCCCTGGTAGCTATTTACCAAAGAAGAATTACATTATCTAAATAAGTCATTGGTTCTCAGTCATCGTCCTGGAGTTACCCTGCGTAAGCTGGTTTTTGTTCCAAATGAGCCCTTAATCACCACTGCTAATTAGTGCCTATAACTGATCTGCTTGCTGGTTAAGAAGTATTTTTGCACTCAGTTATTGGTTTCAAAGGTACCCTAATTAAAGTCTATTATTTATAAGAACTTTAACACACACACTTACAGTATATGCAATCTCTCTTCAGCTTGCTGATATGGAATTTACTCCTTTATTTCTGATTAAACAGCTCTTAATAAGTGATCAATTGATGATGAACACAAGAGGGAATGACACAGTATCAGAGAATTCACACAGTGAGTCAGTTTTTCCGTCTGATGAAGTCCAATTGTGAATGTGAATAAATACACTCACCCAATTTATCCCTAAACAACATAAGCTACTGATTACTTCAGCAGTATTGAGCGGTGATGTCTCTGGATATTATTCAATTGATGAGGGTTTTAAGTATATTCAATATATCTCTGAATTTGGTTAAGTAGTTCATAAGACATTACCTGCAAAACATCTAATATTTTAATAATTTATTTTATACAAAATGATATACATTTGTACCCATTTGCACCACTGAGCTTTTTACTGAAACAATGAGTTAATGTGAGGTACAGTACCTTGTTCAAGGGTACAACAGCAGTGATCCTGCAAACCATTGGAAATTGAATTAGCTTTAACTCAGAATTGTTACTACAGACCCCTATTAGACCCTACATTCCGCTTCAATTGTCTTGGTTTGCAACTAACAGACTCGGTTCTGTGTTCAGTGTTAGGATTAAGCCATTACACCATATTCAGTCTGAAGTGAGTATGCTAAACCAACTCTACTAATGGGAAACTAGGGCACATAGTGAAGAGGTCACAGTGTTTACAGGAGGGTCAATTTAGAGTAGCCAATCAGACCTGTATGACTTTGGGAGGTGGGAGGAAAAGTGCAGCACCTGGAGAAAAACTCTGTCAGTATTAAGGGAACATGCAAACTCCAAACAGGCAGATTCCGTAGGCAATAACTGAATCCAAGACCCTGTAGCTGTGAGGCAGGACTGCTAACCACTGTGCCTCTCTAATACCTGATATTAAACAATCTCTTTGAACTCTCACTTGCACTCATTTGATTGCTTCTACTGGTTGAGCTGTGCGCCTTTTATCCAACATGTTTAAGATAAGCACTTCTGATTTATTGTGGAAGTGTAAACCTATTAACATGTTGTTGTTTTTTTAAAACAAAGCCAGTTCAGAAAGGTTCAGAGTGACTCCGGGTCCAAATCAATCAACATAAAGGGGGATAAAAGGCCTTGTTTGCTTGAAATTGTTTTCAGTGCAATCAATTATCCATTTTTCTCTTCCCTTTTATATTTTCATATTGCCAATAACATTTCCATTATTAAGCTGAACCTTCCAATGGGAACCGGCTGACCTTCCCTCTTGACTTTTCCGTTTCATATGGAGCTCATCTCTGTGGAGCAGGAGGGCAGAGGCGGGAACATCAGTCTGCTAATAAACAAGGGCTTTCCTTCCTGAATGCTGTCGGCCAAGTCCCAAGACACACACAGACTCCAGCTGAAACAGGTAATGACAATGGCCTCAGAGGAGGCCAGCACTACCCACCCACCTCCACAGCCCTGAATCATGGACTAACTTTGAACCTTTCTCAGCAGACACAGGGGCCAGGTTACACTTTTCGCACTCTTTCTGAGCAACCACAGAAGATACAGTGCTTGAAATGTATTCACCCCCTTTCAAAGATGTTCCTTTTGTTGAATAAAGTGAATATTTTCACTCAGAAAAAAACAATCAAAACTTCGGGGTAAATTATTCCTGCAAGGCAGTGTATTTGTGCAGTATTAATAGGACAGACATGAAAGAAAATCAACTGTGATAAGAAAATAAGGGATGTTAGATTAGGTGTGCCCAGGAAAACAACTTTGAATTTATGCTCGTAAGCCTGTAGGTGTCTGGCATTTAAAACAGCATTAATAGCTTTGGTTAGAGACTAACATACAAGAGGGGCACATCAGTTCAGCACTACTAGACCTTTTGTGAGACCTAGTGCTTTTTAAACACTCGCGACAGATCTTTAATATAACTGTACATACAAGAAAAGGAAAGTCAAAGCTACAAATGACGGAGAAGTCATTACAATTTCTCAACTTTTTCTTGTGTACTGCTAAAAATGGCCCCACAGTGCTGGAATATTTTTACACATTAGATTTATCTACTTTTCTTTAGTACTCACAAAGTGAGTATCTCACGTGAAAGACATGATGTGTTAACTCTGGAGAGAAAATATAAAAAAAATGCTAAACCATTCTGGATTAAAATACCATTTCGTAAAATACAAATACAAAAAAAATGTATCAGGTGTCATTATTCCAAGTTATTATAGGTTGATGTCTAGTTTATGTCAATTTAGCCCAAATATGTTAAAAATGTAAATTAGGAACATGTAAAGGTTTATTCTTTGTTGAAAAGAAAAGAGACACAATGTTTTGGCGTGGAGCCTTTTTCTCTCCACAGAAGAAATGTTGTGTCTCTTCTTTTCAGCATGAAATAAACCTTTACCTGTGTCTTTGCAGCCTACAGGTGCTGATGCAGCTACCTACTTGAAAATGTAAATTAGCTGCATTAAAAGTCTAATTGATTAAAAATGTTTGTTCAATTTAAATGTAAATAATGTGTGCCTCAAAGATGTTAGGACATTGTGTATCATTCTGCTAGTACAGATATAAACATCACTTGCTTCTAAAAAGTTAAATAAGGCATCATGACGTATGACTGTAATTCAGATACATATAATACAACATAATATTTGATAAAACAACAACAATTTGTGATAAAAGAAGTGGAAAGAAGTTAAAAGAAATAACACGTGGTTTCTTTTCCTGTGCATTGGTTTCAAAGGCTGTCTCTGTATGGGTAGCTAGTTAGTTTTTACTGCAGGTTCAAATATTTCTTCTTGGTGTGGTGAATATTGTGCTTAATACTCAAATCTCAGTCTGACCAGTGCACTTTACTTTTACCTCATCCCAAACTGCTATGCAAAAGTAATGATGGTGAATGAAGATCACAGAATAGGTATATTTGCAAAGAGAGCCATACAGATGGGTGAAGAACTGTTCTTTGACTACAGGTACAGCCAAACAGATGCTCTCAAGTATGCTGGTATTGAAACAAAATGGATATTCTATGAACCAATCTACCTCCTCCTCAGCCAATGCCTAACGTTTCTCAGGAATTTTTAGTACACAGTACATTTTAAAGGATGTTTGATACATGTAGAGCTTGTAGGGTTAAATAAATGGTGGTTCTGATAGTAATTTATACATTTTCGATGACCCCCTCCCCCCCTTAAACATCTTCAAGTTTTTTTTCTTTTTATTTTTTTATTATTTACTGATCAGAAATGTATTCCTTGTAAGTGTCACTGTAGCGCAGACCTTAGCCTGGATGCATAATGCACGAGATGGGCCTATACCCCGGACAGGGTGCAGAGTACACACATGTATGCACATGCCTATGCAAACCTCAAAGAAATCACCTGAGCAAAAGGAGAAACTGAGACAAATAATGGCTTCTAAAAACTCAAGTGAAAACTGTCAAGTAGAGTGACAGCAGTTTTATCAATTGAAAAGTGTAAATAGCAGTATTTCGTGTAAGAATAAAAAATGTATAATACTTTATATTATAAACTGGTCACATATGACCAGTTAACCTAGTCGGCAAATCTTTGGAAGGCAGGAGGGTATTGGTGAAGCGTGAAATTTACTGTTACTTTACTCAAGCTAAAAATGCTTCTGGATCAAATACAAAAGTGTATCTTGAAAGGGCTTTAATATCTTTTATTTTTAAAATACAAATCAAAATACCTGAGACTCCTAACATTTCTGGGCAAAGAATTCCAAGTGGAAAAAAAATGGTGATGTTAAGGTATCTTTTTCATAACCATGCCATTTTGTCACAAAAAAAAAGGAGCATTGTAGTATAAAGTTTGAATTTCTCTTACCATCAGAAGCTAGAGTTATGCTGTATGGTACATTATTTACCGGTTTTCTATAAAATTTTAAATACACAATACTGAATTTATCTCCAGTAATGGGGATATGCATTGCAGGTTGCCCATTAAATTAAGGGAGCACAAATTAGAAGTTCTTTTGCAAATATTTAGAAGGCAGTAGAGAGAAAAGAATGTAGCAGTCAGCTCTTTAATCTGTTTACGTTTCATAAATAGAGCAGCTTTTTGCCTTAACTGTAACTGCTCACAGGAAATTAAGGGAGCAGCTATAAGATATGCCACATCAGAACAAGTGCAACTTGTAATTTTTGCTCAAAATCTTTGGTCAGGGCTGATGCCTCTATATAAATAAAAGTAAAGGTATTTGCATCAAATCAAGCAAGACACGTACCACTGTTTAAAACAGTAGTTCTTGAGTTTGTGAAATCTGCTGTGAAATTCAGGTTTATCATCATAATTAATGCTGCTAGTTTTCTATTGGATGTGAGATCAGAAATTGTCAGGGTAACCTTGAAGCTGGGAGGTGATAACACAAAAAAGTTCGCTGCTGAAAGGATAGGGATGACTCACAGAGCTGTTTACAGGTTGTGTAAAAGGAACCAGGAGACTGGACAGTACACTAGTACACTGGAATGCTTTAAATGGTTATTCATACATGACTACCTGTTGATGGATCTGATGTCACAGTGATCTTGCTCTTAAGAAACAGATTACTGTTCGTGCCTGACCAATTGCCTTTCTAACAAATTGTTTATCCTGTCGTCGGAATCTCCAGACACACGAAACATTTCAATTATGAACTGATCTATAAGGTTGTCAGATCTTCATCCAGGTTTTTTTTTAAAGAAGCCAGGACAGCATGTTCGACCATTTGGTTGGGTGGCATGTTCAATACTCCTACAACCCTTTGGGTAAAGATGTGTCTCCTGTTTTTGGTATGAAATGCATAAGTTTACTGGATTGATTTTGTATATGCCTTGAGGGGTTATTTTGAATATTTGTATCAGGTCCCACAGAATTTTGTCTGCTCAAGACAAAAATGGTTTAATTTTTTCAGCCTGTCAGTGTCGGGCACTCACTTAAGCCCCAGATGGTATCTACTCTTATCTGGACTGATTCCCGAGAAACTATATCTTTCTATAATGTAATGACCAAAACTGTACACAGTATTCGATATTTAAATTCAATGTCTTAAACTATATATCCTAACATTTATTTACTCTTTTTGTTCCTTCCCCACATTGTCTAGAAGATGTCTACATCAAACATCAAGTCAGGTGTTTGCCCAGTCTTAAAGTTTATCTAAATCTTACTGAATTTCATTTGCTGCTTCTAAAATGTTTACCATTCCACCAAATCTATGTATTCCAGAATTTAGATCATTTATATAAATTAGGAAGAGCAGTGATCTTAGTACAGGTCCCAAAGGTATTGCACTTATTACCTCACCCCAATCTGAGCATTCACCCCTTATGTTTACTACCGTTTTTCTGTGTATTTATTAATCCTCATTCCAAAGATTTGTATTTCCATGAATGCCTATTTCCTGTGATTTAAGAAATTTACGTTTACCATGACATAATATGTACTCTGTGTTTATCCATTACTGTCCTTTCTCGTTGAAAGACCTCTAACATACTGGTTGGAAAAGACCTGCCTTTCCTAAATCCATGTTGACTATTCCCCTGGAGCTGTTTTTCATACAGTTGATCCTCAAATTTAGTTCTAAGAGTTGTTCATATAACCTTGCATATAGAAGCTAGACCTACTGGTTTATTAACACAGAATTGTGTCTTTCTGCTGCCTGAGGCGTGTTGTTAATGTGTTTCATAGTGAACACCTGAATAACGTACTGTATGTCATTGTACACTAAAAAACAACAGGATCCAGTTAAAGTTTCATAAACTCAATTTAATTTAATTGTTTTGTTGAGCCATTTGGGTTACTGTCTTATGGCTTTTGATTCACTTGTTCTTGGGATAGATTTGTTCTAGCAGAATCTGAAACTTGCTATCCATTATTAACTGATTCAATATCTACCTTAACCCATTCTGTTTCTCTCTTTCTCGGATTTTACTTTGGATGCAAGTTGTAAAGTTTAAAGATATATTTGAATGCACACCATTTTATGTTGGTAAAAACTAAAGAGAATAAACTGAAAATGTTGATTGAACAAGTACTCAGACTTGTACTCAGACTTGTGGAAATACCTTGGCACATTGGCATGGTGCAATTTTTGCCAATTAGTCTAGGCAGATTTGTTCAAGATCATTCAAGTTGCTTGGGCTTTGCTTAAGGACACCAGTTTTCAGGTCTTTAAACAGATTTTCAATAAGATCCAAATCAAGACTCTGACTGGGCCATCCAAGGACATTAACTTTCTTATTCCTAAGTCACTCTACTGTAGCTTTGGCCTTATTTGCATTATTGTCTTGCTAGAAGGTGAATTTTTGTCCCGTTTTTTTTCTGACACAGATTTTCCACTATGATTGCCAGTACTTTGCTCCACCTTTGTTTCCATTATTCTTGACAAGCTTGCCAGTTCCTGGTGAAGAGAAGCAACACTATAACATAGTGACTATGTTGACTAAGCAATGAACTATGTTGATTCTTGGCCAGATGTAACATTTTGGAAATAAAGCAAAAAGTTCAAGTTTTGTCTTGTTTGTCCAAATAAATGTTTGTCACATATATGAAGTATCACTAAGATGCTGTGTTGTACATGCAAAATTCAATTTTGTTTTTAGTTCCATACAGGTATGCCTTCTTGTATGTCCAGTGACTGGGATGTTGTTGATTCATGGACACTTTCTCCCATCTCAGCCACTGAACTCTTTCAAAGTGCCCCTCTCCTCATGGTTGCATCCATAATAAGTTTTCTCCCTTTCTGGTTGCTCAGTTTGGAGGGACTGATCTAGGCAGTGTCTGGGTGCCCTCCATTTCTTAATATCTTTTAATGTGTTAAATCCTTCTCTTTATCGGTGCCTATATATAAATAAAATATTCCTGAGGTGTTTTGAAAGTTCCTTGGTTGTGGACCTTGGTTGAATACTTGAATTTCTGATGGAAACTCACTACTCTGACCTTACAGAGATGGGTACATTTGTTCTAAAATCATGTGAACCACTATTATTACGCACAGACAGAGGCCATTCAACTCATTGTGTGGCTCGTTAAGGTAGTTTTGTGCACCAAAATTCATTTTAATCTGCCACAGAAAAATGGTTTGAATACTTATTCCATCATGACTTTTTCCAAATTATTTATTTCTGTTTTTTTTTGCTTTGAATGAATAGGTTGTGCGTAAAAGAAATATGAATTGATTTTTCAAAGTGTTATAACTGGAAGCTTTTTAGCAACAAAACGTGAAAACTGTACAAGGGTTTAAAGACTTTTTCAAGTCATTTTATATGACAACTGAGGTATATCTGAGATGTAAGTTGAGATATACACTTTGGATGTGCTTCACAATGAAAAGATTAAAAAACCTGGATAAAATTAATTTTGTCACTTTGTGGTGGATTTGGAAATATTTCAAGGATTATTGTACCTAATAATTCTAATACAGCATATATAGGGAAACTTTTACTTGATTCCTGTTATTGTTGCCTCTCATTGAACTGTGAATTATGTGTTTATGTTACTATCCTTGAAGAAATATTAACATCTCTACTTCCTGCAAGATTTCTACTGGATCACTGTCACTGTCACACTGGGGAGCTGTAAATCCTTTTTGTATAGTATGTGTTATTGTTCTCAATCACATTTACTCTCAACAGTACTAGTTTCACTAACCCTCCTCAGAATCCTACAAACAGCATTGGGTGAAACATGAAGTCTGGCTGCAATTTGTTATTTGGTCATACAGTAGCTTATACAGTATCAATTAAAACTTTGATATTCGATGTGCTTGTCATGTGAGATTACTTTCAGAGGAGCTAATCATTTTCATAACATTCAAAATTCAACAAAACCAACACTGCCTCTATATCCTTGAGTTGATACGTCACTTTTTGATGGGTCATCTGTGCTGTCTGAATGGTGTTGTCATTTAATCCACACATCAGAAAACTGCTAATTTCTGATAAGGGAAGCTTTAAGACTATGCCATGGATGGGAAGGCATCATGTCTATCAAAAATAACTAATTTAGTTTATTGTGATTTTTTTTTAAATGCAGTTTTGGCCTACTTCATATTAATTGATATAAGTGCTCATTTTTATTACTATGGAAATATGCAAAAACTGTTGTGAAGGAAGATGCAAGGCTGGGAGAGATTTGTTTCACTTGAGATCTTTCAACATTAAGCTCAGTAGTTTTACAATGAAAGGGTCTGTTTTTCTACTTCATAGCCATGAAGTAGCCAGTGCAATTCATAATACATACTGAGTGAATTGTGTTTCCTCTAATGCTTGTTATATCCATATGCGAACGTGTTTCTGAATTCAACTGTTATGGTGAGCTGAAAATTGGATTCTTCTTGTCTTTTATCATTAATTTTTTATTTGTGTTCACATGGGGCATAATCAAAATATTTCAGCCGGGACAGATGTGTGAGCATATCAGAAAGAATTTAGTGTACTCTTACAGCAGCTTTGCAGTATCTATAAATAGCTTGCTTGTTTATAAATGTGCTATTTCACCATTTCAAATGAAACATTATGTCATCTCTACATGCATAACAAGGGTGCTACTGTAGGTCAGTAATTAAAAGCAGGTTAATAGCTCTCCTGATTCATTGATGTGTTTGTAGAGTAATTATGTTTATTTTTGCAGGAAACAGAAATTATTTGATTTTTTATGTAAAAAAGATGCAATAAAATATTGCCTACTCAAAATGTTAATTGAATAGTTCTTCAATGTTGAAATGCTGGAAAGTTTAAAATATAATTGATGCAGTTTCTCACAAAAGCTTTATTCATTGTACTATTTCCCAGAGGTCATACTGGGTTGTTATGCTCCACTATGGCTTAGGTTTAAATGCTATTATATTCAGCTTCAAATAAAGTTAAACAGCTAACTATTGCCTAAGCCAGAGACACTGTATATTGGAAGGTCAAATATGCAGGCATTGTATTTTATAAATACAATACAATGGATAAGGTTGTAAAACTCACCACAGTTTAAAAATGAATTTAATGAGATTTTGAACTTTAAAATTGTGAAGAACTTCAAATGTAAGTCGACATTTGGAATTACTGGGAAAGCATACACAGACATATTCTTCATTAAATGAGTATTCAACTGTTTCAGACACCACCAAGTCAAGAAGAGAATAAGTGCACACTCAGGTTTTCATCTTGATAACCATCTGCACACTCCAAATTGTTTTTCTGAGTTCAAACGCATTCCAGAAGTTGGCAGATAAGTAATTGAAAGGGGCACTGCAGTGAGCAAGATATGCCTTTACTAGATGTGTAAAATTGGTGCACAAAACGTGCCGCTTTCATCAATGTTCTGCCAAAATAAAAACTTAATGATAATTTGACCCTTTCTTTTGTGGTGTGTTTAGATAACAATGATGTGCCATCTGTGATATCACACAGCTCAGCTGGAAATGATCTCTCTTTCCACAGGCAAAGAGTTCCAAACCTTCAGCTTAAAACCTGCTTACCTTAGGTAAGTGAGCAGCCTTTAGAGTGACCTATGGATATTCAGGCAAGCGGTGTTACTTACACTCTATTAGATAGAGTGTCCCTCTGTTGTACTGTTTGTGGATTTGGCACACAGCCCTTTATTTAATACACAGAGTGCTGCTGTCCAATGCGATCTGTGTTTTGGAAAGTTTCTTCTCAGACGTCATGCCAAGGGCAGGACTGCATTTTCGAACCAATCTGGTTTTGGCCATACTGCTGCTGGCAGAGTTTTAGAGAGCAGAGGATATTTTGAAACTTCCTTCTGTTTACATCCTTCATTGGTCATGATGCCCAAGCCTAAGGGAAGACCTTTGAATACACTGTCAAGGTACTCTCTAAACATGTTTCATTTGACTGTTAGTAAAACAAATTCATGTTAAGCAGAGGGAATATACTTCACTATTAATCAACACAAATATAAATAATGTCTTGCCTGAAACGAGAACCAGCAGAAAAGTATAGCTATAGAGTCTTTACTTTTGTGAGCATTAAGTGTGCTCGACAACAGTACTAATGAAAATGACCATTTCAAAACCCCACTTGTAATTCCAAAAATATGAAGTTGTATACAGTATAGATTTGGTTCTCCATCAGTCTAAATCACTTTAAACTGAATATTTATTTCCAGCATGGTACAGTAGATAGAGATTTAGGTATAGCCTAGACAACAATAAGCACTTGTATACCATTCTAAAAGTATGCTTTTATTGTCCGGGGTATCTTTCCTTGAGTCCGTAGCTTGCCGTAGAAAATGGACGGAAGTGATTATTGCACTTTTTAAAAAAAGCCAGAATTACTACAAGTACTTGGACAGCCATTGATGGATTTTAATTTAAGATTAGGAATCCATCCAGACAACACAACAATAGACGCCAAATGAAAAACGTTCCAGTCTTCATGTCAAAACAGAGTTAATAGCAAATTAAAAGATATATTTTCTTATAAAGTGCTTTAGCTTACCTTTATTAAACTATCTGCAATCATTTTGTATTAAACAAGCTAATACCATAAAGTACATTACCTCCTAAAAGCTTTCAAGTAGTGTTTGGTGCTTTTGTTAAATTTAAAGTTTTTTAGTATATTTTAAAGATATATTAAATATACTTTCATTCAATACATATGCACAGTATATATTTGAATGATTGTTTATTTTGTTGTGTTTTCATATAATTTAGGTTCATCCATAATGCATCAGGGAATAACTGCTTCTGGTCTTTTCACGGGACTGTAGGTTAATAGCTGACAGACAGCATGATGTTACATGTGAAGCCCTTTCTTACTTCACTAAGTGTATCACTGGTGTCTTTCACTCACCATTGCTAATTCAAGGTGTGTAAACAAGGACTAGAACCGTGTATATTATTGGGTTAACACAGGACCAGTAACATTACAGAACTGTCAAACAACATAGTTCATGCTGTCAACTAAAGGAGATGTGTGAGATGAAAGAGGATGTGTGGTCCTTCACATTATCCAGATCCTTCTCAAAGTAGCCTTTCCTATAAAAGGTAACAATTCAGGGTGTGTTGAGATTTACAGAAACGAAAGAACATCAAATGAGAAACATAAGCAAATTGCTGATTTATTTTCCTAGTTTGTTTTGTATGCTAAGCAAAAGAAAGGTAATATTTTAGTCACTGTTTTAAATGGATATTAAACATCAGAAATATCTGATCCCTAAGCCCCTATTTGTCATGACACTTTGAAGTAATAATTGATAATTGAAGCTATAATTAATATTTGTTATGTACATGACTAATTCACACATTTATTGCAAAAAAACCCCAAAAAGTAAAATACAGTAGATAATTATACAAAACAAAATTAAAAAGTAATTATGGCATAAGTATTCAAGCATCCTTTGCCAAAACACAAAATTAGTTCAGTGGCCCAAGTGTGCAAAAACAGTGGTTCATGTAACTTCAGAATAAATTCACCAATCTCTAAATCCCTCAGTTAGGTAGAGAATTCCAATTAAAGATTAAACCATGAAGACCAGGGATCTTTCAAAACATCTCATGGATACATTTTTACGAAGGCACAGATCAGGAAGAAGATATGAAATCATTTCAGAGACCCTTAATATCTTTTTGATCAAGGTGAGGCTGGTCATTATAAAGTGGAAGGCATCCAGATACTGCCTGGCCCTCTTAAACTGTGCAGTAGGGCAAGAAGGAACGTGATTATCGAAGCCATTGGGTGGACAACAGCGACTCTGACAGCTACAAATTTCACTGGCTAAGATGGACGAAAATGTCCAAGGGTCAACAATATCTGGATCACTCAAAAAAAAAGGCTAGTATGGAACTGAAAATATATTGTGTGTGAAAATAAATTGTGTGTGAGTAACATTGCAAAAATGTGGCAAAAGGTTTCATAGTCTGACATTACAGGATTGGAACTTTACAAACCATTCAATTTAATGTAAACCCAACATGACTCAGTCACCACTGTCCCTAATATTGAGCATGGTGATGGCAACAGTATGTTATAGTTCTTTCTCTCATCAACAAGGATTAGGACATTTACAAACACTGATTGGAACATAGATAAACAAAGCACTGACAAATCTTAGATAAGTCAGTGAAGATGGTTCAGACCTAAAACTAGGGCAACAATTCACTTTTCAGTATAATGATGATCCAAAGTTTTTTGGAATATTTTAAAATTAAGAAAGTTAATGTCATTGGATGTCACTGAAACACCCAATCAAGGTCCTGACTTGAATCCTATTGAGAATATGTGAAAATACCTGAAAACGTGTGTCAATAAGCTATCTACAAGCATCTTAAAAGGGTTTTTAGAAATCTTCTAAGACAAATGGGAAAAAAATGCACAAAGCCAGTGTGGAAACTTGGTAGAGACTTTCTCAGAAAGAACTGTAGTTGCTGACAATGGGGCTTCCATCAAATATTGAATTAATAAATTACAAGTTAGTTTTTCTGACATTTACTGAAACATATGTATTCTTCAGGTTGAGACAGATCCTTCCCAAAGTAATATTTTTCAGGTTTTGAATAAAATATTACATTTAAGAATATATGTACAGTGTGCATCATCTTTAATTTCACAAAATGTGACAACACAGAAAGCTGTCAAATATTTTTTCAAGGTACTGTACATGTTATACAGACATTTTAAGATTTAAATTGACTATAACATTGTGCCAATGTATAATCTTTTTAAATGCTGCTATACAAGTCCTTTCAAATTGTTTATCCTTTTGTCAGTGCACTGAATAATTTGGAGACCTTTTCTGACTTTTCTTTTAGGGGGTGGAATGATACAGCCCCAGGATGTAGACACAGAGTCCAAGAAAAAGGTTCCTGGAGCAACTACATGAAAGCCATTCATATAAAATGAATGAAGGCAGAAATAATTGATGATGACTGTAATATGAGGATGCGATGGGAAACAGAAGTTAATAGCTTTACCTCCTTTTCTCACTATAAGTTCTCAAATTAGCCACCCACTCTGAGAACTGAAAAACAAGGGAATGGAAAACAAAAATGATAAATTTGCCGTTGTTAACACACTGGAAAAAAGCATAATTAATGCAAAAATATTATCCTACTATACAATCTGCCAATATTGATAAGCCCAATTAATTCTAGGCACAGACTCACTGACCCTTACTGTATATATTTTTATTAATTATACAGTTGTGTGTTCAAAAGGTGAACTGACTCTTCAATTTAGGTTTACTCTGCTTAGTATTAAGGGTTGCTTTTTACATACCACAGTTCAAGGTTAAATCTCTGGAGACTATGCAGTGTGATATTGTCAAGGAGACGTACTTCGCTTGCACGGCTCCATTTATTTAATTAAACCTCCACACTTCAGGAGGCACATTGACTTACAGCAAAAAGCAGTGTCATTATCAAGTGAGCGTCTGGGGAAAACAGGTGTGACGCAAAGAAAAAAAATAAATTTCAGTTACACTTCGCACGAATGTGTGATGCTGCATCCCTGAAGAAGGTCTGTCACCGGTTAATCTTTGATGTCCTCTGCTATGTGAACTTCAATGGAGAAGATCAGAAACACAGGTTTGTAAACATACGTGCTGGATTAGCGGAGAGGTCAGAGACACATCTTGCTGCTGTTTCTCCGTACAGGACTTCCTGTTGAATCCACAGGGGTCTGTGTTTAATGACACACATTTCTCACTATGGGGTGGCACGGTAGTACAGTGCTTAGCATTGCTGTCTTGCAGTGCTGGGGCCCTGGGTCCAATTCTTGACCTGGGGTGCTATCTGTGCGGAGTTTGTATGTTCTTCCTCCAGGTGCTCTGGTTCCCTCCCACAGTTCAAAGACTTACTTTTAGGTTAATTGCTTTTTTGGGAAAACTGGCCCTGGTCTGAATGTGTGCATGTCTGTGCATTTATCTGCTCTGTGATGGACTAGTGTCCTGTCCAGGGTGTACACTCTCCTTGCACCTGTTGCACCTGGTGGGCACTGTTGTTCCAAGTTTCATTGCTACACACTTCACAGTTTTCACAATTCACTTTGAATAGACCACCTTATAAGCACTCTACGCACCACATATTCAGTATATGCGTTTAGTGTTAATGTTTTTGGGCTCATCACTCATTTTCAGAATTATATACAAACTGTATGGACCTTGAAAGATGGAATTATATGTTACTGGCACAGTTTCAATTACCAGTAGAGAACAGAAGAGACATTTTCCACAGGGAAACAACATTTTAACATTTTTGCACATTTTTGAATAAAGTGTGTGTATAAATTACAGTTTTGAAATAATCTTTTTCTTTACATTGTGACAATATTGTAAAACCGAACATCAGTTTTTGTACAAAACAGTTAGCAGATACTTCTGCAAGTCTACACCATGCTGGCATACATTCTGTGTGGTTGTTTACTAAACAACAAAATTCTTAGCTTCACTGCTGATGTGCTGTTCCAACATAATCTGTAAGGATAATACAAAGGCATTATTTTAACGTTGCTGCATATCATGACATATTTGTTACATTCTGTGTTCTTTCAATTTATTTGCATCTGGCTTGACAAGGTCGCCTGGGCTTTGATCACCTCATCTCCTGTATCCAATCAACTCTGTCATCAATGATATAATTTAGTGCCTATGCAACAGTGACAAACTTTACCTTCGTCTTGAATGTACTGTATCATAGTTAGTCATGAATAATCCATTGATCACAATGGCACCAAAAATCTCAAGCAATATCCAAAACCTGTAGTATGTTTCTGCTAAAACATATATGCTTAAATAGTATGATATTGTTCTTTTGATACTTATTCTTTTGATACTCGATACTTGCCTTGCAGTAATAAAAAGGCAAAGATATGTACATTGAATGTAGAGGATCTGGGGGCATTATTGCTTTCAAACTTTTCTTTACCAGGGTCTCACATGTACTGTAGCTATTCAATGTTCTGTAGATCAGATCCTGAAGGCTACTGTCACCCTGATTATGTCTAACAGATGCTGTGGTCATATACTGCAATAACTTTGGATTTATTAAGTGGAATTTGTCTTAGTGGATATTATTCAGATTTATACCATAAACAGTTCCTAGAACATTGCTCTTGGTTTCTTTTTGAATAATACTCATTGGAATTACAAACAAGTGAGAATACTTGCAAGCTGTCCTTCGGCTTTTGTTTTTCCATTTATGCTTTCTGCCAATCAGGAGTTTGGTGCCATGGCCACAAGTTTTTCCATCCATATCCATCCTGGCACAACTTTGAAGTCCCAGGTTCAGGTCCCTGAGGTCATGGTATTTCATCCCATATATAGGTATACCTGAGTAAAACCCAACAGGCACATCCATGACACATGACTAGATTTTGTAAGAATAGCAGTTATACAGGGGACCCAGTTCTATGGGTTACATCATGAAGGGGTAAAAGCCAACAGTGTTAGGAGGATTTCCACAATGGTGGTGAAAGTGGACACGTTATTACCTTATTACCTCAGCAAGTTATTAGAACCAATTGCTAAAAGTGGACAATGTTGTGGAAGGTATAATCAGTGCCTCTGGTGTGCGAATATACCCTTTGGGTGCAGTAGGAGCTCAGTTTAGAAAACGGTCTTCCATTTACTGTACTCAGATTCTAATACAACAGAATGGTCATCAAATCCGAAAGATTTGTTTAATTGCAGACATGATCTCTGTCTTAGCCCAAAAAATTACAAGAACCGAGCAAGCACTTTTGTCAGGATTGTTAAATGAAGCTGTTGCTTATTACATCATTCAACAAACACATGTGGGTTTTATACATGATACAGTATCCATTTGCATTTAACACTTCATTTTATCTGAATGTATAAACAGCCAAAAGCAACGGCAAAACAAAAAGGCCAACAAATAAACTGAAAAAAGTGCATCTCAACATTTTATGAGTCACTTCATAAATATTTTAATTAGCATTCCTCCTACTCTTTATCTCTCTGTTTAGAAAGTTACTAACAAGATTTTTCAAATGAAGAGAAAGTAAAACACTGCAAGCAAATTTAAATACCAAAAATCTGCAAAATGTTAAACAAAATAAAGTAGGCTATTAAGGCACAATCTGCAAATATTGTACATGAAAGAAATAAATGTATGTGTAATAAGACAATATTTTTTTATTTTAATATTATTTTCTACACACCTCACACTAGAAATCTACTCCTTCATACATTATACCTTAGAGATCATATACTGGACATGGAATAGATTGCTTTTACAGATTTTGAAATAGATTTCTCGTGTAGAATATAAATTCCTAAAGGTATCTGGCAAAGCCTTTATTTAATCATGTAAGCTATTTAAGTTTAATAAAACACTAATATGATAAAGTTCACTGACATGATTTTAATTTAATTGGATCAATAATCTTATTCCTTTTTCTATTTTCCCTCCAAAAACCTTGGTATATTTCGCTTAACTGTTTCTTTTATTTTTATTTAATTGTCTACATTATCTTAATTATGATTTGCCTACTATGTAAGCATATTTTGGGAACATTTTAACTATGAAGTGCTGGAAATCTTATCATATTAACAATATAACCAGTTTAAATAGCCTGAAAATAAAATCACTCCTTGGAAGTGATTGTCCATCCTTTGAAAATACATTTCATTTTGATAGTTTGCTCATTCAAAGGTCAGAATTCATGTTACTGACCTCACTTGATTATGCATATTGTGGGTTCAACTTTTGATTGTACTGTAATTTCAGTTGGTAAAGTACCTCTGCAGTCTCCTCTTATGTTCAGGCTATGGAGTCCTCTAGTAGTGAGCAGTGACATCACAGTTTAGGGAATTTCTGTACCATAACTGGAGAATGCTTCTGTCATTCCCCTTTGCCAAAAAAAGAAGCCATTCCATATAAAGCAAGCTGTCTCAGACATAAACAGAAAGGTCTGCTTTATGTCTCAGCTCTAAGCAGATACAAAGGTAAGCAATCTCCCTCTTCAGTGTTCAGATTAAATGACTCATCATAACTATCTGTTGGGAGGATGAGGACAGACCACCAGCAGCCTGTCAATTTGTAAATCAGGTTCACAATTTATGTCTTGCTTTGATGGGAGTGAGTCATCATAGCACTACTTGGAGTTGCATTGTCTTTATCAAGAAATGTGTTGGCTAAAACATTGTCTCCTTTTACAAAGCCAGGCCTTCCAACACTTCTCGTCAGTGCAAGAACATTTAGAATGTGTTTTGAAGACAGTCCGTATTGATTGTTATCTTTCTACTGTTTTTCTAGGTGAGCTCCAATAAATGTGAAACATAACACTTAAGATGCAAACATTTGTTTCAGAAAGATCAAAATATTAATAAATGACTTGTAATTACTATATTGTGAGATATTTGATAATATTTTAAGAGAGTCAGTGTTTCGTTTATGCCATTTGGGCAACATTGTAGTTAGTACTACTGTCTCATAGATCCTGGGTTCAATTGCAACGTGAGGTGCATCTTAATGTGAAGTTTGCATAGGCACCTTCTGGTTGTATGGGTAACTTGTCTACATGAAAGAGACAAGATACATTTGATTGTCTGCTCTAAATGGTCCAATTAGGTAAGAGCTTCAAGAGGAATTATTACATAGGAGAATATGTAGCAGGACTGATTGGTGTCCTAACATTTGTGACTGTTCTGATCTGGAAATCACATCTGTTTAATAAAAAAATGTATTATTGAATGACAAATGACCACTCAGATTTTTAAATTTTGATTCAAAAACCACGAGAATACATCAAAGAAATTCAACATTAGAATATCTCAGTAATCCTTGGGTTTATAACTATTATAAAAGAGAGGATGCTTTACATTTTCTATCAATCTTTTGAATTCAAAAGTAATATAGTTCTGACACCATACAGTGGATTTAAAGTTTGAAAAGTTTGAGAATTCAGAAGTGAGAAGAAACAATATACCCTGTATGAAATGTTTCCAGCTCCCTGTTGTACCTGTGGATAAAGAGTTAAAATGTTAAAGCTATTGTGTAGTGAAAAAAAATCACAGGAATCACAGGGAAAAAGAAAGGAATTAGGAAGAAGAAGCTTTCTAGACCCAATCGTTTTCAAGCATAAAAGGATTTTAAACATGAAGTTGTGGTGCGCAGCTTTTGGAATGAAATTATTGTAACGCTTACGGCCGACAGGTACTGTGTAAGAGCCGGCTTACCAGAGCAGGTGACGTCACCGCCCTTCCCTGTGATAACAGGACCACAGCCCCTGGGCTGTAGAGAGATCTCTCTTTAGCTCACCGGGCTGGGTCCCTGCTGAGTGACGCGGGAGTCCCGACGGTGGGGGGCCGACCTAATGTGGCAAGGGCGCCCGCCTGAGCCCCCGTTGCGTTACATTATGTTTCATAACTAATCAAATCCGGTAAGCGTGTTTTAGATACTAAACCTGTGTTAAATTCTAAAATACATGTTGTTGTATGACACATGTAAATGTTAATTCCTGTTGAAAAGCTAAAATCAAAGAACTGAATGTTTCTGCTGTGTAACCTTCTGCAACTATTATTTTTTTCTTTTTACTTTTTTAAGCGTGGAATTAACCTCTGTTTATTAGTGGTTTGCGCACTGATGCTGCTCTTAACTTATATTTAACTTTTTATGGTATAATTTGGGTACCGACAGCCTTGTTATAAAGTACATATTTAACATACAATAAACATATTTTAAGTTTTAATTTGGTGTCCTGTAATAAATATTATATAAATTATAGTACACAATGGACAAGAGAGAGTTTGGTAATAAGTACAATTAGAAAGATTTTTGCAAAGTTAAGAAATTCAAAGAATATAATTTCAAAATTAAGTAAAAAAGAATTAATCAGCATTGATTAATTAATCAGTCTTTAATCTCTAAACTATAGTTTGGCACAGAAACCTTTCTGACCACTTCAGCAGACAAGAATTTCAAAAACATCTTTTTTTTAACCAAAACTAATAACTAATAGAATTGTTTTTGGAGAATTTGGCCTACCACTTACCTTCCATGTCTAGTGTTCATTTCCTGGATCCAGGAACTTTATCCACAAAAATAACATACTGTAGCATTATTTCATAATAATTTCTAGAAAAACAAGAGAGTTCAATGTCTATTCTTAACATAAGGGTCTATGATGTTGGCATTTCTTGCCTTGACATTTAGAGCACTGAGCTGGAAACACATTTTTTTTTACAATAAATAGAAATAGAACTCTGAAAACTACTCCTACCAAGAAACAAAAAGAAAAAAAATACTTTCACGAAGCAAAGCTAAATCAGGTAATGATGCATTTAATTAGAAAGCTCATCTTGCACCTAATAATTCGCAATTTTCCACTTAAAAAGGCAGAAATTTTTATTTGTCTGCCTAAAGTAATTGAGGCACCATCATACTGTGGGGATGATACAGACTGCATACTCTTGAGAACTACTAATGTTGAGTGCACTTGCCAAGTGCAATACAGCTGTTTTATTAAATTGAATAATATTCTACATCTGGATACCAGACTTAAGGTTCAATTTGCATAGGAAAAAAGATTATGTTCATATAAATTATGTTCTGTGTGGAGGTCACCACCTGAATATAATGACAGGGAGTGACTGAGATGAAGAGCTTCACAACAGTCATGAATGCGGTCTACACAGTCAAGAGCAGACCTGATAGTCAGAATGATCGACATTGTTAATGTATCACAAGTGGATTACAACTCTTCAAGTTTTGGTGTACCACTTAAAATGACTAATTCTCTAATAAGCCTTGTTTTACCTGATATATATAGTAAAATAATCATACTGGAAATCAATCTCAAGCAGACCCCAGAATGACATCAAGTTGCTGATTACCGGTGTCTTTTTTTAGAAACTCTTGGAGTTCACTTGTATAACAATGCTATTTCAGTCATTCATCTGCTAGCTGTGCAAAGCATGGAAATAAAACTGCAGAGGGACACCAACATTGTGAAAAAATGATGTATAATGAAACGGCAACAGTAATTTATATTTATATTCTCAAGAAACCTGCCAGGATGTTGTTGATGATGTTTCTTGAGAAAGTTCCCATCCTTTGTGCCACTGAATCTAGTCAAGCATATAATATACACAAGCATATAATAAACACAAGTTTTAGAATTGGCTTCCCATGAATTGTAAATACAAAAGGCATGGGACATTGCAATTTGCTTTGTTTCATGGTATCAGCTTTGGGGTGTTCAAATAAGAGCTGATAATTTTAAAAGATTCCCTAATAAGGGAAAACATCTGTGTGTTGCCAGTATAATAAGCATAACATTCTCTGCATACCTAAGGTTGGGAGAAAGATAAAGAGAAAAGCAGCCTTCTGTGTTAAGACTCCACTTCTCAGGAACATTAAAAGCTAACATTATTTAACCTTTATATTAATCTACATTTAAGACTTTGATTTTTAAAAATGAAATTGCCATTTTTTAATTAGAGATTCTTTTTTTCTTATTGGTTGATGTACTGTTTTTCTATTCAGTTTTACCCCTTTGTTTAATGCTCTTAGTCTTGTGCATGAAAGAGGCACTATAAATAATAAATACCTTTGTCATAAGAGAAGCAACATTCATTTTGTAATGACTTACGGATAGTAGGTAGACAGACATGTTTTATGAAAACGTCAAGTGCTTTACATATTTTTTTGTTACTTTATGTGTTGAGCAGAAGTTGCTATGGCACTGTGAACAAATTAGCGACAGCTGCTCATCACTGTTCTACTCAAAAACAGCACTTCCACCTGAGTCTACCTGGGGAAGTGACTCAGTCCAAAATATTATACTGTTCCTCAAATTTAATCAGCTTAGGCACTAGGAGCCAAAAGTAACCTGTTGTTAAGATATGGAAATACTGTATCTGCCCTGTGGCACAATACACCAGAAGTACTGTAAACTGACCTTTAAAGGAATTCTGCCTTTTGTCTGTGGCTATCAAAATGTTTCACTTTTCTTTTTTTTCTTTCCATTTGCTTTAGTTATTTGATCATTGTACTAACGTTTGAAGAAGTAATTTGTATTCATTTAAACAGACAAAGTGGCCGGATAGTACTTTTGCAGAAACAAAGTAAAACTGCAGTCATCCATATATACAGCACATAGTATGGAGATTATTTCACATCAACCGATTCTTGATGCTTCATTATTCATTAATGCTTCTTTATTGGGGTGTTTATGTATCACACAGAACAAATGCTGAGAACCATGTAAAGAATGCCTAGTCACCAAAAAAAAAAAAAAACAACCCTTGGTCTGTGAGCAGAAGGAGAAAAAACATGGCTAAGTTTGGTAGGGAGTCTGACTATCACAGTGAGGGAAATGAAAGATTGCAGAGAACAGCTTTGCCTAAACAGAAGCCTTGTACCACATGACCTGTGATTTGTGGTTTGATTAAGTGGTGTTCTTACACCCTGTTCTTTTTTTTCAAAATAAGAAGAATTTTCCTGCTTCCATTTGCATTTTCCTTTACATACTATTTATACTACTACAGCTGTCACTTTGTGACTTGAACTCTGTACGTGATCAATTTGTAAATCATTCTTACATTTATGCGCTCCTAGGATTTTAACTTCAATGTGTCCAAAAATAAAACTAATAACGTACTTAACAAGAGCTGAGTTTGAGATTTTGGACCTTTAAGCATTGAAAATATTTCACTGCATGTTTCCTGGACTGAGAAAGGAAGCCTTGTGTTATTTATGCAAGTGTGCAAGGTTTATTTACATAAATAAATATATGCTCATGTCCAAACTTTCCACTGTGAAATGAATTAAACTTCCAGACTGACCTGTTGTAGGAAATAAAGCCTATTAATTTAAAGTAGTAATACGTTTAAACAGTTCATGTAGAACTGTACATTTCATAATTCGCAGGGCAGCAATGTTCATACGTTCTGGACCATGCTGCAATCCTGGATTTTCTTGGGCTCTTTCACTGGAACCAGCTTAGAACAGCAATTAAAGCACTATGGCAGTGGAGTGGAGTGATTATCTTCTGAGCCTTGTGTTCCTTTGGCAGTGTGAGATCAGACAAGACATTCCATATTCCATGTGCAACTCCTGCCCTTCACACTGCCATTCTTCATGAGTGACTGCTGTTTATCAATGCCAATGGCTCCGATCCAAAGCTGGCAGCATTTTCAAACAAGATGGCACCCTCATTAAAATCATGCATGCAGAGCATAACTGGAAAGCTAATCCCCTGCTCTTCAGACTCCAGCACAAATGTTCCTTCAGAATGAACTTTCCTTTTCCTTGTGCCTTCTCTGCACCGAATGCACAAATGTGGGCGTACGGTGTGTGAACCTGTAATATACAGGTAGGAAAGCATCACTCAAAAACAAAAAGGCCAAGGTTCAAGCAATCAAGAAGATTTTTCATTTAATCTGAAGTTATGTGACAAAAGAACAGTAGGAATGGGACAAATAGTTATAAGGTGGATATTCACTGGTAAGACTTAATAACAATACTGTTGGGTATAGAATTCTAAACATTTTTGATAGAGGCAAACCAAAGAGTGAAGTTAAAAATATGGATGTACTATATTTGTTATTTTTTTCCATTGTATCTTTGGGTCCATCTACATTTAATTTTGCAATTGGATATGTTACAATACCCCTTAGAATACTGTTTATGACAGTTCTTCTCAGTATCAAAAGTGTTAAGACAACCTTTCAGCTGGTAACTGATTGCCCTTTACAGGAAAATCTTTTCATTTGATTTTTACTGTGTTATAACAGGTGTTTTATTTGGCTTGATTCATATTTTTTGTAGCCCATCATTTATTAAGTATGTTTTCATGCAACTGGATACTCTAACCTAATGAAAAGTGGGCAGTATAGGTGACAAATCTAGAAGCTAGGTAATATCTGATCCCTCAAAGAGTTCTTTTGTAGACAGACATGGTACAAGTTAATGGAATGAAACACTGTAGCATAGTTTAGAATTAAAAAAGTTAAAAAGAGGGCACTGATGCATGTGCCCAAGAGATAAACAAGCTAAATATAATTGAAGCTTCTATTAAGATTATTGGCCAAGCATGGAAAAAGTACTTTCAGCTAGGGCAGTTCCTGCAGAAAGGGGCTAGCTATCAATTCATCAAATTCCTCCCACACTAAATTGTACATTACTATTTACATAAAAGACCCCTGTATCCATGGCATCTTTGAAAATACACTGAATTGAAAATAAATACAAAGAAAAATGCATTCAAATACCATAGAAAAAAGTCAAAATACAATTGTGAAGAAAAACAAAACAGTGAGGCAGGCACATATTAGAAGTACAATGTCCATGCATCACAGAAAAGAGTGAAAACAATATCCATCAAGTGGTAACAATATGTAGGTAGATATCACTGATTACAACACAGAAAAGATGCCAATTAGCACAGTGTGTTATAATTTGATGATACTACCAAGCATTATTTAGTAGTGTTGTAGAATTCCGTACCAGTTCATCTATCCATTACATTATTTCACCCGGTAGTGGTCAAAGGCAACCCAGAATCTTCTTAGAAACATGGGGTAAAAAGTGGAGCAAGATTGAGATGCTAGTACATTACAGGACAACACACAGAAGAATAGAAACAACAATTAAACTAGCCAGCGTGTTTTAAGATGTTGGAGGAAACCAGAGCAGCTGAACAAAACTCAATTGGACACAGAACATGCAAACACCACACAGAAAGTACCACAGGTGATGCTGTGGTGTTCGTTAAACTCTCTGCACTACACAATCACTGCAGACTTATGGAATATTGAGGAGATGAAAAGATCTGGGAGAGTTAGTTGTTTAAATTTAAAGCGCCTGAAGTGAACTGGCATAGTGTGGTAACATACTATGTGAGGTTTAATTTTAACAGGAAGAGGTAACTTACAGCAAACAAATAGTTTATCACTAAGGTTAAGAGGAGGACACATCGCTTGTCTCGTGTTAACAGAAGGCAATGTTTCTCCTGTGTGGAAATTATTTCAGCAGTTGTGAGTCACAATGGAAAGGGAGCTGCCATTTGCAGACCCCTTCCAAATAAAAATGAGCAGATATAAAAGACTGGCAACTCAGTTGCAACAAAACAGCAGGCTCATGATGGAGAAGACACAAATAAAGCTGCATGTGTTACAATGACCGCTTGCACCATCCCAGGCTTGATGCAGACAGTCATACAGAAAGATGATATTTACAGTATACCCCGGGTGTGAAGGCATTGTGTATTTTTAGAGCAGCTCATTTGAATAGTGCTAAGAAAGAGTTAGGCTTACATAAAAATTACATTTCAGAGACTGTATGTCTCAAAAATATACAGTAAAAGGTTAAAGGAAAATGACCATTTCAAAGGGTGTTTGTTTTCTGTAGACTTTAAAGGATTATTTTAAAGGACTAAAACACATCCATAGCCACCATCCACAGCAAAGTCAGCATTTTCAACTTTGAGGCACATTGATGAAGCTTTTGTTTTATAAATATCTTTAAAAGATGTAATTGAACTACAACAGATGCTTCGGGCTAACAGTGGCAATTCCTTCAGTCACAACAGTGAAAGGGAAATAGACCGTAACAGGAGACTGCATTATCCAGTAGATACTGCATGTATACCACTGGTAACAGAAGCCCACTATAAAGCTCCATAGGTTGAGTAAGATTCTTGAAATAGACAGGCAAGATAGTCACACTTCCTCTGCAGTACTGCAGGGCTTTCACATGCCACACAGAGCTGAAATATTAGCATTTCAGTTGACCACAGTTTATATTAGTGTTGCTGCAGTAATTGGTTTGCCTTCCTTGACAAGGGTTTTAACACTTCCAGCTGAAAATAATTTTATACAACTGAAACTAAGATGTTACTTTCGCGGTTTGTGGAACCTAAGCTGGCTTCCAAATGTCACATACGCAGAAAGGAAATAAACAACAGGGAAAAATTTTTGACAAAAAATAAAACTTTACTAAAGAAGCAAATTACATAATAATGTAATTTGTAGGCTGAGTTCTATGAAAGCTTAAAAATGTGACATTAAATTATTTCATTTAGATTTTGTATATTGGGTGGTATGGTGGCAAAGTGGATAGAGCTGTGATCTCTCAGATCTTTGGTCTTGGGTTTGGTTCTGGTCAGTGATACCTTCTGTGTGGTGTTTGCCTGCTTTCCTCATGTTTGTTTGATTTTTCTCCAGATGCTCCCCAACCTTCCATGTTATGTTAATTGTGTTCTCTGAATTATCATTGTGTGTGTTGTCATACAATGGAAAAGCATCCCATCAAAGATGTATTTCTGCTTACTACACCCTCACCAGGAATAAGCAGCTTTCTGATAATGATCTTTTTGTACAGTGAAATAATCATTCATTTCTAATGATATACCGTGCGATCCAGTGTCCCCGGAACTGGGACAGTGAAGTCAAAATAGCTGTTTTTGCATTATATTCAAGCAATTTGGATTTTGAGATTAAAAGATGAATATGACGCAAAAAGTATAGAATGTCCCCTTTAATTTCTGGGCTTTTTGTGCTTATTTCTTGTACCATTTTAGAATAACAATCCCCTCATTAACAATTGACTGCCAGGTGTTTTTTATTGGTCAGGTGTTTTCTATTTCACTGATTGTGCTCACACAAAAGAGCTATGAATGTGCAGTGCTGGGTTAGTTTTTGCTCTTCCCTTTAGTATCTGGCTTTGGAGTCAGTAGATCTAAACCAATATGAAGACTAGAGAAACTGGCTAGGAAAGAAAAGCAAGCCATGTGGATACTGAAAGAAAAGAAGAATTCTGTCAGAACCACAACACAGAAACTAGGCATAACAACATTAAACATTTAGAAAATCTTTGAAGAAGAAAGACCACTGGCAGTTGGCTACGATCAGGTGAGTCAAGGAAAACAAGTGCAGATGATAATAGAAAAAGATCAGAGCTGTGAAGAAAAACTCTAAAACTGTCACTGAAATCACCAACAACCCCATAGTGCAGGGGTGAAGGTACTGTATCAAAATCTACTGTTCGCAGAAGACCTCGACAGCATAATTGTAAATGCTACACCACCTTTCTCATCAGCAGGCCAGTTTACAAATTGCTAAAAAGTACAGAGTGAGAGTTCCGGAACAAAGTGTAAAGGACAGATAAACAAAGAAATAAACATCTACTAAAGTGATAACAAGGTGAGGGTGTTGAGAAAAGATAGTCCTGCCGAATGTTACACCTGGGCTGGTAGTGGCTCGTAGCCTGATGTCGCCATGGGAACCTGCGACACTCCTGTAGCTTGCCTATCTATAAGTCCCATATGAATGCTTGGGCTGTCTCTTCATCCCTTCATCAATCTATCAATTGGGCAATTGATATCAATTGATCTGCCTCTTTAAGGCTACATTCTCCGCTAGACTCACACTCTGACATTGAGCTCTCTTTAGCTGTTAGGCCTCTAGCTCTGTCTTCATCCCTTAACCACTAAAGCATATTATTCAAGAGCCATTGGTCCCGCAGAGACCTTTTTTCTCCACTCTTTTCACCTCGCAGCCTCTGTACAGCTTCCCTGTTGCCTGCCATCGCAGGCAGCACTCGTTCAGCAGCACAGCTGCCTGCTGCTCCTCTCGTCCCGCTGCTATCCAGAGAGCCTCTACCCAGAGGCTCCACTGCCAGCGACTCCTGTTAGTGCTGCTCCTGTCACCTCAGGCAGCACTTCACCAGCTGAGCACTGTCCCTCTTTCACAGCGTCACTCATCTGCCACCTGCCTTCTCTCTCATCTGATCTGCTCGCCATTGGGCCTGCTAGACTGCCTGCCAAAGCTTGCTGCCTCTCAACTATCCAAACTCCCCCAAAACTCTGCACTTGCCTTTCTAACCGGACAGCTTGCCACAGCACTGCCTTGCAGTTCCTGCAGTGTGACCCAGACGTCAGTGTGACGGAGTATACCACTTCATCTGTGAAACATGGTGGAGGTAGTGTAATGGACTGGGCATGAATGGCCTCCTCTGGAACTCTCTCACTCATCTTTACCGGTGATATAACAGATGACTGAAGCTGCAAAATGACCTCAGAAGTGTACAGAAACATCTTGTCCGTCTGTGGACGAGTGAATGGCTCCAGACTCACTGGCTGGTGCTTCATTGGGCTTCAACAAGACAATGATCCAAGACACACTGCAAGCGCAAACAAACAGTTCATCGGGGGAAAAAAAGTGAAAAGTCTTAGACTAGCTATATCAATCTCTTGATTTTAATCCAATGGATTTCACAAACTGAAAAGGAGACTAAAATTAGAACTCCCTGAAACAAGGGGAAGAGGCTGAAATGCTTGAGGCTGAAAACTGCTGCACAGTGAGAGATGAGGGCTAGAAGAGCAGGCTGATTCAGCAGAGAAATGTAGAGTGTATGAAACTAGTACTGCCAGTAAGGAAAACCAAGGGTGAAATAAAAAATGACAAAGCAGCTCGTCATTAAATAGAAAACCAGGGTTAGAATAATAAATGTGATAATTGCTAATTAAAATGGACCACGAGAAGGAGATCCAGTCAGACCAGCAAGCCCTGGAAAACCATGAGCCCTCGTGAAAATGTGATGGTTTCCCAGGGCAACCGCTAGCTGAAGGATGCCACTGGATGGCTGTCACGCCAACTTGAGTAAACAGCAAAAAGAGCAATTATGACTTCACTGTCCCAATACTTATGGAGGGCACTGTATTTCAGTTTATTTCAGTTTGCCTGCTCTAAACACCGAATACATTTTAAGGTGACTCATGGTATATTGAAAGTATCAAAAGAAGTGAATCAATTTAATCAACTTTGAAATACTTTTGCCAGAAAATAGATGAGATTGGACAAGGAAAATGCTCACAGTAAAAGCACATAATAAATGTCAGTTTATTTAGAAACACTTCACAAAGATTTTATTATTTGCTTTTAAGAATTTCAAGTACAGTATAAATGTTAGTGTGTACTTACAGTATATTAATTACGATCCGTGTTAAATATCATATATAGTCAAAACATGTCGTTTAAGCAGGAGCTTTTGTTCCATAGTTCATAAAATTCTGAATATTGCTTCTGGAAAGCATAGCTTACATTATTCCTCCACATTCTGGAGGCTGACATTAAATATTTGGATACCTGATACAGTGGATTTGTGCAGAACCTAAATAAGAAACCATTAAACTGCAATAAGAAAAGAATCAAATGTGCAGCACAACTTCATTGTGTTTTTCTGCATTCAGAATAATTGTGTAGTTTATACAGTGTACTAAAATCAGCAACAAATGTTTCAGAGGATTGAAGGAAGATACTTAATGTGTTAAGACACAGGGAAGGATAAAAAAGGCACTCAGACTGCACTTCAGAGGAAGTGATGAGGTTTAACATCTGGGTGAAATGTCTGTTGCAGAAAAAATATTGAAACTATGAAAACATAAAACTGAGAGGATATAAGTGTGTCTATTTTCATGGTTGATAAAATATACTGCATTTAATGAAGAATCTGATTATGACAATGTTCTGTTTGAAAAGGAAAGGCAACAAGTTGTGAAGCTTTGCAAAACAATTTTTACTACATAGTTTAGAGCATACAAAGATGACACTTGGATTTTTCTATATGTCTATTTCTATTTTCTACATACAGTATATAGAAATTACAAAACCATGTATTATTGCAAGAGAAGTTAATTTCTTTACTTTTTTGTTATGGATATGTTTCTTGACTCAGAATTTTAAAAAAGTGCCTGTCTGTATTCACTAGTCTTTACTGAGATTGAAAAGTGTTGTTTGAAAACAATAAGAATAATTTCTGTGATTCTGTCTTTGCAAATGCTTTCAGAAGATAATATGTTCAGGGCCATACTGAACAGAAGAACTGTGGTTTATTAAACTGTGTCTGTTTTAAAATTTGTTGAACTGAGAATGGAGAACTGAAAGTTTCAGTTTGTATGTTTTTGTCAGCTTTGCCTGATTGGCAATAATCTCCTGCTGAGCTAACAGATAAAATATTTTTGAATGGATATTTTATTAAATTGGACAGAGACAAGAGCTATAGACTTGCAATACTGCAACGAAGAAGGAAACATCTGTTTTCAGCTTTTTGAATTTTATAGGGTGTGCTAATTCTGAGTTATTTAACCAATAGGTTTATCTAGTGAGCCAGATAATCTGTTTTCAACCAGGACCCTCAAAATATAGAAGTTTATATACAGTAGTTAATGTATGGCTGTAAAAACAGTGTCAGTGTTATCCTCTTCATGAAAGCACCTTTTGTTTAATGGAATTGGTAACTGACGATTTACAGTCAATGGCTAACTTTATTCCTTGCACAGATTACTATAAATACAGGCAGTGAATATGTCATCACCGTTTACTGCAGCTCCTGGTTTCATTCACCTAGTGGTCAGGGCAGGTTCCAATAGGAATTACAACCTCATAGAATGGCTGTCATTCTCCTAGTCAAGCCAAAACAGCATGTGAAGTTACTCACCAGACTTTTATTCTTTAGGTTAGTCTGTTACAATGGTTCTCATTCCTTTTCATTGTAAGTACCTATAATTCTGACAATTAAAATCAAGTGCACTAAAGAACCATATACCATTAAATATTTAAAATTGTAGAAGCATGATTATGGCTTGTGAGTTTTACTCTTTGTTGGCAGTAGTGGGTCAGTAATTGGACTGCAGGAGAGCGTTGTATTACACCAAACTCTTTAACAGGAGAGACAGACACTATCTCCCTGCCTCTGTAGTCAGGTCACTAAAAAGCCAGTGCCTTAATATGGGCACGTAAAAAACAGCAGTCCGTCCCACTCCAATCCTACATTTCCAAGCACTCCCACAGTGTCTTTCCTCCTCTATTGCTGTCATTATTCTGCAGTTAGAACCTTGATTCATGTCATAATTCTATTTTAGTGCTTTATTAATGTTAGACTTTCGGTTTACTACACTGACATGTACTGTATATGTCAGTATACGTCAGGGTCAACACTTTAGTTAGAACATGACTTCAGGTATGTCCTGAAGCGCTTCCCAACAGAACCTACTGTATCAATCACTATGAGCTCTATTTGAGGTATTTGGCCTCTTAAAAATAAGCACTTCTCTACTTTTAGGAGAGTACTCTACCCCACATAGTGTGGTATCAAACTGCCCCAGTGGGAAAACTATACTGAATTATTTTATGTGAGGTACTCGGGTATACGGCTCACAATCCAACACACAACACAACATACGACTCAGAATGCTGTTGTTATCAATATCCATAGGGTAAGTTATAGTCATACTAGTAGAAAAAATATATTTTAATATTAAAATATATTTTAAAGGTAAGTTCCTAAAATTAAATATTAAATTAAAACAAATATAATATATATGCATAAATATGCTTTAATATAAATGTTATTTAATATTGAGCTATAAACAATAGTAGATAAATGTTATTACAAATATTTTTTTTCTACTGTAAATCAGAAACCATTTCCAGGATGCAGAAAAATGGATATTCTGCTTTCTGTGAATGTATTCCATGATATAGTTAGGAAGCAGCATTGCTACCGAGTGCTTGATAATCAAAATGTTGATATATTTGTTAGAAAATGACTATGACACTTCAGGCAAATTATGTACAATATGACCTACAAACATTATAGATATTATTCATGACATCTAATTCTAATACTGTAAATGATTCACTTGGAAGCCTAAGAACTGTGTGTAAAAGCATTATGGTCTTATGTATAAATCTTTTCTTTATTAACCTTTTGGTTAACTGAGTCATCATGAGAAAAATGAGAAATTGAAATGCATATTGTCTGCAGACAGGTTTAATTTTCCACAGCAAAACAGTGCCACTGGCTTTTAGGCATTATACATACTGTATAGCATATTGTTTATAAAGCATGGGTACTGTATGTTACCATACTATTGTAACTACAAATCAAATCCAGTCTAATTTGTACCTTGTACTGACTCTCGTCTAAAGAAAAAATTGTCCACATTCAATGATTATCAACAGATTCTGATATTTATCCATAATTAACATTTTCATTCAGGCATGTTTAGGGAGTTGGTTTGGCACAAGGTACACAGCTCATGGGGTTTATGCTAAGGCATACAGTATCAGGAGCTCAGTCAAGACTAAATATGTGATATTTGCTGGTAATTGAGATACCGTTTATATCCTTTTGTGATGAATGGAATTATGGGAGTGACTTTCTTTAATGTTTTATGTCCCAACAGCCTGACCACATTTGCAAAAATCTCCACCAAATCCAGTTCCTCCTTGAAAAAAATGCTTCACAGAGGTCTGTCAAAGCAACAACACAGAGCTGGTCCCAGGTTCTCAAAAGACATATAATTCTCTCTATATGTCTATATGTGGTGAAAACCACACCTCACAACATCACATGACATCACCAAACAAATTTGCTCCACTTCAGCAAGATGCAGAAAAAAAACTGTATTAGAAAGAATCCCAAGAAAAGCAGGTAAGGTCACAACTGTTGTTCATGTTGGGACTAAAAGCACTGGCATCGACAACATTCTTTTCATGGGATCTGCCTGCAACATACAAAAGTGCTGGCAAATGTACAAAGGTTTTCCCAGGGCTAAAAAGTGCAGAGTAGGGCCATATCATTGGTGCTCTCAGGAATCCTGCCTGCACAATGCAAAGGTGGAGCAACTGGAACACTACAAGATAAGGCTGAAGATATGGTGAACTGAAGAAGGCTTCAGCTTTCTCAGTCACTATTCACCTTTCAATAACAAAGGCTATCTGTGCAAACGCGATTGTATACATCTGGGTAAGATGGGTGTCAGTGGTGTAGAAAAATGTTTAAACTAGAATGTAATGAAGGGAGTGAGATTCCAAAGAAAATCTACAAGGGAAATACACAGTCAAAAAGATAGTCAAGGGAAAAATCAATACAACACCAAGTAATTAAATTCTTATACTAAATCACTGGAATGCTGGCAACAAAATACCAGAAATAGCAGCTGTTGCATTACAATGCAATTATGATGGATTTACAGAAGCCAGACTGACAGTGATAGTGACTAACACATTAGTGCTGGACAGTAGTTTGAAAAGACAGGAAAGAAAAGGTGGAGGTGTAGCAATAATTGTTTTAGAGAATAAAAAAGTCCAACAAAATGTTAGCATATATAGCTAAATGTGTATGATTTAAATGAAAAAATGTTAAATTAAAATAGGTTTGACATGGTGGCACAGTGGTTAGCATTGCTGCTTCAGTGCCCTGGGGCCCTGAGTTCAATTCCAAACTTGGGTTACTATCTGTGTGGAGTTTGTGTGTTTCTTCCTGTGTTTCCTCCCACAATTTAAAAACATACTGGTAGATTCATTGGGAAAACTGAGGCTGGTAAGAGTGTGTGCATGTCTGTGTTTGTGCCTGTCCTCGCAGCAACGGACTGGCGTCTCTTCCAGGGTGCAAGCTGCTTTGCGCCCGCTGCTTGCTGGGATAGGCACCAGCTCCCCCCAACCCTGTACAGACTAAAGTGGTAAGAAAATGGGTAGACGGAAAAAAAGTAACATGTTCTCATTCAGAATATTGTATGCAATTTTGGTCATTATATTACACAAATGATCCTGCTGCTGCAGAAAGAGTCCAGATAAGAGCATATACATTCAAACACGTAAAGAATGTCCTGCTCTGGCACTCCAAAAGAACTGAACCTTTTTAGTCCTGAACAGAGAAAACTAAGTTTTCTTAGAAGAAGAACATAGCATCTAGTACTGGTCCAAGTATTCAAAATTTGCACTGACAAAGGCAGCCAACGGACTACTTCAGAATCTACCATGAAAAATGATCTACACAACACAAAAAGGAAACCACGAGGAAGTGCATTTAAAACTGAGACCATGTGCCTTTTTTATACAGAGGGTTCACTAGGAATAATAACACCCAAGAATTAAGTGCACTGAAAGGATTATGGAGTCAAAAATTGGCTTAACCCACTTGGCTGTGGGCTACCCTCCTAGCCATAGAATTAGAAGGCCAGGACCCTCATGCAGAGTGAGGAGTGACCAAGGGCTAGAGATGGGGTAGAGGTGGAAAGCCAAAAGAAGTTGTGAGGGAGAGAAGAGGATTATGTATCGAATTTATAGTGTTTTAGGAGAGGAAATTATGTCAAGAGTGATTGTGAATTATTGACCACTGGGTTTGATTGAGCTTGGTTGTGGTCATCACCCGATCTTTTGATATCAACTCCATGAATGCACATCTGCAACATCTTACTCAGCCATGATGTTGAAGCTGATACCTGGCTGCTTTCCAGAAACACCTGCAATGAGATCCTCAAAACAGGTAGTTTTACTAGTACTAGTAATCAAGTGAACTAGATGGGGCAAACGGTCTTCTCTCGTTTGTATCATTTCATATGCTTATTTCAACATTAAATACCAGCTGAAAAATACAAATACACTGAAACATACTTTCACACAGTACACTACAATCTACTCCAGTAAACATCCATAATTTTTCTATGACCTTTTAAAATGAAGCTCATTAATTTCTTCCCAATGGAAAAATGCCTTAAAGCATGTGGGAAGAAACAGATAAACAAGAGTGTTGGGGGATGAGGTGAATGGAAAAAACGTAGTTATTTCAGCTGACTTTCCTAACTTATCGTAGTGAAATTCTGCTGAACCAGCTCTGTATTTTCCATGATGAATCATCTGCTGTGCATGTTCCTGAAACCACAGACCATGCTTAGGTGCAAAAGACAGCCTTAATTTCTCCTGTGTCTGTATCATGACAATCTTCAGGATCCCTGAAAGTGTTTGCCTCTGCCCGACATCAAAGCCTGTGGAGGAACATTAGAGTCATCTACTTTCCATGTTTTTAGAAATGTGAAGTAATTTAAATTTTATCACGCAGACTGTTTTCTGATAATAACTCATTAGTTTTTTATTAAAAAGCAATAATAAATTGTTTGAAATACAGCAAATGCATGTGATGGACTGGCCAAACACCCATTTGCTCCAGAATAGGCTCCAGCTCCCCCGTGACCCTGAATTGAATGAAATGGTTAGAAAATGAATGGATTTGACGGAACCTATGCAGGGCAATATGGTGGTGCAGGGATGCCCTGTGGCTCTGGGGCTCTGTGTTCAGTTCCTGAGGTGATATACTGTATGTATGAAGTTTGTATGTCTTCCCCATGTTTGCATTGTCTAGTTTCTAGCTCTGGTTTCCTCCCACCATTAGAAGACATTATAGTACTGTAGATTAACTGACTTCTGGTACTGGTACTGTAGTTAAATTGAGTTCTGTAAAATTGGCTCTAGTATGGGTATACGTGTGTTTGTGTCTGTATGTGAGATAGATTGGTATCCTATCCAGGGTGTATCCTGTCTTGTGCCCAGTGCTTCCTGGGATAGGCTCTGACTTTCCCATGACCCCAGTTTGGATAAGCAGTTATTGAGAGTGATGTGATGTGAAGACCACTTGGGGCACTGTACAACATTCTACAAAAAACTTCAATCATCAAAAATTCTGCATCCACGATAACACATTTCACACAGGTTTTTTTCTGTATGGTGTGCAGGAAACATTGATTTTGAGGTGTAGAGTACTTACTGTTGAGAGAACGTTTTGCATAACATACTTATACAGCATTGTTTTTGTCATTATTATTTTTGTATGAACAAATATTAATGTGTGCTTTTTGACAGATTTTTAAGTGATGTATTCATATATTGTGAGTCAAAACAATCTCCAATAAAAAACTCTGCAGCAAAAGGGACTTGCAAATAAATTCTCACTGCCAATGATCTATGTGTCTTTATTCAGTCACTGCAGTGTTGTTCTCAGACATAGTCACTGCTCCACGATGACATGTACTGTACACACCATCAAGCTATGGTTTAAAGAGGCTGCTTAATAACAGCGCTTCACACTTTGTTGAAGCTGTTCAACATGATGTAGTTAGAGCCTGTCAACTGAGATGTGCAGGAAATCTAGAGCTTAAATATGGACTAAGAAGGGGGAAAGTCCAATGACTGAATGTTGTCTTGTGCCAGGAATGCATGACTGAAATTTGCAGCGTGTGCTCTAGCTTTATCACACAAGAAAACAAGACAGCACTGACAGGAAACTAACGGCACAGCCATGAGTTGCAAAACTCTTTTAAAATAGCACAATGCTCTTTGCCTGTTGAAGGTTATTTATCTGCCAATGAACTGCAGAATGCTGAAATACTGTACCTGCAGTGTGTTCATGTTCTTTCCTGTTCTCCTTAAGGTTCTTTAGGCAGTCATTCAGACTGGGACTAGATAAGGTATATTTGGCTCAAAATGTTAATTGTGAACAGCTTATATGATGTTCAAAGATTCACAGATTTTCAAACACTGATTAAATATGCAAGCAGCACGTTAGTCACATGTCAGTGATTAACATTTAGTGACTAAAGGCACATAACTTGAAAACACATAAAATTTCAGTTTTCAATGACTGTTTCTGTAATTATTCAGGTCATTGTCAGAAAATTATAACATCATCTTATACATTATTATGAGAAACACTATGTATTTCTTTTCGAAATGTATTGTGAAGCAATTTATATTATGATTATGTTATTAATATGAACAATAAATATAATATAATATCCAAATTATTTCTAGGTAATTGCATGCATACCTTTGATTAGATTAGAACAAAAACATACTTAGTGTTCAACCCAGTCATCTCAAGTAATAATCACTATTTAGACACATTCATATTAAGTACATTTCAGAGTGTAAAAGTCTTTGGTTGCATGTCCCTTTCAAGAAATAACTGCACAAATTTAGCAACCTATTGAGGTCAGAATCAGAATTGATTTAAATAATCTAAAGACCCAGATCTTAATGAAGTGGTTCCAAATAGCTGTATATATAACTCTAATAGTTCAATGTTATTTCTTTTTCTTTTTTTGAAAAAAAGGAAGAATTTCTTTAATGCCTTGGGATCATTTGGTTACGCAGGTTGTTTTATTAATTTATCTTAATGTATTCTTCTTGTTAAAAAATTACTATAATGAAAAGAAGCAAATTAAGCATGCTATAAGTTTAATAAATTATTTCTCAGGTGGAATGTGGACTCAGATTTCATCGACAATTATGGTTTAAGTGATTTTGTTAATTTTAGAAGGCTGTTGTCATCTAAAAATCTTATTGCAAAACTGTTTTTTGGAGTAGCTAGTTGGTAAGGCAACTCTAAGCAGGAAGAACAGAGACAGAAACATGTCACTGGACAAGCAACCTGCAGGAAATGAAAAGTCAGGAAAGCACAGACAAAATACGTCTACTGTGTTAATCAACATGAATTAATAAAACTGGCATTTGGAGCCAGGATTTTCTATCTTGTTCATTTGAGATAGAAACCATTTTGGGGGTAAGAATGGAGGTGGGGTTGTATAAAACAGTAGGGAGTAATAGTTCTTTTTGAGGTTAACACAAAAACTAAAAATGTAGATTTACTGACAGAAAAAGAACTTCCATGTGCTGGTGATATATTTTATTTTTGCAACGCCGCAGCCTACCCCACAGCCACCTTGCAACCCAATTTCTTTTTCAATGTGGTTCGTGTGTAGAGTCATGGAAAGCTTTCAAGCTGTCATTTTCACCACTCTGTTTTAGACCACTTGAGCAATGCTATCTCTGTTTTGCTTTCTGCACATCAGCAGCTTTTGTTCTGAACGGCAAGGCTATTATCAAGTGTTGCTCATAGACCTGTGTCTCTGTAAGCCAAAAGCAGACGACATGATGAGTCACTTCTGCTAGCACACCAGGGAAAGAATTTACTGACTTTTTAAAGGAAAACTTTTTTGAAAGCACAAAGGCTGTGCCAATTCATAAGCTGAACTCAAGTGTAGATATTTCTTGTCTTTATTAAATTCCTGGCTTTATTGCACAAGAAACTTGTATTTTATTATTCACATAAAAATTACTATACAAATATGGAGTCTGGATTTTAATAATAGATAAAATAAGATATAATATAGTAGAATAATATAAGTGCATACCATATAATGTGTAGAACAATAAACTGTGACAGGAAGAAGACTGTTAAACCAGTAGATTGTTAGTACCAGTAATTCACTTACTGCTGCATTTGATGATATTAGTGTCAAATTCTGCTTTTCTACTTCTCACAGATCACAGATTTTGAAATTAAGTCTAAACAGTCTGCCAATATTGTGAATTATTAAAATGATGCAAAGCTTTTTGAAAGTCATGCACAGTAGATTTTTATGAAGCACACAGTGAATTTTCATTCTTAACACTCTTTTGTTATTTCAGAATAATTTAAGATTGCAGACCTTTCTTTCTGTACATTCAATGCAGCACTTAAAATGCCATGTTTTAAACATGCTAAACATTTTAAATGTTTGGATTTTGGATATTTAAAACAAATGTATAATATTGCGGCTGATGATTTGTCAGAACCCAAGTGCAAGAGACCGGAGAGTGAAAAGTGAAAGTAGGTGATAATGAAATAATTGATTATTGGTCAGTAGGGCTTAAATAGGCCCATGCTGGTCAGTAACAGAAAAGAAAATGATGAAGCGCTGTCAAAGCGGCACCTCGGTGTTAAATAGAAAAAACAGGAATTTAATAATTACTCGTTAACATGGATCACAAAAAGGGATCCAGTCAGAACAGTAAATCCTGGAAAACTATGAGCCTCTGTGAGACTGCGACAGTTTCCCAGGACAACAGCTAGCTGAAGGACGCCTGCTGGACAAAATCATTACAGGAGTAGTTTGCAATCAGGGAATAAGCTTTCCCTCCAGTATGTAGCTATCAAACTATCAAGCATCCAATGGTATAAAATATGCAGTAGTTTACAAGAATGGGTGAAGGTTTATGTGTTTTCATTTCAATATTTCTATGACCAGCTATACTGCACTAATAGAGAGCTTAGTAGCAATGAGATTAAATATATAACAATATATATCAATATCATAGAAATATAATAAACTCATCCAAGTTCTTTAATACATTTTCTAATGCACCCCTGCTTCTACCAGCCTGGTTCCACTGGGTAATTTCCCATTGCTTTAAGTACCTGGGGAGAGAAAATGTGTGAGAGCATGAGTGAGCATTGGCAGATGTGTGTGGCGTTTAAATGAGGTACAAACACAGAGTCACTCAGGGTCACTGATGTATAAGAGACAAAGAGGTCAATACATTCAATAACCTGCTAATAATATCTTGTGTTAGGAAGGCACTCTAAATACAATAGTAATTAAATTGCTTTTTGTTGAATGTTTTGTACTTTACGCTTAACATACTTTACATGTATTCCTTGCAATATTTTCTCACAGTTTTGTGTTTTGAGCAAAGGGTCAAAAATTAAACTCATATTTAAGGCTGAAATAAGAAGCAGCATCTTTCTCAAAATGAGTACTTTTTTTCTCAGGTCAATGTTTGTTCCTAAGAACACAGAAAAATCCAAAGCCTATTTTGCCTTTAAGAGTTTTGTGAAGTTATTGAGTGATCACCATATAGCATACTGCAAATACTGCTTGCCATTCCATATTCAGTTTAAGAACACATCAAAGTCCAGAGAGGAGAATGAATACAATTTAGAGTGCTCCATTTGACCTGCTTAAAGTTTGATTGATCTGAAATATATGTAGATATAAATGAGGAGTATATGTTTTCAACTGAATCAAACTGTGTTGTTTTTCCTAACACAATTGTCCAAGCGCTACAAGGACATCTTGTGCTTAGACTAAATGAAATCCAAACAAATTGACTATTATACTGTAATCCCTTTACATGTATTCTTTCTGTTTTAAAAAATACTATGAATAAAAATCACAAACGAAAAGATCAGAGTGCAGTTTCATTTATACTAATAAAAGCTTGAAATAAAAGCTTGACTCTTACTAGAACTGTATGAAGAGATCCTGTTGTTTTAGATGTGCAAGTTTACAGTTTTACAGTGAGAAATTATTTTATTGTAAACGTTTAACCTTTATTCATTTTATAATCGTGTTATACTAATTTTAATACTTACATGTCCATAGAAAAAGGTTGCCTCATTAATCTGTCAAACTGACTAGAACAGTTTATTGGATGTGCAGATGAGTTCTGACTTTGAGTTCTGACTTCATAGCATATCTTCTGCATCATAGTTACTGTTATTGGGGTTAACACTGAACATGTTTGATTATTAAAGAAGTCAGCATTGTGTGTGTGTAGTAAATGAGTGCAGCGCAAGTACACACACTAAATTGCCCAAGAAATGACCTCTAGGTTATGAAGCATGATTTACTATCTATTTCAGTAAATGCAGGAAACTTTTTCAAAATATCTTAAACTTCAAACATATCAGTTATCAGCGAGTACAGTAAGTCATGACTTATTTTCTCTTAGTGTTTTCCTCCTCCATTCCAGGAAATCCATTGCTATGCAGTTCTGTTTTAGGAAGATAAACAGTATGTGTTAATGCAGACTACAAGATTAATATTAAAATATGGGAATGAATATTTATATTGCAAGGAGCACTCAATGTGTTGCCATGACAGTCATTTACTAGTTGTCTGCTCACATTCAAAATGCACACTTGTTTGATTTCTGTTACACAACCCTCCTAGTGTTGAATTCAAATCAAATTGTATTTGATTATAACCAAAGTAATTGGTAATACCAAATTTATAAAAAGTGCCTTCTATTCTAAGTTTTAAAGGCACTTCCACTAGTGTCCTCTGGTACGTATAAAGACAGAGGTTGAGTCCTTGCTGCAAGTGAAAGATAGGAGCTCTGGGGCTCATCAACACTGAGCTGTGGAAATGTGTTCTGCAGTACATGATCCTGCAAGATGGCAGATAGATCTCCGTTGGAATGGTAAAAGTCCAACTTGGACTGTCTACTTCTGATACTATCTACCCCTGCTAGTGCTCACAAAAGGTGTAGTCCAGGAGGTAAATACTGTACTAGTCAGTTCCCTAGAGAGCACATGGTGGTCTGATGCAGCTCATTTGTTCCAGTGTTTTGAACTGTCTGTCAGGTCCCTCTGCTACACTGGGACTCCCAACAGCTGCCTGGGAAAGAGCCTTGCAGTGCCTTACTGCCTCACTGCCATTTCTCCTGCCACTGCTGCTGCTACTACTGCTTGTCCTCTGATGTGTAGATACAGGTGCTCCTCTGTTGCTTCCAGCTGCTTTTGCTCTCAAGTGCCAAGTTGGTATTTCATTCCGGTACCTGACACCAATGCAATGCTGAATAGCACTAGCATGGACTCTGAGAAATGAAGACACTGTAGAATCCAGAACTAAACTCACAAGCACAGTGTGTGCTCTTTATTACAGCAGGGAAGAGTGCAAAAACAATAAAACTAGTGCTGCATGTACCCATTATACCTCTCAAGTTCAAATCTGGGGGGGGGTGGGGGGGTTGACTGTTTAATACCCTTCCAGATCCCTAACACTAGGTGTAACATGGGCCTCTATACCAACTCTCACTTACATGTCTCCTTAATGGTTCTTTCATCCTGGGTGAACTCCACACTATCTTGATTCTATAGTCCCCTGTTAACAAGTGAGGCTACTACAGAGTCTCTTTGTCCCTACACAGTCTCTACTGCTAAAGCATAGGAGCTACAATATTATCACAAGTTTTTGCATACTGTATATATTGTGATGACATGAGGCACAGAAATGCATCCGAGATGGGGAGTCTCTATTGACCCCAAAGTTCTTCTGTTAGACTTTCACTGAAACCCATCTGTAAAACCTTTGGTTTAAGTTTATGCAAATCCCAGATATAGTTACTGCTACACAATGACACAATGAAGGCTCTTCTGTTGTTGTTCTCTTCACAGCAAAGTTCTTTTTACTAACCTGTTTAATTATTGGGGTTTAAGTCTAACAATTTCATATTAAAATAGTTTCAAAAAAATTGTCCCAATGTACAGTAGGATTTAAATGGATGCCACCTGCCATTTTGTTTGCATGCTGATTTACACTGGAGGCCACTACCAGCCAGGGTGATTTTTGAAAAGGTCAGTAAGAGCCACGACAAGTCAAATGACAGAGCTTCCTTTGTGTCTGAGAAACAAAAAAAAAAATGACAGATTCACAGCATTTTCAGAGGCCAGTACTTAAAAACCGAGGAATGCAATTTTTTTCAGTGGCAATAATTGTGTCAAGACCAATGATTCTAAAGGTAAAAGCTGAGGCAGCAAAAAAGTACAGTGGATGAAAATGGCACAAGCTAGGATCTGGTTTAATCACTCCCAGTAACTAAGTAACTTTTGATTCGTTTTGGTCTTTATATTTGCTTGCATTCATTATGGTAATTTTTTCTCCTTGCCTGTACTGTATCATGTATAAATTATCTATCAAGGAATCAAATATTATGTATCATATGTATACAAAAGGCTTCTGTTTATGTATACATTTTTAAACGCCGCATAGTGTTAGTGCTTTTGATTTTATCAGTTGGCTAAAATTCATAGGAACTTACAATAAGCAGTGTAATTGAAATATGCATGCAATATGTCAAAATCCGAGACAATTCTATTCATTTGATTTAGTAATACTATTTTCTTATCATAAAAATTAACTGCAATAATTACAGAATGCTTGGATGCTTGTTAACATTAATTAATAATTGTGTCTAAAAACACATTTAAAGATACTGCACCAATGGCTCTTCAGAGATATTTTAATACTGAAATAACTGTCTGTGCATAACTGTTTATCTCATCTAAAAAAATAAATTGCTGTAAAATGGAAATATTGATGACTTTCCTTTAAAAAGGAGACAAAATTCCAAAGGTATCAGAACAGTTAATGGCATTCTATAAGTAGTTTTTTTTAGTATATGCATTTGATACCAATTAAGTTAAGAGCTTATTTATGTTACAGGCATTTTTTCAGGTGGTGATTTACTAGCACATAAATCAGAGATGGGTATTAAAGCTAAAATGGTAGTTGCAGAATAGCTGGTCTTTTATCTTTGCTGTCACATTGGAGCATAGTATAAAGTAATTAGGTAATTGGGGCATAAGCCCTCATTAAACGACCCATCACTCATTACCAGCAAGGTTTGGATCAGTCTTATAGACCTGCTTTTGACTTATCCTCTCATCCTTTTCTTTTGTAAAGGTATTTATCCTAGATTAAATCAAACAGTTCTAAAATTTCCTATTGTCTTAAATCTATGAATTTTGTTTAAAATAACCTTAGAAATACACGGCTGTAAAATAATGTAACACTGTAAAAGACTGTAAAGACAGTGTGCTGTGTTTCTGCTCAGTGAAGAGCACATGCAGCTGGAGTGTACTGTGTCTTTCACATGGTTTGTAGCACACAACAGTAAATTAACCCCTGCCTACAAGTGGCTCCCTGCAGGTTATGTTGGGTGACATTTAATCTTGTCGAGTAATTCAGCAATCAAAGCAGACACATATGTACAATGACAGACATCCATAACAAACAATTTGACAGATGTCAATACAATTAACACAAAGGCTGTGAGTGGCAGCTCGAAAGCCAGAAGCACCTAAAACTGTTCTGTAATAAATCTTCAGCAGCCATCACTGCTTGTTTAAAATGTTAACTCTGAAATTTCTCTTTGTCAAGGCAAGGTACAAAGATTTGAATAAAAGTTAAGGTACATCCAGTTGAGAGCTTCTGTATTACATATTTAAATACAGGAGTTCCTCAATGTATCATGAGAATAGAGCACATACTGTATCTGTGTCTGCAGTGTCATGTTTTGGCCTAAAACAGCCCCTGAACATCAAAAAGAAAATATTTTGGGGGAACACTTCTGAACTATTCAGCACAACCATAGTAAATTCCATTATAAAAAAAAAACTATAAACCCTAGCCTAGTCCTATCCCTAGCCTTAACAAAAATTATTAAAATTACAAATAAAATGAAGTTCAAAATTAGTATTGTCTTTGGTATTCAGGGTATTCATTGGAAATTTATGATTTTAACTTAAGACAATTTGATTAGGCATTTACATACTGCATGTATTGTATAAGTATTGCTGCCTTTGCAGTGCTGGGACCCTGGGCTTAATTCCTGGGATGATATTTGCATGGCATGTGTGTGTTCTCACCTGTTTCCTCTTACAATGCAAAGACATACTGTAGGTTAATTGGCTTCTTGGAAAACTGGTCTTGGTGTGAGTGTGTGTGTTTGTGTCTGTGTGTGTCCTGCAATGGACTGGTGTCCTGTCCATGGTCTATCAAGCTTGTTGCTTGCCGGAATATAAAATGGATTGATGGATGTATTATGTGTAAATGTAAAAAAGTGTTTACACAAATGTACTGTAAGTATGAAAGTATTTCTTGTTTCTACGTGAATAGCTTCAAATACGGCACAGCTTTTCATGAAAATGTTGTTCATATTTATATTGTATCTGTATCCTAGACTTCATGTAATGCATTTCACTGTAAGAATATCACACTAAATGTAATTTTGCTGGCCACTTGATAGCTGGCTTTTCTCAGGACTTCTGCACGCCTTGTGAGCAAGAGTATTCTGAAAATGTGTCATGTGACCCAGAACTAAGATCTCAAAATATTATATTTTAAATATTGAAGGAACCTGTCTTTAGGTGAAAGACAACTAAAGTATTTAGCAAATATTTTAGTAATTAAATAAATGTTAGTCATTTGTTCTAATTATTGTTTTCTGTGAAAACCATCTATAGTCCTGCATAAAAGATGTTCACCATGTAAATTGGAAATATGATATACAGTATATGACTCTTGGCTTAGTACAATATCTGTTTTATGAAGGGTCTCTAATGATTCCATGTGTATCCAGATCAAGGCTTGTTACATTGAGTGGTATTTATCAATGTATTGAACGCTTTTTGACACAGAAAACTATTCATTCAGGTTATAGCTCCTCATTTATATAAGTGCAATTATAAAGTTTCACAAGGGGATGAACCTTTTCTAGCTAAAAATGCTCCACTTAATAGAGACGAAAGGCAACAATCATTTTAAAAGTCAAAGTTTAAAATAGTTATGGCCAATGGCATTTAATTACATAATTATCTATCTAGTGAAAGATACTATCTAGTATCTAGTGAAAAAAACATTGTGAATGTGAAAAAAATTAAAAATATTAAAAGTAGAGTTACAGTATCAGAAGCATTTGTTTAGTTTAATACAAAATAAAAGGTTAAACTTGTATCACAAAATAATCTCAATTTTAAAAGTTTTTAGTGGCTATGATTGAAATTGGGCCTCTTTATTTTCACAATAATTTTGCAGAAGGTTTCACATATTTTTGTATTTTACTATTGAATTATATTTATTTATGAATAAATGCAATTCAAAACAACTACCCAGGAGGGTTGAACCCAGGACATCCTGACAGCTGTGGACACCTTCCTTTGTCAACTACATTTCCAACATGTTATATATGTATATGTTAAAGCACTGCTTTAACTGCATTACATTTACATAATAATTCCATAATACTCCTACTAGGTAGTAAAATATTTATCTGACTTTGAAAATTGTGATAAGGCATATGTTGCTCTCAATAGCTTGGGTTGGCATACAGTTCCATGAGACTCAGCAGGGTACAATGTAGCTTGAGGAAGATATATCTTCCCACGTTCTGGACAGGAAGGCCGTATGGTAGTTCCTTTAAGAAGCTCAAAGGAACTGAAAGTGTGCTGCTGAGGTCCTGGGTTGGCTTTCTGATTCTAGGGCTGATGTGGACATAAGCATTAGAACAAGGAGGAGTTGAGCTTTGCTTGGTAATGAAACAGAGCATCTTCCCCCACAACTGTCAGAGAGGAGTCTAGATAGCACTGTGCTCTGTGTCTTAGGAGCTGCAGACACACAGGGGGTCTCTCAGAGAGAAAGGAAACCACAAACTGGCTGTTGTTGTGTCTGGTTTGTTGTAGAGATGTATCCCTGACCAAACAGGATCAGCCTAGGGAGTTACTGAACAATATTAATGAAGAATAAAAATGGGGATGATTTTGAGTGAAACAGAAGAGAATTAATGGAGAGATGGGTCTTGTAGATGTAGTACTTAGTGAAGAAGTTATACTGAAGCATACAGTTCCGTGACTACGATAAAAAAATCATAAACTTCCAATACCTAATTTTTTTAAAAAAAGCCATCTGTGTTATAGAAATAACTTCTTACACTTATATATCACTCTTCTGGACACTCCACTCAAAGAGATTTACAGGTAATGGGAACTCCCCTCCATCGACCACCAATGTGTAGCGCCCCCTGGGTGATGCTATGGCAGCAATAGTGCGCACGGTATGCTCACCACAAATCAGGTATCAGTGGGGTGGAGAACAGAGTGATGAACCCAATTCATAGATAGAGATTATTAGGAGGCCATAGTTCATAAAGACAAGGGGGAATTTTGGCAGGAACACCTGGGTAACACGCCTACTCTTTTCAAGAAACGCCCTACGATTTTTAACGTCCACAGAGACTCAGGACCTCGATTTGACACCTTTTTTACAGTATAGTGTCCCCATTACTACAATGAGGCATTAAGACCCACACAGACAGCAGGATGAGCACTTCCTGTTGGCCTCTCTAACACCACTTCCAGATTAGAGTTCCCTGGAGCTCTCCTGTCCAGGAACTGGCCAGGCTCATGGCTGCTTAGATTTAGGGTTGCCAGTTGTGAGTTGCAGGTTAATATACTGGCTAGCTATGTCCTATGACCCATATTCTTGTTGTATACTGATAAACCATCTTTAGCCACATTAACAATTTGAAATGAAAAGTCTCCCTCTTGTTCTTTTGGTACTTTCACAATTTACATTGTGAAGAGAAACTTTTCTGTAGATAAACTTTGTGGATAAAAGACATAAAGCTTTTGGCCAAATCCTCACTGTACATGATGTATTCATACTATACTGTACAACAGCAGTACAACAGCAGTTATTTTTTTCTTGTACCTAACTTATTGAATAACAGAATTTAGATATTGTATGTTTTTGATTATTTGAGTGTGATGGACCATGGTACACTTGAATAACTCTGGCTTTAACAAAAATACTAAAATAACTAAAAAATACTAAATCACTAAATACAACCTTTTGAGCACAGGTGATTTGGTAATCCAACCTTTTGAATCACAAATCAAGACAGAGGAAAACAGAAAGAAACCTATTTATCAAGACAGCCTATGTTTAGTATAAAGTTCAGTACATTGATACAGAAAGTTGGAGGTTATACTAAGTCGCCTCAAGCAGACTCACCAGCAGTGAACCCAAGTCTTCTTTGTGTAGACTACTCTGATGGATGTCACTGTGTTTGTTGTAGGTCAACAGAGTGACATCCCAGAGAAATGTTAATATTTGTGGACAATCGGCCATTTGATGGGGAGCTTTAAGGATGATGATCTGAGCAGGAGTACCTAGTTGCTGCAGAACTTCACATGCTCCTTACTTGCTGCTCTTCCTGTGGGCTCAGCCTAACATAACAACACTCCAGGAACCCCAGTGTACATTTGTGGTGTGATTTGGGACATGTGGCTCTAGATCTCAGAGACCATCAAACAGGCACATGCAGGGCCAGCCTCTGAGAGGCTGTACACAGATGTACAGTTTATACTTTGACAACGGTGTAATCCATTAGTCATGCTGATAAAGTTCTTTCAATTGTTATATTTATAATGGATACCACTGGAAAATTGACCATGATTAGAACCACAAGTTTGGTAAGGTAAACCTATGGTATAATGCCTCATAATTCCACATGTGTGGTAAATGTGTTGTATTTTATTGTGGTGGTATCAGACTATTTCTGTGAGGGCAAAAAACTACATTTTACTCAATTCTTAAAGCTGTTGTTTTTGGATGAAGTTCTAGCTATGAAACTGGAAAAAAGATATTGACCAATAGTAGTAACTGAAAGATGAGAGACAGATTGCATATACAGTATGTTATTCTAATCTAAATTAAAGCTTTTATTTAAAGGACACCTGGGCTTTGGTGAGAAGAAAGTGTAATTACATCAAAGAGCAATGACACATCAAAGTTTGATTAATCTGCTTGTACAAGAAGCTATTGAAGTTGTACTAACATCTTTTGTGTGTTTTCTGTATTGCAGTTGAAACTACAAAAGGACATTTGAATCGAATTATGACAGAATGGAGAACCAACTAATCCCCATTTTAACAAAAAGAAATCTAATTTTCTTTAAACAACTAACTTCATAATCGTATTAATACATGACTTATATAATATGATATAGAGAATACACATAAAAAATTACTTTAGTAACTAGAAATTTAGCAGCCAATATCCTGCAGTGTACAAAAGTGCCATTAATACACTTTTCAAAAAGATATTTTTGGAACACATGCAGACCAAAGCAAATCTTGAGATATTACATTTCATGCATGTTTGCTGTCTTCAATATATGCTGGTGTGTTGAAACTCTTGGATCAAACCATGTACTTTGTATATTTTATTATGGAAGTATAAAAAAACAAGAGCCAATGTCAGATAAAGTATTAACAGACAATTAGTATTTTGTCTTAGAAGCGCAAGCTCTTCAGAATATGATGACCTTTTAACAATATGTGGGTTGAATTCTCATGTTATCCCTGTGGTTTACACAAAGTTTTTACTGGATGTGTGAATATACTTAAAATAAACACTTGGTTTCAGACAGTTTGGTTATTATATTAGTTTTGTGACATTCAAGGAAAAATGTATGACTGAGCTGCTCATAAGGGAATAGTTCAAGCCATAAGAGGGGGAGAAACAAAAGCCATGATCATTACTTTGGCATTTACTGTAGACCTTGAATTCAAACTGCCATCTCAGACATTGCTACCCAACCCATGCAGTCCAGACAAGCGTATAAATTCATTGTTCTTAAACCCCTGTTGCAGAGATTGAGAGTCATGGGGAGTGATTTCTCCATAGGAGTCTGATCTTACACAATGAGTCTTGTGACACTGTGCCAACAGGAAGAGACAGAGACTATTGTGTTTTTGTCCTTTCCTATGGTATTATAAAACTATTAAACCTTCAGTTTATCTATCCATTATGTGGCTTAGTCAAGATGCGTCTTTGTTAATGAGCAACTTAGATCATTGCTAGCCACTTTATAGTATTTTATTTAATACTACTTTTTATGTGTATTCCAAAAGTCAGAAATAAAGAGCTTATAACTACATAAAATGAAGCTTAAAATCAATTTCTCCATTCCATTATGAGAAAGATGAGATCATGTCACCTGAAGGCTATCAATCTTTTTTAATGGGGAACTGTAACACTATTTTTACATTTCAGGGTTATAATGAATCCGCACCAATGAGTTCATTTCAAACCACAATGAAAGTACAAAGTACTTTACGGTAACGTGTAAATTGTACAATTTACATCACAAAATAGACAAAATTTCTAGGTATGCATAGCGCCATATTGCGGTCATTGTCTGCAAATCAGAACGATGCAACAAATCTTCCCAAGATGTAAAGCAGCTATTTTATATTGTAAACAAGCACACTTGTGAATGTATCTCTTTTAACATAATAGAAATATTGCTCTTAGTCATAAAATCACATATCTAATGCACATAGCTTCTTAGGTCTAAAACATACTGTAATTACAATAAAAAGGAACTCTTAAATCTTTAAGATAGATTTTTTTCTATTTTTCTATCAAGCACAGATATCTCCCTCTCACAAAGTTCTCTTTTCATTGGTTGCTTTTTATGGCTGAATGGTACCTGGTTTGAGTACAGTTTTAGATTCAGTAACTGCAATGAAAAATTTGCATTTTACAAACTATCAGGCTTCATAATCAATTAAACTCCCAGGCAGAGAAAATTTCAATACAGATGTCCTATTCAGAATTGACAATATTTGAAAATCAATCTCTTTCTTTTGCAATAAAGCACATGCTTTAGACCACATGCTTTCTGCTGTATTAACGTATATAAAACATTATGAAACCAACACATACGAGGCAAATTTTTTTAGATACTTTATCTAGAGTGCTGAATTGCTAGCAGCCATGTCACCCTGCAACTTATAATTAGCAACCCACTGAAGCTAAGCAGGTGTGAGCCTGGTCAGTACCTGGATGGGAGACCTCCTGGAAAAAACTAAGGTTGCTGCTGGAAGAGGTGTTAGTGAGGCCAGCAGGGGGTGCTCACCCTGCAGTCCATGTGGGTCCTAATGCCCCAGTATAGTGAGGGGGACACTATACTGTAAACAAGCACCATATTTTGGATGAGATGTAAAACTGAGGTCCTGACTCTCTGTGGTCATTAAAAATCCCAGGGTGTTTCTCGAAAAGAGTAGGGGTGTAACCCTGGAGTCCTGGCCAAATTTCCCATGCCTCCTAATAATCCCCCTCTATGAATTGGCTACATTACTTTGTTCTCCTCCCCCACTCCGATGGCAGGCGGAGCAACGCGCCGGTTGGAGTATTCTCGGTCGCATTTAATGGCAACGTCAGCTCAAAGATTTGGTTCAAACCACCAAATGGAGACGGGCGTGCTGACAAGCGGACCCTGCTGATGCGGGATTAACGCTAGGATGAGAGAGAGATTAATACTAAAACTGACTTATTACTGCTGAGCTTTTAAATATATACAATGGAAATTTGCTTGGACAAATTGCTAGGAATCTAACAATTTCTGCATATATTGGTACTGTTATGCAATTTAAAGAGATCTGTACATGCTGATTAAATCATTTACAAATGGTAACTGAATTACTCATTCTAAGTGCACTGTTTGCAGACTATGTTAATATGGTACACTGATGAAGTAGTTTAGACTCACATGAAATTGTTTTCTGTGATATTTTGCTCTTTTTTTTTATCACTGCTTGCTTTGAACTCAAATGCCTTCATTGTTGCAGAGGACTTTGCTCCTAGTAATTTGCCCATGCTTCTTTTAAAAATGTGACTGACAGAAGTTGCTACCAGCATGCACCATTCCACAGAATTGTGTGGATTTAGCTTGAGGACATGACATGGAACTACACAGTGAGTGTGTGCTGAAATTGGTATTGACATGTGTTGGAAACTTTGCCAAGTGTTCAATAACTGCATATGTTCCACTTGCAAGGGATACTGTTTGGAATACTTATCCAGCTATGACATTCATCCCTCAAGTCAACAGAACTTTGTAAATTACTAATGTATTTCTTAAGTGAGACTGAGAGGCTGTCATACTCGGAAGGGCAGGAAGCGACATTAAACAACATTAAAAGATTCTACCTTCACAGGTTATTAACCTGTTTGAAGTGGAAGTGTATGCTATTCTGTCCTCTTCTACAAAGGCTAAAGAAACAAACAAAAATATATTACCTTTTTGAAAGGCACAAGCATAGAAAATGAATATTCTGTGATGCAATACAGTCTATGTGCTTTGGAAGTATTTTGAATTATGTCTTAACTAAGGGCTTCTAAGAAGTTAGTTAGAAGATAAGGTTCTTAAATGTGTGAATCAGAGAAAAAATAATAACCACTTGCACATTGGGCAAATTCCACCAGTCAGGTGGAATAAACTGAGAAAATGAAATAATTTGGGTCAATATGAAGTGAAAAGGGATATTTCTGACTAATCTGCATTCTCTCCACTTGTTTGTAGAAAAAAAACATAATTAACTGCATAACCAAAGCATGGAAAAGCAACAAAGCAGTATAAATACAACTGAACTGTGAGTATGAATATTCATACCCATAGTCTACCGTGACAGCTACTCTTACTCCCACTGTAATCTTGAATGATGTTCGATATGAGGATTGTGACTAAAAAGCTAGAACAGAATTTGGACCACCTCAGGATGAATCTTAGAAGTCAAGTTGAACTACTGAAGAGAGACAAAACAGTTCTTTTTGGTGAAAGAAAAACAAAATAGTGCCCCCAAAATAATGTGGTGACCTCACTTGGAAAATAATTATTCTGAGCAGATTATAGTATAAAATTGAAAAATGAGAAATCACCCCACAAAACGTCTCAATCTGCAACAAACAATTTGAAATCTATTGTGCTGCTTGTTGTTGTATTGATGAGAAGCACCACTGTAAAATAAACCCATATTGAATGTGAGGACATAATAAGCATGGTTTCAATATGAGTCACTGCTGCTGCGGAAGACGGGCAACTACTGTAGGCTGAACAATCCGAATAGAACAGGGAGAAAGGATGGCTAGCAGGAAGATGAATGCCTGAGCTGAGTGAAGGGGCGGAAAGTCCTGTCAGCAATGTGGGAAAGGAAACCATACTGGTGACAGACATGGAATAACAACTCAAAACCAGATGACTGTGACCAGCTCACCTCTCTGAGGCAGTGAAAATTAATTGTCTTACACAAAATTGTTTCCATCGGATTGTGCTGTAATGGCTTCCAAGAAACCTTTGTTTTCCACGTATTTCAAAAAGCTTTTGCATTAAGAGCAAGTGCTGTATTTACCATTCCAACCTCTGTTTTTATTTTTACTTTTAAAAATGGGATTTCCAGCCAGTCTTTAAGCTTAGGGTGACATTTTTTAAAGCAGTTGTGGTTCAGTACTTAGAAAAGCACCAGTCATAAAAAGCAGTTTTGATTGAGATCCTTTCCAGACTTTGTTTGGGTGGTCAGCGTGCACTGCAGTTTACTTTGGACTGCTCATGAAAAGATGAAGCCAAAGTCTGAAAAGAGCAGAAAATATGACACCCAGACAGTCTGGGTCAGATCTATGAAGGTCTTTATATCCAAATTTAATTTGTTGCCCACTTTGTGAAAGGAAAACAAAGCTGTTAATATTTAATTAAATGGAAACTTGGACCTTTGAAGGGTGGTAATATTGTTAACATATAGATAACATTTCCTTTATGACTATATGCTTTATATACTATTCATATGTGGATGAGTTTGAGAACAATATAATACATACCTAAGGTAAAATACCTAAATAAGAATAAGAAATCTGTTTTTGCAATAGTTATAACAACATCAAAAATTGAAAAGTTTCACTGTTAGTTTGAAAGAAGGTTAACATAAAACCTCACATAACATATTGATTTAATGGTAGATATGCATTGCTCAATTAATTGATTATTTGTAGCAGTATTTAACAACAACAACAACAACAACAACAAATATTTTTATTATTATAACAACATAAACTTTCAGTCTTGCTTGCCCATTGAGGTTAATATTAATTCATATTGTTCCAGCATAATCTGAAAAGAGGCACTTCTGTGCCTTAGATATAAAAAAACACATTTTGTTTTCTTTTCACGTTTCCATGGAATGGTTATTTCCTTCTGTATATAGCGGAATATTTGTCAGCTATGTCTCATATATATATTTTCTTTTGCTGAAAATAACTATTTTCCATACTGGCAAAACTGCCACAAGCCTTGGGCTTAGTTCAAACCAAGTGTATTAAAATCATACCCCAGTGTTCCTAATTTTAAATTCAGTTACATCCTTCCAATAACAGATTTGCTGCTTTATAACATGAAGAACTGTGAGTAATGAAAAAAATATTTTATCTGTTTCGATGGCAAAATATTTATTCTTTAAGGAAAGGCGGGGATGTTATTATTAGAAAAGTGAATCAATTTTATATTTTGTTACAGAATTTGCATATTTTGGAGACACTAAGCACATTAAAGACTTTTTAGTTTTTCACTTTTGAAGAAATAATAATTTAAATTTATAATATTGTATATTATTGTTGGTGGAATTCCAAGGAGAAACATGTGATAACATACTTAGAAAATACACTGAACTTTATATGTCACTTATGTTCAACGTGTGATACATGAGATCACCCCCAAACCATACATACACAAGTGGTGAATTGAAAAAATATCTGTTTTGCTGATACTACAGATGATTTCAAAGCAGTTCGCCTGTTAGCTCACAGGTAATTTTCTGTGCTTAAGACCAAAGAGGATGAGATCTTTTAATAAGTCAGTAAATAACACTGTCCTAAAGAAAACATTCATCAGAGAGAAGGTGGAAAACTTAACTAACATAAACACCCTTCAATTTAAAAGCAACTTTAAAATCACTCCTTTTCTCAAAGTTCCTGTTTGTGGTCATCATGGTATACAATTTAGATATGTGATAAGTAGTGGTAGAAAAACCTGAAAGACAGTTTAATCTCCTTTCTGAAAATTGCTGAATCGTCTTATTTCACACATACTTCCCACCAAAATCTATTTCTCATACTGTATGTTTATTCTATGACCTGATCTTTCAAAATCTGTCTGGTTCAAAAGGTCAATTAATGGATATAAACTCAAATCTTGCTGATCATTTTTAAAAGAGAGCTTTCTGGGAACAATATCATTTTACAAACTCTCAGTTTATACAAGACAAATACTTTAAAACTTAGCATTGAGAAAACACTTGGTTTAATTTTTGTTATGACTAAACAAAAGACCTGTAGTTGGTTACTGCACATAAGTATTAGATACTATATACAGTAACAAATGTATAATGGAAAACAGTTACTTTTACTATCACTTATAGTGCATATATAGTGCATACTACACTTATAGTGTGTAGTAGAATTGCATTCTATCTATTGGTTATAATGAAGCAACAAGTGTGAGTCATTGTCACCTGGGTTTTACTTAAGTGACCATCACACATGACATTCTTCGGAGAATGTCTGCACATTACACAATAAACTGTATGCTATGGAAAAAGTGTATGAATTGTGTGAACATTCTTACCAACTTGTGAAGAGGTATAATACAAAATTCCTTTACTTCTTGACTCACCATTCTAGTCTATTATTTGTGCAGAGGAAATTGCAGTCACTTGCCTGGGGAGGACCAAAGTATATGTTTCAAACTTATTAAGAAATGGAAAATGCAGGAAATGTGCAACAAAGGGTGGAAAAAAGCAGCAAAAAATAATCCCGTCTGCTTCTAAAGTCAAATTGCAGCTTATGTGCCCATATGTCTCCACATAATCATGAGACTAATCAATTATTACATGATAAAAATAATTTCACCAAAACCTGTCTGCTTTTTTTATTCAGCCTTTTATGTGCAGCAGATCTGCCTAACCAATTAAGATGTACTACAAATATGCCTTTTTAGAAAAATCAAACTATGTCAGAAGCAATGAATTCAGTGATGCTGTTAAATCCTACTGTGCTAAAAGCACCAAGATGCTTTTTAGGTATTGTTGATTATAGTAATTCATTCACCCATTTCTTTAAAGTACAGCAATGGAAAAAAAAAACTTTAGATAACAATGGATTGTAATAATTGCGGCAAATAACAACTGTGACTTCCACTAATAAAAATGGAAAGAATATAACAAAATGAAAATCCACATGCTGAGTTTCCAACATTAAATATGTGTGAAAACACTTGTCTTTGATGTTTTGAAATACAGATTTTGGATTACTTAGAGAAGCCATTGTACACACAGTTTGGTAAAGCAAATGCAAGTGCAAGTGCCTTGCAAAAGTAAACAGATCCTTGCACAATTTTCACATTTTGTTGGCTTAAAGCTTGTAATCATGGCACTTTGAATTAGCAAATCATATTTGTTTATATTAATAATAGATTTGTATATGTAACCCATCCCACTCATTCAAAGCAAAAAAGAAAGAATTAAATAAGTAATATGGAAATAAAATGGGAAAAGTCAAGTTTGCTGTGGTAAACCTAAATTAATTTAAGTGCACAAAAATCTGCAAAAAAGTTTAGAAAATGCTGTTCATAAATGACCCCCAAGCAATCAGGCAAATATTGCACCAAGCAAGTATGAAAGGTGGTTGAGATTTACTCAGAAAGGTCTTTTGGCTGTGATGGATGCCAAATGTGCTTTTCCCTGGGCTGAATACTTCAACAGATTTCTTTAGGTTTTGCTGACATTTTCTGTAACTTATCCCACCTTTAGAAGTGTTAGAAGTCTTCTAAGAAGTGTTCTGAGCATTCAGATTTTAAATAATCAATTAAGTTTAAAAATGTACTATATATGCATCATTTTGCAATTTCTCAAAATGGGACACCATCGGAAAGGTCTGAATTCTTTTGCAAGGCACTTTATATGACAAATGAATTACTGTATGTATTATAAAATGAATGACCTTAAAAAATCCATATATTCCAGTTACTGCATGTTATGTAACTACTGTAAATGGAGAGTTGCATCGAGTGACCTGGCTTCAGTGTGTGCAAAGCGCTCTTGGAAAGAACCACTATGGAAGTTAAACGTGTATCACAGTCAGGTCTTTCAGTTTACATTAATCAGCAGTGTGGGTGTGAGGTAGTTTTCTGATCCTAAGAAGAAAACAATGTGGTTGTCATCAGCCCATGCTCATGAAAATGCTGTTTTCATTGATTAGCACAGTCTGTTGAGCATCCACATTTACAGATAAGCTTAAGAACACCTCACAGACTCTATAAAAAATCTTATAGATGTAAGAACATCTTACAAGTCTTGAAAATATAAGCAAAACTCAGGCGTTTCCTGTACCGAACATGTTTGGTGTTCAACTGAAACATTTATCTCAGGACCTAAAAACACCTTGTTTTATGCAGAATTCTTGATTTATCTTTTCCATCTTAATGCCAAAAAAAACATTTTCAATGATAGTTAACAAAGGGACAAGACATAACTGAAGAAAAAAGTTGCAAATATTCCTAATGGTAATTAGCAATGGATTAATATAGTAGAGAATACAATACATTGTGAAATACCTGTGAAAAACAGAATAGGCAAATAGTGCACTGTAAAAGTATTCAGACCTAGGATGTCCTAATTTTGAAATTACAAAGAGATTATATACATTTTTGTAAACGTAATATTTAAAAAACTGAATACCTAAATTGAAGACATCTAAAGGCAAGATAAGGTAGAGCAAATATCAGCAAAATGTAAGGACAAAACTTGAAATACGTGAATTAAGTATTTGATGAAAGCACCTTTGGCAGTCATTACAACCGCAAGTCTTTTTGGGTAAGTCTCTTCCAGCTTTGCACACTGGCTATGTGCAAATTTTACCAATTCTTCTTGGCCCGATCTTATTTGTTTTTATAAGATAAAAATAAATAAACCTCCAAAGCAGAATATTTTTTTCATCTCAATTCTTATGCATATTCTACCAAACTCAGACTGTATTTTCATAGTTTATTTAGTTTATAATAATAATGCTTCTGTGCACATTCCAAAGTTATACTGACTATACATTTCCACATTTCAATCCTAAGACATTACTTCAACTTTAGAACAAGTGCTGCTTAAATGGAAGTTTCTGCTTTTATTTGATGGCAACCAATTAAGTCTCTCCTAGAGGAACAAGCCATGCATCACTTCAATACGTTTCAGCGCAGTGGGGCTCCCACATCCTGAAACAACATCTCAGTGTGGTACTCCAACTGAGATATACTGTAACAAGTGAATTCAACACATACTTGACTGCCAGCACACTGAAAAGCTTTGTCAATAATCTGTCAGAATTGCTCAAGACTAAGACAAATAATATATAGAGAATAGAAGGTGCATGTCCATCTATATTAAGGTTGCATTCCATCAAGAGGTGGGAGGATACCCGGTGAGCAAAGCTGATTTTACTCTTAAAAGGCTTCACCACCTTGTTAATAGATAGTTGCTCATCTGATATTTGTTTCATACATGATTTATTTTTTAAGCACAATACAAATCACTAAAAATCAAGGTTTATTTTAGCATAGCAGAAAGTGAAGCAAACAAAAAAACATTTAGTTCATCTGAACTTCAACACTTTCTGTATGTATGATTTTACCTTCTGTTGGAAAAACAAGAAACAAACTGCTAATCCCTTACATTTACATGTTGAACTGGGAAAGTGCTTAGCATTGATGCCTCAAAGAGCTGGGCTCCTGGGTTCAATTTCTGGGATGTTATTTGTGTGGTGTTTGTATGTTATCCCCCTGTTTGTGTAGGTTCCCTCTGGGTACTCTGGATTCCTCCCACAGTATGGGGATATACTGGTAGATCCATTGGCATCTGAAAAATGGGCCCTGGTTTGAGTGTGATTGTGAGTGTATGTCTGTGTCTGTGTGTATCCTGTGAAGCACTGATATCCTGTTTAGGGTGTATCCTGCCTTGTGCCTATTGCTTGCTGGGATAGGATCAGGACTCCACCATAACCCTGTACTGGATAAAGTGGTTTAAAAAATAAATAGATGGATGGATTTACTTATCAATTGATCCGTAATTGATCTTTTACTTGTTTCTTTATGCAACACAAACACAAAGAATGAGATGAGTTATAAAGTGGCTTCTTATTCTTGTCTTTTAATACTGTAACAAATAACTGAATTTCCCTCCTGCATCTTAACATAACAGTCAGTGCATTGATTTCTTTGGAGTTATGTGATGATGATGATGACAGGAGCTTACGTAAGGTTGTAGTGTTGCTTTGCTCACTACATGAAAGAGGAGTTTTGGGCATCAATGGAGAATCTGTCATTTCCTACAATGATGTAGTAGCAGTAGCATGGACCCCGTGCTGAACAAACAGGTACTACTGAACAGGGGGCTGCAATAGTGATGTTTTCAGGTCAACAGATTCATCCTCCCTGTTGATCCAACTATAAACTTGATTAATGACTGTCAGTGATGACACTGATCCCCAAACTTCCATAATGCATTTCAGTATCTGCTCGGGATAAAACAAATAGTTTTACATGGAAAGAATACTGTGGATTGTGTACAGTACCCTGCTTATGCAGAATGCTCTGTTCTTGTTTCTGATACATGTCTGCCAGGAAATTTGAGTGTAACTGATCCAAAGCAGTTCTTAACCTTCTTCTAATTAGTATCCCAGCAGGAAACTTTACAGTTTTTGAGTGGGTGATATGTTGAGTGAACGAGAATACAGCCAAGATAATAGGCCAATCCCCTACTGTTATTTTTAGGGACTCTTTTGTAGTCTGAATCATGCATTTAGCATGTCAGTCTGAGGAGGTGATATGGTGTAACAGTTACTTGCCATGATAAATTGTGGTAAAGAAATTCTTATAAATTGTTTATATAAATGTATTGACATTAGCACATCAGCATACAGTAATGCATGAGCTGCAAACAGTTGTTGCAAGATGGAGATGATGACGCACCATAACATAGGATTCAATGGCAACAATTTCAAATGCCTTTGAGTGTGAATCTATAGTAATCTACTGTAGCAAAATCGATGTGCAGCCATTACCATGACTTCATGGTCCACTTCTTAAGATGCAAAGGGGCTTTTGGAGGAGTAAAACCTGTTTCTTGGCATGATCTTGACCTCGGGCTAGTGGATTCATATTCATTATTCATTAGAATAAGCAGATGTTTTCATTTTAGGTTGTCGTGATTCTAAGCCCTTATCTTGTCCACAGATGAACTTATTAAGTACTGTATATTATTCTCAGCTTTAAACAACAAATCTTAAAATAGACAAGTAGAATTCAGTGAAGTTTCATGTTTTTCTTGTATGCCCCTGTTTGCAGCTTAAATGTAATGTAATGCACAACTGATGTAAGAGATTCAATGTGTTGTCCTCATCCCTTCTTACAAAAGGAAAGGACCATGTAATGTATATATAATTACATCATTGGCCTATGGAGCTCCTTATTGTGAGTATTATGGTAACTATGAAATATTAAAATTTCCCAAAAAACTAAATTGCTCTAGTAGAATACTAAACTTTTGAAATTCTGCAGTTTTATTTAATCTAGTCTTGTATAAACCCTTTTGTCTTCTGCTGAGCAATACTAAGTATTGTGTGTGACATACAGTATAAGACATGCAAAAAAAACATTTTTTGTTTTTCACTTTGCTAGGCTTACATATCGAAAGAAAAAAGAATTAATATTTTTACTCAGTTATTGTTTTCTACCATTCTGTACTTAATTTTAAAATTCAGAGTTACCTGCAAAACAGGGAGCCAAACACCTGATACCTATTTTGTCTCCTCACAAGAAACAAAAGCATGGAAATAAATGCCAGATTTATGTTATCAGAAACAGCCTGATTGATAATCCAGTCCCCTGAATGGAATTCCTCCATTCAGAAGACTAGGGTGTGTGTGCTCACTGGGCTTATCTTGTCATGATGTGATAGTAGGAACAAAGCCTGTTTAGTGCATTGACCCTTATAAGGCTTGGTATTGTAATCTAGTGTTGCATGTGTTTACAGGTCTTTTTCATCTGTTGTCAGGGACATGAGCAAAGAGAGGAATTAATGTTGGAGGTCCATCTTAGGGACAGTAGAAAGCACGACCTTACTAAAATAGGATTACCTAAAAATAGCAGCCCATATCCGCCTCATTGTAATGTGGCAGTGCTCAGCTGGTGACAGGAGCAGCCTTGCTCTCAGTTAAATCGCTAAACCAATTCGTCCGTGCTGTAAGGGGGCAATAATTCAGCCATGAAAAGAAGCATAAAGAATGTGTTGAGGCAAAGCCCTCACAGGCTGCTTCCTCTCCTTGCCTCCCTATTCACAGAACACAAGGCTAAGCATGCCAACTCTGTCCCATCCCCCCACATAAACTCACAGCCATCCCTGTATGCATATTTTTTTCCCAGCCACTCACTGTATGACTCTACTGCATCCCACAGCTCATATTCTGTGCCATCCCTCTGAATGTCAACACTCATACACAAACAGTGGGGTTACAACAGCACAGTGTGCCACCTCAGACTGGTGATATGCAAAACTGAATTCACACTGAGGTCAAATGACAAGCGTCTGGGAAAAATGGCGGTGTGATTCTTTTCCACAGAAAGTGGTTAAAATCTTTTTGCTTAATGTATTTGCTTGATTTTGACCTTTGCCACTGCTCAAAGTAATACACACAGAAGAAAATAAAGCCCTGCTTTCAGACACACAATTAAATATTATTATTTTATTAAAATGTTAAAAAGTATTCTTAAAATACGGTTAAAATGTGATATGTGACAGAAACCTACACAAACCTCTTTTTGTGACAATAGTTTCTAAGAAGATAGACTGTGCTTTGTTTGGGCAGGGATTAGTTATAAATTCTACTTCTAGTGCAGTAATTAATGTTTTACAAGAAAAGAACAATGTGGGGGTAAGAATCACTGTAATCTATGTTTACCAAGGTGCCTAACATCTTGGTATTATAATTTGGGAAAACATGGAGGTGAGGAGGCAAGGTGCACCTGTGTAAGAAATAAATAGTCTGCAAAGGGAGGTTTATGAAACACATTTCACTATGCTGCAATTGCCATTAGTATAGGAGTATGGACAATAATGTATTTACTCCATATTGTGATTTTGTTTAGATGTGCATATTAGGGGCATAGTGGTGCAGTGGTTAGCATTACTGCCTCACTGCACTGGGGCTATGGGCTCAGTTCCAGGTTTGGAGTTTGTATGTTCTCCCTGTGTTGACATGGGTTTCCTCCCACAGTCCAAAGACTTGTTGGTCAACCAAGTGGCTTCTGGGAAAACTGGCCCTGGTGTGAGTGTGTGCGTGTCTGTGCTCACCCTGCAATAGACTGATGTGCCATCTGAGGTGTATCCTGCTTTTTGCCGGTTGCTTGCTGTGATAGGATCCAGCTCCCTAGCGACCCTGTATTGAATAAAATGGTTAAAAACATTTGTGGATGTTGATTGCACAGATCTTGAGACTTGTGAACTCAATAGTATTTTTGGGTTAAAATGAAAATGGATGGATGATTATGTAAATTATTATATAGAATTAATACTCTATTCTTTTTCATAGTTCAGTGCTTTTAGAGAATCTTACAGTTCTGGCTCCTTTTAGTTTACATCATTGTGTTTTGCGTATATAGTCTGAGAAGTAATTGCACAGGCTATAAGATACAAATGAAGATGAAAGCACTTCTAGCACAAGATAGTTCTAACCAACAAAGAATACAATGTACAATTTAGGCCTCATTGTGTTGCTCACAAAGCCGATGTGATGAATTATTATTTGTAAAATATGCACTGTATTTGTTTCAGTGGATATTTCTGTTTGAAATATAAAACATTGCAATTTGTACTGTAGTTATGCATAAGAACAGTGTGCTGCTTATGCACTGCAAATAATTTTAAAATTTTTTTTTCAATCTCATATTGATAACCTCAGAAGTCAGATTATGATTGTCGTGAATCTGCTGACTGTACCTCCAAGAACTGATTACATAATTTAAAGTTCAGAATGTCTCAGTTTCATGTAGTTTCTCCTACAGTATGCAGCTATTGCAGATGGTCGCAGAAATGAAACCAGTAACATCCTTCATGGATCCTACTCCCTTTGTCTTGCTCTAAGTTAAATTTAGCTATTTTCTTTCCCATTGTAATGCATAAAATCAACGAATCATTAAGGTCTGAAATTGCTCCCTTACTCCTTTCACTGAGAGATATTCTCTCTCTGTAAAAAACACTATTTAAATTCCAGTCTGCTCAGTTATAATCAGTTAATATCTAACACCATTTGTGGCAAACGCTTTAGAACAGGCATTTTCTGTTTAATTACCGTCTCGCTTAACTGCAAATAAGATGTAAGAGCCATTTCATTCTGGGTTATATCAATGCATTGCACTGAAACAGCTATTGTTAAGGTTACTAATGATTTACGGCTGACTGCTGATTCTGCATTTTTATCCATTGATGTCCTGCTGGACCTCTGTGCTGCCTTTGATACTGTTGATTATACCATCATGCTGATTAGATTACAGTGGGTTGTTGGTATTACTGGAAGTGCTTTGTTTTAAATCTGCTTTGGTTTAAATTTTATCTAACTAACAGAAAGCAATTTGTTCAAATTGGGCATTGTTCCTCCTTGTTGGTTACATCTGGCATCCCACAGAGTTCTGTTCTTCATTTCTGCTCATTCTTAAAGCACCTATACAGTATGTTACCACTGGGTCAGAAACACTGAATGAATGCAATTCTGTGCTGGTGGCAACCAAACACATTAACATTTATCTCAAAAGAAACACTGTTTTATCCCACGGCTTACAGTGCCTTGCAAAAGTATTCACCCCACTTGGACTTTTTCACATTTTATTGTGTTACAGCATGAAACCATGATGTATTTAACTCAGAATGTTTGCCACTCATCAACACAAAGTACTCTATCATGTCAAAGTGAAAAAAATAAATTCAACACATCTTGTAGGAGTATGATCAGAACTCAACTCTTCTAATTTCAATAATGTTGCAATCTATGAGCAAATAGTGTGGCACAGTGCTTAGCATTGCTGCCTCACAGAGCTAGGGCCCTGGGTTCAATTCCAAACCTGGCATGCTATCTATGTTAAGTTTGTAAGTCTTGAGTATGTTTGTGTGAGTTTACTTCCACAGTCTAAAGACATACTGTAAGTGTCTACATGTCTCAGCCTGTGGCTCTGTGTGTCCTCAGATGGACTGGCATCCTATCCAGGGTATATACTGCCTTGTGCCCATTGCTTGGTGGAATAGGCTTTGCACTCCCTTTTAACCCTGAATTGGATGAAGGATTCAGAAGATGAAGGGATGGGGTGGCATGAGCAGATACAGTATCCCCTATTTTAGTCTCATTGCACTGGTTTCCTATGGATTTCAGAATAAAATTCATAGTCCTGCTGTTTATGTTTAAGGACCTGAGTTTTGGGTTCCTGACTGTATCAGTGAACTGTCATGTTTCTAAACACCTACAGGTCGCCTGTGTTTGTTGGACTCTAGCCTTTTCTTAGTTCTTTCCAAAGTTTAATCCTGGAAAACAACTTTCTGTTCTGTTGCTCCAGAGCTGTGGAATGATCCCTCAACCCGTATTAGTTGCAAATAACATTAAAAAAAACAGTTAAAGATAAAGTAAATAGCATATGAGATAATAGGGTATTAACAATAGATCATAAAGATGTACTAAACATGAAAAATAAATAGATCACTAAGGTTTGTACAAAAGAAGATGTCAATAATATGCCCTATATCGGACAACAGAACTAGATAATTTTAGCATGTATACTGATGGAAAGAAGAAACTCAACATTTTCTGGAATGAGAATACTATGTAGCTTATGTACTTTCACAAAAAGTTGTTTTAAGCCCTCTGACCAGCAATACAGCTTGTGCAGTGAGGCATTGCAACTTGCCAATCACACGAAAGCTCGTTAGGTGCCTGATCAGGGCACCTTTAAAAAGGCCTTAATTCAAAGCTTACAGTAGGTCACTGCAAGAAAAAGGCCACACTTAGTCAGTTTTCTGTGCATTCCATAATGCCTTGAATGTCACCAGAAGCAAGGGAGAGGGCCAATGGCATGCCGCAGGCTGGCATGTCATGTGCCAGGATTGCCAGACACTATGGAGTAAGACGCTTCACTGTGTCCCGACTGCAGAGAAGGTTTCAGCAGACTGGCAGGACAGATGACCATCCAAGATCCGGTCGCCCTCGACTAGTCCATCTGAGAGATTGTTTCTGCCACCCATACTGCTGTTGAAACTTCCGGCAGACACAACGCCCACATCAGTGACAGGACAGTGAGGCTCCATGCTGCTGGCCTTAGAGCAAGGTGAGCTGTCAGAGGCCATCTGCTCACACCTCCTAGAGATCACACCTGACTGGCTTGGGCCAGACAGAGGCTCTGATAGACTCATCAGCAGTGGCATCAGGTCCTCTTCACAGATGAGTCACTCTTCAGCCTGTTCCACGTAGACGGGAGGGCCAGAGTGTGGAGGATGAAGTGTTACGTTTCTTTTTTCCATCAATATATATATGGCCAGGTTAAGAGAGCTAAATCTTTTCAGCCTACAGCAAAGGAGATTGAGAGGAGACCTAGTTTATAGAAAATCCTAAGTGGGTATTGCTAGGGTAAACCCAAGCAGCTGCTTTATTTCTCATTCAGAAGTGAAAGAAGGACACGTGGACACAATTGGAAAGAGAATTTATTTAGGATAGCGAATAGGAAACACATCTTCACATAAAGATCTGTGGATATCTGGATCTGACTTCTAAGCCAAGTGGTTGTCACAGACCTGGGCATTATTAAGAAATCTGCAGATAAAATATTAGTTTTGCTTAGGAAGTAAACTACTAGACAAGGAGGACAGCACAAATGGCTTCCTTTTCTTTGTAACCTTTATCAACTTATCTTCTCACTTAAGTCAATCATCACTTTCAAAACCTGTCTTAAAGCTAACTTTCATTCACCTTTAATTTAGCCTTAAATTCCGTTTAATTTGCTGTATAATTTTGTGCATACAAGTGTTTTTATTGTTGTTCTTTTTCCTTGTTTCATGGTAAATCTCAAGCTAATGTGTTATGAAAGGACCTATTTGACATCATTATAAACCTGTGTAACTGATAGATGTGCGAGCACCCAATCTATCCCAGCTATCCTGTTGCCCTGGTACAAAGGGAGCTCCTGAATGACCTGGAGGTACTGATACTGCCATAATATGTAGATTGAATTGATACACCAGATTGGAAATGTTTTCTGTCTGTGTTGATATTTTTACTTTTAGTAAAAAATGTGGAATTTAAATGTACTTTTTGCCACCTGTTGTTATTTTTGAAGGTGTTTTTCATGTTGTTTTGGACATATGAGGTGAGATGTTTTGAAAGTGTATTGGAATTGAATGATTATGATAATATTTTTTTAAAAAACAGGACACTGAGCTTAATCTTTTCTGGTTTCTAGGGATTGTCTCTATTGTGAAATACATGACAATTAAGATGAAAGAGTCATGCTCTAAGAAATTTGAACAGCTGTTCTGCAGAATGATTGCATAATTGTATTAAGTTAATTTTCTCAAATTAAAAAAAAACAGGTTAATACAATTAGACCAATTATCCAGCTGTAAATTTCTAGTGATCTCAAACTAATACTAATGTTTTGGAAACTTTTTGTGACCTAGTAAGAATCGAAGCTGAAAAAAACGCTGGTACTATGGGAAATGGTAGCATAAAAATGTGTCTCATTTCTTCTGTTGTGCAACCTGTTTTATCTCAGTTATTCACAGTGCCATATGGCGGCTATATGTAGGACAAAAAGTCCCTGTTGAGATGGTAGCACCTCATTTGAGGAAATAAAAATAACTGTGAAATGATTCCACGTGGGTAACTAAACTTCTCATAAAAAAGTTCTGCAAGTTCTGCCTTAAAAAACAACTGTAGCTGTGGGAAGCATTGCATCCATTTATTTATTTTATATACTTTTAATGGAAACAATATTGCAAAAAAATCAAGAAAAAAATAAAATAATCTTTTCCACCTCTCACAGCAAAAATATGTTAACCTAGTGGGTTTGAATAAACAGAGCACTCTAACATCATTGTCTACTTATGATGTGCACAAATGTATTACCTTTCTGTGGTGATGCCAACGATAGCTGGCCTTGTGTAAATGTGGTCAAACACTGAAGTGCTGGATTTCCACATGCAAAGGACACAACACCCACTGAACCTGGAGGTGTACAGACCCCATATTGTATGTAAACTGGTGATATAATGGAATGTCTAAAAACAGGACAAACATACAAGATGAGAAGGATGTCCAACCACCTTTTTTTCAATGTTTATCCACTGAAATCAAGCTCAGGCAAGATACAGTATGTGAAACCTGCTGTCAATGCAAATAGTCAACAACTCCCAGAGTACCATGAACATTCCATGTATGGGCAGATGGGCACCACAAAATATATTTATAGGAGCAATTTACAAATGTTTAAATGTCCACCCTGTACTATCCACCCATTGTTGCAAAATAAGCCTCCAGATGACCCTTCCCTAATGTTGCCATGCCAAAGGAATTCAGTTCTAGAGAGGCACCATTACTGGAGCTGCCTTAGGGTAATTAGGATTCATTTTGCGGCATCTAAACTGAAGCCATGACTTATAAAATTGAAAACCATTCAGCCTTCCCTGCAAAATAAACAAGTACAGGTAGTTTAATTAACCTCTGCTTCTTTGCTGCAAGCATGTGGATGTAGCTCCGCACTCTATCCTCCAATAAAATGCATTTTGTTACAGTGCTGAACACTACCTTCAGAACACAGCTGGAAATGACAGCCAACAGCAGAGCACTGTATGTTGAGTGGTGTGAATGATGTGTCTATTTAACTTCAAGATCTTGGGCTAACACTCTTAAGAAAAATTCCCATATGTGAGTGAATGTGTGATGATGTGAAAAAATAAATAGAACCCGTACAGTTGATCAGTAGCTTTAACATTGGACATGACACAATAGGCCGTGAGGAAGCAATACTGATTCAACACAGGGCTGAGTTGAGATCTATTGTTGCAAACCAGTAAAATGACTGGGGAGCTGAACAATCATAAAGCTTCAGTACCTATCATTACAAAATGTCTCTTTTAGTACTGTCAACTCTTTTTTTTATCACACAAAAATGAGTGCTTTAGATTATTTAAGTACTAAAAAAATATTATTATTATTATTATTATTAAGACTAATAATAATATGGTTCATGTATATTACTTGAATATCACCTAGAAACAACCCTTTAGATAATTATTGTATTGCATTCAAATGTACTGTATATATTAAGGATTTGACACATTTTTCACTTATCCTGTGTCTCCTCTAATGTGAACCAAATAAAAGCATAAAATAACAAATGACATTAATGCAAATTTATTGTTTGACCCTAAGTCACATTGCATTTTTTATTTAGAAACCTTCCATGTAGATGTGTGCTACATCTTGAAACTATGTGATCTGCCTACTTATCAAGTCCCTGACCTACCTACAATTCTTTCCTGTTTTTTTAAGGTCCAAGTTCCATTCTGCCTGACTAGATCATCTATTTGTAACTTGCTCACTTCAGCACAACTTTCAAAAGCTGCAGAACAGAGAAAAGCATAATTCCTATTTATATAATTAAATGTTAAATGCTTTACTGTAAAAGGGCAAGATTAACTTTCTGTGTCTGAAGGCATATTAAATAATGACTTACTTTTAAAAAGCTCCTTTAAAACAACCAAATAAACAAATACTATATTGTTTAATGTTCTTGCACCTAGTACCCGTTACTTGTTATGAAGTTTAGTTATTTTATTTTACTTATAGGAATGTTACTTAGAAAGGAGGACATTTCTTTTTTACACAGTGGGTCTAACGTGGAACATATTTAATTTGTGTTCAAATATTCAATATTTTGTATTTCATGTTCTTATTTAGGTTAATGTTTACTGTGGTAATATGTTTAGTGTGAGAGATGTTTTATTTGATCTCTGACCCAGGGGAAAGTGTGGTGTGGATGGTTGAGGACAGAATGCAGGCTTGCGCTGTGCCCGTTATTCTTCTTCTGGTCTTCTCTTTATTTAGGTTCCAAATAAAGTTTGATAATTGAACAGTGAAAGCTCAGTTTTCCTTCATATGAATGTCTAAAACCCTAAACCGAACACAGGATTTTATAATTGCTTACAATTATATAGAGCTTTTCTGGACACTCAAAGTGCCTCCACCACCACCAATGTGCAGCCCCACCTGGATGATGCGACGGCACCCATAGTGCGCCAGAATGCTCACCACACATCAGTTATTAGTGGGGAGGAGAACAGAGTGATGAAACCAATTTAGAGATAGGAATTATTAAGAGGCCATGATTTGTAAAGGTCAATGGAAACTTTGGTCAGGCTGCCGGGGTAACACACCTACTCTTTACAAAAAACACCCTGTGCTTAAGATAAGATAAAATCAGATCACTTTATTGGCCATATACAATTTCTTGCATTCGGAATTTGTCTTTTTTATATACCCCAGCTTGCTCTTCATAAGACACAGACACACAGACGGGGAGAGAGAAGCTTGGGGTCAGAGCACAGGGTCAGCAATTTATATGGCATCCCTGGAGCAGCTGGGGTTAAAGGCCTTGCTCAGGGGCCCAACGGAGTAGGATTCCTCTACTGGCCGTGGGATACGAATCAGCAACCTTCCAGCCACAGGCGCAGATCCTTAGCCACAGTGCCTCCGCCCAGCTCTGATTTTTAATGACTATAGAAAGTCAGGATCTCTGTTTTACATCTCTTTCAAAGAAAGGTGCGTTTTTACAGTACAGTGTCCCCATTACCATATTGGGGCATTAGGACCCACACAGACCCCAGGGTGAGTGTCCCCTACTGGCCCCACTAACACCTCTTGCTGCAGCTTTCCCAGGAGGTCTCCCATCCAGGTACCCACTGAATAATAATAATAATAATAATAATAATAATAATAATAATAATAATAATAATAATTACCATATTGGTACTGGCTACTTGCTTAGCTTCATCCAGGTGGATGCCGCACATTGGCGGTGGTGGAGGAGAGTCCCCATTAGCTGTAAAGTGCTTTGAGTGGAGTGTCCAGAAAAGCGCTATATAAGTGTAAGCAATTATTATTATTATCATTATTATTATTATTCAGTGGGTTGCCAGTTGTGAATTGCAGGGTGATATAGCTGCTGGCATGAAAAAGGTACTGTATGAATTGATTTTCACTAATCATTTGTCCCAACTTTCTAATACCTTCCTGAATCCATACTGGCCAGTTGATTGTTTTTAACTGTATAGTTAACTAATCTACTGTAAATAGTGGTTGATTTAAAGTTAGTGAGGCATCAAAGCATAAAAGTCTACTGCAGCTCTCAAGTATTGTGAATGAAGAACTAATTGGTGTTTTAATAAGTGATTTTGGACATACCTCGCTATGTTTCATGCTTTCTAGGGAAAAGCCTAACTGTTGTGCTGTATCCTATTCAAATGTCATTCAAACGTTTTTTTTGTTTCTGAACTGAAATATTTTTTTCACCTTTAGCAAGCCAAATGCTAAGTAATAACTATAAAAACTGAGTACATCAAGCCTCCTTTTATTTTTTGCTGTGTTTAGTCTTGAAAATGAGCGACATGCTTTTTCTTCCTTTCCAAACACTGTATGTACTTGTTTCATGCAAGTCCTCAATCATCATCCTACCTATATAATTTCTGCTCCAAAGAGCGGCAAGTGTCTCCATCTGGATATACTGTATCTCTATTAATTTGGTTTAATCAAGTAGCTTTTAAGATATATTTCATTCACAACCCTAGATACCCTATCTCTGTTGTAACTTGTATTAGATATGCAAGCTTGCAGTTTAACAGTGGCTGATTAAGAGATAAAAGCTCAGACTTGCCCCAGTTAACCTTGTAACCCGACAGCTTACCAAAACTTTCAATGACACCTACTACTGCAGAAAATGACTTATGTAAATCTGTCAAAAAATCATTGCTTTACAATGCAAACTTATAAACAACTGTATGAAGATGCTGAACTCTAAACTGAAGCTGCTAAATTGAAGAGTAGGGGTGAAAAAATATCATAAAGTACAGCTTTTCAGATATGTGAACTAAGGTAGTTCTTTTGGCAATAAATTAAGTTAAAAATATTTGTTACTTCTTAGTTCTACTACTGTTTTTTTGTGTTAGATGGCATCTGTATTACTTTCTTGGGACCCACTGCAAAATGGGATTTACTGTACAGTATGTAACAATTCCCCACTTTAATTCAATGAAGTCATACCGTAACTTGGTAGATGGATACAATTGAATCTTTGATAAAACTTGGCAAGCTTATTGTTGCATTTAGGTTAAGGATGATAAGTCAGGATAGAACTCAGAAGTTGAGACTGAACTCTTTATCTGGTTGAAAGGTGAGTGAGTGCAAGGCAGCAGACTTTGGTTCCATTTGTGAACAGCAGCTATGATATGACTGTACAGATACCTAAGCTAACTGTGAATGGGGAACTGTGTACTAAAACCAAATTTTATTTTCCAATTATTTGGAATGCACTGGTATAATAGCATTCCCAGTATAAAGTAAAGTAACATATAAAATATTTATGTTATTTTCCACTGCTGAACAATTTCCCATAGTGAAACTTTGCCACCACTCACTTCTTTCCTCACAATACTGTATAGTTCTATACACAGGCTCATGGCTGAGCGACTGGATCCTATGTTTATTTAAGTTGATATTTAACCCATCAGGGGGATTATCTGTCTATCTTTTCATATCTGTCTAGTACCATACAGTACAGCTATGGAAAATCTCCAGCTTTCTGGACCAAGTAGTTTCATTTTTTTGTCTGGTTTTACAGACCAATCTCAATCATGTGCTTAATTGGCTCTGTAGATGAATGCACATGACTACTTTGACTTTTAGAGATGGTAAATATGTGTGGTTAATATTGAATAGACGTGATAAACAGAACAAGCAAAAGCTGCAGACTCACAATCTTAAGCTGAATTCACCTGATAAGACAGTAGTACAGTTATTAGGCAACATTTTAACAACATTTTTTGCAACATTTGCCACAAAAATAGAGAAAAAGAATGATTTATACAGTAAGTACCAAGTTTTCCTACTAAAGATTATACTTGAAAATATTAATGGAAGATAACCTGTAGAGTGCTGGGATAAAAACTAGGCTGAAATTATAACTTATAATGCAGGTTAAATTACATATAACCATCATTATTAATGAATGTTATATTATTTGCTTTATATAATATAATATAATATAATATAATAAAATGAATCCCCCTAATTAAATAATAAGGCTATAATAAGAGTTACTCATATGTTTTTTTAGGTTTTGAATCTCTTGTACGGAATGTCATTGTTTCACAATTTGTGGAGAAATTGTGTTCTGATAAAACAGATCTTAGCACGAAGGTTCCCTACTTGAATCTGATTTACAGTAACACAAGGGCATTTGGATTGCTGTTCTATGAAATAGAATGTATAAGCATAAGAGTTCTGAATTTCAGTATGTGGTGTAAAACCCCTTAAGTACTAAAAATAGTACTTCTGTCCTCAAGAAGGATCTGAATTCAACATATTTTGCTTTGATATAACACCTTTAAACTCAACAATTATCTATTGGTATAACTACATTTTAAGTGAAACATAACTTTTATTATAATTTGTATTTTATGCAACTGGCATCATATCTTTAGTAATTTGTCCAGAGCTGAATGCAATACTTTAACTTTGTCAGTGACAAAAAGGAGAGTAAGATCCTTAAAGGAAGGAATATTGAAGGTTGAGATGAAGTGAAAGCAATTGCATTATAGTAAGAAATCAGAGCTAGGAGATATAGCTCTCTGCAAGTAGTTCTGGGATTTGCATAGATGCTAAGGCACACACAGTCACACACACAGAGGCATAAAATAACTCCTCTAATCTCCTTCTCAATAGCTTTAAGCCTCTGAAGAAGCTTAATAATTTAAGAGAAAAACAGCAACAGTGCTTTTAAGGACATACTGTATGTATAAAGATTAGCTCATTGGTTTGCTCCAAGCAAGCAGTCAAACATGATGAATTCTGTGTTCATCAGTTGTTGCACAGAGGCGACAGTCATGATCATGATACCATGATTTAAGTTGTGTAAATCTGAGTTCAGCAAATTCCAAAATAAATCAGTATAGTACTATGCCATCTAAAAAACTCCTGGAAAAATAAAATCACAAACATTATAGAAGTTGTACGTTTAACATGATATTTAGTGTTAGGGTTTTTTTAAAAAGATTATTCCTTAAGGTTTCTTTTTATTATTATGACAAAAGCTTGTCTTTATTGTCTTTAATTTAATCTTTAATTTATGTGATATGTCCACAAGTTCTTCAATGTCTAAGAATCCGTGTTTGGGTTTGTAAAAGATGCATTAGTTGTGGAACATACAACAATTAAATAGCCTGAAAGAATGATGTTTTTCCCATTACTTAGTTTCTTGATTATTTCATGTACTACATGTGTTAAGCTTCAGAACTCAAAATAAATGCTTTTTTGAGGATGTGATACGTATTATATATTTTGACTTTGTTATTTTCCTGGAAAGGATTGAATGAGATAAACTACAGTATATTTGAACAGCATTCATACTACCACTCAGGAAGACTTATCTGTATTCACGAGGAATGATGGCAGCCGAAAGCTTGGGAGAAATTAGAATTGTTTATTGCGATGTGGAGATTTGGCGTAACCCGCTTGGCTGAGGGCCAACCTCCCGGCCGTTGGACAGGGAGGATAGGACCCCCAAAAGAACCAAGGACACCCAGTCACCAGTGCAGAAAAAACTAAAACAAAACCAAATGATTAAACTAATTCAGCCGAGGAGAGAAAGTGCCTGCTTGAGGATACCGGGGTTAGTTTTAATGTATGCATGGTAAGCCTCAGAGGACCAACGGCCGAGTTGCTTGATGAGATACTCGGGTATGCCTTGGCGAGCGGTGGAGGATGTGGCCCCTGATCTGAAGGAGTGCCCGGAGAATTGTTCAGGGGGGTATCTGGCGGTTAGAAGGACGTCATGGAGGTGAGAGAGGAACCAGTTGCGGGTCACGATACAGCCCTTCTCGTTTACGAACAGAGGGTCAGTAGGCAAAGCTCTGGCCGAGGTGCGAAGATGTGCGTAATGGGATAGAGGCTCGTATGGGCTTATGTATGAGCAGAGTTTGAAATAATAGATGAGAGTGCCGGACCTGAGTTGGTCGGTTTTGCTTTTCTTAAGATAGAAGGTCAGTGTATCGGAAGATAAGATGGAGATGTCGGATAAGCAGGGTTGAGAAGGAGGATCGAAGGATGTGGAAACAGCAGTAATTTCAGAGCATCTTAGGAAGCTGAAGAAGGCTAACAAGAATAAAGATTCGAGAGTGCGGTTGACCCAGGATGAGTGGTAACCCGACCTGAGGACGTAGATGCAGGATTCGAGGATGTCCGAGGTAAGTGGTGCGCGTTGGTTCGGAAGTGGTTTTTCAAGCTGCTGAAAGCCTTTAAGCAGGAGAGTAATTTGAGGGTGGATAAGGGAGGGACAGGTCATGCCGAAAAGGAGTTTATGGAAGAAGTGGATGCCGCACAGGTATACTTTGGTGGTGGATGCTCGTACCTTGAGTGAGTTTCTACAATAGCAAACGAAGGATGATACGGTGAGAATATCGAAAGAAGGGAATTTAATGTTCGCGGAGAGGTGGAAGGATTGGAAGCCCTTCCAGGCAGTCCAGTAAGAGTTGAGAGTTCGAGGGGCGATCCCTAAGAGGATAGTTTGTTGGGCCAGCTGGACATAGTGATGGAAAGGATGGTTCAGAGGAACGTGAGTTCCGAATAGGGAGGTACTGTGCATGGGTTCGGTCTTGCATCTGGTGCCAAGTTCCTGAATTTCTGAAATTGAAAGCGAGAGAGAGAGTCAGCTATCTCATTAAGGTGGCCTGAAATGTGAGCAGCTACGAGGATGAATTGATGTGTGAGAGAAATCCATTAAAGGCGGCGGAGAAATTTCATGATAGATCGGGATGAAGACCTTCCTTTGTTGATTATATGGACTACCGCGTAGTTGTCCGAATGGATAAGGACGGATTTTTGTTTCCAATTGTGGCCCCAAAGAGAAGCTGCAACGACAATTGGAAATATTTCAAACAAGGCCGATGACTGGTCGGTAAGAGGGATTGAAGAGAACTCAGGAGGCCAAGGGGCCGCGAACCATTGGCCTTTGTAATAGCCTCCGAAACCGACTGAGGGGGCTGCGTTTGTGAAAAGCTGGATATCTACGGCATCGGAGAGGAGGTCATTGCAGAAGAGAGATATGCCATTCCAGTTGGCCAAGAAAAGCTGCCAAAGCCTGAGCTCGGATTTGCAGTTGGCTGAAAGGCTTACGTGGTGGTAAAGAGAGGGCACAGAAGAGGCGAGGTCAAGAAGGTAGGAGATGAACGACCGTCCTTGGGGAATGATACGCATGGCGTAATTGAGGTGGCCGAGCAGAGAGAGAAGTTCCCTCTTTGTGCAAGACTTGGCAGAAGAATAGGTAGAGATATACGTCTGGATCCTGTCGATCTTGTCCCGAGCCAGGGAGGCAGAAAAATTGATGGAATTGAGGGTGATCCCGAGGAATTGGATTATATGAGAGGGGCCAGTTGTTTTGTCCGTGGCGAGAGGTACCCCTAATTTCCTAAAAACGGAAATAAGTGTGGAGGAGGCTTTTGCAGGTGGGGAGTGGGGAAAATCTATTGTAAGGAAATCGTCGAGAAGGTGGACGAGAAAGGAAGCCTATAGTTATTCAAGAGGATCCAGCAGAGAGCTTTGGCTAAGGCAAAATCTTTGGGCTACTCCTACATCCGAAAGTAAGGCGGACTCGAAGAAGAACTTGTTCCGCCAATGAACCCCGAAGAGGTGCCAGAAGTCTGGGTCGAGAGGCATAACTTTAAAGGCACTGGAGATGTCGGCCTTAGTGAGCCAGGCACCCGGACCTGCGATTTTGATGAGAGAAATGGCATGGTCAATTGTGGCATAGTGGAGGGAGAAGTCTGAACTGGGAATAAGGCTATTGAGACTTGGCATGCGGGAGTTATGGGGTGCCATAACAGGTCAATTATAAGGCGTTTTTTACCGGAATACTTACGGACCGCTATACTGATGGGATTGATGCGGTATGCAGGGAATGGGGGAGAGTCAAGTGGGCCGATCATGAAACCGTTCTCAACTTTAGATGCTAACAAGGAATCAACGGACTGGGGATTGGCGGTGGAAGATTGCAAATTTTTGCAAAAGACGGAGGAAGAAGGAAGTGTGCACAGGCCTGGTGAGAATCCGAAGGAAAGGCCGTCGAGTAAGATGTGGGTGGAAGAGGGGTCAGGGTGACGGAGCAGTTCGGAAGCAAGAGCGGGGATATCGATTGGGGTAGACAGAAAAGCCAGTAGTCATTTGGGAACGCTGAAGGTGGAGCGAGCATGGAAGGGTCGGCAGGGGCAGGCGGAGCGAGCGTGAGCTTAGCCGCAGAAGCTGCAAATGTGAAGGAAGCAACAAAGGGAAGAGGTACATGTCGAGGAATTGAAGTTGTTGCAAATCTGATCATCACGATGGGGCGACCGCGGATGTCTCTGGACCGGGAAGGTTTGAAGAAGACCTGGCGGGAGAATTGATGCTGAGGGGGAGAAGGGGCAGAGTCAGGGTTGAGCTTGCGGACGGTATTTGGGCAAAGATTTGATGAATGTGTCCAAGACGAACAGAAGTCGCAGGAAAGAGCTCTGACGCCGGCGAAAGTGCAGCAGTAAAGCTCGATGTCGAGGGCTCCCCAGTAGGTGTGCTAGTTCCGTTGGAGTAGGAGGGCAGCGGCCTTGGCCGAGAACTGCTTGTGGTAATCGTAGAACAGGGAGCCCTCGAAATGGACAGATAGATCGAGGATGATATGCATGTAATCGTCAAGTTCCTGACGACGTTCGGGAAAGGCAGAGCACATGATGTCGCGAAAAATGCTGAAAACCAAGCAGAATTCGGAAATTCGAAGGACTGAAGCAGAGTGAGGGTCAGAAGATTTGAGAGTAACGGAAATCGAGCCGCAGTCAACTGTTCTGGAATCAGAGTTGTAAGTGGAGGAAGGGAGAAGGTGAGCTAGACTGACGTCCGCACCTCGTAGAATTTGCTGCTGGAGTGAAAAGGGAATGGGAGGAGGACTAAACTTTAGTGCATTAGGAGGAGCTGGGAGAGGAACGGCTGTTTGGAGAGAAAAGTCCTTAGTAAAGGGGAGGTTGGAATCCAGGGCCGAAGGCATGGGATGACTGATGCCGTGTTGGACACCGGGGATGGGAGAAGATGAGGAGGGAAGAAGAGCAGAAAGCAAATTGTGGTAGGAGGGATTAGATGGATCTGGGGCCTGGAGCTCAGTGGCTTGGGATATGGAAGCCGAAGATTGTTGAGGAGGAATTGAAGCAGGGGTGAAGGCTGCGTGAAGGACTGAGGAGGCTGCCGAGTCCTCTTGGACGCCAGAGGGTGGGGGAGGGTAAGGGCCGCCTGCTGGCTGAGCTGGGGGTCGTTTACTGGATGGCCTTTGGGCTGTGGAGACAGCAGCAGGGGCCGAAAGAAAAGAAACCGGGGCCGAAGGCACCAAGCCGGCAGCGCTTGAGCCGTGTTGGACGCCGGAGGTAGAGACGGAGGAGAGTGCAGAAATTAAGATTAAGCAGAGAAGGGGGTGGGGGAGGGGCGTGAGCCTGGGGCCTTAGACTCGGCAGCAAGGAGTTTAGAGAAGGAGGCTGGGTGGAAGAGGCTAGGTGCAGTTGTTCGGCAGAGGAATGGATTGGTTGGGGGAGAGACAGAAGACGCGACAGGCAGAGGTGCGGACGGCCTCGGGGTCCTCACGTTGGGATGAGTGACGGCGGCACAGGTGATGTCATCAGAGGGCGCCGGGGGAAGCTGTGTAGCTGATGTTTCCTTTGTGTAGACTGCGGTTAAGCACAGGGAAAACAGCTTTTTTGGAAGCGTTTCTTTTAAAACAGATGCCATGTTTTCGAAGTATCCTCTGGAGGCTTGCTACGGTCCAGTTAGAAATCGCGAGAGATGATCCAGGAGAAGGGGGAGCCGATGTCCGTGAAGCACGGCGGCTGGGACGTCCTCGAGAGAAGCGGGGGTTATTTGGAGACTTTGCCGTGGAGGGACGGGAAGGCTGGGTTTGTGATGAGAGAGGGACTAAGATGGCGGAACGCAGTCTTCGGCGAGGAGTTGCATCTTGTGAGGACTGGCGCTGATGTGGCACGGCGGGTGAAGGAGGCGATAAGACGGAGGTAAGGGGAGCAGGGGGGGAGGACTGGACGAGAGGGATAGGAGAGTCTCCTGCGCTGCGGAAAAGGTCTTCATCGGAGCAGCGAATTTGCAGATCCATGAGAAAGGAGCACGGATTCGAGCTGGGCGAAAACGAACCATGCAGAAAACGAACGAGGGAGAGGAGAGGGTGACGTTTGATATATATACGGAGACCGGTTGCTTACGTCAGGATTAGTGGGAATTGCAGCAGCTGTGTCGAACGAGCTCGGCTGCTTTCATTCCTCCCGAACTTTCATTAAAAACTCCATTTATTACCAATATCAGTTTAATTGTTGAAAACATTAGTTACTACAGTATATATCTGTGAAAAATACATTCAAACCAGTAGAGCATTAGGTAAGTAAAACCACTAAAAACACTAAAAGTATCAGTGTCAATAATTGAAACTTGTAGAAAGGTAGATTGATTACACAAAGGCCCATGATTCATATTCACCTTGGCTTCCTTATCACAAGAAAGTGAAGTATTATTGCAGATGAGAAGCATTTAGATAGCCTTGTCTGAGTATGCAGACACAGCTTTTATATGTTTGATTACTTTTTTCCATTCTACAGCAATAAAGTGCTGCCAACCTTTGAAATGCTAATTTGAAAAGAAAAAAAATCCATTATAAAATGGTGAGGTTTTACCTCATTTATGGCTCTATGTATTAAAATGATTTGGACAATTATACGAGATGTGGAAGAGTTCTTCTTTTTGTTTTCAAAAACTGCTTTTAAAAGTATTAAGAGTGTTTGTCCCCTCAGGAAGTACAGCGTAATGTATACGAGAACATTTCTGCCCTTGAGAATTTGGGATGTGTTATACACCATTAAGGCTCTTGTTCATCAAAGTACTTTGCTCTGACTGCCAACAGCATATCTGTTTTCACAGAAAGCTTTGAAAATAACCATGAAAGATTTCCATTGTTCATTGGATCCCCCTAAAAAAATCAGACACAGATTTATATTATTTTACACTTATATATATGCTTGCTTTTCTAATCTTTGGAAAAATGTCTGTTTTGTCTACAGTTTTTCAATTTAGGGCCAAGAAACCTATAGTATATGAGCTGTTAAAAATCAGAATGTCACAACACCCTACATTTTGACTCACAAAAGTGTATGCAGTATACTGTATATCCACAGTACTAGGGAAAATGTACTTTAAAAATTCAACATTAGAGTTGCAAGTTACATGTGAATTCATAAAAATATCTGGGGTAAAATCAGAAACAATGTTTCAAGGACCAACATTTGGCCTAGAGCACTTTAAGTAAGTTTACTTACTTTACTTCCACTGAAAATATTTTATATGAGTAAAAAAAATCACTGGTTTTTATTTCATTTTTATGTTTTCTTACAGTGTGTTTATCCTTTAGATGTTTGTTGACCATTAAATCCACATAGAGCTGGGTTTTGGTTTAGGTACAGTACATGAAACTTTGTCATATCACAGACTCTCTATCACAAATGCTTCCTCTGTGGTATTATACTCTCAAAATCATTAATATCTGGTGCACCTTAAAAGCACTTCATTCATCATGATTCCAGGGTTAAGGATCTCTGTATCCATTGACCTCTCAAGGTTAAGTCCAATACTGTATTTCAAAGAATAATTCAAAGAACAGAAGAGATCAAAGTATTCCTTTAATGTGATGACTTCTAACACCGATGTATTCTGGAAAATATGGACTTGTAATCCATAACACTTTCCTACTTTGATTTACAGCTATATAACAAGATTCTGCTACTACCAAATACATTTGGTTATTATTTGTAGGGTTAATGAAATTCTAGAGACTCCCCGTCAAGATACTCTCAGAAAATAGTGTCATAAATACTGTATATGCTTTGCTGACAAATGCATATGTTTCAAGGGCTGACTTTCAGATACTTTACAGAGCACAAATATTTAAATCCTTGCACATTTATTAGATTTTGTTATTTTCAAGCTCGCACGTTGAAGTAACATTAATATTTGTTAAATACACAACCTTCCGCAGACTTTTGAAGCAAAAAAAAGGAAATAAGTAAAATTATGATTAATAGAAAAGAAATGTTGACTGCATAAGTATTCAAACACTTTATGGTTTCTAACCTAGTTAAATTTAAGTACACACAATTACCTTAATGAGCCACACAATTAGTCGAATGGTTTCTTACTGTGTGTCATAATAATGGTTCACATGATTTGAGAATAAATATACCTGTCTCCTTAAGGTCCTTCAGCCAGGAAGTGAATTTCAAACAAAACATTAACCATTACTATGGAACTTTCAAAACAACTATTTCACCTAAGGGTTAAACTTGTATAAAGGTACACATCAGCAGAACCTTATAAAACATTTTAAACACCGTGGTGAAGTCAATCGTTAAGGCACCCAGACACTGCATACTATTGTCAGGTTGTCCTAACTGAGTAGCCGGTCAGGGAAGTCAAGGAGGAAACTGGTAATGATTCCACCTTGTGGTCAATGGTGACTTTCAAAGAGATCAGTTTCTGAGATGGGAAAAAATGTCCATGGGTTAACCATATCCTGATCACTCCACAAAGGTGTCTTCTAAGTCAATGTACAATTTAGGTTGAGACGTACCCCATAAAGACTTGTGGCTACAACTGATGCCAAATGTACAGTACTTCAACCAAATATTAAGTTCAAAGATCTGAAAACAATCAATATCCATCCATTCTCTAACCACCTTATTCAAATCAAGGTTGCCGGGGTGCCAGAACCTTTCCAGCAAAGCAGTGGACACAAGGCAGGATACACCCTGGACAGGATACCAGTCCATCACAGGACACACTAAGACACAGAAATGCACACACTCATACAAGGGCTAATTAGTTCAGAAGCTACTGAACCTAACAGTATATCTTTGGATTATGGGATGAAACCCAGAGGAAACCCACAACAACATGGGGAGAACATACAAACTCCACACAGTGTGAGGCACCTCCACACAAACTGTGAGGCAGCAATGCTAACCACTCTGCCACCATGCCACACTGATCACTGTCTAATCCATTCAAATATGTCTAGCAAACTGGCTTCCCTAAAATTCCCAGCAGAAGAACCATTGTCCATATAAAAATCATTGTTAAATCTCCGAAATATCCATGCAAAAGTGAACATTTTCAACAAAGGTTTTGTGAAAACTCTGAAAACTCAACTACTTACAGAGGAGAACTGTTTATCTACATGTGAACACATCAAGATGAATATCACCAATTCCTGCAAAGCGACACTTGGATGTTTTATCAGGAAACACCAGAGCTGTTTTATTTGCAATGAGGTGGTTATTTAACTGAACTGTAACAGAACATTGTAGGATTTTGGCAAGAAAGGGTTTGAAATGGGGTGAAAATTGCTTAGATTGCCCAAAGCCATGTTTGGCTTTTTCGGCGTGGGGGTAATGGCAGCAGGTTTGAGGACTGTTGGTACAACAGCAGTGCTCAATGATTCACATATTATATTGAGGACAATGGGGCAGAAAGACGTAAAACAGGATTGAAATAAAGTTGTGTGAATGGAATCTAATAGGCAGGTGGTGGATTTCATACGCAAAACCAGTTTACTGATGGATGCAGAGTCAAGAAGAGAGAAGTCACATGCATTGTGGAGAGAATGTGATGCCAGATATTGTCAATCTTGGAGCTAAAGAATTGTATTGTGGTGGGGCAGTTCGCCTTTAGCAGTCTGTTGATGGTGGAGAAAAAGTGTCTAGGGTTGTTATGGTTATTTTCAATGAGGTGAGAGAAGTAGCTGAATCTAGCAGACTTTATTGTATTGACAATGAAAGCCAGCATCACCTGAAATCTGCAATGGCAACCTGTAAAATTGTGAGCTTGATGAACATGACAATAAAATAAGCGATAGGAATTTATCACACACATGATTTGTCACGCACATGATATTATGGTCATGTAGCTTATTAAATACAATATTCATTAATGTGTGCTCACAGCAGCTGAAATGGTATTCAGAGCACCATGTTTTCTTTTTAAGAAGAACTGCTAGTGCCATAGATCTCTTTCTACAGTATATCTCTACCTCAACAATACTCTTTATATTGTACATCTTTGAAGTTATTTAGGAGCTAAACTTTTTAATGGATGCAAACAAAACATTCTAAATGTGGCTTGACATTTTATTGTTTACATGACTCATGACCTCCAGTAATGCACTTCAGCCCAAAGCAATTGGGCTTGCTAACACCCCTGCAAACTTCTTTTGAGGTTGTGTGAATGATTGAAAAATCTACATCAGTAGTTCTCAAACTTTTTGGACCAAGTACCACCCCTGATCAAACCAAAGCATCCAAGTACCACCTACAAGTCATCTTCTCATAGGAACCCCAGAAAATCTCAATGACCAACATGAGTGTGCATGTGTGCACACACTCACATACACATATAATAAATATTATAATAATAAACATTATTTCATATAGTGCCTTTAAAGGTGGCTTCTCAAAGTGCTTTACAGAATTACAAAAGGAACAACAACAACAATTAAAAATAAACAATAAAAAAGCACCATGTCAGTGAGAGGAGTAAGCCTGTTTAGTCGAGCAATGCAGATGTGAATTAATTGGTCAAGCCTTGTCACAACTGCGTCTTACAGATTTTAAATCGTCAGGATTTTCTAGATGGCCAAGGCCTCGCGGTGGATGCTGCAGTTCATATCTGGAGCAACCTCTCTAATTCGTGCAACTACAGATGCAGCCATTCAAAGTGCGCGGCACAGACACGTACCGGAGGTAATTGGATACGGCCTCACGCATCGTGACGCGCGATGGCGCAAAATACCGCGGTACCTGATTGGTTGACCGACAGGGGCACTCGTGGTGCGTTGGTCGGTCGTAGAAAGATTTAAATGTCTTTACTGTGCCCGTTTTAGTATTGAATATTTATATGGAATTTTACCACTGAAGGGAAATCTTAGTAGCTGAGCATAAAAAGAATAGGAGCATACTGTAACGCGTGTGAAGGCCATAAACGATATTAATTTTGGAACATAAACATACAGTATATGGCTGGTCTCGGTACTTTAAAGAAAAAATACACACCAGTATTCCATTTCTCCCTAAACATTTTAAGCATCGAAGTCTTTAACTAACATGATACCGGAGTCAACAAGCATACTTTTAGAATTTGATTAAAAGGGAATATAATTTGGTACATGAATATAATTATATCGTTATTAATTTCTTTAGATACGTGATTCCATATTATATGTGTATTTTTTCTTTAAAGTACTGAGACCAACCATATACTGTATGTTTATGTTCCAAAAATAATATCGTTTATGGCCTTCACACGCGTTGCAGTATGCTCCTATTCTTTTTATGCTCAGCTACTAAGATTTCCCTTCAGTGGTAAAATTCCATATAAATATTCAATACTTAAATGGGCACAGTAAAGACATTAAATATACATATACATACTGTATACAGTACAGTTTGCATACAGTAATATGTTTATGTTCCTAAATTAATCTCTTTTATGAGCATGTGAAAGGCATGGTGAATCGGAGATTCTCAAAAATTACTGTACTTTGCATGACTGGAAACAAATGCGTGATTGCGAAATGCTGTGGTGTTACTTTTACAAAGACGGTCAATGAAAAAAAGAATGTGGACCAGGGCAATACTTTGAGTTTACAGCTTGTCCAAGGTCATTCATTATTAATACTATTAGTAATATCTTCGTTAAAGACTTTGATGGCGACAGCTCAAACATGAGAGGTTGAGCTTTATTAGCTCCACCTTGCGGAAATTCCGGATACTATTATTTTACTTGCGGTACCACGTGGTATTATGAGGTACTATACGAGAATTTACAGTAACTCGCGGTAGGCTGCATCAAGCACACCGCAAAATAATGCGGTATCGCCCGCTTGTTTTGAATGGCTGCATCTGTATACCGCTGTGTCGGCTTCATTGCTCTAGCACCATCTGTACAAACTCCAACGCATTTTATCCAGTCGATGTCATTCTCTTTGATAAATTAATTCAGAAGCTGAAATACGTGCTCTCCTGTAGTTCCTGTTGGTTGTAGCTTACAGAACAGAAAGTCCTCATGGGACATGCCCTCAAACTTGTATCTAACGTAAAGTGCAAATTGGCCAAATTTACAGACTCATCTAATTGCAGTGAAAAGCATCTGCTAATCTTAACGCACTCTATCAGCATACTTTTGACATCATCCGCCATATCAATAATTCTATGAGTGACTGTCTTTCAGAGGAGGCAGAAGGTTGAGCTGTTTAGCAGCTTTTTCTCCACACATAATACATGTCAGCTCTTTTGCCAACAGTAAACAAAGTTCTTCACAAGTAGTGTGGGGCTTACCTGCTTTAGCAATCCACAAGCTTGCATTTTTCCCTGTTTCCATTTCAGGAGTCTGTCTCAGAAGTTAAAAGAAGTTTTTATTTCATGCGCATGGGAACGAAACACAGAGACGCTTGGTATATTTTTCTCAAATATTTTTAACAGTTCTTAAATATTTTTCTGTTATCTATCACACATTCCTGTGCTCACAAGATTGCCAGCATTCGTAGTATTTTAAAAGTGTTCGTTTTTATGCTTTCCTGTGCTTACAACATTGCCATTGTTCCAAAATCACGCACATTCTCCTACCTCCCTATTTGCTGGAGATCACTTTTTTAAATACAATTTGCCACTTATGCCCATTATGCACGCATTCCTCTACAATAGTATAGAATTATATTGTAGCTTTTGTGTCCACTCAGTATTAGCACACGCTGTATCGTAGTACGTACAGTAGGCTGCGTATTCGACACAAACTAATTTTATTAAAATAGAAAATATGAAAACCCGTCCCAATTTTTCAGTGTACACAACAAAGTTCCAGGGTCATATGGCATACTGCCTGGTGGCGCTCCGTGTACCACAACTGGTAAGCGTACCACAGTTTGAGAACCACTGATCTACACTGTATTATTGTCACGATCGTGATCCCTCCTCTAGAGGGCATTCCAACCCTTGTGTGTTTTGTCTTATTACCACATACACCTGTCTCTGGATTCAACATATTATTTATACCCGGTGCTCTGGAAGCTAGGGGTTCTGCATTGGAAGACGGACACCCGGAGGCTTGAAGGCATAGCCTTCCGATCGGCGTCCTGACCAAGCTCAGCCCAGGGCTCGGAGCGCCTGGACTCGCCACTCCATTTTTAACCTCCGTGTTCCTGTTGGAGTTCCCCCTTCCTGGGGATTTTAATTATCCTTGTCGTGGATGGACCTCCCGGCTTTGGATTATGGACTACACCCCGGTTTCCCTTTAGGACTTCCTTGGCTTTGTTTGCCAGCGTTCCCCCCTTGCACCTGGATTCCCTGTCGGCACCTCCCCCTGTTCGCCATCCCTTCCATTCCTCTTCTAACCGTGCTTTCCCCTTAGCCCCTTTCCCAGTCACTTCCAGATTATATTGTCTGCACAGGGTCCTAAACTATGCAATGTGACAATTATATAGCTAATTTATCTATACTTAAATGCATATGACCACAAAAATAGACTTGATGCATAAAAAAGTGCTAATAGAGAGCCTCACGCTTTGCTTTGTAGCTGACAAGCTGTTCATGCAGTCAGTGTAGATTGCAACTTAAAGGGTGAGTAACGGGAGCATTAGACTGATATCAAAAGTGCATAAAAACAGCTTCTAGAGTAGGTTAGCGTTTCAAATTGCTTGGAAACATTTCATAATATAATAATGCAAATAGGTGAAAGAAGATGGATATTTTGTGCTGTTATCATGCCTTTACTGACTAAATTTGAATCATTAATTGAATGCAGTTGCCTAAGAATTTGGGTAATTTTAGTAATTTATGCCATACAAAATAAAGCATTTCCTATCAGCCAATAATAAGAAGATTGATAGGCTCTCAGTAAATTTGAAGGCAAGATCTTGCCAACTTTGAGAAGGAGAAGGCCTGCATCCATTAATGTTATAATTCAAACTGGCATTATATACTCTTCCAAGCCTGAAATTATTTTGTTATGAATTTTTTTTTTACATTCACAATCTCTTTCCCTTAACTGGGTCCTCAAAAGCACTTGGGATGGGGGTTGAAAAGCACTTTTACTTCTTAATATACAAAAAAATTTCAGGAAAATGAAATGTTTCAGCTATCTTTTGCCTTCTTTATACAGTATATACTGTAATCTGAACTTTGAACTTGCACTTTACTCTTCAGTATTGCCAGCTGAGGTAGTTTTTAGTCTCTGAGTGACAAATAACTAGTCAATTAGTGATTTGTGTGATTTTAGCTCCCATTGCATAAGCATTGATTTTTGATGCACGACTTAATTGCATTCATATTTTTATGCATCCATATTGCATGAATATTTCAATGACTCTTTGGTTAAAAATACTTTTGACAGTGTTGTGATATTTATTGCTGCATTTAGGAACATTATTTTGACCTTCATATTGTACTGTATGTACATACTGTATAATGAGAGCCATTTAAAACACAACAAAAGAGTTTCATTGCAATACCTTTCATTATATTTAATTCAAAATGCTGAACACCTTTGTCTTTGACAGTATATGAACTGACATTATGGGTCAGATTTAATATTTCCATTGAGATTCAGACTGAATATGTAAGAAAAATACATATCCTCGAGCTCTTAATTTAAAATGTAATATAGCCAAAACATTTTGTCAAATACACAGGTTCAATTCATTTTCCAATCAGTAACTGGTAGTTTTTATTTTTTAGTCACATTTATTTTGCAAAGTCATTCTCTGATCTTGTTTGCTCCTCGAATATATGTTCTAAGTATAGTAAGGAAAACCACACCATCAGTTAGAAAAAACAATGTAAAATGTATATGTAAAAAAACATGTTCTTAAAAATAATACTGACAAAAATAGTTCTGTAACACTCTCATAGAATAAACAAACAAAATACATTTTTAGCAATTCCATGCACAATAATTTACTACTGTACATATTCAATGCTGTTTTGTGTTTTATCTGGGTTGCTTTCAACAGGCACCTGCTTTAAGCATTACATTATGTTCAAATGGGGATAGATTCCAGAAAGCTGTTTCTTTCATACAAAATACGTTTGGCAGTAATTGAAAAGGTGAAATTCTGTAAGAAGGAAAAGTGTTGCAAGTGGATGTAAGGATGATGACATAAGCCTTAACTAGGCTAGCATCCCCAATTTCACACTATACTGAAGTGAGATATAGGAGATGAGTCATGAACATTTCTTTGAGTACACATCACACATACTATACACAAGTGCTAAGCCCTGTCAGTATTGATTAGCAAAATGTAATGTATTGTCATCTGCTGCTTAAAAAAATATTGTGCTAAAGCTGTCAGATTTTTTTCTGTTTAAAAATATATATTTTTAGTGCAAAACCTTATAATTGTTTCCACCACAGTTAGAAAATGTAGGTGCAAAATTAAGAAATTCTATTCCATAAACTCAGGTACTATATACAGTACTTGTACTGTATGTTCAGTATTTTCAGCTGTATGAGAAAATCAATTTCCTATATGTAGTTTGGTCAACCTAACACTTAATCAAAGCTACCTGTAAAATCTAACACAGCTAAAACATTTTACATAGTCCATTTTACACAGTCGCAGTCCTAGAATAAGTTACTTCAATCTATACATACTGTATAGCATCAACGTCTTCCTAGGTTGTCAATTTACAGATCAATTGCAATTGTTGTACAGATCAACCAATTGATTAGCTAGTGCTACAGAAACATCAGTCCAAGAATTTCTACTATATATTCCAGTCAGGCATCATGAAATTTATTAAAACACAAAGTTACACATTAAATGCATTTAATTACATGCAATATGGTCAGCACAGAACTCACAACTGAAAGTTATGCATTGTTTCTATGTTTGCTTCAATATGGGAGGGCTTTCCAAATAATTTATTCCTCCTAAATTTAAGGTGTTTTTTGATTAAACCAGAAGAAAACTCTGTGATATCCCAGGCATCTGGTTGGTTTACTGTTAACCTCCTGTCTGAGATGCTAAGATTATTAGTAATAGTAAGATTAACAGTTTCTGAGTACATAATGTTAGAAGCTAGCCTGTGGTCAACAGAGAATAAACGGCCAAGATAAGGGCTCTACTTTGCCAGTTCATGGAAAAAGTGTGGACAACCTTGCAACTTTGCCTTTTTATATGATGTCTTAAACCCAGTTGGTCTGCTATTCAATCCCTCTCTCACTTGGCTGTGGTGCGTTGTATCAGTTGCTAAGGGAAGGCAAGTGAGTCAGCTAAAGCAGTGGAAACTTTGGTTCACCTTATAAATACTTGAAGAGCCCAACATGGTGAAATGTAAACCATGCAAGTATTCCATCATGTCACTGGAAGAGTGGATCAGGTTTTCAACTTGACATGCCAACACTGATGCTGTAATTAGTGACGTAAGGACTGTAAGTTATTCATGTGAATTGTTAGAACAAAAGCACAGTCAGCCAGGCGATACGCAGTGTTGGACAGATTACCTTCACCAACTACATTTTTTCTACCTTTTGAACTTCCGACCGATGACTCATACCTCATCAAAAATTGTACATTGCAATGCTGCTTTGTGTCAATATTAGTATGCACACACAAAAACGTCTAATGGTTTAAACCTGCTGTGTTTTGAGTCTAGGTATAGCCTACAATGAAATTCTACTCACTGTTTCTAATTAACAAAACTCTTTAGCATTTGCTAGTTGCTGTATGGTAAATGTCTTGCAAGATATGCATCCAACATTAGGTTTCATTGCAAAAACCCATACAAAAATCTGTAAAAAAGCAGCCTTAGGCAGAAAACTTGTCAGCATTATAAATAAACAATATTAGCTATTGGTTTATCATGGGTCTTCTGATATGATAAATCCCTAATGTAATTTACACACCTAACATAAAAACACTTAGAAATGAAATACAGAATTCAGAAAACAGAAACAGAAGTTACCAAATTTGTTTAATTACATTCCACTCCATGTCAACTGGACATGAAAATGACAAAGATCTTAGTTGTCGGTAGGACGTAAACCAGCTTTGATTTCTGTTGTCATTTTCAACAGGTTCTACTACTGTACTTTACTGAGAAAAATCATTAGAAAAAATGCAAAAATGATTATTTATATAGGAAGTGCTATGATGTGGCCATGGGTGGTAATTTGTCAGAACCCAAGTGCAATGGACGCCTGATTAGACATGACTGGTCAGGGCTTGAGCACTCTGGGATTGAAGGAAAGTGAAGAGAAACTAGGTGATAATAGAATAACTGATTACTGGCTGCCAGTACATGTAGTCTGCAATAATGGAAAAGTGGAAGGAAAATATAATCAATAAAGAACTGGCCAGTGTAGCAAGGATTACCCCAGTTGGTCAGCAAAGGAAAATAACAGGTGAGGTGTGTTGGAGAAAACGGCTCATTGCATCCCTGGTGAAAAAAGGAAAGGCTGGCTTGGCACATCACCAACCTTGTACAAACTGCACAAGTCATGGAGGGCAGCCCTCTTGAAAAGTCAGGGATAAAGGTCGGCACACCTGGCCGGAGCACTGAACAGAAAAAGAGCCACCAGGGATAACTGCTGCACTTCTCACATAGTGGTGAGGCAGGAAAGGACCAGCTGGTGGTCCAGTTGTAGGGCCCGGAAGCCTGGTGATTCAAGCCACACCTCCCAAATGGGGGGTCTCCTCTGAGACCAGGCCAGGCATGCACTGTCATGCACTGCTCTGTTCCCACTGCTGAGTTTCCCAGGATTCTCACTTCGACAGAATCGCCCAGGTGCAAATGCAATTGGATACCCAGGTGCCCTTTGGATGAACTGAGGAGACATCAGCAAAAAATGGGTGACAAAGCCTGTCCTTAGTCCCCTCACTAGTCCAGGTCAGCACAGCTGCAGGGAGTGGCCCCATTCAGAGCCCCGGATCAAAGGAAAAGCTCAGGGAGCTCGGGCTAATGGAGTGATACTCACCTAGCATCGGAATGAGAACAGAATGCCTGGTTTCCTAGGAAGGGAGAGAGCTCCACTGGGGCACAAGGTGGCAAGTAAAAAAAAAGCAAAGCAGTGAAAAGCAAAGGCGACCAAGACAGCCCCAGAAACACAAGGCGAGAGAAAAGAAAAGCCCTAAAGATCTGGAGAAAAAAGGTGCCTCAAAAAGAAGCCAGGAAGGGAGCAGAAAAGAAGGAAGTTGGATAAAAAGACTAAAGTGAAGGGCAGGACTCTATGGAACAGAAATGGAGTTGCAGGGCTGAGGGAAAGATGGCTGCACAGAGAGAGCCCTGGTATCTTGGATGACGAAAGCTGCCTCCCAAAGTGGGTCGGAACCACAAGAGAAGATGCCAGAGGGAAAGAGTCCAGGGTTCAGGGAGAAGGACTGGAGCTGCCATGCAGACTGGAATGCAGAGCGGAGTGCAGACTTTAACAGGAATGGAAGCTGGGGAGCAGAGCAAACTGAAGACTTGAAGCTGCAGTACAGGCAGAGTAACAGAGCAGACTACAGAAGTGGAGGCTAATTCAGTGGAGAAGGGCGAGGGAGGTATAAATAGAGCTTGGAAGAACAGAACTCTGGACGTTCTGCCTGATTATTAGGGATTGGGAATATTCGGCTCTTGGGGTGTACTAGATACAACACAAATGAGGAGAGAGTGAGAGCAGTTCTGCAACCTGGAAGAAAAATGTGGTGAAATGAATAATGACAAATCACAATCAAAGCGGTGCCTCAGCAGTAAATAGAGAAGCACCAATTGAATAATTGATTTCATAATTAGTAAGGATCGCCAGAAAGAGATCCAGGGAAAGCATCAAGTCATAGGAAATCACGAGCCCTCATGAAAATGCAACATTTTTCCAGGGCAACAGCTAGCAAAGGGACGTCGCAGGACAGTGGTCATAACAGGAGGAAATGTTTTCCTCTGCTGTGTTTTGCTGTGACATGAAAAAAGGAACACGGACATGTATTGTATGTGCTTCACAATTGTGTGAGGTGATTGGTAGGATTTTACTCTGTACTATTATAGTTTTGGCTCATGATCACATTTTGTGTTAAGAAATTTCAAGACACTTCAATACACCTCAACTTAGCAAACAAGCATCTTCTTCTTCTTCTTCGCATTTTCCCACTTATGTGGGGTCTGCTTGTTTGCACCGATTTTTCCACTTCGTACGGTCTGCGGCATCTCGGCGGGTAACTTTTATGAGGCGCATGTCGTCTTTCAGCCGATCCAGCCAGCGCGTAAATGGTCGTCCACGGGGCCGGCGGCCTTCCACATTCAATTAGAGGGCGGTCTTTGCCATTGATGTGTCATTGCTGCGGAGCACATGTCCATACCATCGCAGGCGCGATTCCCTCATTTTCTCAGTGATGGAGGCGACTCTGAGTGTTTTTTGCACCCCTTCATTCATGACATGGTCTAGTCTTGTCAAGCCGAGGGTCCATCGCAGCATCTTCATTTCCATCGTATGGAGTGCCTGTTCATGTTTCTTTGTCGCTGGCCAGCATTCAGTTCCGTATAGGGCCACTGGTCTGACCACTGAGTGGTAGACTTTGGATTTTAGGCGTAAAGGGATCTTCTTGTTGCATAGTACTCCAGTGACCTGCCGCCATTTCATCCAAGCGGCGTGTCTTGTCGTGTCTTGGCGTCTTGGAGGGTAGTGCACTCGGAGTTGACACGTGAGCCTAGGTACTTGAACTATGTCACTTTGCTCAGTTGGACCCCACCAGCTGCAATTGTGCCATCGGTTTGATCACCGCATTCCAGGTACTCCGTCTTAGCAAACAAGAATATACTGTACATATATATACTCTATTCTCAAAGACAACAATTTGCATTCCAAACATGCTATTATATAGTTTTAATTAAGTATAGCTTAATATATTTTGTGTATTGAGGTAATCAATACATTTACCGTAACCTGACAAGTGAATCTCCTTCCCCCCAAAATAGTATTTTCATTTTCCAGCCACCAAACATACAGTAGTACAAGTATCATTGCAAAACAAATCTTAGTTTATCAAAAGTATTACACTTAATATATTAATCAGTATGTTTCACATACTGCGTACCAATAGCTTTTTCTGCAACTGCATATCTGTCTATTTCTATAATATACTGTAAATGCAGATGTACTGTATGCTTATCCAATGAAGCAATGCTAAAAAATTTCATCTAAATGTTACTTACGTTTGCCTGCAACACAGAAAATGTAAATCGGCTCTTTTAGATACTATTGGCAGAAAATACTGCCAAGCCTAAATGTCTGAAAAAATACTGACATGAAGAGGAAACAGCATTGAGCTATAAAGAAGAAATAAACACCTGAAGAAAGCACAGCAGCTGAAATATCTATTTTTCTTCTATCTGCTTTTCAGCATGTAATTAAACTGTATTATTTTCATAACAAGATATGCTTTTTATGAAAGTCAAATTGAAAGTGATATGTGTGGTTCTAATTTTTATAATATTTTGAATACTATGACAATTAAATGAATAAGAAACATTAAAAAATATATTTGAATTAATACACTTTAATATATATATATAAATTGTATGTGTAAAATAGCACATAATCAAAATTATAATATTATATCATCATCATCTACAGTACAACAACTATTATTATTATTATTATTATTATTATTATTATTATTATTATTATTCAGGAATGGTCTTTCGCTTTTGAACTAGCAAAGCCATTATAAGCCACTGGCTTTGTCTCTCAGATCAGCCAAGGACACAGTCTTGCCTGCCAGGGGGATTTTCTATTTCTTTGTATTTTCATGTCTTGGACTGCAGCCAGGAAAAGCTCAGGAAATTATAAAAAAAACATTTTGTTACGCACAGACTTTCTCCCTCCCCTTTGCACACTGTGGTATAGGCAGTGCATCCCTCCATCAGCAGAATAACCCTTGGTCACAGTTGTCCAGATAATGAATGTACTGCCTTTTAACAGCTGTAATTTACTAGCTTATCTTTGCTTTTAGTTCTCAGTGGAGACTGTCATGGTTCAACCAGATATTTCACTGTAACCTCTCTCGGATCTGTAAACACTAAAGCATAATGATTCTCTGCCTCTTGAGGCAACAACCATTTAAAACAACATTACCGAAAAGAGCCTCCACAGCAGGAAAATGTGTTTTTTGTCAACGTTGTACTACAGTATAGATCTGATTTGTTTTCCTGTGCCCTGAAGCCATGAGTTAAGATAACAGAATGATAAAATTACTATATATCCATCTTAGGTTTAGATTCTGCCTGTGCAACATTTCAAATGAGCCACATCGCTGATCACTCCAACTTTATATTGAATCCTCTGACGTTTATTCAGAATTATCTGTGTGTAAATAAACACACAAAACGCATTCTTTTATATCCAGAGACGGCAAAAGCCCTATTATCCTATTTTTTTACAATATATCTATGTTAAGGAATGGCAGGATGATATTCTTGGATCAATTAGCTGCTACCAAACAGCCTAAATTGACTGAATTGTCTCAACTTGTTTGCAACTGTTGTTATATTCTTATTTTTAAGGCAATTTGCTTCAGACAGTTACAGTATACTGGTGAAATATATTTTACAAAGTATTATTAGTAGTCTAATTATCTAGTCATGTTAATATGTTTACAGACGTGTAAAAATCTAGATTGCTGGAACCAAGGTTGAGAAAAAAAAAGTGTGAAATCTTCCTGTTGTTCATTCTGTACATGATAAGTCGGGATTTAACTGCAGTTTTCAATTTTCAATTTGATATATGCACTTGTGGTGCAAAGCCATACTGTCAACATTGGCATAAAATGACGCTTAAACTCATTTTTGATCCTGCCTATTAACATTAGCATGTATAATGACATAAAGCAGACAGAAATTCATATATTAATATAGAAATGTTATCCAAACATGGAATCTAATAAAAAAGACAAGTGTGGCATAAGAAATGAAATACATTAAATGGTTGTTTAAAGGGAAGATTTATTACACTATAGTATACAGTATTAAATATAGTGGATAGTCCATTCTTCCATTTCCTAACTGCTTTATTCAAGCTGGAGCTGGAGCCTATTCCTGCAAACGACGGACGCAAAGCAGAATAAACCCTGGACGAAAGGCTAGTCTATTACAGGGCACACACGGACACAGTAAGGCACACACTCACACCAGGGCTAATTTTACCACCGTGTGTTTGGACTGCGGGAGGAAGCATGAGCTCCTTGAGGAAATCCACGTGAACACAGTGAGAACACACAAACTGCATGCAGATAACACCCCAAGTCTGGAATTGAAACCAGGGCTCAGCGCTGCAAAGCAGTGGAATTTGAAACTAGGAACACTAGTGTTACTGTGTTAATAAGTCATCATTTAGTATTATTTTAGACATGTAAGTTTGTTGGTATAAAATACATAATAGAAATATAATTTGGTTTATAAAATATTAAATATTTATATTCTGAGGAGTCTCAGATTGACAGACCCCAGTTGTAGAAATGATAACAGAGTGATGGTGTACAGTACTGGGTTTAATTTTTTAGATTTAATAGATGACATCCTGAATTTGTGATTGTGCCTGGATAGGGCAACTATTGTTGATCTCTGTCAGACTCTGCAGGAGGATCATGAATCTTGTAGGAAAACAGGTCACAGATTACTCCTGTACATAAAGGAGCTGGCAGCATTGTCCTTCTGTGCTTCTCTGTCATTTCAGAAGGTCACAGAGACATCGATTGCCCGCATATTGCACTGTAATTGCCTCCAAACCACACAATTGCATTTAGAAAGAGAAAGAGTTTTGTACTTTAAACATGCAAATGACTGTTGAAGCATAATACACATATAAAATACAGCCTACATGGAAAATTCCCTGGCTCATTATGATGATAATATTTTGACATACATAATCCTCTGTGTTTATTCACTTCAAGGTACTAAATATGGAGCTAAAATGACTTATTACTAGATAGGATTGTACTGTTCAAAGCAATTAGTAATAACAAAGAAATGCTGTTTGAAAATCCTTTGTAAATAAAGCTGTCATTGCTATATTCCATATTCCTTGCAATGATACTACTTTTTATTTGAACACACTTACTCATGACATTTTATGTTATTAGATTGACCATATAAAAGAAACTTTGTCATCTGATTGTCTTATTGATAGGAAACACATTACAGGTTACATTGTAGTTAAGCTCAGTACACTGCAAATGCTCAGTAATAATAAATGATAAGTTATACTTACATTGTTGTTACAGAATGTTGTTGCATACTCTTAGTGCCCTTCAATTTATTGAAATACTGTATGAGATGATGGCTTGTATACCCAGTAGATATACAGAAGGATAATAATGGCTACATTATAAATTATTGTTATAATGTAAAGTATATTCATTAAGGATGAATGAATCTTCATCTTTATCATCTCCAGATCCAATGGAAATATCTGTATTGAATTTAATTTTACTGGATATCCATTACAAAAAATAAGTGACACAAAAATCAATAGTGCAAAGAAACACATGGAATCTCATTAACTCAATCCCAAGTTAAGACTCGCTTATTTCAGTTCTGCAAATCTGTCTTTTTGCATTCTAAATGTGTGAAGTTATTGTGTTTTAATTAAAACATAATTTAACATGTGCATAAGGTATTAAAAAGGAATATTGGGGAAGAGAGGCAGTAAAGTTAATTTAGAGAGATTGTCCACATGAAGACGACTCTGGACTCTAAATCAAATCTAAACTAAATAAAAATAACCTACCTCGGTTAAGTAATTGAGCAGACTATTGAAGACTTTTTTCCCCGCTCAATTTAGTGCTCCGACTTTGAACTAAACATTCAGTGCTAATCTTCACAGAACTGAGATGTTCATCCAACAACACCATTTTGCCTGTTGTATCCCTAGCACTGAATTAACAGTCTTTTTGCCAGCCTTTTCTCAAGCTGGCAAGTTATCAACCAATATTTGTTCTGTTTTCTCTGTCGCCTCCAAACCTACGGCTCTCCAACCTTTTCCACTGTCGTTTCCAGACAGCATCATTCTGCTGGGAGCCTTTGCAATAATTCAGATGGCATCATTTAAGCCTGCCTCTCCTTTGCATCCAGGCAGCCTTTTATTCCTGCTTCGCAATTATCAGACAGCATCAGTTTCAAACGGCCTGCGTGATTACTTCATCCTCTCCTTGCTCCCACCAAGCCTTCCTGAAGACTCCCAAGGCTCCTCTGAGAACCTGCGTGTGGAGCTCAGCTCGTCATTTGCCATGGCCCTGAAACCTCAGGGACTGCAACATACAGTAACAGAGTTCTATGTGTTCTACTGTATTTTCTATAGATTTAGTCTTGAGTGTAAATGACTGATCTGGAACTACACCACCGAAAAACAGTAAACGAGAAAGTGCCCTCAGAGCTTGTCATTTTAAAGACGTACTGTATGACAGAAGGTCCAACTCAAGCAGGAGTTACCACTGTGTTGATAGGCAATGTATTCACAAAATAATGGGATACTGTAGTAGTAATGTGACCAGCTTTTGCCACAGATATTTAAAAAAGTGTGACTCCTATCTAAATCTTGTTAAATGATGTTCATGTTCCATGAAAAGAACAGTTGCATAGATTTTTCTGGAAAGAACAGTCTCGCGGGTGGAAGCTGATAACAGTTCAAGTTTCACTACACCTTTTGGAAGAGTTTAACAGACAATGTTTTGATGCAGACTTGGGAATCCTGTGAGACAATGAAGGCTGCCTTTAACATGTACATGTCCCACTGATAAAGTTTTTTACTCCTTTGCAAGATTTACCTACCCCTTTCTGTCTCATAATAAAATTCAGAAGGAATTATAAAGCAAATTTTAAGTGAAAAATCACCCTCCAAAAATGCCCTCTAAAAGTACTGGCACAGCAAATTTAACTGTTGCTTTAAAATGTGCTTTAAAGTCAAGCTATTTGTATTTGTAATCATGAAATTAATATGAATGATACAACACAATGAATGTTTTAGGTATTTCAATGCTAAAATTCTGGAATGTACAGTATTTTGTGGCACATCTCCTTTTTCTTGACTGTCTTATTTTATTATGTGGAAAGGGTAATTTATAATTAATTAATTGCTAACACTTATATAGTGCTTTTCTGGACACTCCACTCAAAGCACTTTACAGGTAATGGGGAGTCCCCTCCACCACCACCAATGTGCAGCAGCCATAGTGCACCAGAACACTCACCACACACCAGCTATTAGTGGGGAGGAGAACAGAGTTATGAAGCCAATTTATAGCCCCCTGCTGGCCCCACTAACACTTCTTCCAACAGCAACCTTAATTTTTCCCAGGAGGTCTCGCATCCAGGTACTGACCAGGCTCACACCTGCTTAGCTTCAGCAGGTTGGCAGTTGTGAGTTTCAGGGTGATATGGCTGATAGCCATAGCATATGGCCATATGATAAGATTCAATAAAAGAGTTGTCGTTCAATTTATAATATATGTTGCATTCACCAGTCATTTTTACTATATTTAAGAAAATGTTTTCAGTCTGGAGTGTTTACTGTAAGCAGTAAATTCAGAATCAATGTGATTTCTGACTTAAAGAGCCCTGCTAGGACAGCCACCTGCTTAAACCACAGATTTGCTCCACCCCTGTACAGCATGGTGCTCTCTCTGTTTTACTGGTTCATGGACTACTCATCAGGCCAAAAACAAGGCTCTGGTACATGGGTAATCATGCATTCAGACACACTGTGCAATGACTCTAGCTCCTACTCCCCGACACTACCAGGGACTCATATATTTATATCATGCATGAAAACGCTTAATATTTTCACCATCTCTAACAATTAATTTTACAGTTTTATTAATTTGTCAGTTGCTTTAAGTCTATTTGGATTTAGAACCATTGTTATGACCTTTGTATAAGAATCATCAGAAAAATAAAATGATACAAAATAAATAATGCATACTTACATAATCTTACATATTAATTTGTTTTTTGTTCAAAACTTTGTGATATTTCTGAAAGGTGTTATGAAAATAAAATACAACTTTTTGCTTTAATGCTACAGTATGTTTATGTTAACAGTGCACAAAGCACATAAAAAGGCTATCCAATAGTGTTAAAAGTGTCCTTTTTGCAAAGGTTACTTTAGATCCAGATTAATGCATTGAATTACATTTAAATAAATGTCACTATATCAGACCTGCAAGGTTAATGTTAAAAAATCACTGACATCATACTTTATCATATAACACATTAAATGTATTATTTAGCTGGCACCAAGTCCATCATTTAAGTTAACAACACTGAAGATCAAATTCCCTAAAGACAATAAAAGATAACCATAGATAAAAAAGTTCTCTTTTTCCACTGTGCTCAGCTTGCAATGTAATCTCATGACACGCACAGACATAAATGCACAGCACTATAATGGAAAAAATGACCATAAACTATTATAGTTTTAGACAGCAGTCTATAATCAGCTGTTAAGCATTTCCAAAAAGAAAAAAAAAACGTTCAGTCTGTGTCTTTTGTTGATCTAATGTCTTTTTAAAAGGTTTCCTAAGAAGCTGTGCAAGGATGTTGATTCACTCTCAGCTGTTTACTCGCTCCAGTTACTAAATTAAGGCATTTTTCCATTTGAGGCCTGTGGGAGGGTAACAAGCCAGTGTTCTGACTGGTACATTTTCCTTAAAGGGTGTGAAGCTGCACGTCTGGAAGATATTTTTCTTTAATCTCCAGACCATCTGCAACTCTTCTCTGCCATTAAACTTCAACAGAGGAAGAACTATTCAGATGCTGAAATAGCTGTCACTGGTGGCACTTCAAATGTACCAAAGTTACTTTGCCTGGAAGCAAGCTGTGGATTGCATTACTTTTACTGGGACTTAAATGTGCTCATGAACTACAGTATTTGGATAAGGCAATGAAACAATATAATAATTCTAATACGACTGAAGAAAAAGTAGTGACTCTCTGAATAATACATTGAACACTGAATATTGTCTTTTAGTTTCTGTACTTTATTACCTTTCTTGGTGTTATTTTCATCATGGTATAGTAACTAGAGGATGAGATCTAATGTCTTTAGCTATGATACATGTTTAATGTGTAAGTTCCACAGCGATAAAAAATAAATGCTCCTTTGAGCGAATCAAAAGCAAACCACGTGAATCACTAAACACAGTTATCTCTCATTCTGAAACTCAGACATTTTCAAATGTTTACCTTTCTTATCGTCTTAGTTACAATCTTAGTTACTAATCTTAGGTACAAACATATATAATAATAATAATAATAATATATACTGTATTTCATTGGCTGACGTGGATGGATAATACTTAATTACTAAATAATGACAGTCAGATTTACAATTACAATTTTACATTAAGTGGTATCAAATTAGAACGGCACAGTGGGCCTATGTTTAACATTGCTGCAATGGGGCCCTAGGTTCAATTCCTGGGGTGATATTTGCATGGAGATTGTATACTCTCCCTGTGTTTACATGTGTTTCCTCCAGTTTCCTCCCACAATCCAAAGACAATCTTAATAGGTTAATTCACTCTTGGAAAAACTGGCCCTGGTGTGAATGAGTGTGTTTGTTTACTGTGTGCATCTTGGGATGAACTGGCATCCTGTCCAGAGTGTACTCTGCCTTGCACTCGTTGCATACTGAGATAGGCTCTAGATCCCCCACATCCCTTAAATGGATGAAGCAATTAGAAAATGGATGGCTGGTATCAATTTAATAAAATGTAAGTGGAACTACATGAATCACTTTAAATTTGCTGTTGGGCTATATGGGCGGTTACATAACTCAGATGTACTGTATACTATGAACATCATTTAAAAAATTATGTATTTTTTAGGCTTTCTTAAATATTTTCACAACTTTTCATATCATCATTTCATTAGTGAAAATATGCAAGTGCATTTATAAAACTGCTATTAGATAGACTAAAATAATTGTATGGTAAAATTTAAACCTCCACATAAAGTACTGTACATCTCAAAAGGAAACTAATAGTCTATGAGGTGAACATACTGTAGTGTATATGCATTTCCATAGGAATTTGGGTGTACCTACTATAGAAGTATGCACAATTATAAGACAAAAATGCGGTAGGTGAGTTTTTTTCTGGAAGGGTCAATAGTGTTACAAAGTAACTCCAAACAATCAATATTTTCTGTCAACTTTCCACTGTCGAAGCATTTTGTGTTGAAGGATTCAAACTCTAAGCCTGTCACTGTTGTCGATTTTTGTACTTTGGAGTTCCTAATGGAGAGGGGCCATCCCATTAACAAGGTTTTATTGAACTATTAAACCAGGGACAGACTACCATGAAAGTAGGGGAGTGCTTTTCTAGTAATGAAGATACAAAGGTACAGGAAAACAAAGCAAAACCGGGGCAGAGCTCCAGCAACTTATCTTTGCCTGAACTACTGTACAAGAACACTTGTTCCCAGAAATGAGAAGGGAGAATGTTCTGGGGTTCATTGCCATCTCCTCAAATACAGTAACCTCTAGGTGATGCCAGAGCAGACTCTGAGCGTGCATGTGTAGCCTGCAGTATACGAACCAAGATTCATGTGAGAAGATATTTTTGTTTTTTCTTAATTCTGGCTGCTGTCTCTAAAAGTGAGGACACTAGTCAAGAAGAGAACTTTATTGTCGATAATAAAATATAGTAGTTTAGTAAAATAAAGTTTTAATCACAATAAGTTTGACATTAGAACATGCAAAATACGAAGCTGGCAAACTGAACAAAACTAGAGCAAAACACATGCCGAAAACACACACAAAATCTGTATTTTGTAATATTATTAGATTATGACATAAAATAAAATTTTGTAAAATCAATAAATACATGCTACATACAAAATACAGTAGATGACATTGGTGACAACTACTCTCCCTAACACCTCATGCACTGTGCTGTCCTGGTGCTCTAAACTCTAGCTTTTCTTCTCACATCACACCCATGCACGTTATCACTGACACCACTTCACCAAGGTCTCTTAAAGAGGCGGCACGTATTTTGGGCGCACAGTGGGTTCTTACCACTTGGTTACACAAGGAAATCATTGGCTTTCGCAGTTGCTGTTTTTCAGCTCAACGAGATTCACTGACTGAAAAGAAGCCAATTCTGGAAGATCACTCATTCTCACGTGTGTGCAATATGCAGGAAATTGTAACTGAATAATTCAACTTTGTAGAGAAAAATGGGATTTTGCACCTTCACCCTTACCCCCAAAATGATAAAACATTTGAAAAAAAAAAGCAATCATCAAATCTTCTGCTACATAACTTGATAATCATGCATACAATATAGGCATCATCAAGTACTAAATGAAGCTATAAGGAAAAGCATCCAAGATACAAGATAATATATTTTTAGAACATTGCCTGATTATCTGGAAATGGATTAAAACAGACATATTGGAAAATGTTAAATCTTCCAGCGAGAAGATAATATCCACTGCTTGAAACAGATAAGGCTTATTGCCTTTCTAGTGTTTTTCTCCAGATTTCTGAAGAACCTCTCAACAGATGGCACGAGAATGAAACTGTTCCAAAATTAATATTATCACATACGGTTTTGACAAAGTAAAAAATAAAAAGATAAAGAAAAAAAAACAGATCTGGACTTATTTTGTTGATCATAGAAATTTCCTGTAATCTATTTTTCATTTCTTTAAAGTACCATAGAATCTATCAAACTTTGAATATCAATCCGTATTGAACATGAATAAGCGGATGCCTTTTCTATGGCATATTTTGACAAGATCTGCTAAATGAAAGGGAGAAAAAATACTGTACATGGAGTTACTGTTTATAGGTCTGATAATACATACAATAATATAACACATAAAATGCATTTCAATGTTCAGCACTTCATGAATTGGCTTTTTCTGTGTTATTGTGGAGAAAACCTCTATTACACTTTGAGCATAGACTCATCCTAGTCATGCTCATCCTCTCTAATACACTGGTGTGTGTACCCAAAGCACTTCCGTTACCAGACAACCATCAACCCAGCCTGTTAACTCATCGCTTCCTCTAGTAACAATGTTGGGATGGAGGTCTATACCACTGGTGCATAATTAAGCTATTATTCACCTTGTTAACCAGCAGATGTATAAACCTTGTGATGACAGTATCCCTCGCTATGTCAAACAGTTGCACCAGTGCCTTCATACTCTCTAGCACAGTGGTTCTCAAACTGTGGTACGCGTACCGGCAGTGGTACGTGGAGTGCCGCCAAGTGGTACGCCAAATGACCCTGGAACTGTGTCGTGTGTGCTGAAAAATCGGGACGGGTTTTCATATTTTGTATTTTAATACGTGTCGAATACGCAGCCTACGTACTACGATACAGTGCGCGCTAATACTTCAGTGGACACAAGAGATACTCTGTAATTCTATACCACTCTATAGGAATGCGTGCTACGGATGCAAGTGACCAATTGTATTTAAGAAAAGCTACTGTATCTCCAGCAAATAGGGAGAAAGGAGAATGTGCGTGATTTTGGAACAATGCCAATGTTGTAAACACAGGAATGCATAGAAATACGTGCTACGAATGCAGGTAATCTTGTGAGCACACGAAAGCGTGATAACAGAAAAATATTTAAGAACTGTTCTAATTTGAGAAAAATACACCGAGCGTCTCTGTGTTTCGCTCCCACGCGCATGAAATAAAAACTTTAAATAAATACGGAAATAAAAACGGAAACGCTGAAAAATGCAAGCTTGCGTATTGCTAAAGCAGGTAAGCTGCACTATTTTTGAAGAACCTTATTTACCGATGGCAAAAGAGCTGACACGTATTATGTGTAGAGAAAAAGCTGCTAAACAGCTCGACCTGCTGCCCCCCCCGAAAGACACAGTCATTCATAGAATTATTGAAATGAAGGATTATATCAAAAGTACACTGATAGAGCGCGTTAAGATGAGCAGATGTTTTTCACTGCAATTAGATGAGTCTGTAGTAGATTTGGCCAATTTGCTCATTAACGTTAGATACGAGTTTGAGGGCATGTCCCATGAAGACTTTCTGTTCTGTAAACCGCTACCAACAGGAATTACAGGAGAGCACATATTTCAGCTTCTGAATGAATTTATCGTAGAGAATGGCCTCGACTGGATAAAATGCGTCTGAGTTTGTACAGACGGTGCTAGAGCAATGACAAGCCGACATAACAGTGTAGTTGCACGAATTAGATAGGTTGCTCCAGAAATTAATGTACGCATTACAACATCCACCGCGTGACCTTTGCCGTCAAGAAAATGCCTGACGATTTAAAATCTGTTAGACTCTGTTGTGAATTGTATCAAGGCTCGAAAAATTAATTCACATCTGCTTTGCTCAACTAAACAGGCTCACCACTCTCACTGAAATGGTGCTTTTTTATTAGTTGTTGTTAATGTTTTTTTTTCTGTAAAACACTTTGAGAAGCCACCTTTAAAGGCGCTATATCAAATAAAGTTTATTATTATAATATTTATTATATGTATGTGTGAGTGTGTGTGCACGTGCGCTCATGTTGGTCATTGAGAATTTCTGGGGTTCCTATGAGATGATGACTTGTAGGTGGTACTTGGATGCTTTGGTTGAATTAGGGGTGGTACTTGGTCCAAAAAGTTTGAGAACCACTGCTCTAGCATATCTTTCTGTGTATGTTACAGTATTTCCTGGCTTTAACATTCTACCTTCATTTTTAGACAACACTCTCACATTTCCACTTGGCTTCTTCTGTGCTTTTCTGTGTTTTGAATTAGCTTGTTTTACTACTGAACACTCGCATGGATGTCCTTCTGTGTTTTAACTCTGTAAATTTCCGGCTTCGACCTTTGCCCTGCCTATCTAAGCACTCGAACTGAGTTCACTTTCTGTTTGACCTGCCTGACCTCTTTAGTAAAGTTGGTGTGACTAGAGATGCCATAAATATTTGGATAATTGTTTTGAGGAAAATCTAAAGACGATGAAGCAAATCGGATTGTCTTGGAGAAACACTGGAGAATTCCAGTGGGGTATGTAAAATACGTATGTGTGTAGGAATAACATAATTTCAAAATTAGTACCTGCATTTCAGCTCAAACTCAGACCAGAGCATTTGCAGGGAGTTGAAATGTCTTTTAAAAGACATAAAAAGTCATAATCAAGAACATGAAGTGCTTCTTCAGCCAGACTTGTGGGTGAAACTGTCAAACCACTTTGTAGGTACAAATCCAATGGGACCTTTCCAAAAGTTTGACAAGGTTCTGGGATAATTAAAGTACTATATTAACAAGGAAGAGCAAAAGGGGCCAGATAGCCTGTTCTCGCTCATAATCCATAACTGATCCTTCTTTTGTATTACAAAAAAGCAACATAAACAGAATCAATAACTGCAGCAAGACCTGTTGTATATTACACAAGTAAACAGATGCAGATTTACTTTGCATACTTTTATAGAAGTAATTGGTAAGAGAAAGCAACATAACATGATGATCTGTGTTTATCAACCTCTTAAAATGGTTTGACATTTTCTCCTCTGCTATTCCCCAACACTTGATACCATCATTCCAAATTATCTGCAATAGTGCAATAGGGGAGAAACCATGACAACAGACTTTCCAGAATGTTTCTGGAAGTAAAGACAGAAAGCATTTCCTCTTACAATTTGACACAAAAAGAAAGTAAAGACATTTAAACAGGGGTGTACAGATATATTTATGTACACTCACAAATCTATTGGTGCACATGAAAAATAAACTCTTTTTTTAACAATGTGTTTCTTGCTGTACTAAGAACACAAAATAAGCACACTTAAAACTTAAACTAGTGGTTAACGTTTGGTTAAAAATATATTTTGATAAGTAAAGGAATGCCTGTAGTCTTGATCCTCTGCTGTTTTACCCTTGTTATATTTTAGGTTAATCATTAATATCTTAAAATGCAATTTAAAAGACTAAAACCAATTATAAACCTCAGAGAAGTGATTCTTCATCATTCATATACTGTATATGTACAGTTTTCCTACAATTTCATTGACCCCAATAATTTAATAAATAGATACAAATATTTTAAAAGTTTAATTCTGATGGTCTTTCAATGACAGTTGAAGAATATTAAAAAAAGTAGTGCATGGAAGGTTGTGATCAGCAAGAAAATTTTTGTGACGTACGTAAGTGGCAGATGCTTCAATCTGGTGAAGGCCACCTCAGTTTAAGGAACATGTGACTGAAACAGCTGTTGGAAAGTGTGCCACCAGGGTTACTACATGGTTGCAGGCTGTACTTGGAAAGACAGAAGCAAATGCAGGGGAATCCCATGGACTGAAAATGTCAAGGGATTGTGGTATTTTTATAAACAGGATGAGCACACCACCAATGTCATATGAATCATCACAGTACAGTGATATATTTTCTGTGAAACATTTTCACCTTGTGGAAGATCATTTTGATGAGCTTCTTCAAAAAAAAAGACATCAGAGTTTCAACATTAGGCTGTGACTATTCCTTTTAACATAAATTATTTAATGCTGGTCCCATTCTTAGAAGAACACATTTGAAATCCTATTCATGCAGCATAAAATAAATATTTTTAAATATATGTTTAAAGTATTTTCATAAAAACTCAGAGCAGCTTATGGTAGATTCAACTTGCATATATATTTCTTTACATACTGTATTTTCCTATATTTTCTGAAACTGAAAATATACAAGATAGAGTATCTACATCAATTTGCCTTTTAAACAATTATGTACCAAAATCAGTCTTTTTATATCACAAATGTAGGTGACTTTTTATATCATAAATTTATAGCATATGAGATTCAGAGATTCTGTACAGAAATATAGGCATGCCTGGTTTTCATTACATCCTTGTCCAGCAGAACTTTACTCCAGATTAATAAAGTATGTAGAGATTGTATCAGAAAAATATCATTTTCTTTGTGTGTCCATGTTCATGGGATGTCCAATTTAGGAAATAAATGCAACCTTCTAGACTAGATCTGCATTTCCTAATTTGGAAGGCTTGAAAGAAGAAAAGTTAAGGATAAGAACTGAAATTTGTCAGTGCAGACATTTATTTGTATTTGCAAAGTAAACAGCTAAAGGAAATGAAAAGTAGCAACCAACTGTAAACAGTGATATCAAATGTTGCCATAAATAACCCAAATTGGTAGCTTTTGAACTAATAATACCTCACATACTGTGATTTTTTTCTACTTTATTTCACATATTACACCAATTTCTGCTTTTCTGGATATTATTCCCCACATGAGGATCTGTCCTTTAAATGTTACTCTTTAGTTAGACTTACTCTGTTGCATTCACAAGTTGCAGTGTATCAAGTTTTAATTAGGAAGTTAGGAAGCAATATGCAGCTTCAATAAGAAAGCGGGACAAAGTCAGAAAGTATTACTTCCACTAAGTTACATCTCTCCTCGGGGGTGATAAATTACATAATATCAGCCTGGTCTGGCAGAGAGAATGACATTGACTGCCTACAGTGATCCCTATTCACCCTGTCCCATCTGATTGGCTTGAGAGTGAAACATTCAGGTCAAGAACAGGGATAACTGCAACCATAATCAAACATGTCACTGCAGATGAGAGATGTACAGTAGGTGTAACTACCTACTCACTCATTAGTGGTCACTGGTAGCTCAACCAAGCTGGTGCAGTGAACAACTATTTGAACAGAAAGCAGTGAATGCTGGAAGAGGAGCAAAAGAGTGGATATTCACAAAAGGATATAAATTGTTTATGGTCTTCTTCCATTGTGTATAAGCTCTTTGAATATGTACTAAACATCCTTTAAGATGCTTCAAGGTTGGGATGATACATGCAGCAGTAAATCTTGTCACTTCTGATCAAGCTGACAAGATCATTCATGCAGACAGAATTTGTGTTGGAGACATTGCTAGAGATTATTAACACAAGCTGAATATTTGAATTCCAAATGGTATTACATAGTGGGTCCCATGAATATTACCTGATCAAGACAAATGTGATAAATTTGGCATCTGCAATTCATTGCTACCATATTATGATTTGAAAGATGAAGCATCCCTTCACAGCAAACTTCACAATATGGTTTGGCTTTTGACTTAATATCATCAACAGTGATAAGGCATGCACTCATGTCTGTGACCATTTTTAATTATTTTGTAAATATTCAGAGCTTCCTTAGTCTTCCTTGTGAAGAATTGTATTACCTGGACTTAGTGAAATATCTATAACATCCTCACTTTTCAACTGCTGATTGTTAAAAAAAAACTCCACTTGTTTTTTTACTACTTGATTTTTTTTCTAAAATTAAAATTGGATTACCTCCAAACACTTCTTGTTAAAGGTTAAACTAGACTTCATAAAAATGTTTGTGTACCAAAATGTCATTGCCCATTGCCTTTAATGTGTATAGTTAGTTGAATATTATTTTCTAGGTTGGAATTTTTAATTTAAGGGTTTATAAATAAAGAAATGCTTTCTCTTTGCAACAATGTATGAAAGGGATATTAATAGAACACCGAGCTTTGCTTCTGTTCTGGGTGTCTCAGAGATTTCAAGCCTGAAAAGTCCAGCTCCAACTCCAAACTTTCTCAAATCTGGTTATACAGTGCCAACCAGTTAAACACCAGATTGTTCCTGAAAGCTTGCAGTTTAGTCCCTGGAAGCTGATGCATACTACAATAGATACAGTGCATAAATTTGCTTTATGTGGTGAGGCTTACACTGTGTATACATAAATGCCCATTTTATAACATATATCTTCACATTATTTGTATAAGGCTTTTAGCAGTGAAGTGAGATGATGCACAACTGCTTATTCCATGATAGGTAGTATTAAAGAAAAAAATAATTAGCATGCTCTTTTAAAAATGATGATTCATAATTCCCCAGGACACCATAGGAGACTGAGACAAGCTTGATGGGGAAATCAAGTCTTTTTACACATACTAACTGTATTTGACATTTGTTTTTCTGCTGTAGGTGTGATCTTTTCCAACTTTGTTTCTAAGACCTAAGCTGCAATAATGAGTGCATGAAAAGGACCTAGAAGGATTTCGACTCAGGAGCCACTCAAGTTTATTCTCAGAGAAGGCCTGGAATGGTATAGTGACGTATCTGTGGCAGCATTAGTGACAAAAAGGAAGGTGTTAACAATGCTGAAGTCCTTGTGGAGGACATACATTCTGAAATTGTATATAGTGTATAGGACAGTCCAAATGATGCTGACAGTGACATTTTTGGTAATAAACTTGATGAAAATATGTAGTGAAGCAACACAGTGGGGTGGTTAGCATTGCTAATGCATAGGTCTTGGATTCTGAGGTACATCTCAGTTCAGTCCAGGGGCACCTTCTGTTTAGAGTTTGCATCTTCTCCCTACGGCTACATGGCATTTGTGACAGGTTCTTCTCCTACAGTCCTCTGTATCTGTCTGCCCAGCCGTGGATGGGCACTCTGTCCTCAGTCTCATACCTACATTTTGCTCATGTAAAAGTGGCTTTCTTGAAAAGATACAAATGTGACAGTTGCACAATGGATGTCCCACTTGACAGACTGGAGGTTGCAATCCAATCCTGGATGGAGTTGACCAATGTAAGCGGCTAACTCATCTAAGGGAGAGTCCAAGGCTGTCTAAGACGTATGGCAGGAAGACATCTGTCAGTGTCTGCTCAGGCTGAGCTAGGCATGTGTTGGGAGCTTCAGTGGAAGTTCCTGGTGAGAAACTAATTAGTAGTGGAAGGTTCAAGGTTCCCTAGGTTAGGAGGGAAATGCAGGGGACTCCTGCACACAGACGGTTAAGGAGAGCTGGGGAAGTTCACGCCGAGTATCAGCCTCAGCCGTTTCTGTGTCGGTCCACTGGTAAGTAAGAAGGCCATTATGGAGCGGACTGACCTAAATGGAATTGACTAGATTGAGGGTACTTCTATTGCTACTCTAACTTAAGGTACACCAAGGTTAAGAAATGCTTGCAGTCATAGACTGGTTTAAGGTTAAAACCCAGTTACAAACAGTAATACTGGTCAGGGAGCCACCATATTACAGGGTATTTGGGAGTTAATGTGGAAGATTTCTCTCATGCTCTGCTACCATCATGGGCGATCCATTAAGCTATCATTGTAATTAACATTAACTTTCTTTATAACAACATTTTTATTGCCGATTATTGCTCATTACATACCCATTGCATTTGGAATTGCTTATTGTAAAGACAAAACATCGGGAGATTGAAGACTATCAGACATGCTACTCTTTCACACCCATCTATCAGAACTATTGATCTTTTGATATTACAAGTTCCACAATGCCTTACTGGAAAGTTGGTGCCGTTTACAATAGCAGTGAATCTCTCACAAAGACAACTGCCAGAAACTGGTAAGTCCCAGAAATTGAAAGTAAAGAGAATCCAGGCCCACACTTCCCAGCAGTCATCTGCCAGCAGTACATAAACTCTTTTGTAATTCCAGTCACAGTTAGGAAGAGAGTATCTTTAACATTTATTTTTCATAAATTGCAAAACAATCCATGAATTGTTTTATATTTACTTGGTAGATCTTTTTTACTGAAAACTATGATCATACTGTATATGCACTGCTAATGAAACAAGTAACCTGCAAATTGACTCTGAGTTGCAGATGGTACAGTATGTGTTTGGTGGAAAATAGCCACAGTACCTTCAGGAAACCCCTTTCTATACTATATGTTATTTATTTAAATGTACATTAATATTAATAAATGATCTGCTCTTGGACTCATTACAGAAGGGAAAAGCACAGTTGAGACCTCCAGAAATGAAAAATAAAAAACAATAGCTCTTGTGAGAAAAATGACTAAAATGTAAAAACATATGGTCCTTTTGTATTCCCTTTTTCTAAATTTCCTTTGTCAATGGAGGACAATGCCACATATAGACCCTCATTCCAAAGAAAATTCTTTTATTTGGCAAATTATAACTATCCATCCATTTTCTAACCACTTTAATGAAATTAAATGTCACGGGAGAGCCAGAGCCTTTTCCAGCAAGCAAGTGACAGAAGGTGGAACACACCCCTGGACTGGAAACCAATCCATCTCAGTTCACACACAGACATGCACATTCTCACATCAGGGCCATTTTTCCCAGAAGTCAATTTATCTAACCAGCATGTCTTGGACTGTGGAGGAAACCCCTCCACGAGCAGCATTGCAACAACACCCTAGAACAGTTTGTTAAAACCACCAGAAGGTAATATCTGGCTGGTGGTTAAAGTATGTCCAAGCCTCAATAAGACTGTAAATCACACCAATGTAATGCCAGTAAGAAAAGTTTTTATGAAGAAAGGAATAACTCAAATATAAATTCCAAAATAATTCAAAATCCTATTGAATACATTTTTGTGTACCTTTTACAGCATTCTCGGAGATGCTGAACAGCCATTGACAAAGTACTATATGGACAATGCATAAACCTCTAGAGGTAAATAAATACCCCAGTAAAATCTAGACTTCTAAAAGCCAATTTGCAGGTCTGTGACTTCTTGTGTAATTTAGAAACTCAAACAGATGATAAACTAGCTCTGGCCTCTGACACCACCACCCAACACTGCTATGCTTTTGTTTAACATTCTGCATTCCCAAACTTTATTTGTGAATATAAACTACATCTGTTAATTAATGTTAGAGAGTGAGACAAAGACAAATGATAACCTTGATAAAAGCCAGGCCTTAAACCTCAGCTTTACTTTTTATCACTGCTTTTCAGGCCTAGAAAACAGTCTAATTTTGACAAAAACTGTTAAAGACTGCAAATTTGGGAAAGACAGGCAAAAGCCAAATGGATTTTTTGAGGAAGAACAGAAAGACTCTGAAAAGTAGGTCTAATGAAATATATCAGGACAGGATGATATACAGTATATATTTCCCTACCTTCTTTTTGAAGAAAATGGATGCTTAACATGTACAACAATTGACCTGTTCTATGAATTGCTCAGTACATGAAGAAAACAAACAAAATGCACTGATATATTAAGTAAGTTATAACAATGTAAAGATTCATTGATGTTAAAGCTGCTGTTTCTCTTTCAAACCTCGAATCCCCCCAAAAATGCACCAAGATTAGCATGACTAGCATACTGTAACATTATTAAATATGAACTATTTCTGAGGTTACGTTTTATGGAAAAAGAGAGCAATTCTGGGGTGGGGAGCTGGGCAGTAAAAGTTTATTTGATAAAAGTTTATATGATAAAAGTATCATTTTATAACATGAACAATTTAAACTGGCCCTTGAGTCAATGCAACTAGATGCTAGGATGATAATTCCTGTAATTCCAGAGTAGTCAGTCACCTGTTCCTAGAGAGAACCAAATAAAAATAGGCCTTGGGGATATTATTTTATGAATGCATCCTCAGTCTGAAACGTGAGTCGTGATTTTCTAAGGGAGAAATTTGGAAATAGCAAAGCAGACAACACAGCATGATGGTGAACGACTGGATTTAAGCTCTTCACATGCCTGCATCAATTGTTGTAGGAAAGCCATGCTTATATTTCTAAGTAGTTCTGATTTAGTATAATTCTAGGAAGAAAGTTAAATTAGCATTTTAGTATATTGTTCCTTTCCTCGAAATGATGTTTTAACAATGTGAAATGTGGCATGTGACCACTGTCTTATTTTTGGTTCCCGAAGTAAAGACTTGAAACAAAAGACAAATTCAGTAATTACAGGCTATAGCAAATAGGTTAAAAAACAGAAATGATTGGCTGTTTGAGATTAATTATGAAAAGTCATTCAAGACATTCAAAAGTAGCTATTCTTATTGTAATCTGTTTGTTGGAGTATGTTTAACTCAATGTCTCAATGAGACTCCTAACAGATACGATTTATCTCAAATCCAGCTTGTTCCTCTGAAGAGGGGCAAGTGGTTAGATGACATTATGGGGGCAACATACGGTGAGCTTTACTGATGTCTGCACTGGAGAAAGAGATTTTGTAGAGGATTGCTTATTTTAATCAGAGACTTGGACATAGTGGGGTTATTATAATCAAGTGCCATAATGATGAAGTTCTGCCACCTGTAGTTTTACCATTATTTCCTTGTCAATACCTTATGATTTCCTTGATCGATAATGCCATACCAGACACGGGTAGGCTCTCCAAGCTTTTCTGGCACATTAACATTTAAATTACCCTGCCTTTAGCCTAAATCCTAGATTTAGAACTAGGTTGACAAGGGTATAATATGGCCTTTAACTAGCTTTAACTCATTTATTACATGTTATTCTTAATAGAATATTCTTAAATTTTGAAAATGATACTTATCAAAATATTTTATTTTCACAGATTGTGCTGGACACCTTCAGCGGCATTAGACATGCCAAACAAATCATTGGTGTATATAAGTAATGGTTGGTAAAGTAAGACTATTATTTACACATAGCTCATGAATTGATGCTCTGAGTACAGAAGCTGACAATACACAGAATGATTAATAATGTATGTACAGGTATTGCTTTTTTGAACATAAGACTATTGTCTGCTTTTGTTTAAATATTTAGCTTAATTTTTTCATGTGCATCATACAGTAAATCACAGGAAATATTCTTAACAAGAATAACATTATTACATGTTATTCTTAACAGAATATTCTTACGTTTTGAAAATTATATTAATCAATCAAAATGTTTTATATAAAAAATGAAAGTACATTAGGCAACAGACAGATTAAACATAGGTGATATAGTCAGAATTATGATTTTAATCACTGTGATTGTGGATTTGATCAATGGTAAGGCAGTCTGGTAAACAGCAGAGTATAGGAAGAGTTGCAAATGAAAAGAGGTTTATCTAACAAGATTGTTTTTTAGTAGTTAAGTGATCTATGTATCTCAGCTAGCTATTTATTGAAGGAAGCCAGTGTATCAGATTCCCATGGCCCTTTTTAATTTCTTTTGCAATTTAATTTAAATGTTTGTATCTTTGCTTCCTGAATATATCAACCAGCACTTATCTAAATGAATATGGTGTTTGCCCAGTCTTTAAAATCTTTTTGAATTTCCTTAGCTACTTCAATGGTGTAATTAAAGATATTCTTCATTAGCTATTCAGAAAGCAGAAACATTATCAGAAAACACTAAACTCCCATTAAGGATAGATGCACAAGGCTCATACATACAGTAAAGCTACTCATTCAGAGGCTAGGATGATTTTGATAACCCAGGTGTCATGTGCTCAAGACTGGGTCATGTCATTGGCTGACAGTGAAAAGGATTCCCCAAGTGGCTATAGATAAATGACAGAGTACTGCTGGTATTGGATGAGCTTTAGCTTTTCAAGGCAATCTTGCTAGTGACATAGCAGCAAAACTACTGTAGTGCTTAATGTCTGTAGACTTGCAATAATGCACTGAAATATCCAATGTCTCTGTTCAAAGTACTGACAATGCACTCAATTCCTTTCTTGTCACTTAATTCACTTTATAGCAATGGTTACTACTCTTACTATGTAATCACACATCTCTAGCTTGCAAAGATACAGTAGCCCATGCTGATGATGTTTGTACAAATGGACCTGCACAGAAGGTTGTTGATTATGAATGTTGTGTGCACTATTGCATACAATAGTTCTCAGACAATGTTGATTTGCCAAGAGTAAGAGAGGTAATCTGCATCACTCCTGCTGCTGCAGTTGTACAGTAATCGTAATCTTACAACGTACTCCAGTCCTCAGTTTACATTATCATCAGTTTAAAACAGGACTCTGTTAAGAGTCTTGAAGCTTTCTAACACTATACTATATATTAAATAAGATTCATTGATAGGGCAACATGCAGTACAGAAGGTAGCTCCACAGGTCCAGGCTTCAAATTTTGCTCAGTGTGTGTAAACTAAATGCCCACCTTGTGTTCATTAGTTTTCTCCAGTTTCCTTACACAGTCCAAAGGCATGCTGTCCATGTTGATCTTTTTAATAAAATCATTGTATTAACATTAAATCGGTAGGTTGTAGAATTAAGTAACTACCTTACAAAGCCTTATTTATTGCTGATTTATGGATTACAGGTAAGGGGGTGATAATTGCCTAATAGGTGATACTTAAAGTGAGGAGTTACTGAAATAGGCATCCTGCTGTGATAATACAAAACAAATAATGTCTTCATCTTAATATAAACAGGATACCTTGTTTAAAAGCAAAACTCTATAATGTGTCACTGATTCTTCTCTTTCCTTAATGATAATTACTCATATGAAAGTCTACAATCTACAACACTGACATTTTTCTATCAAAACAGGCATTTGAAGCATTTTTTTAATTAGGAGAAACTGCATATTTATAGAAATCACACAGCACATCCCAGGATGACTAGTTGCATAGCAATGGATTTGCAGTGCAGTGCAATGCTAAAACTAGATAATTCAGCTGGATCATTGGAATTATTTCAATAGGCAAGGGATGTGCTTGGCATCTGGCATTCACAAAGCTTTTGCCACTTATTATCTGCTGGTGTGGACAGAGGCATGCACAAGGCTTTTAAAGAATGAGGAATGGGAATTCTTGTAGTGAATAATATAGTACCTTGATTTAGATGAAATACAAATTCAAATTAAACTATTAACAAAAAATCTCAAACTTAAACTAGGCCAAAGCAAAGCCACTGTACTAATTAACCAATGAAACAATAATTGCAGTACAATATCATAATATGAAGTTAACACAAAGACAATATAAGTTACTGATATGCTGACACACAAAAGTCTCAAATCTAGGGATCAATTTGTCTTGAAAGATAATATCATATTTTTAGTCACATGGCTATGGGGTGACAGTCTGCAAGAAGTACTATGTTGTATGTCACAACTACTGTACTTAAAAAAACTAAACAAATGCTGAAGTAAAAAGCTTCCCATATTTTTGTTTTATTTTTTCCTTCAACCAGAGAGTCCGAACATCCACTATCAGAAAATTGTTAAAGCAAGGGGTTAACAGCAAACTTACCCTGAAAGCATAGGCCACAAGGCAGGATTATAATCTAGAAGGGATATCAGATACCATCCCACTAAAGTACCCATGCACACACATAGGGACAGTTTCAAGCACAAACTGACCTAGACATCATATCTTGAAAAGGTAAGAGAAAACTATAGCATCTGAAAAATAAATGTTTGCTTTTCCCCACATTTGCATCATTATGAAATCTTTTGCTGTCCATTTAATTTTGAATATACTGTATGGAACATTTTGGAGTTCCACCTTGGTACATTGATTTAATTGTTCATTTTAAAATATTTAACATTTTTTTTATACCAATGCATTTATACTAATGTTTAGTAGACACATGAACTTGATGCTATGGATGATTTTTGAAGAAAAGATTAAGAAAACCCATGTTTTTGCACTTATATACAGTATGGCAGGTTTGAGAAACAGGGAAACATATCATTATTTGATCTGTTCCCAGGTCAGTGTTGTTTCAATACTGAGACAGGGTTTAGAGCAGTAAGAATGAATTGGTGCCTCAAGAAACAGAAGCCATCCTTCTGTTCGTTTGTTTAATTTATATAAAACATCTATCTCACACCTACAACCACTCTGTACACTAGTAGGCAGTACAATCTAAAGTTTATAATAAAATATATAATTTATTGTTGCAGAGGTTTCTATTTAGTATTTTAAAAAAGCATCTTAACCCAGACTGAGATGAACTGAGAAGAAAAAATAAGTGCTAGAAGACTTAAATAGAGTACTCAGTTACAGAAACTCTAAAAGATAACACATCACAGAGTTGTGACTTGCCCAGTGATAGGGATCACCTATTACCTGAGCATGCCATGCAAGGTCTTACACTGGATGGGACACCAGTCTAGCAAAAAAAACTAAGAAAGCTTTTACAACCAAAAAAAAAAGAACACTGAAAACACACAGATTTTATCAATACGTACCACAAAAGCAACATTCAAAATCCAGCACCTTAATAGTTTAATTTCTTAAACTTTCCAAATGCTAATTTGAGATTTATTTGCTAAAGATTTTCAAGATCAAACCTCAGGCATAGTTTCGCTTTTTAAAGGCACAAATATATACTGTAAACCTGTAAAAGGAGGAGGCCATCTGGCTGCTTGTAGCTAAATTATCAGAGGATCTTATTCTGCCATTTCCTAAAACTAACATGATATAACATGATGCATTGTTTAACAAAATGGCTGAGATGATTTTTCTAGACTCTCATTACAGAATGACAAACTCTCATACTCTTTGAGACTGCCCATCTATCAGCTGACAGTAAGACACGTGACGAACATGGGACTCTATACTTCTATCTCTTTGAGCTGCAGGGAGAAGATATTCTTCTACCTTGCCAAGCAAATACCCTCACTCCTCCAGGTTCTAGAGCCTCCAGTCAGCCAAGGTTCAGCTAGCCAACCCTGCTCCTTGGCAGCACACATTATCCCCATTGAGCCTGGTAAATAAACTGTAATGAAGCCTGCCTTTCCAGGACCTATGATACCCCTCAGGACAACCTAGGCTCTTTTCTCTCAAGTGGAATTTCACACTCTCTGAGTGCTAATTACTTATCCAGACCAGTTGTGCCTTATTTTGCTGGTGTTTTCGATTAATAGATGTCCATCTTGGCTCAAGGCCACACCACTCAGCTTGCGTTTTAGGTCAAGATGGTGGCTTTTACAACAAATCACTGCTCACCACCATATGCATCAGAAAGTAAACTTAGGGGAGGCAGCTAAATAGCTATTTTTTGCCAGCCGCAACATAATACAGAGGCACTTTACTCCTAACTGTTCATCAATGTAACAGAAGTAGGTAGTGTGTGCAGGACCTCAAGTAAACTTCCCAGCAGTGGAGTCATGTCCTCTTTAACAAGTTAATTGTTGTATAGTAGACTAATCAACAGGAAGTTCCAAGTTTGAGGATTTGATCAGGAGTGTCCAAATCACAACAGGACTCGTAGTGACTGATGGGACATCCTGGGAATCCTGTGGGATTATCTTGGAACAACAACAGTCCAGCAGGACAAATGGGACACCACTCCCATTCATCACCATCATTCATCAACACAGAATAATGTAACAGACCCAAGAGCTTGGGTGCTACAGTCCAGGGGGAGTGGCTGGCTCACTGTACCTTGGGCACAAGACAGGCTGGATGCTGGAGTCACCTGGGATACTGGCAGGAGGACTGAAATACTGGAACGTGGGGAAGAAAAGTGCAGGAAAGGCAGGCTCAGGACAGGGAAAAATGACCAAGGTCTAGAGCTTTCTAGTGAGAAAATCAATGTGAAGATTATGCCGGCATGCCCGACTTTGAACCATCAATGAACATTTGTGGATAGCATGTGACATTTAAGGCTCAGAGACAAGTCAATATGCACATGCCTATCTAGGCCTTAAAAAAGGAATGAAACAGAATCACATAAAACAAAAACTACAACTTGGTACAAAGTACAGTGTGCATCACAGAGTTTTGCATTGTTTCCAGTGTTCACCATATTTGCTACTGGCCTGTGACATTCACAGATGATGTACCTTGTTGATGTACCCTGTTGATCACTAAAGTCAAATAGTATATTGGATTTACATATGTCATGTCTTTTCCATACAATGTCAGTCCATGTGCTAGAAAAAAATGTTAAATTTGCTGTAGGTGTACTGTAAGTGCTTTGTTTCTTTTTAGGGGTCAGAAAATTGAATAAGAACACAAGAACCATTACAAATGACAGGGTGGAATTTTTCCCACATGTCGTGTTTGGTATGGATAATTAAATTTGAGATAAAACAAACATCTGTAGTTACACTGTAACTTTAAACAACATTTTCTAGAGCAATGTCTCAAGCCCCAAACAAATCACACTGAAAGAGAACCACCTATGGAAGAAAGTGATAGTTAATTCACTCCTATCAAATTATTTAAGTTCTTTTCTTTTTGCTAAATGCCTTTACATTTAAGGCTTTAAGTAACTGTAACAATGACTCTGTATGTCAGATTATGTCCCAAGTTCCCATTTTGCTGGTTTTGTGCAATGAAAAGCAGGTAGCAAAATGGACCAGTAAGTGCAGCCAACAAGCCTGGTTTATCAATGTGACCAGCAGTGAAATGATGTGTTTAACAGATTTCAGTTTTAAAAAAGTGACCACAAAACTCAAAGTCCCAAATGATTTTAGATAAGACTTTATTGATCCCGAATGGAAATTTTAGCTGAAGTGCCTGATGTAATTCATGCTTGGAACGTATTCACAAATAGACTCTACCAGTTACACAGACTATAACCTCCATTATGGAACCAGCATCATTACTCTTCACTGGGGGAAAAGAGCACTGAAAAAATATTAAATCTGTCTCCAGGATCACTGCTTGTCAATTACTACTTCTTTTTTTTTTCTGGTGGACAAGATTACTTTTTAGCCTTGCTAAAGTAACACTTTCAGTGGCCAAAGACTGAGCATAGAAGAACTTTCAATGACATAGACTTTTTAAAATAATGTTTTGCAGTGTTTCCTGACCAAATGCCATTATACTTCTAGGATAAAAATAGATAATTCAATCATTTATCTTTATTACATCCATTCAGGTACAGTACTTTTTATTTCAATTGCTATAACTCACCTATGGGTAGCCAAACACACTGGTTAATTAATGGCTTGATATAACCCACATTTCTAACCACTCTTAAATTCAGACAATTCCAATCTCTGTTCTTCTGATGCTCTTTAACAGCTGATCATTATCTTGTCTGTCCTGTATTTATATAATGTATATGCAGGTTAGCTGGGTGGACAGTTTTATCTTTGCATTGGTGTCCATAAAACTCCATCAGGACAACACTTTGGAGCATGTAATTTTAGTTGCTTTGCTGAGACAAGGGTAATGTTCATTCTCACGACAGCTGAGATTGTGGGAAGGAACTTGTGTTTATTGTAGACAGGATGGCATTAACTACAATTACCTTTTCAGTAGAAACTGTTGTGTTGCTCCAGCTCAAACATACAATGAAAGGGGGAAATCAGCTATGCGACATTGCAAAGCTGAATTGTTTTTCCATCCCCACTTTCTGTCTCCTATTTAAAACAAGCATGAAGTAAAAAAGGCAGAAACGCATTCAGCATAATTTAACTTAAGAAAGGAAGCATGGCAGTTAGGTCACCAACCGGAGCTGTTTTTATGGACAATGACACTGCTGGACTGCACCTTAGGGACATTGTTTTTATGGGTTACTGGGGTCCATATGATCTTTGAGTGTGTGTCCCTTGTGGATAATTTGCATCACAGTTACTGTGTGATCTGTAGAATGATAGACTTTAATAAAATGGATAATTTCGTAATACTCAAGTTATGTGCTGGTCAGTGTGTGCACTGGTGGTTCTGGTAGATACAAAGAACCTGTTACAGGGGAAAAAAGGTTCTAGCACCCCTTAAATTTGCTACTGTAGGTAGTTTAGTCAGCTACAATGTGCTAAGTCACAATATCCTGCAATTAGGTGTCACTAGCTATCTTTACCAACAGTGACACATTATATAATTTAAGCATAATTATCCAACATCTTGTGTTGTGCTCCCAATCTTTGTTCTTAAGACCCCAGTGTCTGCAGGTTTATTATCCAGCTGAACTCTCAGAACTATTAATTGAAACCTTAATTGAACTAATTACTTACAGCCCTCATCTAATTTTCATCTTTTGAAACATCACAGCATTCAACATTTGCTTCAAATCCCCGGGGGTTTCAATGGTTAAGAGAATTTAATATATTGGACCAGGAAAATTATTTGTTCAGTTAAGGGTTCAATTATCCTCAAGAAATTGAGTACAGCTGTAATGAGAACAGAAAGACACTGAGGCAGCAGGAAACAGGTTTAGAAAGCTCAGTTGTAGTGCAATATGGACATAATCACAATCTAGTGAAGAAAGAGGTTCAATTCTAAAATAAATAAAATCATTTATTTAAAATTTTCAATATTAGCATAGCTCGTTTTTTGACAATTGATGTTTACTACACATTTTTTAAGAACTAATTTAATTCACAAGTTACCCACTTCTTTTTAATGTGTACTATTGTTATTTTGACTCAAGATATGAAAAAATATGTGCTGGAGGAGACATCTAATCCTCAAAGAAAACGCTAAAAGGGGCACCGCCCATGTCAGACTGCAGTGCATTTTTCAGCATCATGTTTGAATTACGAGCCTTGCAGACTTCAATGTGAATTGGAAGTCCTGTTTAGAGTTAGGGAATAACCTGTCTCGTTTCTCTTCATGGGCTATAAAAAGACAAAAAGCGATATCAGTAATGTAAGCAGAGGATTACAGTAAGTTCTCAGCTGCTACTTAGTCAGCATTCCGTGCACTTTGGACAAGCCTCCACATCAAGTTGTCAAGAGCACCCTTGCTCAATGTGTACACAATGCAAAGAGAGTTGGCCTCTTGACCTGATAAAGCCCTGTAGGTAAAACATAGATTACTTGCCTTGTGTATGCAGTATTGCATTAGCACAGTTTCCGAGCAAGATTCCTTGTCTACATTAGTTAGGATGCCAAGCAACTTGTTTTCCATCTTCCTTGCCCTAACCAGCCACGCTGTACAATATGCTTGTCTTCTTTCAAACATCTTTGCTTTGACTAACACCCCTCCCACCCCACCCCCAACCCCCGGCGCTGCTTCAATGTCAATTTCTCAAATTTCAGAAACATTCAAACACTCTAACGCACTATTCACCTAATAGAAATATTTTTTGTTTGATTTTTTTTCATAAATTATTAGAAAATAGAAATCAGAAATGGTAAGTATCAATGTATCTTTATAAGCATCCAACAGAAAAATACAAGATATAGAAATCTGGATGTGACTTAAGCTTGTATTCACGTGGCATAATGCCTCCAGAAAAAGCCTATTTATAGAAAAGAATTCATCTTCTCTACATTCAGAGTAAGTTCTACTACACTCATTTTGACAATTTTCTGCACAACTTTAAAGAGTTCCCAGTGGTATTATTGTGTTTACCTGCATACAGCCAACTGGATGTAAAATGTTTGTGTATTTAGAACACAAAGAGTATTATGTATTTAGTGTTGTGGGAAATTCTTCTTCAGAGGAGCAGGACACAGTCTTGTGCAGATTCAGTTTAATTGAGCTCAATAAGTCCAACAATACGTGCCGGGTCTACCCCACAGAACAGACAAACTGCAAGGGTTTCCCAGCTCTTATATACTGTACAGTCAGAGGAAACTTTGTTTCACAATCTGAGTGCTTGTCCTGTTCGTTGATATGTAATTACTTTGTGTCCTGCTCTGTCTTGCTCTAGGTTCTGTCCTTTGATATGCAGCAGACATTGATTTGCTTTATCCTGTTTGTGGGTGTTGTTTCTGTCTTTTATTATATAGTGTTAGGTCACTGGGGCTGCTAAACCAAGTCAGCTTTATGGCATCTTAGCATAACTTTTGTTTGAGGCTAAATTAACAGACCCCCCATCAACTTCCCTCACAATGTGCTTAAGTGGTGAAATTGTGATGTTGGATAAGTGAGATTTATACATGTCCCACTTCAGTGTATTTACTGTAGCAACTTGGAACACATGCCATAATTTATTAGGATGTAAGTAGCTAAGTAATTCAAAGATATTATCCTTCAATTTCTTGAAAAAAAAAACATGGTTTGAGCTTTGGTAATTGTTGAGTTTTCTGTTTTCAGACTCTTATAATCTCTTTTCAGTCCAAATACACCCAATTCATTGATTACATACTTTCTGAAAATCTGTATTAACCATTTCATATGCCCTGCTGATAACTATTGTTGCTGTTTCTAGTTTAAAAAATTCTACCAAGTTAAGAAAGTCCTACCGTTTCTGTGTTGACTATCCCCTTGATTTCTATTGCCATAAACCATCTACTTCAAATTGTTTCCATCAACTCTCATATATTAGGAGCATGACTAATACTGTAGGTCTAGAAATAGTTGCTTTGGAATCCATTTATCCCTTTTAATAGATGGACCTTACATTTTGTAATGGGTATTGTCCACGCCTTGAGTAACTGCTGGAAGAGTTTGTTTAGCCTATGGACACCATCTTTTCTTTCCTTAAGTACAATTGGAATAATACCCATAACACTTTTTTTTGTATTTTTGTCTTTTTTATTTAATTTTTTTATTTTTTTATTTAATAGAGAATATTGTTGAAAAAACAACAATAGAATATTGTTGAAAAAAATTTCATTATTTATTAAAGCCTCCATTGCAATATTTTGTTCTCTCCTAATGTATTCTGTTTTACGCATGTTTACAAATCTATTACTTTTGTTTTACTTGATCATATACTTTATACATGGCCTTTCTAATATCCCTTTTCACTGGTCCTTACTCATCTTCTGAAGTAGAATTTTTCTGATAGTGTAAATCAGTTTGGTCAAATTTCTTTGTAAACTTTGATTTATAGTACTGTATGTCGAATACCTTCAAACTCGCTCACTTCACTTCTCCCTCATAGCATGCTTTCTTCAGATTATAAACCTTTGTTTGGAATATCTACATTTATGGCTTCAAATTATGTGTTATGAATATCATTAAATTATCACAGCTTCCTAATATTTCTGCTTTTCTTACTCTACCTTGGTTGGATGCTAGATTTAAACAGGTAGTCCTAGCAGGTGTTCTGACAAATTGTACAAGACAGCAATCATTTGTCACATAATTTACATATGTCTATGATTTCAGCCTCAGCAAATGATGTTCCTACATGTTTCTCCCATTTGTTTTTAAATTATGACAACTTCTTTCTTTACTAATTACTGATTGCACTATAGAATAGAATCAGTTACAGTAGTGCAAATAATGAAAAAGGTGATGTATCTGAACTAAAGAGTATTTGCTGACACTTAACTTCTTTCATCTTTTAAAGTTTTCAGTTTGAGTAGTTGTGTTCTGTTTAAAATATTTCCTTTAAAAATGTGTATACAGTATTTGTAATTAAATAAATGGGACATTTTTTATGGAAACAGGTGTCTTTTAGTTAAATCTGATAAGATTTAATTTGATATCAATTTCAAGTTATACCAGATTTAAAATATTTAACACCAATTTAAGTGCACTACAAAGTTACAAACATTGTTAAATGATAAAAAAACAATAAATAACTTAATAATACAAATGTGTTAATTTTTATCTAAATTTTCATCTAAAATGTTTATTTATGCATTTGGAAAATTAAAATCTTTATGTAATTTAACTGTGATTCACTTCAGTATACATTATATAACCTTAAGAAGGTAACTAATCTTTTTTCCAAAACATACATTAAGCTGAAAGAAAATACTTCCAGGCTTTGCAAGCTGCTCTTTACACATTGGCTTCTTGAAGCAGGTTCAGGTCAGCATGTACTCTTAGAATCACATTAACAGCTTCCTCTAAGAGCCAAGCTGCTCTCTTCGGAAACCTAATAACTAGGATGTGTGTCACGGCTCTGGTTAACTGATACAATGACTCCAATTAATTGATTCTGTGATAGAGCTGTTCAGAAAGGCCTGTACAAACACTAATGCATTGCTACTTCTGTTTTTTAGGCATACTTCAAAGTGAAGGTATGGTAGTGCTCAAGAAAGCTATTAAAAATCAAAAGAAGGCTATAAGATATAATGTTTGCACAACTGAGTGCTTTGGTACCTTGTAGCACTTTCCATGTTGAAATTTCTTCGTCTCTTTGTTTTAAAACATACAATACAGTATTTTTGAGTAACAGTATGCAGTCCTGAATAAATGCTAATAATTGTTCATTGAATTTCAAAATTGAGGCATTTCTGAGCCTAAATCTACTTTGAAAGCTTGTTTATTCTTCTATGCACCATCCCCCTGTTCTGTTATGCATTTAATCGTAGTTTCCCTCCTTCTCCTTCAGTTCACTCCCATGTTTTTCTAGAAATTTAAACTGTTTAAAAAAAGAAACAGCAAAAACAATGTAAAATAAAAAAACATGTCCTCAGTTTCAAGCTTATAAGACAAATTGATTGTAAGATGACTTGTAACAGATTTTGCTCAAATGCACGATTTGCTCCTTTGTTTCTGGATCAATATACCTATACACCAACTTCCAATATTTGGAGAAATCAGGAACACATTATGCTCCTGATTAAAAAAAAGTTTGAAATACTATGCTATACTATTTCCATACTATTTGTTTTCTGAGAATTTAATCTAAATTACAACTTTCCTATTTTCCTTTACTATTGAATAAAGAGTATGAGAGTATGCAGCTATTTTTTTTTATTTTGAACAGCTTTCCTTCCTCTATTTCTTCTCCACCTCATTCATGGCTCATGCTGAAAAAGGATATCCTTTCATTTTCCTAGGTTAGAGAAACAATATATTTTTAGATAGCCCTCATCTAGACACAAAACACGGACAAGGTTCTGCTGTAAACATGGCTTTGATTATGTTTGCCAAAACATTTTTTTAATCTCATCCTACAAGTTCATACAGTACTTGAAACTATGTATTCTCCTTAAACAGATAATTAATTGCTCAGGATATTTTTAGCTAAATCTACTGATTGAAACACAAAAATTCATCTTATTGACTCGTGCACAGATTTTTAGCCAATGTTTAATAATGTTGTACTGTAGCTGTCTGCCTCAAAAAAAAAGTCTCTTCACCTTAGTAACCACATTTATTATTCATGTTCAAGATCATTTCATGGTAAGACATAATAACCTTAATTCACTATCAGTTCAAATGTCTAATACTGGTACAAAACAAATCTAGCACTCCTGACCTTCAGCTGTGTAAAATGCTATTTTGGAGGGGTTGGGGGACTTTTGCATGGAATTAACTTTCCGTACATATACAAATAAGGTCATTTTCATTAAGCCCTTCATTCCACATCACAATTCTGCCTGGTTGAGTCATAATATCAAGTCACCTCCATTTTTATCCCCTCTCATCCGCTGAAGTGAGACTTGTTAATTTAATCCAGCTGAGGGCTCATTGCTATGGAAATGGTTTCTGTTTCTCATCAGTGTCACTGTGTAGAGACACTTGCTGTCTCCTCTAAGTGTGTTGCAAGCTGGTGTGAGTGTGTTTGTCTGCTCTGTGTGTAAATTGGGAACTATAATTATCTGCTGGAAAGACACTGGCAGACAATGACAGGTGCTTAACCAGCCAGAAACCCCACAGCTGTGAGCACTCTTTCAACTTCTACCTCTGTCCTTTCGAAGGTCCCTCTGCAATATCCTGTATATTTCAGGTTTCTCTAGTAGCCATTCTATCAAAATGAAAATATCTTAATAAAAACAAATATTGAAAAATGAAACAATGTTTTCATTGTGCTTATGGTGGTGTGAGATACAGTATATACTATTGCACCAAAATAAACTTAAGACACGAACTAATAAGAGTTTCTAATTCAAAAGGAAAGGGTTTCTTCTTCTTTATTTAAGACTTTATGTAAAATTCCTTGCTGGTTCACGGAGGTCTTTTATTCTACTTCCATCAGCTATATCATGTTAAATGCTATGGGTCCTATACTCACTTAGGCACTTAAATTCCTAGGGCAGCCTATAGCATTTAAGTACCTATGTGGTTTAAATATAGGTCCAGTGTCTTTAAGGCACAATGAAGTCTATTTACACAGCAGTATGACAAATGTGCACTAGAAAATATTAATTAAGATAATTACCAATGACTGTGACCTCAGAAATTATCATAACAAAATATGTGATATTGCACACTCATTAGATATTTATATTCTCAGCAGTAGTTTTCAACAGTGTCATAGCATTCTCGAACCAGATGATTCATGTGAGTTTTTCTCTCCACAGATCAGATACAATATATACAGTATATTCTTCTTGACAAAAACAAATCAGTATTTTTTAATACATTTTATAACTGTGTTAAAGATATGCATCCCTATTGCCCCTGCTGCTTTGCTAAAAATACCTTAATATATACATTATTTTTATGGAATTATAAGCTTTGACACTTCTATATGTAATGACATACCGTACTTATAATTATGTCTGCCAGAAAACAGTAATCATCTATACGTTTAGGAGAGGTATCACTATAGCAATAAATATAGTTTAACATTTCTAAATGTAATACATCACCCAAATTAATCCCAAACCACTCCATGATAAAATCAATGACAGCAATTACATTATCAGAAATCACATGCAAGGCCTGAAAGATTGTATCAGAACAGAGATGCAAAAACAAAAAGTTAAAAAGGATTAAGTCACGCTGGCAAGAAACTGCAGATGACCAAAATCTACAAAGGATTTATTAAAATGATTAAGCACATGATGGAACTGAAAATATTTCAAGAATTCGACATCCCAAGGAATATCTGCCATGCACTCAAAACATTTGTTCAGTAGTTCAGTCAAATCCTAATTAATGCGATGTAATGACAAAGTTTATCAGGATAAATTAACGGAACGTTGAAAAAGGACATGGCAACCTTACTGTTAGGGTGAGTCTGTCCAAACCCTTCTCCCCTGCAAGGAATAAACCAGGGAGCTGTTGCAATAGTTAAGATGGGGGGGAAGGAAGGGTGTGTGATTAGAGACAAGACACAGAATACATACTGTAGGAGAGAGATAACGGGTGAGATTAGAAGTTGACCTCTTCTAGAGATAAAAGTATAAAAAAGTCCATATAGAGCAGCTGTACATGACAAACTAGGGTTCTATAAAACTTTTATAACAATCTAGTCTACCATCATGTGACAGGACCACACAAAGACATGGAAAAAGTCTTGGAAACAACAGCTGAGAAAAATGCTAAATGTATGAGAAGTCTCTGTAACTTTGTGTATGTTATTCGTTTTCCAGTTTTGGTAATTTTTTTCTTGCAATCTGAATCTCATGATTAATATTTTAGAAACCCACACACTGCTTTCTTGGGATTCTGGTCAAAATGGGGCTAAGCAATGTGCTCAATTTACATCATCTCTGTGTTGCATAGACGTTGTTTAAACAAAACACCCTGGGAAACAATATCTTTCCAAAGTGACGCTTGAGGAAAATGGCATGCAAGATATGTGTAAGCTATATTTGTGTAGGTTGATTTTTTTTAAATTTTAAATAACATACAAAAGATGAAAAAGAAAGAAGCAATATGCCATACCATTACTAAAATAAATCATTTAATTATACTTATCTGATTTGCCAGAATGATTTTGTTACTTACCTTAACTTTTTTTGCCAACCTATTGCAATGTGTACAGAATACTGATGCCTTGTCTCAACATTACTGCCTTACAGCACCAAGTGAATCTAAATGTGGGACCTGGGTAGGTGTTAAATTAATAGCCACTAGGTTGCCAGTTAAACACATACAGTATCTCAAAGTGTAGAACTTTGTAATGTTACACCCTTGTAGGTGTAGCAAAAGCTATTTTAAACTGGGCTTCCGGGCTCAAGGGAATTTGCCAGTATCCTTCATAGTAACGGCTCATCCTATAATGCATGCGAAGCCTTATTAGATTTTTAGGCAGACTCGGTTAATATGATAAGTCAGAGGATGACATTGTTAATGACCTAAAAAACATGGATTTTTCCTAATATCTGATGTGGAGAAATTACTCATTTCAAAGGAGAAAGAAAGAAAACATGCTGAGCATTTAAAGACAAGATAACAGGCAAGACAAGATAAGGTTGTTAGGTTGTTGCAGTTTCAGATATCTCGGTGTGGTACTTGGCTGACAGAGAGTGCCTTACAGTACATGTACGTTTGACACAAAAATCAGTGTGGACATATAAAGGTAATGTAACTGTTTTGTACAAAGTGTTTCTTTATATAGTTCATAAAAATAGAACATATAGTTGCCTTGTCACATTTATAGATTGAAGTGGTTTCAATTTAAACGTTTTTGAAAGAACAAAGGCACATTGTTATTATTGAGGACGATGTCAGGAAAAATTGTGAAAAGGTCATTGATATATAAGATATTTTGTCTTTTTAAGAGCACGCATCATGTGTCCACCAGGAAACAAGCGATTTTCAGGGAGCTAATTAATTATTTTTTGACATAACACTGAGTTGGAAGCCCACTGGCAAAAATATACACCTGTCTTTTACAGCCTGTCAGAAACCATTCAAAATTAGCTCTTAGGTTGAACGCTTAGATTGAAAATAATTTTGTAGGTTGAATGCAAAATTCACAATTTTTTCCTTGTAGTTTGACTTACTTTAATTTCCCAATTATGCCAATTTTTCTTGTTTAACTACTTGGATGAAAACTGTCACACTCATGAAAGCTTATTATTTTGAAAGACATCACCAAATTGCATATGCCCTGAAACAATTTGTGGACTTTGTAAAATTGTAGTTTACTAAATACAATTACAAAGCAAACCTCATATTGAAGTCTAAAGCTGGAGCTGAAATGGAAGTCTGCCACTAGACTAAATTTGTTTTTTCTAGCTAAAGGTACAGTTGATTTAAGAAATATGGGTAATTGTATACATTTTAACAAATGCATTCAGTTGTTGGACCAGCTTGAGGGAAGAAGGATTGTGTTTGGCATGCCATGATGGACTACTGTACATGCCATTGTCTTTGAGAAAGAGAGAAATAGCAGCTAGGTGAAGAGTTTCAAGAGATAAACTATGCCATTAACTTGAATGTAGATTCCCAATCTTCTAGATTCCTTGCATATAAAGATTTATTGTTTAATTAAAGGATCTGTTGAGTCTAACTTGAGAAAAAACACTAAAAATACCAATATTTTACCCCTCTCTATTTTTTCAAGACTCAATAACAAAAAGTTTTGACGTCAACATCCCTTCAGTGCATTGCTGCTGTTGTCAAACTGATCAAAATTCCCCTCCACTGCTTGGAAAGGCAGAAACACACACGCCGAGTGTTTGATAAAAAAAAATTGACAGTCCTTGTAGTTAAAATAGTGACATACTGTACAATGTTTACGTTGATGTGACAAGGCAATCAGATAATTGTTAACTTAAAAAGTAATCATTCCTATGGCTGATGTAAAGCCGTTTGCATAATTTAGAATTGTTCAGCATTCTGATGTTAGCATAAATAAACAAGAAATCTGTTTAAATACCAGAAACCCCATAACATCAGCATCGGAGTATTAGACCCTGAACGCAACATCTGTAATTGCATTTCTTTGCACTAAATCTTAAAAAATACAGCTTATGTGCACTTTATTTAGCTATACATCATAGCTAAACATGCTTACTTTTGACATTTATATTTTTGTGGTACAACAGAGAAGATAATGGTGACAGGTCACATGAAGAAGTGGTTAGGTTGAATGCTGTGGGAAACAATCAGCAATATTGCAACGTTTTGATATTTTTTTCCACTTTCCTAAGATAATTCTGTAAGTGTGAAAACTCAAAGACATTTCTTTTGTCTAATCAGTTTTGTGTTTATTGCAGTCATTCTTGTGTAGGTTTTGAAGAGTATTACAAGCTTTCTCAAAACGGCTCTGATTTTTTCATATTTGGATATTATTATTATTTATAAAATTATGGAAAAAAAGATGTGACTGAAATCCCTATTACTGGCTTCTGAGAAATAATTTATATTGGTGTGTGTGAAATATTAAGTTTTCATTTTAATGTTCGAGTACTTTCTGGATTACTGTTTAACATTTTTACTGAATTACATTTTTCTATGTAATAGCAACAACTTTGGACACTCTCTTCCCACCAGGCCAACATAATAATTCAAACTTAACATAAAACTAAAGTGTTATCATTAATAATATTAAGATGTTTGAAAGAAATTTATTTTAGACTATTTTGTTGTGTCTCACAGGCGGCATGGTGACAATGTGGTTAGCATTGCTGTCTCACAGTGCCAGGGATCTGGGTTCAACTTCTGGGCTTCTACTGTATCTGTGTGGAGTTTGTAGGTTCTCCCTGGGTTCATATGCGTTTTCTATGTGTGCTCTGGTTTCCTCCCACAGGTCAAAGATATAGTGGTAGTTTAATTGGCTTCTGGGAAAACTGACCCTGGTGTGAATGTGTGTGTCTGTGTCTGCCCTCTGATGGACTAGCTTGCCTTGCACTTGGTGTTTGCTGGGTTAGGCTCTGGCTCCCTGCAACCCTGGATTGGATAGAGCAGTTAGAAAAAGGATGGATGGAATGAGCTATCCCGTCAATTCAAACCATTGCCCAGATATGATACCTGACAGACGAGGCCAGTGAGAGGCCATTTACAGCACACGAGGGAGCTCAGCAGGAGAGCTCCAGTGAAAGCATGTTACCAAGCAGAAGTTCCCATCTACTGAGCATATATAGCTGAGGGGGTAACAGAGGAAAGCCAGAATAAGAGTGACCAGACAATAAGCCCAAGGACAGCTTTCAGACAGCCTGGGAAGCTTCTGAGCAGCTGAAGAGTTTTTTGCCTCTTCATCATATTGTTCTGTGCTCACACTGTAAACATTTTCTCTGGAAACCAAGACCTCTTTGTTAGAAGAATAAAGAGTGCTACAGTGCTGTTTCTATGCCTGCATTTGGCTCTCAACCCTTTCATTGTCTAGTCTGTAGCATTGAGTTTGAGAATTGGCTCACGTCTTCAATTCTCAATACTGTTAGTGCTCAAACCCCTTTGCAATCATTTCAATTCACAGTGTTCCCAAAGCATATTATTCAGGATTCAGTGACAGTAACAATTACCTTTTCTTGAGATCTCTATGGACCTCACATTTCAATGCAGTAGTATAGTCTTGAGGTCTCAACAAATCTGGAGATTCAGCACTATATGACACCCTGGTTTCCAGGAGCCCAGAAAGTCTTTCTCCAAAACAAAAGAATAGAGGTTTACAGTATACAGTAGTATACAAACAAAAGAAAAACAATAACAAAACAGAGCGTAGCCCTCATCTTGAGAATTTTGTGTATGCCCCTTTTCCTAAAACAATCACCAGAATGAAGGATTTCAAAACTGCCCTGATGCTCCTGCTCTGAGGGCATGAAAGGCTTGACTCTCTCACAAGCTGCTCTTCTTCCTCTCTTCTTGATGAGTGAGGGAGATGCAGTCTAATACCTAATGTCTGTTAGGGATACTTAAAGTATATGCCTGTTGCCTATAATATAAAGAGAAGAGCAAGCTTCCACCTGTTTCCATTCCTCTCTTCGCTGTTGCAAGTGTTTCAGACTATTGCAAGTGATCCTTAGTGGTTTCAACATGGTCTGGCTCCTACAGTGCCTCCCTGAGTGAGGCAGTTGCTTTTTGAGATGTAAGTAATGTGAGATCTTCAGTCAGCTATAGGGTCATTCTTTGTTGTATGGGGTGTCAAACATATTTTCAAGCCTTGGACCTTTACATCATGAGCACTGATGCCCTGCAAGACCACCCATCTGGCCATTGGTGCAGTGGATTTTCTTAGAACAAACAATACATTCACAAAAGGATTGTAACTCAGATCGTGGTGCTCCAGACTTCTCTGTGGCTTCCATAATGATCTTTCATACAGTAAGTCACTCTCCCCCTGACTGTAAAAGACATATCGCTCTTCTGGAAGGGTATATCTCCTCCTAGTGGTTTTATTACCTCCCCTTAGAGCATTAGAGGCTCAGATGACTTGCCATTCAAAACCATAAGAATAACATTGTAACAATTAGTCTAAAATCTATAAACATCTTAAGACATTTTAGACAACCTAATCCATGATATGCATGTACACATGCTGACATTTATTTTCTGTTGGATATACTGTATAAAGCAATGTATATTGTGCCTCCAAACATTTGCCTTATGAAATAATTGTATAATCAATACAAAAATATACTTTGATAACGTTAAGACATGATCATAAAGCAGGCACACATTCCAACAAGAGCTACACATGACAGAGGAGGTGGGGATGTTAAAACTCACAGCAATTTATTTTCTGCAAAAAGAAGATATTGATGATGTTGGTAGACAAAACTGCCAACAAACCAAACCAAACCAAACAAACCAAAGTTTTAAAATAATGTTAATATTAATGGGAAAAGCAAAAACAATCACATAGGGAAATGACAAAATACAAGTTCTTTTTCAACAGAAAAATGAAGAAAATGCACAGTAGCAAATGGTATAGCATAGGACTGCATAGTCCAAACTCACAACTGAGCCTTGACTAAAATGGATTTGTTTCTCAACTCAGCTCCCCTTCACTGACTGACACTGGCTGCTTAAATACCATGTGCTGGTTCAGTTCTACCTTATAATAAAACATTGCCATTTAGGCTCACAGATATCATAAAATCAGTTATAACAGTAATATCAAGATTTACCATATACTGTACATTTACAAAGTGCAAGGAACAGAAAGCTTGATCCTATTTACATTAACAAATAAAGAAAGCATAATCCCTATGTTTTCCTTTACAGTAAATCTGGCCAAATTTTACAATGTGCAGATAAGGTTTGCATTTTAACAGCCATTCTACAATGAAATTCCGAAACCAAATTAAAGGTAAATCTGAACTACAAAACAAATCAAAAGTAAGGTGTACTGTATACAGTCTGCCATTAATACTTGAAAACAATATCAATGCCACAACATACATTATTTAACAATCACTGCAATATAATCTTGTTTGACACTGACATTTTTCTGTCCTAATAGCTCCCTGAAGATAAGTAAGATCAAAGAGAAATTGATCTGAATTTTCTTTAGAATTCAGCATCCTGGAGTGGAACTTTATTTCTGTACAGTACAAGGTATAAAACATTGATGTTGAAGAATTGCATTGCAAACTTTATCCACAAGTGTAACACAGGGTCTAAGGCACGAATAGAGTACTACATTAAAAACCATCTACTGTATAAATCTCTTAAGCTTTTAACAAGTAATAACATCCACCTTCTTTGAAATATGGGGAATATGTTTATACTACTGCTACCACTAATAAAAATAATAGGGAGGCAAGGTAGCATACCTGGCCCTGGTGTGAGTGTACATGTTCAATTGCACGGTGTGATGGATTGTTGCTTGCTGGGATAGGCTTTAGCTCTCTTGATACCCTGAATCAGAAAAAGACATTAGAAAAAAAAATGGATGGTCTGATGAAAATAGAATTGCATTAAGAGTAGTGTATAATCTAAAAGGACTTAGACAAACATTCTAAGTAAAATGAATGCAAAATATAATTGATCATTATTAGTTCAAGTAGGTATCTGCGTCAGCATGTGTAGGTTGCAAAGGAACAGGTTTATTGCATGCTGAAAAGAGAAGAAAAGAAACACAATGTTTCCGCTGTGGAGCCTTGACACCCGAAGAAGAACATGTTGTGTTTCTTTTCTTCTCTTTTCAGCATGCAATAAACCTTTACTTGCTCCATTGATCATTATTGTACCTTTGAACAAGGTAATTCACTCAGATTATAGCTGTATTCATGGGCACAAATAAAAACTGCTTTGGATAAAAGTATCAGTTGAATGAATGAGTAAAAATAACTTTAAAATAGCTATGTGCAGCTCATTGATATTTATCTATTTCCTCAAACAGATGTGAACACAGACAAAATGGTACATTGTAGGCTCCTTCCTTGTCAATTCTCTCATTTTAAACATACATATATTAAACTAAGACATGTATAACAAATGTGGTAATACAATACTAGGCTCATACAGTAGTTATGCTCATGGTAGTCAGCCTTTATTGTTATAGCTATCTGATGCAGAAGGGCCATAACTAACTTGTATTGTGATTATATTGCACTTATAGTTCATGTATTTAATGGGTTGTGAAGGTAAAAATGAAGCCAAGTGCCTTTAATTGCCTAAAACATGGTGACAATAAAAAAGCAAACCTATCTATTCATTATCAACAACCCATGCATTTATGATAAGCAACATATCAATCCAGAGCCTTTCCTGGAAACACTGGGTGCCAGTTCATCACAGGGCACACACACAAACTAAAGATTCATTCAGTGTTTTTGTTCTTTTAGATTCTGACAACTCATAATAGAGTGGAATCTAGGGAGATAGAATGATCTGATATCATTAGGCGGGCATAAACTAACAATTTACCATGGTAAATACATTTGTTTTTTTTATCATTTTAATTCTTCTGCTCCTCATTCTTTTTATAACTATTATCATTATGTGGCCCTACACTTTGATTTGTTTGTCATCCTGGCAAGCTTTTGTTTTGTAATGCAATCCCTGCTTATTTATAGGACGGCTGAGCCTTTTAAAATTGACTTGGAATTGAACTGTAATTTAATGCACTGACAGGTTAAGGGATCAGAGCCTTAGTATCAAAGATGCAGAGGATTATCATGGAAATGGAGTGCTTTATAATATTAAAATAGGTTATTCAGGCTTTTTGCTGAGTTGCTTGTTGGCTAATCATTATTATTTAGTTTACCATTGCTATGATTAATTGGCTGATGTGGATAACAATTTTTCAAAAAATGCATTGTTTACTTTGACCCTGGAATTAAAACTCAAATTTGTTAATTTCATTTAAATATTTTTAAAACCTGCAGGGAGTGTAGGCAAACATCTGTTTCATTGTAAGCAGGGATTACACATACAAAGATCATTGTTCCTACAATTTCCTCATCTTAAAAAGATGATCATTAGTTGGAAAGCTTTTAATTCACCACAGATAGAATTGACTGATTTTGCTGAATCATGTTAGAAAAATTGTTAGTCAGGAGGTGCAAAGTATCAAAGAATAAAAGAAAGAGAAAAAAGTAATGGAGGCTGTTATTATTTAGAAAATGAATGGGAAGATTTATTTTCAGGCTTGCAATCGTTCAAGTGAATTAAAAAAATAAATAAAATATTTCTTTGCTATCAATACTTTTAGTAACAAATCTGGCATGAATTTAATTTACCAGCCGGATGGAGTGGTTTTTCTCGTTTGTTCAGAGAAACTGAAAACCTTGAGAAACAACCCTTTGGTGTTGTGTTTCATGGATGAACATACAGTACTCAGTGTTGTTAGAGCACACTACATTAAGTCACTTTTCATTGGCATGTACTGTTTACGAAATATGCCATCAGATCATGGGGCTTTAGTTACCCTTTTTAAAGTAATCCATTTTTAAAGAAATGCATTGAGAGCAACTTATCCAACCCATTAACCCATTAAGAAACATGTGACTGAAAGGGGACTGAGGCTTTTGTGTAGCGTGTAACTCAGCACCTGCTGGGATTTGATTACGGCTCTTTTGAATATCCCAGGTCTCAGAGCCACACAGCACCCACTTTCCAGATGGCAGTGAATTCCACTATGCCAAAAGACTGGGTATCCCGCTTCAGGAGAATTCAATGCTATGCAGGTTCCCGAGGGATTATGTCACTATAATACAGTAGGCTCAGATGAGCCATGTTAGTCTTACAAAGTACATTGAGATGGTTTTGCTATAAACACGCAGCACAAATTTGTCACTTTACTGCACTATAATGTAGAACATATTTGTGAAACATTTGCACTGCAGCCCCTAAAACCACATTTTTTAATTTATGAAAACATAACACGAGAATTTCATGTAGGAGCCCTGAGTTAGGTCCTCAGCTATTTGGCAGAGAAATCTGTTCCAGATACACACAAGCCTTTGTATAAAGAAATATTTTCTATTTTGTGTTCTAAGTATTTCTGTCCACTTTCTCTGCTGAGTGTGAAATAGTCCACTCAGATGATCCCATCTATACACCTCATCTCACCTGGATCATATCTCCTCTCAAACTCCTTTATTCTAGATTTAAGAGAATCGTTCCCTTTCACTTGTCTGTTTATGACAATCCACATTAACATTAAACATTACATTTTACTTGCTGTCTGCCCAATCCACACTTTTGTGTATTTTTATAATTCTGTCTCTAATGTTTCTGTTTGTCACTCCCAGAGGAGTGGAACAGAAGAGTGCTGGCTTAAAACAGATCCCAGTTTACCACCACCGATTACCTCTAGCCCAGTTAGGAGTTGTTGCCCTTAACCTAAATGACCTCTACAAACAAAGGGGTGTAAAGAAGGCTAAGAATCTTACGGAGCGTATAGCACACCACCTCCACTATAAATTTACACTACTCTCATCTTGGACATGCCCCCTGTATCCCCAGTTGTGATGGCAAGAGATTTGGGAAATCTTTAATCACCTCTGCAATCTCACTCTCAAACAATGTAAAATAACTCACCTATCCCCTGAAACACTGTTTCACTGCATTCTTGTTGGTGATGTTTGCTGTTGCATTGGACCATAAATAAAAAAATTGCTGTTTGCATTCACTAAGCTGATAAGTTTGAAGCATAGCACTTTTCCTTGGGATCATAAAATGCTCAGTTCAAATCATGCATTTTCATAAAAACAACAGATGCTCAGTGTTTGGTTTTTGAGTTAGAATGACCCCAATGTTCTAAGAATCTAGAGAAACAGTCATTTGAAAAGACAAAATTTAAATTAATGCAAGAGCAATGAAAGCTCCAGCTATGCTCTGCTTCAATGATGAAGATTGCCTTGTTGGTATTGGCATGATTGAAGGCAACTTGGTTTTGAGAGACATTTGTCTGGATAATGAGATGCTTTGCTTCAAAAAACAGCAGACTAGAGCAGAGAAACCAAGAAACCAGCTCTGTGGGGGACTACACATCTACACATAAATACAGTTACTGAGGTGTACGTCTTTGAGGATATTCATAGGTGACATCTTGATAACTGATAAATTAAGACAGAAACTGTTTGTGTGGATTTGGGAATTTCATTGTAGAATGGCTGTTATTGGTTTTTAAAATGCAAACCTAATCTGCACATTGTAAAATTTGGCCAGATTTACTGTAGGGGAAAACATAGGGATTATGCAGTTGCATAGTTCAAGCCAACCTGTAAAGCAGTGAAAATGATATGTGCAGGAATCTTCTATGGATGCTTTTGTTATAGGTTAAGGTCAAGATTACTTCTCAACAATACACTTGCAAAGTCCTCAAGCCAATGATATTTTTTTTTCTTCATGCATCTTTTCCAGGCATGCTGGATTTTCAGAAAAAAACATTGCATGGTATTAAGAAAACAAAGTTGAGGTTATTCCATGGACAACCTCAGGATCCTAGGAGTCCAGTAGAAGATCTGTGGCAATTGTATCAATGCCATTAACAGGAAACAACAACAACATTAGTTAATTAGTTGCACAGGAATAACAATGGTAAATTTAACAGCAATGTACCCATAGGCTAATAAAGTAAATACAGTACATCAAACTTGCCAAGTTAATGCTAAGGGAAGCCATACCTTATACCACAATATGCCACATTTCATATTGATAATGAATCACACTTCTTTTGTCTGTATTTTTTACTCATGACAAATGGAAAAAAAGACCAGTCGACCCATTTAGTTGCCATTTTATGTAATTTTGCTTGATATCCGTTTCAAATTTGTATTACTTCTTCAGACTTGAGTGTTGCATTTTTACATTGTGCAATAGTATAGATGACCCAGAGTGTCTCACTAATATCCAATATAAATGAGTGATAACACTTGGATGTTTTTCATGTGTTAAAATTACTTTTAACTTAAGTTTTCAACAACTAATGACATTTTGTTTGTAAACTAACTTCCCCCAATCTAGTTACTTAAAACATTATCATAATGGTTTTTGTTGCCATAGTGTAATGGCCACTGCTTTTGGTCCCAGGTTAGTGAGATTAACCCAAAAGCAGGTGAGGAAAATACGGGAGAACAGACAAGCAGCAGGCGAGTGTAGCAAACATGCAGGGGAAACAGGCAAAGCACAGTCCAGATTTATAGTTGTAGCAAAGCCAGATGACACGGAGTAAAAACAGAAAACAGAAATCCAAAAATGTGGGGTTGGGGCAAGCAAGTTTGGTACCTAGTAAGTCACAGTTTAAAGTACAAGGGCAATGACTAGGAGATGAGTTCAAAACAAAGCATGGTCATGAATCCAAGCAAGCACAAGGCAGGAATCTAGGGACTTAAAGAACTGTAGAACTTGAGAGGCTCCGAGCCAAAATTATCACAAGAATACACAGCACTGCCAGATCAGACCTTAAGTAGCCTGCTCCACCTGAGATGGGCGAGTTCATAATTTCCCACAGGTGAAATAGGCTTCCTGTCTAATTGAGTAGTCAAGGTAATTGGCACAGACTGACAGGTGAGTAGAGACTGGCTGCCACTATAACACTAGCTTTGTCCACAGCACTCCAGTGGGGGCGGGCATGACACATAGTTCATAAAATACAAACTATCGGAAACACAAAAAAAAATATATTCAAGAACTGTCTTTTAACATTAGTTATGGTATGATGCAGAGATATAAGCGTTATGATAAACTAAAGTTCATTATGTTAACTAATCTGGGAAACACTACATTGACAAAGTTAATAAATGAATGCAGTTTATGCTGCATGTGCACATTCCCTCTTTTTCCCTGAAAAAAGTTTAAAATTAAAGATTTTAAAGATTTTCAAAGAAATTCTTCAAGAAAGAATCTTCCAAACTAATTAATTTAACATTGTGGTTATGTTAACTTGGAATAGCCAAAGTTTATGTGTTAGCTAAAATTAATGGAGCATTTCTAAAGTGCACTGCTAGTAAGATGCATCTTGGTAGATTTATAAATCTTCCTAAACTGAAAAAATTCCCCAAGAAAGAAATCAAAGGAAATAGTTGTTGTGGCAAAAATGGCTTATGATTAAAGTGACAACTATCCCTTTAAAATCAGTGTTAGGCTCTTAGATGTTCATGGCTGGCAAAGGGTTAGAATTTAATTATATATTTTTTCTGTTTGTTACATGTTACTTACTGTGTATACACTCATGTTACCTACCTGTATTTCAATAATAGAGCAGGCAAGTGAACACTGTAAAAGAAATCATCTTTGACAACTGAATGAAAATACCCTGGGTTAACATTACAGGCACCATGTGCTGAATGATATGCTTTAAATAACTATTCTGTGTTTATGGTTCACCTAACATTGTAATCAAAATGAAAATGAAAATATATTTGCACAGTTTTTATTCACAGAATTTTGAAGAATTTTGTCAGGTAGACAGTAGTGCAAGAAAATGAAGAACACAAACTGGATATGCAGAGTATGAAACATTTAAAGTAAGATTCAAGAATAGGAGACAAACAATTCTGTTGTCCGAGTGATGCTTTAGGCAGACAATTATATTACAAGAAAACAAGATAGATACAGTGAAAGCTTATAATTACAAACGCTAGAAACTCACATTCAACGGAGTATATCTTTATGAACGTTTTCAATTCCATGCCATTTCTTTAATTGTTTACACAAATATTGAGAATAAGATATGAACCCAGAGATGCATGTGGCTATGGACTTAGGAGGAGTCTGCTACAGTAAGAGAGAGATACAGATGTCAGAGCACATTGCACTCCAAATGGAAACACTATTATGTAGTCAAGTTAGTAAGGATCTTATAAGAAATTAAAAGAGCAACCAGGGTGACTTCCATATGGAGCAGCCTATTCAAAATCCTCAAAACCTTCAAATGTCAGATTTCAAAATGATTTCTCAGGCTCTTGCCCAATTATCAATTTCTGTCAGGTAGTTATAAAACACGAGAGAGACACAATCATTCCAACTTGGTCACACCTTGAGGAAATTAAGTTTACTACCATCACTAACAGGGGGTTCCACTATGTAATCTTTCGAGCAAAGTAGACAAAGTACAAAAGACAAAATGGATATAATTAATAAAGTGCATAATATCCAGTATCAAAGTCCATTTACTGTAAAATAGTTAGCTTGACCTTAACCCTAACATTCTTACATTTATACAAAATTAATGATAATTTTTTAAGAGCCCTGGAAAATCTTTTGAACTCTGCACATTTCTTACGGAAGGCCTTATTTTAATATTTTATTTTAAAAAAATAAATAAAACTAGACTAGCTAGAACTTCAAACTTGAAGCTCAGATAATTATTCAAACTGGAGGGTTAGAACGGCCTCGGCACTTACAGAAAATTAGTCCCAGCTTTTGCAATCAGTCCTCAAGCACTGAATGTTTTGCTTTTGTGTGGGAGTTTTCATTAAACATTAAACATAACAATCAACATGGCTTTTTACTGAAAATAATACTTCTCTATTTAAATCACAAGATGAAGGAAGCTGCTGATTTTATGGCAGGCTCCATATCTATTAAAGTTGATTGTCCTTGAGTTTTTACAGTGCATCCATCAACAAATGTTTTAGTACTCTAGTTATTCTTTTCTCTTTTTCTTTCTCTATGGTGGATTGAAGGGCTGAAGTACTTTTTACCAGGTTTGCAAATTGTATATATGAATTTTCCATGCACTGTCATACACTATTGCTTAATCAGTATTATATTGAAGAGATCAGTGGTTTATTGGCATTTAACTATACAGTAGTTGTATAAAGTTACTTACAGTATATTGTTCCATTCAGCTATGGAGAACAATCATGTTGGAAATTTCACTATTATTTTGATAAATGTCACACCTATTTTGATATGGAAAATGTCTCATTTTAATTTCTACTATAGTTATAAACTGTAATAAAACAAATTAAAATAGTAAAAAAAAGATAAAACTGAAGATAATAAAAAACACGTCAAAATTAATCTTTTGTTTTTATTATTATTTAGGAATGTTTTCCTAAATAATTGATCTACACTTTGCTTATATTATGTTACATTAACACAATGTATATTAAAGTGTCTGTTGTAATAAAGACCACTTAAGATAAAATTATGACTTCAAAGTATTGACATATTAATTCTCACTGGCATTTCTCTTAATAGATTTGTAGATGATTTATGTCTTAATTATCCTTTCAAATGTAATTAGTGCTTTAAGAAATTCCAAAAGAACATGCTTCATCTCCCCTGTGCTTCTCCCATTCACAACAGTGAAATCATTGATTTAATTACCAGAATAGCCATGATTAAAACAGCTTTGATTCCTTTAATTAGTTTTCTATGAAGAGACACGGCTTCAGAATACCATTTAAATCTGAAGATACCGGTTGTAAAAAAGAAAAAATGACTATCTTATTGTGTTTCTAGCAAGTCAATGAAAAAGCAGAACAACCTCATTCTAACTTTTTACATTTGTTGTTCTTTTTCTATAGACTTTGGAGATGAACATATGTTCTTTGAAACTGAATACAACATAAAGGGCTCATTTCGATCTTGTGCTGTAATTATTTTGAAAACAATAGAAAACAATAGATATTTCACCCATATATCGTCCACAGACCCAACCACCTATCCATCATTTCTAGATTCTAGTTACACTGTAGTGTCTTTGTTGTTGTCTTTGTTGACAAGTGAGCTAGCCAAAATATTGTGCAATGTATAGTATATACTGTATATAAATTATATTGATACTGAATATACATATTAACCAGCCAGCGTGGTAAAATGTAATCTAAATAATATTGTCAAAGATCATGCATGCAAAGAAAGTTTTAAAAAAGTCATAAAAAATTAAACTATGCTATCTTTTTCGTATTTGTAAATATACTCTATGCTGCATTGCTCTCTACTCTTTCCTTCATATTGATAAATTCTAAATGCAAGGAATTTTATATGGCTATTAAAGTGATATCTCTTATTGGTAGGTCTGTAGATGATAGCATACTGTACTGTATATGGACAAGGTAAATGTCTTCGTTTCCCCAACCACCAGCTGCTGTGGAAATCCTTTCTGTTCCAATGTTTGTTAGGTGTGGAATTCATTGACTTATTTTTATAAAAACAGAAAAATATTTGTAAAATAAGAATATGTGGTTGCATACACTGTCATGCTGTATTTCTGCTGTCTCTGTAGGTCTATGGTACCAGTGAGTTAAATACAGGAAAGCTGTGACCCATCTGTCATACTTTTCGTGTGAAGGACATAATGTGGAAATTAAATGATGTGGAAATATTAATTGATATTTCGGCATTATCAATTTATCCATTTTTTATTTAAATATAACCTTGGTGGAGAAACTGAGATAAGGTTTAATAATGGTCCTGTTTAAAATCCTAGTCAGTTTAGATACATTAGAATGAAAAAGCTGATCTTCTCAGGGTTGAGTAACACAGTTGTTATTGTTTTTTTTTTACTTTCAGTACCTTATGAAAATGGTAGATACAGTACATAAGTTCCTGAAATATGTGACATTTAAATAGAAACCCTCAGGATCATTTTCATTAGGGTTTTTGTGTCTTTGTTTTTTACTTGGAGGCCCAACTTTAGTTTTTGTGAAGGAGTTCATGATTTATGGATGTCAGTTTGCACCTAGTATCTCTTTTAGCCCCTGTCCCTTGGGTAAAAGTAAAATGGCTTTGTCCATGTGAAGGAGAAGATGTAACAGAAACACTGAGAGGTTGCTAAAATAGATCAGCTGTCTCCACCTTGAGCTGCACCAACAAGGAGAAAACTAATAATACAATTCAGAGCAGGTCCCCCATGCACAGTCCATTTTGCATGGAAACAGTAAATGGGTAGACTAGAAAGTGGACTAAGGTACTGTATATGCAGAGATCCAGGTTTTCAATATTAGATCTGCTTTAAAGTATATCAAACTGCCTTTCACATGACCCTCAACAGATCCGTAGAATTTCTGCAATGTTTCATATAATGTTCAGTTCAGAAAACTGTGCCCGAGAGCAAGAACTATTCTGATTTTTTGAAGGGCCAAAATAAAGTTTTTCTCTAAATTCTATGAAATAAAAAAAATAAATGTTTAGTTTCAAAATAACATGAGAATACCCCCAAAACGTTGAGAGTCTTATATTAAAAAAGCATAAAAAGAAAACAAAGATTTATTTTCTCCGCAAAGAAAAAAATTTTAAGAATAAAGCTTACTACTTATGTTTTTGATGTATTCTGTGAAATAAATTCTTGCTAAAAAAATAAATTTCACAGATATTGTATCTGAAATGGAATCTACTTGTCATTTAAATAGCAAAAACAAACAAAAAAATAATATAAATAATAATAACAATAACCTGCCATGAAACTTATACAGTAACTGTTTAACAATTTCAGAATTTTGCTAGGGATTGGGTCTGTTGCACTCATCATCAAGATGTATTTAATGCACATTTGTGCCTATGAAACTGCTGTCTGATATCCTTCACATGTGCTAGAGAAACGCCTTTTTCAAAACATAAAATTAAAATGCTTGTTTTTTTCCCAAGAATGCAATGCAGCCCATCAACAAACAGTGCCTGTTTACCTACAGTATGTACATCACCTTGTGAAAGTATTCATTCTCTTCAAATAATGTCCCATTTTGTTGAAATAAAAATGTTTCATACCCATTTTAAAGCAAATATGACCAAAACGCATATCACTCAGCATTTTAGATTTTATTTTTCTTAGCAGATTCTTTTTCAGATTCATCTTTCACCAAAGAAAATGTTACCTTTTAGCATTCAAAGGCTCACTTATAATGTTTACTTTTTAAAATCTGTGTAATTTAATTAAATGTAATTCATAACTTTAAAAGATGAGGAATCACTGGACTGGTGTTAATTCAGTGTAAATCACTGTAATACTGAGACCTATAACAAACTATGTCAATGCAATCTGCTGTCCACTGCTCTGTACAATTTAAGACTTTGTACTGTTAATGTACTGTTATACTGCTATTTCTTGGGTATCCACAATTTCTTGTATTACCTTACGTTTTCTATCTCTATGCCTAGGGAGAAATAAAATTCCTCTGAACTTGCATGTTTCAATGTTTTTTTCTCAGCACTGTGGTTTCCCCAACCGGATACACCTTTTTTTTCCTATTTCTACAGTTCCTCATGCTATTGTATCCTGATCTGTTTGATTTTGTAACTTTTTTTAACTCTTTGACTGCTACCTGATCCTTCACTTTATGATCCAAAGACTGATCATAAAGACTCCAGCCTTTATCTTGAGATTTTCAGTCATCACCATATGAACTTCAATCTTAACAACACTATGACAGAATTGTGAAATCTGCCTCAGCAGCTTTAACGTTTGCCTTTAAAGTTATGACTTACATTGCTGCTATTTTGTGTGAAATAGCAGCAGATAAAGCCAAGGTTACAGCAGTACAGTAGTTGTTTAGGATCTCCATGTGACAAACTGAGAAAGAATATCTCACAAGCAGAATTCAATTAGGTTTACTTGAAGTAGAAGAAAAGTTTCTCAAGCTCATGTGGAGACCATTTAGTAGCCTGTGGGCTATACAGTATATACAGTACACAAAAAACTCACCTCAAGAACATTTCTTGTCCAAGAAAGAAAGAGGGTAACATACTACATGTCATAGCTTGCAGTGAGAGTATTACATAATATTTATTTGTAAAGTGCCTTTCCAAACCCAAGCACACTATGTATAATGATAAAAAATAAACAAAAAAATAAGAAACTGTAAGAATCAGACATAGGCGCTAGTTAAAAAGCTGCATTTTAAGTTTAGATTTTAAAATAAACAAATCTGTCTCTTGAAGCAGATTTATTTTGAGCATGTTTCATCTTACTGAGAAGAGTGCTCATAAAACAAAGAGTTGCAGAAATCAAGCCTTGATGTTATAAATACATGAATCAAGCCCTCAGCAGCAGACATTGATATACATTTCCTAATGCTGGCAATATTTCTAAGATGAAAATATAAGTCAATCAAAATTCTCACATTGGGCTCAAAAGACAGGAGAGAATCAAATATGACATATCAAATATCAACTTCTGGACTAAGGCTGAGGCCATAGAAGGAAAGTAATCCACCATTACTGTGAAACTCTCCAGATTTATCCAGCTGACATTTACTGCCCACCAGTAAAATTTTTGTTTTGCAACTATTTATCTTCAAGGAGTTCAATGTCAACCAGAGTGTAATGCCACACAGACAAGTGATAAAGTCATGGAGGCAGGAAATCAGATGGAGAAGAGGATTTGATGTAAATATGAGTTTTACCTCCATAGCAATAAAACTGAATACCATTAAAATCAGAGGGTAGCTCAAGTTTCATCAATATCATGACTTTTTGAGACATTCTGCCCAGAATTACAGATTAGACCAAGGGTGTGACCACAACTGTGGGTCTAAAGCATTAACAAAATACATGCTGTCTGTTTAGGACTCTGTATGTTATCCAACATCTGACTTGAAAGAGTTTCTGAAAGGGTTACTGAGAATGTACTTGTACCCAAAGAGACTTTGATCTCCATCATACCCTCATCATACTCCAAAACTACAGTACACAACCTGAGACAAATATTAGCATTCCTCTGGTCACTACTATAAATGAGTCCATAATTATACTGTATATGCTGAGCTGCCTGAATAAAGCAAACACACAATAGGCAGTTAACACTACAGTTTTGCTTAATAAATTACAGGGACATATTGGCAAATCAAACCAATTGGCTGCCACTCAACTTTGATAGAAGGTTGGTAAGAAAAACAGTAAACAACTGTTCAGTAGGTATGCCATGAAATGACTCTGTTTGCTACTTAGAATATGTGCCATAGATTTACCACTGCAGTCTTAGAGTCTGTCTCTCCATGGCTGGGTTGTGAAGATATCCCAGAAATTCTCTTCTCACTGGTGGTCTTCTGAGAACTCACCGCTGCAGAAAGCTACCAGTATGCAAGGATCATAATCTGTGCTTGCATTGCTTAGATACTGAGTATGCTTTGCAAGGGCATATAATTTTGCACAATAAGATGTTTCATGGAGAAGACAAGCCAAGAAAATGTAAAAGGGACTGCCATGCTCCAGTGTTTCCATTCCCTCCATCACAGCTCTATTGCAGTCAGGCTTAGTTAATCCCACTTGCTTGGCTCTATGCTTGGAAATGATAGAAGATGCACACATCTACATTGTCCCCTCATTAGGCGATGGTGGTCTCTTCTCAAGCCAACTGAGTAGCACAGGGCCATGTATGCTCATGCAGTTATCCGAATCAGAACAGGATACAACACTCACTGGCACCCCTCATAGTGAATAGGAGGGAAGAGTCACTCACTCTTAAGAGTCATTCACAAGTGACAGACAGACCTAGAGGTGGAGTGGTGGCACTGTGGCTAAGGGTCTGTATGTGTGGTTAGAAGGTTGCTGGTTCAAATCCCGCAGCTGGTAGAAGAATCCTACTCTGTTGGGCCCTTGAGCAAGGCCCTTAACCGGGGTTCTGTATAAATGGCTGACCGTGTGTTCTGACCCCAAGCTTCTCTCTCCCTGTCTGTGTGTCTCATGGAAAGCAAGCTGGGGTATGTGAAAAGAAAAATTCCTAATGCAAGACATTGTATATGACTAATAAAGTGATCTTATCTTAGAGGCTTATTGCCTTGAACACATTCAATTATGTAGCAGCATTTATTCCACACTCCCTGGGCAGCACACACTTTGGACAAGTTGCCTCAGCACTCTGGTATGTAAAGTGGATAAGATCATTGCACTGGCCTTAAGATGCAAAAGGAACTGGGTTTTCTTTTACCCATTTAAGAAAAATAGATAATATTTGATCTAAAAAACAACAAAAGTAAAGTAGACAAGAAATAATTTAGTTCTATAAAATTCAGAATGGTCATGATTTCCAACATCTTAAGTAAAGTAAATAATTTGGGAAAATATAAAAACATCAATCACAAGAAGACCAAAAATCCTTTCTTTCTGTAATGCTGTACATGAGATTTTAAATAAACAACTACCTTGTATTTAATAAATTCTAATGTTTTTCCAAACATAGATAATCATCCATATATAAAAACATGATTAGAAAGCCACTTATTCCTGTTAACGGTCATAACAATTCAGAGTCCATCATGGAAGCATTAGAAGCAAGGTAGGACTTCACCCTGGGTGGGTATGAGTCCATTACAGTACACATACACACATGCACAAGGACAGTTTTAGAGACACCAATCAATCTAGTCAGCATGTCTTTGGAGGGTTGGAAGAAACATGGTGAAGACCAGAGGCAAAACCAATTTGTAAGTAAAGGCTTTCATGTTGCATGACATGTGCGTCCTGTTCAACAGTGCTTCCCTTGAGCTACCTCAAACCATTCAGTGCTTGCACATGTAGAGTGACCCTTTTTATGCTACTGTCAGTCTTCACGAACACCTCCTGTTTCATATAAATATATGTACAAAGCAGATTTCCACTAAAGCCAGAACAGGAACAGAAGAATGCATCTGAATTATTTTTTTACCTGAAGAAGACATTAACTTTAAAGGATCAGGTTTGTTAATCCACAACATGAGTTCTTACCTTTCACAGGGGCAAAGAGCTGACATGTATCTAATGTTTATCTGGGTATGAAGTACTTCTACAATAAATCTTAATTTTGCTTTTCATCTGCAAACTTGGGCTTGAATATGTCACTTTGAACAACTTTTTATAATAATAATAATAATAATAATAATAATAATAATAATAATAAACTTTATTTTATATAGCGCCTTTAAAGGTGGCTTCTCAAAGCGCTTTACAAGATGACAATAGCAATAAATCAGAAGAATACAACAATAAGTAAGAAGAATACACAAGATAAGACACAATTACAATTTCAACAATACAACAATAACAATAGAGGAGACCGTGGAAGGTGGTACTAAGAAGAGCAGAGGAGTGAAGAATGGAACCAGTTAAGTAAAGGCTTTTCTGAAGAAGGTTTTGAGTCTGGATTTGAAGGAGTTTTGAGAAGTTTGGGGGCATAACAGGAGAAGGTCCTGTCACCCATACAATGTAGACAGGCTTGAGGGACAGTAAGGAGGGCAAAATTTGAAGAGCGGAGGTTGCGAGGTGGGGAGTAGGGCGATAATAGTTCAGACAGGTATTGAGGTGCCAAGCCATGTAGAGCCTTATAGGTGAGCATGAGGATTTTAAAGTCTACGCGGAATTTGACTGGAAGCCAGTGCAAGGAATTCAGTATAGGAGTAATGTGAACACTTGCACTAGACCTGGTTAGGATTCTGGCTGGTGAAGTTTGGACATACTGCAGTTTGTTCAGAGTAGATTTAGATACCCCAGCGAGTAGAGCATTGCAGTAGTCAATTCGAGAGAATACAAATATGTTGATCAGCTTTTCAGCCACAGTTAATGATAGCATAGGGCATAGTCTTGCAATATTTCTAAGGTGAAAAAAAGATGTTTTGACAGTATGCTGCACATGTGGGTCGAATGTTAAGCCAGAATCGAATATAACCCCAAGGTTTTTCAATTTTGATTGAAGCTCAAGTACAGAGCCATCTACAGATAGGGTTACAGGACTGGCTTTACGAAGTTGATGGGGGGTACCAATAAGCATGACTTCAGTCTTGTCACAGTTAAGATGAAGGAAGTTTTGAGTCATCCAAATTTTTATGTCAGAGATGCAATTAGATAGAATAGAGACAGCCACATCAGTGTCAGGTTTGGTATGGATGTATATTTGAGTATCGTCAGCGTAAAAATGAAAGCTGAGGCCATGTGATCTTAAAAGCTGACCAAGTGGGAACATGTAAATGCTGAAGAGCAAGGGGCCCAGTATTGAGCCCTGGGGGACACCAGACTTGACAAGACCAATTTCAGACCTGTACCCATTGAGAGAGACAAAGTGACAGCGATCAGTGAGGTAACATTTAAACCATTTGAGGGCAGTGTCAGAAACTCCAAACACAGTCTCGAGATGAGAAAGTAAGATGTTATGGTCAACAGTGTCAAAGGCAGCACTGAGATCAAGAAGGATGAGTATGGTAAGAGAACCAGAATCAGAAGCTATTATTAGATCGCGGCTGACTTTGACCAGGGCAGTTTCTGTGCTGTGAAGTTGATGGAAGCCAGATTGGAAGGGTTCAAAAAGGTTGTTTGTCATGAGGTGGTTATGTAACTGAAGTGTGACAGCACGTTCTAGAATTTTAGAGAGAAAGGGTAAGTTGGAGATGGGGTGAAAGTTGTTAAGATTGTCGAGAGCCATGTTAGGCTTTTTTGGCACGGGGGTAATGGCAGCAGTTTTGAGGACCGTTGGTACAATGCCAGTGCTCATGGATTCATGTATAATATTGAGGACAATGGGACAGAGAGAAGAGAAACAGGACTGGAATAAAGTGGTGGGAGTGGGATCTAAAATAGATGTGGTGGGTTTCATGCACATAACTAGTTTGCTTAGGGATGCTGAGTCAAGAAGAGAGAAGCTGGAGAGACGGGAACCAGAGAAGTTGGATGAGGAGGGAGGAGGTATGGAAATGATATGCGTAGTGGAGAGAATGTGATGCCGGATGTTGTCAATCTTAGAACTAAAGAAATCTAAGAATGTGTTGCAAAGTTGTGATGAGGCAGGTAATGTGGTAGGGCAGTTTGGCTTGAGCAGTCTGTTTATGGTGAAGAAAAGATGTCTGGGGTTGTTTTGGTGATTTTCAATGATGTGAGAGAAGTAGGTGGATCTAGCAGACTCTATAGTAACCTTATAATCAGATAAGTAATCTCTCCAGGCCTGATAATGTACATTTAGGCAGGAAAGACGCCACCTACGCTCAAGTTTGCGAGAGGCTGCCTTCATGGATCGCAGATGGTCATTGTACCAGGGGGCAGGGCGAGAGAAGGAGATGGTTCGAGTTTTTAAAGGAGCTAATCGAGGGTAGATAAAAGAGCATTGTTAAGTAACTGTATTTTGTCCTCTAGAGGGTCAGAGGAAGAGAAACAGGATAAGGAGGACAGAACAGAATTTGCAAACCTTGGGTGATCAATTGATCACCAGTTGCGGAAATTTACAGAGCGTGGGGAGGAGGTGTTAGAAACAGGTAATTCCAGATTGAAGAGAATGGCTAAGTGGTCAGAGAGGCCTAGATTAAGGGGAGAGCAGTGGGAGACAAAGGAGTCATTTGCAATAATTAGATCTAAGGTGTGTCCTTTGCTATGTGTAGGGGTACAAACAAACTGAGTAAGGTCAAAGCATCCCAAAAAAGAAAGGAAGTCTTTAGCCAGACTGGAAGAGGTTGAATCAATGTGTATATTAAAGTCCCCTAGAATAAGGATCCTTTTAAACTTAAGGCATAAGAATGAGAGAAAATCAGCAAACTCACCTAAGAAGACTCTACTGGGTTTGGGTGGTCTATAAACTGTGGCAATAATAGTAGATTGGGGGATAGAAACATTTAAAACAAGACACTCAAAAGAAGAGGGAGGAGGTATAGTAATAGGACTCAGACTGTAAAAAAAGGTTGTAAATAACAATGATGCCCCCACCTCTGCCTGAAAGACGCGGAAGGTCAAACAATCCATATCCAGGAGGAACTAGTTGGTTGAACAGGAGTCCATCGTTTTGTTTGTGCCAGGTTTCGGTTAAACACAGAAGGTCCAGTTTTTTTTCTTTGATAATGTCACATAAAAGAAGAGCCTTGCTGTTAATGGAGCAGGTGTTGAGTAGGGCTGATCTGGCCAGTCTCGGGGATGCAGGGGGAAGCGGAGTGTGGTCCAGGTGCGGTAGTGAGAGGAGATTTTTGAGGTCGGCGCCGGTACGTGATGGACTTACAGACGTGCGCCGAAAGGCAGGGATAGAGACTCCGCTGGCAGACGAACGAAAAAAACGGCGTCCTGTGCTGCGATGGATGTAGCGACTCGATCGTAAAATCCCAGTGAATCAGCAGTAATCGAATGTGTCTTTGACCAGGAGGTAGCTTTGTTTTTGTTGAAGAAGTTGCAGTGCAGTGTACCTCAGAGACATGATCAATGAATCGAGACGGGAAGGAAATCCAGGGAAGGCGGTAGCAAGTGATGAAGGTCTTCAGTTGAGTAAATTCACCATAAAGTGGAAGTCGCATTTGTGAATTTGTAATGTGGAGCGGATAATGTGAAGCGGATTTTAAATAGATAAATTAGAAATCAGTGTAATCGAGGAGAAAAAGGAAAAAAAAACATAAATAAGTAGATAAAAATGAAAAACTGGTGAGAGGAGCGGCAGCCAAATGCGCCAGCGTTTCCTCTCGACCGGAAATTGATTGATTTTTATGTTAAGTTGTCTATTTATAGATTTCATCCATTTCAAAATTAATACCTGAAATACAATTTCAGTGATTAATGTTTGTTTTTTTCTTTACAAACTTTGCATCATATGAATAGATTTAATTATTTGCTAATACCATTGCTACCTGTAAAGAGTTGCAAGGATACAGCTTGATGCTGCTGTAATAAGGTGAATGTCAGGCTTATTTAGCTGACTCAATTCTGGTGCTACTCAGCTATTTAATCTTCTGTCAAAGCTAATTTATATGCATTTGTGTACAGGTATTTGAACTAGTGGGCTTGTCTTTTTGGAGAACTTTTATTAGTTTTGAATTTTGGAGGACTACAGCTACAGTAAAACAACACAAAAAACATGACAGCAGGCCAAATAAAGTATCATTTTAAAATCCAATAGATGATAAGTGGGAAAAAAACAGCAACAGTAACAACAAGATTAATAGCAATTATAAAAAAATGTGTTTGTGTTATTCATAAAATATAGAAATGATGATGCCATTTGTCTTGATGATAATGAACCAAATGGTCAACAGAAGAAATTACCTTTCTGGATTTCTGATGTTGTTGGTGTTCTTGAGAATAAACTGTAAGAAGAGAGAGAAAAGTGAAGACTGCTGAAAAAGCGAGTGAAGAAAACATAATAGATACAGAAAAAAATATATTTATTGATTTTTTAAACTATATTTCATGGTGTTTCATGGCAGAACACCACAATTTGCACTTCAAAATTATTGGACATAAAATTTATCTAATTAAATGTTTTAAACGGTTTCAGAACATAGGATTCTATACCTTTTGATAGACTGTGAGTAGAGAAATATAGTTTAGACCAGAGGTCGACAACCTACAGAAGGCATGCCAGACAGTGGCAATTGTGCACAGAGGGTGTGGATATTAATGACGTAATGAGATTAGCAATTCTTGCGAGATACTGTTGTATCATTACATAATTCATCAGGAAAATCTCTGTGCCCAGATTTTGAATTATGAGCTTATAAATGTAAGTACTACAGTGGAGGAAATTTTCCTTTTGCAATTTAGAACCTTTCTATGGAGTAGGTGCATGTTAATGCAGATATGTTAAAATATATTAATATCTATATGAACAGATTTATTAGATAGAAATAATGGCACAAATAATCAACCAAAGGAAATACAGGAAATACAGGTTAATAAGACTATGACCAGCTCATATTCTGGTGATCAGAAAGGCACAACTTGGAATCAATTATCTTTTATTAGGAAGGAAAAGTACACTGACATGTCTTTACTATTTTAATAACTCATTAACGTCATCAAAAACATAACAGGTCCCAAATATGGTAAACGAACTTATTTGTAATAGAAAAGAACAATTGATCTAAGACAGGCCATGTATTTTGGGCATGCCTGTCGTTGAATTACAACTTTTTCTCCTAACTTCTACAAAAAAAAACTATAACTGACTGAAATGAAAAGAAAAACCTCTGGTCTATAGAATAGCATTCTCTCTAGTGGTGGAAAACTAGTTAGGAGAGTGATATCCTTACTCCACACTTCTTGAAAAATGTGCCATCCCTAAGAAGAGTGACCACACACTGATCCAGAAACTGGCTACAACTACAGTAGGTGGTAGAACCTCAAAAATTGCGAAAAACAGTCCAGCTAGCCACTGCAAAGAGAATCACCCTTGGTATGGCTATTCTTACAAAGATTGTCATTCTATTAGCAATGGAAATTGCATCACCAATCTTTGGCTCTGCTTTAAACAGGATGTGACCTTAAAGAGTCACAAGAAATTGTCAACATAATCTTACCAACACATAAGGTCTTCTAATGCACACAGGCTCTTGTTTGAGACTAAGGAAGAAGGCAATAATGGAAAACCTTCAATTCCAACTTTTGGAAGGAATGCTTGGTTAGGACATGACATCACTCTAAAATCATCACCAGAAAGACAAAGACAAGTATTCTGCACAGGATAGGCATGGAAATCACTCATATGTTTTGCAGAGTCAGTACCTGTCAGAAATGCACCTATTTTTATGGAAAGTGATATTTTACCATCTGAAGAGGCTCAAATGGATCCTGAGTGAGAGCAATGAGCACAACATAAGTGTTATATCTAGATATGTATTCAAGATGGCTGGTGTCTGTCCCTCATTCAAGATAGACTGCAAAACAAGCAGGATCATCTCAATCAGTCAGTGGATTGAGTGAGTTGGATATATTAGATAAGATAAGATCACTGTGTTGGCTATATACAATTTCTTGTATTAGGAATTTGGCTTTTCTCATACCCCAACTTGCTCTCCATGAGACACACAGACAGGGAGAGAATCTTGGGGTCAGAGTGCAGGGTCAGCAATTTATATGGCACCCCTGGAGCAGTGGGAGTTAAGAGCCTTGCTCAGGGGCCCAACGGAGTAGGATTCCTCTGCCAGCAGCGGGATATGAACCGGCAACCTTCCAGCCATAGGCACAGATCCTTAGCCACAGAGCCACTGCACCGCCCCATAGAATAGGCATAGAATAGGCGTGGAATAGGCACCACACATTACTGATGTCTTAACTGTGTGCAGGTGAGATCCAGAGGACCAGTAGAAAGGGCCAAATACATTTCTATAAACTCAAGAGCATTTATGACTGTTCTGAGAACCCAGGTGTAAGTTCAGGTCTAAGTCAAGTATTTTGAGCAGGTCGTTCCTGAAATACCTGTCCTGGATGCCCCTCCCCCTGAGATCAGCCCCGTCCTCAGGCTGTCTAGAAAAAAGAAACAATGCATTCGGGAGAGGGCATCTACATTACCTTGTTTCTTTCCGGGTTTATAAACAGTTCGGAACTGAAACCTTTGAAGAATAAGGGCCCATCGCGTAATCCGATCATTTTTGTCCATATTTTTTAACATCCAGGTTAGTGGCGCATGATCTGTATACAATATAAACTGTCTTCCCAATAAATAATATCTTAAATAGTCCAGGGCCCATTTTATCACGAGACATTCTTTTTCTATTGTGGAATAATGTTTTTCCGCAGGGTTTAATTTACGGCTAATATACAAAATGGGGTGCTCCAGTCCCTCAACTTCTTGTGATAGTATGGCTCCAATCCCAGTGTCAGACGCATCTGTTTTTACCATGAATGATTTGTTAAAGTAAAGCACCTGTAAGACTTTCCTGAAAAGATGTCTTAAATAGGGTGGACCTCGATAATCCCTGTACCTTAGTGACTGACACTTCATTTCATTCTCCAAACTCTTGGGGTTTCTCCTCTCCTCCTTTCGAAATTCCCCTCTTTCTTCCTTAATCAAGACTTCAGTGGCATGTTGTCGGTCCACTAAATCAACCGCCTAGTCTAATGTCTGTGGATCCCCATCACTCACTTTTCTTTTCAAGTGAACAGGCAGATTCCTCACAAAGTGATCCAACAACACTCTTTCTACCACTTGCCCCGAGTTTAGTTCTTCTGGCTGGAGCCTTTTCTTCGCCAGATGTACAAGGTCAAACATTTGAGATCTAGTAGGCTTGTCCATTTGATACCTCCAGTTATGGAACCGGACCGCTCGTATCGCAGTTGTTACCCCTAATCTCGCCAAGATCTCCTTTTTTAGAGTTTCATAGTTCTCAGCATCCTCTTCTTTTAAATCATAATAGGCCTTTTGGGCTTCCCGAATTAAATAAGGCTCTACTCTCCCTGCCCATTGCTCTCTGGGCAATGCATTCCTGGCATCTGTTCTTTAAAAAGCTGTTAAGTGTGCTTCAACATCATCTAGCTCTGTCATCTTTTGAAGCCCAATTTGTTCGATCTTACTGGAATCTCTCCCTGTCACTGGGGACCATCTAATTTCCTCCCCTAATCTTTGCAATTCTTCCCTCATCAAATTCTGCTCCTCTATAATTCATTGATTAGTCTCTGAATTTTATTAGCCTCCTGCTGTGCCTGTATGTCTTCCTATTGTCCTTTTAAAGCCTGGAACTGGGTGAGGTTGGCTTGGGATAATTGTTGTATCAATTGTTCCATTTTTATTAGTGAGAGCTCACACACAAACCGAAAAAAATCTCAACTTTTGATTTCCTGCAATTCTCAATCCCGATCAGCGGTTGCCCACATCCTCCACCAATTGTGGTGTCTCCGGGGGAAAAGTTTATATAAAGATAAAAGTACTCACATCATACTTTTCTTCTTTAACTTCCGTGGAGTTTTACTCTGTTTCTCCAGTCTGTTTAGCTTCCAAGCCAGTCTGCAATCCGTTCTCACAATCCTTATTCAATCCGATTTCCAAAGTCCGTAAAAGTACTACAAATCCGCGTCATATCCAAATCACAAACCATAAACCGTAAATCTTTTTTCCCTTCCGTTAACCCGTAACTCATCAATTCTTTCGTACACCAACCTTATTCTTCTATCTCCTCCAAAATGCATTCACCTACTGGCTTCCACCCCAGTTCACCTCTTCCGGGGCATTTATATTTTATTTCCTGACGAGACACACCTGTGTCTTGTTGTTTTTCGGAAGAAGCCCTTTCCGTCTGCGGGTCAGCTGGTTTCTCATGGCGGCCATCTTGCTCAAGTCTAAGTCGAGTATTTCGAGCAGGTCGTTCCTGATATACCTGTCCTGGATGACCCTTCCCCTGGTCATCTTACACTGGTCTTTGGATATGAGATTTAGACTGACAATAAGTGGGACATTTTAAGAAATTTGGAGCACAAACTAAATTTCCAATGGTTAGTATAGCATTGATATACTGTATTATATTATATACACTATATATTATATTAGGTGATCTATTGTATACAATTTGTATACTAACACACAGAAGCATTCATTGGCATCCCAATTTTACATTTTAAAACAAAATAATCAAGTTAAAAAAAATCAGAGCTAAAATAAGTAAAAAATAATATCTTTGCCTGCAATTTGAAAAGTGTATAACATGTGAAGTATCCTAGAGGAGAACTTATAACTAAGCTACATCTGTGAAAAGTGGCATTGAATCCAGTTTCTCCTTGAGAATATGAAACTGAGAGCACCATGGGATGAAGAAAATTACAAATCCCAAATTGATGGTGTTATGCAACCTTTTAACAAAAGAGCATTAACAGAGAACCTGTCGCAGGAGAGTTAGTCCCAGGAGTTAGACACGGGAAGGATACATCAAACTCTCACAAAAGAGCACCTGACACCATATTGCTGAATAAGTATGATCTACTCCAATGCCTAGAAACAGACAGCCAAAACTTTGTTGTTACAGAAGATAACTCCACAATAAATCAAGTTTTACATTTTTCTACTTTTCAGCAATACAAGAGGAAGCTCAAAAGAGCAACTTTTTGGGACACTACCAGCATGGATTTTGAAAACAGCTGCAATAAATGAAATCAGAACTGAATACGCCAAAATAACAAGAAAAACAAAATAATTTTTTTTTGAAGACTGTATTCTCAGTGTAATTGATATATGGAGTGAGGACTCCCAAGTTGACAACAGTGAATTTTCTCTCAGGAGTCGAGGTGGCAGACATCATCCAGACACATGATATTCTATAATTACATGTGAAGATCCAGTAGTTGGTGTCCATTGTAAGGCAATTTTGCCATAAAAAAAGCACTTTTTTGTTCCATGTGAAACAAATTTAAAGAACTCTGAAACAAACTGAAGAGCGGGATGAAATTGGGATTTTCTCAGTGATATTTAGTGTATCACGCAAAAGAAAACCAGTGTTAATCTCTAAATGTGAGAACATGGTGTGCTGGAGAAGGCTTCACCTGTCTCACCTACCTCTCTCTAGCCCTCCTATGACAATTTAAATGAACCTGTCATGTTTAATTTGAATTAAATACGTTTCAGTTGGAATGGGTCAGAGAGTTAAAGAGAAATTCAAAAGCATTTATTCTGAAGTGGAAGGGAAGAGCTGTGACACAGTGGGCCCTCAATTTAATTCCTGGCCTGCTTTCTGCTTGGAGTTTATAAGTTCTCCCAGAGTTTGTATGGGTTTCATTCGAATTCTTCGGTTTCCTTCCACAGTCAAAAGTCACACTAGTAGGTTAAATTGATTCTGTTAAAACTGCCCCTTGCGTGTCTGTGTCTAGGTGTGCCTTGTGATGGACTGGTGTCCTGTCCAGGGTGTATCCTGCCTGGTGCTTACCAGGATCCTCAAGATACTGTATTGAATAAAGTGGTTAGAAAATCGATACATGAAAGGATAAAAATGCAAGGGAAACTGCCAAGGGAGGGGAGTTAAAAGGAGAATGGAAGAGAAAAATGATAAAACCAGGTAGTTTAATGATTATAGAAATTCCATGGGTATTAGGAATAAAATACAACAGAAGTTATTGCATTAATGATAATGATGAAATCAGAATTGTAGACACATACAGTAGAAACAAGGTTTATTCCTTGCTGAAAAGAGAAGAAAAGAAACACAACGTCGCGGCTGTGGAGCCTTCTTTGGGTGTGTGACAGCATGGAATAAACCTTTACTTGTTCCAGCCTACACATGCTGACGCAGCTATCTACTTCAACTATTGTAGACACATGACTGACAGTGACAGAGAACACAACTTTATTGGACAAAATCATTACAAATATATATACTGAACATTACAAAGACAGATACCTGTATACACCTACATAAAGTGTAGCAATATACTATACTTCAAAAAAGATTCTTCAGGGCATTAAACATTGATGGAACAAGGGTTTCAAAAACTGCATTGGTCAGACTAATAAACATTCAAAAGCATTAGAATTAGAATTTTGCTATGGAAAATGCAGTCTTATTTAATGAAATCAAAAACACATTCATGAAGGAATAAGCAATTATCAATGGAGATTTTAATTTTCCTCATACTGTATAGCTTAGAAAGAAAATGATTCGGAACTTTGGGAGCTGTAACCTACTAACTACCTACCTGACTAACCTACAGACAGCCATTTACAGTAGCTAACAGCTACTGCAGCTAACAGCTGCTTTCGTACTGTATTTGGTATTACTACATTAAATGTCTGTATTGAGCTAATTCTTTCATACAATCAACATAACGTGAGGTGGGTAAAAGAACCATTAGGGAATAGAGATTATTTGAATTATATGGAATGCATGAAGTAAATTTTGAAATGAATTATCCTTGTTGTCATTTCTGGTCTGCCTAATAGTGACCTGCACATCCTTGGACTGGGCATTTCAGATCCATCCATTTTGGATTTACTCACAAACCCAATAGTGCTATTAAGTTTAGCAAATTGAGATAGAATTGTTTTTCCAATCTATTTTAAGTTCTCCTCTAAGTGGCCCTCAATCGACTAGACTTAAGGATTTCATTATGCCTTCTAATAGCTGTTTAGGATGGCTCCAGAAAAATACAGATTAACATGGCCCCATCCTCAACCTTTATTGTAGTTTCATGTTGCCTTTTCTTAGCAGCTATCTGAAATGTTAATTAAAATTAAACTTATTTCCACTACCACATTGTTTAAAGTTTGCAATACTCTGTCCCATTGTCACGTTATCAGTAAAACAGTAAGATCTGAAATTATCTCAGTCTTTAATTTTGGAGTTATGACCTGTTTGTTAGAAAAGCAAAATTTATAGCTCCAGGCTGCTCAGTTATTTTTGGCAAAGGTTCTAGATGGGCTGTTGCTGCTTAGTATCAGGCTCACGTATCTGAAAATAAACTGTATGAGCCATTTCAGTCTGGGTTCAGATCAATGCACAGTGCTTGTTAGGGTTACTAATGATCTCATGATGACTGCTGACTCTCAGTGCTGCCTTTGAAACTCTTGATCATGCCATCTTGCTGAATATATTAGAAAGGGTTGGTGGCATTATTGGAACTGCTTTGTGATGATTTAACTGATATAAAACAAATTTGAACAAATAGGTTGTTGTTCCTCCCCAGAAAAGTTTGGAATGTCTGGCATCCTGCAAGGGCAGTTCATGGTCCAGTTATTTTTATATCTGTATATTAGCACTGGATCATATATTCTTCATAGGAAAGACATTTTTGTTTCTGTGTTAAAAACTTCCAAATATATATTTGAATAAAACCTGACAATAATTAAGCACTGCCTGCTTTGTCACACTGCTTAAAGGCTTAGATGACAAGCCTTTTTGCATTTCCACTCTGACAAGATAAGAGTTATATTGATTGACTCTCCTTATCAACTATGCAAATATGTCAACCTTAGATTGGCTATTAATGGTCTTAGAATCAATCCCAATAATCATCTGAGAAATCTTAGGTCACCTCAGACATCTTGCATTTAAAGGGGACCTGCAACACTATTTTTATATTTTGGTGCATGTCCAACCACAAGAAATGTAAAACATACACAGTAACTTGTAAAAACCTCCAATTTACAACAGAAAATAGATTAACTTTCCAGGCATGCGTATTGCCATATTGCCGTCATTGTATGCGATTCAAAACGAGACAACAAAACACCCGGTGACGTGAAGCAGTCCCAAAAGGATTACTTAAATCAGGAAGAAACTCAAGCACCGATATCTCCCTCTTGCCGTTTCCTTTCATCGGTTGCTTTTATGAGCACAAATGCTAGGAATGGAACCTGATTTGAGCACAAGATTTGGTTCAGTATCTGAAATGAAAGTATATTTTGTATTATGAACTGTCAGGCTTCATAATCATGTAAACTCCAAAGCATAGAAAATTTCAATACACATTCTATCCAGAATTAACAATATTTGAAACAATGTTTACTTTACCTACACTGCCTATTTGAATAAGTGCAAATGCATTGAATTCAGCATATTGACTTTGAGACACTTTCGCTGACAAATACTACTTACTTGTTAACTGTGCAAGCAGATCACATTGGACAATTTGTGTGGTAAAATGCCTCGACAGGGAGCCATTGTTTAAAATATATATGGGAGATCAAAAAGACAAAAAAAGGGCATTATTAGGACACCATGTTTCTTATTTGCTTAAAGCATTTAGTGAGGAGGAAGTGCCGTTTTACATCACAAATCTCGTGATCTCTTGCTCTTGCCCATGGTGAGACCAGCGGCTTGCAACAACATGGTGACTTTCAAAAAGTACATGATTTTGTGCTTAATTTGAAATTTGTAAAATTTTGCTATACCATCAATGAAGCTATTTTGTTACCAAGACTTCATACCAGGTCTGAGAAATTGGGACTGCAGTCCCCCTTTGAGGACCTAAAAGGATTGGCTGCTGACTACATCAGTGAACTGTTAACTCTCTATATACCTAAAACACTGTCGACTGTCGACTCTGCAGCGACGACATCGATTTACAGAACAAAGCCCTTAGAATGTACTCTTTTTTCATCGACAGAGGATACCCTAACAATGTTATTGACGGGCCTCTTGCCCGAGCCAAAAACACCCCTCGGACCATCAACTTGAGCAGGAACACCTTCCGTAACAACTGCATTCCTTGATGCTTCCAAGGGATTTCTCCAAGACTATTGTTTCTCATTTCCCCACTGAAGGCCATGATCAACACTAATCTCTCTGTCTGTGTTCTCATGGATGGTTTTCCTAACTCCCACATCAGAAAGACTACAGAAACTTAAATTATCCTGCAGCTAGGATCACACCTTCCCCCTTGTCTCAACGACAGACTACTTTTCTTCTAAATTCTCTCTATTCATAGTTGATTTCATTTCACACCTCTCTTCACTTATCCTGACTTCACACTACTCTGTCTGTCCCCTGCTCCCACCCCTCCTCTCTCCCAGCTTTTGTTCTCCTGCTACATTACCTTTGCTTACTGCCATGTCTTTCTCACACATGAAGAAGGCTCCACGGCTGAAATGTTGTGTTTTCTATCTTTTCTTTTCAGCATGGAATAAACCTATTACTTGTTCCTAAAACACTGTCTATATTTTGTTCTGACTCTGGTCTTATTTTGATTCCTTATACAAGGCTCCAAACATTGGGTGACTATGCTTTATGTTCTGTCACTCCAGGTTCATTGAATGATCTCCCAGTCAAAACTCTGCATTAATCCTGTCTTAAAGCTCATCTTTATTGTTTAATTTACTTTATTAATTTGTGTATGTCTTTCTCTTTTGTTCAATTGTTTTATTGTACTGTTTCTTGAGAGGATGTACAGTACCTATCAATATGAATTATATAAAATAAAGATAATAATGATGATTATTATTAACTGTGATAGATGGGGAACCACTAAAATTAAAGGATGGCAACAGCTTAAAGTTGTTCTATTTAAGGAACAGAATGGAATTACTTACAATTAAGTAAATTAAAGTTGGGGGACAGATAGTGTAATTAATCAATTAAAAAATATAATGAGAAAGAAAGTAATTCAATTTTCTCAGTAGATTTATTAAACCATTTAGTCCACTGCTTTGATTTATGTACTTCTGGGTAAGCAAAATAAAGCATTTTAGAAATTATTTAAAAGAAGCAGGATCCAAATATAGAAAAGTGGTGTAATGGATTAAAAGTACAATGAAAATATTAGAAAGACCAAAGAGAAAGAGAGAGATGAATAGTGCAATAGGGGCTAAAATAATTAATACAATGTTTTTTTTTCTTTCAGTATTAGAAAACTGTAAAAGAAAAGTAAAGGATTTATATCAGAGATAAGACTGAGAAACTGCAAGATCATTAATCAGTCACACTATTTCTATGGCAGGTCAGATTTGATTTAAATGTACTTACATACCATAAATTATCAAAATACTAGGCATGGCCATTACTTAGTATTATTTATGTGTTTATTTTACAATGACAAACCTCCCTTTAAAATGCAATTAGCAGTCCTTTGGTTTTTTTTGTTTGATCCCACTTTTGCAAAACCTATTCATTACACTGAGTATGGAATATTTTTAGCATGAGCTGTTTTTAAAAGAGAGAGTCTTTCTTATCCTCAAGGGACAAATACCATAGTTGTCAAAATTATACACTACATATATATTTGTTCTGTAGACCAAAATATGTCACAATTTAGTCGCATAATTGGCAAAAATAAATGTGCAATTACTGTATATAAATGTACAGTACATCAGCTGGTATACTGCAGGACTGAAATGAGAGTAAAACAAGCTCTGGGATTAGTGATGACCACTAACCTCCGTTTGAGAGACTAATAAGATTAACTCTCAGCAAATGTGATAAGTGAAAAGCTGCTTGTCTTCTAATTTGCAAAGTTATAGTGTTTTTAACTACAAAACAGATTCAGCAAAAGACAAGGTTAAAGGAACACTGACTAACAAAAATTGACACAAACAATAGAAGACTGTTGACTAGATACTACCAATATAGAAACAACAATAAATTATACAAATATTTTCAGATTGTAAAATACACTAGGCACAAATTCAGCAAAATGAACGGTGGTTTAGTCACTGATGTTGCTGATATATTTGAAGGAGGACTTGAGAGAAAGAGAGTGTAACGGGTGGTGACCCCTCAATGCAGGACCTGCTTTTAAAAATTAGCTTTGTAGCTGACTACACCACCTAGCAATTTCAAGGGTGCCAGGACACCCATAACAGGCTCTTTATGTCTTTATATCTGAACCACTAGTGCCTGCAGATCAGGCAAGACAGTTATCCTATATAATAGTTCAGGTGGGTAGCTGCATCAGCATGCGTAGGCTGCGAAGGAACAAGTAATAGGTTTCTTCCATGCTGAAAAAAAGAAGAAAGAAAACACAACATTTCGGCCGTGGAGCCTTCTAATCCACTAAGCTGCATATCCAAGGCTTCAGAGGTATTCACCCCCTTCAAATGTCCCATTTTGTTCATGAATGATTTACATACTTTTTAATTAGACTATTTTAAATTTAATGGTTAAAATGAACACTTCTAAATGGGTAACAAATGTGAGATAAAAAATTGCAAAGAAAAAAATTGGAACAAAAATTGACTTTGTGTTAATCTGAAGGAGTATTCAAAATTCTGAAAGGGACAGACTCACACCATCACTTCAAACTTAAATCAGGACCACTTAACTACTGCAAACCAAAACAAATGAACAATCCTTTGCGACTCATGTGTTCTTATATTATTACTGTAACCACTAAATAAAAATATCAATGACTAAAGAAGTGGGCTCAATCACAGTCTCTTTTGCTAGCTTGCTAGTGTGCTTCTTTCCTAAGTAGCTACTGTATATGAACAATGGAGAGACTGGGCACTCACGAAGAAACCCACAGGCACTGCTCCTGTCTTGTACCAGAAAACATCTCTTGAAACATCACAGCTTTTAATGTTTTTTTTTTATTGCAGTTGATGTTCACAGCAGATTTACACCCAAACATTTAAATGAAGTAAAACAACTAACTTCCAAATGTAAATTAACTGCACCAAGATAACCAGTCAAGCTGGATTTAAATGTCTTTATTTTGGCAAGTCTAAGTCTGCCTCAAAGGAAATATTGTTTGAGAGATTGGTCAGGGTCTTCTCAAACTATAGCCCTTCCAATACAATCAATTGCAGTATTTCAGCAAAACCAGCTCCTCATTTTTTCAATTCAGAAATATCAGGATCAATAAAACAACAGATATTAAGATAATCTGTTTGTGTTGAAACATGGCAAAGGAGTAGCTGAATGGGCTGCAGTTCCAAACACCCTGGGTTATAAAATAAGCATATACTTTCAGTGTTTATTCAAAACTGCTTTGAAAAACAATTTGCAAGCCCAACACATGAATTTTTCATAGCACATGGCTGTAGAACTCCAATTTCTGCACAGAAAGAGATCAAGAAATGTCTTTCAAGACAAGAAATGAAAAACAACAATCTCCTTACTCCCTGATTAGAAAATATTTTTTTCTATAATGTTGAGATGAATAAATTGAAGAAACTAATGGATATTCTACATTCAGAATGATAATTCAATGCAAAAATATCAACATATTAATGTAAAGTACAAAAAAGTGGGTTACAATAAATTATAAGGCAGTTTGTGTGTAGGTGGTGGTATGCTGTGAATTATCAGCATAATAAGTATAAAAAAATAACTTGGCAAAAATGCTGCATACAACTGCAAGTAATGACCCCTTGGATCACAAATAAGTGATTTTACTATGACATCTGAACTACAACTTACCAGAATGAATTACGTTCTAATAAACATTGAACATTGAATTAAACAATATTTATTTTATTTTATTTATTTGGGAACTATAATATACAGTACGTACAAGGAGCCAATACTTCTGTCTGCAGCTACAGGCCATCCTGCTGGATGGCAATTGTGTCTGACAGATGTTAGACAGGCATGAGCTATCAAAATCTCCTGTAGCCAGCAAAGATGTATTGAACACATCAGTACAATTCAAACAGAAATGTGAAGAAAAGAAAAGTGCTTTTGATTCACTTAACTCCATTTGGTTTCCTGCTTGTAGCAAAAGTGACAATGTATCATCACAGTTCAGCAATAAATGCAAATAGCAGTGCAAAATAAATGCAGAATAATTAATATGCAGAGCTTCGCTGTTAAATTTAACCAGTTCATTACAGTATACATAACAGGGCATACAATCAAAATAACATCGACGCAATCATTCCCTACACACTGGTAGCTCACTCCACACCCTTTCCTCACTCCTTCTCTCTTTATGTGCTTCCTTTCCCTCGTACACTTGAAATCATTAATTCCATCACTTTAATTCTTTTGTTCCATCCAAACACGTCACAAGACATAATCAGCATCTATGTGTTTTGTCTCTGTCTGTCTTGCTTTTCATACTAATAGAACTTTTGCAAGTACATTGGAGATCAAAGAAAAGTAGTATTGCAAGAGTGTCTGTTGTGAAGATTTTTGAATGTACTGTAAGCTTCTAGTTTTTGTTGTGTACTTATGTGTAAATCTTTTTAGGTTTGTGGATGTTAAAATCAAATTGCACTTCTGACAGAGACATGACAATTATCTAATGTTTTGAGTCACATCTTTTTTGTTTTTGTAGGCTTATTGGCTTTACCCACATAATAGGTTATTGAGGCACATAATGACAAAAGCAATGTAATCAACAGTAAAACACAGTGAAAGCCTAGTGACTGACAGGTAGCATAAAGTAAAACATCATACAACATGTGGGAAAACTATGACAATTCAGTGTAAATGTGTTGTAAAGCATTAAATGTGTTACGCATTCCACTCGTGCCGCTCTCCCTTCTTGCATTCCCACGCGCACACCCTGTAAGACAAGCTCACGCCGCAAGTAACGCCAATCACCTTTCTCTTCCGTCTCTATTTTAGTTCTCCTTTTTCCTCACTTCCCCGCTCACTATTGCAGATTCTCTTCGAGCTCCCTAGTGCGCGGTTTTTCTCTTGCTTGTCTCAGGTTTTCGAACTCCTAGTCTGTCTTTCGTTTTCTCTTTCGTCTAGTGATTTGGATTGCTGCTTCCCCGTTTGCACCTCCGTGTTCCGATCGTCTCGCCTGCTTCCTGGATTAGATTTTTGCCTAGTGTTTTGGATTGTTGCTCCCTGCTCGTTTCCCTGTGTGAAGACTTACTCGCCTGCCTCCTGGTTTTCATTTTTGCCTTGCGATTCTGCTCAGTGTTTTCCTCTAGTCTAGAGTCCAGCATAGGATCCTATTGCCCTTGCAGCCCTTCCTAACAAAATGATTAAGAGAAAAGTGCTTTTTAATGTAAATGTACTTTGGTAGATTTTCATAAGTGTGCTCAGATTCAGCATAGTTTCATCTCATTTGTATTCCAGTATTTACAGTGCTTTCAAGTTAATTGAAACTAACTATATAAAGAGCTCTCCTAGGGGGTTGGCATATCCCTACTTTTCAAGACAACTTGAAAATTCAACTCCTGTTGGTGGTGGCTGCAAACCACTGAAAGGATTAGAAATGTAGCTAGTGTACACTTGTGTAAAGATACAAACCTCCCCAGCTTGTACTGGTATTATATATTACTCAGTTGTCTGTATTTCAGGAATCTGTACTTGAGGCTTGTCTGCTGTGTTTGCAAGTAAAGGCCTCACACCTAAGTACCAAATCATCTCTTCCATCCTTTTTGTTGTAACCAGCAGGTAGCCAAATACCAGTCCTTCTAATTTATTTCTGTACTGTACGTGCTTTCTTTGCAAAACCAGATCTTTAATTGTGCAATCATCCAATTTGTTAAAAAGCTACTGTAGCTGAGCTAAACAGTAATTCAGTAAAGTGAAAAGTCTAGGATTTGACTTTTGCTTTTGAAGGTATTTTTAAAAAGTAGAGGAATACAATTTTGCAAATACATATTTGACATGAATTGTACCTCTAAATACATAATTAATTATAGTAGTATGATAATTTGTTCAAGGTTTAGAGTAAAAAGCAAGTGACTGTCACAGCTCAAAAGAGCAACAAAGGCCTTAAAGTGATCCAACCATTTTGAGCTAACATTTTTAGGTGGCAAGTTATGCACTCAGCACGTACTAAGGCCTATGGGCCTACTTAGCTTCATAATTTAGTCAAGGCAGGTAATTTTATACTGGAACATCCCCATGCCCTGCTAATGATCCAGCTCCAGATGCCATATGTGAAGCAGACACCTCTTTGAGACAATGCAGGAGATAATGTTTCCTGGCTTAGATTATCAGCCTAGAAAGTCAAGACTGACTCACAAAAGCTTTCTACTTTCTTAGTGATTAGGATATTCCACAAATGGACAAAAATAAACCAGCTCTCAACTTTGTAGCTCATTTTTAACATTTTGTTCCTATTTCATACCAGATTTCATTCCATTCTATTACTGTATGTAATTGTAAAGGCAAGTGACTGTAGATGGATCGTTGGAGTTCTGATCCTGCATCTATCAACTTTAGACTACTCCAGGAAACCCTAAGTACACCACCTACAGTATTTGGGACATGAGCAATTTAACATGCACATTAAAATAAAAAAAAGAATATATTTGAAGCTTAAAAAATGGGGCAGAATGTGGTGCCTCACAAAATAGGTTGTAGAACAGGCTTGAACCAAGAAGTATCTAGCTACAGTACATCTAGTATTTTGATAAACCTGAACAATTATTCATAACAACACTGTTATCAAAAGCAGTGATGTATAACTCAAACCTGACTAAACTTGAGGGACAGCTTATTAGGGAAAAGGTTTATAATGCAAACTACAAGTTCAGAGCACAGTTAACATCCTCACAAATTTATAAAGTTACACTACATTGCAGCTATTAGCTGCTGTAAGGCTGACTATGACAGCTTGCATGTGGAGTCACACACCCAGATATTTCATTCATCTGATTATTTTCATGTTCGTAATTGCACAGATATTACTGTTTAAGTTCATGGCAAGTGTCATGCAGCCTTGAAACAGAGCACAACACAGGTGTTGTGATGAATGAGCATCTTTCAGTACATAACAATATCATGCAACGTGTTGTTCACCACTGGAAACTCTAGGACAGGACCTTCCTTTCTTTGAAATCCCTTTTGCCTGTTCTATAGATATTCAATGGAACACAAAAGGGATTTTTTTTGCATTAGAATAAAACCAAGGAAAAATGAATGAAGAAGACAGACACGTTACTGTCACAGACTTGAGAAAAGGCCAGCTGTGGAATGAAGAGTAGAGCCCCTTTGCGTAACAGCAAAAACGGGACACACACATAGGTTTTCTCCGGGCTCAGGGGTCAGGCGATGTCAGGGATGATGCCTATTCCCTCAGGACACGGACGTGGGGTGACCTGGTGCTAGGTGAGCCTCGCGACATCCGTACCCTAATGCCGAGCAAGGACCACTGGAGACACAGGGACTAAATAGGAAGCAGAAACCAGACACACTGGAAGGACATGAATAATCACATAGAACTAGGAACCAGAAAGAAGTGCAGTGCCCCCTAGGAGTTGGATGTCGACGGAGCAAGTACCACACGTAGAATAAGCTGCACAGCACAGAGGGGAGGAAAAATGTAACTGTCAGGAAACCTCCGGGAGGCAACAGCTGAGAGCTACCCCCTCCTCCAGGGTAATACAATAAACTTTATTAACATGTGATAGAAGGAGCCGGTAGAGTCTCACGTGGACCGTGACAGTTACTTTTGCTCATTTGTCACAAGTATCACAAATTCACCCTTGCTCCCATCAGAGTAATGTCATTTTTCATTCAGGCTTTTTTTTCCTGGACTGCACCACATGATCAAATCTGTTTTGAGTTGAATAAATATTTGCTCAATCTCATCTTTTTACCTATTTTGTGCTCTTGGTAAAAAAAAAAAAACATTCTGATTTTTTAGCTGCAAAAATAGCATGTATTTATTCCTTGGAAATGAACATTTAAGAAATATTTATAGAATTGATTTATTTTTGTTCCTTATGGCAGAACATTCAAACTCTCTAAAAACACTGACAAATGTTAGAAAGAAGTTCCCTGGAGAAGAAATGAAGTAAAGAAATGAATGGCAAAAGCTATTCATTGTGGTCAGAATGAACACTCCTGTGCGCAATACTGTACATAGTTTTAAAATAACTCAAGTTATTGAGTTACTCAATATAATATAATAAGCTATATAGAGCTATGAAAAGAAAAAAAAAGACTGATTATTTGTGTGGCAGAAGAAAGCTTTAATGCAGCTGCATTTAAGGCATCCTGATGCCTGAAATATGTGCAGTGCCCAAAGGCTTGATGACAGTGTAAAAGTACATAAGAACATTTTATTTTTAATTCTTAATAACCAAATCTGAGGACTGAACTGCCATCAGCACATACATTGATTACACTGGGAACGTATTTTAAATGCACTGAGATGCTATCTGCCTGCTAGAATAAATCTGAAAACACTGAATATGGCAACTCAATTTGAGTATTTTTCTGTACTTAGATTAACAAGTATTATTCTTAACACTCCTGATGAAGATATTTGTGATTTTACAAAGGTATTTGTCAATTCTGTATATTTGTTTTTTCTTCTGAATTATTTAAATTCGGCAAATTAAATGTTCAGTAACATTGACAAGAAAATCAATTGCTTGATTGTTTACGCATCTGCTCGTCTCTCATCATGCTATTTAGTAAGAAATTGAGAGAGAAATCAGGTGACTAGAAAGGCAGGACCACTGGCTGAACCTTCACAGCCTTGTACATAAACAAACTCTCAGCTAAAATAGCTCTGACTTTTTTTCAGCAACTTGGTTGAAGCCGGAAAACGTATGAAGTACTTAAGCTGTCAATTAGTAAGATATGGCTCCTTTTTTGTATAATCAATCTGAGCTACCTAAAAAAAGTTTAATGAAATGTATAATTAAACTCAGAAACTACTAATTAAATAATCAACATCAAGAAATTGGATGTGTGTACATTATTTGAAATTTGTTTTCAGCTACTGTTTTTTCCAAGTTCAAACTATGAGTCTACTTCATAAATTGATGATCTGTGTCCATACTGAAACGGTTTATTCAATGTGAAAATTACACATTTGATTTAATTACTTCACTGAGTTTCATACATTAACAAAACATTATTTTACTGCAGTACACACAAAATAGACAAAAAAGATGACTTTACAAAACTGCACACTTTTATAAATAGGCTCATAACTATCAGTAATGTACACAGTAAGAGGACAAGGAATACCGTATGCCTCCATTATTGAATAACCTCAAATAGCAGGGTTTAAAATCTAAACAACAAACATGTGCCTAAAAAATAAATCATGTATAATATATTATCAGAGCTTTCGTTTTGCCAGGAAACCCAATAACAGCTGTATTTGTACCTATTTAGGATCAAAATAATGAAAGTTAACTGCAACTCTGATTGTTTTTTTGTCCTGGAACAAAAAATGTGTTATGGATTGATCAATATGAATATATCCTTAAGTTCATGGAGTCTTTTTCACATCACATACCCTCCAGAGATGTTCCCAGTTGCAGCAATAGCTGTCAAAGACAGTGAGGCCCTGATATATATTACAGTGTTTGACAGCACTCCCTCATTTTAGGGAAATCCCATTCAGAAGTATCAATGCCTGAAACAACCTTCTAGCATCTCTGAAAATAAACTTCAGCAGGGGGCTGTAAAACTTCTTAAGCAAATAAAAGAGAACACAACTCAAATCTAAGACATTACTAAGAATTCAAGTATTTAGTTACCTGCGGCCATAAATATTTTACATTGAATATTAAAGTTTTTAAAAGAAAATAAATTCTACAGCCTTTTACTGAAAAGAAAAGAATCAAGTTGAATTTTCTGGGAACTCTGATTTCTTCAAAAGATTTAATTCACCAAGTGGACCAACACATTGCCTTGTGTTTTCTTCACATTTGTTTTATAGTATTTACAATGCAGATACTTAAGCAATAATGATAGAATGCAGTAGGGCATATATTGAGTAAACAATGTACACTTTGCAACAAAGAATCATGTTGGTAGAATTCAGAATATTTTTGCAGACTAACAAAAAAAATTAAATATAAAAAGTAAATATAAGTCAGTGTCTTTGTTCTACACTGCATTCTCAGAACTACAGCTGAAAGGTCCAACATTCCTAATCTAAATTCATGTTTAACAACAAAAAAAGTTGATGGCAACAAACTTGAAATGCTTTTTTTCTGACAAAAATATAATTCTCAAAGCAGACAGTCTATAAATACACATTTAATAATTTCTGTTTATTTTTGTATTTATTGATTTATTGCTGTAATTCAGCCAACTATACTACAATGTTTTGCATGATAATCTTGTAATTGTTTACACAGATGATCATGGTTTCCATCCAATTGCAGCATTATTATCAGTCCAACACAAGATGTATACACTGTTCTGAATGTGAATAACCACACCTCTCTTTATTTCTCTATAAAACAGCACCACTGGTAGAAATTAATCACCTTGTTTTCAACAACATCTCAGTCACAATACTTGTAATATAAACCCCAAGTTGAACAATACTAGCTGGATCTACTTATTTTTAAAGACATTCAAGTGGTACAGTTCTACCTTATAAAATATTAACATATAGATGGGCAAGGAAATTATAATAGAGAAGCAGATGGACCACAAGCACAGGACTTTTGAATGGGTATTCAATAGGATACTGATAACATTAATGCAGTGTAAAGAATTGCTTTAACCTACTCCGAACCACTGTCTAGTGTGACTGGTGCCCTCTGAACAGATAAGACTTTCAACAATGTATTAAATTACAGACTGCCATTAAGTATAGTTTGGTCTTTCATACAGTGCCATCTGGTGTGTGTTTGCCCATTGGAAGCTTATCTAGATAAGGGTCAAAAGAGAAATGTAAACAACCCAAACTTGGTACCCCAGTTCAGAAAACTCAAGTTTCATACTGTATGTACTGTATAGATATAGCAACTTGTCTTACTCTTAAATTGTATGACTCTATAAATGTTGAGCAGTTTGAAAGAAGAAATGAGAGTTTGTGTTTCCATTTTTAACCTTTTTGTTTGTAAATTTTGGAACACCACTGCATCATATGCTTGTTTCTTGTGATATTGTATCTTGTGATCTACTGTATTGTGATATACTATGTCACTTATTTTGAACATAAGATTATACAGTACACTTACTGGAGTGTTTATGTCAAATAACTTAATTTTTTTACAAATTATTAAGGTTATCATGCAAGGTGACAGGAATGATGGAGGGGGTCAGGGGGAACAAAATTCTACATCTTGGGAACAAATTGTGGTATTTCCCTAAAAAGAGCCTTTAGTACTTGTTTTGGAGTTGGATATATTTGGAGAAAGTTTCTGTGCTTTTCTTGTTATTAATTGTATGTAAGAAATAAAATTAAACATGTCAGCACACTTCAGTCACAAATGAAGTGCAACACTGGCTCATTAGAAGTTTTGTAGACTAGTAAAATGTCTAATAAGTTCTGAACAAAACTAGTAATGTAAGCCTTACATTCTTGATGTTGGAACTTTCAAGTCTTAAGAATGATAAATAAGGTATTTTCTAATTTCAAATGTACACTTAAAGAACTGAATCTGAATTCAATTTTCTGGTTAAGTGTTTAGAGTCTACCACTCCTTCACACTGCTGCAACTGCATTGCATTGAGTGATCTGGTTTTGACTTTCAGAAGGTCTTCTTTAGTCAGGCTTTAATTAACGCTAATTAATTAATGTTTTCTTCACAGTGACCTTTTGTCAACTTTTTAGCCCCTGCTATTCGCTGTTCGATAAGTTACAGAGAATAATCTTGATATTTCTCTGGTGGCATTCCCACACTTTATGGAGACTAATTACTTTTACTCATGTAAACACATCGATATCTAGTAAATTACTGGTGTGTATCCATCTGTTGGTTAAATGAAAATTCCTGCCTGGACTTTTGTTTGTTCACCAGACCATGAAATTAGTCTATTTAGGCAGTTTCCATTGAGGGGTGTGGCTAAAAATAATACTTAACCTCAATGAAATCATGAGCAAAACCCTGGAGCTCTCATAGATCCTAGTGATGTCATCATAAAAACAACTTCCTATTGTCCCCCTCAGAAATTTCTAACTCCTATTTTTCCATTTCCTAACCTCTTCAAATAACATGCCACAATACCTTGTCTTTATCCTTCCAGTAATGATTTGTCCCTGTAACTTCAGATGACCTATTTCAATGGTCACTGCTGTGTTAGTTCAAACTTCTTACAGTAAATCTGTAAAAAAAAAAAAGTGATCATGTTAATTTCACATAAATGAAGTTATTATGGTAAAATATTACCGAATAATGATGGTGTAATTTGTTTCTTGCACACTTCAACGGTTCTCATCATTGTTAATGAAAATACTGATGTACTCGAAAAGTTCCCATTTGGGTAACGGACAAACTCAAGATCTTGGCTTGTGATTAACTGAAAAAAGAAATTCAATCCCCAGCTCCATGCTCAATTTCAAAGACCTGCAATTGAAAAAACCTGTGGAACAAAGTTGAAGACCAGCTGATCCTGTTCTAAAGGTAAAATATAGGCAAATTAATATATAAATACGTTTTGTGTGTATATACATATGGCTGAACCATTATGATAATTTAAGGTTAGTTTTTAATTTACAAAATGTTGCTAAAATACTTCTGATTAGGGCCTGTAATTACACAGACATACGGGGACACTTCATATGCATAAAATAACACAGTTATTTTTTTATGGCAGGCTATGTGTATGCAACCTATAAAAGTAACCCTTATTCAATTTAATGTGTTCAGCCTGAGAGTGCTTTCTACTTTGTGAATCTAGACTATTCGAGTATCGGGCTCTAATGTTGTTGAAAAATTACCTTAAGTACTGAAGATTAATCTATGGGAACCTCTACTGTGATTCAAGGGAAGAGAGACCCCTTAAATCTTACTTTCCTGTTTTTTTAACCCTACATTTTTGGTTATTTTTTATAATTGTGGTGGAGATATCTTTAATGCACCATAAGCTCTCTACTGTGCTGTTCACAAAGTGACTGCAGTCTTTGTATTCCTACAGACATCATACAGAGTTTCAAAACAGAAAAACGGAAAAAGAAAAAACAAGAACCCACAATGATAGAGCCTTTGGAATTTTAAAAGGGTTTTGTTTCTCTCTTATTTGGTCTGCATACCAGTCTGGTAAAAACCAGCAGTATCATTGTGTCAGGTGCAGTTCTCCACAACCTTCCCATCAACTGGTATGAAGAACGTGATCCATCTCCAAGACATTCAACACACCAGCTGTTTGAACATTAATGCACCACAACAACAGGAAAGAGAAGGGGAAGTGCTCTAAAGAACCATCGTAAAAATCACTTCTTAAAAGACCCTGGTGAGAGTATGTTCTTAAGCGTGTATTCATTTTTGCTTCCCACCACAGAATAGGTACATTGCCATTACGTCAATATGCATCTTAAAGCTCACTATTGAATACTCCATGGAACTATCCATCAGGATAAGCACAGGATCTAATGTGCTGTGGCTGTAATGCAATTTTCATTGATTATTACAAGAATTCGCCTAGAGACCAATGTTTAAAACATTACTTAGGGACGATATTGCTTCTGTAATAAGTTGCGATGACATCCTGGAACTTTCCCATGTGATCCAGTGTTCACTTCGTACAGTACTAAATTGTTTAGTCAAAAGCAAGATTTTTTCTAACTTAGTCTCACACTTTAGTAACCTTGAGAAGACAACAGGTGTTATGCTGGGTGTGTTCCAATTGAGAACCTTTTTAGGACAGAGCTGGGAATTAAATTGGTATTTACCCAGCATACTAGTTTAGTTAACATCCCCAGTTAGCACACCATTTTCAGTTAGCTGCAATTGACCTAAAGCATGTAGAATGTAAATTAATGTCATATCCTTCTTATAAACGTATCAAAAATGGAATACCTCCCTGATATTGATAGCTTGTACTGCTTGCAAACATCTACAATGCCACCACATATACAATCTGGGGCCTTTCAAAATTATGATGCATGAGACTTAGCACTGGGCTTATACAATGCAGGTAAATGTTTTGAATGTATATTTTCATCATCATATATTTTGGTGCCTACTTTAATGTTTTCATATTTTTAACAATAAAGATGTAGAAGTCTTTCATTACATGTCAATTTTTCTGGCAGTCAGTTTTTCCTTGAAAAATATGAAATTGCAATTTTAATCTGTTAATCTCTAAACCCGTTGTCTAGTAGTTTGTCATGGATGTTTTACAAGAAGAACATAATACAGTTTACAGATGAAAGGGAGTCATTACACCCATTTTGCAGGTTTTGTTACTAGCAGCTTAAGAATTTCTAAGTATTGATCTCTATTCTTTTTTAAAGGTACCTTGGAATTAGAATTAACAAAATGGCCTGAAATATGTTTTCAGAATCCCACAATCCTCTCGATAAAGAGGTCCCTCCTGTATTAGTTCTAAACAGCCCTAATCATAATTAATTTCCATTTGTGTTTCCACGTTATCATGTTGCTGCTGATTTTGAAAGAGACCACTGAACTATCTAAATCAACGCCTTTCAGGATTTTCAATAGATAAATACAATCCTCTAGTAATTCTCTCTGTTCCAGGCTAAATAGTTGTCCTTTTTTTATCTAAGGAGAACATTTTTTGCAGTCTAGGAATACATTTGATTACTCTCCATTTTACTGTCTATAGAGCAGAAATACTTTTCTCATACCATGGCAGCCAAAACTGAGTCTAAATTGTGTCTAAAGTGTAATAAAACATTATTATTGCTTCTTCAAAATAATTATGACATAGCTTTCCCCGTCTCAGATCTGTTACTCAAATCTTTTTCAAAGCATTTTGTTGGAATTTTATACTACTGTACGTCACTACACTTTTCTAGTTTCACTTTGCACAGTTCCATGCTACTGCACATTTTATTTGCCGCTGTCAGCATTGAATGTTGTTCTTGATTGCTCTGTTACTACATTTGCAACAGATATATACATAAAACTATAAATACATATTTAGGTCATTTATATAGATGTGGATAAGCAGTTAATGATTTCTGATCATCATAGTTAATGTACATGCATAGTTAACACCCTCAAATCAGTCCCCTCTGTTTTCTACTGTTTTAAAACCGTTTTTTTTATCCAGAAAATACATGTACTGTACCATCTTGGTTTCCTGTATATTTGTTACATTCTTTCATGTCAAACTTTATGAAAATCTTTATGAAAATACAAATATATTAACTCACATGTCATCAAGATATCTACAGCATTAGTTACAGTATTTGTTTTAAAGAAATCTGTCTTCATAATTAATTCACTAAAATCAACTCAAAAAGACATTTGAGCATTATCAACTGAGATTAAACCTTAATGCCCACTTTCAGTCTTTACTACACTAGTCATTTTACATCACTCTGAAGTATTGAACTTGATTTAATCCTTCATGTCCCGTTCTCCATCTTCACATTAATAATATATACATTCAGCTTATTAAGACTCTTCTCTTTCTGTTTACCAAAAAACAGATTTTCATTAGCAAGAACTAACATTTCTGGCTGATCGCCTTTGGCCAGTGCACTACTCTTTAATCAAAACTGGTGCTCCTGACAAAACAGCAGCAGCTAATTTGTTGGTTTCTCTCTAATCTCACATTGTGAAACTACCAGTCTATCTGCTTATTCAGGAATCATAGGAATATTCATGATTCAACCTGGGACACCAAGATACCACTCCTCTCACTTTTCAAGGGGAAAGAACACTGCTATAACAAATGATGGCCAACTCCTGATGCTTCCCATGAGCCCTCATCCAGCTGGCCTACCTTGTCTCTTGCAGCCCACTTCACCGTCATTGAGACTGACAAACAATCTATCAAACGGCTTCCTTTCTAGCACCTGTAATGCCACTCAGTACAGACCTGTATTGTCTCAAGCATGCCTAGCTTGCTAAGTCTCACAGGCCTGTAAACCAGCTCAATCCATTGCTAAAGAGACCTCCCCACTGTAAAGATCTCATTCCCTCTCTTTTTATGACCTGCACTTCCTCCTATATGGTCTAATAAACCCCTTGATTAGCCCAGAGGAGTGGCTAATTCCACACAGAACCTATCACACCATCTTGTTTCCCTCAGGTAGAATTTCATTCCTTCTGACTACTTATTACTCCATCAGAGAGACTGTTTCATTTTGCAGGTTCTCCTAATTAACAGCTGGCCATTCTGACAAAATGACTCCATTTTGTCTCCTATTATATTGATGAGTTTTACATCTGGGATTTTTGAATTAACAAACACATCCCCTCTGAGATTCATTTGAAACATCCAAGTGAGTGGCATATGCATAATGCATTTCTTTGACCAAGAATCAAATGCTGTCTGGGCCAGGAGATTTGTTTGAAGGTCTCAAAGTCCCTTTAACACTTCAGCACTTGCAAGCTGTTTTATTTTTTTTCAATGCAGATTATGTGAAAGATTTAATATTGTGATCCTTCATTAATTTAATCTAAGATGCTTCTAAACGTGTATACAGTATATACACTAGATTAATTCAGTTGTTCCCAATCCAGGTCCTGAAGATCCACATACGTGTTGGGTTTTGTTCCAGCTGAGCCCTCAGTTACATAAATCAAACCCTTCATTGACTTAATAATAAAATTAATCTGAGCTGTTTGATCCTATTTCTTAAACATGTTGGAACTTTAACCATTCTTTTTGTAAGTTAAATAAAAACCCAAACTTGTGACTAGAAACAAAATGGAAATATCCAACTGAAGCACATTATTACCAAGTAAGGCATCAATTTTCAAATTAGGAAGCACATCACAAGCTTCATCTAATGAAGGTGGGATGGATTGAAAACCAGGACTGGGAACTACTGATCTAATTGATCCGATGAGTTTCTTTAAAAATAATAATCAACTTCATGTACTCATTTATATTTATAATTTAAATTGTCTTGCACAGGATATGACAGCGTTGTTTCATGGAATTTGACCCCTTAAACTTCTGGACCAGAATCCAGAACCCTGACCACTACTCCATGTTATCTCTGTATTCACACATGCTCACACCATTTAACTTACTCAGATACAACTTTTGCTGAAACCCATTTGTACTATGTGTGTATTATATTATTTAATTTCTATCAGTTATTATATGAAGTCCTTTTAAAGTGTTAATCATACCTCATAATAGTAATGACAAAGTGTTATTGCTTAGCCTGTCTATAACATTACAGCACACTTGACTTCCTTCCATGTAGACTACTATATACAGTATCATGACTAGCCTGCCCTTACATTAGCCAGCTTTGTCACTAACAAAATAGCCCACCATAGTCCACAATAGTACACAATGTCTGAATTGTGTGTTTCTATAGGGTGAAATGGCTAAGGATGATGGATGAACAGATGGAAGGCTCAGAGGTAATATAATATGTAATCTAAGGTCACAGTCCACATAAATGCCAAAGTTGATCCATAGAAAAACCAAAATAGAAGAAAATGACTTTGAACTTTCTATAAGGAGCATCAATCTTTGCTTTCAATGCTAAACTAGCTACACAAAACACATTACTTTGGTGTTTATCACTTCCTTACAGGAGTTCAAAATCATGCACTTGCCTGAAGAAAAATACAACATGTAATTACTCTGTTGTTTATTGTACAGTAAGTCATTTATATTAGCCAAGTTTACTGGAAAGCCAGTTCAACAGTTCAGTTTTTGTTTTGCAATAAATCATCCAAATGAGTGTAGAAAATCTGTCTCTTGAAAGCTGACAAAGTGTGATAAAAATCTATTTTACTTTAAATCATGACAAATTAAATCATTTTATTTCTTTCGTAAATAAAAGAAGATTTCACCTGACTTAATTAAAAGGAAGATGGATAATTTTAATTCTCAGATACCTATATTCATAAAAGAGGTTTAACTTTAGGGATATTTGAATGGAATTTTCTGAAATTCTGAAGTGCATTTCAATACCTGTGGTACTGAATCTTAGTAAAATGCTTTCTTAGAAACAGTTCAAATGTGCTGTAGATAGAGCATTTGTTGAAAGCTAGCCAATTAACTACCCTTCACTGTTTTGTTCCTGTCAACTGTGGCTTAAAAAAACTTATTCTATTATGTAAGCTTTTGCAGATTTCATTTCAATTTTGAACTAACAAAATCGTTTTTTAAAGTGGTATGACCATTTTAAACACACCAGGCTTTTGTCATTTTTTCTACATGCATTCACTTATAATTTTTATCACAGACACATTATACTGTATGGATTTACATTTATTAATATATCACTGTTGCACAGTGCTAAGCAATTTCAGTTCTGCTTGTCAGAGACAGGAAGTGGCATAAGAGCATCTGACAGTGGAATGTAGATCATTCTATGATGGGAGGGTCAGAGCAGAGAACAGCTGGGCCTGGGGCAAATGGCCCCACAGCACTAGCATTACCCATCAACCTGGTAAAATGGATCTCAAAGCCCTGATGGGAACACAGAGCCTGAAATACAGTATTAGTGCTATCCCCTTGGTCATCCTATAGGCTTGTACTGAGGTTTTGAAACTGTTTTGGCTTTAAGTAGAAGTAAAGAGATAAGAATGGGAGAAAAATATTTTATGAGGTTGATGGCCACTATGTACAGAATGAGCAGGAGACATTTTATGGCACATGCAAGGAGTCCTGTTAGAAGTAGTTGCAGTCATAAGATGAGTCATAAGGCCTGGACAAGAAGCTGAGTCAAGTAGGTGGTCTTATATGTGAACGAATCTTTCAGATGTTTTACAGGAGCAGCAAGTCACTGATGAGATGTAGTGTGTAAATACAAGATTGTCATCCATGACAACTTTCAGGTTCTTGGCAGTCTTGGTAGAATTTACTTTAGCTGTCCCCAGGGTTAATAGAGAGTTCAGGATTAAGTGAAGGTTTGGCCTGGATGTACCAGCGCACAACAGTGCCAGTGATGCAAAGGTTGGGAAGAGCATGGAGGAGTATCTGGCAATTCAAGATTTTAAAAATGAAAAGGGACAAATATAGTTTATTTCCAGCAAAAGACTGAACGCTTTTGGTTGAAAGAATGGAGGAAAGAAAGGATACAAGAAGAATAATGGGACACATCCCATTCTTTTATTCATCCAGAAAGTTCCCTAGTTGACCTGGAAGCCATAGAGAACAATGATGTAAAATGGATGGATGAGACACATTAGAAACTGTGGACCCACAAGGGGGAACCCAGTGGGTCAGGATGTGTGGGAGGAGATTTTGGAAGATTGGACAACTGGTATTGCAGTGTTATCAGAAGATAACCATGTGTCTGTGCAAGCCAAAAAATGCAGAGAGAAGTGCAAGACTGGTACAGTACATCTTCTTGCTAACTAGCTGGTAGTTCCAGAGACCTGCAGAAAGGATAAAAGCAGTGGGGGAAGAGGTCTGTAGTTGGACAATGTTAGATGGTTTCCTGCATTGAAAGCACCTGGAATGACTAAGATCTGTAAGAGTGTTTAGAGAAGTGAATAGGAAAAGTGGTGGGAAATGTGGTGATCAGGAAGTGCAACAAAGGAACAGCATAATACATTGACTAACATTTGTCATGTGTACTGCTTTTTACTATTGTATTTGACCACAGCTGACCAAAGTTCATTTCCAACACATTGAATCTGATTAACTAACTGAAACGCAGTGATTGAAAACTACAATAGAAAGTTTAGTAGAATTGTAAATACATTTTACATTCGCATAATGAACTCTTACGGTGGTAGTGGTGAGTAGTGATAAGAATGTCAAACTCCAAATTGGAAGGCTGTATATGCTGTATATGCTGTTGTTCCTTTGTCCTTTACCTACAGTATTTGCTTCATTCCACTAAGCTGCACAAACAGATAACGGAAGGTTACTAGGGTAACCTTCTATGGGCTAGAATAATTTCCAAGGGAAAGACGCACCTTTGCAGTTCACCTTATGCTATAACAAATTGAAAATAAACTAAAGCATGATGATCCTTTAGGCTCAGCTATGGATTCTACTCTGTAATGAACTAAGCACAACGAACAAATAATTATCTAAAGTAGCTTAAACTATTCATATTCTCATTGGTTATTCTTAATACTTGTTAGTATCAGTGAAACAGATCTATTAATTATATGTGAAACTTGTGCTATTGAAGCATACTACAGTTGCCACGATTTCACATAACAGACATAAAATGGACACAAGACAATTCTTAGTACTTGGTTTTAAGAACTATAAATGATGCAGGAAATCATATTTCAGGCCCACAGCTTGACTTCATAAAAAATGCTTTAACACCCACTCTTTGTAATAATTTCAGTCTTCCAATGACTCACCATTACCTAATATTAAACTTTTTTTACAGGTTAAACAAAGTTCTCAATTGCAAGTTTAAAATTAAAAATTTTGATGTGATTGTGTGCAATCTCTCAGCCTACAGTGTTTGCTGCAAGCCTTGGAAAATAAAGAAACCACTTACCTGTGAGAAGATTTGTGTTGTACATGGCAGCATCAGACTGTAAAAATGTTTCATTGTTTGAGGCCGTTAGGTGCAGCTAGTTTAACTTACCTGCATTCGGAGGCCAAACCACATTCATAGTCAGGGCCAAAGATAAAGCCAGGAAACTGTAACCAGACAGCCAGTTTCCACGGCTCCCTCTTGTGTACTGGAGGGCAGGTGGTAGTCCCATCCATTTGCAAACACTAAAGTTTAATCACCTGCCCAGGAATTAGTGTTTGCTCTTGCTCCTGAGTTTGTAGTTACTGCTGTCAATGTACATGTTGTGTACAATGTTGTGAACTGGCTGAGCCTGACATCTGCCAAGTACTGGGCCCCAGGTTACTACTCAGAAAACAGGAGGGAGCTATGACACCAGGCACTAAACAACTTTTTTTCAGCCAATGGCATGTTATTACTGTTAGACAAAAAATGTTTTTTGTTACACTGATCGCAATGTTTTTAGATAACTGGGGAAATAATATAATGTAATCTCATGTGTTTTCTATGAGATAAGCCTACAGTCTAAATGGCTTTGAGGAAATATATAACAATTGTATATAACCAATATAACCCCTATACTGTTGGATAATGCACTGCAGTACCATAATACATATATATGGTTAACATACAGTACGTAACCTTCCCTTATATGATAATTAAAGCACAAATGCCCTGCTAAATTGATCAACTAAAAGAAACAACACTAAATGTATAGTAATCAGCTAAAATTGACATGAATCCCTTCTTTGCAACCAGCAAACACCTGTTCTTTCTCTCACTGCCTCTGTGATAAGTACGGTCCACTGTAATGAAACACACAATAAAACTGTCAGAGAGCCTGCAAAGTTATCTTCAGCCTGTCATTTTCCATGGCGCGGACAGAGAATTGGAAGCATTTGTTACAATACAAAGACAAGACTATGTTGAGATGTGGATTCTGGGTAGTGGGTACTAGGGCAGGCAGAGGGGCCAGCTCAAGGTAGATGTGTCTTACGATCCTGGTCTGTTGCACAGCTAACTTGATAATTGCCCTCAACAATCTTTGGCGCGGTTTCATCCCACTCTGTTCTTCTTTCATCCAAGATCATGATGGCTGGACAAAATTGCGAATAAGCAAATTCCGAAATGTTAAATTCCCATACATCGAGGCATTGATGTAATTTATTTCTCAATAATTAGATATAAATGTATAGAGAGAATTACATCCAAGCATATATTTTGGGTACACAAACATCAGCTTTGAAATTAACGTGCATTTACCATCTGTAAGTAGTAACTTTTTATTGTTCATTTATGATGTTCATAACACAGCACAAATGAAGTGAAAACCAATTTTGCAACATTTTAAGGTTTGGATAATCTCTTATTAAAAGGAAGATTCGGGGAAACAGTTTTCATTTTCTGTAAAAAACAATTGTCACAGATTGACAATTGTACGTGTAGGACAGTTGCTTAGGGGCTATATTGGCTTTCACGATGCTGCTGGATTTATTTTTTGGTGGGAATATTTGTGTTTTTGTTTCTTGTGTTCTTTTTATGATTACTGTTAGATTGATATTGCTAAAGTATCAGTAATAAGAATGGCAGTTTTGAAGTATTACTCTGCTTGCCTGTGGGTACTTTGGTGGTTTTGGGTGATACAACAAAACCTGTTGTTTTAAGAAGGGTCCTTTTACCTTTCAAACTGCTTGGTTGTATAGTTGGCTACAGATTCAGTATGTAGTATATCACTATATATCTGTGATACAATTACTTTTTCATTCAATTACAATAGCTGTCTGTGTTATAAGAGAAATACAATTGAATATTTTAGAAAGTATTAATTTCTTGAAAGTGATCTATTGTATTTCTTAATGAACGTTTGGAATATCCCATACATAGCAAATGTTCACAAAAATGGTGCCATCCAGATACCAGAGGCATTTGTGATGAATCAGCTTCCCCTCAACCTTCCAGAGACAGATGTATTTTTTGTACTGTACACTGTACACACAAAAAGGCTAAGGGTTAGTACATTTTTTGATAAAGAAGGCAGGCTCTTCCACATCTTCTGTAAAAGTCAAAATGTCATGTTTTGCCGCTGTTGGTCTTCAAAGAAATGTCATTCAATCAAGAGCCCATGCTACATCCTAAACGTGTTATTAGATGGTAAATTAAACTTGACTGCACAAGCATTTTGCAAAAACCAAATAACAAGAGAACAGTGGCAATTATGTGAGTGAGTCACCAGAACCAGCCAGGAATATAAGATTTTACAAGTTAACCCCTTGCAATGTCAGTCCTGACTCCTCCAAGTTATATTTTAGCAGAATGAAAGCAATTTAACTTGTACATCAAGTTAACAATTATGTTCTATATATTGCAGTAATCTAATGAATTTCTTAGGATTACTCCTTCCATTGTTTTCTCATTTCTTCATCCTTTCCACTGATGTTTTGTAATTTGCCTTACAGATGTAAGGTTGATAAGACTAAAACAACCTCAAGAGCATTATATTTGCCTGCATCAATGGATACTGGGTTTAAAAGTTTAAAAGTCCTGTTTAGTGTTGAGGTCCCCATTCATTTACCTGTCCTGTGGACACACCTCCCATGAAATTTCACACAGAAGTATAGGTGTTGGGACTCCTGAGTGAACATGTTATGTCTCCATGTACTACTCAACTCTGCTGTCCACATTGTTTCACCACAGTGTTAAAAAGAATTGAATTATAGCAGAGTACATTTCGTAGGATGTATGCAGCATTAAGCCTGTGCTGTGCAATGACTTTTACCGTAAGCTAGCTAATAATGGATAAATATAAAGTGGGAGCATAAATAAATAATATTAAACATGAAAAACTAGTACTTTTAGAATATTTCTTGTGAAATCAACAGATATTATCAACTCCATCACCACTCTGCATTCATCTGTATGATCATGAAGTGCTAGAATCCATTGACAACAAACAAACTCCACACAGATAACCTGAAGAAGCTTCTTCACACCCGAAGAAGGCTCCACGGCCGAAACGTTGTGTTTTCTTTCTTCTTTTTTTCAGCATGGAATAAACCTATTACTTGTTCCACACAGATAAGACACACAAGGCTAGAAATCAAACCTAGGATTCTGGAATTATGTGGCAACAGCACTAACAACCATGCTACATTACCTCCCTAAAATTATTTGCATTGAGATACAGTACCTTTCAAAGATATACAGTAATTTTCAATAAATATCACTTTGATTACTTTCAAGAAATGTATACAGTACATTAAGCATATCCCAGTCCTACAAAAATATATATAATTATGTTCAAAATATTTTTATTCAAAACTGTAATGATAAAACTGAACACTGTGCAAAACCTGCTAAGAGGTTATACTCTGAGATTATTTACTGTGCTTTCAAACATTAAGTCTGTACTTTATGGAAGCACATTTCGCAGCTATTACTGTTGTCAAAATTACTGCTTTGGACAAGTACATTGGCGATAGTTGATTCAGGTTGATTTTCTATTTGATTCACGTCAGTACTTTGAGTTTGTCAGTCAAGGACATTTGCTCTTGTCTTGACAAACCACTTGAGTGTAGCTGTGCCCTTGTTCATCAGTTCATTGTAATGCTGAAATGTGCATTTTTTGGCCTACTTTTAGATTCTTAGGTGACTCTAGCAAGTTTACCTCTAGGATTAATCTATTTTCGCACATAACTCATTCAAGATTTAAGCTTAGTCTCTTCTAGTAAAAGCTTATTTCTTACCACTCACCCATACAGGACAGCTTTGTGTAGGACTGTGACATGCTCCCATTTAAGACAAAGAACTTAGCAAATTTTACAAATTGGCTTGTCTTCACATTGCCAACCCTAAAATAGTTTTCCTGCTTGTCTGCCTGTTCAGTTCAGAAGGGGAGGTCTGATCTAGGTCATGTCTGCGTGGCATGATACACATTCCGTTTCCTAATGATGGGCTTCACTGTACTCAAGGAGTAAAGTAACCTTTCCTTATCTGTGCCTCTCTGTCACTTATGTGGTTTTGAATGCTCCTTGGTCTTCACTGGTTGACTTGTCACACTACTACGAGAATTTAGGATTGCTTAAGGAAAGAGGATAAATAACAATGCAATTGATAACCTTCTAATTTCTTTATATTTATTTACGCTTTTTATCTTACTAGTGTATATTTGACCATTTTTAGCTTTAGAGAGTGAATACATTGACAGGGCACTGTATCTAGTTTTCTTTTTTTTTTTGGTTTGACCAGCATATGACTGACTTTTCTTGTTGTATACTGTACAGTAAAAATACATTTTCTCTAGACTTCAACATGTAATCCTGTACACCCACAGCATTAAGGTGATTAAGCATGAGAAATTGAACACACACACTTACGAAGTACAAGGAAAATTAATTGTTTCAATTTAGTGGCCACCATGCAAATATAGAGACACCAGTAAAATAATCAGAAACAGCTCTGTTCATTTTGATACAGCTTGACCGTAGGTGGTTGAAAGAAAGCTACCTCCATGAGATAATCTATTCAGTGCTCTTAATTATGATAATACATGCGATTTCCCCTCCCTTGCATTTGTGAACTGCAAAAAATAAAATCAAAGGCCAACCTTTATTAAATTGCAGACTGTTTTAGAGAAGCAACTTGTTATCAAACAGATAATTGCCGTATTGCATAAACCTATCTTCACCTGAAAAAAAAAAGAAAATGCATGTGGTTCTGCAATATAGGACATGTTTGGAATAGTGTGCATAAGAGAACAGATGCTATTGTATTCACCTTCATTCATCGCTGGTTTGTAGTGTGCAGTGTAGTGTACATATTTTAATTTTTTTAATGTTGAAATGACACATTCGTATTTTTTCTGGACTGTTTTTGCCAGATCTCAGTGACTAAGCTTGGTAAGTGGTATTTGTGGACTAGTAGATGGCACTCTTCTTTCTGGACCAGAACCTTCAAATCTTCAGGACCTTTGAGTGTGTCTACACTGTCAATGTAAAGACAATTTCTGGTCTTATATAGAGAAGACTTTCAGATGATGTTATTCCATCCATCCATTTTCTAACTGCTTCATCCAATTCTGGGTCATGAGGAAGCTGCAGCCAATCCCAGCAAGCAACAGGTGCAGGTACAGTATACCCTTCACAGGATACCAGTCTATTGTGGGGCAACCACAGTTCACATCATGGACAGTTTTCCGAGAAGCCAAATAACCTCCAGTATAGTATGTCTTTGGACTGTGGGATGGAACTGGAGCACCCAGTGAAAACCCACCTGAAAACGGAGAACATCCAAACTCCACTCAGATAGCACCCCAGGTCCAGAATTGACGGACCAGTGCTAGCCAGTGCACCACCATGCTGCCCGTGGTGTGATTCAAGTATTCAAAATCCTCAAAAAGGCACTGGCAAAGTCAATTTGACTTCTTAAAAATAATCAGTGAAAAAATCTAGCAGACAAATAATGGAAACTATTGGAATTGTGTTTAAAACAGTGAACTATGAAAAATACCCTTATAAATTACCATTACCCTTATAAAGAGTTTAGGTAGAATATAACAAGATGCATAGTCATGTTGCTTAAGCTGATAGTACCTTGTTTTCCTTCATGAAATGGCTGGGTAATGTAAAATCACTTTGCCATTGGTTTCTTATTATTCGATGTTCACTATTTTCACAAAACCTTTCTATGAGGATTGCAAGTGTAAGGTTTTGGCTACAGTTTAGCACACATTGTCTTTATTATAGAGTGAAAGTCTGTTACATGTTTGTTCTAAATTTTATTCTGTGATGAGTATGGTGGTGCATGAAATCTGAATTCACTTACAAGTTTAACAGTGGTTTCACTGACAGAAAATACAAAATTTAAAAAAACAGCCTAGAAAGAGAAGCAAAACTGACATCCAAATGGATGGCAGACAAGCTCTCAAAGCATATATTAATAGGAGTTCTGTTTCATGAATGAACAAGTTTTTGAACAAGTGTACAGAGGAAGATCGTTTTTTGTCTATATTTTACTTCATGGCCTGTCATCCATTTGGATGTCATAATTTTAGGCTGTTTTTTATATATGTAAGTTAATAGTGAACCTTGATAGCATTGACATTGGTAAATCATTTGTTACGAATCTTTAATATTATCCCATGCACTCTAATCTCTGAAACTGATATAAAGGAGGGACAACTTAAGCGCTTGTTTCTGCCAAATATCCAATATACAATCAAAAGTGCAAGTTTTTGGACAGGGAGGTGAAATTTGTCATTTTTGCTCTGTACTAATCTAATTTACTGTGCCACTGTTTACTCATTCAGGGTATTATTTTGCATATATGTTGAACAATGTTAGAATGATGTAATTTATTGTGTTTCTAACTGTTCAGGTTTTCTATGGTGCATCAATTGTTTAAGCATAAAAGAGCTCTGAATGTATGACATTGGTTCCAGCCTTAGGAGTTTTCTTTTGGGTCTGCCTGTTAAGTTAGAAGATATAAACCAAGATTGAAGACTAGAGTTATCAACAATGAAAAACCACACAGTTGTTAAAATGAGGGCAAAGCAAATTCCAATTAGAACCATTGCGGAAAGATTGGACATAGCAAAATCAACAATATAGAATGTCTTGATAAAGAAAGTACTGCATTCAGCAACTAACAAAGACCTGCTCATCCAATGAAAATAACTGAAGTTGATGGCAGAAAAACCATTAGAGCTGTGACAAAAATGCACGAAAATAACAGCCAAAGAGACTGCAGAACGTTGCTCTTTCTTCAAACAGGGGAGCTAGAGACAACCTTGTGAAGATTCAGTTTTTATTGAGCAATACACACAGCAATGCATAACAGACAAACTGCTTAGTCCTCTAACCCTTTTTATACAAAACAGCCTCATTTAGTTCATGATTCATTGATTTGTTTTAGACTCTGGTTTTTGTCCTGTTCTTTTACATTGATCACACATTCTCTTTCCAACCTCTTTAAGAGTAAATCAGTTAGATCACCTAGAGAAATCCCATGCAAATACAGGGAAAACATACAAACTCCACACAGAGAGCACCCCAGGTCTGGAACTGAACCCAGGGCTCCAGTACTGCCAGTCAGAAATGTTACCCATTGAGGCTCCATGCTACCTGTAAACTGTATACTCATTGAGCAGTCAATATTAAGTGCTGCAGTACTTAATCCATTACATTTAAGATAAGATCACCTTATTTGCCATATACAATTTCTTGCATTAGGAATTTGTCTTTCTCGCATAGCCCAGCTTGCTCTCCATGAGACACACAGACAGAGAGAAGCTTGGGGTAAGAGCACAATGTCAGCCATTGTGCAGTGCCCCTGGAGTTAAGGGCCTTGCTCAGGAGCCCAATGGAATGGGATTCCTCTGCCAGCTGCAGGAGTTGAACCGGCAACCTTCCAGCCACAGGCACAGATCCTTAGCCACAGAGCCACTGCTTCACCACTTTACAGTACCAGTCTATTTACCAATCAAATTTAACTCACACATTATCAGCTGTACCTTGTCATTAATATTATTTCCTGTTTATACATCCATAAAGCTAAAAAAGCTACTTTTTATCCTACAAAACACAGAGCTATCAAGAATAATAGGTCATTTAAAACAAAGTGGTTAAAATTTAGGAAGAAGTCATAAATCATAATTAGATTTAAACATAAAGAAGAAAAAAAACACTGTGTGAAATGAAATAATGTGAACAACATGCAGAGCACTGAGTAAAGATAAATCCAAATACTTCAAGGCATCTTAATGTACTGAATATTTCTAGTTGTGTAAATTGAACCATTTTTATCTCAGTAGTTTTGCAAGACTCTAGAAGTGTGGTTTTGAATGACATTTCCACTAATGTTTAAGAAAGCTACATTTTTAAGATACAGGAAATATTTGCTATGCACGTGAGATCAGATCTCATAGTACAATAATTAAATTTAGAGATTCAGAAAAGAGAGTCCAGATTCCTCAAATTTATGCTTGGTGTCTTCCTGTATGAGCATGCACTGTACGTTTATACCAAAACCTCCTAATTAGGTATCTATTTCAGTTCTAGTTCAGTTGTCTATCAGCATAGCTAATCACTGTATGTAATAACACTACCTACTATGTGTAAAAGTCTACAAGGATCCAGCAGAAAATTAATTAGCCTACAGGGCCTTTAGATTAATCAGGCTTAAATGTGCAATGATCCTTACCCTGAAGCCTGGATTTGTAAGGCAATTTATATTTGAGAGATGTATTAATTGCTTACAGCACTTTGGACTTTCTACAACATTTTCTTGATATGAAAGAAAATCTTTCTCTCTCAAGTCTAATTGCACAGCTCGGCACAGCAGACCATGGTACCATTTCTGTTATTTCCATGGCTAAAAAAAAGGATGAATGTCAACCTTGAAGAGAGTGGGGTTATCAAGACCCTGTTCATTCCCACTGAGCCCATCAAGACCACCAGTGGTTTAACATGCAACCTAACTGTAAATCTGTAAATCCCTAATTTCTTAAATTCTAACACCGAGTGTTTTAGATAAGTCCAAAGGACAATTTAATTAAAAATATCTCATGTACTTTTAGTGACAGTTCCATTGTCACAAACCTTCACCAGGATCTTAATTATTTATTTAGGTTAAGTAGCAAACATACAGAATATCAATTCAATGTGAAACTAGAACCATCACACCGAAAAAAAATCACAACAGTCTAAAAAATGTTCAGTTTTTGTTTGTGGCCACGGAAAAGTTTTTCCACTTGCCATTAAAAATTATCTTCCTCTTTTCTCACTCTGCATTCAAAACCTCAGTCCTAGACATGACACAAAAACTTTAATCATGACCTAAAGTTATGTTTAGAATATTATTTCTCATCATCAACAGGTGATTTAGATGCTATCTTATAATATTAATTTGCTTTTATGGAAGCTGTGTTTTAAGAACAACAGTCTTCATGTTAAATCAAGACCAATTTGGGATGTGCAAGCAGCTATAACCTCCAGAAAAACAGTTTTGGGCAAAGTTCATACAGTACCTAGTTAGGATAGTTAGATAGTTAGATACATAATTTCCAAATGCATTGAAGTAAGAAAACTATGATTCATAAAGTTTGCTGTAAAATTCAGTGTCATGTGATAGCTGAGGATTTTAAGCACTACTCTGTCTTCTAACTGAATTGAACTCCATGACAGGAAATGTGTTTATAGGCAGATACATAGGCATACAGTATATGTATATATACAGTAGATACCTGGAAAACTCTCCAAAACAGAATGCATTGAATGACACCTAGAGGGAAACATACAATTCCTCAGCTTGTAGTACTATAACTATTACAAACACTATGATAAGCTGAGTCATAGCTGATGAGAAAAGTAGTGTGGGTAGTAGAATGAATCCAGTAAATAGAGATTTATGTATTTCCATTGCATGTTTTTTTACAAGCGTATTATCCATCCAATCGATTTTCTAACCTCTTTATCCAACAAGTGTATTTTGACCTTTTCATGTATCAAAGCAGAGGATGTGGCCTTTTCAATTTAATTATTTACTTCATTGGCACTTAAAGAAAACCTAAAAAAGTCCTAGCTCTTTCTTTTGCTCACAAAGAGCTTATGATTCCAATTTCCAATACTCTTCTCTTATTTGTAAAACTACTTTTAACAGTTGTAAGTGGAAATAGTGATTTTAATGTACTGTGCACTATGGTTTATAAAACTGCGAAGTCCAGCTATGCTTTTACAAACATAAATGGAATAGTCTTAGAAACATGCTGCAGTTTTTGGTTACTTTTTTCAGCATTGGTGTTTATCACACAACTTCCTCAAAGTCAGCTCTGAAAAGACTTGCAAAGCATTTTTAAGGGTTGTTTTTTTATGGAACTTAATATGCAAATATACTTCTGAAAACAACACATTAAAAAATAAATGCTCTCAAATGAATCGTAAAGAAATGGGATGTTCCTCAGAAAGTTTGTCAGTATATAGATACCTCAGATGTTTTATAAATATTTGAACTTCAGTAATTCAAGTTGAAAACTCTCATCTCCTTCTTGGATTATCACCTGCATTTGCTCCACTCCTCAAAATAACCATCTCACCTCAAGTTGTTTTTTATACAAACATCTGTGCAGTGTTTCATATACTGTACATGCGATTAGTGCTCAAATTAGTTTAATCACTGGAGGCTGAATTAAGAGGATGATATTCAAGTTCAAATTAATAAACCCATTTAATATAACATTACAAACACATTCCTAATAAGTACTGAAGGTGAAAAAAACTGCTGCACTGTACAGTATATCCATACAGTAAGTTTTTAATTAATCAAAATTGATATTTAAGATTTGAATTCTAAAATCTAATCTTAATGCTTTGCATTATGACCATATTTTATCTTCTAGTAGAGTGCATATACTGTATCTGGAAGTTGCTAAAGAGAAAAACATTGTTCAAAAAGAAGCCAATAACAGACCACAAAACACTGCATTAATTATTCTGTGATTAATTTGTACTGCTTTTATGATTCCACCACCATATCTGGTTGCTTATCATAGATTGAACATAGAACAACAGCCATATATTCTCTCAATGCAGCAATCTAAATATGCTGTCTCCTGCACGTTTGAATATTGAAACTTTAAGGAGCATTTGACATCAGCATTAGAAGAAAATCACACCAGCAAGGATGGAGGATCAGGTTTTCACATTACACACAAATGTGTAGTATGTGAAACTTGGCTGCATTATACAGTATCTTGTAACCTGATTTATCAGATCTTAGGAGCTAAGCAAAGCTTGGCCTAGACAACATGCTTACCATGTCTTTTTTGTCAAAAGTCATGGGATCATTTATGACTAACTAGTTAGGACCTTGGTTAACCTTGGTTAAAGGTCCTAACTAGTTAGTCATAAACGATCCCATGACTTTTGACAGAAAAGACATGATAATCATGTTGTCTAGGCTATTGCAATCTGACTACTCTAAATTTCCCCTTTTTCTGTTGATGAAACAACTTCTCACTTCTCCTGTTGATATGCTGTGTAGTGGTACTACCGGCACATAAGGGTTGCTGCACGTCGTCCTAGTGGGTCCTGCACTTTAGTGATGCATGAAATGTTCCTCTTCCTGTACTGTAGCACTTTAAGATCCTTTGGGAAGAAAAGTGGTATATACTGATAATATACTGCACATTCATCAATCATACATAATATCAATGCAAATGCAATTATTATCATAAGTCACCAGAACTCCATTTGGAAGCAATCCTTCATTTTCTATTTATAATTACAAAAAGCATTAGGAAAACAGACTCCTTTTGATTGCTCGTGATGCTCAATGTAAGTAAACCACTTCACCACTCAAAACAACGCATATTGTGAAATCGTACAGTAAGTTGTTTGAGGTTCTTCCTGCAAAAAATGAAAACTGGCACTTGTACATGTACCTTTCTGACCTGGATATGAAACGAGGACACAAGCGCTGCAAAACTGGACCTACAATACAGAATCCCTGTGCTGCAATTAGTAATCAAGCCTAAATCCCTACATGAATACCCATCAGCCTGCCACAGCAGCACTAGTTATTAATAAAGACCCTTTGTGGCATTAGTGCCATACTCTGGAAGACATATTGCGTCAGAAAATGTATTTCCACCCTCATCCCAGAGACTAGTACCTTCGAGACCTACTTGCCTGTCCTCCAAATCTATTTTTTTCCATACACGGCCTCACTGTATTGGCAGCAGGTGGTTGACCCACTTAAGAACTCTCCAGAGAGAGGCTATATACTGTATCCTTGACACCTGCAGTCACAAAGACACAAAGTACTTTTCTACATAGGGCTAAGCTTAGGGTTAGGACTTATAAAGGGTCAAAAAGAGACAAGGCTATGTGTAGGAATGTTTTTGTATACTCCAGAGGTTGCTGGTACTGATGAATTCTGAATTGAGAATGTGCACCTTGCCATCATAACTTTTTCATATCTTAGTCTATTTTTTTAGTTATTTTGGTATTTATTTTATTTTTTATCTAGTGCCTGTCTGGCTGCTAGTGTCTTTATCTGCAGTACTAGAACATTTCACCACTAATGACCCAAGGCACATGTGGCAAGGTATACAGGCCCTCACAGACTACAAAAGGAAGAACATCTGTGCACCTGCCCATGATTCCTCCCTGCCTAATGAGCTCAACACCTTCTATGCTCGGTTTGAAGCTAGCAACACAGAACCAGTCAACAGAGCTGCACCCTCAGCTGCTGACCAGGTGCTCTCACTGTCTGAAGATGAGGTGAGGAGATCTCTGCTAAAAGTGAACACACACAATGTTGCAGGACATGACAGCATACCTAGTTGCATCCTCAGAGCCTGCGCCAATCAACTGGCAGGTGTATTCATAGACATTTTCAACATATCTCTGGCCCAAGCTGTAGTCCCCCCTGCTTCAAGACAACGACCATCATCCCAATACCGAAGAAAACCACAGTGACATGCCTTATGACTACCGCCCGGTGGCACTAACACCTGTCATCATGAAGTGCTTCGAGATGCTTGTCATGGGGCACATTAAGGACACCATTCCAGAGACACTGGACCTGTACCAATTTGCCTACTGGCCCAACAGATCCACAGATGACACAATCTCCATTGCCATACACAGTGCCTTATCCCATCTGGATAAAAAGAACACGTACACAAGACTACTATTCATCGACCTCAGCTTAGCTTTTAACAGCATCATTCCAGAGAAACTAGTCAAAAAACTCAGTGCACTGGGTCTCGACACCACCCTCTGCAACTGGATTCAGGACTTTCTGACAGGCAGACCTCAGGCTGTCAGGCTTGGAAACCAAATCTCAGGCACTGGACGGTTACTGTCTGTTTCGGATGAGAGATGAGGGCAACTGGAAGAGGGTACCTGACACCACCGCCACAGGGGTTAATTAATTAATTAAGTGGAGGGTTTGAGCAGACAAAACTCTGGGGAATAGCTCAGACCTCTTTTAGGGCAGTTGACTAATATTGACTACAAATTGACTGTAATTGTATATTGACTGGAATTTTATTATAATTTACATAAGATTAATCTTGGTTAACTTATGTGGCATATTAAATGTATACAAAATATAGTGGGAAACAAAAACGCAACAAGAACTACAGAATTATCTGTCAGTATTTGTTTATTCTGAAAATCTGTTTTATAAAGAATGATCTAGAATCATACTGCATATCATACAGTATGTATTATTATGCATCTTTATAAGATGCATACATATTATTTTGAACATCATAAAATGCACACAAATTAATGTGATACATTTTTTATATATTTTTGCCTAATATTTTTTCATTAAACCTCCCAACTCCCAACATTTCTTGAGTCATCGCAAAACACATCATTAAAATCACACAGTTTTTGTCTGCAAGACTTCTAAGACATAGAATTAAAAGCTGTTGAGTTTAACACTTTGAAAAATGCTAAGCTATACTCTCTAGCCAGGGTTCAAGATATGCCTGCTGTCATATGAAATTTAATATGAGTCAAGCAATAAGTGGTGTGAAAGTTTGGAGTTTTAGAGCTAAATGTGCGGCACTGTTAAATCTTAAGACAAGGTTATCTGTACAAAATAAAAGCTTACGTAAGCTTACAATACACATATCTGTAGTTTCATATATCTAGTTAGAATTCATGTTAAACTACTATAACTGATTTGGTGACTATTGAACTGACAAAAGAAAAAAACACTAATCAAGGTCTTTGAAACTAATCCATTTCCACTTCCAATCTTTTCAAAACATTTATTGCTTTTTATACCTAGCTTACTTTTTGTGTAGATCTTAATTTTATTATAGTTCCTTATTCTATAGGTGAGATTCACAGTATCGTTCACTACTGTTGTCCAAGTAAATTACTTAGGCAAATGATAATGTTTGAATTTTCTTCACTTTTCAAACATTATTAAATAATTGCACAAAATTGCCCAGTTTGATTAATGCTGGTATTTTGAGGTTTTGCTATTTGTCTCTAGCATACTATGAACTATTTTAATAAATAGGTAATTACATAATACAATACACCCCTGATACATAAATATGAACAGTACAGTAGCTCTTATAAATTCTTACAATTGTATCAGAGAAAAATATTTGTGCAAAAAATATATATTTATTAAAATGCATGTTCAACCATGTACATGGATATCTCTGGAACCAGGTACAATTTATCTGAAAGTCACTGCATATACAGTATTAAAATGAAGGCTTCTACAAGGAGTTCAGATAGATGCATTTTTCATTATGAAAATTGTGTCTGTCACAGGCTGTAATTAGGAATGGTTAATGATTGAACAGTGATGGATGCACCTACAGGAATGGGAACAGACGGGAGTTCCCAAAGAAAAGTGACCTTTTTGTTCACTTTCTTGTTGGGGGCAACAGAGGTCATTAGACAAGACTGCAAGAAAAGGAAGCAGTACCAAGCCCACAATATCAGGATCCATAGGTGGAACCCTGAAAAGACCAGCTACTTCTACCAACTACATGTTGGTAACAGCCAAAACAGAACAGGACCCAAGAAAAAGAATTGGGACAGTACCCATTGCTGCTGCTCAGACAGGGAGGGGTGCCATCAAGCAACGATCAACTGGAGTTTTAGTTTTGACTGCCACTCTAATTGAAATGTGTCAGGGCAGAGAGTTCTGAGCTTGTCACGGGTGCCTGTGGAGAGGCCCCCTTTTATTGGGTAGCGTGACCAGGGGGTTTCCACATGAACTGTAACCTTATCTTTCCATAACCGGTAAGCATCTCAACCCAGATAGCAGAGGCAATAACCTCTCTTGGTCGATTCCAGTTGGCCAGGTACTCTCATTAACTGTCTTCTTACGTATTGGCAACCTGGCCCGTAAAATGAACTAGGTTGCTATCATAACCTTATCCTGCTGTGCTCACTGCTTCATAAAACCTTGAGGGGCTCTGTGGAAAGGCCCTGTGAAAAAGGCAGCCTTCACGGCCTTAGGAACCACATTTAAAGGGAGCTGAAGTCACCAGGTGCCAATTCTGTGATTTCCCTGTGAGAATCAAAAGAACGTGGCTTTCCTCAATACAATGACTCCGCCCCTTGATGAGTCACCCATTCTTCAAATTGCAGCTTCGCTACAGTGTCATAAAGCTTTCAAACAAACTATAGTTGTATAAATGCATAGATGGGGAGAAAGTTATACAAACATTTCAAAGACCTATAATATCAGACTGTCCCTGCAAACTGAGCAACCAGGCAAGAAAGAACCAGATTACAGATGAACCCATGAGTATAACAGGATCTTTGAAAAAATTACTGAGCTCAGTGTCTTAGATGGGAGATGTCCATGGGTCAATGATATCCCGGTCCACAAAGGGGGCATTTATGGAACTAGCTGAAAAAAAACTTCAAATTCCACAAGGGAAATTTGGATGTTTTCGATATTAATGCAAAGTGTTACATCCGACACAAACCCTACATAGTGTATCAATTGGTTAACCCCAATCCCTATTGTTAAGCATAGTGGTGGTCACATGTAATAGGAATTGGGAAACCTACTATGTAGACTTTTCTTATGTCTAATTTTGTGAAATTAATGATGCATGCAATATTTTTGCAAAATAATCACAATGCACTGTACTAGCTAATTTATACAAAGATCATGGTCTCTTTCGGTTGTTTTTTTAAAAGCTAGTTTCTTGAAAGAGGCTTTGGCAAAATGGCTGGGTAGCTTGTTTATACTCCCACACTCTTTTGCATAAAGAAATGTCTTCTGTTTCTTAAAGAGCATTTTAAATGAACTTCCATGTAGTTTCCACTCATTTCTTCTGGTTTGTGTTTTCCTGCTTATTCTGAACATGTCCTCTGCCTTCCTTTTCTTTGGGGATGTTGAATATTTGGATCTAGTCCAATCAATCATAGTCTTATCTGCCCAAAACTAAAAACAGCCTGTTCCTTTAGTCTGACAGTTTAGTACATTCCTTAAGCCTTGGAATTTACCTTCTTGCTCTCCTCTAAAATGACACAAGGACAGAACTATATTTCTCTAACACAGTAACCAAAACTGTACGATATATTCTTACTTTATACAAAGATGTCTTTATATAACATTCTTGATAAACATTCTACTTGTTTAAAAATACATTTTGGGTGCTGTTTTATTTGCTTCAGGAAACATAATCCAGGTGTTTTCCCAGTCTTACTGGTCTGTTACTTTCATAGTAGACTCATAATTGATCATACCTTTTTTAATAATAAATGTTGATCAGTATAATAAATATCTGTGTAACGTCTTTTCAATAAAATGTAAATTCACTTACTAAAAAAAGTAATTTTCCCAATAATAACTTACTTTATTATTTATTTTACTTTAATAATAATCAATGACATCCACTGCGTCTCTCAAATATCTGATATTTCAAATTAGTTGCAGCATCCCAAAAACTAAAAACCTAAAAACAAACACCTCAATTATCTTATTTTATGCCAAAGTCAATGATTTAGATTACCATCTGATGACACTTCACTTCCATTTTTTTATTTTGAATATCAAAAATGGTTTAGGTAATTCTAAGTTTTCCCCTAGGTCACCTCTTATTTTTGTGTACAAAAAGCAGACAAAATCAAATCAATGCTCATGAAAATAATCAGTCACAGCAATATTTTATGTAATACAGGGTCACAGGGTGCTGGTGCCTATCTTGGCAATGTTACAATGCAGCTGTGCAGAAGAGACAGCCACAGTGGTGATCAGGTTGAAATACAAGAGCTAGGGTTTGGAGAATTTGGGACGCTCCCAAACTCATCGAGTATAGGAGTTGAAGCACTCCAGAGACCGAAGATGGCACAGTATTAAGAGGAAGCAGAAGCTGTGTTGGAGACTAGCAGAGGACTGGTAGTGGCAGTAATAGTCACAGCAGTGGTAAGCTGCTGACTTGGTGTAGACCGGCATTGCTGTAATAGTCCTAGTAGAGACAGGCTACCAACTAGCAGTAGACCCGCATTGCCATAGTAAATGCAGCAGAGACTGCACTTGTAGTGGCCTTATCACAGGAGAGGTTAGATGCCGACTGGTTGTGAGAGCAGAAGTACCTGCAGTAGTAGGTCTGACGTAGACTGGCACCGATTGTCAGTTAACCAGCGACTGTACTGTATAAGTTGCAGCAGAGGTTGGCTGCTGACAAGTAGAGGCTGTAGCAATCTAAGGAGGCTATAGAAGTCTCAGATGATTGATTAAGAGACTGGCTGACAGTTTGCAGAGGACTGGAGTAGCTATAATTGGAATTGGAGCAGCTAAATTGCAGCACTTGCTGGCTGCCGACTAGTAGTAGACTGGTGGGGCTGTTGAAGTCACAGCACACTAGTGTCAGGGACTGGGTTGCAGGTCAGGATATAGTGCTAGAGAGCCCACTCTTGAAGCCGGGAAGGACAGGGCACATGTCTTCGGGGTGGTTTACCCGAAGTGCAATAGGAGCTGGGCTGAACAGGGTGTACACTCTCGGAAGGGTCTTCTCTAGATACCAAGCTAAGCACTGTCAGGACAAACTACAGAAGGCGCTTCCTGGACCGGGCCGAGTAGTGTGCCCGCTGAGGAACAGTACCTGGTGAGAAAGGGATGAAGATGATGCGATGCCAGATTATAGCAGACCAGAGTGGATGTCAAAAGATCTGCTGTTTCCGCAGCTGATGTGATTACTGGCTGCTGACTTGTAGCAGACTAGAATGGCCCCACATAGACTTAAAGTGGGACAGTGAAGCTGAAAGTCACAGCAGAGCTGGTGAAGCTGTAGAAATAGCAGCTGGCTGGTGCAGGGACAGGCTGTTGGATTCTTGTGGATTGGATGGGTGTAGAAGTCACTGCAGAGTTTGGCTGCCAACTTGTAGCAGATCGGTGAGGCTGTAAAGCCACTTATAGTGAACCAGAGTGGCTGTAGTCATAGCAGCGGGCTGGTGTGGTGATTGGCTGCTGGCTTGTAGCAGGCGGGAATGGCTGTAGAAATGGCAGCAGAGATTAGGTGCTCACTGTTAGATACGGAATTGGTTGCAGCAGAGGTAGGCTGCCAACTGGAGTAGCGGCTTATGCTGTGATGGTGGAGGCTGGTGGCTCAGTCACCGTAGTAGCTGGCTACCAACTGGGGGTGATGACACTGGACAAGAACTCATTATCTTCAGCTTAGACCGTTTCTGGGATCCAAGGTCTGAGAAGGGTGTGCTAGCACATCTACAGGGGAGCAGTACTACCACTGCTGGTCCAAGGCTACCAGGCAAGCAACAGGCACAAGGTGGGATATAAGACACCAGTCAATCACAGGGCACACAGAGACAGGAACACACACTCACACCAGTGCCAATTTCCTTGAAGCCAGTTAACCTACAAGCATGTCTTTGGACCGCAGGTGGAAACAAGACTCAATACTTTATTAAACATCAAAAATAAAAATGCAATAAAAAGGATTACAACAGTTTTCAAGATCAGAGGGCACTGGTATCCAATCAGGACCGCACACAAAGTGGATGAACAAGATTTTTGACACCTGCACAGGACCATTTGTTCTGAATAATTCATTTTTGCAAATGCTCTCAAAGTACACAGCAAACCACAGAAACACTCATTGGGTTAAACATTGCAAGATTAGTGCTGACACTGAGACTACCTTGTGAAAGAGGAAGTAGAGAAATGAAGAATATATTTCTACCATTTATACAGCACCCTTGGAGCAGTTGGGGTTAAGGGCCTTGCTCAGGGGCCCAACAGAGTAGTATTCTTCTGTTGCCTGTGGGATTTGAACTGGCAACCTTCTAGCAGCCACAGTGCCACCGCTCCGCCCCATATGCTGTGATTAGTAGAAAAAAATGGTTTGTGTTTTCAGGGACTGCTAATTGCTATGCCCTACTTTCAATGTGCTCAGAATTTAGTAGCTACAATCCTGACTAGGTCATGTGCAAGTGACCACAACTTTCAGTCAGTACTTAAATTGGCTTCCTGAGATATTCTGGGTTGATTTTAAAATTGTTCAGTCTATATAGCTAAAGGTTGAACATGGCAAGACCCCTCAGCATTTAGTAACTATGCTGATGGGAAAAAAGAAACTCAATACCTCCTCCTCCACACTCTGGCCCTCCCACCTTCATGGAACAGGCTGAAGAGTGACTTATCTGTGAAGAGGACCTGATGCCACTGCTGACGAGTCCATCGCAGCCTCTGTCTGGCCCAAGCCAGTCGGGTGTGACGTCCAGGAGGTGTAAGCAGAGGGCCTCTGACAGGTCACCTTGCTCTAAGGCCAGCAGCATGGATCCTCACTGTCCTGTCACTGATGCGGGCATTGTGTCTGCCGGCAGTTTCAGCAGCAGTACATGTGGTAGATCTGAAATGATCTCTCTGATGGACCAGTCTGATGTATCGGTCCTACTCTGTTGTGGTCACTTGAGGGCGACCAGATCTTGGATGGCCATCTGTCCTGCCGGTCTGGTGAAACCTTCTCTGTAGTCAGGACACAGTGGAGTGGCTTACTCCATAGTGTCTGGCAACAGTAGTGCCTGTAGCATGCCAATGGCCCTCTCCTTTGCTTCTGGTGACATTCGAGGCATTATGGAATGTACAGACTAAGTGTGGCCTTTTTCTTGCAGTGATCTAACCTTTGAATTAAGGCCCATTTAAAGGTGACCAGATCAGGCATTGTTCCACCTGGACCTCTTTGGGTAAAAGTACACCTAACGAGCTTTCGTGTGATTGGCAAGTTGCAATGCCTTCCAGAAAATGTTGTGTTTCTTTTTTGAATTAGTATATAGTACTAATATGTTGCCCTTAATTAATATCTGTGCATCTGATTCTGGTTCATCATGTATTTCCACTTTTCCTCTGTACTCTATATGTGACAGGGCTGGTTGGTTGTTTTGCCGCAAAGCTTTGGAACAACGTATCAAATTAAATCAGGGACTTTTCCATATTGGGCTTTCAAGTCTAGCCTGAAAATGTACTATTTTAGGATTGCTTTCTATGATTGTTATTTAATTTTTTATTATCTTGGTATTTTTAATATTTTATTTTGATTTGTGCCTACAGCACTTTGAGATGATTGCTTTTAAAGGTTCTATATAAAAATAAAAATTGTTATTATTATTGCAACAGAATGTGCAGCATGAACCTTATCAACAGCTTGAGGGTTAAATGCATAGGAAAAAAATAACCACACCTTAATATGAAAGCACAATAACTTCAATATTGTTATTTTGATTTGCAGTTCACCAACAGACAGCGTGTGTTTATTCTTCAAAAATTCACTGATTTGATCCCTGTGTTGTTGTCATAGAAACAGTTCCCAAGGCCTTATAATGTCACCAAATGGGAACTAGTTTAATTTTAAATGTCAACTACTTGGTACAGATAATATTTAAAATTGGAAGGGAACTGACATCTAGATACACACACATGCAAACACTACTAACATTGATTGAAAATTATAAATATTATAGCTGTATTTCTTGTTGTTTTTTTTTAATGCTGCATGGATGTTTGTAACTGATGTGGAGAGCTTCCATGAAAAATTATTAATCAGAGAACAATAATAGTTTAATTGAAAGAGAAAATAGTTTTTATTCACTCCCAGTTTTTAGTTGTCAATTGTCTCAAGGCCATTTTTACAGTACTCATGGAACATTAAAGAATTAATTATACAAACAGCTAAGCCACCCACCACTTTGCACTTAGTCAGCAGAAGACCTGTAATGCATTTAAAGATACAATTATTATGAGTTTAATCAGACTAATTAGTAAAAGGACAAATGGCACATGCAATAAGAGCCAACCTTATTGAATGTCTTGGTTAAAATCACTGTTCACAGTTTTCCATCTTTTTATTAATTTTAAGAATTAAGATAAAACGTCAATTTGCCTAGGACAAAGCTATAAGTATCAATAAACACTCTTTAATGAATTAGAAGATTATGAGGCTACTGTATGTCTCAACCCTGTATTGTTCTAAACTGTTGAAAGCATAGAATAAAGCAGTTGCCTTCATAAGTGGTCAATTAGGGGCAAGTGCAATTGTTATTTTATCCAGATATCAGATGTATAGATAGGTGAACAGATGTCTTCATGTTGATCTGTGCAGAATTGGAGAGCACAGCACTATCATTGTCATTAATCGCCTCAATATAAAACTAGATGCTCAATTTGTTTTAATCTGAACATTCTACTAGAATCTTAAACATTCTCGTAATAAAGATACCCTGTCTTATATGAAACTCATCCATAATACTTATGAGATTTTTAAGTTTAGTTTTTAAAGCTGTTAAATGTTTAGCTATATTAAGATACATTTGAGTTTTTATTCAACTTGAAGTGCAGTTTCTAATTAAGAGATCTCTTTGTTGTGTGTTAACCTATTCAGTCTAGCTGCAAAAGGAACAGAGGGTGTCCAAAATAAAGCATTTAGTGACTTTCCATAGAGAATGAGGATTAATTTGGGGATTATTGTTGTCTTTGAAAACAATTTGAAAATAGTTTTTAGCCTTTAATGATATGTCTTTAAATGACAGGACTTTGAAGTAGAAAAAAGTTAAAATACAAGTATTCAACACAAGTAATTTCTTTAACCAATTCAAAATCATATTATATTATAAAGTACATGTTATATCTAGATGAGAGAAAGGAAAGTCTTGAACATTAAAGCTTATGTTTGTAATTACAAAGCATCATACCCACTTATTTTTGCAAAGTTTCGAAGACTTTTGCAGGCAAAGAGAAAAGTGAAAAGACAAGGATACACTTAAAGAGGAAGTGTCCAGTGTTAGGCTAAAAATGTTAAAAGTCATTTCCTATTATAAGTATCTTCTCCTTTTGCTGTGACCTTGCCTTGGTGGGGAAGCTTGCGTGTTTTAGAGACCCTGAAATCTATGTCAGTGAGGGTGTAAACTCAGCCATACTGTAGGCTCAGCCATACTGGACTGAGTTCAGGTAAGAGTGCAGACGAACAACAGCAAACTGGTCCTCCAGTTTTTATTCTGGCTGAATTCAGAATAAAAAGTAATTTGATAAAAACTTGGTCATGTTTCCTATACGTATACTGTATACTGTATACTGTATCACGGACAGATGACTGGACAGAAGCATTTTGCTCAAGATTGGATGTCGGAATGTACGAATAATGTAAGCAAGCCAAGCACTTCATTTTAGGAAGTAGTGAAACAAGATGAACCAGGAGAGTCTACATCACCCTTAGTAATAGACAAACTGTTTTATATTCAGGACGCACAGACAACCAATACCATATGCGCAGCGTCCACCTGGATGATGCGATTGCAGCCATATGGTGACATGAATCAAAATGGAGAGCCCTTTTGAGAACTTTTGTGGGCTTATTGACTTGATCATTACAGGTCCCATTTTGCAGTATGAAGACATACAGTACATTAATACACCCTTTAATACAGTACATTAATGACCCTCTCCAGATAAGAAAACAACAAACCAAACTGATCACATCACTATAATAAGAAATGGAGAGGGTCCCTGTTAGACACCAGAGTCTACAGAGGTGCTGACCTTGTTGCCTTCAAGATCTGCCTTAAACTGAGGAAAACTCACAACAACATCAGCATGTAGAGAGTTTGCTGTTAACCACCTCAAAGACACAGTCATCAAGCAAACATACAGCCTCAAACTCCATAATAAGTACAAAGCACTCAGTGACCTCCAACAGCAGTAGGAAAAAAACAAGTCTCAACATTGAAGAACAGTGGAGAAACACAAAATGGTTATTTTTGGAAACAGGGAAAGGAATCACAGGCTTTGCAAGCCACAAGATGAAAACCTGGATAACTTTAAGAACATGGGACTTACGAGGTTAAGAGAAAGATACTAAGAAAGCCAGACAACATAGGCAAATTGCAGAAACAGTATAGAGATAAACATAAGGAAATAAAATTAAGCATTAGACAACACAAGACAGCCTTCTTTGACAACAAATCAGTAGGACCAGAGAAAGCAGCTAGAAAAGAAGGAAGTTGAACACTTTACACAATAGCAGAAGAATTGGACAAGAGCCAAGCACCAGCAAAATGAATCAAGAATAAAAAAGGAGACCGTCACAATCGTCATCCCTCCTCTAGAGGGCGCTCCGACCCTTGTGTGTTTTAGTTTCATTATCACATACACCTGTCCCTGGATTCACTGTTATTATTTAAACCTCGTGCCTCTGCATTGGAAGACGGACACCCGGAGGCCAGCCTAGCATCAAGTCGCCCTATGTCTGCGGCTTGAAGGCATAGGCTTCCAAACGGCGTCCTGACCAGCTGAGTCAGGCGCTCGGAGCGCCTGGCCTCGTCAATCCGTTTTTTAACTTTCATGTTCCTAGTTCCATGTCCCTATTCCTGTTTTTATTCATGTCTTGTCTTGGATGGATCACCTGGTTTGGATTTTGGACTTGTTTGCTTACACTCCCAAATGGAGCTGAATCACTGTCTACACCGCCCCCCCTGTTCACCATCCCTTCCATTTCTCACCTTGTTTTCCCTGTAGCCCTTCTCCAGTCATTTCCAGATTATGCCATCTGCACAGGGTCCTAAACTACGCACTTCATGGGAGTCAGGACCAGCCTCCTTACAGAGACACCCTCACCAGCAAGGATGAATAACTAGAAAGATAGACAGAGCATTTTAGGTACACTATAAATAAAGAACCGCTAAGAAACCTACCCAGGGCTTCTTCCGAGCACAACAGTGCTATCCATAAACGTAAATGATATAACCAAATCCAAAAGCTGTCAAATCCATAAAAAAACAATAAAAACAATAGACCCAGATAACATCACATCTGAGCTGAAAGAAATTTGGAAAATGGAGCAAGAGTCACGGGACTGATTCAAGGTCTGAATTTTAAACCCCCTAGAAAAGGAGATGCTGCAGACTGCAACAAATGGAGAGGAGTCACCCTTCTGGCAACAGTTTACAAAGTTTTTACCTGAATAGTTTTGACACAGATGCGAGGAAAAGCAGACCAACACAGGAAAGAACAGATCGCGTTTGGCAAAGGGTGATCTTGCAATGATCAGATTTTCACACTTAGAAATATCATTGAGCAATGAATTGAATTCCAAACCACAATACGTCTCAACTTCATTGATTATGAAAAGGCTTTTAACAGTGTTCTGTAAGATCCCACACCACTATGGCATACCCCCTAAATTTGTGCTTTCAGTGCAGTATGTCACATGAAGGTAACTCCACCACAAGCTTTGCAGTGGAATCCAGGTCAAGCAAGTACTTTCCTCAATACTTTTCCTTATTGCCTTGGACTGGGTCATGAAAGAGACACTACGCGACCAAAGATCTGGAATGAGATGGACATTTAAAACCCAACTAGAAGATCTTGCTGAAGATGTCTGTTTATTAAGAACTTTCAAACAAATGAAACTCAAGATGAGATGTTTTAATACATTTCCCTGCCATTTCCCAAATTCCCTGTCAGACAGACACATCACAATAACTACAGATACAGTAAATGGCCAGGATATCAAGGTGGTAAAAACCTTCACCAACCTAGGTAGTATCATAGATGACAGATGAAGACTGACACAGATGTACACTCCCAGAGCAGAGCCATCTTTGCAATCCAAACAGCAATATGAAGATCCAATAACATCTCACTCAAAACCAGAACATCAAGACCGTTCTTCTATATGGCTCAGAATGTTGGAAAATCACAAAAGGAAAAATGAATAAACTTCAAACCTTCATTCCCAAATGCCAAAGTCTCATCCTGCAAGTTAGATGGCCCGTAAAAGTCAAAAGGCATGAAATAAGAGAAATATGCAACCAGGAAGATATTATGGTGGGCCTTGCTAGGAAGGTTTTGGATTGGACACTACCTAAGAAGAACCAAACAGTCTGTCACAAAAGAGGCTCTGTACAGGACACCAGAAGGGAAGAGAAAAACAGGAAGACAAAGGATGACCTGGTGACGTACAGATGGGGCAGAGCTTAAAAATAAACTGGGGCTCAGCAGGAAGGAACCATACAAAGTAGCCCAGGACAGGAGGAAATGGAGGGTCCTTGTGGAGGCCTTATGTGCCTAAGTAGGTTACTATTATAAGTATATGTTAGGACGATTCTAAAAGCTTGATATACTGTATAAACTGCAATCAAATTTGAATTAAAAAAACGGAGCATAGTCAATTGACAAGGATTACTTCTGTTAACAATTACCTTCCCAAGACAAAATCTCCCTCAGTGTCATTAGTACAGCAACCAATAACAATATTTTCTTGTCATGCCAGCGTGGTAGTGCAGTGGATAGCATTGTTGCCTTGCAGGGCTAGGGCCCTGGGTTTTATTACTGAGGTGCTATCTGTGTGCAGTTTGTATCTGCTCCCTGCTTTTGCCATGGTGTTCTGTCCGGGGCATATCTTGCCTTGTGCCCATTTTGCTGAGGATAGGCATTCTATTTCTGCAAAGATACTGCAAATATAAGGATATGTTTGTGAGGTTAAAACTCCACAAACCTATCTTTAATTTTATTTAGTAGATTAGCTTGTTTAAATAGGCTGTACTTCTGTACTTGTCAATTAACAATTTTACTTGATAGTTCAGGTGGGTAGCTGTGTCAGCATGCGTAGGCTGCAAAGGAACAAGTAATAGGTTTATTCCATGCTGAAAAAAAGAAGAAAGAGAACACAACGTTTCGGTCGTGGAGCCTTCTTCAGGTGTGGTCAGACATCAATTTTACTTGATGTCTGACTCAAGACTATAAGAATTCTATAAGAATATATAATATATATATATAAGAATTATATAAAAACTATACGATTTTCGAGGAATCTAAACTGGAATGCAATCAATACATTACGGTAGTCAGCAGAATGTCTTTTTTATGTTAATAAATATAGCCATTCTAAATAAATGGTTGGCAACGGAACAGCAGAAAAATTATCTAAAGCTCTGGTAAATGTGCTGAACATTTATCTTATAGGTCTACCTCAATCTCAATCTCTAAATTTGATTTGACTAGAGCACCACATGCTGTTTCACATTTCATTAGAGAACCAGTAAATTTGATTGGATTGCTATGCAATGTGGGGGGTTAATTAATGCTTACAAGCATACAGTACATCTGGTCACACACTCTTGGTCTCACACAGGTGTTATCTGGCTCATTAGATTAAGTGTAGATTGTAGCACTAGCAAAAGTGAATCACCCCCAGCTCCAAGGCCCCACAGGCTTTAGTACTGCTTCCCCATTTGTACTGTTTCGGTACTCCTTTAGTTCTCCGTTACTCCCCATTATGACTAATTTTCCAATTCTTGTTGTCAGCACTCATCAGTCCTGACTTCATGTTCCCCCTAAACAACCTCTCTTATAATTTGATGGCCCTTCTCCTACATCTTGTACCATTTAAGGAGTTCTCTGGAACTGCCAGTCTGCATTAGCTGACTTTATTTCTACTTTTACCTCCTAGCATACCCTGGATTTCCTTGCTCACACATATATTCCTGGACTCTATGAAATGGCTTTTACTGGCCGGCTAAAAAGCTGGATTTTTACTGTCCTGGATTTCCTGTCTACTTGCCCTACCCCTTCCCATACTTCACATTTCTCTGTATGCCGCTTTTCACTCAGTGAAAATGAAATGGAAATATTTAAATCTCTGCCTTGCAGAGCCAAATTTGACGTATACAAAGAGGGTGGAGCCGCCAAAGAGTGGAGAAGAGACATTCAACATGCAGGATTCTCACAGGGAAATTAAGGAATTGGCTACACCTGTGAACATCAATTCCTATAAAGATGGGCAGAGGACAAGAGGATGTTTTTCTCAGACCGTCCCAAGTCTTCCTGATAGTGACACAATGAAATCTCAGGGTTAGATCAGTTGTGACACTGGAAAAGACTTAAAACTGATAAGTTAGGTTAAAACGATTATCTCTGTGTATTCTGAGTTACAGCGTTGTCTTGTCTCAGCCTCTGATAAGTATTTGATGGATCTGCCAATATGGGTTTAATAGAGTGAGGTTACTTGCACTATTACTGTTTAAAGGGGAAACTATTGTAAGCATGCCTTCAATCGAACATAACATCGAGATGGGAAGGCATCATAACATTGGAATGGTCTATTTGCCATCTCTTTTGCTAAATAAGGATGGTTTAATGTGCAGACTTTTTTGCTATGCAATACTACCAACTGAGGAGGATTTGTCACACAACTGCATTACACTTCTTTAAAACTATTTTTGCCACTTACAAGAATTCCTATTTTCAATCTGTCATGCAGCCTCTACCTTCTTCTCTCTTACCCTTGATTTTATTTTACCCTGTTGCATCCATTATTTGTGGAGTTCTCAACCATACAGCAATATGTACTAGTATGGATAATGACCAGCCCCTTTCCTTTCAAAGGTGACCTTTCAAAGGTGATAGGTTTGTGTTCACCTTTTCTTATCATGGCAACTCTGTCACTCTACTTACAATCGCCTGCCAACATCTCCCAGAGAGCTGTTTCTGGGAATTAGCCATCTCTTATTTTCCAGATGGTTTAGATGTTTCAGAAGCACTGGTGCCATTAATGATGGCAGCTGCCTGCTGTCAGTTAATATTCACTGACCAAAGAATTTGTTCACATTTGATCGCACAGACATATGAACTTTTGTTTATTGTACAGATTTGGTCCATGCACCTACAGTACAAGCACTCTACTGAAGGCCTAGAAGAAAGCATCCAACTCTATCTTGTGTTATTTTGCTTTTGTGTGAACACTCTGCTTTTGGTTTTTGCCTCCAAGAACTGAATTTCGCCCTCTGTTCCTATTGCTGTGAATGTGTCTGCAAGCTTTCTTCATATAATTAGTTCGTAATTCAAGCTGCTCCAAGTTCTAATCCTATAAACGAAAAATGACTAACTGTACTGCATCATTCCCATTCTTCCTAAAATGAATCAGATATTGATACATGCATATTGCACATTGAGAGGGCTTCTAAGTGTGGCTACAATTGTTAAAGGCTTTCGGTCCAAGCACAGAATGTGCTGCATAATCACGACCTTGAAAGTTCTAGCCTGGGTCAAGTCACAAGCAAACTGTGACTGGGATTGCCCTAGTGCCAGGTAGTGTGTAATTGGTTTGGCGATGCCAGTGGTAGGATTATCCCACCAGGGCTCTTTTGGCACCCAGTGAATAACAGCCCTTCTGTCAGTGAAGTATACACTTCTCCTCCAATAAGGGCTGAACCTTCTGGAGCATAATGGCTGTCGCACATCAGCCAGGTGGGAGCTGTACTTCAGCGGTGAATGAAGTGGGTTACTACATGCAAAGTGGTTTAGACTCATTTAGGATAAAACGTTCTGTAAAAATGCAAATAATTATTTAATAGGAAAACAATTATGCATAGTGAACAGCATTCTCGGTTTTTAGCATTTCATCTACAATAACATACAGTACCTCCCATTGAAAGTCAATTGGCGACTATCACATTTTCAATACATCATAAAACATTAATAAAACATATTCATATTCTGAGAAGAGCGAGGACTGATCATACTGAAAATCAGTCAAATGGGTTCTGGAGTTAATGATTAGTGTTTCTTTTAAAAATTGTTTGAGTCATTTTCTGAGGCATAGCATCCAGTGACTGAAGTGGCTGAAGGCAGCTTGCTACTTCATTTTACAATCTGTACCATTTTTGTTTGTTTTTTAAATGAGAATCTGAAGTGACCAAGGGCAAGTTGAAAAAAAATCAGAAAAAATAAACCATAGAACCATAGAACACTATAAACTTAGAAACAAAGATTTTGCATGAAGCTAAAAGAGGGATGGAAAATCATATCTTCAGAAATTACAAGAACCGATCATTGTGGTTATGAGAGATCTGTTAACACAAACAGGTACTGTATATTAATCTAAATGTGAATTGAGTTATGTTTGTACAACGGAACTTTCAGGTGCTCAAGGTCAGAATGCACTACTAGCTTTCTACACAAGACTTTTAGCACTATAGTTCTGTCCAATCAGTTGCCTGATATCTTTGGCAGGGAATTAACTTCACTCTGCATGTTTGCTTATTTATATCCAGGCAGATGCCAGAAAATCCCAGTATTCCAGGCTTATTTGTGCACTCCTGGGTCATGGGTATGTATAGTAATTCACGTACTATGAGCAGAATGTGTAAATTGAAACCCCATGTCTCTGAACTCTAATGAACCAATAAACTACCAATATGTTAAGTGCTAAGCTTGTCAATTTCATAATTTTTCTGAGTTGCTGCGATTTCCTGACTTTGTTCAAAATCATACAGTGTACAAACTGAAAATAGCACTAATTGAAGCCTTTATTTCTTTTTATGGCCAGACCAGAAAGGACAATTTGCACAGCATTTCTAACCCCACTTCATTACAAAAAGAGAAGAATTCCATTAGATGACAAAACAAACCATACTTTTTTTGCTACCATTTTCCACTATGTAAAAAAAAATGCACATCTGATTTAATGCTTTTTCTGTTGGATGTAGACCACTGATATCTTTCCTATCGCTTTTGGTCTTTGAAATGTATGAACTGGGCAATTGAAGAGGTTTTACCTCGACCTAGCAGAAAAAAAGAAAGTCTGTAAAATACTTCTTCCTATTTAAGATACATTATTTATTGTACAGTATTTCAATAGATAACGTTGAGGATTATACTGCACCAGCTCGATCTGAAATCGCTTGATTGCTCCCTGAAGCCCCTTCAAGATTTTCATGAAGAAATCTTACTTATTTCCCGTAATGTGGGCTAAACGAATGGTTTTCATCAAGCTGCCTTCGACAAAATGGACAAAACATCCTACTGTCGCAGTGTTTTAAGATTTTAGAAAATTCACAAAAAGATCTCACCAAGAACAAAACACGTGCACTCCACTCAGCACCACCCTCTCACCTAACAACAGATGTCATGTCCGTTGTGAGAACATATTCTGTTCTGCTGTTTTTGGTTCATGTACTCTTTTTTGTTTGTGTTTTGCACTTCTGGGCCACTGTAGATCAACTAGTCAACTTAATGTACACCAAGATGTACTTAATGTACAATAAGGAACAGAACTGGAAAGCCTTGCCCATTGATATCTTCTTCTGAATCCCCTCATTTTGAACGTTATTTACTCAAAGATTCATTTCTTTGTATAGAAAGCAATCACATATAGAACAAAAATAAAGATAAGATTAGTGCCACATGAAAGAAGCTTTACAAAGATTTTTAAGTATGCTGTAAAATGTATGAAACAGTATAAAACTCTAAAATTATAAATCTAATTAAGTACTGTTATTAATATGGTGAATCTTCAGGATGCATTTTGAAAAATACAGTACTTGCATTCAGACTGGTTCATACTCGTGTTTTTGACTTGATATGGCCTATTTATTTCATGAAACAGATCTTTTTTAGAAAATGCAGAATGACTATCAGAAAGTAACTTTTGACAGTAAAGTTTTCCCAATGGTTTAAGCAGCCGAAAATAAGGTACAAAATAGTAGTTGCTGCCCTGGGAGAACAATCCCCAGACATTTCAAAATGCTGTCACTGACCTGAAGCTACTACTTACCTACTTAAAATTTCCTACATCATTGTAGAATAGCATTAAATTTAGATTCTCCTGAATGACCCATGTTAGATAAATGATGACTCCCCTTGAAATATTATCTACCTGTCTACTGAAGTGCTGAGAGGCACTTTGTCATGAATAACCTTTGTCTTCTAGACGTTTTCATACTGTGGACTTGTTCCCATTTCTATGCTGGGCTAACACAGATTCCTTTTGGCTTGACAACTGTAATAAGAACTATTCCAAACTCCACTAGTGAGGCTTTGGGAAACCAGACACTGCGATTGCCAGTTGGCAGACCTAGTTCTTTGATGCATAATATGTTTCACGACAAAACTTAATTTCTTACAGCGAGACATAGTTAAGAGTGTAGTTTTTTGTTATATCTAGTGTTTCAAAATTGTTACAATTGAGACTTTGACTGTATTGTGACCTTTGCCCTTGCATGTATTACACTATGAACACAAAATACAATATGGTGCACAAGTAGAAACATTAAAAACACTCAGAAGAGATTAGAATATTACTGTACATCTGCTTGCAGGACTATCGTGATCAATGACATTTTACATAAAAAATAGACCCTTAGATCTTAAATGTTCTTTAAGTTAAAGAGTTTTAGAATGATAGAAACAGAAGGCAAAGTGGGTATAATACTGTAATGCAAATTATACTAAGCAAATATTCATGAACATACAGTAAGCACTTGACTTTACCGCATATACTGTATATGCAAAGTCAAATTAATGTTTAGAACATTAATATTTGCTTCATAGAGAGCTTGTGATCTTGCTTTTGTGCCCCCATACAGTTTATAAATAAAAGACTGTGGAATGCTGTTCCTTATATAAAAACAATTTCTAAAATTCAAGTTGTTTGGTCGCCATTAAACTTTCTCATCATCCATGCTACCTCAATGAGGTCTATATCAAGACTTTGTGAAGGCCATAACATTTTTGTTAGTGTTTCATCTACCTCTTTCAAACAGGTTTTAATTTTCAAATAATTTTTAAATATTCACTACATTGGCTACACTTTGGGTCAGTGTCATGCTTAAAGATGAATTCCTGCCAACATATTGGGAATAACATATTGAATTTGAATCTGCTTGTATTTGTTGGCAGTTTCAGTACCTTGCATTTTATTCAAGTCACTAACACCCTTGGCTAATATACAGCTCCACACTTGTATCAATTCAGCACTGTGCTTTAATGCAGTTTATTTACACCGGTTGAAATGCTGTTCTCCAGTGTGCCTTATGAACATTACTGCCAAAGAGCTCAAATTTAGACTCATTTGTAAAAAGCAATTTTTCCCAACTTGATCATCCCACTGTTTCATTTTAGTTTTTTTTATTTTACTGTATTTTCTCCAGCAAAGGTTATAGAGTTATAGAGCAGTTAACACCCATTGAGACCACTATGTTTTATAATGTACTCTTCTTTAAGGGCCACCTTGAACCACCTCCTGAAAAAAATGTTAATACTTTTACTTCAGGAAGGCCACCTGTAAGGTCTGAACTGGATCAGTACCTATCACACAAAGAATGTACATCAAAGACCTTCACATCACTTTTGGATCTCTTTGGTACTGGTTTCACAAACCTCTTCAGGGTCTTACAAATGGCACTCGGTGAAATTGGGGTGTGACCAATCAACAGTAGTACCCTACCTTCTTTAGCAAAGTCTTTGACTTCTATATGCTTTCCTTTCAGAATTAAGGAACATTTCAATTTTCTAAAAATAAATTATTCTACCCGAAGTATTTTTGCCCTTTGTGTTTTTTTGCTGTATTGAGTATTGCTGTATTTGTCCTCTTTTCATAATTAATCAATCAATCAAAGTTTATTTATCAAATGCACAACAATACAGCATGCAGCAGTAGTTGATGGCAATGAAATTGTCAAGTTCAGTTCTTCCCAGACCCTATGCAGACGACACAATCCAGGTTAAAGTGAGAAAACACAAGGGAAAAAGTCATGCAGGAGATGGGAATGGAGATGGGGGTGTGTCCTTGGTGCGCTGGTGTACAGGGAAGATGTGGCCGATGCAAACAATCCAAAGAATAAATCCATAGGCAAATCCGAGAAACGGGCAAAAGTCCATGGCCAGGTGATCCATCCAAAACGCAGGATTAAAAACAGGAACCGGGTCGGAACCGGCAAGGGGAACAGGAACAGACTTAGAAACTTAAAAACATAATGGAGCCAGGTGCAACCTGGTCCCGGGCTCGCACGATATGGAAATCAAATGCAGAGCCTCGAGTGAAGTGAGCGCCTGGCTTTTAAAGGTGAACTGAAATGGTGTAGGAACAAGAAACAGGTGCGGGGAATGAGACAAACGAGGAAGGGCTGGAGTGCCCTTAAGAGGACGGGTTTGCGATTGTGACAGAAATGTCTTTTCTACGAGCTTACCAGGGGTAAAGTAAATTAAAGTTACAAAATAAAGTTACATAATAATAGATAATAACGCAATAGAAATTAAATAAAATAAACTCAGACACAACTCAGTATAAATAGAGCTGCTATGTGTCCAGGCTGTATGCAACATATTATGTCCAAGTAGTGCAGTATACCTAATACAATGAAAACTGTATGTCCATGTAGCCATTACAGGTGACTTGCTAAAGGAGTTGCAGGTTGACTATTTAGCAGTCTTAATGCCTGGAGGTAGAAGCTGTTCCGTAATCTGTTGGACTTTGACTGAATGCTTTGGTACCGTTTACCGGACAGTAGGAGAGAAAACAGTTTGTGACTGGGATGACTGGGGTCTAGCTATCCTGGATGTTTGGAAGCTCACAGCGACTTCATCACCCTCTGCAGTACTTTGCAATCCCGGGCGGAGCAGTTCCCATCCCAGGCAGTGACACAACCAGTCAGGATACTCTCAGTAGCGCACCTGTAGAAGCTGGCCTGGATATGTGACGGCATGCCAAACTTCTTTAGCCTGCGGAGAAAGAATAGGTGCTGCCGTGCTGTTTTGACCACGATGTTGGTGTGGTGGGTTCAGGTTAAGTCCTCTATGATGTTAACTCCAAGCAACTTAAAAACTGCTGGCCCTCTCCACTGCAGTCCCATTGATATCTTATATGCAGTGTTTCTTATAATCAACAATCATCTCCTTAATCTTACTGATGTTGAGAGAGAGGCTGTTCTCCTGGCACCATGCTGCCAGGGTTTCAACCTCCTCCCTGTACGCAGACTCTTCACCATCTGTGATCAGGCCAATGACATACAATGTTGTATTGTCCACAAAGGTAATGAAGGAATTTCAGTTATGCCTGGCGACATAGGTCATCGGTAAATAAGGAGTAGAGGACAGGGCAAAGCACACAGCCTTGGGGGGCTCCAGTGTTTAGAGTCAGGGTAGAGGATATGTTGGTGCCCACCCTCACCACCTGCGGACGTTCCGTCAAGAAGTCCAGGATCCAATTACAAAGGGTGGTGTTCAGTCCCAGGTCCTGGAGCTTGATGATGAGCTTTTAGGGCACTATGGTATTGAATGCTGAGCTGTAATCAACAAACAGCATTCTCACATAGGTTCCTTTCTTATCCAGGCATGAGAGGGCAGTATGGAGGGCAGTGGCAATAGCCTCCTTTGTTGACCTGTTCTGGCGATATGCAAATTGCAGTGGGCCTAGGGTGTCAGACAGTGAGGAGGTGATGTATGCTTTGACCAACTGCTCGAAGCACTTCATAATAAGAATTATTTTATTCAATTATTTTCAATATTCTAATTAATTATCTCTAATTATGTTAACAAACATAAAAGTACATTATGTGCTACTGATGGCTATTAATAAAACAAAATCCTAAACATTACAATTTACTGAGACATGCAGCACAATATAGGGAAACAAGCCTACTGACTCCCATCGGGTGCTGGATATTACAAATTTACAGTAGGTTATCAATGTTGTGGGTAAACAAAGACATATTGGCTGAGTTATGGTTATGTTAAATGTACTGCTTTTTTGGCTCATTGGACCAACTTCTACAGGAGTCTCTAGAATACATCTGGTACTATACATAATCTGGACTTTAGGTTCACTGGAGCATGTGTTATGAAGCAGAACAACTTCTAGAAATTAAATGGAAGAGAAAGTAGTCTTCCATATAGGTTTGTCTATATGAAACTAGATTACAGCCATCTGAGGTTTGGAGTTGGTAATCTGTTTGGTATTGAAATGACACTCAGGAGTTTGTTTTAGCTAATTAAATTGCTAGCTCTGGTATCAAGGCTGGTGACAGCTTAGTTATTGCTGCGCCACATTAGGTCTCCTTTTTTATCTTGTTTTCAGTATGATAATAGCTGAACTTTTCAGAAACCTTTATATTATGAAAATAATAATTATTGCTTTAAAGTACAGGTATCAGATAATTTGCTGTATTATACTCTTGTGATAACTATTTGTAGAAATTTTAGAAGGGATCATAATTTTTTTCACCCCGTTTGATGGTTCATTCAATCATGCCACTTCTTTTTACTGTGGATATATTTTTTCCAGGTCACGGACCACATTTGCTTTCACACCGGAAAAAGTGATTGTTCATTTGAAAGTAATCAGAATAATCATTAAATAAGCCTCTATTAAAAGCACAATGAACTAAAATACAATTCCAAATAAAAATAAGGTCACCTGACCTCATTGTTTGGACTGTTTTTCGAGCTTTGATTGTTTCTTGGAAAACTCTTTGGATTTCCCTCTGCATACAGTAGTTTCTCTATGATTCACCGGCTTCACCCCCACCTGTTATAATTTCTGGACATTACTTTCGGTTTGCCTGATCAACACCAGCTATAGTGCTCTTCCTGTACTTGGATCCAGACTCCCGTCTCCTAAACATTACACTTCATCTGGTGATTGCAAAGGTGAATGACAAACTATTGAATTCTTTATTATAAAAGTTTATATATCTCCATGTTAAATAAACTTATTAAAGATAAATAAGATTAAATGGGGGAATGAGACAGCAAAGTATCCACAACCATCCATTTTCAGACTACTTCACCCAATTCAAGGTCATGAATTGAACCCAGGACCCCAGCACTGCAGGGGAGCAATGCCAGCTACTGTGCCACCCCAGCATCCATCTCTATACTTAAGCAGCATAATAAGTGTTGCTTGAAAATATATCAGACAGCTAGACAATTTGCACAGGAAATGTTTTAAATCAGTTTGGATGTCTCTTCAATTCAAGCTTCATTATTCCCTGGGGGAAGTTTGCTTTACAGCAGAGTCCAACACAATACTACACAGACAAACATTACCTACAATGAATATAGTACAGCAGGGCTTCAGGAGATAATACAAACCTTATATTGTTTGAGAGTGAGATTACAGATGTGAGGAAAGATCTCCTGAGTCTATTACTGTAATACGTGGAGACACAGAGGTGTCTCCCAGATGGGAGTAGTGTAAAAATCACTAGTACTAGGAGGTTTGCTACATACTAAAATGCTTTTAGCCTTCTTTAGAACTGTCTGTAGAGGGTATTTAGGTTTATTTTTTTTGCCCCAAAGATTTTACTGCTTATCTTCACTCATTTTCTCCAACCTATTACAATTAATGGTACTGATATTGTCAAATTATTGAGGGAAATACGTCATCAGAAGAGCAGGAAACCAGCTTGTGCAGTTTCAGGTTTTATTGCTGTAAAGCACTGCACATTGGGTATGCCCCTTCAGAACAGACAAATTGCAAAGTTTTCCCAGCTCTTATACATAGTATACAGTCTCAGAAAGAAGTTTCTTTCACATTTTTTAATGTTTGTCCTGTCCTTCCATATACTGTATGACAAAAGTTGGTTTCACACTTTGATTACGAGTCATATCATTAGTTGTTTTAGCATTTTAACACGATGTAGAAGGATTTGCTGTTTGCTGCCTTACTGTACCTTTTGGCAAAAGTTAAATTAGCAGATCAATTACACTAATACCTTCCACAATGTGGTTCAGTATATACACGTCTCACTTTAAAACCAACAAGACATTCAAAGAAGAAATTAAAAAGACATGAGCTTCAACAATATGGATGGGTAGTTTGATACAGACTCCCATGGTATAATTGACAGGATTCAATCTGTGGTGTACAGATACAGCATCACCAAAGGCCAAAAAAACCCCAACTTTTAAAAAATATAAAATTGCAAATTACTCACAGGTTAAGGGCAGCATATACAGTTGCATTTTATGTTTATTACAGCATGAATAATCTACATGTGTATGTATGTGCTGCTTAAATCCTGTATCCATTTTACCAGTTATCAGCTCTTGGAGGAATTAAACCCTTCCATAGGAAATTGATCCTTGCAGGAAAAGAACCTTCTGCTCAATGGCTACTGAAAGAGAAATGTGTATTATGCATACCTTTTACAAGTTGACTTACAAAACACATATAGAGCAGCAAGGGACTGTCAGGTGATAGGTAATAGGGAATCGACGAACTTCATTACTTCTGATATTCCAAAACTGAATTATAGATACAGTATATGAAGTGTAACAGATACTGCATAGTCTCAAAACTGACATCAATAGAGAAGAAATTCAATTTGCCTTCATTATATAATACTATCACAGAACAGACAATTACAGAAGAGTTCAACCATAATGTTTTGTGAATACTTCACCTGTTTGATATTTTGCAGGCATAGCCATAAAAAAAACATTAAATTCATCTGAGAAATCAAAGGAAAAAAAGGAGCTCTCAAACAGTACTGTAATAAAGTTAATTGCTCTTTATTGGACAGCTGGCTTAATTCTTAACTGGAAAGATCACTCCTAGGTAAAGTGAATGTATTAATGAAGGCTATAATTTAAATAGATTCATAAGTACCCTTTTATCCAGGTGAGATGCATTTCTCATACCTTAGTAGATCTTACTCAAAAGAGAAAGAAATCACATCTTTTCTAAGCCTTCTACTGTACAGTACATCACATTATTGACAAATAAGAAGTAATAACCAATAATATAATTCAACTTAAATAAAAATCTTTATATGTTGAGTTTTATTTCAAAATTAGACACCCCACCTTGCAGCTATTGTTTGCCAGGTTAGGGTCAAGACCCCCCCACAACCCTGTACTGGATAAAATGGCTTAGAATATGGGTGGATGGATTTATCTGTTCACACAAAAGGGCATAAAGCTTTACTTCAAAAAGTCACTTCATAAAGGCCAACAGTTTACAACTGTTTTGTACAACAAATACTTAACCTCAAATATCAAAATTAAGCTATAAAAAAAGCCAAGACAGAAAAAGCCCAAATGCTTGAGAATCTTAGCAGATCTGTCCTGTATACCTCTGCAGTTCTTACTGGCATGTCAATGTTCTGACAATACAATTACAAATCTGTATTTCCTGATATTTTTTGTACAAATTCATACATTTGAATCAATCACCTTATACCTATAAAAGTTGCTTATGTTTGACTTTCGTTTGTGCTATTGTTAAAAGACATGTTTTGTAATTCTGATATAAATATGTAAATTGCTGACAATTACAAATTATGCATTTCTGATAGGGGGAGAAAGGGAGGATGAGGACATGTATTGGGATGAGGAAGTAACTGTTGGACTGTGGTTTTGCTAGGCTTGTTTGTACCTGGCTATAAAGGGAAACTATCTAGGAGGATAATGGCAGAGAAAAACGTTTTTTCCTTTGCTGCCATGTCGTACCTGAACTTCAGCTGAAACAAAGCCCTGTTCATCGCTTCACCTCCATAGTCTGGTCTCCAGTTCTTTTCCCAGTGTCCTGAAGAAGGTTAACCTCACCCCTCCGCCTTCAATTTTTGATCCAATTAGGGAAAACCTAAAGTTCTACAGACTTAACATTTGCAGAAAAAAAAAACAAATAACAAACTTGAATAACAAATCTTCATATTTGTTATTTATAATGTGACATGAGTAACACATTCTCAAAACAAATTCTGCAGTATTTGCTAAACAATACATTCAAAGCTTCTCATGCACATAAAATCTAACCCCAGAGTGCTAGAGTGGGTTAAAATCTGGTAATACAACTGGTCATTGATTCCACATTCAAACAAATGAATGATATTGATTCCACATTCAAACAAAACCTTGAGTGGCCTGAGAACATGAGAATTGTATTGAAAGATATTACAAAAACAATGTAATGTAGTGATGCAAAAAGAGAAAATAATTCTAAATATTTAGTGTCCCCCTCAATGCAATTGTGTTCTAGCCAGCATTTTATATAACACCTTTAAAGGTGGCTTCACAAAGCGCTTTTGTAAAGTCTACATGGAATTTGACAGAAAGCCAGTGCAAGGACTCCAGGATAGGAGTAGTGTGAACACTTGCACTAGACCTGGTCAGGATTCTGGCTGCCGAATTTTTTACATACTGCAGTTTGTTCAATGGAGATTTAGATGCCCCAGCTAGTAAAGCATTACAGTAGTCAATTCAGGAAAACATAAATGTGTTGATCAGCTTTTCACCTACAGTGATTATGTTCCCCCTCTTCTTCACTGAGCCATAGCAAAACACTTGCATGTTATTTATGCTTGCTGTATCACTTTAACACATGCAAATTTGCAACTACCCATTTCTGGGGATTCTATTTGTCATCATTTCATGCTCAGAGTAATGATACCAACAGAACAGGATGTGAAATGCATCTTTTTAAGATGTACTATAATCACACTATATACTCCAACAGGTTAATGGTTAAAAGTTGCATAAAGAATTGAAGTAAAAATACATTGCATTTTTAAAGTTTTTCAAAATAATTCTTTGCAACTGTTCTTTAGATGAAAATACAATAGCAAAATTCAAGACTTCTTTTCAGATTTACCATGAAGAACAACTGATGAATCATTAGGGCTTTCCCACTAAGGAAATAAGAGATTATGCAAAACTAAAAACCTCTTCAAGGCGAAACCTCATACAGTGTTGATGCATTGAGTCTGTTTCCCACAGCCTAGCAAGCAAGGGGATTCACGTAAAAGAAGATCAAAGAAATAAACATCATGTTTAATCACTCCTTGCATTATAGTAATAATGTGCATGATTCATTTTAATTAAATAAAAACTCAGCTGCCAAAAGTAGAACTAGTGAATCAACAGTGCAGATATACTAAGAAAAATTAATATTTCAGTTATAAACAAATTAGCAACAATACATCAATTTTTAACTGCTTTATCCAAGACAGGGGTGCAGAACCAGATCTTATCCTGGCAATCAACGAGCACAAAGCAGGATATACCCTGGATGAGACACTAGGCCATCACAGGGCAAATACACAAACATACCAGGGCCAATTTTCCCCAGAAGCCAACTAACCTAACAGCATACCTTTGGACTTGTGGCCCTGGCTAGCTCTGTTGGTAGAGCATGAGACTCAAATCTCAGGGTAGTGGGTTTGCAGACATCCCCATTTTGAAAAATTGATTTCAGGGAGGGGATTCCCCTTGGGGGAGGAAAAAAAATCACAGCTATACATTTAAATATACATTTAAATAATTTGCTGATATTATAGTATTTATAGTGTATCGTGTGTATATACAGGTATATAACTAATCAGTCCAGTTGAATCTCACTTTCTTTGCAAACTTTTGTTGTACAGAGATGCGGCTTGTTTAGCAGATTTATTGACAGATTATTTTTTGGATCCGGGGTGTCACCAACAGGAAAAAGTTGGGAGCGGGGGGCAATTTCTGGGAGATTATGGATGATTTATGGGAGTCAGGGAGGAGACACTGATTTCATGAAGATTTGAGATGTCCGGGTTTGTGTCCCATGTTGGTCCCAAAAAAAACCCAACAAATGTTATGGTAACAGCAACAGGATGTTGCTGCCCCTACATGCCTGAAGGCATAAAAGGCAAACATCCATCCATGCCTTTGGACTATGAAAGGAAACCAATGCAAACACTGAGAACATACAAACTCTCCATATTGATAGCAGCCCAAGATTTGTACCCAGGATCCTCAGATTTGTGAAGCTTCCAATTTTGTCTCATTTTGTTGAACCATGAATGACGCATGGATATGAATATTTTAGGTTGAATTTGTATATTGGTTTTTCAGGGAAAGAGATTACATGATACCATACAGTATACAATAATGAATACATGTGAACAATTATCATGGCATTAAAGACTCGGTACTTGTACTGTGCAAATCAATATAAAAATAGGAATAAATCGGTAGAAAAAAAAGCAAGCCAGAGATTTGGAAGAGATAAGCAAAAGAAAAAGAGAAGAGAAGGGTTCCATGTGTAACCAAGATGGGCAGTGCAACAAGGTATGGTAAGGCATTCAGTTTCCTTTTTTATCTTTGAATAAATCCCTTACATAGGGACTTACTATTCCAAATAAAAGAAGATATTTTGTTCAAGAAATCTAAAGAAGGATTTGTGAAGAACTACTGGAATGCACTGAAATATGTACATACATTTAGATAGGATATTCATCTTGATAGAGTTTATGCATCCAACTAAGGTTATAGGTAACACAGCCCAATGAGCCAAGTTCTGTTTAGTGCATTAAAATAAAGGAAGAAAATTTGATATAAAAAAGGCCAGAAGAGGAGAGGGTTATGCTTATGTCACGATAACCCTGGGCCAGGTAATATGAATATTTAAAGCAAAACATGAATACTCAAGCTGGATACTTTAATGAGTGAATGATAAGTCAGCAAAAACAACTCAAATACTAAAATGTTGATTGCATGTGAATTAAGTCATTTTGCGATGAAAAACCTTAGTTTAGGTACCACAAAGACCCCAGTAGTGCAGTCTTGAGCAAGGATGGCCACATGTTAATTGGAAAAGACTGCAAAATGAGGCAAAGTAGGTCTGAATGAGTAACTGGCACTCCAAGGAAATGAAATTCTGTCTGAGGCAAAGAAAGTGTCAAGACTGGCTCTGTGGCAAATTAGCCCCTAGCCCCTATAAGCCTAACTAGGAGGAAAAGTGTTTCAGTCTGTGTCTAGGCCCCAACCTGGAATGAAGGGAGAGTGAGAACTCCATCATAAAGAGAGGGCTGGCTTACAGTTCTGTGGGACAAACTTGGGGTATTTTAGAAAATACAGCTAAGGCTGGCTGTACTAAGGGGCATCATAAGTTCTAAACAGATGTTTTCCATGCTACTTTTTCAGGCTCAATGAGGTTGAAGTCCCCTGCTGAGAAATATGATTAACCTACTGATCCAGGGCAGATTGGTTGATTAAGCATGTGGAGGAGTTGGGCATCCCTTAGCAAGGTAATGACACACACCTTCTCCCCACAGCAGTCTGTATGGCTCCCTGCGCCTTAATATCAACAGACAGGTGGGCCAGAGTTTCTGACAGAGGGGTGTCCCTGGGAAGCAGGATCAGCAGGGAAAGTTAATCAGGAAAAGTTACTTGATGAAGAGTTGATATGACCGTGCCATGGGGAGTCCAGTTAAATACTCCACAACCTGGTTGTGTTGAAGTGAATAATAATCAGTGAAGATTAAGAACTGTGACATGGAGTTTCTGGTTGGATTAACTACATTAGACTAGGTTGAATTAATATGTGCAAAGATGAACAAAGTCAGCAAATGAAGAGAAAAACCCAAGGTGACAAACTTTTGAAAATAGGGTTATTTGTCGCGGTAATTGTGAGTGTACAAAATTGCTTTGACATGCCACACAAGTTGAATAGCTTCAGTCTGTACACAATAAGTGGCACATTTCTCTATAAATAGAAATATTTCCATAAATTCCCTCCCTAGGAAGACACAGATTCACAAAATTGTTACAAAATAAATTCAAAGACCCAGAATATCCATATAAGCATGAGTTTTAACTAAGTGGAAGGTGTATTTTACCACTCAGAAGCTACCAAATCCTCCAAACCTACAAGTTCAGCAAAGAGGGAATTGGTTAGGAATGCAGCTTTAAAAACGGTGACTTGGCACAAGGTGTAAAGACAAATGGGGGGGGGGGAAGATGTGCAAACAAAATCCTAATCAATCATTAAAACCTGTATGGTGCAGTGACAAACCCCGCACGAGGTTTTAAACAAAGCACTAACGCGATACTGCATGAGTCAGCATTATCCCCGTGCGGTAGATCCCCGTCTCTTAGACAGCGTGGCAAGGGGTCTCCACAAGAACCGTTACTGGATAGCAGTGGCAATAACCCCTCTCGGTCGATTCCGGCTCGCCAGGTACGCTCGTTAACCTTTTTCTTATTTACCGGCGTCCCGACCCGGAAAACGACCGAGGCTGCTACTAGTTTTATCCCGTTATAAGCCCCCTTTAACGGGTAGTGTTTAACAAAACCATTATCTCTGAATTGTCCCTTTACTCACTTCTTATTAAACCGGGTGGGTCCTTGAAAAGACAACCTCTGACTGTCCTGGGAACTGCTTTTATATGGAGCTAAAGTCACCAGGTGCAGCTAATTAGGTGATTTCACCGTGAGAATTCACCGTGTTTCCAACCCCCGCTTAGCTACACCCAGTCACCCCTGAAATGCTGAAATATTGAGAAGAAGTGAAGAATGCAGGTGATTTAACAATTCAGACTGGAAGTGCCAATACTTGCATTTGTCGCTCCATAAATGCATTGAAATGAAGTGTGAAACATAGGTGGTCTAGCGGGGAAAATATTTTTTTTTAGAAGATGATTGGCTTTTTGTGTATTTTTAAATCTGTCTAGACAAGGGATATATTTAGCACTGGTTAAATGGTAGTTTTACACAAAAGGTAACACAGCATGTAGATGCAAAAGAACAAGGTAAATACCTAAAATGCTTCATTATGGCATTTTTGTGCCTTGCTTAACATATAATTAAACCTCACTTCAGCTTTAGCTGTAAGTTGTTATACTGTATGTGGGGAAAAAATAGTATAAAAAAATAAATTTGACAAATAAAAGCTGTTTTATATTGAAATGTTTAATCTGAAAAATGTTTATTTGAATATGATAAATATCCATGACCAGATTTACTGCTTTAATTTATTTTTTTCCCCTGTGGAATGTGTTAAAGTAAAGACTTCTGACGTTTTTTTTTGTCTGTTGACTAGGGTCAATTTGTGCACCCAACGTGGAAAATAAAATACCACCTGATGTCTATTTTCAAGTATTTAAAGTTTTCTCTAGGTCTGTGGACCTTCAGCTGCATTACAGTATTTTATAACTCACAGAAAATGTAATACATTAAATACAGTGCAATACATTGCATGTGCACCTTAAGATATAAACCCAATACGTAGTCTAAAAATAAATGCAATGTAGACTTGAATAAAATGTATTTATATGTCTTATAAAAGCAAAGACAGTAAAGGAAGTGTCTCAGAGATAATGGGAACCATGCAAGATAAAAGGGAAATAGCTAATATATTAAATTGACAATGTGAACTAAACTGAGAAAAGAAAAAACTGTTCCATGTAAGATCTAATTGTATACAAGAGACAGCAGTATTATAAGTATTGGAAGTACTTAAATTTACAAAGTTTGATGGTATTCTATGAATTGCACATAAGGAAGCAAAAGATGTTATCCATTCTTAAACTCTTCCAACAGTCACTCAAGATAGGGGTGATACCCTTCTGACTGCAAAACTGGTAATGTATTGTCCATCCATATAAAAGACAACAAAACCAAACAAAGTAATTATACACCAAGAAGTCTTAAATCTTAAAAGTCTAAAGTCTTACATTATGTGTAAGGTTATGGGTACAATTATCAGAACTAAACCAGAGAATCAATATTCCAACAGTATAACATGTTGGCTCTAAAAGTGTTGAGCCCCTTAACTCATTATTTTGGTAGATGCACCTTTGACAGTAATGTTGTTAATCCTGTGAAAGTTTGTTTATCTTTGAAACTTTAGCTTACCCCAAGGCTGTAAGGGAGAGAAGACACCTTGACCTCTGGAATTCTAGGCACACAGATAACCACAACTTCTCTTAATAGCTAATTGTTCTGAACATGATCTTAACCATACATCCTGACAAATTCCTTGTAGCCATGGAAATCATGACGCAAGGTAACTGCTTGCTTTGTTTTCTCTGAACCTGTGCTATTGAGGTGTTCCTTTATTGCAATAAAACTCACATGTTCAGTTTCATCTCAGGGTCCAGAATGCATTTGTTTGTTACAACAGTAATTAAACAGTATTTTTTTTCTCTCTACCAACCTTGCACACTCTGGTGGTGCAACGTTTGCCATTCTTCTTTGCAAACGTGGTCAAGCTCTGTTACGTTGATGGAGGACCACTTATTGACAGCAATTTTAAAGTCCACAGATTTCCACGGATTTTCTGGCAAGTCAGGACTTTAAAAGGGCCAATCATGGATATTCAATTTCTTCTTGTTATGCCACTCCAGTGTAGCTTTGACTTTGTGTTTTGGGTCTTTTTTTTTGTGTTATGAATTTTTGTTTTAGTGAACAGTACAGTTCTGTTATGAACAGTACTTTGCTCTGTTCAGAGTTCACTAATTCAGGATAATAATGAAAATAGTGTTAAGTATAGCCATTCAGCAAATTTGTAAACTGCTTTATCAAGCACAGCGTCACAGAGGAACCCAGTGCCTATCACAGCATGCAACGGGAACAAGGTAGTATATACACTGGATTGCACGTTATTCCTCTCCAGGGAACATGCAGACAGAAACACACAATCACACCAAAGCCAATTTTATAGAAGCCAATTACCCAACCAGTATGTCTTTGGACTGTGAGAGGAAATTGATGCAAACATAGAGAGAACATACAGACTACATGCAGATAGCTCATCTGGAACTGAATCCAGGGCTCTACCTCAGTGAGGCAGCAATGCTAACTACTAAGCTACTGTGCCATCAATGTTAAGAATACATATGAGAATATATTATTCACATTTTTAAAAAATACAAGATAGTATGTGTAACAGAAGCTTTCACAAATATGTCTTAGAAGTTTAATTGCCAGTGACATAAAGTATACTACAGCATATGCATTCAGTATACTTAAATGAACATTTGTTACAGCCATAGTAACTTCTATAAAGTACAAGACATTTTATTGGAATGTAAAAAAAAATGTGCCCTAAGAGAAATCAGTCATATAGCAATCTTTTCAGCTTCTCACTTTCTCTATTTCTCTAGGTCAAGCCTGATTCAATCTACTGCAGTTTCTAGCAATTATCTGTCAACTCATTATCCAACTGTATTTTGCCTAGACTTGCATTTTTATTTTCCATTTTTTTTATTTTACCACAGGTACAAGAATTGTCACCGTGTAATCCACCCACTCTTCAACCCAGTTCACCAGTGTATGACTTTCTGAATTCGAAACTTTTGCCAAGAGCTCTTCAGACTTCGCCGAAGTGCTATGTGGGTCAAGAATCTGTCATTAGATTTCAAGTCTCCTACAAAACTTCTGCAGGTGGCATTGCCAAGCAAAGCTCAAGTGTCCTTGACACATTTAGATAAAATGCCACTACTGGGTCAGATTACAAAAATCTCTTCCTGCGGCATCATTTACCTGCAAGTCTCCTGATAACTCCCCCTATGTGGCCTTGTACCCCATTAACATCTCTCCTACAAAGTGCTGAAAATAGCACACACTGGCCTGCCACTTTCTTCCATGAGTAATGAGGAGAGGTTACATAGAGTTGGTCCCTATGGTATCACAGCAAACATCACTGCTTTCAGCAGCTTATGTCCTACTTCCAGGGAGGATAGCATTAAACATTCACACCATCAGCTTCCATTTATGGACATAAAACATCAGATCACCCAGTTGTAATCAGCATGACTGAATCTCATTTTTCACAGATCTACAATTTATAATCCTATGTAAAAAGCATTACTGTAAGGAGTAACCCCTCTGCATTTTCCTTGCAATTTAATTATTCAGATGTTCACCTCCAGTAATGCTTTGTTAAATGGAATATGTTCCCTCTGACTGAAATAATTGCTAAACATGATACTGAAGTGAAAAGGAGTTAACTGCATACTCACTTTTATATGGTTGTGGCCTTGTGAATGTACACCTCACCTTTTGGTGTGCTGAACCTTGTATAAGATAGACACACATAGTACCAGACCGACATAATTCAGGGTGGAGGACCTATAATTTTCTATAGTTTTAAATCCCATTTGTGGGTGAGCAAGGTGCCTCACCCACAAATACCCAGTTGTATAAAACAATGCAAATAAGTTGCTTTGCATAAATGTGTTTGCCAAATGAGATAGTAAAAATGCACATCTGGATTTAATCCTTCTTTGTTGCTCTATAACAGACACACCTGATCAATATGCTGTATCCGTAAATGCAATTTCTGAAAAGCTATCTGAAAGTGCACCAAGATAAATCATTTAATTCATTACATGGTGCTGCCAGCGCATTTGGGTTGTTGATGCTTTTGGGCCCAGCAGGGTAAGGACCACGATCGCACTATTTACACTCAGGTTCCCAGCACAGTCCAGGAGCCCCTTCCTATACTCTACAAGCTCCAGCTTCTCCCACTGAATTACATTATAAATGTTAATCACATTATCATTATCAACTAATAAATTCATGAACATTAAGTTCTTTGTAAAGCTGTGTAATTATACTTGTCCTTGAATACCATTGCAGAGCTTCTTAAAACAAAAAATCAGTAACTAGCAAGTTACAGAGGTGTTAAAAATGTATCTAGAAACTATTAAATTCTAATCAATTGGTTTTCTTCTGAACATATGGCATATTCTTGATCTTTAAATTAAAAGTGCAATTTTGTGGTGTGGTGAAATAAATTGGTAACATTGAGATTTCTTTCAGAATTATTGCATTGTGAGAGCTACAACTACTTGCCACACACATGCAGAACAGACTACTTTATCCATATACTTTTAATGTTATAGTCTATATGTATACTAAATACTGAAATAAAATAATCTGTATGCAACCTGTAACTGTAATGACAAATCTATTAATTTCATATATAGTATAAAATATCCACTGACTCTACATGTAGCCACTGGGGTGAGATTGCTGAAGCATTAAATAATGTTCACACTGGCAAATGGTGTTTTTATGTGACTTTAGAGACAGCCAAATCTGCTGTATGCATTGTTAGGGTGGAAGTTTTAAAAGAATGATTGTTTATCTGCTGTACAATAATATTAGTATTAAAGACTATGATACGAGATATACAAAAACCCAGACTCAACAGATCATTAATAAAATTATTCTAGACTAAATGATATTTTTTTAATCTCAGTAAACATGTTGCTATGACAAGACATTTTCAAGATTATAGCAACTGAAGTTATATTTTCTTGTTGAGTTATGGTCTGGGCCTTGTCTTATATTTACACACAGCTTCTTATAAGGAAATATCAAACAAAAAAAAACTTTTAAAAGCTATTAAGCAGGGTACTAAATTGTACACTCTTTTAAGTAAAATCTGGGCACCATTTTGCACTTTGCTGCCAAGACCTGTCATGAAAAAAATACTGGTGTTACTTGGTATGTAAATAAATGTCAAATGCTTTTTCAGTCATCTTTCATTTGTGGGTTCAAACAGCATTGTTCACAGTGCTCTGCATATTGTTGCCGATATTATCTGCTTCCAAGCACTGTCATGACATCTGCTAAAGGCAGCTACAGAGCTATCCCGCAAACCTTCACTCAAGCTCACTGTGTTTTTGACTAAAATAGGGAATTGTTTCCATCTCTTTCATTTACCAAAATGACAGCTTGTTTGTGAATTTTCTTATACCATGTAAGTACTTATATTTTAAGTGAGGAGAAAGTCCTCCTTTTTAAGAATTTGTCCACTTTGATCCGCTGCCACATGAAACATGGCTTAACATTCCGTTGTGGAAACAAGCAAAAAGAAACCTCACAGACAAAATTATTTGTTTACAGATTTCCCTTCATCTGAAACAGCTTTTAATTCTGACTGAAAAAAAATGTTTCACATTCAAATTATTTATGGACTATAAAACTAGCTGTACAGTATGTCATTAATCTTCTTTAAGGACAACATAACTTTTTGTTTATAATGTTCAACAATATATTAAAAACATTAATATATTAACATAAAATGCAAACTTGTATCTTTTTTGCATTAAGTAATCACTGGTGGGTCACGCATGACCCACCAGTAAAGATGTCTACTGAGAGCACAGATTAAGCCTTACATTCCAAACATTATTTCTTAACTAACAAAACATTCCACCAATGTCACTCGTTGAAACAAACTACATACTTAGCCACCTGTGACTGGAATTCCCTAAAATGCAGTAAGACTTGAGTCGGTATCTTCAGGTTGCCACACACCTACAGGTACATCTGCAGTTCACCATGTGATTCTGAAATTACCAAGGAGAATTTTCATGCGCTCTCCCTTGAATATTCATGCACTCTTTCATTGGTTCTCTGGCCTCCATTGCGAATAGGAAACAGGTGGCTTGAAAATCTGTTTCTGAGGATGTGGTATAATCTTCATTTCTACTGTGCAAGTATCAGACCTGTTGTGAAAAGCCAAGATTCCAAAATTAAGGTGATTAAAAGAAACCAAGATTTAAAAAAATAGTCAGTTACTCACCAAAAATGTAAACACTATAACAGAGCAAAATGCTTCGCCCTAATGAACACAACAGGAATCAATCGGTACTATGGTTTTAATTTCTGTGTTAGCTGTCTTAGCACAAAACACAGCTTTTCAGAACTTCAGGATGCCAATTTCCAAAATTCAGATTAATTCACTTACCTATGCTTCTTCGTAAAATACATATTCTGTGAAACAGTGATGCTGTCCATCATTTTATCTTTCCACCAGCTTTGAAATGCCATTTCCTAAGAATATTTTGATGAGATGTAAACATTTTACTACTCAGAAGTAAAATCAAGAGAGAATTCTAATACTATACTGTATATAAAAGAAGATGTGCAATGCGATGCAAAGATGTGAGTCGAATTAACACAACTTATTGTACTTTTGTACTTTCCAGAGACAAGAGACTTTCTTGTCCTCTCTACAGAGGACTGAAAAACAAATTAAGACACCCTTTTGAGTTAATCAATCCAGAAATAACCTTGTTGGAGTTTATTCAGAAATTAAACAGAATGCTATACTTATACAAAAAACATTTCACCAATATAAAAAGACTTCAGTTAAAGATGAACAAATGGATGTAGCCTCCCTCACATTTATCACCACTGTGCTAAAAAAAGTTTAAATCAATACAACAGTGATAAAACACCCAAATTAACACTTTACATTCTTTCAATGCCAAAAATGATGAACAACATTGTTTAGTCAAAATTGTCATCAGTCTCTCTTAACAGCACACCAAAGCAACATAATTATAGCAAGAATAAATCTTTTAAAAGATTTACTTTTAATATGGAAAAAGAGTATTCACTTGATGTGTGCAAGATGGTTATTCAAATACAGGAAATGTAAGTGCTCATTAAAATTGATTATATGGTTTCTCTTGAATGTCTAGAAAATACTAAAGTAGTTCTCACGCTATGTGGTTCAGTTGTATTAAGAAAAAGTGAATGACCCCAATTAAGTAGGGTTGTACAGATTATCAAATGATGCATCCTCCAATTATGAAAAGGGTGTATAATGGAAAAACGTGAAGCATGCTGGGTGTTTATTTGTAGAAATGGCCATTGTTACATCTTGCTGCACCTGTAGTGACAAGATGCTCACTGGTTTAACCACCTCTGCATGCAAACTATTGTTGACTTAGCATTCACAGTGACTTCAAATCATCAGAGCAGACTGAAAGGTGTTGCAAACAGTGTATGAATTATTCCTGGGGCTTATTAACATTAAACCTTTCATCAGATTAAAGTATGATGAGTTTCAGTGACACTTTATTTTTCAGTGGCATTCAAATACAAAAACCACTAAAAGACCCTCATTTAAATGAAAGTTTTTAAGATACTAAAATTTTGATATACTGTATTTGCAAAATACATGTAATACAAAAATGCCTTGGGGTTTTTAATTAACATACATAAACAATCTGAGAAAAAAGCTTTTTCAGCACTTTAGGGGACCAGTTATGGTCTGTACATTTTTAACTGTCATTTTAAAACTATTAATTTCAGACTCTAGCTATCCTGATGTATTGTGTTTCCCGCTCTTCTAAACCAAAAGCAGTAACCTAAATATAGCGAAGAAAGGACACAACAAACACAGTCTTCTATAAATCTTGTTAGCCTGGTTTTACCTCAAATGTTTTATTGATAAAACATTTTCAAAAGGAAAAGACCTGTACAATATTATATACACTTAACACACAACAGAACCATAAAAATGAATACACAGAAAACTGACCTAATGAAAGCAAGAGTAAAATTACACATTATACATTAAAAATGTATACAGTATATATATATTGTAGTATAAACACTGGTCTTTAAGCAAAGTCTGAAAATGCTCACAGTCACAGAGTTAAATTTATTTGGGCAGTGGGTTCCACAATCAAGGAACTGCAAAAAAAAATGGCTCTTAAGTCCATTGTGTGGAGCCAGATCTTGGACAGAATAAGAACTGAACCAGCAGATCACATATTGAAGTGGTGAACTATACACATGCAATAAGCCCTTAAAGTAACCATGGACCACCCAGAGCCTGACAGGTAAGCATATGCCCGATATAGTAATCCATATTGGACATATTATAACCTATGCAGTACTTTTAGGAGATAACCCAGTTAAGATATTACAGTAGTCTAATGTAAATGAAATAAAGCCATTTATGTGTCAGCATCATACTGAGTGAGAACCTGGAGTTTATTGCCATATGAACACGTCTCGGGACATACAGTACACAGTACAACAGACAACACCACACCATATAGACAGTACATTACAAACATAATAAATAATAACATAAGCAAAAAAATGTTGTGGGACAATAAATATGTAGTAGTGAGAAAAAAAAAACATAGTAGACCCTGCAAAAAGTGCATAGCGCACATAGTATGTATTGAGTCTGAGGCATTGCAGTTAGCAATGGAAAAGCAGATTTCCTTTTGTTGTTTCTAATATGTGCTTCAAATCACTTGTGCCAATAAATATAACTTCAGGCTCTCAGATACAGATTAGTTTTAGGTTTTGATGGATTCATATCAGACATGAACATATAAAGTGTAGAAACCATTGCAGCAGCATCTGATTTAGTTTGCAAATAAACCTGTCTGTAGCACAACAGTAAAACCCAAGGCCATTTTTCGCAAATAATCAGTATATATTTATATGAAGCAACATATACTGTACTGTATGTGCTAAATAGGAAAGGTCCCAACATAGAACCCTGTGGAACTACCTGAGGAACAAGGATGTCTACAAATTTAAAGTCCAAGTCTAAAAAGAGAATAATAAGTGACCCAAAGTAAGAATACAATAGAAAATCATTAAGAAGGCCTTAGGTAGTGTATCTTTCTTTAAACCAAGACTAGAAAGGTTCAAAGGCTTAAAGTGCATATTAGATAAAAGATAAAAGATAAAACTGCAATTGAGCTGTAACTTGTCACTTGCAAAGGTTTTGTGAATAAAAAAATAGAAATAGAACAGTACTTCAATGTCCTGTTCAGGTTTTCTCTACACAGGTGTAAAAGCCACACAATTTAAACATGTAAGCTCCAAAATATTTTAGGGATTCATTAATGAGCTCATTAATGAGGTTAATAATAAATGAACTGAGGATAGAACCTAGATTTAAGTAGGCTGCAGAAGAGGGCTCAAAGGAGATGTGGTAATTTTATTTTTGCTGCTAACTCAGTCGCATGAGTAACATCCAAACATTGGTACGGCGGTAAAATTATAAAAAACCCAAACTTTTGAGAGCAGGAGTTGGTGCAGTTGCCATAAGGCAAGACCACTTGTTGATTATCACTATTTTGCTAATACATGTTGTTATACAGTTCAGTAGAGGGGAGAAAAGCAAAGCTAACTGATTGAAGTATTTTATTAATTGTACAAACTAGGACAGTGGGATCCTCTCAGTAAGACTAGAAACAGAAAGAGGAAGAGACAGCCTTAAAAGAATCCCTACTTTTTCAATTTCTTCAAGATTTTACTTTCAAGATTTCAATATTTTACTTTTTAAACTCTTTTTCAATAAGCCTGTGAACCATCAGCTCCATCTTCCTCCACAAACACTCAAGGAGTTCTTTAGCTACTGTACCTTCATGGAATGCAGTTTGTTTCTGTTTCGAGGGAAGAACAAGCAAAAGAAACTAGATACAGTATAGGCATGTATCAGCATCTCATTAAGAAAAGCAACAGAACCTGTAAACAAAACTCAAAATAAGTGGAGTTTTGGGGTTTTTCACCACCATGCTAGTTGGGATCACCAAACTCAGGTTATAGATAGCCTGACACACTAGGGGCTGGGGTGCTAGAACTTTAAAATAGGCAGGCCTGGGAAAACAGAAACACAAACACAGTCATTAGGTGCAAAACCATTGCTTCTTTATTTAAAGTGCAGGAAAAATGAAATAAAAACACTGCACAACAAACTCCTAAACTCTCTGTTGAGCTCCTGACTAACGTTTTCAGTCCCTTTGTAACAATCCTGCTGGATAGAAAAGCTGCTTACCAGCTTCACAACTCTCACATACAGTACTTACAGTACAGTAAGTCTGTCTCTGAGTCACATTACAAAAACTCTTCCCAAAGTACTTCTCAGAATGTAGTTCCACAGTTGCTCAGTCAGTCACTTTCTTCTTTTTCTGATAAATATGCAATCAGTGGATATACCCTACAGTATATCCCCAGACAGCAGTTCCACAGTTGGAAACTTCTGTCTCCTGATTTTTACCAGGTGATTTGACCAGGTGACCACAAAGAGCAGCTCATTTTCTCTTGCTAGAACTGCCCTCTTACAGTAGTTACAATTACTCTTTGTAAGAGATGAGAGGACATTGAAGTCAAACAAGACAGCCATACATAGAGAAATGCCAGTTAAAATGCTGGAATAAAATCAAAACGATACAAGATAGACAAGAAATCTGCAGTAACCAAGCAGTCAGGGGAAGTCACATTTATACAGATGTCACTGAGTTATTGAGACACTTGGACAGAACACTTTAAATAGCTTATCATGCAGTCATTAGCTATCAGGTCAATAACAGACTTCCAAAAAATAGAATGTTATTGTCAAAACCTACTGTGTTAGGGATCAGCACACACTGAGGTTGAGGAGGTGCTTTCTTGGGAAATATCTGGTCTTGAACTGCATAATCTGATCATGGTGAGATCTCCTTCACGCTTTGCTAATTCATTCTGTCAACTTTGAGTCTCAAAGTGTTGGACTCCAAGCAGCACTGTTAAATATAGTTTTCATATGTTCAAGTGTTGCACAGGAAATATACAGATCAACATCTACTGTACTTCATGAATTGCTGTGAAACCATCTATGTCAGTTGAGATATTTTCATCATATAACTTTCCAGGAGGTGCTAAGTTACAGTTACAATAGAACAATTTTCTGATCGGGAATATACTACAGAATAAGAGCCTTGTTATATACTAATTATTAAAGAGAGCAAATCTGGAAGGAGTCTTGTCAGTACATGTTGAAAGGTTATGAAGATATCACATAATCAAAACCACAGCACAGGGGTGAACAGTGACATTGGCATGACCCAATAGCACTAATGTTGCTGTTACAGTTATTTAAACACATCACTCTGCCAAGAGAGATTGTGTGCTGATTCTGAAAAAAAAAACTATTAACAGTTAACAGTTATTAAACTATTAAACTATTAACAGTAATAAAATTTCCCCTGTTTATGAACAAAGAAGGGCAGTATGGTAGGAGAATGGTTAGCATTGCTTCCTCACAGCACTAGGGTCATGGGTTCAATTCTGGAGATGGAGTGCTATCTGCGTGGAATTTGTATGATCTTGCTGTGTTTTTAGAGTGGGTTTCCTGAAACGGACTGGCATCCTATCCAGGGCTCACCCATGACCTTGTAGTGCGTGAACCAGTTAGAAAATGGATGGATGGATCAACAGAGAATATGATGGATCCATACTCAAACAGGAAGCACGCAGGTGAGCAAGCAGCAGCGCACAGCAACAGATGGAAACATATTCTGGAAAGGAATACAGGTTAGGTAAGGAAAAGGTACATCCAAAAGCAGAAACTGGGATTTGAAGCAGCACATCATGCCTTCAATAAACAGACTGCAAAAACAGTTGAATAATTAGGCCGGCTGCAGGCAGCCAGTGCAGAATCAAGACTTCCAAATTAAAAGAGGCACAACTAGCCTGCAACACAGCAGGGAATAAACCTTCAGTGGCATCCAAGCAGGCAGACTGTGGCAGTAACCACAACAGACATCTGAAGAAGCTGTCCAATGGCAGAAAGCTAAAAGAAAAGTCTGCATCACAAGATGGCAAAAGCCCCGCAGCCACACTACTGTTTAGAAAAGACAAATTTCAAACTTTGTGCTCATCAAATTTAAGAGGCAAAAAGTAAAATAAAAAAAAACAAAACAATTAAAAAAAACTACAAACCTTCCTAAAAAATAGAAATGACAAAAATATTGAAAAGATAAAAATAATAAAAACTTAGTTGTATGAAAAAGCAGCAGCAACATCAATGCCAACTTCAGCAGTCCATTAACTTATATTTAAGTCAGTCTTCAATTTGCATAGCAGTTTATGTTTGGCTGTCACATGCTCTTTCAGAATGATTTAATTTTTATTGTAGAGCCTTTGGTATTGTACAGTACATGATAGACAAGCTGGTATGCGAAGTTGCATTAACAGTGTCTCTTACTGAATCTGGAGACAATGAAGGAACCCATAGCTTGTGCTGTTTACTCAGATTGGCTCTGTCATTCCCTTATAAAAAAGAACAAAAAGCTACCACATGTTTCTATTATACTCAATCAACAAATTTTACTGTTACTCCGTTCACTTCACCTGAGAAGGAGAATGAACAGAACTATTTCAACTCATTCATATCTATCTGGACCAATAGCAATTATATTACATTTGAAAATGTAAGGTCCTACCCCTGCTCAGTTAGGTTTACAGTTTACTATAGTAAAATGTGTGTTTTAAATAATTCTCCATGCAATGATATTGAAAACTACATTTATCTTCCTGTTTAGTTGTACAGTATACTCTTTAGTCTTTTGTGTTTTCTGGCTATATTGTATTTATAAGGAATGTCCACAGCATACTAATTGTTTTAAGAACCTTAAACTGCTTTTGTTATGAGAGCTCTCAATGAACATACTTGACAACGCAAAATAATAAAGCTTAGCTATAATTTTGTTACAAGAGTGAAAAACAAGGAAGGTCCTAGGGCAATATTGGCCTAACACAACAGAAGGTTGCCATCAACAGACGTTCTGAGTTCTGTGGTGACTTGTGTCCAGCCCACTGCATTTGAAACTCCCTGTCACCTGGTCTGTTGTACACATACGCCATACTTGCTGACAACCATCAGGGTTGTCTGGACAATAGTTTGGTTCTTCGCTAGAGGAGTTGTCTCTACTATTGGTGAGTCTACTTGAGGTGACAGTCCAGCTTCCAAAACACTGATGGTATGAATACATTTTCTTATGGGTTCCATATTTGTGTTTTTCATTCTTGATTTTCACCAGGCTTGACATTCAACAGTCCAATTCATCTCATCATTTGCGACCAACTGGCATTTTCACTAGTGAGGTCATTTAGTGCTTATGCAACAAAGTCACTCAAGTGAAACACATTCAGTCATGAATGATCAATAAATCAAAATGACACCAAAAACATTTAATCAATATCCAAAATCCCTATACTCTATTCTTCTGAAAACCAGCATGCATGAAGTGAGAGTGTATTACAGTCGTGACTGATCAATTAATCAAAAAGACAACAAAATGTTTTTATCGATATCCAAAATATCTATAATTCATTCTTCTAAAAAATGTAATGTTTCTTTAAAGGTTCAATAGAACATATTCATAAGTTATTGTAATTCATATTACATATCACTATCTATCCATCCACTTTCTAACCACTTTATCCAAGAGAGGGTTTGGGAGGAGCCAGAGCCCACACCAGGAAGTAAGGAGCCAAAGACACACACTCAACGGGAAACTAGTACAACACAGGGTACAGACACACACATTTTCACACCAGGGCCAATTTTCCCAGCTTCCACTTAACCTACTTGTATGTCTTTGGACTGTGGAAGGAAACCAGAGGACACAGAGGAAACCCACACAAGCATAGGAAGAATATGCAAATTCCACACAGCACCCCTGGTCCAGATTTGAACCCATGACACCAGCACTTTGAGGCAGCTAGCATGCCACTCCAAGCGAGCGTGGGGGGAACATACAAACTCCACACAGATAGTAGCCCAGGAATTGAACCCAGGCCCCTAGCACTGCAAGTCAACAATGGTAAGCTCTATACCGCTGTGACACTTTATTGCAATCTGATCCTAAATAAATTTGCTTTATGATTTTATCTAAGACTGTTAGGATTTAAGGGACATCATATTCTGACCTACACTTCCAAAAGTGGAACACATTTCTATAACCACACATTTATAAATCTACATGAAAATTCCCTTCTCATGATTGTGTCGCCAGGCATAACTCAAACTCCATCATTAAGTTTGCGGACGATACAACAGTCATCAGCCTGATCACAGATGGTGAAGAGTCTGCGTACAGGGAGGAGGTTGAAACCCTGGCAGCATGGTGCCAGGAGAACAACCTCTCTCTTAACATCAGTAAGACCAAGGAGATGATTGTGGACTATAGAAAACACCAGGGAGGAGATCACACACCTATCTACATCAGTGGGACTGCAGTGGAGAAGGTCAGCAGTTTTAAGTTCCTGGGAGTTAACATCTCAGAGGACTTAACCTGGACCCACCACACCAACACCGTGGTCAAAACAGCACGGCAGCGCCTATTCTTTCTCCGTAGGCTAAAGAGGTTTGGCATGCCATCACATATCCAGGCCAACTTCTACAGGTGCACTATTGAGAGCATCCTGACTGGTTGCATCACTGCCTGGTATGGGAACTGCTCCGCCTGGGATCACAAAGTACTGCAGAGGGTGGTGAAGTCAGCGCAGCTCATTACCAGCTGTGAGCTACCAAACATCCAGGATATCTACTCAGCTAGATGCCTGAAGAAGGCCAGGTCCATTCTCAAGGACCCCAGTCATCCCAGTCACAAACTGTTTTCCCTCCTACCGTCCGGTAAACGGTACCAAAGCATTCAGTCCAAGTCCAACAGACTACGGAACAGCTTCTACCTCCAGGCAATAAGACTGCTAAATAGCCAACCTGCAGCTCCTTTAGCAAATCACCTGTAATGGCTACATGGACACACAGTTTTCACTGTATTCAGCATAACCGCACTACTTGTATATATCGCATATACCATGGACACATAGCAGCTCTACTCATATTGAGTTTTATTCCATTTCTATCACATCTATTATTATGTAACCTTATTTTCATAACCTCAATTTTGTGATTTTTGTGTTTTTGTGATTTTTATGATTCTTGTGATTTTTGTGAGCTCACGGAAAAGACATTTCATTGCCAGCAACTACTGCTGCACGCTGTATTGTTGTGCACTTGATCAACTTTAATTTGATTTTGATTTAAATTTCTGCTTTAAAAGTGCAAAATTTCACAAAGTCATCTAAAAATTCAAAGCTGGCAGTGCTTTGCACAGAATTTAGGTCATATTTGAGAAAACAATGAATATTCCAAATACTACTTGGGTGTTCAACATCCCTTACATATTTCTTGGAACGATATAATTTGAAAATTAAATTTAATGGAGAAAAATGCTTATATATTCAAAATGTAAGAGCTATGACATAAAATGCATATTTTTGTAAATTCAATGTAGTGAACATTAATACTTTTTCAAAAAGTAGAATTATGATAAATGATCTGTTACTCTAGAATATACAACTCTTTTGATAACGCTGAAGCTATATACTTTTTGTGATGAACTATTAATACTGTTGAACAGCAGTGCCATCAAGTGGAACCAGTGGAAATAAAACTTAGCAGAAAGAATACAATAAAAAACGAAAAGGTATTAGGCGAGTGAGAGACCACCTGTTCGTCAGTGTCACCAAGCTACCAAGAAAGAACAGGATGTTTACTGTTAGGAGTTAGTGAGGAAAGGGGGAGTGAGGAATTATGTAGCCCTTTTCCCGGCTGCTTTCTCTGCCAAATGAATCAATGCGACAAACACTGCTAGCAGAGTTGAAGGTCACCTTTTGTCTCTACTCCATGCACATACATGGCTGTTCAGTGGCAGCCTGGCTATCTGCACTAAATCTGTCAGTAAGCAGTACACAATAATGCTAGGGTTTCCAAAAGGGAGCTGACTGCAGCAAAAACAAAACGTTGCAGCTTCCTTTTGCTGGGCAATCACTCTGTTGCTGCTTTGAATACATTATAATACAGTTTGTGTTACATGAAGCTATTGAGGGAGTTTTAAAAGGTAGGAAAAGATACAGTTCTTGGTTGCTCAATATATGCTTTATAAAACACAGATCTCTGTACTGAAAATTGTATTCGATTATTTTTATTTTTTTTGCCGTTTTATAGTGGTTTTATTTCTGAGTGCCTTAACAGCACATTAATGAAGGTGTGAGCATCAATAACAACATATATTGTACCTCTTTAAGTCAATTTACTTGGAAAACCAATGACATAATCTAAGCACACGATTCAGAATTACAAAATAGGCATTAAAAAACAGAGAAACATTAAATAATAAAATATGTCAAATAAACTAATATGACTAAGTATTTTCAGGTACAGTTAAAAGAAAATTTTAACAGTAATGTTGCCATTTTAGTACACTATGGTTTCTGTCCTTTTTAAATTCTGTGCATTATTTAATGATTGGAATGTTCAATATTTTTTTAAAAGTGCACACATTCAGCCACAGAAGTTTTTTGCAAGTGTGGATGTGCCTTTGTATGTTTTAGATTAAGGGTCTGTAATCCACTGATTGTACACTTAACCTTTTAGAAGAAGAAGAAGGTCACTTTATCGGCCATATACAATTTCTTGCATTAGGAATTTGTCTTTTGTCACATACCCCAACTTGCTCTCCATGAGACACACAGACATGGAGAGAAACTTGGGGTTAGAGCGCAGGGTCAGCCATTTATATGGTGCCCCTGGAGCAGTTGGGTTTAAGGGCCTTGCTCAGGGGCCCAACAGAGTAGGATTCCTCTGCCAGCCGCGGGATACAAACCGGCAACCCTCCAGCCACAGACACAGATCCTTAGCTACAGAGCCACTGTACTTTTGTAAAGTTTATAAATGCAAGTTATTTGGTAACTTAACAAGTATTTTGTTCAGTTAAGGGACCTTTGGGTCTTAATCACTTAATTTAACAAATTACCTGTTTAAGAAATGATTAAACTGTTCTGTATCTTTAGAAATTTTCCAAGGTTGGAAAATCCTTGTTTCAGAAAAGTCCTGTCTAATCCTGTCATTAACAAGCATCCCTACAGGTTCACATGGACCCTCATAGACCAGGAAAAAGTATGGGCAGCATTCCCTGGGCAAGGTTAAATTAATTCAAGCTTTAAAATACCCGTGTCACTTGTCGATGGAGCAGGGAATCCTCAGTGGCATAACAGACAGCAACAATGAACAGAGTTCAACAATTTTGTCATTGTGCCAACAAATACTTCTGAGAAACGCAAATTCCCTTCTACTGATTATAGGAATCACGTACAACAGGCTCATTTGGCCACATGACTGCCTTCTGTCATTATAATGTGACTCTCAGTTGGACCAGCAGTCACTGTTCATCTACAATTTTTATAGACTTCAAAGCTTTACGCATTTCACAGGCACATGCAAGACGTGACGTCTATAAATTTCCATGCTATCAGCACATTTCTATGACATCACAAATAGGTCATACTGTACCTTTGAAAAATGATTTTACGAGAATTTTTAGCAAAGGCCTGTACTGTCTGTAGGTGTTTATGAAAGTATTACTTTAATTCCAAAAAAGAACCACTTTTACCTACTGTGACATTAATGCTGACTTCCAATGCATTGCATTTAAAGTTAGAAGCGTAACTGTTGTAGTTTTATTGTAGTTTGAAAACCACTCACTTAAATCAAGTCAGTTGATGTGACACCGCAATTCATTTTTTCCATTAATTGCCTCACTCTTAGCATCCATGTATTGGAAAGATGTTATATACCATCCATTTTCAAGTCACTTCTTCCAATATAGGGTTAGGTTGGAATCAGGGAGCCTATCCCATCAAGCAACAGGTTTAAAGCAGAGTACGTCCTAGACAGCATGCTAGTCCATCACAGGGCAGACAGACACAAACACAGACATGCACACACTCACACCTACAGACAATTTTCCCAGAAGACAATTAACCTATCACTATGTTTGTGGTCTGTGGGACGAAACTGGATCACCCAGAGGAAACCTACAAGAACACTGCGAGAACATACAAACTCCACAGGGATAGCGAACCCAAGTCTGGAATTGAACCCAGGCCCACAGCACTCCAAGGCATCAACGCTAACTACTGTCACTGTGCTGCCCATTTCATATACAGTACCATTATGCATTTAGGTGTTCCATCCAGTTTAATACCTATACCTCAGCAACTGGTACTATTTTCCAAAACCAGCATCTTACAACAGTAAATTACAAAAAGATGTGCATTTATTCCAATTTATTTTATAGTTTCTCAGAATAACAAGCTGTAAAGGCAACACATTTCCAAAATATTTAGAAAATTAGAAAGTCTATCACCAATTGCTGTTTTGGCAGCCATAGGGTAAGATCATGCTCCAGCTGCAAACCTGAATAAGAAATAATCTACTGCTGTGGTAAGTGAACAGAACAACTCTGCAGCCTGACATGACTTTAACTCGTCATCACAAATATAAAGCTGTGAGTAGTAACAAATTATTGGTTGAGTCTGAAAGATGTAAATATAACAAGGAAATACAACAAATACAAATCGACACCATGGACTTCATCATATTAAGATGCTGATAGCATGGTAAAATTCATTTTTGTGTTCTGTGGAATTCCACTAGCAAGCAGTACTACACATGATTTTAAGCAATTCCCCATTGTCGATGTTAGACACTAATTAAAAAATCATTTTCGATGACCGTTTTAGAAAGTTAAATTATTTAAGTTATGTAATATTAAAAAAATGTATGTTTTTCTTAACAGTATATAGAAAAGAAGGTGTCAAGAGAAAGTTAATTTTTATTGTTACATGACAACAAAACTGAAAGATCTAGTGATGTGCTTTAAGCACCCTCTTCTGGTATAGAAGTGTATAACCACATTTTTCCACAAAACACGTAATATATGGGTTTTAGTTAATTGTTTTTATTTTTATATAAACGTTTTATAGAAATGGATAATGGAGTCATGGACAAAACAAAAACTTTTTAAAAGAACACCAGATGCACCAGACACATGGGTAAAATAATTACAAGTTAGTTAATCACAAACAAGAATACAATTGTTTACAAAATATACTTATAATAAGGTATAAATAATAATAATATAAGGTATAAAATGAAAAATAAATAATATAAATATGCATTCAAGGGGTAACATTTATGTCAATCAAAAAACAACTGGAAGATCATGAGGATTTGCAGGAACATACAGAATGCATGTTCTATTCAATGTGCTGTGCACTTCAGGAAGAATTTGAAACTGGTGTATTTTCCGTGCTGAACCCCTTGTTTAAAAACAATCCCACATGAAAAAAACATGCAAATGACCAAACATACACAGTTTCAAAATAAACTTACCAGTTACACTAATAACTGCAACAAATGGAAATGTAAAGTTACCAGGAAATTATTTTGCAATGGGAGCCCTGATATTTTAATGAAGCAAATATAAGGCTGCTCATATATCAATAGGGACAATAAACAGGAAATAAACTGTAAAAATCATAGGTTAAGAGCAGGTGGCCACTGCTGTAAACAAAACAAAATATACACGATGCATGCTTTGAATCTTTGATTCTGACCCATTCTTCTCCTAAAGCTAGTACTTTTCCACTGATCTCCAAAGATGGATGCCATACATTACTCCATTTTCACCCTCATTTTCGATTGTGATTAGATCTGTCAAACAGAGCAACATTTTCACTCTCAAGAGACACATGAGCACGAGGACACATAGTCAGATGGAAATGCTGTGTCAAGGTAAGCCCAGAAAAAGATGTAAGGTCCCAGGACCTGATCAATACAGCTCTGTACAGTTAGGTTGATAATTATTAAAGTGGAGTTCTACAGTGTCTAGACTCTCCTTCCTAGACTATCACACTTGGAGGTCCTCATCAGTCTTGGTTTGGTGTTGTGACATGTTGGCTTTCAGACTGTGACCTATTATTAAGACTGATTAAGTCTGGCTACAAACTCTTGTCTCATCAGAAACTGTGAAATGTAAACACTCTAGATGGCAGGCAGCAGAGTATAGTCCAGCCCCCAACATACTAACACCACAAAGGCAATATTCTCTCTGTAAATTTGGTAAGCTGATTCCTTTCTTGATTTTCAGTAAGCTTGACATTCAGCATCTTAAATCACCTCATCACACTCCCACTAATAAGGTAATATGGTACTGATAGTCTATATTATTGTATTATGATGCAATAACCCATAGGAAATGTTTTGTTTACAATGGTTTTATTTCTCGAAAAGATTGGTGTCGAAATCACTAGCATCCCTTAAAGATTGTTTTAAAGAATATAAAATAACTTTAGATTTGCATTACCATTCTATTATTAAATTGCTTTGTAATCCACCATTCATGATGGAAAGGCAAAGAAATCACAAATGAAAAGATAAATGGTTGTTTCCTTCATAAATCAGGCAACGGGTAAAAAACTTGCGAGTATCTTGTCATTGCGCACAGTGAAGATGGTTTGGGAGGTAAAGTGGAGAACTACAGAAATTGGTCACATCTTGGAGTCACCAAGTCTCCAAATCTACAATTAGACACCTCCTCAATGCCAACAAGCAATTTGGAAATACTGCCAGACCAATAAATCTTTACTGAGGACAACCAACAAATGCAAGCGCTTGGGAGTTTGGTAAACAGCATTGCCACCTGGACTGGTACTGGGTGTACAGGTCAGGCGAGACGAAAATAGAGTTCTTTGGCCACACAGCAGCAAAGGATGCACATACAGAAAAGAAAACACCTAATGTAAAATATGGTGGTAAATCACCAATATCATGTGACTATTTTGCTTCTACAGGTTCTGGGGCCCTTGTTAAGGTCATCAGCATCATGAACTCTACCAAATCCCAAGATAATTTAGTCAAATACCTTGGTTCCTCTACCAGGAAGCTTAAATGTGGGCCCAAGTGAAAATTCCAGCATGATAACGACCCATAACACAATTACAATCCACAAAGAAATGGGTAACTGACCACAAATCAACATTTTGCAATGGCCATCTCAGTCTCCAGACATGAACCCTACTGAAGACCTGCAGTCTGAATTAAAGATGGCTGTCCGTAAGCGCAGACCCAAGGATATCAAGGATTTAGAAAACCTCTGTTACTGGGAATGGTATATCATCCCTCCCAATGTGATTTCCAATCTCATAAAACATTATAGGAGAAGGCTCAGTGCTATTATCCTTGCATGGTCCTAATGACCCTGGTAGTTTGAGAAATGTGAAATTTGGCCGATTCCATCAAAGCTTTCATAAAGTCAAACGTATAATGTGTTGAAGAATTACAGCACAACTCGTTACCTATGAAGGTGATGGTAATTTAATGCAAGTGGACATTTACACAGGAAAATAAAAAAAAATGTAAGACACTTGCAGTTACTAGAGAAATGTAACTAATTTTGATTCAAGTACAAGTCAAGATTGCGATAGAAAGCTGACTGTATTCACAGCTTGCATTACCATCTTGTTGGCAAGTGTATCAAAGTGTTTTTTATTAGATGGGAAATTTTCAAAAGTAACCCATTAAAATGTCAAAGTTAATATTCAAAAAAGAACATTTGACAGTTTACATTAAATTCAAGTCCAGTGGGAAATAGCTTGGAAACCTTCAAAAATGGTAGGGGACAATTACCATTTCTGTACCCATTTAGTTTGGACTATACTATGACTACTATACCTTAAACTAGCCTGTCAATGTACCATTATTTTGCCCTAAATTAGTCAAGACAATCTTAATTTGGAAATCTCTCTTTACATGAAATGGGCAATCTTTGCTTTACTCATCAAATTACTTACAGGTTAGGCTGATCTCTAATTGCTGGTCGACTTGATGTTCAGTACTTTTTTGCTTTGCACTTTTAGAACAACCCAGGCAAGTTAAATCATGTCTTTATACCTGTCATAGTGGGAGCTTCCCTCCATAATTTAGAAGTTAATATTAGAATGCAAAGTTCTTAGTAAAATACTATACATTCGTGTAACTTGAATGCATATTATTAGAATAAAAAATCTAGTTCTCTATAAATAAAAGGAGATTTTTTGGCTCTTTAGTAGTATATGCGAGACCTTGGTACAAATGTAAATTTTTCACACAACAGTCATACCCAAACTTCAGTCCTGGATGATGAAATCCTGCATGCATTACAAATCCCTTAACACTATTGTTGAAAATGTCTGGATGTAACAAAAACCAAACCTGGATCACCCAAGGCACGTTTTGGACAGTGCAATTTACACAAAAACTGTGAAACCCTTAGAGTACTACCATAATTTTACAATATTTTAATACAAATTCACCAACTGCTACTTTTTAATGACTCGATAAATCCAGAAGGCACTTTTATACTACAATAAATTAGAAATCTGTAAACAGAAACTGCAGAACAAAGGAATTAGTCAAGTGATCCTATCTTAATTTATGATCTTGTGATTTTAATTAAAAAATACATTTATATAGCAAATTTAATTACAGTGGATCTCAATATGCTTCACATAAAAGAGAAGTCAAGGACTGTAAACTACTATGAAGGAAAAAAAACTGGTAACCAACAATTTATAATACTGGATGTCAATAGGGTTGCTGGCAGAGAAGGAAATTAAGATCTTTTACAGATCCCAGTTGAAACTGCTTGTCTGAAATGGTCACGGAGGTTATTTCACAAGCAAGGAGCACAGACAGAGAAGGCACCACCGCCCACAGTACATAGTTTTGTTCTGGGGACCTGCAGTAGATTACCTGATCTTGAAGACTGGGATGAAGTTTGGGGAAAAAAAGTTGTCAGGGAGATGGGATTGTTTTCTTTTAAAGCCTTAAAAAGTAAAACAAAAATCCACTCTCTGGTGAATGGGGAGTCAATGGAGCTTTGCTAGAATAGTAGTGATATGGTCTAACTTCCTTGCTCCAGTGAGAGTACCCTGGCAGCACCGTTCTGGAAAAGTTGTAATTTGATTAATGAGCTTGAGGGCAGACCACAAAGGAGAGCGTTACAACAGTCAAGGCAAGATTAACTACTACCTTGTCAGCATCTTCAAAATTGATAAACGACTAAGACATTTTTCAAATGGACATATGATGACTTACACGCGTTTTTACGTGATCTGAAAAATTGTGAAAAGCATCAAATTGACATCCAAATTGCCAGAGGGAAAAAGACAGAGGGATATTTGTCAATGATGGGATTGTAATGGCTGTTCCTGTCTTCCTCTTAAATGTTAAGGACAGTACAAAGTTACAGACACAGCTTCTACCTTTTATTATTTTCCAACTATGAAACTTAGAATTAAAACATTAATTTTTAAATTAACCCTTTAAGGTTATAAAAAAATGAATGTGTAAAATTATGAAGTATTTGTATATCATGTCAAAGGAAAGCTTACTTCAATAGAAAAAAACTCCAAAACATTTTCATTTTGGTTTCAGTTTTTCATTTCAATTCACCACCAGGTCTCTCTGTACCCATGTAAAATTTACCTGTGACATTTTCTGTTAAGTTTGTTGATTGTTTATATCAGGAATGCACATATTAAATACACAACATTCAGCTTTATATATTTTTAAAGGCAGCATTTTATTTTAGTAATAACTTAAACTAATCCAAAGTATCCCATTACCTGTTGTAGGGTCCACCTGGCTGTAGTTTGTCACAAAATGGTACTCCATTGTGCCAGTATAATAATGTGCACAGAAGGAAAGTTCTTACAATCCAAGAAACATTCAGACAGAACAAGAAAAAATTACCTGCTAACTCTACTACATTAACTGTTAGTATAATTTCTAAATATTTGCATATGTTCAGATTTATTCTAATAATACTTAGATCACAGCAAGTTTACACATCAAACTGAATTTCTGCTTCTAAAATAATTATGCACAATTATAAATCCTTAGGTTGCATTCTTGGATTTCTACATTAAACAAATGCAGGCTATAGATATGTCAACAGTTCATTGAGCACAATTAATGTAGTGAATATCTTAAGGTTTCACAATGAATTATTCTCAGACGAAAGGTACTTTGTAGACTGTTTTATTTAGGTTTGTCAAATGAAACCAGACAAGGTATTACATCCAATAAGGCATACCCGTCAGCAAAATTTAAAGACATTTAACAAATGTCGTTACTCCCTTAACCCGAAAAACACGGGTGGCTTGGAATACAAACTCCAAATAAGTCCAGAGGTGCACTGGGAGGGCATCAAGTACCCAACCACACGCATTGAAGGTCCATAGGACTGCGACCTAGTTTCAGAATAAAAAACGTACAAGTTAAGGTACAGACGCGCGCCGTAAATATCCCCCAGTAATAGTTTTCACTTTGCACAATACATTCTCCATGCAGTCTGAAGGCACTTATCCTAAAGAAAAAAAGTGTCCCGTTAACAAATACTTAAATACCAAAGACACTTTGTACACCTACACAGTGCCTAAGGCAATTTAAACATCAGATACATAGTACTAGTTTTCAGCATTAATCACTAGATGCAGATAATACAACTGCTTCTGCAAACATGCCAGTGTACCTGTACCATCAGCTGACACATTTACCTGGAGACCACACCAGATGCCAAAGGCAGATCTGAATTCGCACACTCCCGTGAGTTGAGGATTTTAAGGTCTGCAGGATGCAAGACTCGGGAAAGTGCGCCCTCTGACGACAGACCGCAGATTCATTGCTGCGAGACAAGGAAATTCCATTAATAATGACTTTTTTTTAAAGCGGAACCAGTCAGCACAAAACGATCAAATCTGTGAAAGAGAAACAAATTTCAAATTTACAGAACAGTTTTTTGTTTCCATTTGTGCCATTTTGTGGCACACCGACTCCCAAGACACCCATTATTTACATTTCAGAACAAAGATTAAACACAACATACATAATCCTTCACACAAATTTAGATTACAACAAAACTTACTCCGTACATTCTCCTTAGTATACACGGCAAAAAGGTCGTTTCTGTAAGCTTTTCAACAGGCATCTATAGTCCTCTTTGGCTTTTTTCAATTGCAGCTTCCCCCCCCCCACAGTCAAACCGATTCCTGGCAGGACATAAACATGTTCTCAAAGTCTCGCTGTTGAAATTCAAAGGAATCTTCAAATTCATAGTCCAGGGAAGAATAAACGATTTGTGGTGTCGTCTCACTGTACAGCAGCGCTGGTTGCCTGTGGCTCGAAAAATCAATTGCGTCATCCAGGTTTCTTTTAGTATCGCTTTTCGAGTCTGACATTTTGTCGCTCACCAGATCCTCATACTCAATGTGCATTAAATACTGTGTAGTATTTTCGGGGGCGCCCATTCTGGCAAGGACATCGCCATTGCCAAGAGCAGGCCTCGGCCTATAGGCGATTTCACAGGGGTCTAGTATAACACGATTCTGACACCTGTGACTTCTACAGCCCCGTCCACACCGGCCTCGCCTTCGGTACTTCCGGGCAGCAAGCTTCGCCAAGTCACTCGTCCACTTCTTCAAACGTTTCTCGCCATCATCACGGAAACAGCTCCCCTGCTTCCATTTTAGAAGCCTCTTTCTCCGACAAGTGACACTTTCGCTCTCCCTTTGTGTCTCCATGGCGTCGATGCACATTATATTACAAAACAGACTGTTCGGAAAAGACTTTATAAATCGTCAAATACCGATAACAGAAGGCGTCCTCGTTAAAACCGAAACAGCTGCACCAGTCACACAACGTTACTCAAACAGAATCGCCAATACAGTTTACGTTGTGAGAAGATTCGTACAAGTACAAATTTAATCCTTAAGGAAAATTAACAGAAGAAACAGTACCTGCGATCGCAAAAACCGCAACACCTCCCAAGAAAGCACTCAAGCTGTGACAGACTCACAGAACAGCCGCAACCAGAATGAGAATCCTCGAATCTCAAAACGTGACTATTTCCAAGGCAACAGCCAATCAGACACCGACTTGTAAGTCTTTGTGACGCTTCCCGGTCCTCCAGAATCCGGATGTAATAAGAGTCATTAACACATGTTACCGTAAATCTTAGTATAAAGAAAAAATACAGTTTTAGTGGAGAGTCTGTGATGCTATAAGAGGTCAGAAAGCTGGAATTTTAAAATAATTAATCGTTGATAGATACAAAGAGTAAATTCCATAGATATATTTTTTTCTAATAACATCTAGAAAAAAAATCTATTTTTTAAAGACCATCTATTAGAAGAAAATGACAAACGGTCTCGGAGTGAACGTGATATGAACGTTTATGACGCTACGGCCGCCATTTTGGAGGAAGTTTAGAGGACGTCTGAAACGTAAACGAAACGTTCGGAAACGTTTTGTTGTCGTACTCGTAGATAAGCCGCTGTAATAATATATTAGCAAAGGAACACACGTTAAAATGTTTTCGTCGTGTCCTGTTTTCTTTTACTATTGGTAAACCAACCCTAAGTTGCGTTATTTTAACACAATATTTTCACAGTAGATTATTTACCATTACGTACTTGCATGCATTTCTTTTAAAAAGCATTTAAATAAAGTATTTTATCTACATGGTTATTTTACTTATTTAAATTTAATTAACTGCATTTATTTCGTATTTTTCAAACTGAAATACCTGAATGTTTTATAGAATAAAAAAAGAGCTCAATTACTGTATGAATCACTAAAGTGCAGCACAGATCCGGTGACATGGCTTGTATACACCAGTAGAAGATCAAGTGAATAAGTAATTGTTCCACCAGTTAAATTAAAGAGAAGGCTACTGTTCACATACCAGTGTCATTAAATGTTTACTTTTTAATGTATACAGGACCTGGCTGGTTTTAACGTCCCATTGAAACGACTTATTACTGACAGCAAAACGTCTCTGCAACACAAGGAGACATTGTGGCCATTACGATCTAGGGACGAGTGTCACAACATCGACCTACTGTACAGTTTTTGGGATCTGGCTAGAAAAAAAGGCAATGCTGCATTTTTTTAAACTAGAAGATAAACCACATACTTTCCCACAACAGTTATTGAGTTTTAAATCTGAATCTTTCACTTTGCATTTCTGATTCTACATCTCACCCTAGTTTTTACTGCATTCATGGTCATGAAAAGAAATATATCTCCTGAAAGCAAGGTTAACCTCCAACACCCCTAGACAGAATCACTTTAATGGGCTGTTAGTAAACACTGTAGATACCAGAGGTTTTATCTGCTGCTCACATATTCTACTAAAGGTATTAATTTTGTATAATTTTTTTAGTAAACAGTAATGCAGACCACTTTTTATTTTGGGTTATTGTGTTTTATGTTTTCGAGTGCAAAACCGTAGGAAGCAATACAATTTTGGGCATAATTTTTATTGAAGATTTATATTACTATAAAAGAAATGGCATGGTTGTTCAGTGGTTAGCGTTGCTGTCTTCCAGTGGATTCAATTCCAGACTTGGGGTCATATCTGTGTGGAGTTTGTATGTTCTTACTGTGTTTATGTGGGTTTCCTCCGGGTGTTCCGATTTTCTCCCAGAGTCCAAAAACATATTGGTTGGTTAATTGGTTTCTGGTAAAATTGGTCCTATTGTAGGAGTAAGTGTGTGCAGCCATAGTGTGTTTGTGTCTGAGTGTGCCCTGTGATGGACTGGAGTTCCATCCACAGTGTACCCCGCATTGCGCCCATTGCTTGCCAGGATCAGCGCCTGCACTCCTTACCCTTATTTGATGAAGCAGTTAATAATTAATAATAATAAATAATAAACAATTGAGTCATAAAATATATTCTTTTAACAGAAATACTACTAGAAATAGACTGTACTGATTAAGGTATTCACACAAGAATTCTACAAAGAATTCAGACACTACTATTCAAACTGTCATGTTAAAATGGCACACTTTTTAAGACTTTCCCAGCCAGGAAAAAAAGTATTCTATGAACAACAAGCAAATTATTCTAGGAATGGCCACGGCCCTAGGTGTGGGAGTGTGCATCTCTGTGTTAGTCTCTGTGTGCCTTTCCTTTGATGGACTGGCGTACCACCAGGGGACTGTTACATCTGCCCCGCTGTGAGGTGGCGGGATGTGTGCAGCTGAAGTGGCCGTAGGCTCAGCCTCCACCCTCCTGCCTGCCCTGCACTGACTGCCGAGGAGACAGGATATTCAGGTCACCGGGCTACAGTGAGAAGTCACACAACTTACGGGTTTTTTAAGCTCTACTTAGCTTCTTCACGCCAATCAGGCATTGCGTCATTCCCAAACCACCACCCGGTGTTTCCCAGCAGAGTCTTCCTTCCTGCTTTTTGCCATTTCCTGTTTCCCTGTCTGACTGGACCTTCCCTGTTGTTTCGGGGCTTCCTGACACACTCAGGCTGGGAACCCCGTCTCAGGCTGTGTTTTCCAGAACTGATCCGGTTTGCTGAGTGTGGTGGCGGTGAGGCCAGGGTCTCTTACCGGTCCTGGTCCAGACTGCACCATCGGTAAATCTGCTTTGGCCTGTTCCTTGCGCACTTTTGGTTCTCTGCCCCAACAGCCCCTTCAGCTCTCTGGAATACAGTATGGCTCCACACCCTGGTGGTCCTCCCCTTCTTCTCCTTTTTCTTCAGGAACTCGGCTCTGGTTCCAGTCTTCAGTGGGTGCACTGTTGGGCCCAGTCCAGGGCACCTTCTGTAGTCTACCTACCCTGACAGACTGTGCTCAGCCTGGTCTCTGGAGTAGATCCCCCTAAGAGATGTGCCTTGCTCAGCCTAGCAAGTGCTACAGACCCATCCACCCAGCCCACTCCCTGGACTGTGTTGCCCTTGCTCTTGGGTTGGTAACACCTCCTTGCCCGCCCTTTGCCATTCTGGTGGGCGGTGTGCTGCATATCAATCATAGTAACAGAGGCAATTACATGTATTCAATAAGCAGCAGATTACTCAGTGTTCAGTCTGTTGAGATTAAAGTTTTTGAGTGAAGGCAAGGAGGTTATTGGCTTTATTTTAAAGATATTTTCACACAAAAAAAACTTCAATAAAGTAAAAAAGATTTCCAGAAAACTACTCCCTAGTGACACACCCTTATACACAGAACCAAATTGTTTAATCCTGTATGAAAATGCACATTCCAAACATTCCATTTTCAGTTATACAGTCAGTGTCTAGTTGAAACTATTTTGTAAACCTCTTGCGGTGGCCTCTACTGGTAGTCCAATGGTTACTACAATATGTTGAGTGGAACAACCTGCCACAATACCATATATGCCAAGTAAAAATCAGAGGTCCACACTGTATAGCAAAGGAAGAGAAAAACACAATGCTTTGGCTTTGGAGCCTTCTTCTGATGGGAGGGCTCAGGTAGGCTCATACCTGAAGAAGGCTCCACAATGTGAAATGTGTTTCCTTTATGTTTTCTAAACAGACAGGAATGACACTGTGTCAAACACTCACATTAGATTTTTTTAGTGAATTTACAGAGCCATTAATTTCTAGTTGGAAACAATGAACTTAATGTAAATAACACAAAGCCTAAAGCTCGGCCCCTGACACAATTCTGATTAATTCTAATCACTAATCTTTTACTTTTTGAGGTCATTTAAGGTCACATATGAGGTGGAGTGGTGGCTCTGTGGCTAAGGATCTGCACCTGTGGCTGGAAGGTTGCTGGTTCCAATCCCACAGCCGGCAGAGGTATTCTACTCTGTTGGACCCCTGAGCAAGGCCCTTAACCCCAACTGCTACAGGGGTGCTGTATAAAATGGCTGACCCCAAGCTTCTCTCTCCCTGTCTGTGTCTCATGGAGAGCAAGCTGGGGTATGCGAAAAGACAAATTCCTAATGCAAGAAATTGTATAGGGCTCATAAAGTGATCTTATACCTGTAAGCTTGATTATTAGAACTTAGTTGGACCAAAAACTAGAAGATACAGGGGTATTCCAGGATCAGAGGATTGTGAGACATTTAAGAAAACCAAGTTTTTTGCTGTAAGTCATGGTGGGAGATTTGCTGGCATCTCTTCTTTGTATTTGACTGCTGGATTATTAAAGGTCCCATGAAACATTTTGGAAAGAATGTTAACTCAGGTATTCTGGTTTAGTTACACTCCGTGTTTGAACAATCTGGCTTAACCAGTGTTCCCCCTTCATCCAGCTGGTGAAACCATTTCATTTTCAGTTTCATTTCACAGACTGATCTGCTGTGTAGTGGGGTTGGTGTGTAATGGATGCCTTATAGTGCCAAAGTGGTGTATTTAGTGGGTTGCCTGCTACTGTAAATGTACAACACATTTGGATCCTTTGGGAAAACAAATACTGTACATTGATAATGCCTTTTTAAAAATGTTTTGGGGTTCTCAGAAATCCCACAACTTTTCTACCTTTTTAGGTTGTTTCTTGATTGTACTTTCAGTACATACTGTAAGCCTTCTTTTCAGAAATACAGTAGCTAAAAAATGGTGATATCAGTGGTAACGATATGCAGTATCATTGGTATTACAACTTTACAGGAGTCAAGAAACGGGATTAATCTATTTTTTATTTTTTTAGAAATTCTGTTTTTTTGTTATTTCAGAGCATTCTCGTAGTTATAGTAGCTAACAATAAAAGAGTTTAGCCACTCCTGTTTGTGGAGAGGTCCTTCAAACAATTTTATTCAATGAAATAACATCAATATAATATTTGCAATAATTACAGAGCACACACATAGGCCATAACTACCAATAACCCCATGCCCCACCTCTGACCCCTTCAGTCACACAACGCTTTTATAGAGCCAATACGTGTATCAGCTGCTGTGCGTGCTTATACAGTAAATATATAGTCTTTGCACTGTATATAACCAGTGTTGTAGTTGACATTAAAAAAGTTAAGTATTACTTAAGAGAATTGTGTTTATATTTCAGACTTTACAAAGTTTTTTGCATAATGCTTTCTTTATTTCAAAAGACATTCAATATTACCTTTCACAAAGAGCAAATATTACTAATCATTACTAAAATAATTGATTATAACTTCTGCATATAAAATACAGTTGTTTTCATTTTTACAACATTATCATTATTTACTGTTAACATTGGTCACTAAAGGCTGTTATGTGAAAAAAATACTGATATGTGTGCAAGGTTGTTAAATTGTAAATGACTTTAACAAAGAATTGCTCTTTTCCCAGATGGTGCATTTATTTTGATTTAAAAAAAAGAAAATGATAAAAGCCCTGATTAAGAGTTAATAGAGTCGTCCTGTAGGTACACGAGGCAAGCAAATGTAAGCCTGTGGTGTCCTGCTGAGGTTAATGGGATTACCATCCAGTCTGACATCCTCAAGGGCTTTGCGGATATAATTTACATTTTTCAAATTGCAGAATGTGTCTTCGTGCATCATTTGAATGTTGTTGTTCTGAAAAGGATAAGTTAAAATAATAAAGCAAAAGATTAACAAGGAGCACTCATCTCATATTCCTTTCAATGTGTTTTTGACATGGATCTCATCAAAGTCTTTATAATAGGTTTTAAATCTAACAATATTGGCAAAATTAATTCTATAAGAAGCACACTTCATCAAATCGATTCATCTAATCAATTTTGTTACTGAGATTCAATAACTGGTCTGAGAAATTGGTACTGCAGTTCTCCTTTAAAATACTAATAAACTATTATAATAGTTCAGTTGTTTTATACCAGCATGGAGTGAAATCTAGTACATCCAGTATGTGTCCATGCTACAGTAAGTGAAAGCACTGTAGATGTGGCTAGGATAGTATTCAAGAGTTAGGATTCTGGGGGAAGACAGAAACATTTGACTGTATGTAAATAGTTATTGTATTCCTTGGTTCTGCATAACTGTAATGTAAATAGTAACTTATCCTTGTTTTATGTAATGTCTTCAGTGTGTTTCATTGTGTAGGAAATATTGGAGATTCCAGTTTAGCAGTTTTACTGTGAGTGGAACTGTGGCACTGTGACACCTTAGGGACTGGACTGTTTTAGACAGTAATGCATTGTAATGCAGCTAAGCTGGTGTGCAGGGATTTTTCTGAGAAAGAGACTGGTACTGTAGCTCTGATTTGCATTTGATTTTCTACAGTTAGCATGAAAAGCCCTCATGTTACTCTGATGTTGCAGCCTCTATGGGATATAATACTTGAATGCCTTTCTGGGTCTGAAGATTCCAGTAGTTATACAGTATGTGTGTGAGGTGTGTATTATTGGTGAAATAAAAATAAATAACCATTGCTTTGAGTTAAATTTTGATGTGCTGCTGTTTTACAATGTAAATGCTGAGCAACGCTATTCTCAGACTATTTGAATTCTGGCATTCTTGGGTGGGATGAGTGTGCTGTCTTGTGAAAGCTGTGACCACTCTTCTTCTCATCATAGGATTTTGAGTAAGGAATGCCAAACATTTTTAATCCAATCAACTCAATATTATTAAGGGAATCTGTACAAATGTGATACGTTATTAAAAATAATTAATCTTTTACTTAAAAGTTGCAGGTAAGCAAGGAGGTGTGAAGAATAACTTGAGCAAACCTGAAAACACCTACCTGAAGGTGAAGAGACCGCAGAGGTTCAGGCAGAGGAAGGGGAATGTGGTTCAGGTTGTTGTCAGTAAGGTACAGGTACATTAGATTATGCATATCCTAAACAAACAAATCAAGTCTATTACTGGAGGAAATTGTATAGATATTAAAATATATTGCCATAGCTGTTGTAAACACACACCTACAGTATTCTGCTGTTTAGTAATATATTAAGACACTCAAACAACAAATAGAATTCTTCACCTCCTTCAGCAGATAAAACATTGTAAACAAGCACTAAACAATGCAGGACATCATATTGTGCAGAGAATGCTGGATGAACTAGCATTAACACAAGGCTATCTATAGAAAGTGTAATTATTTTCCCCCTATAATTAATAGTGCTTGCTTCTCTGACTAAACCATGGTGCAAAGAATAGTTATATAGGTTGAAATTGTACATTTTCTCATGTTATTTTTTAGTACTTTATTAAATATGTCATGTTCAGTAGAAATATATAAAGGAAAGATATTATAACATACTACATTTCTTTATATTTCATTAACTTATTGCTACCAACAGCTACTATTCTCTAAAATGTAATCAAAACAAAAGATAATTGTTCTATATCTGTAAAGATCAACTCATATCTATCTTAACTCTCTTATAACATGAGAAATGTTTTGGCCACATCCTGTAGACAAATATGCATATACTGTACCCTTGGCAAATACTCTTCAAGCCCTTTAAAATTTGAAACAGAACCCAACAAAGCATTTTTTCAGTAATGAATGCTAAAATAATAAAAAAATGAGGAATTCTTGAGAATCATTCAGATATGCAAATGTTTTTGATTGTCTTGTTGAATGAATACGTTAGATTCTTTTAGGAAGAGTCAGTAAACTAGGAAGCTAGAAAGTACAAGTCAGAATGTTCTATCTGCAGACTTCTTATAGAGTTTATGTGTATCCCTTTGACTTTCCTCACTGAGTAGCACTTGCACATTCAAAATTGTTGCAAAAGGGATCATCTGAAATTGCTAAGAGAAAAAACAAAAAAACGTACCGAATTCAAGTTATTTTAATAGATTGAGACATAATCGCAAGATTGTGTTTTTCAAGTAGTTGAAAGGGAAATTGCAGTAATGAAGAAAATACCTGTCAACACCGGTTTTGTCCTTGTTTTGGGTAATATCTCACCTTGAAGGCCTCATTCTTGATTCCATTGCTCCCCAGCTTATTGTGGCTGACGTCAATCAGGGTCATGGTACTGGGCAGCTCGGGCAGCTGGCGGATCTTGTTCTCCCTCACCACCAGTTCCTCCAACTGAGGCAGGCTCCTGAATGCATCCTCATCAATCTCAGAAATCTGATTGCTAGTCAGGTCAATCCTCTTCATCTTGTCTGCAAACAACAACCAGCTCTGAATAATATTCACACCCATTCCGAATGTGACACAATCACAACTTACAAGTTTAACCCATTGTCACATTGCTTAATTTACACAAATATTATTGGTAAGCTAATTAAAAAAGATGATGTTTTGAATTCTCCTTAGAAAATGGACATTTTGTATGAATTATTAAGAATGTAATTAATATAATGAATATATACTGTAAGTATCCTACTTATTATACTATGTGCTGTAAAGAGTACAAGTTTTGACATTGTAAATGCACCTCTTAGGGTAATGTTTAATTGGGAAATGGAATGAACTCTAAAATGTAACAGAACATCAGAAGTTAGATCTTCTAAAGTAGAAGTGTTTTTTAACAATCAATTCATATTAAACAATGCAAATAAACAAAACATAAACATTTTCAGTGGGCATTGACCAAGGTAGGAATGTAAGATAAGAATGTTTACAAACAAAAGAAAGCCATTTGACAAATCTAGCTCACTCAGTTTTTCATTTCTAGCTGATCCAATGATCTCATCCAGACATTTCTTGACAGAAGCCAGATTAATATATAACATCAGCATGATTAATATGGCTAAGTAGCTTGTTCCACATTTCCACATCCATTTTTATAAATAAATATGTCCTGTTCTTATGGACATAGTTTCCACTTGTATATCTGGTTTGTGTAATACTGTTTATTCTGAAGTCCACTGGGTTAACATAGTCAATGTCCTTTTAGGATTTAAAATATCTTAATTGTTGATGGTCTTCTCTCATGGTTGTTTGTAGAGCAGAAATATATTTTTTGTTTCTTGGTATTGGAAAGTACACATAATACGGTCAAACTAGTCTGTCATACAATTGTAACATCCCTTGATATGATTTTTACACTTCTAAATATATGTCCCAAAATACCATTTGCTTATTCATTGTCTCATCAGGATATCTAGAAGTTGAATATGGTAACACGTGAGTCATTCTCTTCAGGTTTCTTCAAGATCTTTGTGTCCCATTTTATATTTCTAGATTATTTTTTCTACCTCCATGCACCATGCTATTGTCTATATTAAACGTCATCTACAAGCTGTTTGTCCAGTCCTGAATATGGACCACTTGAAGGGTCTGTGGAGTTCTAGGACGAGTTTTGCTATGTTGTAGGGCACACTAGTGGTAGATAATCATTCACTTTTTGTCACCAATTAAGATTGGGAATTCACCTGGTGAAGGACAAAGAAAAAAACCTTAAAGCTTGAATAACCTTTCTAGCCTGTTAAGTAGCCTCTGAGGCGCACAAGATGATGCCCATTCTATGGATTTTTAAAACAATCAGTACTAAATAAAAGTTTGGTATGGTAAGGAGACACAGATGCGAAAGATACCCAGCTGTGACAGTGATACTCCGCACTACAACAGTATGGCTTTGATTAAGTAGTCCAGGCTTTCTTGTTCTTATAATAAACAACAGCTCCTACAGCTTTGTTGAGAGTCTGTATGCTTGCAGTGACACCAGTGCGAAATGTTTTACTACTCTAGTTGAGATTGTCTCTCCGGTTAGCCACTGTGCCACTTTGTAGCAATCCATGAATAGCTCTGTGGTTGAGCGTGTCAAAACAGACTGTACATGTGTCTCATTCTGCTCTAAGCGTCATAGGGGATGCCAGTTAATACAACCAGAAATTCTAGATCACTTAGGTGTGCAATAATAATGGTCAATTTCCAAATAAATGAAATAGTCTGGATTTAAAATGTGAGGCAGCCATCATACATACTCATTTCTGCAAAATCAGACTTGTTGATCTTCTTAATCTTGTTGTAGCGAGCATAGAAGTGAGTTGTTTCTTTTGGAAGAGGAGGAACTGTTTCTAGCTTCACATCATCGCAGTAGACTGACCCTCCCAGGCAGGTGCACAGTAGGCAGGTGGGCAAACCTGAGAGGGACAGAACAGATGGTACCTATATGAGAAAACTATACCAACATCTTCAAATACAATTGGTTCTAGTTTATGCCACTATAATGTTTTTTTTTTCTTGCTAAATTAAATGACACATAAAAGTGTGGTATGGTCATTGATTTTTAATTTTTCATAATAAAGGAGGAACTTACTTGATTCATGTAAATACAAAAAAAATAATGTGGCTTACCATAGCATTACAGACAATGCTATGGTTACAAATAATAATAGAGATGAATTAAGAGTCCTTTACATGGATACTGGTTTTCCAATAAATGTCGGTTCTCTGTCCACTACTATCTGTCAGTACAGGGTGGGCTATGACTTTATTGTTCTTAAATGTTATTGGATTTTAATTAATTAGTGTTGTGTTCCTAACCCTTTTAGGTAACCTATAGCAATTCAGTTAACTACAGTTCAGTTCATGTCTTTACAGTTCAGTTATAACAGCCATAATCTGCCTTAAATAAAATATTATAACGAAAATGTTTCAACATCAAAAATACAGAATCTTCAGATCCAGTATTTCACAGCCAGAAGGTTGTTTGCCCTTGTAAATCCATGAGAAATGTATTCATAGCTAGTCAGCTCCTATTCTAATTTTACTTCATCTTTCCTTTGTCATGGTTTAGAAAAAACCTGAAGCAATCTGCTGTGCAGGTAGTAACTGTGAGCTCTGTTTTACTGACCTGCCTGTGTGTCAGGTCCTAGCAGTCCTGATCCCCCAGAGCTCTGTGCAGGGGTGAGGGGCTTGAGGGGAAGCTCCTCTTCCTCCTCTTCCACAGAAGTGCTGGGTTGCTGATATCTGTTCACTAGGGGCGGCAGGGTGCCAATCTCAATCTGTGTCAAGAGTCAGACACAGGCTGTCATCTTTTCATTTGGTCTTTGAAGTCCATAACATGACATTGCACAAAACACCCACATGAGGGCAGTGTAGTTAATGCTTTATTTTTCATCTTCAACGGCTAATCTCAAATGACCGTTTCAGGTAACACAAATATTTCTGTTCACAAACCTTATGGGAAGATTTTTTTACAGTTTAAAGAAAGAAAATTATAGGCAAATTAATACATAATGGAGGTACTTTTCTCAACTAGAAATAAAATCAAAGGAATATAAAGACAAAGAGTGGGGGAACTTTTTCTAAATAATATTAATAACTTCACAGATGACAAAAATGTGTTTGTATGTCATCAAATATTTAAAGGGAAATGTCACATATTCAATAGTGAAAGATGAGGAAGGTAAGAATGCTGATTTCAGAACAGCAAAATCTGCAATCATGAAATTGTTATGGAAGGCTTCCTCTTTCAAAGTATAGAGGAGTTTTGATCATTTGTTTAATCCAGACCTGTGGCAGAGTATAGACAGTATAGAGAACAAAAATGTGTGCCTCTAGTTTTAAAACATTTAGATCTTTACATATAGATTCTTACGTATTACACATTGGTATGGTAAAGTGTAACAAATTAAAATGCTTAAGCACATGATGTCACACATACTGTATCTTGAATCAGATGTGTAGATCAGTTTATTCATTAGACAAGATGCAGCAACTGAAACACGTTGAGCACCTACAGTATAAATAAATGTAAAGTTTTGATTTTTAGATTACACGCTTTTGTCTCGCCCCTTCCTAGAATAATTTGCTTGTTGTTCATAGAATACTGGCTATTTCCTGGCTGGGAAAAAGTCCTTGAATTGTACCATTTTAACATGACAATTTGAATAAAAGTGTCTAAATTCTTCATAGAGGTAAAATAGTTGCTTGTTTAATAGCTTTTAATATTTCAGTACATTTCAATATTTAATTTTGGTAAAAGAATGCATTTTATTACTCAAATGTTTTATTGACATCCGTCCATTTATTTATTTTCACAAGGTAGGGAGAGCAGGAGCAGATCCTGGCAAGCAATGGGTGCAATGCAGCGTGCACACTGGGTGGAATGCCAGTCCATCACTGGGCACACACAGACACGAATACACTACAGCTGCACACACTCACACCTAGGGCCAATTTTTCCAGAGGCCAACTAACCTGCCAGTAGGTCTTTAGACCATTGAGAAAACTGAAGCACCCAGAGGAAACCCATGCAAACAAGGGAGATCATACAAACTCCACACAGATAGAATTGGAGGACATCATTGGCTAAGGACAAAAATTGACCCTAAAACCCCAGCTCTGCAAATGAGCAATGTTAAATACTGTGCTACGATGCTGATCTGTTTTTTAGAGATGTATTTCTTAAATTGATTTATAAGCCTTATCAAACTGTGCATTTCCATTTTCCTCCCCGGGGAAGGTACTGTAGATGCCTTTTTGTTTTGCTCTAATTAATAAAGGATAGGAACCACTGTTATTTACCTGTTTTGGCAGTCATATATTAGGTGTATTTATGTCTCAGTTCATTTTTAATATTGTGAGTTCCATTTAAGAGATGCCACTATAAGATTATAACTTTTAGCACTATTGTAATAAATTTAAAATATAATTAAAAAAGCAGGCATATTGTTCATTGTTGTTTTTTTACATATATTTAAAATATTTTTTACATGTATTTATGTCTAAATATTTTCACACAAATTGAAAGAAAATAATGGATGTGTGCAATAATAATTGTTTCTTAAACCCTTACTTAAACTTAAAGCACAGACATCATATGTGTAATGTGTAGTCTGAATGGATCATTTCACTGTAAATGCTCATCTGTTTTAAAAGTCTTAAGTTAAACAGTTCAATGTAAAATATTTACTTGAAGCAGCTTTCTGATTTCAATTCTGCAATTTCAGCTTGGTCCACATGAGGTCTCTGGAAACCCACATTGAACATTAAACAATGTTGCAAGCCTCTGTTTGAGGTTTTTAGACTCTCTCTCCTGCATTCATGTCCTTTAAGTTAAAAGTGGTCCTTGTGGAACCAAGACACTCATGGTAACAGCACATGGTAATTCACTCTATGAAAAAACATTAGATAACATAGTATAGATGTGTTTCCCAGGCTTTGCAACATAGTATATATTAAAAAGGTGCATATTATATTATTTCTAATTGTATGTACTATATGTCTAATATATAAACTTTTTTAATTGCTTTAGACACAAACATACAGTATGTTATTTTGATTAAAATACAAAACTTATTTAGGTAGCAGTCACTTTTTAAGTTTTTAAAGTAGTTTAAAGTGTAATGCCCATGGTAGTGCTCAACTGGGAAAGCAAAAAAGAAAGTACAGTATATTTTACATTACAAAATACTCTTGGGAACAAGAATTTAATAAAGCCACAGGGAAAAGTAATTATAATATGGGCTCGTAAGTTTATATTTCTGCAGGCTATGAAAGCATTAACAAGATAGAGAGGATAGTGAAACATTTGGCTTCAGAAAGCCCTGTCTGGAAGATTATTAGATTGTTAAATGAAAAATTCCCCAAAATATTTCAGAAAAGTACAAAATAAAGTGAATATGTATTGTGAATATGAGAATACACAATTTAACAGAGACCCTGTTTTAAAACATTTCCAAATGAGGGACATCCAGCAGTTTACACATCCATGAAGTCCATTGAACTCTGCAACAGTGAGCCAAGAACAACACATGGACACTGTGGCAGTCAGTGTGTATTTGGTGGTTAATCTTTCTTGTTCCTATAGAAATAGACAGGCCATTATTTCAATTGTTCTCTTTTAAGGTACTATAGGATTTTGTACAGGTTTCCAAATACATGAAGCACCAAATCAGTGCAGTCAAATTAAACTGTTCTTACAATATGTTATATTTTTGACTAAACTGTGTTCCATCTAAAGATCAGAGGTGAGATCATAAGTCAACTTAAACTATATTTCTCTTGATTTCTGAGCCATATTCACTCTTACATTTACAATCTTTACAACACAAAAGATCAATGAACTCTTGGAATCCAAAGCTATGATATTCACTCATGGTCCTGGAGGGCCACAGGGCATTCTGGTTTCTATTCCCCCAGAGCTGCTAGTAACATAAATGAATTAACCATTAATGTAGTTGATCTATATAATCACTATTGAAGTCCTTAGCCAATGAGGTTTTAAAATTAATTGCAAAACGTTCAGAAGTCCAGGGCCAGAAGAGAAAAATCAATAAAATGTTGACAGAGAAGAAGGTTCAATCTATATTTAAAAAAATTTAAATGGCAGATGTTTACAGCACTTAAATGCAGAAACACTACCCATGGTAACTTCTTCCCCTTTCATTATGTTCCCCCAGGACAATTAAGTAAGAAACATTATACCTCTGTTGAAACCCAAGATAAGGAGTTTTCACTTTTTTCTCTGGGGGAATAAAGAAGTGTTTTCAAAAGCTTTTACTGTGCTGAGGAAGATCAAGGAAGAACTGGAGACTGAAAAGGTCCCATCATATTTAGATTCCATAAACCTCTATCATTTAATATAACTGAGCAATTTGGCCTAACCTTGTAGAGATCGCAGTAAAGAAAATTATAACAATGCAATGAGTACCGTAATCAATTCTCATTTAATTCATCTTCCCATGAAAAGAAAAAGGAAAGAAAAGGGTTGGGAATCAAGATTAGATTAGAATGTTAGTAAATGCAGTAATTAAAGATCACAGTCTTTTAACAATTTCATTTCTAAAAGTATAAATGAACTATGTGCTGTAAGCCTCAGTTATTTACCTTAAAAATCATATTATTTATTTTGAAAAAATAAAATGACTGTGGGTTTCCAAATTGCTCATCGAAGAACGTACATCAGGATTAAGTTAAGGTCCTGGCCCATTTTGTTTTTCTAAAATTCAGTCCTGCTGTTTCTTATGATATCATTCCAACATAATTTTGCATTTGATAAAAGCTGGAACAAATTGAAAAAGATTACACTAGTCTTCTAATTCCAAACTTTCATTGCAAAAAATTCACATTATTTCAAATGTGGTCTGTGCTGAAGGGTACTCTTGGAAACAGAGCATGTTCCCCATGTTCAATAGTTTACATTTTTTACCCATTGTAAAATAGCTTAAATTAAAACACAGCTTTGGGCAAGCTTGACAGGGCTTGGTTAGGCATTTGTTGCCAGGAAACTAGAAACTATACAGCCTGGAATAACTCCACATTCTTCTTAGTGTTTTGTATTCAACAGGACATGGGTAAACTAAACACAATGATATACCATCTTTTTATTCTTTCTGTTAGTGGGCTGCTCAATCAGTTTATGAAGCCAATTTTATGTCTGCCTGTGAAGTACCTTTTCAGACAGAGGTTTTAATTTTCAGGAGGTATTTACAGTATCTACTGTATACACATCTACCAGTGAAGCAGTTTTGTAAATCAGAAAGCATTAAAAAAAACTTTGGAGGCACACTAAAACTTTGGAGAGAATCTACAGTAACATGTTGCTTCAATGATTTGCTTCATTTACATTGCCTTTTGAACCCAGTCTTTTTGAACACTTTGAAACAAGAGCATTGAACAAATGAGTTCATCCTGTTTCCAAATTATATTAGCCATAACATTAATGGGTCAAATTTCAGAAAAATCTGACGCAATGTAACTAATATTTTTTGTAGTAGTAGTTAGTAAAGTTACTAGTAGTAGTTAGTCATGGTAGTAGTAAGAGTGGAAAAGGTAGTAAACAATTATAGCTGCAGCATCACTAGTAGTAGGAGTAGCAGTGTAAGTAGTCGTTAATCATGGTAGTAGTAATGTATTGATTTTAATATTTCTGAGAATGAATAGTGAATAGGCAGAAGTAAACTTTTCAGATATATGACAGGAATAATGTGAAGTAGTTTTCATTATTAAGTGCAAAATGCATTTTCTTTGCTCACAGTTCCAAGTCCCTTTACAGGTAATTTTAGATTCAATAAGAAAGACATGTCTTAGATCAGAAAGTGAGGTACAAATCCCCCTTAAAAAAAGAAACAGAATAAAACAACAATGTGCAATTCACAACATTCATCTAAACATTGCACATCACAAAACGGGCAGTGTGTTTCGGCCCAACAGGAGTCTTCAGGCAGTGTCAGTGCTCCTTTTTTCCTTGTTAAGTGCAGCTTTTCTCCTGGGCAGCTCTTGTTTGTGCACTATTACATATTTTGGATAATGTGAGATTTAAAAAAGAAAAAATGTATTATACTTAGATCAAGCTCTGCTTCATGTTTGCATAAATCACATTCATCTTCTTTATGCAACAACATTAACAAAATAACAGATGTACAGTGCTGGAACTTATTATGAAAACAAAGAAAACAGTTGGTATAGAATGCAAATTATATACTACAAATAAACATAAAATGTTTCTTTAAGAAACATTCTATTTAAGCCCTGCACTTGTGGAAAATTTATTTTCAAGACCTCTACTGGATAATTGTCTAACATATACACGTATGAGGAACTTGACATCAGTTCTGGGGAGTTTGGGTTTTCTTCCTTTAACTCCTCTGCTGTCAGCAAAACAAAATTACCTCAAAGTCCTAATGTATGTAACGTTGAAGTTGTGCTGCAATCTGTTGAGTACCCTTTATTAGCTAAATCATAAGTTTTTTTTCACACCTGAATATAGCAAAAACATTTTTTCTGCTTTCTTCTTTGTTTCCTATACAGATGTCATAGTGTGGCTGAATACAGCCATGGATGCAATTGGAAATAACCCAAGTGCACAGAATCGGAGTAAGACGTAAATGTCTGAAGAGACCCAACTGATTGAAGATTCAGGTCTCTGGTATGGGGAAAAAGTGAAAAGACAAATGAGTGTAAATACAATAATTGATTACTGGCTGGAGGGGCTTAGAAAGTCCAGGGTGGTCAGAAACAAAGGAGAATGAGTACAAGGTGAATGAATAGGAAATCTGCAGAGAGTCTGGCTGTTCGTATCCCAGGGGAAATAGAAAGAGAAAGGCTGGCATAGCGAAATGCCAACCTTCAGTGAACCTTTCTACTCAAGTTCACTGACTGAAATCAAGTAGCCCTAGCTTTTGGGGTGTCACTCTCTTGGCTTTTGAGCTGAATCCTACTGCCGGTCTCCAATAGAGTCTGGGGTGCAGACAGGCTGTCCAGTCAGCAGTCCAACTGGAAAGATAAAGGACTGACAGACCAATGAGCTGAAAGGGGACGAGTCACCAAGATCCACAGCCTTGTTAATCCTGCTAGGCTACACTGAGCAGAGGGGTCCAACCTAGTGACAACCAGGCAAGGAATTCCAATTTGATAGTCCAGTCAGGGAGGCCTGGAAGCAGGTCGATTCAGGGGACCCTAATGGGGAATCTCATCTTGAGATCAGGCCAGGCATGTGCTATCATCTGAGTATCCTTGGAAGCAACTGCCCCAGCGAAAGCACCAGGGTGCAGTCAGCTCCGGATAACCCATGAACCTTTTGGACCAACCGGGGACACATCTGTTGAGGCAGGTCATGCTCATGTCCGTCTTCTGATCCTCTCTTGGCTTTTGGAGCCTCTGGGCAACACAGCCATAGGCTGAGCTCCCAGCCAGAGCTCAAGAACACAGGAGTACAGGAAAGGGCTCTGCTGGAAGGTGGCTTGGGAGAAGAAAGAAAAAGAAAGGAAAAAGGAACCAGGTGTAAAGGCTGTCTGACAGCTCAGATATTCAAGAATGGGTTTAAACTGTCAGAGAAATTCAAATGAGGACAATAAAGCACAATCCACACCCGGAACTTTGAAACAGGCAAAAGCCCAGAACCAGGCAGGCAATCCAGAAAGACAACAATAAAAGGCCAAAGCCTAAAACCAGGTAAGTAATCCAAGGAGGAAAACAAAGCACCAAGAACAACAAACAGGGACAAAAACAAGATGCAAAAAGGAAACAACTTCAAAGAACAAAACAAGAAATTGGGTAACGGGAAGGAATCAAGGGGAAGGAGGAAAATACTACAACTAGGAAAAACCAGAGAAAGACAGGATCTACAGTAGAGTTCAATGTAAAGTAAACAATACTGAACACAGCATGGTCAGGAGCAGGGTTTAAATGGCCTGAGGAGGGAAAGTGTGGATTGGCTAAAGAGTTCTGCTTGGTCTGTGCCTCTGCTGCACAGCTGGTGTGGCCACTAGAGGTTGGGGTATCCTTTGGTGGTGAGATGGTGGAACCGTTACACTAGGTGACCAAGACAACCCAGAAAGAAGAGTGCTGACAGGGGGGACAGCGAGGAAGAGTCCTGCTGTGATGGACAATAAAGGCCATCCCAAATGAAAGCCACGAAGTCAGCATGGACGAAGGTGGTCGGAGAGAGGGACTGGTCTCCAGGGCGGATTGAAAGCAAAGGATTTGGGCTGCTTTAGTCGAGGGTTGATGACAGCAGGAAGTGAGCCTAAAGTCCTGGACAAAGAATGGTGCCCCAGATTGAAGGTGTGGATTGACAGGAAAGAGGGGGGCAGCAGAGAAGGGTCCAGGATGTGAAGGCTTGAAACCGCCATGCACGGTGAAGACTGAAGAGACAGCATTGCAGGAGGAAGTCCAGAGGAGAAGAATAATGACAAAGCACTGCAAGTTTCTCAGCATTATAAAGGAAAAGGGAAATAGAATAATTCATGTGCTAATAAAAAGGTGATTTAGTCAGATATCTGAAGAGGAGAATGCTCTGGCTTCCCAAGGCAACCGCGGGCTGAGAAACGGCACAGGACAGCAGTCATAGCAACAGAATTAACTGCTGTTTGTTCCAATATACATTTAGTACTATTGTAACCAATTTAAGACTGAATAGAAACTGCTCATTCATAAACATTTACCTATAAACATTACCTATATAAACATTTACCTATCTTTTACTAAACAAAATGTAAATGAAAAATGTACATACTGTACTGTATGAGAAATTTTGAGTAATATACATTTTCCTGTGTAAACTATAGTGTCTGGACATACTAGAAAACAATTCATCAACCTTTTTTAATATATTTATTTTCAGTTTATATTAGTTGTGTTTTAAAGTGCACCAAATTTGAACCCAGTTCACCACTTGATCCTTGTTCATACATTGAACTTGTTGATCCAAGTTCACCCTTGCTCCTGCACAGGAGGGATGCATCCTCCAAGCCTGACACTGTCACACTAATTCTTTTAGCTCTGTGAGTCAGCAGAAGAGATAAGTTATCAGATGGGGGTCTGGTGTAACTCTCACTGAGAGCTTGCACATGCCCAGTCAACAACAGGGACAGCTGCTTTTTGAGATTTTCACTGAGGAAATCATGAGTGTCTCTCTAAACAACCATGTCCTGGATTTACTATTCAGCCAACTGTCTGCCCCCTTGGAGCCCCCTTGGAGCATTACAGTTGACTAATGGCAAGTAGAAAACCACATCTGCTTTGTCACTGTGTAAATGTACATCTTCTGAGAGCACAACAATACTAACCATTGATTCTAAGGTATTGTATATAGCTAGAGCCCGGGAAGAGTACCTGAATATTTTTTCACTGATCAAATAAAAATAAATAATAATTACAATTAATAATAATAAATAATATCTGCTTACACTTATATAGCACTTTTCTGGACACTCCACTCAAAGCACTTTACAGGTAATGGGGACTCCCCTCCACCACCACCAATGTGGAGAATCCACTTGGATGATGTGACGGCAGACATAGTGCGCCAGAACGCTCACCACATATCAGCTATAAGTGGGGAGGACAGCAGAGTAATGAAGCCAATTCATAGACTGATTTTAGAATAGAGTTAGAATGTGAAAAAAAAATATGGAACAATCATCTGTGTTTCTATTTGAGCATTTCAGAGGTGGGTGACTTTATTCCTTGAGAACCTCAGGGTCCTCTTATTCCTTTGACCATGTAATTTATTTATTAATTTTAATAATTATTTGGATACAAATTCACATAACCTGCATTTTTGTGATGCAATTTGTTGCAAATTGGAAAATTAGAGCCAGGAGGAACTATTAAGCTATCTGTGGAGTCAGTCTGCACTAGTACTTAAAGTTTGGGAAAGAAAATAAGAAAGAAAATAAGCTATCTGCTTTCCCAGTGTAAAACACTGTCTTTTTGTTTGATTGTATGCAGTGCTAGATACAGTAACAGAATAATATATGGAACCCACAATGTTGTCTACGAGAAAAAAATATGTTTTCTTTTACTTTTTATTCTGTTTACATTGTTTTGTAAGACATGATCCTCAGGGTAAGGAGTTACATGACAAATTAATTTTGTTGACATACTGGTCATGTCTGATTTAATGTTTTTACATGTCTGTTAATGCTGAAAAGTATATTATGCATGCAAGAGTTTGCCATGTTATTAGTTGTATCTAAATTTAAAGAAATGCTGACAAAACTAAATATCTCAGAAGCATTAACGCTTACCTTTGCTCACATTACTTTAAGAACAGAATAGAAGAAAGCATTTGCTGAATTTTTTTTGCATGAGAATAAGCCTAATTACGCGTGTTTATTCCCCACCAGCTACATTGCCACATGATCTGAGCAGCTGCCAAAATATTAGCCAAAAATAATGAATAAAAATGTTAAAACAAGACTACTCTTTGAAGCATTTGATGCTGCCACTTTCTGCACAGGGACCTGATTCAGTCCCTACAGTAAATGTCTATTACCTCTTGACCTGAATGTTATTTTTAATTCACTAAATTCACTAATTCACTAAATGCTTGTTTGCTATTTTTGCTATTTGTTAATTTTTTTCATTAATAATTATGACTATCTTTGGTCAAAGCTTAAAATTTGTTTGAGGGTTTGAGTCACCCAAGAATCAAAAACTAGTTTGAAAATTCATAGTTCAGCAGAACAATGACCTGATCCACAAGGCCACAGCTACAGAAAAGTGGTCTAGCAAGAGTAAATGTCTTTGAGCTGCCAAGTCAAAGTACTGACTTGAATCAAATAGAAAATTTGTGGTGAGACTTGACAATGGTAGTCCATCAGCTGTGTCCAGTGGACTACACTCTGATGAATTGCAGCAATCCATCAGGAAGAATTGAAAAAAAAATACACCATCCCCTGCAGTGTTGTCTGCAATGCCATCTTTTTAATAAAATGCCTATCAAGGTTGTGACTGCTTAGTCATTAACGATTCCATGCCAGTCTGTGGAAGAGCTGCAACTCACAATTGGCAACCCACTGAATCTAAGCAAGTGTGAGCCTGATCTGTAGCTGGGTGGGAGATCTCCTGGGGAAAAGTAAGGTTGCTGTTGGAAGAGATGTTAGTGGTGCCAGCAGGGGGTGCTCACCTTGTGGTCTATGTGGGTCCTAATGCCCCATTATAGTGATGGGGACATTATACTGTAAAATGGCAAAGGCTTTCGGATGAGACGTAAAACCGAGGTCCTGTCTCTCTGTGGTCAAAATCCCAGGGTGCTTGTCGAAAAGAGAAGGGGTGTAACGTGAGCAAATTTCCACCTCACCTTTACCAATGATGGACTCCTAATAATCCCCATCTATGAACTGGGTTCATCACTCTGTTCTCCTCCCCATTAATAGCTGATATGTGGTGAGCGTTCTGGCGCACTATGGCTGCGGTCGCATCATCCAGGTGGATGCTGCACATTGGTGGTGGTGGAGGGGAGTTCCCATTACCTGTAAAGCACTTTGAGTGGAGTGTCAAGAAAAGCGCTATAAAAGTGCAAGGAATTATTAAATTATTATTATGAATTTTACTCTGGTACCCTGTCTGAATTCTGCGCTGATGTACCATAATCTGACCTATATAAAGTTCCTCCTAAACTTAGTTGGTTAATCGATTTTTCACGAATCTACTTTATTTGCCTTTAGTAGTGCTACTGATACATAATATACTGTGGATGAATCCAATGTTTCTTCATATATGTAAAATCCATCCAGAAACATCCAGACAGACAAGGTACTACTACACAACATGTATATTCAAACATGTAATAAATGTTCGCACATGTAACATTTACATGGATTGGAAATCCAGAACTCAATCCAATGATTTGTTCAATCCAATTTAGTTACTCTTAGTCTATTAGCATGGTCAGGGACAAGGTCAAGTCCTTGCCTAACTTCACCTATCATGGCTCCAAACCTCAAGCTAAGCTCTCTACAACATTCATGTCTTCCCTGCTTCCATGAATAGTTGTATTTGTATTATACTATTTTGTAAGAGAAGGTATAATAAAGCTGTGCAAAGTAATGAGATTGTGAATATTCACTGTACCATGGGAAGATTTAGCTGCTAAAAACTCCATAAGATTTGCCATGATTTATCTGTATAGTGAACTGACTATGCTCATTCTACCGTATAATATGTTGAAATTGAGATGCAGAATATTGATTAATTTGAAACAGTATAGACATGTAATTTGCAGAAAAGTGATGTTATAACCTGTTACCCAGTGTCTGCATCTCAATGTGGTCTTGTTTTCACATTGTAACAAACATTCCCGGTTACTGTATGTGTCGATGGCATAGGGAATGACAGGCTTAAGACAACTTCACAGGCTCACTGACTATTTTATGCCCTGTTTCATTACGGGGAGACATGATAATCATGGAGAAAGAGAAGAAAGTGCAGGCATTTGCTGTATGCAGAGGAGGGATTACTCTCTTATCATCTCATTTTCTAACTGCTTATTCCTGGTGAGGGTCACATTGGTAACAGACCAGACTTCCCTTTCCCCAGCAACAGGCTCCAGCTCCTCCTGATGGACTACTAGGCTTTTCCATGTGACCTGAATGATACAATCTGTCCACAGTGTTCTGGGTTTTACCAGATGCCTGAGCCTCATCAGCTGGCTTATCTTGATCTGGAGGGGTAACGATTCCCCTCCAAAGTCCTACCAGATTGCAGAGCTCCTCACTCTATCATGGAGAGTAAGCCCAACAATTCTATGAAGAAACCTCATTTCCACCACTTGTAGACACGATCTCACTACCTAAAGCTTGTGACCAAAGGTGAGAATAGGGCTGTAGATTGACGGGAGATAAGAAAAGAATAGTTATGCTTCGCACATTTTTAAGTTTAAAAAATGTAAATCTTTAAAATAAAGCTTTTCCAAGCCTATACTCTTTAAGAGGAATACTAGAGTTCTAAATATATGTATGTGAAGCACAGTATGCTGTTCCCTAAATTGGGAATATAGTACCCTAGTGCATCCTATTGAAGAAGGAAATGGTATAATGTAATCCATTACCAGCTTCAGTTTTCAAATTGTTGCAAAATCTGGTAAAGAACATGAACATTATTAGTAGAAAAAGGTAATTTCTCTGCAGTATCCTATACAATCTGTGCCTTCTGTCCTTTGGAACATTTCCTTACTCATTCTGTATCTATTTTCTGTTCAAGCTTTTTTTTCCACCAGATAGAAGTGTGAAAGTTCCTTACCTGGGGCTCATCAATTGTAAGTTCATCGTCATAGTTGAAGGTGTCTTGATTTTCCAAGTGGAGGTTTTCCAAATCCACATCATAGTGCTCAGCATCATATGTGTTGAAGTCAAAAGCCTGTCTTCTTTGCCTTGATGGAACAGCAAAAACTGCTTTCACAACAAAAAGTCCTAGTACTATATTCACAAAGGTCTTCATGATCCAAGCCTTCTGGAAAAAGCAAGTTTTTGGTTAGAAAGATCAGGCATATTGGCCTGTTGGCTATAGTACTGGTATCTTTAAATGCTTTTGTGAAAATGTATAAAATATACTCTTTGGCATTTTGGTCAGATCCCACATATTCCAGGCTTAGTTTTTAATTGAATTTGTAAAAATATTGTAAATATACAATTACATTACATTAATAACATGTAAATATTACAAAATAAAAGTTTAAAAATGTACATTTAGAAATTTTAGTATTCATTGGATACTATATCGGATTGGATATTGTGTATATTATTGACTTGTTAAGTATATCTTAACAGAAATAGTTTGGGAGTGGAATATTACCCTATGTATTTTAATAAAATAACAATTTTCTTTTAAAATTCTTTTTACAATTAATTAGTCTTTAATTCATCACAATAAGGCACAATAAGATACAGTATGTGCCTTTAGGTGATATAAATACACCTTCTCTGTATTTGAGTGTACCTCAGGCCTCACTACAGTACAGGGTCATACAGTATCACCGATCCGTTTTGCTGAAACAATAATACTTGTACACTGTTTTCTCTTTATTATTTCCCATTATTTGCAAAACACTACATTAATGTTAAAACTTTAAAGAAATGTTAAATATGCAAATGCCATCCATCTCAGAAAGTACAATAGAGTACATAACTATTCAACAACATTGGTGAAACACAGATAATGTAACAGAAGTTTGATAAGAGGTCAAATCCTAATCTTGCACTTCCACTCTCTTATGTCTAAATATTCATTGGGTGCCCACAACCCTGTATACCTTGTCTATAGCAGTCCATGTATTAGCCTCAGCAGAAACACACATCTCTCTCACTATGCATTATTGATACATTTCTCACATTCATCTCCTACAAAAACAGGACCAGAGTCTCTTTCTTGCCTTTTCTTGAGCAAGCAGCTCATAAACTTAAAATTTTCCATCAAATACATAAGGCTCTGTTCCTGCTGTGGTTGCTGCTTACTCTTTTCTTACAGTTGATGTTATTAATCCTCAATGGTATTCCAATAACCTACCCCCATATCTCTTTTCCTAATCTCACTCTGCTCTCTCATTACCCCATTATTTTCTCTGTTTCAGGTTGAGCATCCAAACCACCTCATCTATGGCCCTAGCCTATATTCATTGTTTTGCTTCTCTGTTTTCCCTAGCCCTTCTTTTTGCTGTTCCTGTAAAGACATAATTGATGCTCACTCTGTCCTGACAGTGGGAGCATATGGATTCAGTTAGCACTGGGTCCGAGCATCTTCATTCATAGCTCTTGCTGTTCCCTGGTGCCCATTCTCTACTGCTGCTTTGATGATGGTCCCCCCCCAAAATATCCCCCTACCCCTCAGTTATAGTCCGGCTGGTTTGGTGTCAGCACTCAACTCTTTCATCTCCTAAAGAATTTTCTATTCTTTTGGGGGTTGATTGGAATCTGTCTTAATCCACAATATGGAGTTCGAGCAAATTTCAGCAAGTGCTAACTCTCTACTCATTCGTGTCTACTCACTTCAAGATATTCTTCTAGGTTGCCAAAGTGTCTTCTGCTTCTTACCACAGAGCTCCAATTTCAAGTAAGCTAGGATTCTATGGCTATACTACCAGCTGTTGACCTGTTTCGACTTTTGTTGCATCAGCTTCATACAAACTGTATGTGCTTCTCATTCACTTCATTCTCCATCAGTGTTACTCTGAAATATTGCATATCTGTATCCACTCTACACAGTAGCAGTCCTACATCATACATGCTTTCCATTCATTCCATGATATGTGCATGTTCTTCTCAGCTTCTGCAAAACTTTGCAGCCTAACCAACTCGCTCTTAGCTCTTTGTATCTGCATCTGCATTTTGGGGAAACTTTGAGGGTTGTGACAGCATTGATCTTTGGCCAGATCTCAGCCAGGAAGTCTTTACTTGATCTTCACTCCATTGCAAAGTTAAACTTACTGTAAATTGTCTTTAAATTGTAGAAGAGGATGTATTAGTCAGGGTTTGCCACTCACCTTTATATTATTGTAACTATTTTTTTCAACGATTAACAGAAACAATATAAAAGTACTATCTATATCAATTTCACTAAGAGTCTCTGCATTTATTTACCAAATTCAACCAATATGTAAGTATAAATACATCTCTTTATGGTGCTGAAAATTATCTATGCTGAATGATCTCCTGGACTTCAATCATCATTCCAAACAACATTCTTTTGGACGTACTGTATCATTACAACAAATTAAGCTAAGAGACCTACAAAAACTAATAAATGTGAAATATTGTAGCACTTGTAACTAGATTCTTTTGAATATTTGTGATATTCAGAACCTTTTCCCAAAGGCCAAGACAAGAATTCTTTACTCTTAGTCATTATTTAAGTAATTAAATTTGTGAGTAATATTTTAAAGCACTAGCATTTTAAATGTAACTTTATTTCATGTTATTTATTTGGCTGTGGAAGATCATGGAGAGAAAAGGCTGAGCTTGCAGGCTAACAGGGAGACCCAACGTGCAAACTTTGGACACTGCAGTACAACTACAGCGTCTGTAATTTTAGGAGACAGCAACTAGGCAAACTGAAACTCTCTGGTCTGAAAGAAGGCTTTTATAAGAACTGGTCTAGGCATGCACTTATGAAATTCCACTGGGGTTACAGGACAGGATGGCAGTCTAACTTCTGCTGAAAGATTGAAGGATAAGAAGGAATTCAGGTTCCCTCACATATAAACCTTTGACCAAAACTGTACAGTTCAGCATAATTACCCTTAAAAATACATAGTGCTGAATAATAAGATAAATTACCACTTCATTTACTGAAATAATACATTGCCCTTGTATAGCACCCCACGATCAGCAAACACAAACCTGCCAATTCTTGTTTTAGCTTTGAAATTCGCTGTGGGTTTCTCTGACAGTTATTTGGAAAGTTCAGTTTCCATAATTTTTGACATATTGTATGCAAGACTTGATTATTTTCCCTTATAGCAAAACCTTTTGTCAGCTTTGACAGTACGGTGTTAGTTTCCATTTTCTATTCTATAGTATAATAACTAAAGACGGGAAGAGAGAAAATCATTTGAAGTTTGTATTATTGACATTATAAGTTGTGTGAAGAAACCTTAGGAAGACTGGCAGGCAGTCAGACCTTCTGTTTCCTCTGGCTGAAGCTTCAACATTCTAGTCTTATAATGTTTGAAGTCCTTGTTTTAAACATTGTGTCATTAGTTTTCCTTAAGATTATTCTTGTTCATATGTATATATATATGCTCTTCATGATACAGTATCTTCTAACTACATTTTAGTATGCTCAGATGTACAAACTGCATTACTAACATTAGTAAGACGTATACTAATGCTAATTGTACTACTACAAAATGTAGTTTTGTAGGTTAAGAACAATACAATTAGTAATTTAACAATAAAATATTTTAACAATTTCATGTGATAGTAAATATTCATGATTAATACCTACTACTGAGCAACATTAAAAACACATAACATCCAATATTTAAATAAATGTTAAGAAAATTGTAAAGTCTAAATTTAACTTCTCCTTGTTTGACAACAACTTAACAAAGCAAAATGATTAAAATTGACATTAGAGTTATGATTTCTGAGTCCCCCCCCCCCCCCCCCCATGTCAGTTGTCTTGGAGATATCAAAATCATCACATGGGAATTTAAAACCTTTAACACTAAAATTAAGCCCCATACTAAAAGGCTGTTTTTTGTCTAAGAAAACTATGCCAAAACCTAGTTACGGCGGACCATGTGACAAATGTCATTATTGCTAGAGTAGGTGTTGAGCATAGGCAAGCAAAGTCTTTTTAAGGCTTAAAACAGACTGCACAGATTAAACCTGAGAAATAAAACCAAGAAAGCCTCAAAGCTTACCTTTGCCTTCTACCTTCTCAAATGGTCTTGAGTTGTAAGATTGAGGAGCTCAGGGTATCTAGACCTGCCCAATTACAAGGGGTCTCAGTGGCTGTGGGAGGGTGGTATCACAGTTAGTCCTGATATGTGCCCTACTGTGTGGAAGAAAGGACTGACACAGTGAGGGGAAAGCAGTTGCTTTTGGTCAGCAAGCAACTTATTTATATGCACTGGCTGTAACTCAATACTGACCAACAGTTCTCAGATAAAATACCATTATTGTAATGGGCTCCTTTTTCAAAATATGGTTTAATGACTGAATTTTACCTTGGTTTAAAAAGTGCATGTGTTGCTTACATTTGAGAATCATCGGGCCCAACTAAACAATGGAGTCTCTGTGTTGAAATTCAGTCAACATTCTTCCAGCAATGGGTCAAGAGTTGCAATAATACAGTATATGCTGTGTTGCCTGAAGTAGGGAAGAAGAGGAAGTGCAGCTTTAATGTGCTAACTGTGCTAACTTTCATACACCTTTCCACTCAGCGCCATGGAGGTACAGAACAAAATAAACAATAACAATTTTCTCTCATGCCCCTGCTGGGTAAAACTGTGTGAAAAAGATAGGAGGCAAAAAGTCAGAATGCACTTTGCCCTGAAACGTCAGACATAAGGCAAACTGTTTTCTGCTGTTTCTATTTACAACATTCAAGTATTATTGTGAAGACTTCACACTATGAAAAAAATGATTTTAAGATCAGACTAAAATTACATTTGTCTTTCAGTCTCATTCTTCTAGTTCTCTTCAGCTGATAACAGCACATTTTTAGACTTCTAAAAAATGTTTTACTTTTATTAACTTAGTCATATAATGTAGTCATAGTAATAATAGTATGATTATCATTTTAATTTATTATTTAACATTGTGTTAAGTTTTTCATACAGTTTTATGAAATTTCTTTTGGTTCTGATACTGAATTCATTGAATGTGGAGATGTTTTATTAGGATAATGCAAGTGAGTAAACCCTACTAAACACGTTTTTTATGATCAAATTATTAAACAACCAGCTCAAATGTAAATTACTCAACTCCCATTTAAATGTAAATTAATCAGCAATGCTAACCACTGTGCCACCATTAATTCAGTTACAATTATTACACTTCAGGATCACAGTGAGCTAGATCCTATTTCAGAAGACAATGGAAGCTAGGCAGAATACATCCTGGGCAGGAAACCAATCTGTTACTGGACACACAATTTTGAGGCACTTGTTAACATAGACAGAATATCTCCCTGCACCCAGAGAAAACCAACACAGCTACTTGGGGGATCTTGCAAACTCCACACAGAAGGATCCCCAGGGTGGAATCAAGGCAGGAGGGCAAAGGAGCTGTGATTAGCTCTTTATTTAACCAGGTAAGGCAATTATATCAAATTCTCATTTACATTGACAGCCTGCAGCATTGCCAATTTGTTCAGAAGATCATTTTACCATTCTAAGTGTATACCATTCTGGGTGTAAGAGCAGAAGCCTCCTTTGCTACAGTACATTTGAAGTTATAACATATCAGTCACAAGTTCAAAGCTGTAATGACATACTGTATACACACTGCTACCTACATGACTTTTCACAAAAACAAAATTTTAATAAGCTATTACTACTAAAAAATGTTACTATTCTAACATACTATTATACTGTATATACTTATTATTTTCTTCTATTCTATTAATAAACCAAGAATAGAGACAAGTCCTGTAATTGTTTTTTTCTGCTTTACTGTTTTTCAGGGACAGGCTGGAGAGAGGTTGCTGCCCATCCTTAGGAGCACAGGAACCATACCGCTGTGTAGTTATGTTTCACTTTATTTTTAGATCTGCTTAAAAAAAACAGACACCATATGAAATAACATTCTCATGGTATAATAATTGCAGGAAAGCTGATTTTCTGAGCACACACTACAGTATGTTGTTCTCAAGATGCACCATCAGTATACCTGTATGTTCTTTGAAAACGTTGTGATTTTAAAGCAAATGTTTTTGTGTAAAATGACAAAAGTGATCTACCAATCATTTGTTTGTGCTCTTTGCTCATCATGACATATTATCAATACAGTTTTTTTACTTGCAATAACTCAAACATATTACAATTAAGAGACTTTTTATTGCCGTTAAATCTTAGAATCTATTAATGAAGAACATACCTTTGGAATACCTCATTATTTTTAAAACCAAAACAATATCCTTGTTCCAAGTTACATGTCTTTGAGGGATTATGCCTAAAGATGTTTTAGATTTAAACTTTTGACCAAATTTGTTTTTCCACACTTGAGTGACGGTGTTACAAAAGTATGTTTGGCAATTGCTGTGGTTTCAACTATATCTGTGTCTCCACAGTTGGTCAGAACCCTCAGCATAAGGATCTGATCTACCAAGAAATCAGATTTACAAAAAAATGAGCTTCAGAGACTACAACACCATTTATCTAACCTGGAGATTTATGTAGACTGACAGTAGGAATGCACTAGAAGTAGAGGTAAGCCCTAAGGTATAATTGTAGCCCATGAACATGAGGTCAAACAAGAGAAAGATAGGTGAGGTTCTTTTAAATGGTATATATTCCCAATTTCTATCCAAAATATATATTTTTGACAGCACATTTACATGTTGCGTATTTCACACAATATATTACAAGAGCGCATTATTACAGGGCTACAAGCACTCAACAGGCTTATATTAAATACGTTAAGAATTTGCAGAAGAATGATGGTCTTATACAGAATAAATTGAATGTTTTAGAAATAGGTGTCATTTAATAATGATGATGATAATGACAACGATAATAATAATGTTACTTTTCTTAAAAAAACAAAGAACTGCATAATAGGTCATGTATAAATATAATGCAAGTTAAAGGAAAGAGAAGAAAATCACAATTAACACAATTCAACAAAGAGAATAACTTACAGTACTAATAGATTAAAAGCATTTATTGATGCAGAGGTTTTTAGTTTGTTTAGTATAGTACTAGATACACCTGTAAATAAGTAACTATGGTATTCTTATCTCAATGAAATAAAAATATATGTCAGTATTTCAGTATTAGGTGGAGGAAAATCCATTTCCTTATGAAGGAAATGGATTTGCATGGACACAATACAGTCTTCTGACATACAGATGCTTCAAATGATAACACAATTTTACAAGTAACATCAAGGCTTTTAAATTATCTCAAATGTTTTATTTTAACATCATCCTCAACAGCACTAAATTCTCCAACTTTTTCAAGATTATGTTTAAGCATAACCTAAATCTTGTCACACTTTAACTCAAGAAGTTTCCGTTGCATCAGTACGTAAATATCAGCCAGATTCAGATGTAGAGTGTGACAACCAGAGCAGCAATGGTTTTTGTGGTCTGCAAAAAATCTGAATGGTAGTGATCTGCATGGTTGTTGAACCAAAATTCACAGAAATGGACCAAGAACCAAGTGTGTAGGATCCTGTGGAACACATTGAAAAATTAGTGAGGACTAGATTTAAAACCATCACTCATTTTATTAATTGACTCCTGTTAGCCAAACAGGAGCCAAACCACTGAAGGCATGTACCAGTGAATCCTACATAATTTCCATGCTCTTCAGTAATTGCCTTAATTCATAGTGATTGCTTGCTCCTTAAAGATGACACATCACTAAAAGTGATCCTTTTTAGACACTGTGCTTCTAACTATTGCTTGTACATTTGTTTTAAACGTGGCAAGAAATAATTGAATAAAATTCAATTCAAAACCCAACATATTTAAAAGCAGTTTAAATGCAATGTCAGTAATATTTCACAACTGAGTGTTAAGGAAGACTAAATTAAAGAAAAGGCCTCTGCATTCTTTATTGCTGGCAAGTACAGTACGCAGGTGCCAAGTCTTACGACACAGAAAGTGAGAATTTAGGGATTATGCATGCATGTACAGATATAATGTTTAACTTGAAGTTAGTTATGCTACAGTATTTCATGATTATTATGTTACTTAATTAATTTAATGAGATAATTTTGGTTTTAATTTAATTACTGAAATTGTGTGTTTTTTTCAGATGTGACTCAAGTTTTGAATCTAGGTCATGATCTACCATCTCCACTTGCTGGTTACTCTCCACTGATATTCAACAGTTAAAACTTAGAAGTTTGCTTCTCTGTTTGAGGGAATGTTTAATGTCTGATATAAATTCCACTAATAAATATTTTGGAGCATATACAGAAGCTCATAGAAATTGTAAAAACTATGGGAAGTCCATCAGTAAGTGCATATCATCTTCCGCCTGTGAAGTGAATGTGTACTTATTCATAAAACAGGTGAAAAGCAGAAAATACTTGCCTCACAGAAAGGTCTTAACCTTTCCTGACTGCTGTTGCATGCTTGCTTTTGGTATAAGAGTTCAATTCTAAGAGCCACTGCCTCCTTGTCCTCAGGAATATTAGAAGGTACATTTTCTTGAACAATACTACTACTTACATCTTATTTTGTTTGTTTCCACATCCTTCATTGTTTCAGTGCTTTTTACATTTTCAATTTGCCTCTCTTAATAGGTGTGTTTTTTTCTGGAATTTAGTGAAAGTACAAACACTTGTAAGTATGAAGATTACAAGAACTTACATAAGCAGTGCCTTGCAAATTATTTCAGACCCTTAATATAGTGTCCCAATTAGTGAAATTACAAAATGTTGCATACACATTTTTTAAACTTAATATTTTATTAAAACCTGAGCGCTCAAACTGGACATCAGTTTTCAAGTGTTTCCACAAATTCTCAATACTAATCAAGTAAGGACTTTGATTGGGACACTCAAGGACATTTACTTTCTTATTCTTTCTCTACTGCACTGCAGATGTGGCCTTGTGCTTTGAGTCACTGTCCTGTTGAAAGATTACTTTTTGTCCCAGTTTTAAGTCTGAAACAGGTTTTCTTCTAAGATTCTAAGTACTCTGTTGCATGTACAGTATGTTCCAATCAGTCTTAACAAGCTGCCCAGTCTCTGCTAAAGCAGAATCATAACATAATGCTGCTATTACCATACTTCACAGCAGGGACAGTGTTGACTAATTGATGGACTGTGTTGGGATAAATCAATTTAGGTTTGCCACAGCAGGGGATTTGAAAATGTATGCATTCATGACTTTTCCATTTTATTTCATATTGTTTATTTGTTTCTGTTTTTCTAATGTGTGGAATAGCATATAATAATCCTTATTTAGTGACACTCACTGTCAGCTTGAAAGCAATACAATTTGAAAACTGCATAACTGTATAAAATTTTCTGCACGGCACTATAATTTCACTGATAGTAGACAACATGTACCCTAAGTGAAACTTAACAGCTACATAAAAATATACCTCCTTAAACTTCTACATACACATATTCTATTCATATTCTCAAATTTGTCACATCTAAACCTATTAGTCGTAGTCATAGTCACAAGAAAAAGTTAGACACGTGTATGAAAACCAACAAAGAAACTGACATAAGTTTGTCTATGTGTAGCTGTACATGGTGTTTGGGTTCTATAACATACAGTATTTAAGCTCTCCACTCTCTGCCTCATTGTTAAAAAAATAAAATTCTACATTAGTGTATACTCAGTATATACAGTATATGTGAGATATTCACAGCTTGTCCTGGAGGGCTGCAGTTCACTGGGTTGCATAGGTAACCTATAATCCTCAACCAATTAATATACTGTAATTAATGTAGATAAAAGTGCACAGTTGATTTGAATAACATTGCTATGCACCAAGGGTGGAATGAAAACCAGAAGAGCCCTCCAACACCAGGAGGAAATATCAAAGTTGTAGATGACATTATGAATTATTACTCCTGTCTTTGGAATTTGGGATACATATTTTCAAGTATTTTAACAAACACACATTTCTATAAAATAAAAGTAAGCCTTAGACATACTTCCAGGACTTATAATAATTAAGGTCTGTGACTACTGGTTTTTATAAACCACAGGTTCCTAATTCTGGACCTTGAGACTCTGGAATCATAGACTGTTGGTTTTCTTTCTATTTTCATTTTATTGAAACATTGTTTGAACTGAGACCTTTTATGTCCTGGGTGCATCACACCCATTATCTGCCAGTTGAGGCTTCACTTCACCCCTGACCCTGTGCTCAGAAGTTATTGAAAATGGATAAATGGTAAAGTTGGAGACTACTACTTAGGAAATATAATTGTTACATTGAAACCTCTAACATATTTAAGCCATGGAAACGATTAAAGAGCTCAACTGTTTCATATTATTGGTTCAGTTAAGGCTTAAAATATTGAAATATTTAAACAGGATCAAAAATGTGCGAAAGAACTCACAGTCATGAGTGAGTAAACTTTTTTGTTTCACAAATTTTCCAAAAATAAAATGACAGACTTGTTGATAAATGTTTATTAACATTAAAATGAACAGATCACATTATCATGTCTCTGAAAGACTCAAACCTTGTTTCACTCTTAGAACACACACATATTCAAGGTAGCAAAATAACAACATTTTGTCAACCATTTATTAATTACAGTAAATGTTTTAATAAATAGTTGTATGTAGTATAATTAAAGCAATGTAATGTGCCTAAGCCGCCATGAAAAAAATCTCTATACTGAATCATCAGTTTTTGTTACAGAATAATTTTTTGTTTAGAGACTATGTATTAAGTGAAATTAAAAATATTTTAATACAATGTTGTTATTGTACTATTATTAACTATTATTGTATTCTCTTTCAATGTGCTCTGAAAATTCAAATCATTATTGACAACTACAAAAAGAAGAAATTTAAGCATTGGCTTTTTTCATTTAAACATGCTAGAACTACAGTACTGTACAGGACAGCAACTGATGCCAAGTTTATTCTGTTATTCATATTATCATTTTTTGAGACCTGCTCACACTGGCGTTTTTTTGTACTCAGTATGGGGCAGTCCAAGTCATTTGGAGAACAGGGTGAACAAGTTCAACTGTCAGATGAATCAGATCAAACCTAAGTGACATCACTAAAAGAGGAGGTCTCAGTCCGATTGACAAATGAGATGGGTTACGATTTACTCAATAAGTGTGAGGCTAAATAGAATGGAATACTGTATTATTTAATACATGTTGAATACATTATTCCTACTGTATAAGACAGAAGAAAGGTACATTAAATGAAAACATTTACTGTTTTAAAGTCTAGCTATAGCCCAGTTTATACAAATTCTTATTTTTATTTCCTGTTTTGTTGTTCCATTGCAGGATGGATGTTCAGGTAAATCGAATAATATTATTACACTTGTTAGAATCAAACAATCAAACAATTATAATCCCACAAAACCTGCTTTTAAAGTACGGCAAACCTGTTCAAATATACAGAGCTTGTTCAATTTTTACTGTTGGTATTGTGCATTATTTTAATACTAATGTAGTTGTGTACATAGTATATAGGCTGAATGGTACAGAAATTGTGAAAAATATTTTCAAAATTTGATATTTACAAAATATATTTAAAAAACAAATAATGTAATTCTTTGTTAACATTGATGTTTTGACTTGGCTTTTTATCTTTATTTCCTGAAATCATATTTAAATAATTTCATCTGCTGAAAGCAATTTCATAATACACTGCTGACATCATTTTGTATCTACAGATTATTTCACTGACTTATTCATGGTTAGTATAGTGAATATCGGAATATGCGGAATATCAATATACCGCATATCGGACGTACTGTAGGAAAGGATGTATTAAATTGAACTTTATACCCAGCTTAAATAACAACAGCCCTCAGAAGTCTGAAGCACATCATAAGGTCCATGGGAATGGGTGGGTTTATCTCATTGCCGTCAAGGCGAAGGTAGCGCAGGCGTGGAGTTTTTTCATCGTAGTAGTCATCAGTGGCTCCAACAGGCATAGGGCAGATGTCACTTCCATTCACTCCTGTGTTTACAAAAGTATGATTACTCAACAGCACAAACATTGTCAAAGTTCTTCTGATTTCACTGTACTGTATGCTACTGTAGTTGACTTTTTGTCTGTTGTTTTTTCTGCCTTTACACTGTATACTAAGACACTTTAAAAGTGTAGCATTGACATCAAATGAATATTGTGTACGATGGAAGAGCATTGGAGCTACGTTAGCTCAGATAGCAAGGGCATCTAGCTCCTGTACCGGAAGGTCCTGGGTTCAATCCCAGGGAGGGGGGGAAGCAAGGTAGCATGTGCTAATTCCTCCCAAACAGCTCCTAGGTCCACTCAGCCTGCTTTCCAAATGAGTACTGGGGGGTTAATTCTTCTGGGAGTAATAGGCCAGCTGGAGCATGATGCTGACCGCATCACTTCCACCTCAAGTGTCAGATGGTTGAGAAAAATGGTGGCCCTCCCCATGGGCCTTTATGGCCTGAAAGGAGGACCTTAAAAAAGAATGAATAGCATTATCTCAACGATAACTATATAGCAATGTGATTTTTTGTGAATTTTTACCATGTGACTACTTTTCACTATTACTTGTGATGTGCATTCTTGTGTTTGGTTCAGAGTTTAGGATGTTGCCATTGTATGGATGTTTAAATTGCATTCTGAATCTAGAGAAACTTCTAATTATAGTCTTCTCATTAGGAAATCTACCCTGTCTATTTGCAGCCATCGTTGTAGCTGTACAGAATTGATTTTTTAGACGGTCCTTCCTAATGTCATTCCAGACATATCCATATCCTTGATTGACCTGGACAGGGATTATCTTGGGTGCTGCCAGTGCTCTCATGGGGCTATACCAGGTCAGAGATAGACCCTCCATCAGCATTACTAGAGTATGAGCTCTCTCAAGATCACTGAGACTTGGCATCCTGACAAGTAATGTCTGAAAGTAAATGTATGTGTCTTTTATGTGTCTAACACCCATGTTTCAAGTGGAACATGACTGTTATGTAATTCTGATGTTTTATTATGATGTGTAATTCTTTCGTATTGATGGACCTGTTAGAGCAGTGCACAGAGATCAGAAATGGGGAGTTAGCCTAGAGGTACTTAAAGGTCATATTAAATCATGATTTAGGGATCACTTCATACAAACCTTTTATTTTTCATATATCAGCAAAATGGTGCTTTGTTCCTGTGGATTATTAGTATGCAGACAGAATATTTATATACAAGTTAATTTATGTCATCAAAAATCACAGGATGATCCAAGATCTTTTGTTTACCTAAAATGTCATAAAATAAAGTACTTAGTAGTAACTTTTAAAAAATTTTATTCAATTTCTTATGATAAACCTCTTAAATTAGGATAAATGAGACATTTATTGATGCCTTATTTTTTGTTGATCAATTCCTTCGGTTCCAAACTGTTATTTTCCCTTATACAAAAAAATATGAGATTTATTACATGGAACGAATACATGAATATATGGCCTTTAAATAATTCAATTGTATTCAGTTACAATACTGTTACAGTCATTTTTAAATACCCAAATTTGTTATCAATGGAAGCTATAATGGCATAACATTTCACAATTGAATATTTTGTATTTCAAAGTTTCTGTCATTGTGATAAGAAAAACAGTGAACAATGGTCCTGGGTTTCATAGGTTTGATTCAGTGGTTTTTAATCACATTTATTTTAGGTAATAAAGCCAAGTAAGCCTACAATTCGTTCAATTACTTAAGTGAAAATGAGTATGAGCAAATAATGCAGCTCTCCAAGACAAAGCTAGTTATTTAAAAAGATACATGACAGTATTAGCATGTTAATATAAAATCCTAAAAATTCTAAACAAAACTGGGCTTTTACTTACTCTTGATTTTATTGTGGTCAAGGTGCAGGTGCTCCAGGCTAGGGTGAAAATGAGGCACGTGGTTGAGCTGGTTGTGAGATAACTGCAAATCTAGGATGGTGGATATGTTGAAAATATTCTTTGGTAGGCCACTATCGGCAAGCTTGTTGTAATTAAGCCTCAGAAAGGAGACCTTGGGTGTTTCTTTGAAATAGTTGTCAGGGATCTTGTCAATGGAGTTGCTGTCTAGGAACAACTGCATAATGGTTGCTGGTAAGCCAGGAGGCATTATTTTCAGGTTGTTTTTGGATAGATTAATCTGAATAAGGTTCTTCAAGCCTTTGAAGGTATTTTCTTTGATGGCTGCATCCTCCAGTTTGTTGTTTTGAAGGTCCAGCATTGCAAGATTTTCCATACTGTTGAAGACCCCAGCAGGGATCTTGGAGATCTTGTTCCTTGACAGACGGAGCTGTTCTAAGCTTGTTGGAAGAGGAGAGGGCACTTCATCTAGCAGATTGTCTTCAATATACAGGTAAATGAGTTGTGTCATTGCCTTGAATACATTCTTGTCAATACCCTTGTTGGTGATCTTGTTTCTGTTGAGGTTCACCCATCTGAGTTGTGTTGCATTCTTGAAGGATTTTTCTGAAATTGCATCGATTAAGTTGTTCTGGAGGTACAAGTACCAGGTGAATGCGGGGATGGTGGGTATCTGCTTCAATCCCTTGCTATCACAATATACAGCATTGGGAAAGCTTGGAAGGCAGCGGCATTCCTTTGGGCATGCCTGAATTTGTTCTAGGTATTCAGCATAAGGCATGTCTTGAGACCAGGTAGCGCTAGCAAGTAGCAAAACAGTAAACCCAATTAACATCTTCATGTTAGTATTCAGCCTGCAAAAGAGAAATGTAATATTATATATGTATCATCCTTCAAGACAATTATATAGGGAAATATACATAAGATACTGGTTTTACTACCACACAACATTCATGCTTTTTTATTAACACAATGAATGTGTAATTTTTTAAAATACAATAACACATTAGGTAGGGATTAAGACTCCCTGGAGACAGTTTATTTTGTGTTTTGTAAAATAATAATTTTGTTACATTTTTCTTTATCTGAAAAAAAAACTTTATTAAGAAAAGCTCACAGATTTTGATAGAGGAAGACGATATCTTCAACAAGAACAGGTAACTTTTATTAAGAATTTTTTTTTTCCAGTTATGTTTTCCTATCAAGGATCACACAAGAAAAAATATGCATGTGCTGTGCTATTTTCTCCAGCTAAGCTGGGATTGTGCGTTTATGGGTAACTCTGTATGTGACTGAGCTGAATATGGATTGTTATTATGTCACTGAACTGTGTCTTTCAACAGCACAAACCATCACATCACAACAAACAGAATCAAGATTATCTAGCAAAACTCCTGCCAGATGTAGCATATCAAATGTTAATGCATTAATTACTGCACTTTTAGCAACTTTTTGAAACCTGGACTAGGTCATCAAATACCTTTTTTTACCTAGTAAAAAGCACCAGTCTTGCATATAAAACCTACTCACAATAACCAACCAGACCTCAAATAGACATTGAACAAAACAAATATTATAAATCTCTGCATCAGCACAACCATTTTTCTAAAAAAAAAAATACTTTTCAATTTATGTCCATAAGATGAAATGATACAGTACTTGTCTGATGTAAATTAAACCTTTTATAAGTTTCTGATCTTTGCTGTTTGCACACACTTTGCAAATTAACTAAAAACTATGTTGCACCACTGGTTCTGCTTCTAAACTCAGATGTTATTGGATTGGTAAAATTTTGGATGCTGTCTCCTTTGATTAAGGTTTTATGGCTGACATTGCTTATCCCTAGAAAGAACAGTCTGTAATGCTGTATACAATTACATGTTGCAGGCTGCTAATAGGAAAGAAAGAAGAGCAGTTAATTGAGGAATTATTTTTCTGTAGCAGTTCTTCTCGATGTTCATTTACTTGTCATGTGGTGCAAGTTTAGATTCTGTATTTTTTCTTTCCAAACACATCTGGATTTAATTTTCCCGAGCTCTTGATTTTTCATATATAGGAGCAGATCAAAGAAACAAGTAGTACAGCTGGTGGACAGGCACAATCTTGGCACAATACTTTACAGAACTGTTGTTGAATACTATAACAGCATGGGACTTGCTCATCTCACCTACATTACCCTGTTTATTGGATGTGTCAAAAGGTACAAATTATGAGTATACAGATGGCATGTACAGACATATGAACTTAATTTAATGTTCACCTTGTCATAGTTGCAAGGAATATATACAGTAACAAATATATTACATACTGTAGAAATACAACAAAGCATACTATCTAGGTTCAAAAGACTTTAAAAAATTGTGGTCTTATTTAGATTGGTTGTGGATTGCATAGGTTTTCATTATGTAAATTATAAGTTCAATTTTTTTTCTGAACCTACAGTACCTAAAGTGGCAACAGACTGCAACAGACTGAACTATTTCTCCCTTATATTTGCAGAGGCAGTTAGATATCACTTAATTTGGGGATATCACAAATCCTCTTAGTCAATTCTGTTACAAGTACGAGAGCTACAGTATAATCCCACAGCAAATTGCCTCTAAGCTTCAGTATCCCTTTATGATCGAGGCAGTGGTCCAGTTTCTGTGACACTAATACAGTCTGATTTATTAAAAGAAAGCTCTCATATTGTTTATATTACCTGTTTTTTTGATGTTATTGATTAACATAACTCAGTTTAATGCTCATTAAATGTATCTTTGTTATTCTGTCACAAAACCACTTTTTTCTTCCTTCTTTTCCACGTCCCTAAACTTCTCACTGAGCCACTGTGTTGGATCAAAACAAGAATAGTTTTTGATAACATCTCAAAGAGATTTGCCAGACGAAGCTACCGTAGCAATCAGACATTAAACTGATTATATTTTTAAGTAATTTACAAAGTGAATGGAGATCAATATTAAAACTGAATAAATATATCTAACTTTTTACTAATTTTAATCAAACATTTGGGGTACGTTTCCACATTTTAGACTTTTTTTAAATAACAGCTGGTGATATAAATGTCCCTTAAACCATTCATATCTAATAAATAATCATTTGTGAAACAACAATTAATCATGACCACCAATGGAAATTAACAGCCTAGTGCTAGATTACTTTGAATCTTAGTCCAGTTGTATCGCAAGACCAAAACACTAAGCTGGCAGTGTTCATTTTCATTAATTTTGAGAAGATTTTTTGAGAAATTGAGTTTTCTTTATGCAAAATTTTACACTATGAAGTTTAGAGGAATAAATAATCTTCATAATAAAAGGGAGGGGTGTATTTATCAGTTGGTAAACTGCAGGATTGAAATGTAAGTTATACTGGCTCTAGGATCAGTGATCAGCATGACCTGTTTGAGGGAGAGAAAATAGTAACACAGCGCTTGTGTTAATAAGTGAGAAGCAGCTTGCTTTGTTTTGTATTTAGCAGAGTTTTAGTGTTTTTAACTGGAAAACAGGATCTGTGAAAGACAAGGTTAATGGTACATTGTGTGACATAAAAATAAACTCTGAATGTGCGACATGCTATTTATTTGCTATATATCAGTAATATCAAAACTAAATAAATTACTTCTAAAACTATTGTTATTGCTTTTTGGAAAGTAATAGTCAGATGCATATAAACCTAGCATTCCATTCACTTTTATAAAAACATATACTGTAAATTTCTCCAGTTCTTTTCAACCACGTGACATTATTTGCTGTGCTTTTCTTTGATTTCATAATTACAAAGAATACCTACTATTTTAAAAAATCACCTTCTGAAATCATAAAAAATAAGTAATGTTACTGTGAGACTAATGGAGGTTCAGAGTTTGAGCTTGATCCAAATTTGGAGGACGGATCTGGAAGGAGTGTGTGTTCAGGTCTACCACGTTTTGTGCAAAGACATGCTCTTATCGAGCTACTGTATATATGTGACATTTGATTTGTCAAAGAGGAGCACTGTGATTGGACAGCAGAAGAGAACCATGGCATGTATTGTGTACTGTATGTGATACTGACATGGTAACATCGCTGAAGGTGTCTGCTTTGTGAGTGAGCTATGATGGATCAAACAAGGTTTGAACTGAATCCGGGCCAATGGCTGTGACCAGAACTGTGACATGGGCCAGAGAAATGAGCTTACTCTTTGGCTAATGTTTGATAACCCAGTATTATTGCACGTTTGTGATAATTAGCCAATTTAACTTGGTATAGTAGTGAACAAGACAAATACATATTACATAACATGTAAGTTTAAGACAATACAAAAATCTTTTGACTGATTGACTTTTTCAGTCCTTTCTTGTACTTAAATGTTTACAGTCAGAAGGAATGCTTTCTTTACCTTGTTTTTTTTGTAAAGCCTAAAGCACTATCATGTTTTACTGATCTAAGTATGTCATCCAGCCATTTCTTGAATGAAGCCAGCGTTTCGACTTCAACCACATGACTGGGTAGCTTATTCCATATTACAACCCTTTCAGTAAAAAAGTGCCTGTTTTTCTGAGTTTTAAATGAGTTTCCACATCCTCTTGTGTCACGTTTCACTGTTCATTCTGAAGAAGTGCACTCCATTGACTTTGTCGATAATCTGGAAGATTCTGAAAACTTGCATCATGTCCCCTTGTAGTCTTCTCTGTTCAAGACTTAAAATGTTCTATACTTTCAGTGAAGGACATTCCTTTCAGTCCCAGAATGCCTCTGCCAGACACACAATATCTTTTTTGTAACGTGGTAACATTTTACACAATTTTCTAAATGAGGTCTAATTAGTGAATTGAACAATTTTTACAGCATCCCTTAATTTGAATTCTGCACTTTTAACTATATAGATGTAAGGATGCAGCTATTGTTGTGGGTTTAGTGTGATTGGTAAAGGTGTTTGTAGGATCATATAGCGATTAGTTTGTTGTGTTCAAGGTTATTAGAAAAAGTGGGGCAAATGTGTGAATGTGGATGAAGTGCACACATTTGCACATGTAAAGAGCTCAGCTGTTTGCTGCAGATGATGTTAATTAGAAGTCTCTTTAAATATGTTTGAGACAGAGACAGAAAAGAAGAAAGAAAAATCATACATGGAGAGAACACATGGAAGAATCGAAAGTCCAAACAAAACAGTCTGTATTTAGTACTCCCATTTAGAAGGTTAAATAGCTGTCAGTTGGTTATGAAAGGTTCAATGACATATGGTTTATACACCACACAGAGAGAGGTCTGTGAGAAGTGAGTTGTCTCCTTTATAGTCAGGGAAGACTAAGGGGGAGGAGAAAAGGTTAGTTATCCCTAGCTGAAGGTAAGGGAATAGCACCTCTTGGGTGGAAGCTGTATTAGTCACCACTAGGTTGGATAGAAGGTTCCTCGTCAGTAACCAACAAGACTTAGAAGAAATATTATCAGATTTGCCAGGAGTGTCAGGGGTGCAGGTAAAGATTTTGATTAGCATCTTTGGTCAAACAGAATCAGCCAAGTAAGTAAATTTAAAGGTTGAATTATTCCTGGTTCTGGTTACGTTTAAGGGAGAGAGACAGGGAAAGTTTCTGCTTGCCTTAAAGGGGAAACAGTTAAAGGGTATCTGGTTACAAATCCTTTTAGGGGATCTGGGGTTTCTTCGAAAGGGTAATGGTTAACAGTCTCACTTATAGGGGTTTGGGTTTTTGGGATGTCCAAAAACCTTGGTGGCAGAGGAAGGCAGAATGATCGTTTAATGTATAATTCCACTATTTGCACAGAGATGTTTTTTTGGGGGGAATCCTGAAGAAGGCTTCACAGCCAAAACGTTTTGTTTTTTCTCTTTTCTTTTCAGCATGGAATAAGCCTATTACTTGTTCCTTTTCTAGTCTATGCATCCTGACGCAGCTACCCACCTCAGCAGGTTTCTAGGTTTCCCCAGGAAAGGAAAGACAATTAACAATAATCCTGTAGACAAGCGCAGATATGAATGCAATAGCCTTACATTTTGCTTGCCTTTTTTATTGCTTTATTTTATTGCAAATAGTGTTAAATATATCATACATACAATACAATCTCATATATTTAAATATCTAGTGAGGACACAATGACATCTAATTGCATTTTAAGGGGGGATAAAATAAAACAAAACACCAAAATGCAAAATGCTACAAATAATATTAACAGTGTTACCTACAGTATTATTTAAATAGTTTATGGTTTGAATGGCCCTGTTGCAGTAGATTTTAGCATTTATTAACGTGTTGAAGTCAAGGTGGAATAAAGTAGAAGCATGTGTTTGACCTTTTTCCAGATTAAAAAAGAAAATTGTAAACAAAAATGTTTTGTTCTAGACATACCTTTGTAGTCCTTGTTTTAATGTGCTTCTCTTCACACATAAGAACCTATTAAGATCAAATCATTTCCTCAAACTAAGCTACATCAGAGTCATATTTCATCATAGCCTATTACAGAGTCAGAGAAATTGGGTTAAAATATTCTGGCAAACTCAGAAAATATCGTTAGATACATGGAGGTTAAACATACAGTATGAAGTTATTAACCAAGCACCTCCAAACAATTCTTATAAGCCTAGTCTTTTCATTTTCTTCAAAGCAAATTTATAATATACATTTCAAGTAAAACCTCATAAAGAGAGGGGCTAAATGGGGAGAAAAGCCTATCAATGAGCACAAGCCAGGATACACCCTGGACAGGACACTAGTGCATTGCAGGGCACACACAAGCACTAACACACACTCACAGCACCGCCAATTTTCCTAGAAACCAATTAATGTACCAATATGTACATAGAGAGAACATACAGTACAAACTCCACACAGATAGCACCCTAGGTTCTTAGGTTCTTAGGAATTGAACCTGGGGCTCCAGCAATGCTAACCACTGTGCCACCCTGCCATTTTACAAGCAATATACTATATACTTAATACCCAATCTAATAACAACTGAGAACGACAGTGTGAATAAATAGTAAAAACATTGTCTTAAAAATCTTTTGGTAATTTTGTAGTTAAGCACACCAGTTCAGTTATCTTTTGTATCAAAAGTGAATCATAAATGTTCTTTATATATACTGTATATATGAATGCAAAACTAATTTGGACTAATTTCTGAGCATGACGTCATTATATTTTTCAACAGGAACACCTAGAGCCTTATTCCCACTCATCATCAAAAACGTAATGAATATTGGCTGGCAAAGCTAATGCAATTTATAGTTCATGAATTTTTTACTCAGTTTATTTGCCTCTCAGCCTCCTCAAATAAGGCTTTTCCAGTCCATTCCACTGTAACATTTCACTTTAGTACTTATATCAATTTGATAAAAAAATATGATTATATTGAAATCCTGCTGTGAAAAAAGGCTGAATAATATTACTACATGTTCAATAACACTTCAGTGCCATTCACTACTTAACGGCTTTACAATTGTTAGTATAGATAAGATCTCAACACTGTCATACATGTTGTTATGGCAGGAGCAAAAAAAAAAAGAAACTTTAAATGAAACTTCCTCTACATTCAGCAGGATTTTAGATGTCACAGGGTACAATGCTATTCTTCTACATGAAGAATTATATATTTATTCAAAAAAGGAGCATTTTATTGAAAACAAATGTTGGCTAACAGTGTGTCTTTTAAATAAAATAGAACATTTTTCTGAATATAAATGGTAAAAAATATGGAGATTGGTTAGTGGAAAATGGCCTCGATTAAGCCAAGTATGTTAATTATAGCAAATATTTCATTTAAAAAAGGTTTGGGTTAGGTTTCATCTTATGGTTTAGTTAAGAGCCAGATTATTTACTGAATGAAAAGACCACTGAAGTTCCAGCAGGGCCTGAGTTGTTTGGCAGACTTTAATACAATAAATAAATAAAAAAATATGGTGTATTCAAGTTTTTCTCACAAACTTTTAGTACAATTTTAATGATAAGACTGCAAGAACAAAAGTAATGCAGTGCAAGAAATGTTGTAACACATTGCTGTAAAATGTTCTGCATTTAACATATTTTGGAAATATTCAGTATTATATAACATAGTTTTTTTTTGGTCAGCACAACCAAAACCTATAAGCTCTTACAGAAATACAAAAAGAAACAAAAAACAAATATTGGGATGGGGGAATCTAAGTACAATTTGGTTTATGTTATAGTAGAGAGCACAGATGCTTTATTTTGAAACTTGTCATGTGAATGAAGTGTTGACTTATTTAGAAAGCCAGCTCCAAAGTATAAGAGTAGATCTTTCATGGACAAGACAGCATATTAAATTCATTACATTTTTTCAGTTATTCTGGAGTGAAGAAATTAAGGGTCACAAAACAGATGGATACCATTGAAATGTAATTGAAAGGATACATGTTTTTTTTAAGATATCAAGCCCCAAATCAATCCTCATGTAGACACTTATAATGTAACACAGGTGAATAACTCCCCTCCCCCCTCCACAGTCTTGAACACACATACACATACAAAAAAAAAAAGATTACCTGGTTTTCCAAAACATGTAGCTTTGACTTCCCTGGGTTGATGAGACATGCAAAGAAGTGCAAATCCCGGCTTCTTTTTGGTTGTGCTGATTCTATCTTCAGTAGGACAGTGTCTCGTCAAACGTTAAGCACACACTGTGGTGTCCATGCATTTGTAGCCAACCTTATTAGAATGGTATTGTTGTAAGCATTATTGCCTAAGGTTATACCTTTGACATTGACTTATGCTAGGTATATAATTCCTTGAGTTGAGGTTCACCACTGATTATTAGCCAATGGATTTTTTGACTTAAGACTGCATGCTTGGGCTGTATAAATGCAGCCCCCAATATATATTCACAGGTGGCAAGAAACTGTTTAACCCTTAAAGCATCTTCAAATACCGCAATACCTCAGCGCCAGTCAGCTTTTCACTCTTTACTCTAAATACAGAACAGCTGCTGTAGGGCACATCTATCAGTCAGTATCTGTCCAGAGACATTAGAAAAATGTTCTGACAGGTTAGCCTAAAGAATGCAGAGGTTTTCTAAGGGAGAGATAATGGCTTAGTAAAAGGATATGAAGAAAAAGTAGAGTGGTTTCTTAATATGGACATTCCTCCTTATATTGTTTTGTATTCAGCTACAGTACATGCTTGTATTCGTCCAACAGGCAGCTTAAATAAGGATCATAGAAAAACTGACAACATCTGTACACACACATGGCTTATATTTGAAATTCATAAAAACATATTGAAAAGTCTAGTGATTGTCTGGATGCTTGATTAAATATTCATTACCATAGGTAGAAAAGATCTAAATGGTTGCAATGTTTTTTCTGCAAGTTATTTTAGAAGGATGTAAAGTATACTTGATTGACCATAAAACTCTGTTTTACATACACACACACAATTACAGCTGTGAGTAAGCAATTAGGGCATTGATTTGAATAGACAATCAGCCATCAGTACAGGTGAATTACCCTTTAGCTGCAAAAACATGGCTTGGCAGTCTGATGACGACATCCATCTCTTTATGTGAAGAAGTGCATCTTGTTTTCCAAACTAAATCCATCTTTGCTTAATTTCAAGTTAAGTTAATTTCCCTTAAGTTTAGAACTATTTAAATCTACTTCATTTTGTCTGAAATCATTCCAGAAGGCATTCTTATTTTTATAACATGGTAACTAAAGCAGCTAATGGTACTCTTAAATTAGATCTACAGTATCTTAGTTTTATATCATCTTAACATTACTTCATTTGATTACTTCATTAGTGGTCTTTTTAATCACTTCCCAACATTGTCTAATAGATCACAAATACACCTAAAGAGAGAACACCTACAGTATATTATATTCAAAAAGTTTTTTTAATCTCAGTACCACCCATTAAAGATTTTCATTGTCCATTTTTGGTAATGCATGCATTGACATTGACTATAGCACAAGTTTTATGTGCCAGATGTTTGTCCTTTTACTCCATTTGCTGCTATTGCTGCAGTGTTTGACATTTCCTGTATTGTTTAATCTGTAAATATAACATGGTGTGACCACTTGCCCGAGTTGTACTGTACCTGCATTCTACAAAGACAAATGGAAATCAGAAAGAGCAAGAGATCTTTGCAACTGCCACTTCTACCACGTTAAAGCTGCTCCTTTTGAATCCTTCCTTACGAGTCCTTCAATGTAGGCTTAACAAAACAAAGAATTATTTTATCAATCAAAATAATGACTAAGGGAGTACTGTAATTGTTTATGGGCAAATGCAATCAGTGGATCATGTGCAAAAGTGAAGGGATAATGTGTAATTATATGGTCTTAGCATAATTGTAGGGGGAGAAAATTTACAGAGTTCTGGTGTAGTTGTGTGGATTCCTGTAGGAGTTGAGTAAAATTAATATGTATGGGTTGATGTCTGTAATGTAATGTTATATTTATTTTGAATCTAATGTTTACTTTTATCATTTGAATAATCTGTAAGTTTATCTTTGTGTAAAACATAGCTGCTTTCATGCAAGACAAATTTTGGAGAAATCAGGCAATAAAGCATTGTACGATCTTATTGGATTGTATCATATCGTATCCTGAAAGGGTAATGAAACACAGAGAAAGGGTAAGGAGGGAGTTGGTTGGCAAGCTCCACAGTGAGCTCACATATGGTGGTTACAAGAGGTAAACACAGGAAGGAACTTGAGGGTAGGGTAGAATAGGACCACAGCCTGGTGACTTAAGGACTTTAATAAGACAATTTCAAAGTCCATCACTTTGAAAAGGCTTTTTAGGAGGCTCGGCTTGGCAACAATCCCAGATTACCCTGTGGCTGGTTTAACATAGACCTGATGCCCTAGCACAAACAGCCCAGCAGACAAAAATCATTACCGACTGAATGTCATACTGTTTGCCCATTACCACAAAGTGAGAGACGACACATTGCAGTGCAGGCTGGGACTGGACAAGGAACAGAGAGGAAAGGCAAAAGAAAAAGGAAGGAAGGACAGTGTACCATGACACCTGGAAGTAGCCCCCTGTTTTTTTACTTGCCTACCTCCCATGATTACCTGAACATTCACACCCCACATTTAAGCCTTTAGATCATCACAAGAGCACCTGGTGAGTGGATCAGTTGGCTAACTAGATCGTATACTGTATAAGCCTTGGCCAGTGGAGATCATAGGTTTTGAGTCACTAACTCTTTCCCTATCCTTTTTTGTTGCAAACAGCCAGGTCAGGGGACATAAAGTGAAACATAGGGTTTTATACTGTTGGGACTGAAATTAATGATAGAAACAACTGAAGTACTGTACTATGTGGAGTTACAGTATCTCCTCTTCAGTGCGGGGGAAGGAGCTTATTAGGGAAAGTGGTTTACAGTTTCTTGGTGTGAGTTCCTTGTGGATAATTTTATTTTTGTGTTTCATTTTTTTTTGGTAGAGAGTAATATCCTATTATTATTGCTGATATCTATCACAGAAAGACTGCAGTTATTGTATCTACCTGTCTTGTGCTGGACTGTGGCTGCTTTGGAGGAACCAACTGTACCTAGGACTTTAAAATGGTACTGTAGGTTACATAGTTGGCTTCAGGTCCTGAAAATTAACACTATTGTGATAGACGTCTGTATTAACACATCTTACAAAACTGAATTAATTATTGTAGCTGACAGTGTTTTATTTTTACTGAGGGAACACCCTTTTCTCTCACTTTGTCATAAAAGATGGTGGCTGAAGCTTACATTAGCTATAAGTAGGATCAAATGAACATTTTCACATGGTTTCAATATAAATGTTCCCAAAAGCATAGCACAACAGCAATAAAATTAAATTGTGCATGTCACTCCATCCCTAATGGTAGAGGATGGGGGGGTCGCTCTAGGACATCAATTTATCTTTCTGTTAGGATCGCTGATATAGGCATGTAACAGTCATGTGCTGTCACTGTACTTTTTGTCAAATCCCAAGGGCCAACAATCCTTCTGTTAGCTTTCTGACAGCCTTTTTTCATTTCTTCCATGAAAATCTGTTCATTCTGTGACAAAAAAAAAAACACTATATGGTGTCTGCTGCTTCTAACATGACCATAGGCTGATAGGCTTATTTCATGTTATCTATACCATTGTGATGGCGCTTTGAAGATTTATTTAAAGTAGGTTGTATTTTAATAATTCATAAACAATATGTACCCCACATGCTTTAAAGATACATGTTTTATTTAAATAATCTAATGTGATTGTATAAACCACGTTAATCATATTTTTTACTGTAGTATATTCATTTGCAATGTGTATTTCATGGTAGAAGCCCATTGTAACTGGAAAATGACCATATACTGACAGTAAATAAAGTACCATTTCCAAACTGGAATCGATATGTACTGAACCAGTATGTAAAATCTAAATCTCCCATTGTACTTTTTTGTTTATTGAAAATCATAAATAAAATTAATGTTTTGCAATAAACAAGAGGTGAATTATCTTACATAATGTCTTGAAAAAGTATCCAGACTGCTTATCTGGTTTCCCCCTTTTTTAAATAAAAAAATCTGTATGCATCTCTTTTTAACTTAATATTTTATTCAAAACCTAAGTGCTGAACCTACAGAATTCTAAGGGTAAGATTAATATACAGTATACTTTAGTTTTTGCTAAAGGAAATGTCAGCAAAAACTAAAGAGAAAAAAAATGAAATATGAAGATAACATAATTACTCAGCCCTGTAAACTCAATATTTGGTGGAAGAACCTTTGGCAGCAATTACAGCCAAAAAACATCCTTTTGGGTAAGTCTCTACCACCTTTGCACACCAACTTGGTGCCATTTTTTGCCCATTCATCTTGACATCCTTAAAACCTAAATCACATCACTTGGAAAGTGGAAAGTCACTCCAGTTGCTTCGACCTTGTGCTAAGAGTTGTTTTCTTGCTGAAAGATGTTTTTTCTCAGTTTTAGATCTGAAGTAAAAGCATGAATAAAGGAAAAGGTTCCTTTTGAGGAGCAGAAATAACTAGGCTATAATTTAAGGTAAAAATAATTTGATGTGAAAAGAAGCCTTCGGAGACATCAGTACATTGTAACATACAGTACATTGAAAAGCAAAAATCCCTTATATGGCATAAACCTATACCCAGTTTCAAATCTTCTTGTCTGTTGTTAAGTTACTACTTGAAAGTGACCCCAAAGTGACTTTTGATAAATGTTAGTTTCCTTGTAGTCAATAAGCATGAGTTTACTTCCTCTGAAACTTGCTCACAGACACAACCAAAGGTACATTTTGTTTGACCCCTCATCTCAATTTAGTGCATGTGTGATGAAAACAAGACAAACCTTTGCAAAACAACCTACTGTATGATTATAATAATAATAATTAATAATTGCTTACACTTATATAGCGCTTTTCTGGACACTCCACTCAAAGAGCTTTACAGGTAATGGGGACTCTCCACCACCACCACCAATGTGCAGCATCCACCTGGATGATGCGATGGCAGCCATAGTACGCCAGAACGCTCACCACACATCAGCTATTAGTGGGGAGGAGAGCAGAGTAATGAAGTAATGATTATTAGGAGGTCATGATTGGTAAGGGCAAATGGGAAATTTGGCCAGGATGCCAGGGTTACACCCCTACTCTTTTCGAGAAACGCCCTGGGACCACAGAGAGTCAAGACCTTGGTTTTTTACGTCTCTTCCGAAGGACAGTGCCTGTTTACAGTATAGTGTCCCTGTCACTATACTGAGGCATTAGGACCCACATGGACTGTAGGGTGAGTGCCCCCTGCTGGCCCCACTAACACCTCTTCCAGCAGCAACCTTAGTTTTTCCCAGGAGGTCTCCCATCCAGGTACTGAGCAGGCTCACACCTGCTTAGCTTCAGTGGGTTTCTAGTTGTGAGTTGCAGGGTGATATGGCTGCTGCTATGTTAGTAGTTCAGGTGGGTAGCTGCGTCAGCATGCGTAGGCTGCAAAGGAACAAGTAATAGGTTTATTCCATGCTGAAAAGAGAAGAAAACAAACACAATGTTTCGGTTGTGGAGCCTTCTTCGGGTGTGAAGGGTTCTTCGGGTGTGTTTTCTTTCTTCTCTTTTCAGCATGGAATAAACCTATTTCTTGTTCCTTTACAACCTACGATTATTCTGTTAATGCATAATACTATTTTGCTAATGCACAGATATATTTTCCATTCCTTCAGAAGCTTGTTTTGCTAGTAGTTTGCACCATCTATGCTTCTATCTGTCCTGACAATCTTACCAGTCCCTGTTGATGAGAATCAGAATTATAACACAATATGGCCACCACTACAGTTGGGATGTGTTGGTGTTGAATGAGTGATGCACTATGTTAGTTTTGCATATAAAGTAAACCAAAAAGTCTATTTTTTCTTGTATGACAAGAAAACCTTTTGCCATATGTGTACATTATGACTTAAAAGCTGTGTTGCAAACTCCATTCTTGATTTCCACTGCCATGCAGGCCGGTTTTGTGAAGTGACTAAGGATATAAATGATTCATGCAATTTTCTCCTATTTCTGTCAATAAACTCTTTAACTCTTTCAAAGTTACCGTTGGCCTGACAGTTGTATACCTAACTAATTTCCTCCTTGCTCGGCTGGTCAGTTAGGAAAATCAGCCAGATGTAGGCAGGTGATATGATTTACATTTCAATTCATAATAATCAATGTTACAATGCTCACAGTGATATTCAATTTCTTTCAATATCTTTTATATAGTACCTTTCTCCCTATCTGTGCTTTTCTACAAATGTATCTATTATTTGTTTTGAAAGCTCCTTTATGGTTAAATATTTTGTTTAAATTTGCTTGAAATTCACCACCTGACTGAGGGACCTTACAGAGACAGGTGCATGTCTTGTGAAATCATCTGAACCTCCTTTATTGCACACATAAAAAGGCCCCTAAACAAATTGTTTAGATCTTTAATGAATTTTGTGTAATTTAGATTTGACACATCAAAGGGTTTTAATACTTTCAATCATAACATATCCCATTTGTATTTCATAAAGTTATCTATTTCTTATTTCCTTAATGTGTAGAGTAGAATATACCAAATATTAACTTCTTTAGTGTCATGACTACAATGTTTAAAGCAACAAAATGTGAAAACTGTGCCAGAGTCTGAATACGTTTGCAAGGCACTATAAATGCAATTATAATTGAGGTTTAATTTCCTCTTGATTTGTTTTTCAATTTAACAGCTCAAGATCACATCCTCTCTAAAATGTCCTAGCTATTGTGGATAACATGGTCACCCCAACCAAAGAACAATCTTTAAGTTATGCAGTGAACAGGACATTATTCTTAGAAGCTCTTTAGTTTTTATTCTAAACATCTAGGAAAAGAAATAGGATAAAATGAATGCCATTGTGGTATTAGAAGTACAACTTATCTTCCGCATTCTGATGGTGTCAGATATTTTCCAGATGTGATAAAGATTTCTTGTGCCAGAAGAAAAATTAAAATTCTTTGTTGCAAGAAGAACTTGAATTTTGATAATACAGACAGTGGACATAAAAAGAAAAGCAAGAGCTTTCACACATTTTGTCTTATACGATAAGGAAATAACATCCCAGCTGCTTAAGGCCGTGTATAAAAATTCTGAATAGACCTGGTTGCCTATAAATATGACAAGCATGTTTGCAACAAGAGACATGTAAAAGTGACTTTGAAAGAGAGGTGATTACTAGGACCCATTGGGCAGGAGCTTTGGTGACCGAGACAGCTCACCTTGCTGATGTTTCATGAGGAACAGTGTCTAAAGTGATGTCAACATCATGGGGCAACAGTGGGTAAAAGTGCATACTCTAGGACTGTGATATCCTTGTGTTTCTTTGAAGTACAAAGCAAAACAGACAAGCGGTTGCAGATACGTTCACTGCAAATGCACAGTTACATTAATCAACAATGGTCCGTTGACAGTTGCACAGAAATGGATACTGTTACTGTTAAGGGATACTACAATTGGATACAGTAATCAAGCCACTCATCACACCTGGTAACGCGCATTTGCAACTCCAGCAGTGCAAAGAGCACAGGTAATGGAGTGAGCGGTACAGAAATGTTGTAGACAGTTCCTTCACCTTATTTTTGATATATGATCAAGTGCATATGTGGTGTCAATCTAAAGAACAGCCCTGAGTGTTTGGATCCAAAAGTGAAGGGTTCAGAGAGTTCTGTAATGTCGTGGGGCACATTCTCCTAAAATGGTTTGGGTACACTTGTTTACTTAGAAGGTCATGTCAATGCTAATTGCTGCTTAATGGTACATTTTCATCAGGAGGGGAGTCTTCCAGGACAACGATGCCCAGAATAAAAATGCCCTTGTCCAAAGAGAATGTGTGGCTGCCCAATAGTTTGAAGAGCACAACACTGATTTTATCCATAAGTCAACGATTGAGTATTTATGGGACATTCTGGAATGATGCCTGAGACACAGTGTTTTCCACCTCCATCAACCAGACATGAGATGATTGACTTTCTCATGGAAGAATGATGCAGCAACCCTCCTTCAGAGGTAAAGATGCTCGAACACTCTATTTAATGGCACACTTAGGGCATAAGGGCCACACTTGATGGTACAATGCCTTATTAAGTGACTTAATAATGGTGATTCAATTTTTGTTTACTCCATGTGCATGCAATCAATAAAATACCAATAAAATAATATTAACTACATTATTTTAATCCTCATGATGTGAGGGGTGTTTAATGGTGTTATATTATGAGTTAGTTTTGGCTGCTTTTGAAAATGTGTACTTTTTAGCTTTTAAAATTTATAACAAATGACTCAATGTTTAAACATCTGGAAAAGCCCTGTTTATAAAAATGATTAACTTGGACCTTGTATCTTGGAGCTCAAGTTGGCCACCTTTTCAGTAAGCAGATATTATTTTTGTATAACTACTCCACAGAAATTATTTATAATCTATCTTTTGTTTTTACAAAAATACAAAATCTGTGTCTAAAGTATTCCAAAAGTTGAACACCTTTTCCAGCATCTTCTGTGCTTTGCAATTGTATTCAGACATTGCAATTTTCACATATTGTTAATTTAAAGCTAGCAAGCACGACACTTTGAAGTACTAATTATCTTTTTTTAATATACCCAACCTACTCTACACATTCAAAGCAAAAAAGTAATGAAAAATTAAAAAGTCATGATTGCATATGTATTTAAATGCCTTGTTGTGGCAAACTTAAATTAATTTATGTCCAACAAATTACCTTAACTGTTCAAACTATTATTTGTGTGGCCTGTTTATGTGTGCAGTAATGGTGGTTCACATAATTTCAAAATAAATGCACCAGTCACTGACAGGTTCCTCATTCAGGTAGTGAATTTCAAGCTAATTCAAGCATTAAGACCAATATAAATAAATTTATAATTTATAGATTGGGAAAATGGTATAAAAGACATTGAAAAACACTAATTAACATTGTGAAGTGGAATATTATGAAATGGATTGTGTATCATATCACGCAGACACTGCCTAAATCTGGCTGCAGCTCCTCCTGACCTGCTGGGCAAGGAAAAAACTGGTTAGTGATGCAACTGCCAGGCTAGCAGTAACTTTGAAAGAGCTACAAAACTCATTGGCTGAAAAGGAAGAAAATGTGCATGACTCAACAATATCCCAGACAATCAACAAAGCTAGCTTGTATATTAGAGTGGAAACACCCACTGGAAATCGCAAATCCAGTTTGCGACAAGACATTTGAAAAAATTACTGCATACACATGGCAAATGATTTTGTGGTCAGACAAGACAAAACTGGAACTTTTTGTTCTAAATGGAAAGAGTTATATGTGACACAAACACAACATTATGCAGCACTCAATCACTGCTTCTCATCAACAGGGACTGGGATGCTTGTCAATACTGATAGCAACATACTGTAGATGAAGCAAACTACTGGCACATCATAGAGCAAAAACATATTATTTGGATCTAAATTGAGCTATAAATCCCCTTTCAGCATGAAAATGACCCAAAGCACAAGGTCAAAGTTACCCTGGAGAGGCTTAGAATAAGAAAGTGAATGTTCTTGACTGGCCCTGTCAAAGTCCTGACTTGAATCTTGAGGATCTGTGTAAAGACATGAAAACTGCTATCCATGAGTGATCTCCAAGCAACTTCAGAGAGCGCAAGCAAATCTGCCAAGAAGAGTGGGCAAAGACTTGCACCAAGCACATATGCAAAGTTGGTAAAGTTTTACCCCAAAAATCTTGCAGCTTTAACTGCTGTCAAAGGTGCTTCCACCAAATGTTGAATTCACAGGCCTGAATCATATGCAATCAATATTATTCATTGTTTTTACTTTATTTTTCTGACACTACTGTAACTTCACTTGCCCTTTGAAGTCTTCAGCATTTAGGTTTTGAAAAACTGTTTTAAAAAAATTGCATAATTTTTTAATTTTTCAAAATGGGACACCATAGGAAGGGCCTGAATACTCTTGAACATATATAATCATTTTAAAGGATCCCAAAGTGTTTTATTAATATAAAATAGGACCTATTCCCCTCATATTCACTTTGTCTGGTTTAAAGGCCAACAGACTGGTTATATTGTGGCCAATGGAATTAGCTATACGGTATTTTAAGTAAATAGGTTGCTACTCTGGCATTGAGGGTGTGTCAAAATCGTAATCCCTCCTCTTAACGGTGCTCAGGCTGTTTCTTATTTTAGTTGATTATCTGCACCTGCCGCCTATCCAGGTCCTCTTTATTTAAGCCAGATGATCTTACTATTCTGGGCTCAGCAATGGAAGATGGACGCCCAGAAGCCCGCCTACCAGCGGGTCCTGGAGTGACCCGACGGCATAGGCCTCACCACCGCATCTTGAGCATCTGGGTCCGGGGCTCGGAGTGCCTGGCCTCGTTAACCCATTTTTATTCCCCATCCCTGCACCGGATCCCATTCCGGTTTTTGAACCTTGTCTTGTTTGTCTTGGATGGATCACCTGGCTCTGGACTTTTGGATTTCTCCCTGGATTACCCCCTGGATTCCTCTGGACTTGTTCGCCATGGCCACGCCCCCCCGAGCGCCAGTGCACTGTCACCACACCCCCCTGTTTGTCAACCTGCCCAGTTCCTCATCGTCTCCCTCCCATGTCCTTTTCCACTTACTTCCAAATTATACCGTCTGCATAGGGTCCTGACCAGCGCATCGCTACAGGGTGGGGTTGTTGGAGGGATACCTGAGTAAAGGACAGTCTACGGAAAGTCTGGTGCCCTGCATTTACAGCCGAGTATGTGATCTCATTATGAAACCTATTAAATTTACAACATATTCCTGCAAGTTTTCCTTCTGTCATTTCATTGTCTCGTCACCTGCTTTTCAATCTCAGACAGCTTCATCCTCAGCCAAACTGTTATGTCTACTCATTTGCCCTTTGCTGCTCCCATTTCCAAAGTCTTCATCAACTCTGGTCTCAGGTTCACAACCTTTCTCAATGATACTCAACTTAACTCCCACTCTTTCCTCAATCTCTGTCGTTGGTGTCCTATATGGTCCAAAATCATCACTTGTGGTGTCTTCGACCCTGTTTTCCTCTTCTTTCAGCCCCTGCTGTCTTCCTGGCCCTGGGTCTGTCTGACGTCCTAACCTCCGCTCAGTTAGCAGGCATTCCACATTTTTCTCTTTCTCAGTTGTTCAACATCACTCAGTGACCTACTCATCCATCCCCCACATCAGGAAATTCTTTTTGCTCAAAATATTCAACTTTCTCCTTAATATCAACCAACTGAGCTTCAGACCCCAGGTTAACCAAATTAACATTCCTTAATTTATAACCTTATTTCTGTTTTCTCTTCCAAAGATTCTACCTCTGTGCCCAGCATCCTATGCAACTCAGTTCCAATCCATTCTGCGGCTTCGGGTCCAAATTCCAATCTTTAAGCACCTGCTGTCAGTTATTCCACCTTCTTGGACCCAGTTCTATCTGGCGTCCCATCTCTTGCTTAGTAGGCATACTTCAAAATGTTCTCTCTCTCCTGTCGTGTGCACTTGTGTCCAATATAACTTGGTGGGACTCCCTGTTCCTTAGCTCCCATTCCTCTACCTCATCTATTCCTCTTTCAAATGTTGCCAATGTTGCTTGTCTTTGGGGCCACAGTTGGAAACAAATGGTGTTCCATGTCTAAACACAATTTATTTTTCAAATTCATGTAATTCTTGAGTATTGTTATTCCTCTGGTAAAATATTATTATAGAGCATAACATATTAATATTTTTCTTTGAAAGTATTAATAGTTCCAATTGTTTTTACAATTAACAATACATTAAAATATTTTTAATCCTGTGTGTTACAAATGTATACCAGTTAGCGACTTTTCTCTTATAGTATACAATAATGAGACTCCCATTGAAATGTTGCTAATTGGAACATTTTGCTTAAGATATCATGACATTTAATGCCTGAGGTCTGAAAGTCCTGAAAAAATTCTTATTCTTTAAGAAACAAAAAAATCATTTAAAAAAAAACACTGAGATGTAATAAAAAACAGAATGAAATAAAACAGTTTTTATTGTATTGTGAATCAAAACAAGTTGTTTTAAATTATTTCAACAGTTAGGATTTGGTTTTAAAAAGAGAGAAAAGAGAGAGAGAGAAAGCATTGTAAAAACAATATTCTTTTAATTACACCAAGGCTAATTTGTTTTTCTTTGTTAATAAAAAGAAAAAAACATATCTAAATGAGGCCACAGTTACATAATGGTATATTTCAGAAGATAACACAAGTTTATGCTTTTTGGATTTAAATTGAATGGGTTTTATGTTATTAGTGTGAGAATATAGAATGGCTTGTGTATTTCATTACCTTGGAAAATGGAGAAAAATGTATTAAAAGAAACAATGATACTAGCAGTCTTGCATTTTACACCTATTTTAATCAAATCCATCCATTATTTTCAATATCCCCTTCGTCCAATACAGGGTTGCAGTGAGCTAGGGTTTAATCTGGCAGACTCCTATTATAGGTAATATAATATTTAAATAATATAAAATTTAGAGTAAAAAGGACAACTCTTTCAATTATTATTCTGATTGCACTTTAAAATGTTATGTTTATGATAAAAGTTGCATACGCAATTACAAGGAAGATGCTTGCTGTCCATCACAAAGAATTCACAATCTACCACTGTAGGCATCTGTTTTAGCTCACATACTGTACTGTATATGGGCTTGCTTGGAAAAATATTAAAAGAGCTGTCATGGATTCGGATAATCGCACAAACTGCTGAATTAAAACAAAGTATTTGAGATCATGGTTAAGATTAAGGGGATTTATTTCTTACAGTGTTCCTAAGAAAACCCTTAATAATTTCTTATTTTAGAATTTGGTGGGCATTTTAAAAACTTTATAAAGTGTGGTGTGACAGAAGCTGTTCTGAGCCTTGGTATTCAAGTGCAGGTTATGCTTGATTTTATGTCCCTTTTTTGCTTAAAAAAACACTACAGTGCAATCATTTGACCTTTATTGTTTTAGGTTATGACCTATTCAGTGAAAACCCACAAGTCACTGTCCATACAAGATGATTTAAAAATTAGACTATTTGGACTATTTGCACCTTGTCTAGCCTTTTCAGTATTATCATTGAATTTAAATTATATATACTGTATATTAATGGGATTCTTTAAACAAATTTCCCACATTCAACACATTGCATAATCCATTACCTTGGTCATATTTTCCACTTGCTACAAGTTATTGGCAGTTGAAATCTCTCACCGCTATCAGTAAAGTCTGCAAAAAAGGTTAATTGTTTAGTCTTTGTGGAACTATTTTCCTGTCTTTTATTCTTTCCATTAACATTAAAAATATGCAGCTCTTGAGAATTTTTTCCCTGTGTGCTGTCTTTTCCTCTGTTTCCTTTCAGTCATCATCCTGAACCTTAGCCTAAATCTCTCACCTGTTGTCTGTTTTTTTACAATCACATTCAAAATGAATGTAGCATGAGCAAAGTATTTGAACTGGACTGAAGTTGAAGCAGATACTATTTGAATATGGAGAAATAATATTTCCATTTGTGCATACTATGCTAATTGTTTTGACTATTTCCTATGGATTTATTTTTATCTATGTCTATTGATACTGTACTCAATGAACTGTTTTTATGAACTGACAGCAAATGGCCAGATCAGTCTGTAGATTCTATACTTTGAGACCTTGAGTGATTTTACCAATCACTCCAGAAAGATTTTTTTTTAATATGAACCATGTTGTAGCTATTCATTCTTGATTTTAAATGACAGATTTTGCTTCACTTTTAGGATGATGACTTGATTCTGCCATCTTTCTGTAATGTTTGCCTTTTATACTGTCTACAGCTACAGTATATATTCTGATGGAAAAAAGAAACACAACACCTCCTCCTCCACACTCTGGCCCTCCTATCTGGGTGGAACTGGCTGAAGAGTGACTCATCTGTGAAGAGGACCTGATGCCACTGCTGACAAGTCCATCACAGCCTCTGTATGACCCAACCAGCTCGGTGTGATGTCTAGGAGGTGTGAGCAGAGGGCCTCTGACAGTTCATCTTGCTCTAAGGCCAGCAGAAAGGAGTCTCACTTGTTATGATCGTAATCCCTCCTCTTAAGGTTGCTCTGGCTCTTTCTTATTTTGCTGATTACGTGTACCTGCACCCCCATCCTGCCCCTCCTTATTTAAGCCTAGCACTCTCGCTATTCTGGGCTCAGCATTGGGAGATGGACGCCTGAAGCCCACCTACCTCAGCAGGAGTGACCCAACGGCATAGGCTTCATCATGGTGTCCTGACCATCTGAGTCCAGGGCTCAGAGCATCTGGCCTCGTCATCCTTTTTTTATTCCCTGTCCCTGTGCCAGATCCTGTTCCAGTTTTTAACGTTGTGTTGCTTCGTCTCGGATGGATCACCCAGTTTTGGACCTTGGACTTTGCCCCGGATTTACCCCCTGGACTCCTTGGACTTGTCTGCCTTGGCCACGTTCCCCGAGCACCAGTTCACTGTTGTCACACGCACCTGTCTGTCAACCTGCCCTGATCCTTGTAGTCTACTCCCCGTTGTCCTTCTTCACTTACTTCCGGATTATACCGTCTGCATAGAGTCCTGCCATTCTGCTGAAACCTTTTCTGCAGTCGGGACACAGTGGAGCGGCCTACTCCACAGTGTCTGGCAATGCTGGCACATGACACGCCTGCCTGCAGCATGCCAATGGCCCTCTCCCTTGCTTCTGGTGACATTCCAGGCATTATGGAATGCACAGAAAACTGACTAAGTGTGGCCATTTTCTTGCAGTGACCTAAGCTTTGAATTAAGGCCTTTTTAAAGGTGACTTGATCAGGCATTGTTCTACCTGGATCTCATTGTGCAAAAGTGCACCTAACAAGCTTTCGTGTGATCGGCAAGTTGCAATGCCTCACTGCACAAGCTGTATTGCTGTTCAGAGGGCTTAAAACAAATTGAAACTTTTTGTGAAAGTACATAAGCTGTAACTATAGCATTCTCATTCCAGAAAATGTTACGTTTCTTTTTTCCATCAGTATATTTTGTATTTTGAGTCATAAGCCTATACTGTTTATTTCCCATTGTGATATTGTTTTTTCCCATAATCTTCTCAGAAAGAACATCTATTGTTCACCTTTTATAAATACTGGTGCAAAAGACTTTATGCTAAAGTTAGCTGGGTACTATCTGTTTGGAGTTTGTATGTTCTACCTGCGTTCGTGTGGTTTTCTCCTGGGTGCTCCAGTTTTCTCCCACAGTCCAAAAGCATGCTGGTAGGTTGAAAGGTTTCTGGAAAATTGTCCCTGGTGTGAGCTTGTGTTTGTTTCTGTGTGTGCTGTGATGGGTTCTGTGATGGACTGGCATCCTGTCCAGGGTGTATCCTACCTTGTGCCAGGGCAGGATTTTGGTGTTCGTAGGCCCTAGGCACTCTCATGCCGAAATGTAAAAAAAACGAGGGGTAAACGCAAATTGAGTCACGTCAATTGACATGATGCACTTTAAACTATTGTAATGACCGAGAATGAAGCTCACACACCCCTGATGTGCTGGCAACAACACATTTATTTACCTCTGCCCATGGACTTTGACAGGTAGAGATTGAAACTCCTTGAAGGGGTTACACACACACACAGGGTAAGAATTAAGGAGGAGTACTTCAGTTTACAAAGCAGCAAACACTTCATAGCTATTTACAATGGCTCCTCATAAACTACACTATTTACACTTTGAGGTCAATCTCCGGTCGACACACTGACCTCAAGTCCAGCCTGTATTGTGGGGCACATAGCTAAGGGGAGGTGCAGCCACTAAAGCGACAGTGCGGGCGCTACACTATTCTAATGCTAAACCATCACTTGGATACTTCCAGTTTCTAGAACAGCCGCTAGATAGCATATGATTGTTGATTTAAAGCACCAAGAGTTGATCACAAGCATGTTGTTTCAGCTTATTTTTCATTTGCCACTAGTGTTTCCCTTCTTTGTAGGCCCTAAAAACTCCATAGGCCCAATTCCAATGGGAAATCAGGCACTGCCTTGTGCCCATTTATTACCTGGATAGGCTTCAGTCCCCCTGCAATCCTGTACTGGATAAAGTAATTAGGAATGGATGGATGGATTACAATTATGAATTATATGATAACACATGACTTTATTTTCTCATAATATTATGTTGCAGTTTAGGATACTGTTTTGCTAATTAATTTTTTAAATTTTTAATAAGTGATTTTAAGCACTGACTTTTAACTTTAAGAAATACAACTATGGTACTGTATATTACAGTACTTCAGTTATTTATAACATGCTTATTTTCTGTGCTTTATTCAGTATGTATTTCAGGTACCCTTAAAAATATAAAAAAGTGTAAATGTACATGCTTTTTATATTTTTTTCTTTCACAATACATTACATGTTTTTCAACTTTTATGCCAGTGGACAGATACCCATTAGCAACTATGAGACATTTTTCAACTGACATTGTTTCTTGTAATGTGTTTATGCTTTGTATGATTTTACTTTCCAAATGTTCTGTGGAAATATTTTTTTTCTCAGCAAGAACTGAAATAAAAATGCAAAATCTCTGAGAAAAACATGACAATAGAAAATGGTTTACTTTAAAGTTTTTTGTATGACAAAACATCTGCCTTCATCTCTCTCTGTGAATAATTAATGTGGTATGTGAATACAGAAGGCCAGATGTACAGTAAGCTTCAATGACAGAAATTCTTAATAAGTGTATAAAAACCTAATCTTTAAGTGTATAAAAGGTGCAAATGGGAAGTAAGATAAGACAAAAAACAGATTCTTGTCGAACCACATTCTCCATACCTCTGCAGGGAATGAGCTGCTTCCCTCAATAAATCTTTAATATGCTGTGGGAAACTGTAAAGCGTATGTAAATAAATCATTTTCCAAGTGAAGCAGTATACAAATAAAATGAATATGTTATGCTGGAAATAAAACTACCATAAATTGCAAAAACAAAAAGACACTGGATATTATATTTTTGCAAATTGGCTTAAACAATAATTCACACATTTAAACCCATTTTACCATCTTCTGAAGCATTGATATGTATCAGGCATGTTCATGAAGTGGTTCAAAAAAGGAAAAAAAAGAGTCCAGCTCCCATCCAATTATTATTTTTTTCCATTGGAACAAATGTATAAATCCATCCCTTCCAGACACTGTCCTCAGCAAAAAGGAAGAAGTACCAGATGGATTTCATTGAAAAGGGTTCCAAAAACTAGCTAACTGAAGCCCAGAGCCAAGATTAAAGAGATGTTTCAGTGGAAACCAGATTGCATCCTTGCCTCCTGTTTACCCGAACAAAGTCCATCTTCAGAACTTAATAAAGCTTGTTTTACACTTGAAAATTCATGTTTTACTCATTTAACTATGTTAACAGCTTTTGCCTGGGAGTGTTAGGAACATGAAACCATTCCTTTTTGTCTTTTATTAAATGTATTTTTTATATTAGGGCATGTATTAGTTAATATTAATAATTTGGCCTGTAAATACATGTAAATGACTTGTTGGCATTTTTCACTGTTGCAGCACGAAAATTGCAGAAGTAGGCTTTGAGCATTGTGACATTACCTGCTTGCTCTCCAATATACTGTACGTCTTCTGATTCATGAGATTTTAACCCATTCCCTGCCAGTTATCAATACAGAGCCCACACCAGTGGTCTGCACTGCTTCAGAAGAGCATTTGTCTTCTTTTTATGGACTTAATTTGTTTTAATATGTATTTTTTATTAATATATTTCTAATAATATACTGTATATATATTTATGTCAACATTCAGTATTTAAAAACTCTTCCCCTTCAATGGGTTAATAACTCACAGCTGATTTCCTCTTAAAAAGAGTTTATGGTAGACTTTGTATGGTATAATGCAAAGTAAAATGAGAGGTCCAGATTCATTACATTTTTCACACTTTATGATATGCCATCTTGCTACAGAATGACCTCTTGCTTGTATCAAACGTTAGGCAAAATAAAATTCAATTATTTTATAAATATATATTTATATAATTCTCTTACTTTAAGAGCTCAGAGGTATAATACATGCATCTTTAGAATTTCTTGACAAGATTATAATGTCTGGCATGATTAACATCAATAAAGATACTATTGGAAATAAAGTTTGGTGCCTGTTTCCTTTTTTACTTCTTAAAATATATAGGTATTATGAGAAAATGATTTCATTATTTTTTTTCCTATAGTCATCAAAATTTACAGGCAGTATATATTTTCAGTGTACAGTATATATTTACCAAACATTTGAAGCCAGTGGTTTTAAAAAAAAACTATTTATTGATCTGTATTTTATGACCTTACAGTAGATATTGCAAAGCTTAATTTGAATTTTTTTAGTTGAAGTCATATATGGAATTCAGTAGAATTGTACAAGGTCATGTATGCCACAATAAACAAGGTAACCATAAACACAACATCTTAAATTGCTGTTTTATTATTTTTTTAAAACGTTATCATGAGATGCATGCAAGTAATGGAAAATGTTGCATAAATGTTTACATGATATAAAATGAACGGAAATCTGCTTATGAGAATTTGTCAGCTATGATCGAACTGCAATGTGACACAACTCCAAAATCAGTAAAAGTCTGAGTATTTTTACACATCGCATTTATTCAGTGTTCAGCTGTTATTTTCCCATTGCCCAGAAGACATAAAAACATACATTTCATTTTGCTACATTCATCTAGAGGCATCAGATACCAACACCATAGTGATTTTAGCTAATGCTTTGAAAGACCAACATTTACATTTCACGGTCCACAAAATAGTTTTATTTTCTATACAGGAAGGTTGCTCAATGCCTTTCAGAATTTGTTGTGATTATATTGGCTTGTGTTTAATGCCATCTATTAGTTATTTATCATTTGACTTTTCTCCCTGCAGCACTAGATAATCACAGCTATTAGTATGTGTTCTAAAGCTTTTCTACGTAAATAAAAGACAATCTTACAAAAGAAAAATGGGAATGAAGCAACAACAAACACAATACTTTTGAAAGCATACTATATAATATGCTAGTATGAAATTAATATTATGTTCAGTAGCTCTTTGATAATACAGGTTATCCCAATGTGTGTTTCTACCAAAAGATAGGAAAAAAGGTTCATGCAAATCCTTATCCTGGTGGATCAGGATATTACTATCGTATTACTATCATGATATTACTATCAGCTCAGGCATTAACCTGTTAGTAAGTACTGTTAAATCAAGAAATTATTATTATTTTCTCAAAAGCTTTGAACTTTGCTTGAGTGTACAAGTGTATTATTTGTTATCTGTCTGGAGAATTTAATGCTTAGTTTATGTATTTATTTGTCATTAATTTTGCAATTTCCAGAGGCTGACTGTGGAATTTCTTGGTGCTAGCTTTCTGGAAGTGAAGGACTACTGCATAGAACTCAGAAAGAGAAGGAAGGAGGCCTCAAGTTTTGTTTTTTTAAATTCAAGCATTTAGTAAAGTATAAGACATGACAGTACTAAATACAGGCTGTCCAATGCTGCAACAATGAAACCAAGTTAAGATCTCAAACATTGTTCAAAGCCTTGGATATAGACATTTTAGGTCAATTCTGTTGTTAATATAAGAGATGTAGCTCAGCGGAAAGACCTTGACAAGGTTTAACATTGAAAAATGGCTTTATAAAGTAAGGTAAAAGTTTAAAGAAGCCATTAGTCAAGTATGACTTCACTGGCTTGGCGCAGACAGTTGGCCATGTCCACTGGCAGGCTGTTCCTTGTCAGATTGTTCCCATCCAGACGCAGGTGTCTCAGTCTAGAGTAGTTTAGAGGCCCAGTAATCTTGCAGAAGCTTGACAAATCAATCTCTGAAAATATAAAAATAATGTTTCATTATTTTCTTGTCACAGCTTTATTATTCAACAATGTGCTATCAGATTCAAATGAAATATACATATCATTGTGTGATTATTATTAAGATTCTGACTAATGTTTATTGAGTCACTATTATGCAAGACTGAAGTGAATAGAAACTTACTGTAAATGCATATCAAATTTCATATATGAATATACATTAATAACATGAAGTGCATTTTTAGGTTATTTGAACTACTGTTAGACAGGTGTGATTGTGTATTATTTTGGCATTCATATTCTTAAAATAATGTTTTCAAAGTACTTCAGTCTTATTGTACATTGGTTCCAATAATTTGAAATGATTCTGGTTAGAAAGTATTTGCTGAAGGTGACCGAGTTAAATATTATACACTGATTCTGGAGTATGGTGTGACAGTACTGTATTTTCTGCCATTTACAGCTACATGAATGCAGCTTCTACTAAAGCTTTTTTGGTTTCATTAACTAAACATGATGGGCCTTCCTTCTGAACTCTGATTGCAATAGAAATTACTAATATAATGAAAAAGAGAAAAACGTCTCTACACATTTATTGAATACTTGATTAATATACCTTATGGTATAAAGTGGGTTGGTAAATGACATAACATGACTTGATTAATATAATGCAAAGTTACTTTAATATAGAGTTATAAAATTATTGAAAATATGGGGTTGTAAAATTATAAAGGCAAATTTCATTGTACAATTTATCATTAAATTAAAATATATTTTATTGTTATACCTTACTTTTCTTATGTAAACAAAATGTTAAAAATATATGAGGTTCCAGTTATAAGGGATAATGTATGTATATACAGTATTATAACCATTTTACATTGTAATAGCCTTGCCACTACTTTTTAAAAACATATTTTAAACTTATTGAATAATTAAAGAAATTATATTTACAGTATTTACAATATTTAGATCAATATGTAGATTATTTTCATAATTGTTGTGTTGATTACTTATTAGGAAAAAAGCATGTGGTAACTAGGTGTGGCAGTAAAGGTTTTAGGAATAAAGGTTTCAGGAATATTGCCATAGTGTCTGTATATTTCAGAAATTCACACAAGAGAAAAGTTGCCTTTCTAGTTATTTTTCAGGGATTTGGGTGATAAATCCTTTTCTCTGAAAAGTCATATAAGGCAGTAGTATAAAGCAGTAATTGAGATACTTTTGTATATACAGTATTTTCAGCTACATGATTTCGTGGTACAGTATCTTGTGTTTTAGAAAAAAATACTAAAATCAAAAGAGACTCACTGTTGATGTTGTTAACCTGCACATAAAGATTTTCCAAGTTCTCATTTATGGCTGGGACAGACTGAAGCTTATTGAATGACAGGTCCAGTTCGATGAGAGATGAGATGTTAAAGACATTTTGTGGGATGCCAGAATCAACCAGCTGATTGTGGGAGATTCTAAGATACTGCAATTTTGGAAACTTCTGGAAGTAACCACTGGGAATGCTGGTGACATTGTTGTGATCAATATAGAACATCTCTAGTGAGCTTGGCAGGTCCATAGGCAGTCTTTTAATTTTATTGTGGCTTAGGTCCAAGTATGCAAGGGACTTGACTCCCTTAAAAGCTCCTGCGATGGCATCATCCTTCAACTGATTTTCCTGAAGGTGAATAGCTGTGAGGTTCTCCAGTCCATCTAAGAGGCTGGAGGGGAACTTGGAAAGCTTGTTGCCAATGATTTTAAGCTCATTCATTGTTTTGGGGAGAGGTCCCACAGGCTCTGTTAGGTTGTTGTAGCTGATATATAACTTTTGCAAAGATTTTAACTTGGAAAATGTGTTTTTCCCTATATTGCTGTTAACAATCTGATTGTTGTCAAGGATAAGCCAAGATAACTCTGTTGCATTATCAAAAATGCCACTCTTGATTGAATCAATTTGATTGTTTTGTAGGTAAAGGTACTTGATTCCTGAAGGCACAATTGGTATGTACTTTAGTTTGCGGTTGTCACAATACATGGCACTTGGGAAACTGACTGGACAGTTACATTCCTGTGGGCAGTTTGGTCCAGAGGGTCCTAGCACCGGTGATGGATGGTCATAATAAGCTCCGTAGTCATAATACTGGCACAAAACAGAGCTCAAAAGTGCTGCGAAAAGTGGGAGATGGAAATGATTCATTTTAATGCCGTGCAATAAAATCTGTTTGGGGAAAAAAAGAAAAAGAAGTAAATTTTTTATTCATTTTCTTTTTTAGATCTTTATCTTTATACATGGTTTTTGTGTTAAAGTACTGTCTTCTTATGTACACCATATTATTTTGAGAAGCAAATTTAATTAATTTGTTGTTACTTAAAATCAGACTTTTACCAATAAACTGCCATATAAGCTGGGACACAAGAGTTTAAAACCAAAACAGTTATTTTTAAACACTGCATTATACCACATTTAAAAACTATTCTGCTTCTCGTGTGTAATATTCATTGTGTAGTCTTCTCTATTACTGTATGTCACTGACTTCAGCATTCTTAGTGCTTTATAGTATTAATCTACTATTGTAAAAATGCACTTTTATTATGAAACACAATATTAGACACATCATATCACAATCCATTGGCTCATTTTCCCCCTCCCTTTTAAACTTTTCATCACATTTGAACTAAGACAATCTACTGAGCTATGGGAACATTGTATTCAGCTATGCTTTGTGAACTGTTTTATACAGTAGAAAGTTTAAACTGATATTATAAAATCACCACATTGATGCACTGCTGCTTTTCATGACGTGTGGTGAACTTTGATGGCTTGTTGAATGGCTAACAGCTGTTGTTTTTCATTGTTGGGCTAAGTGTAGTGTGGCTTTTTTAACTATGACTGAGGTTGCTATCTATGATATAAACTTCTTTCAACATTGTATTATCCTACCCTGCCCCAACAGAAAATAATCTGGTTGAGTGGTCCGTTTAAGTTCCATGTGGTGAATTTGTCCCATTTTGTTTATATCTGACAAGTAAATTACAGTATAGCTGCAGATTAAACTGAGCTCACTCATAGCTTTGGTATTCTTAATCATAAAACAATAAAACATAAGTGGATGTAAACATAAAAACTGTATTGTTTCAGATAGTTCTAGGACCTAATTTCTGTTGAAAAAAAAACTGTATATTGTTTCCAAATACACAGTATCCTAAAGCCTGCCAACTTAGTTGTACATCGTGCAATAGGCTGAAAATATTGAATGATACATAAACTGTGTTTTTTTATTTTTCAGTGTAAAGGTCATGAAAAGTTGAGGTGTATAGTCTTTGCAAATCATACATTTTTAAGTGATCACTATCATCACTATTAATAATAAAATTATTATTGTTGTTATTACTACTACTGCTGCTCTGGTTCAATATCACAATCAAGCAATATGAATGTGCTCATCATGGATATTTATTTTTAATTTACTTTTTTATATAATTGATTATATTATATGTGTACTGTATAAACAATATTAAATGATTTAATTTGGTTAACAATTCATTGAAATAAGAAAATCTTTCGCACACCTTTTCTTATTATTTCTATAGTTCTTTATTGTTATCCATAGCAGTGCTCCTGCCAATAAAAACGTTTTGTGACGTCTTGAGAATATTTTTCCTACTAATGAGTCATGAGGCCTTAATAATTATAAGACTGGAACTGAACTCAAGGGTTCAGAAGTAAGATTGTTTCCCTACATACTAAATAGTCCTCATTAGTGTAATTTCTGATTTCTTATCAAACATGGATTTCAATAAAGACAAAAGCTGTTAGAATTAAAAAGAATAAATGATATACAATATATATACAGTACATTAATTCAACCTCTAAATATATATTTTTCTTTACATGTTTCATCACTCAGCTACATCAGACTGGAAGTGCTTTACAGTTTCTTAAAAGTCATAGGCTGTTAAAAGCCAAATTTGCTATTTATGGTAAAAATTGTTCTACATTTTTGTGACTGACAGTAGCAAAAAATGCAGTCTACAAGTATAAGCCCATTATTGGAGCCTCAGATAGATCTACAGTGGCTTGTGTTTCAAGAACGTAAAGCCTACAGGGCTTCTGAAAAAAAAAAGCCAGAGCTCCAAACAGAGATGCTCATCATCATCAATATCTCTGTCAATCACTTGCCAAGCACAGCACATTCATTTGATGTTCTGCTGATACACCTAATGATCAATAATATAAAAATATATTTGCAAAAGGTAGGATCAAATATGTTATAATATGCATACAAGTGTAAAAATGTAAGTTTGTTTCTGCACCATATATTTAATGAGCTCTGTGACCATCTGAGGCACTTGCAATGTTTACCTGTGTTTTACTATGGTTTTAACATGGTAATAATGACAAAGTTTGCATCAGATCCATCTGTTTAAGCAAAACAGATGGATCTGATGCCCCTTGTCTCCAGTTCATTGCAAATGAAAATAAGAAAAACAATTATAATGTTGCTATGTTATACCATAAAACTACCTTACAGTATAAGACCAGAACAGTAATTTGACTTGTGTCTGAACACCTGCAGTAATCATGGACATCCCCTGAAGCTACACATAAAACAGTCAGATGGACCTATTAACTTTTCCAAACTCTGGCAAAAAGTAATAGAATTTTCTAAACCTTTCTGAGCATTCACATTTCATGTACAGTATATGTAGATAATAGGCTGAAAGCAAAGGTAAACAATAGATATGAATAGCATCATCTTCTTCTTTAATGCATATACTCTATATGCCGGACAGGACACATACTATAATTACACATAATACTATAAGTGTAAAAAAATAAAGCTCATATTATAAATTTGAAAAGTCCATGTTTATAAGCTGATTTTATGGGGAAAAAAAGCATGCCATTTTTTTTTATAAATAAATATATTTATAAGATTTCAAAGAGGATCTATCAGAATTAGATAAGATAAGAAATATTGTCTGAGACAAATGTGAAGCATCTATAGATTACCAACATAAAATGTTTAAGATTGCAAACTTCTTTTAAAACCCGTCAAAAATACTAGTTAGAAACTAAAGTCAACATATTTTGCTATCTAAATTATAAAACATAAGTACAACTGGAACTCCAATATGTAACTTTTCAATTTACATGTTACACCTTAAACACTGCTACACACTGCAGTCTGTAGTTACAGAGGAGTTACAGTGATTTTTTTTTCAATCCACAGTCCATCTGCATTCTGAGTTTCAGATGGGAATAAGAAAAAAAGTACCCATAAACTGCAGGACATGTTTGCAAAAGCACTTACCTTCTTTGCACCTCTATGGTGTGTCTGATATCCCAACTTCAGGAGTAGAAGCACAGTCAGGAGCAGTAAGGTAGCGTTCGTTGTCGGAATAGGGGCTTAGGAGGAAGCAAGCAGCCCTTGCCAGACCTCTGTGGTCCTGAGCTAACAAAACACAGCAACCAAATGTAGTCACGCAGCACTATAAAGCTGCTATGTCATCAATATGGGCTTACGGTGTGGCATAAGAAAAATATGGCTCACTAACGAAATGCAGGTGCACAAGGGTCACACATCTGCTACCGCGATGATTCTTCAGTGTCTTATAAGAGAGGAATTACATATGCATACCTGGCTGCGTCTGTTCTTTTTTAGTGAAACTTCAATTAGTTCGAAGAAACATAAAAGAATGTATCTGTGTGCTAAAAAAAGCAGCCTCATAAACTCCCGTAAGCCTCTTAATTACCTTTCCAGAAAAATCAAACAATAGTTTAAAAAATGGAAAAAGGTGAAAAAAACAGCTGATGCCTTTACTGGGAGCCAACAGCCTATGGCTTAGAGAAACATAATTCAGCAGTCAAAGCTGAGAATGATATTTAAAAAAAAGACAGAATGGGCTAACTAAAATTAATACTAATACTATTAACTTCCAAACTCTTTATTTTTCCCTTCTTCTCTGTTTTGAAGACTTAATACCTTCCATGGAGAAACAAGGAATGGACCATGTCCAATAACTTACAGATGCCAAAACATAAATCAACACATCTCAGTTTCTTTTCATCTTCTTTCACATCAAAAGGCCCATATTCATTATCAGCAGCATCTAAATCTAAACTGCAGTTTTACCCTGCACTTCATCAGGAATAATGAAACAATGGCAAAGGTTAGTTTTTGATTTTGATAGGGAGAACTCTGTTTTTGAAGATGTTTCTCTTCCCCCTCCTCCCCCTGTCTTTATACCCTCCCCCTCTATCCCAAATGTTACTGACGTCTGGAATCAATTGAGTATAGCCCATTTCTCTTTTTTTTTCATGCATGCCAAACAAGAATGCAGGCTTGAGTACTGGGTGTTAAATCTTCAGATGCAAATGTGAACCTCAACAGCTAACCTCATTCTCTAGGAAATTTAGAAAATTGTGAGTCAAAGTATATTATTCTTTACAATATACCTTTAATGTTAAAAGATGTTTCATTTCATTATACTGTAAATTGATTTTAATCCGAGACTAAAAATGAATTTCTATGGTGTTGACAAGATTTGCAAAGTCTGTATTCATTTTTTATGCTTTTTTTGCTATGAGAATGTTTAATCAAAGAAATTACACTTGCTTTCAAAGATACTTGTTCAATAGTAATAATGGACAGAAACGATTGCAACATATTTAGAAAAAGATATACAGTATAATCTTAATTATTAAATTATTCACTGCATTTATAATTTTGTAATGCAAAATGACAACAAACCGTCTCAAACATAGGTTGTTATGATTCAGTATTGGCTTATGAACACCTACCTAGTCCACTGATCACAATTCCTTTTAGTAATACATACAGTATGTCCAAAACTATCGACACCTCATAAAGATGAGCTTAAAAGTCTGTATAAAATAAACATCACAGGCAATGAGTAATGTTTAAATTTTCCAACTTGCAGAATACTGTATATTTTGACTTTGTTAATGATTCAATGGTAGAAAGCTAAATTCCACATTTTTCAAATTATAAAATTGATATCCAAAAAAATAAGTGTAACAATTATTGGTACCCCTGATTTCAGTACTTTGTGCAACCTTCCTTTTGCACAATAACAGCACTGAGCCATTTCCAATAATGTTTTATGAGACTGGAGAACATATTGGGTGGGATCTTATACAGCCCCATTCTTCCATACAGAATCATTCCAGATTCTTTATATTATTGGGTCTGGGCTTATGGACAGCCCTCTTTAATTCAGGTTTTCAGTTGGTCCGGAGACTGAGATTTTAAAATGTTAATTTATAGTTGTCTCACCATTTCTTTATGGATTTTAATATGTGCTTTGGGTCATTAGCCTAGCCCTAGAAGATTCACTGACAGCCAAATATCTTGGTATTTGGTAGAATTCATGATGTTGATGACCTTAACAAGGGCCCAGGAATAAGTAGAAGCAAAATAGTCACATAATAGCTCTGATTCACCACCATATTTTTCATTACCAAATTAATAGTCCACAAAGAAATACTTAAAAGGTGCATAGACATATATATAACAAGGAAATACTACTGAAAGGCAGCTGTACTTCTCAAGAATCATTAATGATAGTGGTAGAAATCCAAGAGTATTATTCTTTACTATTGATCGCCTATTAAACTCATCGCCCCCCACTGATTGGGTTATCTGGGTGTCTTCATCAAAATGTGAGAAGTTTGTGTTGTTTATGATAAGAAATTCACAAACATTCAATCTAGTATAAACCACTCCATTTGAACTAGCATATATCCTACAGTTACTTAACCTTGGTATAATGTGACTACATTCTGCAAAATTAATGAAACATAGCTTCGTAAAATTGTCTCAGAGCTAAATTCTTCAACCTGCTCTCTTGATCTGATCCCAACATTTTTATTTAAAGATGTCTTAGATAGTCTAATAGTAAGAGGTATTTTTCTGAAGAACTTAAAACTGCTGTAGTCAAACCCCTGCTTAAGAAAAGTAATTTAGACTTCTCAATTTTGAGCATTTCTAACTTGCATTTTCTGAGCAAAATCTTAGAAAAAGTAGTGTTTAAACCACTTCCTTTATAAAAAAATATTCATGAAAAATTTCAGCCTGGTTTTAGATCTGGTCATAGCACCAAAACTGCAAATAGTAAAAGTGGTAAATGATCTGAGACTGCATGCTGACGAGAACAATGTCTCAATTCTGTACTTTTAGATTTAAGTGTAGGATTGAACACTATAGACGCTGTATACTCCTGAAACGCCTAGAAAACTGGAATCGTATCTCTGAAACTGCCTTAAAATGGTTTAATACTTATCTAACAGTACAACACATTTGTCTCAGACAATATTTCTTATCTTAACTAATTCTGATAGATCCTCTTTGAAATCTTATAAAAACTGGCATGTTTTTCCCCATAAAATCAGCTTATAAATATGGACTTTTCAAATGAAAATCTGAACTTTATTTTTTACACTTATAATATAGTATTATGTGTAATTATAGTATGTGTCCTGTCCAGCATATAGAGTATATGCATTAAAGAAGAAGATGATATTATATAAATGATATTTTTTCTGGACACTTCACTCAAAGCACTTTACAGGTAATGGGGACTCCCCTTCACCACCAATGTGCAGCATCCACCTGGATGATGCGACGGCAGCCATAATGTGCCAGAATGTTCAGCACACATCAGCTATAATGGGGGTGGAGAACAGAGTGATAAAGCCAATTCATACTGTAGATGGAGATTATTAGGAGATAATGAGTGCTAAAGGCCAGGGGGCAATTTGGTCAGGACGCCGGGGTAACACCCTACAATTTTTGAGAAACACCGTGGGATTTTTAATGGCCACAGAGAGTCAGGACCTTAGTTTTATGTCTCATCAGAAGGACAGCACCCTTTTACAGTATAGTGTCTCTGTCTCTATACTGGGGTGGGAGCCACACAAACCACAGGGTGAGCTCCTCCTGCTGGCCCCACTAACACCTCTTCCAACAGCAATATTGGCTTTTCCAGAAGGTATTCCATCCAGGTACTGGCCAGACTCACACCTGTTTAGCTTCAGTAGGTCAGTTATGTCTATAGGGAGTTACTGTATATCACCTTATATCTAGGGTGATATACTGCTGTAGCTGCTGGCTTTAATTATATTTTTCTCTTGTATTTTATGTTGACATTTTATTCCTCTTAATTATCTTTAATCTTTTTCTTTTGCATCAATACCAATTTTATTTTAATTTCTTGTTTTAACTATTTCACTAGGAATTTCACACCGAAGATCAAAGTGTGATAAACTATTATGGAGCAGATATTGGCTTAACTCGCTTGGCTGAGGGTCAACCTCCTGGCCATAGGACAAGGAGGCCAGGACCCCCACGCAGGGTAACCAAGGGGTAGCTACGGAGGTGGAGCTGGGGTGGAGGTGGGATGCAAAAGTCGTACGCGAGGGAGAGATGGGAGCGATTGTTAATTACTGACAGCTGAGTACAACTGAGCGTGGTTGTTGTCACCCCTCCTGAACTTTCGTTATAAACTCCATTTATTTTTATATCTGCTATTACTGTTATTTTCATATTCTTTTATGTATCCTCTCATATTTTTATGTTATTTTATGCTCACTGTGTAAAGCAATTTGAGCTGCATTTTAATGTATGAAAGGTGCTAAACAAATACAATTATTATTATTATGTTCTTTTCTGCATATGTATCCTTCTTTCGATGTAGGATCCACTGCTGCTGTGTGTGCCCATACTGCTCTTTTTTCATCTCAGCTGACCATAGCACCCAGTTCAAATCTACTACTGAGGCTGTTTAGCAAACTCCACCACATTTGTTTGTCACAAGCACAGCCGGCATCAATTAATCCTCATTATTCAATCTCTTCTTCCTTCACTATTTAAACCCTCCGTTCACTCCTAGTCCTTGCTTGGTATTAGGAATCTATCCGCCTCCTGAGCTTGCATCGTCCTCAAACATCTGACCACTGACACTTTGGACCTTTCAACAACCCTTTCGTCTCGCCCTTTCTTGGATTTGTTTGCCTTGCTGATTTCTCAACCCGCATTCCGACCTCTAGCCTTGGACCTCTTGGAACTCTCTTGGATCTTTTTTTCTGTTATATATTCCAAATAATCTATTGGCATGGAGGTGTCATCTAACTGCAGTTTTGGATAGTTGGTTGTCCCTAGATGTAACGTAAGGTCAGTACGTCTCCTCTGGCCCTTGCAATTTTCTTTGCCTCCTCACTATACACTAGAAGAATATAGTTTCTTTATATTTTCGAGCATAAAATTTCACTTCTTTATTTTATACAGCATATGCTTGCTCATCTTTACCAAGGGTACCAATAATTTGGAAGTGAGTCAGATGAAGAAGCTGATAAATTGAAACTGTAAGGCAATGTATTGTGTCCTATAAGTCCTTTCAATTACAGAACATATTCATGTCAAATCTAGTTACATTGTACTCAATGGTGTAAAACAAACACTCCACAGTATCAAAAGTTGTTAAAATGATTAAAAGAGAAAAAAGTCCAGAGTCTTCTAATCAGAAGAACAATTTTGCACATAAAAAACCTCACTGACATTCTTTATAGGTATTATTCAGAGCAATAATTTATTAAGTTTGAGGAAAAGGAGTGCACTACAAAGAAAGGTCTGCACTGAATTAAACCACCTTTGTCCATGCTGCTCCAGAAGGTGGAAATTTGTTTGAAGAGAGCATGGGCCCCAGTGGGTAGAGTAATAAAAGAAAAGCAAATGGCACAAAGATGCACAAGAAAAAAAATCACTAGTTCAATTAAAAAAATATTTACCTTTTGTCACCACTGGTCCCTTTCTTCCATTTTTTGTGTTCTCAATAAATATACTTTTGGAATATACAGTAATAGTGTTTGTTTACTACTACATACAGTAGATTCCTAGTCTTCCAATTTAGCTAAGGATTTTCTAGCTTTGCTGCAATGCTTTAATCCAGTGGTTCTAAAACTGTGGTACGTGTAACCAGATAACCCTGGAAATTTGTTGTGTGCACTGAAAAATTGAGAATTAAAAATTGAATGATTAAAAATTATGTAAATTTTGTATCTATCTATCGGTTTCAGAAAGCTTGAGAGGGGTTTTCATATCTTCTGTTTTCATAAAATTAGTTGGTGTGTCAAATACGCAGCGTACGCACTACGTTGATACAGCTTAGGACCACATTCGCCAACAGAACAAGTGATCAAAAATAAATATACCTCGCAAAAATCAAGTATTATGTCATGGCTGAAAGGAAGAGACGCCAAGAGTACTGACGCCAGCTCCGATAGATCACGCCCATCCGTTGAGAACAAGGAGGATTACACATCGGCCAATAGGGTTACCATATTTGAACATCAAAAAAAGAGGACACCCTGAGGATCTTTCCTATTGCCTTATCTGGGAAGGGGGTTGGGATGGAGAGGGTTTTCAAAATATTGCACGTTTTATGTTCATTGGTAAAGTAATTGTGATGATGTTTAACTGTGTAAAATGCATAAGTCCCCTCTGCTGCAATAAACAGTATCCTCTGTTTTTCTGCCAGATTTTACAAAAGAATCTGTTAATTTCGTTGAGGAACTCTCTCCTTGAATTGCCTTTTTGTGTTTGCCTGAGTCAACATGAGCTTGCAAGTCAAGTTCACCTTTATGTGCCACTGAGATAAAAGTACCAGGCTTACACACCAAACATTCAGCTTCAGCTTCCCATTCTTCTCTGCCACTTCGAAAACCCAGAAATGTATTTTTAAGTTCTGCTGTGAATTTACACTTTCACTTTGGCATTGTGTTTGAGAGTAGGAAAACGAGAAATGATTTTGCTCTCTCATGACATAATCATACACTTACAGGATGCAAACTGAATGACAACGTAGGTCGTGATGCGAACTAGAGAAGTTAAGGAATTCTCTTTCTAACTATCTTTATAACTTTTGTTAATTATTCTTCATTGTGAAAATAATGGGGTCGAAATCCCGGACTTTTCTGGATATTTGAAAATTCCCCCCTGATGGAGATATAAGGATCAAAATTGAGGACATCGCCGGGAAAATCCAAATGTATGGTAACCCTATTGTCCACTGACACTAGCTCTTCTGCTGAACCTCACACAAACAACACTGCTAGTGTTAGCAAGCATTGGAAAATGGCTACAAGGTGGTATGATCCAAATTAACTAAGTGCTCAGTGCTATTTTTATTATATGTGTGAGTGTGTGTGTGCACTCATGTTGGTCATTGAGATTTTCAGTGGTTCCTATGAGAGGATGACTTGTAGGTGGATGCTTTGGTTTGATCAGGGGTGGTACTTGGTCCAGAAAGTTTAAGAACCACTGCTTTAATCTATCCAGTTTGTTCTTAGCCTCATTCATAACAAAGGATAACAAACACCCTGGATTTAGTAATTGCAAATAACTCTTTTGTCTCTCACTTATCTTGAACTAGGCCTATCTGACCACCTAGCTAATCTCTTGAACTTCCTATTACACACTTTCCCCTCTCACTCTCTGTACGTTTCCACAAGTGGTGATCAATTGACCACACTAGGTTTGTGGATTTTGTTCAGTCTTCCTTACCTTGCTTCTCAGGAGAACAAAATGCACTTTTATCTACCTTTCACACCTTAGAAATGACTAAAACTCGAACCATCTCCTGTTCTTGCTCTGAGACGAAGACAGTTTCCTGCAAACGTGAATCCAGGTGGTGTCTTTCACGCCTGATCGTGATTTTGAAAATCCTGATTGGATCTAGTAAGGAGCACTTTCCCAAATACAGGGATGCTACTGGGTCTGCTAGATCCAGCTATGTCTCACACATCATTGAGAACAACCATAACAATCCTGTTCTCCACCAAAAATAAATTGCTTAAGTGAAACTGCCCTCCACAATACCTTCCCAACTTTGCAACACATTCTTTACCTCCAAGATTGACAAAATCAAACATCACATTCTCTCCACTTCCACATCTCCTCGCCTTCTCTCTAGTTTTTCTTTGCTGGATTCTGCTTGCCTTAGTAAACTGGTTTCGCATATGAAAACCACCACCTGCCTAGGGATGGATCCCATCCACACTGCTTTGTTCCATTGTGCTCAATGGTTTGGTACCTATGACCTTCAAAACTTGTGCTGTGCTGCTCACCCCTGTGCTAAAAAAATTAACCCTATATCTAACTTACCTCTTCTTGCAAAAAATTTGAACTGATAATCTGTTACAAATGGTTAAAGAGTATGAATAAGAAAAAGTTTTTTAACATAAAGTTAGGACTCTAGAAGCCACATTAAGTTGGATTGAAATAATTGGATTACACTTCACTGCAGTGCACATCCTCAACAACAGCTAATTGGAGGGCCTCAGTCGCAATTCACATCTGCACTCTACCCTTTTTATTTTCTCGGTCTCACTACTACATATTTATTTATTTTTCCACAATATATTTATTGTTCCTGTTGTGTACTCTAATACTCTACATTCTTTCAACAAACAGTTGACTGATAGGGTGAGATAAAGAGATGGGTATTCTTAAATACAGAGATGCTTCAATAGGAAAAATGCTTGAATAGGAGTAGTTTGTTTTGGAGAATGATAGTGCTTGGCAACTTTGTGGCTACAAACAAGAAGATTGATTAATCACTAGATTCATCATTAAATTGAGTTCTCCTCAATAGGATTTAGATCTCCTGATCTAAACCCTACTAAACATTCTTGTTTTTTATTTGCTTCAGTGGGCAGAATTGATTTGATCAGATCATCAGTATTCTGATACATCCAGAGACTTGGGAAAACCTTAACTAAGAAAGGGCTCAGCTCCCACAACTATATTTGATTAGGGGATGCTGAGTAATTGTGTTTCAAGACATGTTCAACCACATCAAATAAGAAAAAACATCTGAAATGACTATTTAAAACTTTATTTTTTTCAGTCTTTTTTGTTCAAAGATCTAATTGCTGAATGCATAAGGCTACATATGGGGTGGAGCAGAGGCACTGTGGCTAAGAATCTGCGCCTATGGCTGGAAGGTTGCTGGTTCAAATCCCATGGCCAGCAGAGGAATCCTACTCTGTCGGGCCCCTGAGCAAGGCCCTTAACCCCAACTGCTCCAGGGGCTCTGTATAAATGGCTGACCTTGCGCTCTGACCCTAAGCTTCTCTCTCCCTGAGAGCAAGCTGGGGTATGCAAAAAAAGACAAATTCCTAATGCAAGAAATTGTATATAGCTAATAAAGTGATCTTATCTTATAAAGTATCTCAGAGTATATCAACATACTGTATTAAATTGTTTTACATACATCTGTTTGAGTCCAAGTACTCTCTCTGTTGGATGTCTCAACAATTTAGAAGCCAGGAGGAGTGCAGTGATAGACATTGTATTTTTTTAAGGATGAGTTTGATTTAGTACAGTATATATTCCTATACACTGCAATTAAAGGAATACAGCTATGGGTCACTTAGAATAAGACATAGCCTTATTAATTCTAAGCATAACCATAAAAATATATGAGTGGAGGTTTCCTGGAGAATTAGTACTGTTAAAGTACAGTATATGCTGTATACAGTATATATCGTATGTACTGTGATTGGAATGGGATGTAGGAGAATAATAATTAGTATATTACTCTGAAAGTTTTATCTAAATCCCTGGCATGATAACTGGAACAATTTCAACTGATATATTAAACTGGATAATTGTGTTAAAGCTTTAAAAAGAAACAGTGTATTGAAGTATTTCTTTATATCAAAGGATTCTGTAAAAAGTAAAAAAAAACACACACAAAGGGACAATTGATATATTTTATTACAAATTTACACCAATATTAAAATTGAACAAAGTGCTATTGTCTCATCTTTACTCCCAGGTGAAACTTTGCATAAAATTCTTAGAATTATTTCTGCCTAATTTTGACACCTTAACTCCACCCCTTAGCGCCCAGTTAAAGCTTCTGGTCTGCTGTTAGACACAAATGTATTTTTAAATTTGAAATGCTTTATGGCATGAGAAAAAGCTGGGTAAAAACAATTTAATGCAGTACTGAGACTAGTGGGACCTGCTGCATCAGCAGTTATTGACCATAAAAATGACCACAAAACTGCTAATCTCAAAATCTGTTATTATATAGGCACATACAAGAACCCACTGTCTGAATGATTTCAGTTACTATGAAAACTGCTGATAGCTGCATTTGTGGGATGCAGGGATCAAGTTCAACCTTTGAACAAAGGAGGAAGAATGAGAAGCGAAGACAAAATTCCAGGTGTGAATCACTTTTAGTTTCCCAAAAGCTACAGTATATGGTAAGCAGTAAGTTCATGAACAGATCTTTACTTGTTTACTATTAATTAAAAATGACTTAAATCATAAGAATAAACTCAAAGTTGTGTTTGAATTGATTACTTTAATGCAATACACCACATAAAAGATGTGCTAAGATAAGCTGACATACAGTACCAAACATCATCAACGTTTAAAAAGAATAAAATCAAATTCAGATGAAAATTTCCAATTTGATCAGTGATTTGACTGCACATTTAAAATGACTGTAATTCATGAAAAGAGCTAAACTGCCTTTGACTTTTTAGAGTCTAATCATTATTCTTACCTATGTTACAGTATGAATTATTTCATTTTTCACATGGCTAAAGATAACCCTGTAAAGTACATGAGGCAACTTCCACAATCATAGTGTTATCTGAAGAATTTCCAGATATTAAAAATATTCTGGATGAGATCCTTGGAACAATTATTTATAAAAGAAACAAGAAGAAATAAACAGGATGGGCCAAATGGCTACTTTTGTTCGTTACCTTTCTTATGTTCTGCTATTCTGTATTCTGTTGGTATACAAAGTGTGACTAATATACATTAACATGTTTTCATGCAGTACATGGTCATATAAGCTATAATATAAATATTCTCAGGTACCATAGATAATTTCATATATCTGTTGGAAAGCCATAGAGATTAATGTAAGCAGCCAACATAATTAATGTAACCACAGAGAAACAAAAAGGATCCCATTTATACAAACTATGTAAGGCAAATTATTAACTTATTTTTCATGGTAACACTAGCTTTAATTATTTTTTTTACTGAAGTTAATTCCTCATTTACAAGCATGGGATCAATATATTGGTTGTTATATTTCTAGGACTGTCATTTCATTGGCTTTGGTTCTTTTAGTTTTGTGATAATTCAGTAGAAGATATTTGCAACTTCATTTTCTCAATATCTAGTATTCCCAATTTCGGAAAATGCCTACAGTAAGTACACGAGACAAATATTTAAATATTTATCTCTAAAATTTTACATCCCTGCTGGTTTCCAGCAACAGTTACCTAAAAATTGGGCTTATCTTTAAACTTTAAGTTAAGCTTTAAAGAAAGCTAGACAGTTAAATATGTTTGTAGCTTGAATTAATATCTACACAAACAAATTCTCTAAACTTGGAATCTGTAATTTCTGAGAACTCTTGGTCTGATCTTTGTTTCTGTCGTGTGAAGTGGGTGAGAAAGCATGTGACTGTACCCCCCGGGTAGGATGCAAGTCTCTCACAGAGACATCACTTAGCAATACTGTTACCCATTTATACAGCTGGTGGATTAAATTAGGTTATAGTTCTTTACTGAAGGTACAAGACAAGGTCAATGCCATGGACTTAAACCTGTAACCCTGCAGTTATGAGATTTAACCAGTGTGTTACATATCACAAGTTTTTGACATCTGCAAGACATCAAGGACTTTCTGACAATCAAGAATTTCCAGAAGAAATATCCTAATTTTGCCTATTTAAATCACATGTTTTGGGGGGGACTTTTCTTTGGCTCACCTATTGCTGATTTCCTCTTATTTTTGTGTCACATAATGAAGAATGTAGACGATCCCAGGACTTTTGCATGGAAAAGCTGCAGATTTTATGACAAGACCTTAATTTGTTAAGATATACTCTAGATATTTTAATTAGAAGCAAAATACCCGTGGGAAACAGACCATTGTTGTCTTGTCTGACCTGAAAAACTTATGTAATGAATTCCCTCTGCCAAACAGACAGCCATGGTAATGCTTTAACCAGAGAAACTGTCTGACTGGAAATATTTTTATGACTATAAACTCTTGCTTACTTGAGTTTAATGGTTACTTATTTTGAGAGGAAAAAAACATCTTTCCAGAATGAGTATGGATGTTTTTTCTTACTTTTCCAGTATTAAGTAGTTACCCTCACGGAAGCTGAAGTCTACAGGGCTACAGAAACTCTTCTGGAAAAGCAAACTGTATCAGAGAAGATGCCAGGATATTTCTGAAGGCACTCACCATAGCTTACGCAACCCCTTTCATTCAAACCACAACTTTTGAAGAACCCTGTATGTTTCGGTTTAACATGAATCATGTTAATGTTTGATGACCATATTCAAATTTATAACCTACTGTATAGTATGCATCACTTTGAAGAGTCCCTTTCCCTTTATGTTAAGTCTACGTCTGAGGCAATGAAATTATGAATTACATTTACTTCAGTGTATCTAGTACAGATATGTTCTTTATTTTACATTTTACCCCACAAAAGAAACTTTACATACTGTATGATGCACATGCATTTGTACTAATTCAAAACGAAATTGATGGACCTAATAGCCTCATCTCATTTGTTAACTTCATTATGTTCATATACCTTCATGTAATGTAATTTCTTAGCTTTCACTATATCAAGTGATTTAAAAGGAAAACCTGTCATTTAAAACCATAATAATAACAATAATGTACAATAATGTTTAAATTCCCCAAAAGTATTTGTGTACACTAGAGGGCAGTGGAAACTTTGTGTTTATGCTTAATTTATTTTAATTCATGTGAAAAATTAAAACAAAATATTTTATGTTGTTAAAATATTTTTAAGCTTACTTTCTTACATGTGTTTAGTTACAGGTAAATTGATATAGGCTGTACAACCGTCATACAAAATGCAAATTTAACTTTGACCTGAAAACAATAAAGCAATATGTGACTTGAGTATACTGAAAAAAATATGTGAAAAGAAAATGCAGACATTCTCATTCAAAATATGATTTTCTGATTTCAGTGTGAGCAAATGGCTCACAAAAGGCTCAAATACACTTCTCTAGTTCAGAAATTTGCAATTTCACCTTTGCAATTTAGACCAGGAAAAACAGTGATATAAAATCATGGCAATAGTAAAACCAAATATAGTCCCAAATAAGCTTTACTTGTAGATAGCTGAATACAGTTTTATTTTAATATCTTAAATAATCACAGTAAGATAATGTGATTCAGGTGAGAACTTGGCAAAACCCCATGCAAGCACAGAGGAACACAAGAACTGCTCATAGAAGACTTTACAGACTGCAAACCAACCCTGGACCCATGAGCTGCAAGGCAGCAGAATAAGCACACTTATGCCATTATGCCAGTCTACTAAAAGTCTCTTACAAAAAGTGACCTTTGAATACCTACTGGGGCTCTGGTGGAAATATTGGTGTTACGTACCTACTGGTAGTTTTATGTAATATTTTAAGCAATAAATCGGAATTAATTTGTATTTAAAAATATGTTGGTATAATGTGGAAAATACTTTGCTGAAAAAAGGTTTAGAGCAAGGCCTTTTTTTGTTTTCATACCAACCCATGTTGTGAATTAAACAATTAGCCATATTATTTTCTGATTAAGATATATATGTATAATTTTTCAATCAGTTTATTACTTAAAGGTCTAAATTCATTAAATGTGCAACAACTGTGAGAAAAGCATTGGAAAAGCATTGGAGGTAAAAATTAAAATTTTATTTAGAAAATTTAAAACTTTAAATGTTCTCTTTACCTGTTCATTTTCCCCAATAGATACAATATAAATGTATCTGTTGAATTTTCCTTGTCTAGATACAAAAGACAAGAAGAGGCTCACGCCAGAATGAATACAACTTTCTTAGAATTAAAGTACTGCAAACCATTACTACTTTTAAATGTACAGTAATTGCAGCACCAGGGGGTACAGGTGAGCTGTTTAGCATAGTTAAGAAGCCTTTGGACTCATAACAAGCAAGTTTGGGGGGTTCAAGTCCCCACTATGGACACTGCTGCTGTTGTATCCTTGAGTGACTTACTTTACCCCAGGTACTCTAGTCCTCTCAGCTGTATTAATCAGGATCATCATTACTGGGGGATAACCCCTGTGATAGTCCAGTATTGCATCCATTGGCAGCAATAATCACATGCTCTCTAGTCTACTTATTTCTACAGAAACCAGGAACATGAACTCTAGCCTATTAATTTATCGTGGCTCTGGTACTGTATGTCCTCTATCTTTGTCACAACAGTTCAATTGAGATCATTTAGTTCACGTGTCTCACTGGAGGGAATATTACCCTTTTTCTCTATAAAGCAGAAGAGGTGCTCATGGAGTCTTCCCCAGGGCCTGCAATTGATGCCTTCTAGTTGTAGTCCTGTCTTTCTCTGTCTCCTTTTTCTTCTGTCCTGCTTGAGGCACTGGTGAGTTTATATTCCCCAAGCGATCTTATTCAAACCCACTAATCAATCCCTGACATAGGACCATGATGTACAGTATATATGCATATTGTATGTGGTTTTAATTATATTATTGGACATACAGGTATGCATTAGTGATTGTCTGCTGAAGCAAAGAACTGAAAAACATATAAACAAAATGAATTAGCAGATAGACAAAAAAATCCAACATAGGATAAACAACATTCAGTAATTTAAATAAAAAAGACAGCATGTAAGTCAAATCTTAGAAGAAACAGAATAATGCAACAATAAGAATATAGGAAAATAAAATGTAGCGGGTAAATACAGTAGGAAAGATAAAAAATAAAAATGAAAAGGTAAGCGCACATTTTCACCTTTCATTCAAAGCCAGGAAATAAGTTTAAAACCATTGTATCAAGACACGTGGAGGAAAAAAAAAATCTTACACTCAGCTATCTTACACTGGTCATCTTTCAATAGGGTTGCTAGGATTCACGATTGTGGCCTCTTAAATCCACTCTGGCTATTCTTCACAGATCACTACTCATATACCATTTCACAGTGACCCAGTGTAAATGATGTATTTTTTTTTAAAAAATGTTAGGAAACAAGGAGAAATACCTTGTGTAAGACTATATTTTCAGTTTCACCGTTTGCTTCTTTGTGGTTTTATGTCTAAAGGCAAAAGTCATTATTATCCCAACCCCCTCTCTCTTGCTTTCTCATTCTCACAGAACATATGGAACTCATTCTCAGTTTCATTTTCCTGAAGCTTTGGAATTCTGTCACAGCTTCCCTCAGCTCAGTAAACCACATCTGGAAGCAATAAACAAAGCTGTCAGTAATACCCCTCCCATCCACCACCACAGTCCCCCAAAGAAAAACTATGAGGGGCTTCTTACAACATCTCATTTTTGTTAGTTTGTTACTTTGACATTCTTGATTTAATTTCTGAGAAACTGTGAAGAACTCATTTAAGCATCAGATGTAACTGCATATGCTTGTCCCCACAATTTTGTATGACCTCATTTCTTCCTCTAATGGAATATTCCTCTTCTTCAATTATTTATTGTTTTTTAGTTATAAACACACAAAATTAAAACATGCACTTAGTCCTGAAAATATCTTATGCCAGACATTTTCCTGTATAAATACTGTATGTTGTTTTTGGTCACAGTTTATCAATTGCATCTGACTTAATTCATTTCAGTACTTCAAAACAAAACATAATTACAATGAAGAAGAGGATAGATTTGAAATAGTGAGCATTATTGGACTGGCAATTCATACTGGCAATTGTATTATTATATTGGCAATACTCAAATAACTGAGAACATCAACAGGAACTGTTACTCCCCCCCCTCCCCCTTTTAATGAGGAATGAGGCAGGAAGCTGCAAGCCTGAAGATGGGGTGGAGAGGAGTATGCATTTATGATTTGCAATTTTTCAAGCTAGAAATATATTTTAAATAGATAGGCCAAAGAGAGCAATTGTACCAATTCATAATTTTCAAGTTACTAAAACCAGATATAGAATATGAACAAGGATACAGTTTGCAAAGGAACAAATAAATGTTTATTCCATGCTAAAAAGAGAAGAAAAGAAATATTTCTGCTGTGTAGCCTTCTTTGGGTGTCAAGAATACAGTTTGCAGATTGAACATACTGTATAAGAGCGATATAAAAGGTATGAAGAGAACTCTAGTAGCATTTCCAGCAGAAAGAGTCAATGACACATTGCCTTTAAATGTTTTGAGTTATTGTGAAGAAGGGAAATAAATGAGAATATTGTAACACTTTTGGAGAATTCATTCATCCATTTTCTAATCATTTTATCCAGTACAAGTTTATGGAGGAGTCAGAAACAATCCTAGCAAGGTTGGATACACCCTGGATGGGCTACCATCATAGGTACACAAAGACACAAACACACACTTGTCCATTGGTTCAGAAAGCAATTAACTTACCAGTTTGTCTTTGGACTGTGGGAGGAAACCAGGGCACCTGGACAAGAATCCATGCAAATATAGGGAGAATATACAACTCCATGCAGATAGCACCCCAGAAAATGAACCCAGAGACTGCATGGCAGAAATGCTAACCACTGTGCTACCTAATGGAAAATCCTTAATTTAAAAAAATTGTGAGTTCACCAATCCAAAGTTGCTATAGCTGTCATTGTTAAACAATGAGTAGTAGGTTGGATTGGGTAGATGAGATCCTTCAATAATTGGTGTTAGGGATAGAGAATTTAAAATGAATGTATGCAGTCTCTCATTTGAAGTAATGAATGAGTGAAATTTTTTGGGTCCAGTGATAAGGAGAACAGTGAACAGTGATACGACAAATTAATGCAGCAGAGAAAGGAATAGACACTGGAAGGTGAACTCTAAAAAGAAGTAGTGCTGAATTTATAAGAAGGGATAGCCATCAAACTGGTTTGAGTAACTAGGAACATGAGCAGTGCAAGAATTGGTCACAGATGCAAGAAAGCTGAGGTGCAAGGAAGACTGACAATATGCAGAGATATAAAGTGCTCCTATCTATGATGTTAGCTATGGATATACGACTGAGTAGGTGAGAACAGATATTGGCTCAAATGTAAGTCTAAAGAGGAGTGTTAACAATTATAGAGCATAGTTTGCTATACAGTACAAAGGAATCTGAGAGTATCCATGAGTCCAGGGATCCTGAAGCCTGAGTAAACCTCTGGTACCTCAGTGGGTATGCCAACAAGATAAATATTATCATGCAATCTGTTTTACTTTTGCTTTTGTACTGCTCCAAAACCTTTTTGACACTTGCAGATGCTAATCTCAATCTACCATCATTTACAAGCTCCACACTTTGTTTATAGGCATAATTTTAAAGGTATTAGTGAAAATGGTTGCTGTGAGCTAGACATTTTATCATGCTGCTTTGATCAGGTATACAGTAGTTCAATCAATGATGTATACAGTAAGTGCATAGAAAAGGGAGCAGAGAATTAATACTGGGAACATCTACTTGATGATATGGGACATTTGGACAATGATGAGGGAGTTTAATCAGAATATGAGCAGATGGCTTGCAATTAGGATTCTGCTGAAAAAAGGTTCACTATTGTTGGCTATTCAAATGCTCACCCTCTTCAGTATAACTGTCAAATCTTAAATTTCAACTTGCATGTGACTCTAGTCTGATCTTCCACAAGTTAGCATACTACATTTTCTGTATGAGGTTTTATCCATTGAAAGGAGTATTCTGTCAAGGTCAGCTTAGTACAGGACATTAACAAGCAAAACTGGACAGGTTTTCCATGTTATAATTAAATATCCCTACTGCCTTTCTAATTATTGTCTCTAACTAGGCCTTTTTCCACTGTGGGAATACTTGGGATCAAACTAGCTTCTATACCATACTTTTCTAAAAAGATTAATCTGCACAAATTCATATCAAACTGTTTCCTAACTACTAAAAAATGGGCAGTTTAACTTGGAATAGTAGTGTAATTACTTGGCTTTAGCTTATTATTGGCAATGCAGCTTGTAAAATATACAAAGGCTGTTTTAAGGGAAAAAGGAGGAGAAACAAGACAACTTACTTACTGAGGTGGCATCTCGAACCAAAGCCAGTCCATTGCCTCGCCAACTAGCCTCCTCCAGCGCATCCTGTCTCTTCAAAGCATCTTCGTTAATTTCCGCCTTGACGGCATCTTTTTTCACTGAGTCAAGGAAACAAGACAACAGATATATGAAATGTTCCGAGACGTATATCCTCTCTTACCTCTAGAAGCAAGTGCAAGCCTATGGTGTCTTTTATTGAGGTTAGCATATGCTCACAATGTGATGTGAAGAGTTTTTCTGCTTTAATGGATAATTTATTATGTAAAGGACAGTGTCAGACCCATAGCAAACCAACAAACAGCAGTTGTTCCTTAGTTACGTATTCAACTCGCAAGACACTGAAGAGCTGTAATTTTTCTCAGAGCCTGTGTGATACTGAAATGGCCTACTAACACTTACTCCACTTAGTATTAATTTTAGGCAGTGGGTCCCAACTTGTGAAGCACAGCCTTTGTAATATGAAGATACGTAATAAATAATTAATAACGTCTCAATCACGCTTTAGTTTATTAATGTGTAGGTTTATAGTATGAGTTATTTAGGATTTTGCTTTTTGAAACATAAAGTAAAGTGATCATCCTTAAATTATTTGCAGGCATTCCCTTTCAGAAACTAAGCAGAAAATAAACCTCAAACCATTCACCAAATAATCTGGCATCTTCCAAAGGAAATTAACCAAGAAATGTGCTTGCTGTTCCTGTTTCTGTTGGACATATGGAAGAATGAATATGAAACACTTAACAATATGGCATTAATTTATCTATGTCTTTTATAACTACAAAATAACTACAAAAATCAGGAAATTTAATGTTGAATTGATGAACAAGGTTCACAAAATGTCTAGGAGCTATACATATATTTGTCCAATAAATGTTTTTTTTACATTTTTTCCAAGAAAGATGTTCTCATAAATACTGCAATTCTTCCAAATCTAACCCAGATTGGTTTAAAAGGCACAGGCTAATTTATTTATTAAGTGAAGATCCCTTGGTAAATTTACCAGTGTAGTAAAATACAGAGAAAGCATGTCAGACCATATTAAACCTTTGAAAAAGATAGGAAAAACGTCAAACATTCATGAGGGCATATTTTCTTGATTATGCTTTATCATAATTACAAATATAGAATAATAGGTGCACACTTCCAGAAAACACTTCTTAGTTTCTTCTTAACATTTCTGTTTTTGTTTAATCAAAATCTGATAAATGTTATGTAAGTAATTTATAATATGAAATTCTGTTGTGTAAAAAGTAGTAAGTGCTCATGTATTTTAGGAATGCTTCCTTAGATAGATAATAACTAAAAAAATATTGTTGTCCAACAGTAATTACAGGCAGTAGAATTTAAAAGTGCCAACATGTCTCTCTGCACCTATGATAAATGTACACATATTAAATATTCTGATGCTTTTAGATTGTTAAATAATTGTTTAATATAAGGTATGCATATACTGCTTTATTAGGTACATTAAATGATCATTTTTATACATTTTTCACAGATGAGAGTGATATATATATTCAGTTATGACTAAAGAGGTCAATGAAAAAAACTTTTTATGTGGTGAAACTCAAAAACCAGTATTTTCTTCACTCATGCAAACTAAAACTGAAGACTGCATTCCTTAAATACAGCTAAGATTTAACTTGTTAGTGCACACAGTTCATATCTGGATGACCCACTGCTCACCTAAATTATGCAGACTAATGTCTTTTGAAAGTATTTAAAACTCCCACCAGACCAGAACTTTCAATGTTACTTAATCTCTACAATTATATTCAATTGACTTCTTAAGGAAGCTCTAAAATATCAGCATCTTAATCTGCTTCGCTTGTCTAGGATGACACATTCTAACAAAGACCAGCACTCTCAAAACAGACTCCTGCTTCAATCACCAGATACCATGAAAACAAAATTTGACTTAACAAGGAGGACTGTGTTATTTCCTTTCTTTTTATTACATTGTTTTCATTTTTGTTTCACACATTCATTTTATTATGTTACCATAACTTCAGTTGTGTTTCCCTTCCACTGCTCTTGTTTATTATCTGCACACTCCCACAAACCTTACCATGTTTTTCCCTCTCTTTCCATATATTTTACTTTTTTGAGTGTCCTGAAGTATCTCAATACATTCTATCTTGCCAGTGCTTTTGAAAATGCCTCTGACCTTATGTCTTGGTGTTTATAACAGTGAAGTTGGATCATTTACCCACTTTCTCATCAATAATGACAAAATCTTTTTTATGTTCCCCTCTTTTACACTATAACTCATACTATTTGAGCTCTTTATGTGAAGTTCTTTTTATGCAAATATACAGTACATGTGACAAGGGTGGAGTACTGCTCTATAGTCTGACTTAATCAATAATGATTGATTCAGAAGATGATTTAAATCTTTTTCACACAACTCAGTTTTAGAGGTACAGTATGAGAGTTCAGAGATCACCATTTTTAACAACAGAGGAGGACAATGTCTGTTTAAAATCTAGTGCAAGCTCTTGTACACCATTCTGTTCTGATAGGCTTTCCATGCTGGTGTGAGGAAATGCTACTCTTTGACTGCAGAAAGCCACCAGCTTGAGTAACATAGCTGCACTCTTAAGAACTATGAAAAAGATCTTTAATAAAATGAATAAAACTAAGCACCACTACCAACTGCCTGCCTGCTGCTCCACCATTAGTCTTCCTTCATTCATTATGTGCTCAATCTCCTACAGAAGCCCTTCAGATTGCTCTCTTGATCTTTTGCCTGTCAGCTTAGTTTGACAAGGGGGAGATAGATATGCACCATATATTATACTATATATCCCCTTTATCGGCCATTACTCTCCCTGTCATGCCCAACCACAACCCTCACATGAGTAACCCTGTATCTAAAAAGGTCCACAGCCTAATGATCTCTTTTTCTTATCAGTGACATTCAAATTATCCTTTTGTAATCAGAAGAGATCAAATAATCTGTTTTTGCTTTTAATTGTTTTCCAATCTTTGGTGATATCTGAACATATAGCAGACATCTGTTTTAAACCTGTTATCTGTAGGACAAAAACCACTGTCACAACAACCTATCTGTAATCTTAATCTTGTAAGCCTTCCTGTAATTTCAAAAGCTTTTTAACATTTTGTACTTTTCTAGTATATTTTTTCTGTTGCTTTTTGTTAATACACTGTAATTTAGAGGCTTTTAGAGTATCAAATGTGAGAGTTGCAATATGCTAAATTAAATCTTGTTTCTGTTTTTTTGACAACTATACAGTTCTTATTCATATGTTCTCTCATTGTTAGTATGAATTCTGACTATTTGTTATACTTTCTATTGTATTCTTGTACTGTATGTACTAGTTTTGAAAGTGCTATGAAATGGTGCCCACAGCAGGTCCTATACATGAAACTAGACTTCATTATTCTTAAATGTTGATAATATTAAATGATGTTAACTCTTTATAGACAGCATCACATTACAGACAGATGTATTGAGATAGCCAGGATTTGAACTCGTTGGTTATAGAGTTGGCTATATTCCTCCTGCTTTCCAGAATCTCACAAGAGGCATTTTAAGCTTAATATATTTAATTTAGTGTTTTATACCAAAAGGTTGAATGCACGCCTTGATGATGTAATCTTGTCTTGTCTTCACAAAGAATTTATACAGGGGGACTTCAGGATACAACATTACCTTTCCATCATTGAAAGGGGGTAAAGTGTACACATACAGTAAATACTGTAGTAATGAAGTGCAAAAAATGACAGAAAGCATCTTCCACCAGAGGGTGTCAGAGAGAAAGAAGTGCCATAATGATTGATTTAATATGAAGGAATGTGTCTTAAGTATAGAGATAAGCTTTATTTATTTCCAGTTGGCCTCTTTGCATTGGACTCACTGTAGTATTCCAGGATTCCATGGTCTTCAGCCAGGAACAGTAAAATAGAATTTCATTCTACTGATCAGTAAGGCAATTAAGTTTGACTGCGATGGATGTGGTGGTTTTCATCAAATATTTACAAAAAATTAACATATTCCTATTTTTCTGTCTTACGTCGCGCTCTCCATGACATGACCAGGACTGTCCACCAGGTTATAGAGTCATTGTGTGCCTTTGGATACACTGCTCCTTAGAAACCTGGCAACACTGCTGGGTTCACTCAAATTACCACAGCACATTATCCAACAAGCTCATGGTAATTTGAGAACGGAAGGTAATTGCTAGTGGTGAAGGTATGTACAGTATATTATCATTCTAAAAAAGTACATAGTAAGCATTCTTTTTGAAAGCAAAGACACTGCTTTGATTTTTCCAGCTGGAAAAGATGTGCTTAACCCTCTTTCTGCTTCAGCTTCAAGGATGCAGAACAAACTCTACACGAAAGTCAGGGGCGGAATGTAAAGTACTTCCCTTGTTATTTGAAAATACATGGATTTAAGAAAGTGTAGAAGGGGTGTTGCGTTAAAATTGTACACTGCGCTTTCTCATATTTATTTTCTCTAGATATTTTTGTTAATTTCAGAGGATCATGAGAATCTAAAACAAACCAACCAGACACGTCATAAAATGTATGTTAGCAATAAAAATAGAAAGTATGAATAAATAGTGAATAATAGTGATAGAAATAGTAAATAATGAATAAATAATAAAAATAGAAAGTATGCTTTTAGAGTGGTCTCTTCATATTCTTTATTCTTCAAGACCAAAAAGGTTCAGTTCTTTGAGCCTGTCACTGTTATACTGTATATTCCTTTAAGTCCTGACTAAAATTTGTACACACTATTGTCTATGGGAATAGAGAATATCTCTCAGGATATAAATGAAGCTTTGAAGACAAACCTTCCCAATATCATTGCTTGAAATACAGTATATAACGTTTAATATTAGAATGAGTGACCACAACCAACAAAGTATACAATTCCATTTGTTATCATTTTGTACAATGTATGCATCTATTATGTGTTTATATTTTAGTGTTTTTCTTCATAACTGAAATAATACAATTCTAAGAAATGTTCCTTATTGATGGTAAATTTTTGCAAAATATGGCTAGGGCCTGATCTATATGCAGTCATTTTTTGACCCTCAGCTAAATTGTTTTGAACCCAGTTGTATAAACATCTGTGGGTTTGAAGGCAGTACATAGAACACTTAGCATATTAATCATGGTTTGTCTTGTACAAGTCTTTATGATAAAGAAAATAATTAATGAGTCTGTATGTAATTAATTAGTCTATATGAGAACCTAACTGTGCAAGTTGATTCAGAGTTACTGCAGAGAAGACCAACTATAAATTTGTAATCAGCCAGCTTGCTTAAATCAGTCATGAAAAGTGAACAAAAGTAGAACGGTTCCAAAATGATTGTGCACAACCCTTTTTTATTAATTTAAAGTACCTATGCTTTAAATTGTTCTTGGTACTGTAGCTAAAAAGAAACATTTCAGCTATTTGCAAAATCCATTAAAAATATCTTATCTCCATCTTTTTCTCTGTTTATAGCAACACTGCAACATCCTTGTTATATTATGTCCGTAACAGTTTTTACTGTATTTCTTTTTTTCACTGGATTGTCTTTGTGCAAAAATGGTTATAATTGTTAAACTTAATTTCAACCAATGTATTTCGATAAAAATAATGTCTTCTTAATAACGTTAAACTGTATAATGGAGCAAGCTGTGTAAAGTAGATAAACAGTGACCATAACAGATTTTGATTAATTCTGAAACTAGTAAGAGACAGCTTATGCTGTTCATGTTGATTTTTTTATTTCCTTCTCAAATACTGTATGTCAGTGGTTCTCAAACTTTTTGGACCAAGTACCACCCCTGATCAAACCAAAGCATCCAAGTACCACCTACAGTACAAGTCATCTTCTTATAGGAACCACAGAAAATCTCAATGACCAACATGAGTGCGCACACACACTCACACATATAATAAAAATAGCACTGAGCACTTAGTTTGGATCGTACCATCTTGTAGCCATTTTATGATGCTTGCTAACACTAGCAGTGCTGTCTGTGTCAGGTACAACAGAAGAGCTAGTGTCGGTGGACAATAGGGTTACCATACATCTGGATTTTCCCGACGATGTCCTTGATTTTGATCCTTATATCTCAATCAGGGGGGAATTTTCAAATATCCAGAAAAGTCCGGGATTTCGACTCCATTATTTTCACCATGAAGAATAATTAACAAAAGTTATAAAGATAGAAAGAGAATTTCTTAACTTCTCTAGTTCGCATCATGACTTACGTTGTCATTCAGTTTGCATCCTGTACGTGTATGATTATGTCATGAGGGAGCAAAATCGTTTCTCGTTTTCCTACTCTCAAACACAATGCCAAAGTGAAAGTGTAAATTCACAGCAGAACTTAAAAATACATTTCTGGGTTTTCGAAGTGGCAGAGAAGAATGGGAAGCTGAAGCTGAATGTTTGGTGTGTAAGCCTGATACTTTTATCTCAGTGGCAAATAAAGGTGAACTTGACTTGCAAGCTCATGTTGACTGAGACAAACACAAAAAGGCAATTCAAGGAGAGAGTTCTTCAACCAAATTAACAGATTCTTTTGTAAAATCTAGCAGAAAAACAGAGAATACTGTTATTGCAGCAGAGGGGACTTATGCATTTCACATCATCAATGTTACTTTACCAATGAACATAAAAAGTGCGATATTTTGAAAACCCTAAGCTGTATCCACGTAATACGTTCGCTGCGTATTTGACTCACAAACTAATTTTATGAAAATAGAAAATATGAAAACCTGTCTCAAGCTTTCTGAAACCGATTAAGTAAATTATAGATGAAAAACATACTTTTTAATTCTTCAGTTTTTAGTTCCCAATTTCTCAGTGCACACAACAAATTTGTCTGGTGTACCACCTGGGGGCACTCTGTGTACCACTTGTGGTATGTGTACCACAGTTTGACAACCACTGCTGTATGTGAATGTACTATATTTGGCTTTTGTTGCTTTTCAGTAAATTTTCTAGAAAATTATTTTGTTTAGTCCTGATTGCCATTTTTCATAAAGAAGGGAAATTAATGCCAATCATACCTTTTTGTGAATAGTAACATCATTATGATGCATCACCTACAGTGTATGGTTTCCACAGTCTTGAAAGTGTTTTCACATGCCATTTTTATTCTTGAAGATTTATTTTCTACTAAACAACTACACTGCAGATAGAAAGACTGGATTTCAATCACTTCATCTAATACAGTGGGGAGCTGGAGCTGGAACAACAGGTGCAAGGTGGGATACATCCTGGATGGGACGCCAATCCATCGCAGGCCACACAGAGATGCAAACACAGACACGTATGCAAGTGCTAGTTTTCCATGAATCTAATCAACCTGTCAGTAAGACTTTAGGCTATGGAACGAAACCTGATAATATGGCAAAAACCCACGTGAACATGAGGAGATAATACAAACTCCGCACAGATAGCACCGCGGGTCCGGAATTGAACCCAGGGCCCCACTACTGCACGACACCAATGCTAACCACTGTGTCATTTTATATTAAACAAAAATATAAAAAGACAGAAAAATGTTTGTGATAAAGACTATTCATTTATTCTGTTAACGATAAATTTTAATGTTGAACTGGGTTAGTAACCTTAAAACACTGTGCACTGGATGTTAGAATGATGGTTTTGTTCTTTCCCCTGTAAAACTTTGGTCTGAATACTGAATGATCAGGATGAGTGTGTTGGCATGAGCTCAGTTCCCAGAAGCTATTACAGCATCTATAATGAAATCTTACGAATTCTGACAATTCATTTGAACACAAAAAGCCTAATGATGAAGAGAGCTCATTACTGTAAACTCTCTTTTTAAATGTCTCTGTGATTAGCTATGTTGTCATCTTTTACAAAAAGATAAAACATATGTAGAAATATATGTAGAAAATAACAGCTACTGTATGTTAAGCCTAACACTTGTCTTCATTGTGGATCATAGACATGTTTGTGAAGCTATTGTTGTTCTATAATTTTTATTTGGCTCAAGACTCCTGAAATGGAACCACTCAAAACCCACACAGCTCACTTTTATTGATGATATATTAAGTCTTGAACTACTGTAGGTGCTTGAAAGCAAGAAGGGGTTTATACAGGTTGTATATACAGTATCTATACATAGAACATTCAAACATGAGAATGGTGGGTGAGATGAGCCACCTTTCTGCTCCCAACATTAAAAATGATCAGCTCTGCAGTCCATCAGTCATGTTTTGCTGAAAAATAAAAAGGCATGCTTATAGTTTTCCTTTTTTTGGGATGATGCGTCATTGGCTATGAATATGTTGTTTACTCTATAGCTTTAAAAACTGCAATTATCTTAGATTTGGTTTAAATGACATTACAATGGCCATTTGTAAATGTGCTAAAAGTTCTCTGAAAAATAAAAAGCGGGTAAAAAAAATCAAGAAAAAAACACAAACGCAAGCAGAGAAAAGAAATACTGAAATTTGGAAGAATAAAACCTTTCTACTTCTCTCATCTACAAAATGAAAAGTAGTACACTACTCTGTACTCTGTAACTCAGTGATACACTTCAAGTATACTAGCACTATAATGATAATAAAATACTAGATTAAGTATACCACCTTTAGTTAAGGGTACCTTTAGACACAGATTAACCCTTTAGCAGCCTGCTCAGCAGGACAGCTGACTAGTTTTTTCAGGGATATTGCAACCTGGCACGAGTACCTGCTGTATTTTTTTTGTTTGTTTGTTTTATTGATCTGCTTCTTTAGCTGGAAGACAAAGGGTTGGATGTGTGTTGCAAGTTGTCATATTATTTTTGCATTTTCTTTTTACAATCTTCTTCATTGATGTTTATAGCTGTAAGCCAGGTTCTAATTTTGTAATGTAAAAGTATGATATCGAATGTGGATTCTCTTTTTTTAAAAAAACTAGAGGACTGGGATTTGGGGGTGGGGCAGAACAGAGATTAATGAGAGGCTTTATTTATTTCTTCCTGTAATTTCCCAGCTGGATGGCAGAGCGATCAAAGACACAACGGAAGGTGACGGGTTGGACCTCCCAGTAAGGCACAGGATTGCTGAAAAGGCTAATGCCAGAGTACATGGCTTTCTTCGTGTTGTAACCTGGAGGGCAGAAATCTTCTGTTCCTACTGCAGCAATCTTGTTATTATGGAGATAGATAACCTACAAAACAAGACAAAACCCCAATGGGCAAAATACGAGATGTAAGAAAAGATAAAAATATGGACCTAATAGTTTGGACCTGCTTTGGTCCAAAAGAAATTAAACTAAGGAAATTAAATTACTAATAGTTGGACCTGTAATAGTTGGACCCTAATGAAATTAAACTTCAGCCTGCTCCTTCCAAGTCTTTCTTTTTGCTAGAGGTGCTTTGTATGAGCTTGAAATTCCTGATTGACTTATTTTAAACCAAAATCATAAACCAACATCAATAGATTTGTATTCTTTATTCAAAGCCAGACCTTCTCTTTGTCTTGTATTTTACCTGAATATATTTGTGTTCTGGCAGGCCGGGGGGAACATGGGTGAGGAGGTTATTGTCCAGGTGCAGCTCTCTCAAGTGGGGGATGTTAGCAAGGGATCCATTCTCAACAGTTGTGATCTCATTGAAACTCAGACCCAGTCTAAAGAAAAGGAGTAAATCAAAGATAAAAGTTTAAATTAGATCAAGAGGAATGGGAACTGGTAATCTTTTATATAAAAAGTCCAAAAGTACAGTGCCAAACTTTGGGAAGGTACTATGGATACCTTATACTTCATAGTTATGCTTTATTCTAAGGTGAGCTGAAATGGGTGAGGTTAGGATTGTCCTCCTCCCTAGCTTCTGTTTAAAGCTCAATTAGGCTCTGTTAGTTTATTAACTTTATTAAAATATCCACATAGTTCAGTTGTGTTCTTTGATGTTCAAAATGCATTATATCTGCTGTATTTTTGTGTTATAATTGCTCATGCTGAAAGTTACATGATCCTCCATGGATAATGCACATCAACAAAGACTGATATGAAGACTGTGCTTGGACAATCCAATTTTCAGTTGAAAACAAAGCCAAAGCTGACAAAGCCACCTTAGAAATCTTAAAAATACCAAGCAGTGACAATAAAAATTTCACTTTACACAAAAAGCCCTACTTACATTCGTACTTACATTCACAAAAAGCACTAAATTCGACAACCACAGAGCAAGTGCAAACAGAACATTTCATGCTGTGGACTTTTCAAGTCATCTTTCAATTAGTACATACTCTGTTAAGAAGGTCATGCATGAATATCCATGAAGGATTTTTCATGAACATCTGGCAGATGATATTTAAGGTGGACAAGTGCACAGTGTTGGATGCAGAGATGGAAACACGCAATATACAAAAATAAAAGAGGGAAACTCTAAACTTGAAGAAGCTACCTATGAATAAAGATACAGGTGTTTAAATTGGCACATCATTTTCACCTTTTAAACAATGCAGGAATGCAAAAAAGGCACAAAAAACACTATTAGTACAGGTTAAGTTGAACTGTAGTGTAAAATAATATGAGAAAAATGTATTTTTACATAAGTAAACAACATATTACTAAACAAATCAAGAAGAAAAATTAATCAAAGATACAGCAATCAGGTACATACAGTAAAAGTTTTTTTTTAGTATTTTAAACCTTGTGTGCAATGTTATGATACATTGAAAAGCTAACAGGAGTTGGAATATATATTTAAAAGTGCATAATTTAAAGAAAGGGATATTGAAATTTTATTAGGTACAAATAAGATCTCAACTATAATAGCGTATTCAATTTTGGTCACCATTTTTTGTTACCACAAATAAGACATCTGGAATCTGTTTAGAGAAGAGTGGCCAATTTTATTCCTGAGCTAAAAGGAATGTCTTGCTCTAAAAGGCTAAAATAGCCAAATGTTTTTAATTTAAAAGAAAAGCTTATTAGGATATCTGATTCAAGTATTCAAAAATCGTCAAAGGCAGTGAAAAAAATCAGTTAACACATCCATTTAAGTTAACTCTTAACATTCGTCAGCACAAAACAAAGCTTAAACTTAATAAGGATGGAGGACAATCTGAAGAAAATCTTAAATATAGCTCCTGCTCCTGCTTTCTTAATAAGCGAAATGGCATGATCAATGGTGCCATAATGAAGGGAATTGGCTGTTGATGCTTGGTACAAAAGAATTACGGGGGGTAGACAGGTCAATTATCAGACCAGAATATTTAAGAATTGTGATTGCAATAAGGCTGATATGGTAAGTGGGAAAAGGAGGTGAAACAAAAGGGCCAATCAAGAAAGGTGTCAATGGACTTGAGGTTGGAGGTCACTGATCACAAGTTTTTGCAGGTAAAAGGAGCAGTGGAGAGGATAGACAGGCCAGGATAAAAACAAATGAAAGGCCACCAAGTAAACAATGACTAAATCCAGAATGGATAAATTCAGAAGCCAGCTTGGGCTAATTGCAGTAGAGAGATGAATCAGTGGTTATTTGGGGTACATGATGCAGAGGGGGTAGCAAAAGAATGACGAGCTTCACAGCAGAAACTGTAAAAGTGAAGAAACTGGCAAGAAGATAAACAAAATGTTGTTACAGACTAGATGTCCTCTACCTAACAAAATATGACAACGGTAAATTGTCACGGATGTCTGAAGGAACAAACCGTGGAATGGCAGGAGAGCGGAAAAAGACCCAGCGGCAGAATGGGGGATTAGCCCTGGCTCAGCAGTTCAGGAGTCATATAGAAACCAATGCCCTCAGGCAGCAGATGTGGGGTGACCTAGTGCTAGGCGGGTCTCAGGACATCCAAACGTCAATGCTGAGCGAAGGTGAATGAGTGACTCAGAAATAAATAGCCCCAGACAGAGAGACACTGGAAGGACAGCAAGGCACAGGAAACTAGGGACAGGACAGAGTAGGAGCACCCTCTGGCTGCAGAGGGCATGACATAAATATCTCCGACGTGGTTTGGTTTAAAGAAGACTTGTTGCTTAACAGAGAGAGATTGAGGGGGGAAAAGGTAAAAGGATGGGAGACAATCTTGGTGACAGCTGTAGGGCAGAGGTTTGTAGAATGGGATTGTGAAGAGCAAATTGTGCAGGATAGTGCTGTAACATGAGTGAAAATATAAGAGTAAAGGTCAGTATCCAGGATCGCCAGTAAGACTGTTGGTTCCACTGGAGCTAACGGGCTGCAGCTCTGGCAGAAAATTGTTTATGGTATTCAGGTATTCAGAAAAAAGGTGAACCCCTGAAATTGATGGATAGATCCAATATAATATATATGTAATCTTCCCATTCTTGGGGACAGTTTGGAAATACTGAACATATGATATCTCTGAAAATAATGAAAGTGAAGGCAGAATTCAGAAATTGTGAGGTTGGAAAAGGAATGTGGGTCAGGAGATTTAAGTGTGGTGGAAAGAACACCACAGTCTACAGTTTTGCCTTGGAAGAAGTCAGTGGAGTATGAGAGAAGATGTGCGGGATTGACATCTGCACCTCAGCAGATTTGCTGTTTGAGAGAGAGGGAAACGGGAAGTGAAATAAACATCTCATAAGCAGAGATAGGAGTGATTGTAAGGAAGGAGAAACTGGTATATGGGAGCTGCAAGAGAGGTCATTGGAAATTGGGAAATTGCTGGCTGTATCAAGGACATTGGATGAGAGAATTGAGAAATTGAAGGGTGGGTGTACATGAGAGAAACTTTATAGAATGGGTAGGATGAGGAAAGGGGGCTTCCACTGAGCTATTTTGGATGACAGGGGACAGGAGAGATTTTTTGTAACACTCCTACTGGTGGAGCCAAATTTCGGATGCCAGAAAGACCTAGGGCTGAGGAGTTTGAGACCTTGAAAAAGACTGAGCAGGGAGAAAATTACAAGAAACAACACAAGTTGGTCTAACTGAGAGGAAGAATACACTAAAATTGAAGAGGTACTGTAGATGCACTAGACACATAGAGGAACTAAGTACATGGAGGCACAGGCAGCTTGAAGGTCCTTGTGGCATGTAGCATCATAAGTAACATCATCAGGAGCCACAGAGGTTTGTTGGAAGACTGGGACTTGTTCATTGTGAATCATGGAAAGGCACAGAGAAAACAGTTCCTTCTTTCAATAATTTCTTTTAAATGGAATTTCATGTCTGTGAAGAATTTGTTGAAGTCCTGCTATGTTCCAATTTCTGATAGCAGGAGAAGTTTTGAAATGGAGAGTAGAGGATTTGCAAATTTTACAGCAAGGCTGTGTTTGACTGGAGCAGCTGGGATTTGCAGGAGAATTAGCTGGAGATGGTTAAGAGGATTGATGTTTTGAATCTGATGGAATGGCTGCTACAGATCTTAATTCATATTGAGGCATAGATGCTTGACACTGAGAACCACGCATTGAAGCATGCTGAGGTTCGGAAGCAATGGACCTAGACAATGTAGCAGTTGTGGACTAGGCTCAAAAACTTGTTTTATATCTGGTCTGAGAAAAAAGCTTTTTGTCAGAGCAGAAAATTTGAAAATCCATTGTGAAAGAGCAGAGGCTGCAGTGTCAGTGAAACAGGTAAGATTCATAGCAGTGACCATGCAAAAGAAGTAAGAGAGGGAGAGAAGGGCTTCACTTGTAGTATTTCTATGTAGTATTTCTAATGTTTAAGTGAGGAAATGACATGAAGATTGATTATAAATTACTGACAGCTGAGTCTGATTGAACTTGGCTGTTGTCATCCCTCTGGAACTTTCATTTTAAAAGCCATATCAATGATTGATATATGAATTTAATAAATGATGCCAACTACAAGGATTGAATGAATACAATTAAAAACTTACAAAGAATTAGAAGATCAAATTTGAGAATGGGCAAATAATGGAAAATAATATTTAATTTAAACAAGTGTACAATTGTCCATGTAAGTAGTAAAACTACAAAAACTACAAATATAAAAGTAAACACTGAACCAAGAAGCTATTTATGAATTGTTATTTTTTACATTAACACATCATTTACACCTTCTAGGCAATGTGGGGAACCAATAAAAGTAATGTTAGAATAAATAGTTAAAATAGTATAATTTCATTCAAACAAGGGATGTTATGCTCAAGCTACTCAATGATTGTAGCAAGACTTTTATTTAGAATTTTGTTTACATTTTTTATCAGCAAGATACAAGATGTAAACATATTCCAGCTTTTTAATAAGTTCAGAAAATAGCAACCAGATACACCCAGTGCACGAATGAATGACCTTTACTGACAGGCAAATAGAGTGTTTTTAATCCTGAACAGAGAACTGTGAGGGGATCTGATCCAAGTGCTTAAAAAACTCAAGGGCATTGACAAACTTAACAAAACAGATGGGACAAATGTCCTCCTCTTATTTTCAAACTTATGTTCTAAATTTTTTTATAATAATACATTTCATATTATTATTTTTTCATTTTTCTTTATTTTTTAGTTATAACTGAGCAAATATTTTAAAAAATATCTATTTACACAAAGTAGTAAGAATCTGGAAAGTTCACACATCTGTACTTCAATTAAGAAAGTCACATTCTGTAGATGTTTGCTTAAAATAATATTTTGTGTTTAGGTGAAGTTTAGGTTAAGGTGAATTTAGGAGTAGTCTTGTTCTTTTACAGTTCACTTCAGCACATAAAATTAGAAATTGAAGACTCAAATGGTGGCATATTTGTATCAAACTCTTGTCTCATATTTATTTTAAAAATGATCTCATTACTGAAATGGGTGAAATGAGTACTCAAAAGCATGCAGTTTCAAGAATATATTATTACTTAGCCAGATTTTTGAGTCCCTTTAGAGTGTCAGCATCTACTTTGGAGATTTTATTGCCATCCAGATGGAGCTCAGACAGGGAACTAGGAAGACCTAAGACGAAAGGCAAAATATTAACATACCTGTACAAAATAGGAAAATAATGTACAGTATGCTGTACGTTGATTTATAAAACATTATACACTTTTATCATATGCAGATGGTAATACAATACTTTTGCTTATTCCTAAAAATGTCAATAAATATATTTAATATCCACAAAGACAAAACAAGATCATAAAACACCTCAAACTTTGATTTCTACTATAAACATATGGTAGTTTTTAATACTATGTTCTAATTACTATACTTACAGTATTTGTAAATCTCAAGTAGGTCAAAGTATACCATGTAGATTTATTAATCTTTATACCTTTAGGAAGAGAGGTGATGTTGGTATCTGATATACGGATGTATGACAGCCTTTTGAGATCCAGGAAAGCATTATTTTCTATTCCTCCACTCTTCAGTGGATTAGAGCCAAGCTCTGTATACAGGAAAAACGAAACAACAACATACATCTCAGTAAACATTCAATAAGATTTAAAAAAAAAATGTTTTTGTCCTTCAGTTTCAGTTTTAATGAGGACTTCAGTGTTTCTTTTTGGTTGGTTGTACAATATTCAAAATTATTTTAAAGACTTATCTTCGATCATATTTATTCCATAAACAGAATTGTGCATATTTTCTCTGTATGCACATGCTAATCTATAGGTCTCATCTAATCTAAGTTTTTCACTATAAATAAATGTAAATTTCCTCAGAATGTGCAGTAATATGAGGTAAATCATTTAAATGTGTTTGAGGAAAGCCCTCCTCCATATCTCTACTACTTCTTATGGTCTCTCTTGTAAATACCTTGTATTATCAAAATAATTGTATTCTCAAGGGCAACATTTATGTTACCATTAAGTTTACTCCTTCCCAAAAATATTACACTATATAAAATGTCTTATAATCTTTGTCTATAGTGCTTTCCTTATTTGTTAAAGTAAAACTAGGCATCAGTTTTTGATGTTGGAACTTCTCTGATGCTCTGTTCTTCAGATGGAAAAATTCTCTCATGCTTGGGACTAAGCCAGTTCTGAAGTAACATGAAAAAACTCAAACTTCAGAAAGCATACAAACTGAAGAGTATTTTAGAAAACCACATACAAAAAACAATTTTTAATGCTGGATAATTAAGAGATTTGAGAGTTATTTGTTTAAAATGTAAGTTCTTAACAGACGTTCTGGAGAAATAATGACAAACTACTCGATTTAACTCAACTAAATCATATTCATAACTGATGATAGCTATATGTAATGTATCTCACAAAAAACATGTCTTTTTCTCAGTTTGTCCCATAAATCCCCCTTCCATCCCATCTTCAGCTTTGCAGTTTGATTAACTCCTCTCTCTGAATGGGGGTCTGTCAGGGTGCTGTCTCTTAACCAAATAGGTTAAGTCAAAACTATTATACTTAAAATTCTGAATAAACATTCACAAAGCTGATTCTTAGATGTCATTATTCCTTTTCAGTTTTAATACTTGCTCGAGTAGTTGCATTTCATATACTTATTTACCCATAACAATAACGTTGACCATTCCTTCGAATGATGATCTCTTTATTCTGGTGATTGCATTTTCATGAATACGCAGCTCCTGCAAGTTCTTGGGCATGTTGACTGGCATGTCTTTCAGCAAGTTCTTTGAGAGGTAGAGGCGCTGCAGTTTCATAAGAGGCACGAAGGCTTTGGGATGAATAATGGTGATCTTGTTGTTGACAAGAATCAGTGCCTTGGATGAACACATAGAATGCAAAAACACATTAGCTTGTAAATAGTTATCTTAATATCTCTTATTTAACTTTATCTAAATGCAGTGATTCGACATTTTAATATAGTCACCTTTAAAAGTGACCAGTAAACAATCCATTAATAAAAGTTCTTAATATCTTTCTCAAACATTGCCATAAAATGCTTCTTTAAGATGGATGTAAATATTGGCATAAGTATGTCCAAGACTCAGATTTCTGTGCATCAGATATGGAAATCTATGCAAACCAGGACCAATCTCTCAGTCCAAAAAGGCAGCCACATATTGACTTGCACCTGCTTTCTCTCGACTTTCTCCACATAGCTTTGGAGATATATGAGTCATTGATTGAGAACCAGACAGCAGTGATTGTACTCTTGCAAGGTAAAAAAGAAACCTACATCTGTCTTCCCAATGCAAGCACAAATAAACATGCCACTCCAAAGCTATGGGGCCTTCTCTGGACAGGAGAGCATTCCAGCAATAGTACAGCACAACCATGTTTGTCATGCATTGGGTGCTGACATATGCACACTTCAGCAAATGGGAGCAGACATAGGAGTAGGGCCAGTGTGGGAGCTACTATATCATCAGACTCAGATAGTGTAATTAGCACTCTCCTCAGACTAAAATGGGAAAGGCACATCATAACAGAAGTGATCTCATTGGGGCATTAGGGGGTTTTGAAGATATGGGACTTCAGGTGTAGAAGCAGGAATATAGTCCACTGCTCTGGTAGTAGGTGGTTCTTCTCCAGTTTGATTGTGAAACTTTGTGGATGGGGCACAAATCAGTCATTCATCTAGATAGAATCCTTATGCCTGGCAGCTGCAGAGGGGAGCACCCATGCTCTTAGACAAGGTATGCTGAGCAAGATGGACAGGTATAAGGGAAAAAATTAAAGACTTATACACTTTAACGAAGAATCAATTATACTTCTTGTGACTTTGGGGGAACAGGAATGCTAAATGAGCTTCCTGTATATACTGTACACCACAGTCATCCAATCACCTGGCCAGACAGGAAAATGAGGTTGTGTGTAACCAATGGTTGAAATGCCACAGGACTAGGATTGGTTAGAATCCACCACTCCTTTTGTGTACCATTAAGTATTTTAAGTGTTGGTCAGCTTATGTTTATAAGAGTTTGATTACTAGTAGCCACAGGAGGTACAATGATGTAAAGGTACAGAGAACACAAAGCTCATGTATGGAGTTCTAATAGGTTCACCTGTTGGGTATTGCACTGTACGCCAAAACGCACACACACAAAAAAACATAAAAAGGTCAATATAAAGTATTAAATTTACAACCTTCTGATGTGTCCACTCTTAATTTGGTCCATTCATCTCTGTGTCTTCAATGACAAGCTAAGTAACTCACTGGTAACAGGCAGTGAAATACAACTTCAGTAAATTTCAGTGTCCTTTGCTCCTTTTCATCTCAGTTGCCATACCAATGATACCATTTGTTACAGAGTACAGAAAGCAAGTCAAAACGCTTACATGCAATACTTACATGCAGAGACTTTAGATTCTTGAAATCATTCTCTTTGATTTCTGTGATTTTGTTGTTCTGCAAGTCTAAGAGAGATGTATCCGAAGGAATATCTTCTGGTACATTTTTCAGACCTATAGAAAATAAAACAATAAGTTAAAACACAGGCTGATATTACCAAATGTACCTTACATGCTCACATATGAGTAAAACAGAGAGATTAAGGGATCTTAAAAGTTTTGGATGGAGACAGGTAGATACTTTCATCCAGTGGCACACATGGAAATAAAAAATGCCCTCAAAATGCATTATCATGTGTAAAAATAAATTTAAAAACTAAAGTTATGGCTAAAGTTATGGTTTTATAGAAGTGACTGGAGTAAATATTTTTTTTTCAAATGTGTAGAATGAGATACTATAGGCTTTCCCACTATTCAAAAATAAAAGAAAAAGCTGCTAATGTCCTTTTGGTATTTGTTTTTACTGTCCTTTAAAATATAACTTGAATTAGACCATTCCTGAAACCTGAAATGAGGCCTTGAACACTTGGGCTGATTTCATTGGCCTTCTGACTGAAAAAAATGCAGTGGCAGCCCTCCTGCCCTTAGACAATAAACATAATCTAGAAGGTCTGTAGAAAAGATTTGTGCTGAGGTGCATAGAAGACAGCATTGTCTAAGATTGTCTAATTCAGAGCTGCCCCTGGGAACTATCTTCTTTGATCCTGCAGCATGACTCATGTGTGGTAATGGAACTTCCTAACTTTTGCAGCTCCCTAGCTTAATACCCAGTTCCAACCTCAAACCCCACCCCTGTTTTTTAAGTGTATAAGAGCTGTATGAACTGTTTCACTTTTTCTTATAATAGCTATGCTTTTTGAAAACACAATCAGAAAAAAATATTTTCCCTGTTGCCAGCCATAGATAGAGAATGTTGTACTGTGTTTGTTGTTTATACTCTCTGTAATAAACAAATTACTAAATAGCAATCTTGTAAGACTTACATGAAAGAGGAGGAAAACAATAACAATAACAGGGTAAATTTGTATTATTTAATAGAAAAAATATATAATGCACGGTGACATCTTTGTTTTGCATTGCTCCATTGCTGCCTTGCTGCGCTGGGGTGCTGCGTTCAATTCTGGACCTGGGGTGCTATCTGTGTGGAATTTATTTGTTCTCCCTGCATGTGTTTGGATTGTGGGAGGAAACTTGGGCACCCGGAGGAAACCCATGTGAACACAGAGAATATTCTACACACAGATAGCACCCCAGGTCTGGAATTGAACCCAGGGCTCCAGTGCTTTGAGGCAATGATGCTAACCCGTGTGCTCCTGTACCACCAAAATAAAATACATTTAAAATTGATCGGACAAATATTCTCTGTGAATAGTGAAAGGTTTGTAAATAGTAAACTGATAGACATAAAACCTATAAATAACTAAATTTACCACACTTACATTTTGCTAAATCACAAACTGTAGCTCCAAATAGGACTTAATGGAGTTTTAAATGAAAGATCAGGGGGGAGTCAACCTAGCCTACACTACTGCTTTCCTGCTCACCTACTGTATATATAAGTGTCATGATTCTAGCACACCCACTAATGCATTATCATTTCGCGTCCTTCCCTTCACTCCACCATCAATCTGAAGGCAGCTCCCTAGCTCATTCCTTGCAAAAGAGGAGGGTTTCCAACAGTCTCATTCTTATGCTTGAGATTGCTGTTTTCTCTGCCATTTAAGACGGTAAAGTAAACAAGTTCAAATTACTCCCTTATTCCATCTTAATTAGGATTTTTGCCACCATGTTGAATTACGTTAATAGTTGAGCAATTTCCATTTTAGACAATGAAGGCTCTTTTAACATGGATATTCAATCTTTAAATGAACTCGCAGATCTGCAAAATTCTGTGTAGTTTCAGTGTTATAACTATCCATACTCTATCATTGTAGAACATCAATTTTTCAGAGCACTGGAGTATATAACATATACATACATTTATATATAGAATTTACAAGTATTGTATATATCTTTAACAGAATGGTATCAAAAATTAATATTCTTATATGACTAGCTTACCTAAGTCAGAGCACTGGATAACCCGAAGGTGGCACTGACATCTGAAGGGACAAACTGGTCCAGCAGGTGCTTGTACATCAAGAGTTGGAGTTGGGGTGATATCTCCAGAGCCATCTTCAAACATGAAATCAAGAAAACCTGACTGACGGAAGGGCAGAGCCCAGCAAACTGTGACCAATAGCAGAGAAAGACACGCTGATTTCATGTTTCTGTCAATGCAGATGTTGATTAGGCCTAGAATGATATCTGCAAAAAAAAACAAAAAACAGTATATAACATTAATATTTACATCTGTATACAACAAAATGATAACAAACAGTATGTCTATCGGAATTTTGGATTCAGTTCTCCGTTCTAATATACCTAATGTTTTTTGGTTGACATTCTTTGCTTTTTGTGATATTGCAAGACAGACTTTCTGAGAGCCTATGGTCCTGAGACTGTGGTCACTGCCTATTAAGAGTTAATAATAATAATACTACGCTCACCACACATTCACTATTAGTGGGGAGGAGAACAGAGTAATGAAGCCAATTCATAGATGGGGATTATTAGGAGGCCATGATTGGTAAGGGCCAATGTGAAATTTGGCCAGGACGCCAGAGTTACACCCCTACTCTTTTTATGAAACGCCCTGGGATTTTTAATGACCACAGAGACTCAGGACCTCACTTTTACGTCTCATCCAAAGGACAGTGCCCTTTTACAGTATACTATTCCTGTCACTACACTGGGGCACTAGGACCCACATAGACCGCAGGGTGAGCACCCCCTGCTGGCCTCACTAACACCTCTTCCAGAAGCAACCTTAGTTTTTCCCAGGAGGTCTCCCATCCAGGTACTGACCAGGCTCACACCTGTTTAGCTTCAGTGAGCTGCCAGTTGTGAGTTGCAGAGTGATATGGCTGCTGGCAGGTAGTTAACTCTACCTGCTCGGAATATATTTGCTACAGGTTTTTACTCAACTTTTAACTGTTTAACTACAGTTAAAAGCTGAATATTCATATAGTGGGCACTATCTGCAATTAAAGTAATTTACATGGTTTCAAATCAAATAAATCTACTTCTGAAAGTCCTTCAGGCAGGTTGTGAATTTCAAGCAAAGATTCAACCATAAAGTCTAATGAACTTTCAAAACAACTAATTGGAAAATGTTGAAGGTTGTAAAGAACACTAAAAAAATTCAAAGAATTTTGAACCCAGTGAAGTCATCATTAATAAAAAGGTGTATTGTAGTACCCAGACTATAACTATATCAGACTCTTCCTCCAAACTAAGCAGCTGGGCAAGGAGGAAACTGGTTAGGGATGCAACTGTGAATCCAACAGAGACTTTGAAAAAGTTCACAGAGTTCAATGGTTGAGGTGGGCGAAAATCTTGATGAGGCAAAGCTGGCTTATATGCCAGAGTATCAAGAAAAAAGCTACTACTGAAAAAAAACAACATTGCCAATCCTGCATGGAAAGTATTTAAGTGATAATGCAAAATTATCACAAAATGTGTTTTCTCATCTGACAAAACAAAATTGGAACTATTTAATTGAAATACTAAATGTACATTTTTAACACAAACAACATACCCAACAACCCAGTCAGCTCTATCCCTACTATCAAGTATGGTGCTAGCAGCATTGGATTAGTTCTGCCTCACATCTGCAGGGACTGGAAAGCTTGTCAAGATTCATGAGGTGGATGCTGCACATTGGTGGTGGTGCAGGGGAGTCCCCATTACCTGTAAAGTGCTTTGAGTGGAGTGTCCAGAAAAGCGATATATAAGTATAAGCAATTATTATAATTATTATTATGTGGAGCAAAGTACTAGCAAATCTTGAAGGAAAACCTGCTTCAGACCTACAATTTGGTCAAAAATCCACCTTAGAGTAGGAGAATGATCCAAAGCACAAGGTCAAACTTACACTGGGGTAGCTTAAGTACGAGAAATTGAATGTCCATGAGCTGCCTAATCAAAGTTCTGACATAAATCTTATTAAAAATCTGTAGAAAGACTCAAAGGCTGATATCTATAAATGATTCCTAAGTAACTTGAGGGACCTTGAGCTAATTTCCCTCAAAAAAAGGGGAAAAATTATTCCAAACCAGAGAACAAAGTTGGTAAAGACAAGTGTACTGTAATTCCTGTAACAATTTGGTTCCACCAAATGTTGAGTTTGGGTCTGAATAAATTGGAAATCATCATATTTTATTATTTGTTCTGTAGTCTCTTGCTGACATTTACTGTAACCTACTGTATCTTACCCATAGACACCTTGAGCATGCATGTATTTTGAGCATGTTTGAATAAATGAGACTGAAAAAAAAATGGATAGCATTAGCTCCATTGTAATACCCCTCAGAACATATTTCCCCATTTTCTGTATGAATTGCATAATGTGATTATTTACCTATATATTTTAAATCTAACATTAGATAATGCTTAGTTCTTTGATCATGCTTACTTTTTTGCATGAGGAACTTTCCCATGTGTATAGTATATGCCTCAGATATCATGAATTTTCCTATGTAGTAAATAGCCTCAAACAGGAATATTAGATTTCACTTTCCCTTTGTATTAAACATCCCTCTTGAGAAGGAGAGTTTATCAAAACAAATGAAATTAATTAAAGCAGCTCAATAAGGTTATCATTTGGCACCATGTTAGATAAAGTCTCATTCTAACAGGCTTTTAATGTGTTTGAGTGATTTCACAATAAAACCTTTTTAATCTCTGTTATCCATTTGCAGTCTTCAGGAAATCAACAGTTCAGAACCTATTGTATGACAGTTCAGACTTATTTGCATATGAGCTGTCATATAATAGGTTTTTTGAGTGTTTTTAAACCCACATTCATAGATAGTACAGATCTTCATGCTTGATTTACTGTCAGCAAACTATGTCATCTTGAAGGATAAAAAATGTAGTGGTAGTAGTAGTACAGAATGTCTTTTCATACTGTATATCACTGAATCTGACAGTGCTATTATTTTCCTGCTTACAAGTTACTTTTATGGGAATAAAAATATGGGGACGACCAGATAGTCCAATTCATAGGAATCTTTTGTGATATGCAATGGATGTTAAACTACTGTATGAAGCTAAAATTACTAAAATCCATTCTGACAATCTGGGGTGAGTTTCCCGAGAATGATGAATCTTAGAGATTAACGAGCAACTTTATGATGTACATACGTAACGTACATGCTACTTTTTCTAATGTTTTCCCTAAACCCCTCTTTTACGAGCAAATATAAAGTACTTCTTTGTTAGCCCTGCCCCTGAAGTCGCTTAGCACAAGTCGATTGAAAAACAATCAGTTGACAATACTTTCAATATATGGTGTCGTTCTTGGTCCTTCAGTGGGATGAAATAATGTTGCGAAAAGTATTAGAAAGTAAACATGACATCATAATTTAATTACCAATTAAGAAAAGCGCCTAAATAGGCACACATTCGGTCACCTATCGTTTCTAAGACGAACGCAAAAGAAATGACGGACACATGCCAGAGAAGAAAACCACACTTTTCTAAAGAAGAGCTTGTTCTTCTTTTAGATGAGACTGACAACAACAGAGTGTTGTTGTTGACTAAGGCACGCGGCAGCCTTTCCAACAGCGAGAAGAAACAAAAGTGGGATGAGATAGCGAAGAGAATAAGTGCCTGCACGTCACAACCTACTGTAGGTCAGGTGCTGATGTGAGAACAAAATGGCACAGCAAGTAGCTGTATGTTGTTTCAGACTATACAATATGCAGTATTTTCCATCAGTATAATTTTATGTTCTCTGCTGAGTTCAGGACATACTGTAACTTTTCATTATTCATATGTACAGTATAACCCATAAAAGCCTACTTTCGCCATGCATTGAAATTATAGGGTGCAATCAATAAGCTGCTTTATTGAGTTATGCAAGAATTATTTTACACTGTATTGACAGGAGATTACTAGGTAGACACATTTAAGTAAACAGAAATATGACAGACATCATTTTGAAAAGAAGCCATCACTGCTTTGCCGTAACACATGTTCAAATTATCAGAGTGTGTCAATAATTATTTTCTGTATCCTTTCATTTAGAATTGACCTTTTTTAGACATTTTTAAAGGCCTCTGGATGCAAGAGACAGAAAAGGATTTCCAGCATATGAAGATCAAAAACAATCAAGAATAAAATTTTATAGTGTTTTTTGAGACACCATCATCAGTGATGATAGCCTCAACTGCAGTTCACCAGACACGTGCATATGAAATCTTTCAAACTTGCAACGGGGAAAAAGATAAAAATGCCCACACACAAATACACTTTTCAATTAAACTCACTGTGTTGACATTTGACTATTTGGTTTTGCTTTTTGTATTAGCTTATAAAGACAATTTTTTAGTAGCTTCTATTAATCTACTCATTCATTAAATTACCATCTGTATAACAAATAATTACCACAAAATATTCTTCTTAGTAAAATACACTATTGTGTGATACATTTATTTTTCCAGATAATAATATTCTGCAAAATACTGTATACAATTCAAATTGTCTGATTTAGCACCTCTTAAATAATCTTTCTGATGTTTAAACCTTGAGTCCTTTGTAAACCTGATTTCTGAAGTCTAATGATCATAAATGAAACAATTCCAGAAGAATTTTTAAAATTTCAAATCCTGGTTTGATCTGTACTACAGTATATAGAAGATTAACAGCTCTCACCTGGGCATATCTAAAATAGAAGGCTGCCAGCAGTCTGGTCGGAAGGTCGACATAGTCTACTCACTAAGAAATCATGACTTGAGAGTTAAAAAGGAATTTTACCTGTATTTTATTCATGACTAACGTGACATGTAATGAACAGATATTTTCAAAGGGCACTTACCAGAAAACGTGCAGTTGTACAAGTGTTTAATACATTAACCCTTCCACCAATTTTAAACTACATAGCCCATTAATTGTTTGATAAAGGCCACTTCATTCTACTCAAAAGTTAATACCAGTTACCAACATTGTAATTTACAATTAGCAAGTTAGAAATTAACTTGGAAAAATCAATAGATTAAAATGTTCAACATTTCAATGTATCATTATGATAAAGAAGTCAAAAGTGAAAATATATTTATCTCAAATTATTGCAACAGAAAACTATCCAATATAATTTCAAATATTTATAATGTGATTAAATTAAAACAAGATATTTTACTGAAATTACTGGAAACAAAGTTTAACATCATGCTTTTTGTAATGTTTGAGTAAATATACAGTTGTGCATATGGAAAGAGAACTATGAATGGTTTAAAAACATCTTACATTTATTTAAGTCTTTCTAAATTTAGTATTAGTTCAGATTTATTCTTGCTTTAGAGTGAAAACTTTTATATGGTTACAGCATAGCTTCATCAGTTTTTATAAACCTTGAAAATCTTTTTAAGTAAATGTAAAAGTTACTGTTTCCTGCCATGTTACATTTTTTGTTAGTGGTAAAAAATCACCAGATTCGAAGAAAATATTTTAGGATGTATGTGCCTTCTGACGTTATGTGAAATAATTAGAATTAACTCCAAATTAAAGTAAACTTTCACCAGAAAAGAGGTGTATCTTTTTGATTACATCACTTCCGGGACAAGCATAAGTTGGCAGAAGCATGTTGTTACTGACAGAACTAGTAACACATTTGATTTAATGGCCACAATAGAAAAGGGTGATAGAAACAATAGAAACATATGGACAGGATGTAATTCTGTGTTTTCAAGACATACTAGTTGAACCTGAAAGGGTTTCAAACAAGAGGAAGACACTGACCTGTCTTATTCATCTTATTTAAGATCAAAATAAATAATTAATTAAATATGTACTGTTGTACAAATCCAAATACCATATATTTAAGATATTAGATCAAAACTACTTATTCAGGTAGTCTGGCATTATTTCAACTACCACAGTATGCATTATATCTGTGTTTATATATAATATACTGTAAAAGAAAAACTTTGAAGTGTACTGTTTATAAGGTTTCAATGAGTTAAAATAATTTGGGCTATACAGCTGATTATACTATAAGTTATTATTTTTTATGTAAAAGTGTAAGATATAGTTTAAGGTATAAATGTGTAACGTTTTAGAATTTATAGTAAAATTCTAAATAAATTCTACATAAGTAAAATTCTACATAATATTACTATTGTTTTTTCAAATTGCTATTACCACCAATGATTTTATTGATGATTTTTATTTGATTTTATTCTATTTATTTATTTCTATATATTTTGCCTAATAAGGACTTGATAATCCAGTATTTGCAAACCAAACATTCTCCCTAGTGTAATTTTTATTTAAAGTTTGTATAGGTGAGAAAAAAGGGTGGATGTTGCTGTACAGTATGTGCCTTTGGTGTTTCACTGAATGGATATCAGATTAATGGCCAATGCACTTATTCAAATATCTGCAAATATACAGGCGTGTTTTGTAAATACAAAAACATCAACACAGAGCTTTCTTCTTTTCAATCGTACAAAGGGGTCTGATATGTAAGTAATCACTAGAGAATTGATAGTTATATTTCAGAAAGAATGATGCTAGAGGCGCAAGATAAATTCTCTATTTATCTGATACCAATTTTTAACAACTTGAAGTGAGAAGAAAGTGAGAAGAAAGAGTACTTGATATAGTGACTCAATTAAGAACAACATTAGGATTTAATCACTTTATAATGTCTTTAAAAGGGAACCGGACCCGGACAAACTGAATACGGTGCAATGTAAATGATCATTTAAAAGGACATGTAAGTGCTATATCAGTAAATAATGTAAAGGAGAGCAATGGCTTTATAGAAAGTGACGAAGAAAGAATAACAAATGTATTGAAAAAGAAGTGTTGAGGTCCCTCCTAAGTTTCTCAAGAACCAGGATAATGAGAAAGTGCAGGGCTTGCAAAGCTAATATCAGAAGTGCACAGTACTGGGAAAGTGTCTGAAGAATAACACAAAGCCTTGACATAGCAATTCCTAAGACCAGTAAACCTGCAGATGTCCCTGTTAACTATCGTCCCATTTCTTTACACAGTGTTTAAAGTCATAGAAATATGCACGTCTTTAGAAAGTCCAGCATTATTGAGAGTCTCCTTCCTAAACAGCAAGATACATTTTGCCAAGACAGGAGCTGCAGTTACCAAGTAGAAGCCTTGTGTACCCAACCTGAAACAGGTTTCCAGACAGCGACTGTGTTCTGGCTATGATATAGTTGGAGGAAGGGCCTCCTTGAAACTTTGCAGTTGAATCCATTTATAATATTTATCCCATGACAATACTGGCTATAATAATTCCTTACACTTATATATGTCACGATCGTAAGTCCCTCCTCTTAAGGGCTCTCCGGCTCTTTCTTGTTTCTGTTCATTCTTTGCACCTGCCTCCTGTTCCAGCCCCTTCCTATAAAAGCCAGATGCTCCTACCAATCTGGGCTCAGCTTTGGAAGATGGACGCCCGGAAGCCTTCACAATGGCGTCCTGACCATCTGGGTCCGGGGTTTGGAGCGCCTGGCCCTGTAACCCATTTTTATTTTCCCGACCCTTCGCCGGATCCTGCTCTGGCTTTTAGCTTTTGTCTCGTCTGTCATGGAAGGATTACCTGGCTATGGACTTTTGCTCTCCCTGGATTTCCCTACGGACTCCCTTTGGATTTGTTTGCCTTGGCTACCAGTGGGGAAGAGAAGTGATGAAGCCAATTCATAGATGGGGATTATTAGGAGCCCATTATTGGTATAGGCCAGGGGGAAATTTGGCCAGGACACTGTGGTTAACACTTCTGTTCTTTTTTGAGAAACGCCCTGGGATTTTTAATGACCATGGAGAGTCAGTTTTATGTCTCATCTGGGAAGGATGGTGATTTTTCCAGTATTTCAGAAAAAATACCCTTTTAGTATTTTTACAGTACCCAAACTGACTGCAGAATGAGTGCTTCCTACTCCAACTAACACCTCTTCCAGCAGCAATCAGCTTTCCCATGAGGTCTCCCATCCAGTTACTAGCCAGGATCACAGCTGCTTAGCTTCAGTGGGTTGCCAGTTGTGAGTTGCAGGGTGATATAGCAGCTGGCTATGATTCACCATCACTGTTTTTAAGTTCAAGTCACTATGCAAAGAACTTTCAGTTCTGGTTTTCCATTAGGCTCAATTTTGGCTCTGCATTATTTAACTTCTGAACAAGCCATGCCAAACTCAATATCTAGAAAATGTATACTGTATATCTAAATATATACAGTATATATATATATTCAATACAACACATAAACCACCACTGTATCAACCATATTCTAATCAAAGACATCTCAATAATGGCTGAGTGCTTTCAAAGGTGGAAACTCAGTTCAGATCCCATAAGAACAGTGGTTCTTCCATTTGGACAATAAGGTTGACAATTATAAATTTAATGTGACATTCTGCACTGAGCATGTTGAACACGAAGCTGCCACAGAATCTCTCGGCATGACATTGAACCACAGTTGAACCTTCCAACGAACCTTCAGCAACACTTTAGACAAGAACAAATTGTGTGTGAGCTTTATGAGATTGTTATTAGCTGGATCCTGGGATCATTTGGTAGGACATTGCACATATCTAGCCCTGGTCTAAAATGCATTGGAATTCCCATGCCCTAGAATGGGGAGGTAACACCCACATTAAACTTTTAGATCCATAATTAAATGGGGTGATGCACATAATCCCAGGAACTGTAATGTTAGCTCTGGTATGGCTTCTAGGTTTGTCCTATTTTCATCAATGAAACACATATAAAGGTAGGGACTCCCATTTGAATCAAAACACTAAAATTTGAAGTGTAAATTGTAATTGTAAATGGAAATTGGAAAATTAATACAATAGATATTTAAGATTTACAATATAGTGAAATAAATCTAACTGACACGAGGTAATTACTAGAGTAACATGGAGATCTATTTTGAAGCCACTGCATTTTCTGATTTACATACATTATGTAGATTCTAACAGGGTGGGATGATGGAACATTGGTTAGCATTGCTGCCTCGCAACACTGGGGCCCTGGGTTCAATTAAGCACCTGAGGTGCTATCTACGGTATGTGATGTTTTTATGTTCTTGCCATGTTTGCTTGGGTTTCCTCTGGGTGCTCTGGCTTTCTCTCAAAGTCCACAGCCACACTGGTAGGTTAATTGGCCCTGTTGTGAGTAGGAACAAGTGTGACACCTGAAGAAGGCTCCACAGATGAAACATTGTGTTTCTTTTCTTTACTTTTCAACATAGAATAAACCTTTACTTGTTCCTTTGCAGCAACCTACGAATACTAACACAGCTACCTACTCAAACTATGTGTTGTACTGTAAGTATATCCATTTCTGTGTGTGTGTCTTGTTCCAGACTGGTGTAACATCCAGGGTTTATCCTGCCACCTGCTTTGTATACATTGCTTGCCAGGATAGGCTCTGGCTCCCCAACGACCATGATTTGGATTAAACAGTTAGAAAATGGTTGGATGAATGGATGTAGATACTAGTGTACCCAACACAGCTGACAAATTTGCAAACAAAATGGACAGAACAGCACATAAAAAAGTTGAAAAAAAGTTTAGAAGCAGATTTTTTAAAATAGATTTCCATATAATCCAGGACAGGACAGACATCTAGCAAGTAGTGTTTATTTTAGCAAGTGGAGATTATGACTTACAAGTTATAGAAATATACATTACATAATATACAGTATATATGGGTTTTAGTCAGATTGAGTGAGCTGCTTTTGAAAAGGATTAGGTGTTTTGTACACCCATGCTGTCTTCATACAGACAATGTTCTTTCTGTCATTTAATATACAAGACCACCAAAATGACAAAACACATGTAAAAAGTGCAGAATTCAACATAATATTAGTTATGTTAAAATTATACAGGAACTTTTTTTAGAACACTACGTCCAGTTTTGTTTGCCAAATTTGAAGAAGATCATAGTTGCCCCTGAATCTGTTCAAAGCAGTACATGCTTCTTTTCATTAGAAGATTGTGGGAGTCTGGTTTTCTTACCCTATTAAATGGTGCTATCAGAACGTCTTGCAAGGAATAGCTGGGTGAGTTCCTTGGACCTCAACTAAACACATCAGGGCAGAATGTTTTGCTATGGAACTCTTCTTGTGTTATAATTCAGGCTGCAAGGGAGAGTTGTCTGATTTCAAACCCTGCAAGAAGAAATAGGCACTTGTATCCAAAAGATGCCAGAGTCAATAACAACTACATTCTAGGATCTTACGTCATGGGATGTTCAAAGTGCTGTGGCAATCCAGAAACTCCTTCTCTTTGATAACATACAAAGCCCACAAAAAGCTCAGTACTAACGAAAAAAGCAAGGTGGGGAGGAGAGGACATTCAGTCTTCCCTTACATTTTATTTCCCCTTCAGACTGCTGGTGGAAATGTCTTGGTCTGAGGTATGTTGTGCTGTTTATGGAACTGCTCCTCTATTGATTCGTAAATGTTGTGGTGTACCTCAGCTGCATAAGACACACCACATGGTGTGTGATGGCCTATTCTAGTTGTTCAACCTCAACATCAGAGTTGGGATTGCAAAGTGGTTTTTGGAACCTGAGAAGGACCCTTCCAACTGTTTACCAACATGACCCCTGGATCTCAGCTCCATTTAGCATACATGAAAGCAGTTCATTGCTACTTGTAACTCTTTATCTGTATAGAGGTATACTGCTGCTGGGTGTGTGGTGCTATATCTCCACAGACATCCACATGGACATCTAGCAAAATCAATGGCATTATATATTTCTCCTGTATTTCTCACTGGAGAAGCATCCAACCAGTATTGGAGATATGCTGCAATTTATGATATGGTAGTCTCCATATGGCAGTAATCCCTTGCTGAAAATGAAAAAAAAGAAGCAAAAGTGCAAGGCAGCTGAAGAAGGTGATATATATGCACAACATTTTGTTCCCACAGCCTGACAATAACCTCTACTTGTTCATTCACTACTTGTGCAGTGTAATTGAGCTCCACTCTCTGTATCCATACTACACGTACGTCAGCTTAGGTGTATCCATATGTTGCATAAATTTTCTGCATTCTGCCAAGTAAAATCCCCATGGAAAAGAAATGGCAACAAGCCAAAGGTATGCTTAAGAGTTAAAATGAAAACAGATCACACAGCCACACTCTCAGCACTCAGGAAATGCAGTAAGCATAATTTAATGACAAATGTAAATGTATTGGAATGTTGGAGTGTTGCAACAGCACCCACTGGGAAAACATTGTGTAGAGAAAATAAACATCTGTTGGAGTTAAAACTGCTGTGTTTGGTGTGAACAAATGTGTAACAATATCTGAAGTGTAATACAGAGTGAAATAAAACATTTAAACACAAAAAGTAACTGTTTTCATGATATGGTATTTCTGTAATATTTTTAACACATAGCCCTTGGCTTGTAATTCATGGTGGAGCTATGGTTTCTATGAATGTGCAATGTGATATTCCCCCAGTCAGTCAGAGAGAAAGACTGTTCAATGGACATTGGAAATAAGATTTCAGCTGGGGTGGTCAGTTGTTGGAACAGGGGCATTGCCTCAGTACAACTGATCAGCATATCACAAAACATCAAATGTACTGTGTATTACTATTAGTTTTAAAATAACTTTTTTGTGTTTAGAATGAGTGAAGACTGAACAGCAATGACTAACAGATGTTTGAATTTAAGCTTATTTAAGATCTATAAAGAGTTCTACAATGATATTAAGGCTTTTCATTGCATTATGAAAAACAGTATGTAGTAGCCAACTCTGTATTAAATTGAACATTAAAAACTACAGGGCTATGATTTTACAAAGGTGAATTCAATAGACTTGTACTTGACTCTTAAGCTAAGGCTGTTGGAGTCAATAATACGTAGATGCAGACAAAACTCAAGTTATTTTGTTTTCTGTGCTCATTGACCTTATTATAAAATAAGCCCTTATGACAATGCACTCAGTTTGATCAATTGTTGTTATTTCAGCAAGACATCTTACATTTTTCTGCTGTTTTTTCTGGCTAAAGTACAGATTAATTAATGGTCAGAGCTATGCAGTTTGTTTCCACAAAACAGTCACCTTCCAGATGTAACTCATGTGCTGCCAGATCACATATGGAGGGAGCTTTGCTTAATTCCAATGTTGTGCTGCATGCATCTCTTATTGGAGAAAACTATTATTGTGTTCAAAAAGGAAATTATCTTCCTGGCACACTTCAATAAAAGGAAGCTGTCTTATTAAAGGATTAAATGTGGCACCAGTGCCAGGTATTTGTCATTTACTTCAAAGCAGCTGCTCCTTTTATTTTTGGTTGCTTGGGGGCATAACAATTTAGGCTAGTGCAGCTGTAAAAAAGGGAAAGGAAACTATTCACATTGAGACAAGAAAAAAGATGCATAATTGGATGAATGAGACACACCTAATTCAGCATTTCTAACAATGGCAAAAAAAGGATTATTTAAAAAAGCAAGTTTAAAGATCCCAAAAGCATACATGAAAAAAAAACAATTAAAACTGTAACAGGTTTTCCATCACTACAATACTAGGAGCCAATACTAAGAAAATATCTTTTATATAAAAAAACACAAACCATCCACTTATTCAAATATTGATTTATACAATATCTATATCTATTTGGCTTCCTTTTGTCTATTCACATAACTGTAAGCCAGAAATAAATAATAAAAACAGCATATTCAAGCCTCACATTTGTTAACACAAGTAAAGCACATCTAGAAAAACATATTACAGATAACTCTGAAGTGAGATAATTCATTTTGCTGAACTTTTGACAACCTGAGCAGTTCCAGGGGAAACACCCCACCTCTTGGGTTCTACATACCAGGTGATCACTGGAATATGATACTAGCTCATGAGATTATGATAGCATTTGTAACAAACTTCGGAACACGAAACAGCCAAGTATTCTCCTTTCTTTAACTACAACCTTTCACAAAAAAGCACAAAAAAATCTAAAAAAATCTATAACACTCTTTTCAAAGACCTATAAAACATTTTCTTACTTTAAAATTTACTTTTGTTGCAATGCTGTGGCTGTGCTTGAATAAAATGTTTTTAAAATCTGCACACAATTAACATTTCACAAATCTAACACAGAACATTAGAACAAAGCAGCAGCTCCATTATTTAAATTTCATCCTACCTCTTTTTTCCCTGTACAAGGAACAGAGCAAGCTCTCCTTCTCTTTCTGTGCAAGAAGTTACAGTTTTACCAGCATTCCAAAAACCCTATGCATGGTGAGTCCTGCTCCTTCCTAACATGTTTTTTGACTGCAAGAAACCATACCTGTATTCTTTTGTTTTTTGGGGGTGTTTTTTTTCCCAAATCCAGTGGGGGTTTTTGAAGTGCAGCTCTCAAGGCCGAGGCGTAATTGCACTAAAAAAGTGTTCAGCCAAAGCAATGCAGGTGTGTGGAGCTGGAAGAGGAGGTGGGGGCAGAGAAAGGGAGGGTCCCGTTAGTCCTTTTTCAATGGATGACAATTGGTAGATAACTCCCTCTGTGCTTCTTTTCCAAAGCAATTGGAACCACAAGAAAAAAAAGAGGCCAGTCTCAGTCAATGAACACAACACAGGCTGACACCCACACTACATCATCTGGTAATGATACGTCTTCTGCGTTTAAGCCAAGAACACTTTATCAACATTTTCTTTCCCTCCTTGCTGGGGGAATTAATTCTTGTGCAGATCCCAGGCTGCTGTGCTCCAGAACAGACTCCATAAGCATTTTTTTTCTCCCAGTGAGCATTTACAAAAGACTGCTCCCCCCTTAACTTAAGTTTTTTTTTGTTTATTTTTGTTTAAACTATTGAATAAGAGCAGCTACATCTTTCTTCAGTAGAGAAGACAGGTTTTGGTATGGAAAGCTTTTCACAGACTGTAATTATATAACCTTAGATACTGTTGCATTTCATTTGAATGTCTTCTCCTGGCTAACTTCCTACAATAATTGTTTTTTTTATTCTATAAAGTTTGGATTAAGAGGAGCGATTAACATTAATATAGTAAAAGGACCAGATTTCATTTAAAAGTCTTACTATTTCAACAGGACTAAAACATTTTTACAAGTTCTGCTTAATTTATAGATTCAACCTTGTTCTTATACTTCAAATAACAAGTTGATAATAAACAGTAATTCAGATAATGGAAAATAAATTACTTTAATTATAATAATACAGTAATGCTATTATACCAATTTGTGATTTGCGTTACTTGCGACTGAAACATCACATCACATTCCCAATGTCACTTCATTATCTGAACTTAAAAATATATCAGCCTTTCAATTTTTTTTAATTTCTAGAAAACATAAAATATAATATCAGGCACCAAAAACTATCAAAGGCAATCTATAATAAAATCCAGTAATGGTAATTGCATCTGTGGGACTTACAGAATGGAAAAATTGGAATAGGACTAACTAGAACTTTGCTTCTTAAATGCACTTAAAATAATCTTACAAAACAAGGAAAAGTAGGTTAACTGAGAATATAAGTGAGTACTATAAAGTACTGTTGTTGTCTAATAGCCTTATTACATATCAGAAGCATGAAATAATTACATGTACTGTAGGTACTTCTAGCTTCAGGCTCTCAAACTGTTGGAATAAAAAAATTCTAGATTTTAGCAGCATATCCACATTCTGGACCTAAATCCTAAAACCTAATCTATATACAAAGGAAAGGTCTAAGTTTCAGTTGAACAATTTTGTTGTTTCAAATACATTTTTAATTTTTAATGTTTCAAATATTTTTTTTAATACTGATCCACATAAAATATATATATATATTAATGTTTCTGCAATTTCCCTCACGGGATCAATAAAGTATCTATCTATCTATCTTTATACCTCATCTTCCTGATTGTGAATGTGCCAGTTACATGTAGAATGTTTGTTAAAAACCCTTGTTCAACGCTTTGTTTTGGGTGGCTTGGTGGTGCAGTGACTCGTGTTGCTGCTTCACAGCGCTGGGGCCCTGGGCCCAATTCCTAAGACATACGGGTAGGTTAAGAGGCTTCTGGGAAAATTGGTGTGAGTGTGCCCTCCAGTGAACTGGCCAGTCCAGGCTGTACCCTGCCTTGTGCCTGCTGCTTGCTGGGATAGGTTCCAGATCCCCTGCAACACTGAATTGGAAGACACAGTTAGGAAAGGGGTTATTTTGTATGGAGGAATGAATTGTACTTGTATATGCACTGTGGTTCGGTTAATGAGCATTGGCAGGTCTTCCATTTTCTTGTGGGGGGGGAGGGTTTCATGTGCAGGTTTTTTGTGCTTCCCCTGAGGAGGATACCCCTTAGGTTTATATTTCTAGAACAAGGGTTGCTCTCTTTATGTAACATCATGTACCGTTTTTAAATTATTATTGTTGCCAGCATGTCTTTCTGTCTTCATATTGTTAAATGGTATGCATACAGGCACACACAGCGGTACTGAGTGAGGGTCCTAAGAGGACAGACAGGAGAGTGTTGTTAAAGTGGCCTCTGCTGGGATGAATTGGGTGTGCAACGGGTGAATGTAAGGAATTGAAAGCATAAATATTTAAGTTATTGAGTGTCCACCCTTGTCATTAAAGTGGTAATATGATTATCTGTTTTGTTGAATGCTGGAGCTTCTATAATGTTGTTGACTTCTGACACCAAGGACTTTATCTAGAACCTAACAGAGTGGAGGTAACTTTTCAAATCCTCTTCGGTACTACTATGCATAAGAACACTTTTCAGTGCATGCCCACACACACAGTATATGGGTCTTACTAATTTCATCAAGTCCCTGACAAAACAGAAGATCATTTTTAAAAGAGATTTAATTGACATAGTATTACACAGTAAAAATGAACTTTGTTGATGATAATGCAATTTATGAAGAAAAGCCTCAAAAGACATAAATCGAACCTGATATACATTATGTATTATTATCAATTCTGTAGTTTGCTCACAGCTGTTTTTAATATGTGTACAGAGTGCTATGTTCTTTAAAAAGCAACTATAAACAAGTTTAACATGCATTGAGTCCTGTTTTCTTAAGGACCACAAAAGCTGTGTCAAGTTCTGTGTTTATGTCACTGTACATTCTAGAAGTTATAGACTTGATGACATTATACAATACATTATGTTTATTTTTCCATATTGTTACTCTGAAAGGAATCTGGATGGATTAAACTGCATTGAACAAGACATTTTACCTCTGAGGGTTACAATGCTGGTGGTCACCATAATAAAAAAGGCACAGGAAAGAAATTAAGAGGAAGTTTGGAAGACTTGTGAGTATTTTCCATTAGTTAAATAAAATTCTTGGTTGACCCCCCTAAAGGATAGCTACTGTAAATATATAAACAATGTTGTCTATAATTAGGAAATTCATTACAAGAGCTGACTTGTTATAGCAGAGCACTTAGTATTTTCTCCCATGGAAAATAATTTGAAAATGAATCTTTTAAATAATACAATTTTGTCTTTTTGTGCTTTGCCCATTTTGCAAGAAAGACAATTCTTATTATCAATCTAATTTTTAATCTGCTTCATTTATTAGAAAAAAATCAATATTTTGACAGTTTATAAAACCATCCTAGAATGTTGTAAAAATAAATGCATCTTTTACCTCAGTCTGCTTTATTAAAGTGATTTTGTCTCCTTCTATTATATAAAATTTAGTATTGTAAATCTGAGTTGCCTTGTAGGCAAAGAAAGAATAACTAAAATGAATTTTTTCGGGGCTAGTAGAGACATGTCTCTGTTAAGACATCTGACGTTACTGGATTTAAACAAAACAATCTATAAAAAGCTTTCCAAAATACACAACTTCTGAAGAAAATTGGAAAAGAGCCATGAGCTACATTAGAGAAACCTATACTCATTCTTTCACTAAACACCATCCCAACACATCACAGTCAATGTTTAAGATGTTAAACAGCAGTCAATGTTGAAATCCATGCTCCCCAATACTTTTGTAAGTCTTTCCTACAAAAATTGAAAACCATTTCCCAATAAATCTTTGAAGAAAATGAACACAGCAATAGAAGGTACTGGATAATCTTATTTGTGAGCTATGTCAACAAGAAGGACTAGCATTTAATGTATTTGTATTAAGAATCTAACTCTGTAAAGTGCTGATTAACAGCACATCCACATTCCACTGATTAACAGCACATCCACATTCAACAGTGACACATATTGTATATTCACATGAAAGTCCAACATCCTTCAAAACCAAACAGTTGTAATGTTTAATAGTAAATTACTTAAAGTCATGAAATCTTTATAATACTTATAGAACTCGTATTTTGTCTAAAGGAAGACCCACATTGTTGCCGATTTGGATTTCAGTTTTAAAACTACAGAATTTTAATTAGTGCACAAAAACAAAAGTAAAGTGTTTTGACATTGAGAACCATGTGGTGCATTCTTGTACAACGAACCACCAGAGAAGGAATAAGAGGACACAAGTGGAAGATATAAGTTAGAACATTTAGAATTGAGAACTACTAGTGGCTTTTTTACTAAATGCTGTGAGAGTCCTGAAAGAGCTACCCAGCTTGAATAATAAAAGTGATCAATCACTCCTTATCATCCAAACACTTCAGAATAATGCAATATCCTCCTTTAATTTGTATCCTTTTTGGTTTCAGTTTGGTATTCTCATAATATCTCAATAATACTACCATACAGATGCTTAAATGGTTGGGACCAAAAAAAACAAATCCTGACCTATGAGTTTTCCCAAAGTGGCTCAAAGCATGAAAATTAAAAGATTAAAGAATGCTTGAGAAGCATGGCCCTTTTTAAAGATTACCCTTTAAATACTTATATTAGAACTGCATATGGTATTTTTTATGAATAATTTTTTATTCCTAAAAATATGTTTTGATTTTTTTAATGTTTTATTTTATTTTCAGAATTTTAAGAAAAGAACATGCTCAAATTATGATACTTTTGTTATTCAGTTATTATTATTATTTAATACAATATGACCAGTAAAAGAAGGATGTTTTATTTTTTGTAATGCATGCTGCAATTAGGCCATAAAAGACATATGTATTAAATATCAAAATAATTTAACCATTTTGAACTTATAGATTTACAATAGGATTTGCTTAAAAAAGTAATGAAAAATCTGATGAAAAAAACTCAGTTTGCTGTAGATTGTCTGGAAAATGTAGACTGATGAAATAACATTACAATAATAATGACTTAAATTTGGAGTTTAGACATGGGGATTTCAGTGGTATAGTATATATGTTTCATTAGTGTACAAATCTCTAGATTACAGAAACCAACTTGGATTTCCTTTCTGTTAGGACTTATTCTCTTTCCAGTAAAAGTTTAATGTCACAGATTGTGAGTAACACCAGCTGGGTCTGAATTCACATTTACAATGTCATGTCAGCAACGGTGGTAAATATCTTTGAGTCTAAGAACCAGACATCTCATAGACTACAGTCCATATTTTCCTTATATTACAGGTTATAGTCTTGCATAACTAATACTTATAATACTTGAAACATATTAGTAACTGGAGGTGGTAAACATTTTCCTGCAGATGATATGTGAAGGGTTTTAACACAATTTTCCTGGTTACATTTTACTCTGATCTTGTACAATCTAGCCTTCCTGAAGTTCTTAGTTAATTCAGGTGTTTAAGCAATTTCTTATTTCTCTGCATGATGTGTTGTTTGACCCATAATAACTGTGGAGTGTCATCCAGATGGGTGCTGTGCTTCAGTGGTAGAAGCAGTTGCTCCTCTCCTATGTGTAAACCTGTGGTATCAAAGGTGCTACATAAATATGAAAAGAAACATTAGTGTTGCTGTTATATTTTAGTACTACAAATTGGAAATAAAACAGATAAATCAATTAACCATAATAAATACAGTACATGCTTGCTATTATTTTGTGTGAAAATGAAATATCCATATTACATATATATTGATTTTGGTTTACATTTTGTAGAAATGAAGTTCTTTACAGAAATTTGGGAAAAGGTCAGATACTTCTGTACTCATATATAGTACAGTATATACTTTCCTTTGTCTCTTCTGTACCTCTCATGGAAACCCATCTTCACAGTTGCTGCACCCTCCTAGCTCATTCCTCACGAAAATGAGGGCAGGGGGGTCTATTAGCCTTACTCTTACAGCTAAGCTTCCATAAACATTATACCAATCTATTCTTAGTATTATTAATAAAATAAATCCCAGTACAGTAAATGCTATGATGCTAATCCACAACAGGATTTTTTCTAGTCAAGGTCCATTTCATATCTTCAGTAGATATTGGTTTAGTATTTCAGATATTTTTGGACTATTCAAAACATCTTTTTTTCAGAAACATAGCTTAAGTATATACCAGTTTAAGAGTTCTTTTATTTTGTTTTGCTAAGTGGTGATATTATTTTCAACTTTTGTTGTTCAAATAAATGTCCAGAGAAATGCAACAATAGCTTTTTAAAGCCATCCTTATGATTTTTAAGATTTTTAACTTATGTTATGGAAAATTTATTTGTGCACATTAAGTGTTGTATATTCAGGAAACAGATTTTTCAGAGCTTATTGGAAATAAGAGAGTTCCCTGAGCACAAAAGTGAAGAAATTCCATGCTGAATCTAGATGAAAGACATCAATTAAGTGAAACCTAAATAACTGTGGAAATAGTATCAGTTTTACCAATTATTAAATTCTTTAGGGCATATTCACATGATAGTCAACGCTTTTATATGCTTTAAGCAATTCCTCTTTATTTGGTTTCATGGCTGGAAGTCTCACATACTCAGCTGTTATATGGAAAAAAAATAAACATGCAGTGTCTAGATTGGCTGTATTGTGTCAAATTGCCATCCTTACTGAACACAAGCCACACAAATCACTGTGTCATACAGAGTACCATAATGACTACATTCAAAAGTACCAAATATATAATTTGTGGTATTGTGAAAGAGGTGTATTGGAATGCTTAAAACCACTCTACATAGCCAGCTGTGTTCCCTAAAAAATAAGGAAAATATTTACTTTTATATTCCATTCATCATGGCAAATACAGTACATTGATATATTTCACATGTTAACAGGTCAGTGGATGCTGCTCTTAACATGGGCCTTCACTATATTTCATAACTTCTAGAATCATCAGGTGGGTCACTCTGCAGAAAAATTCATTGGCTGTCATCTGCCCTCCGCTGTACACTTCTAGAGCAAAGAAGTGGGTAGGAAAGTTTGCTGATGAAATCTCCCACCCAGGTTACCACCTGTTTCCTTAACTTCCCTCAGGAAGATGCTACTGGTCTATTAAAATCGGAACTCCCCAGTATTTGAACTGTGTCTTTCCTAGGAATGTCTTTCTAGTTACAGTATATGTACACTGTCTCAATGATTTCTATTATCTTATGTGTGTATGGTACAGTATATGTAGAATGTTTTTGCAGCACCAAGTACACCAGGTTAAATTCCTTCTACATGAAATATATTTGGCAAATAAAGTTAATTCTGATTTTGTTTCTGATTCATTGCAAAAATGCAGTCTCAAGTGCATCAACCAATGAACATTTTTATTTGGAACAAACTGAGTTGACCCCAGCTGTCCAGTTATCTACTGTATGAGTTGAGTCTGGGTTGATGATGGGTTGAGTCTGATACTTTTGCATCATTATGCAAAAGTACAGTAAGTTTAGGTCTCCAAGGGTGTGTGGCCAATAAGTTCGTTGTGAATATTTTGGTGGGCTCAAGTTCGTTAAGATCTCAACCTGTTGCATAACAGTAACCCTTGGAACTGCCTGTGACTTTGCAGCATTGACTATGAAACTATGAAATGAAAGGTCAGTCCATCCAATAGAAGAAATCACTTGAAAGGATTTATAGGGATTGAATGGTATAAAATGGTTAGTTGATTTGCCAAGTGTACATTTCAGGGGAAACCCCATTTCTGAGCAAACCTCCCCCTACTCCTTTCCCCTACTGTATATTGTTTTGACGGCTGTTGACATTAGTTGAGTTCATCAAATAATTGTTGAAGGTTCTAGAAAACAAAACGTTGAAGTACAAAACAGTCATATTTTTTTACATTTCTGCTTTTCAGCATTCAACAAACAAAGCATTCTGGAAGAAAAAGTAGAAAAAAAGGTCAATGAAAAAGGTTTATTGTGCTGTTTTGTATTAAATTAAGTTGGTGTAATGACTTGGAATCTCACATCGCACAATGTGTGCAATAAATAGGAAGATTCTTGTGCAATGTGAGTGGGAGTACATGTTGTATTAACATTTGATACTAACTTCACTATTGCAAAATCCAAAACTATGAGGTCAGGGTAGAGTGGTGATTCCCATGGTAACAGAGTGCTGGAAGCCCTTTTATTTAAAGCGTTCACTGTACTTCAATTTCTTGTGCGTAAAGAAATACAATGAGGAAAAAAACTCCTCTGTATTCCCTGTGACTGTCCTCCTCTGTCACTAAAAAGATTGTATCATTGAAAGCATTTACAGATGACATCTCTTGGATTCAAGATAAATGTGCCACTTTTTGTGTATGAACTATTATTTGATTCAGATATCATGTTTATACTTATATTCAAAGTGAGTCTGATATTTATCTGTAGCCCTGTGAGAAACTTTTCTCATCAGTCCAACTTTTGAAATTAAAACTGCAAAAACAATTTCTCCTTGCATTGTAAAAGCTGTCTCAGTCTTGCATAATGTAAACATCTCCATATTTTTTTATGTTAAGTAATTAGCTTCTCAAGGCTTTGCTTTAATTTATTTATTACTTTCTAGCTCCAACCGTAGTTTTATGGCAGGTTAAGTATGAAGTGTGCCTCTTTGTTCTTTAATGTGAGCTGGCAATTTCCACTTTTTTAAGTGGTGAGGAAGATGCAGCTCCTTAATTAAAAAATACAATACATTCCTATACATACATAATTCATTAAAATGTATTGTTAAAGGTAAATTTTCAATTATTTGTGTTACTGTACTTCAAAATGATGTCTTATATACTTTTCTGAGCTGAGCAAAAAATAAGGGTTTAACAAAAAATGCATTGGCATTTAGTATGAAAGCCTGCAGTTCTTTCATGACTGAGACTTTAAAGTTTGGTTTCTGGTGTTATTTTACTGTACAGCAATTATTTCACAGACCGGTTTACTGGAAATGTTTTTTTACGGTGTTTGAAGGAAGTTTTTTTTTTCAAAGACATTACTCAATCGGCAACTATTTAACTGAGTTTTCTTTTTTTAAATGAATTTAAGAACACCCATATTTAGCCTGGATTTATAAGCATACAAATCACAGCAAATTATTCCGTTTGTAAGTTATGTACAATTTATAATGACAGCACAGATGACTTATTAATCTGTTAGATGGAAATTACTGAACACATAAAATTATCTTTCATCTGGACATTATCTGTACTGTTTGTAAAAGGAGGAATTTATACCAATGTCATATGTTTAGTAAAACATACTGTACATATATGCTTCATAGCCATTTCTCCTATAAGACATTATATAACTCTATATATTGTTTAATCTCTAGCTACTACCAGGGCTTTGCAAAGATAAACAAAATGTTACATATATTGGATCCACTTTAATCAATTAAGTCCTTGAAAATTAAAAGACTTTTATACAAGGTGACTGAGTTTTAAAATGTCTCAACATATTTTTAATTTCACTGTGTGGAGCACTTCAAATATTATTCTCTACTAATCTATGTCATTTCTGTTTGAAATAAAAAATAAAGAAGCCAGACTAAAAAAATGTCTAAAATTATTATAACAAACAAGTGTCCTTCTCAGAAGGAGGTGGGACTTCGATGGACATGATTCCAATATGAGAATTCTGGAAGTCTGTACTGTGAGTAAATTGCAGTGATGTCATGTTGTCTGCTGTTATGTATTTGTAACTGGTGTTCCTATTTTATTGTTCTGTTTCAGTTTTTTTTTTTACTGTTACTGTTTGCATGCCTGTTACCGTTAGAAACTGTGGCACAATTTGTATTTGCGCTTGGTCCCTTATTTGTGCCAGCTTGGAGGAGGCAAGCAGGGAGCAGGGACCTAGGACACATTGCCTCATAGTTTGGGAGAGACTGGAACAGAGCCAAATTTTTCAGAGTGCAGCAATAAACCAGAGTAGGGATATAAACCTAGGTGTTGCACATAAAGAGCAAATTTCTGAACAAAGATCAAAGGGTTGTGAGAGAACAGAACAAGCTACCCAGCCATTAAATTGAAGTCAATACCTTTCAAGAAACAGTTGTATGAGATTCTTTGATCAAATTGGTACTAACTACCAAATTGATCAAAGATGGGGCAATTGGCCTCTGTTCTTATGTTGTTGTATTTTCATTATGCGTTTTTAGGCTCATTATCTTAAAGTGTTCTTAAGATTCCTCTTACTCATTTTAACTTCCATACAAGCATTTCGGAGTACCACATTATTATGAATATACCTCATCTATACAGGTGAATGTTAACCTGCAAGGCTTTTGCCTGCTGCACTTCCTACAGTACTTAGACTTTAGCCGGGGGACCACCAAAGAGTGCATACATATTCTGCCCCCTTACCCCGGTACATCTCCTAGTGGTGCGGCAGCGACAGGGTCATCTTCCTGCCACCCTCAGAAGCTGGCCTCTTTCTAATTAGGGATTATCTCTTCTCCTCTGCAATAGCCCAAACTTTCCTTTTTGACCTCTTCCTCTAGATCCTTTGCTGACTTCTTCAGTATTATGCCGCAACTCCCCAGCCTTGAGGAGGTGTAACATTGATGTACTTATAAATCCTTGGCATCCCACTTCTCCCACTTCTGACATTCCACTTCTACTTCTCTTCTAGGGTAGATTAAGTGTCTCCAGCCACCCTCTTTGCATTATGTTGCGAGCTCAGAGTACTTCTGCCTATACCTGTTATATGTTATAGGACAGCTTCCATGTCCTCCTCCCTTGGGACTATCAGTTCTATGAAGAGTATGGTCTTGGTCTCTTCTGCTCACACTACTATATCAAGACACAATGCCTGTCAATGTCCACCTCCATCTTCCGCTCCACCATTCCTGGTGTAAGGATCTTGGATATTACCTTCCTTCTGCACTCCCCTACCTCCTGCCCTTGCCTGAAAAACACAACCTGATGTGAAGCTGATGGAGGACTACTTCCCTTAGCCATCCGCCTCTTGGTCACCAGTTCCTCTGCCAACTTCCTGAGGGCCTGGTCATGTCATTACCTGTATCGGCCCTGAGAGAGAGTCATCTTGCAGCCTGTCAGTAAGTGCTAGAGGTTTGTATTGAAGTTGCCACAAAGATGGCAGACCTCCTCCATCTCATACCATCACTGACCAGGAAGCTGAGGAGTGCTTGCGGGAATTTCTGCATGTCCCACCAGCTGATTTTCCTGTTCACCCCACTCTCCCACTTAGTCCAGCTTCCCTGTTGTCCTTGTGACACTGCTTTCACCTTCCATCTTTCGTCTTCCACCTTTGTCACTTCCATGACCACCATTTTTTCCATTCCTTCTTTGTTGGCTTTAGACCATAGGCGAAGTGGTTGCCACCATCCTAGTCCTGCTCTACCTGTTGGATTGAGCTATTCACCTTTAGGTGTTGCAGCCTGTTCACTGCTTCTTCTAATACACACTTGGTCATTGGATTATGGCTTTTTTGGAAGCAGGAGAGTGTTCCTCTTAAACAGTCTTGTCTGACCAACATAGACGAAGGCCTAATCACTTTCAGTTGTAAATGTTGGCTTTTATGTACATCTTTTTCTCTATTGTTGAGGTGAGCTTTTCAATGGCTGCATTATACTTTGGTACAGTGTGAATTGGTAGCACCATAGCTTGTAGTTTCTGGGTAATTGGCTCTGACAGATGCTGAAGGAAGGCCTTTCCCATCTTTCTGTCTTACATCTCTGCTGTTTAATATCTGCCAAGACACCTGGTGGGTTACTCTGCAACCAGCGCGATGCTTTCTCCACCTAATGAAAAGGAGATCTTGTCATTCCTTATTGACTGGCTTATGGACTTAAGTGATCACCTCATTAAGGTCTCCTAGCTGTGCATGCTGGTGTCCTTTGCAAGCTTTTGAGGTCATCCATGTAGGTTTGCAGTGCTGGTGACTTTTATCCCTGATGTTATCCTTATGCCACCCACCACTGCAAATCAATGAAGTAGTTGGTGTAGGGGTTTTGTGAATGTGCTGGAACAATTTATTAATTGTAATAATAGATCACGAGGTGATTCTTTAATGGCTATTAGATAATTAATCATCAGAGCAATCAGCAACGCACACACACAGATTTAAATACACGGAATACATTTATTAATACATAAAACTGCATATTCAAATATATCAGTCTACCTGGATACAGGTGGCAGATCTGTAAAGGTTACCAAGATATAGAATATATCACAAGAGATACAAAACACGAAGAGATACCAAACAAGGAAATATGCATTTAGTATACCACTCGGCTATAGTATATCATTACTCAGTCTCATTAATACAGATTCTACATTTGATACTCATAAGTAAATACATTTACTCATACAAATCAAATTGATATCAACCTATGTTGAAAAAACAATTGAATTCTCGAGATGCAATCTAGAATATTGGGTTACTAATCCAGATATGGATTTATATTTCCTGCGGACACAAAGGACCAGCTGGCAGGCTCTGTCACAGCATCCAAACGACGTCCTCTGGCTCGGTTCCAACCCAGTCCTAGTGTGGCTCCGAGTTGTGGGAAGAAAGAGGGAAGTAGAAATGTCTGCTGCTTCTTGGAGCCGGCAATGGTTCTCCAGGGACCATTAGTTAGCCTTGAGCTTAACTAGGAACTCTCTGTGTACAGAGGGTGACTGCATGGTCCAGGGCAAGTCACTCTTTAGGGGGAAGAAACTTATTTTGCTTCCAATGTAGCGGCTACTTCTGGATAAAAGTATCCAGTTGTCAACAAAGGTCCAACCGTATGCTCTGTTGATCAGGTGGGCGTCCACGGCAGGTTGCTAGTGTTCATGAGGTCTATGCTGCAGGCTTGACCTAAGGCAGAATTATGTCTTTAAGTACGCGCTTTCTCTGGCTCACTTGGAACACAAGTTGCGAGTCCCAGCACTCAGACAACACTGGCAGTCACATGATTAAGTTGAAAAGAGCACGAGAGTGGATGGAGGAGCAGAGGTCTGAGGCCTCTGCACGCCCTTTTAACTAGAGACAATACGGCCTCTGATTGGTCAAGAGTTTTGCGGGCATTCGGGACACACGTGTCCTGCAGGTTCCTGATTGGTTGGTCACTTCTAGGGATGAGTAACAATGAACTCTGACCCTAGGACTGCAATCCAGATGTTGCTAAGAATCTCAAAGACAGATAGGCGCCAGGAATGGCCGTTGATCATCAGTTGGGCCGCATTCTGGGATGGTTCCTTATCAGTAAGAAAACACTTTAAATCAGAAATCACATGGAAAGGCCTCTGTGTGTCCTGCACTACATAGATGAGAGAAAGGGCCTCTCTGGAGGAGGCACAGCAAAACTTAATTCTGTCTTATTAATAAGCATTGTCGCTGCATTGGTTATCATTCTTTTTATGGACCAAGTGGGTCCCCCTTCTTTGGGTCAGCATACTGGCTCCTTAGCAAGTTACAGCTGCTCACTTGTTTTTTCCTCTAACAAATCTCTTGCATGTTGAATTTGGTTCATGTAGAACTTCATCCTCTCCTTCTCTTTGCTCCATCTGCATTTGTGAATATGTTCCGTCCTGCACAGATTTCCTAGCTTTGCCCTAACTTCATCCTGTAACATCTTCAAAATTCCAAGGAAATTAAAATACCAAGGAAAACAGTTTCGGAATATCTGTGAACAGTTGTGTTTCCATAATAACTGATGATTTCAACTTACTAGGGGTCTGTTTTATTTCTACTGCATATGAAATGACTGAATAAAATTCCTTAGATTTTTTTTTCTGTAGAAAAGCTGGAGGAGTTTTAGCAGCTCCAGTCAAGATGGTACTGTAAGCAGATTTTCTGTGAAGTATTATCTTAATAAAAAAGCACCTTAAATCAATGCATCGATTATATTAAAACATTAATACATAATTTATATAAAATATGTTATATATAATACATTTTATAAAATATAAATTCTACAAATAATTATATGTTATATGAAATATATATATATGTTATATTAAATTTAATATGCATGTGTGTGAAAGTGAAAGTCTGCCAGTCCATAGCTGATTTCTAAATGCTGATTACTCTGTTTATTCATTAACCCTGTGCTGAATTTAAAGATATAGGAACAAATGTATTTACTCATACTTATTAGCAATATTTAAAGGTAAATATTAAATGAAACCTGATTATGCTAAAAATTAGGATAGGATTATAAAGTCATTTCCATTCAATTGTTTTTAACTTTGATTATTTTTGCTCTTAGTCTACAGGAGAGCTTTCAAATAAATAATTTAGCAACTTTAAAGATACTGTCCAGCAACACCCAATTATACTAGTGACAGTATTCAAGAGCAGATCAGGAAAACGAAAGTAAATAGCATATACTGTATGTTCTGCAAATTCCCATTTTAAAATTCTTGCTAATCCACATTTTCAATATGTCGAGGTTCACTGTTGTTTTGAATTTCCAAAAGGGGTCCCTGAAGTATTGAATTACTTAGCAGGGGTAATCAAATATCCCATCACCTTGCCAACTAATTAACCTCAGCTGTTTCACTTTTGTATTTAATTAATTTTATTTGCAGTATTAGGTTGTGTTTACTTAACCATAAGGGGAGATGTAAGCCTATATTTTTAGAATTTCCTCGAAGGCATTCTTGAAAAACACTAGGGGCTCAGAGCCTCTACTGCTAATTGAAAAACAACAAATCAGAACTACACTAACAATCAGTGCTTATGCCATACATTATCATCTCTTATTCTTGAATAAAACATGAGAACACTGAAGATAATGCCTATTTTAGAAAACATATGATTGTGTGTAAACCAAAAACCTAGACAATCTTAAAAAGATTTCTACAGATTCTACAAAACTGTATAAATGTCTTTAATGGTTTCACCATTTACCACTTTCTGATTCTTTAAATACTGACAATGAATGAAATTGTCTCGATTCCACATCCACATCCATCCTACATACAGTAGGCAGTAATGTAAAACCGAGTATTTAAAAATCATGTAGAAAAGGATGAATTTCAAATGTAATATGTCTAATTTATAGGACATTGAATTAAATATATATAAGGAGTTCTGTATATTTTTGTTTGTGTAATTGTAGCATTTGTCATTTTTTTGCATTCCATGGAGAGAAATGGTCTGTTTCATTCTCATTGTTCTCTGATTAGAAAACCATGCTAACTGTAAATATGTGATGGCTTTAGCATTCCCACATCTAGGCACTCAAGATGGCTTTGAAATATCTGAGTCTGTTCATGTGTAAAATCCATTAATTGTTGGGTCCTTGGTGTTCTGTACCCTAGCATTTCTTTTTTCCTGTGTAGACAGTTTTGAGGTTTGTGTGAAAACCATGAATCATGTGCATTTTGTCTTGTCTTACTTATTCTTTTAATGAGTAAGACACTAATCTTTACAACTTCCTAGAAACTCTGTTTGACTGCTTGAGGATTACTGCACGACACACTTGGCAAAGTTCTGTATTCACAAATTCACAATTCACAAATTGAGCAACACTTTTCTATTCCCCCAGTCCATGTTGTCTTGTGCTTTCAGATGCTTTTGTTCTATTCAAAGGTTTCTTGTATTAAAAAAGCAGCTTCTAGTTACAAAACATATATTTTTTTTCAGTTCACAAATTACAAAAGATTATGGTATACAACAGTTTAAACCACATGAAACCACAGAAACTGTTTTATAATAAACTACTTTTTAATATGTTGATCAAACCGTATCTTGTTACTACAGTATGTGTGAGCAGTGCAGAATGCCATAAGAATATAAAGTTATAAATACGGAGCCAACCAACACTTCCCATTTTAACAAATTCCACAATTCAACATCCTGTGGATTTTGATTGCTTACATAGCCTAGAACCCGACTTCTTTAAAATATAGTCCCGTGAAGCTTAGTGACAAATTTTTGGTGGTGGTTTATATTTTTTTGTATTTCTGAGTGTTATGAAAATTGTAACTAACTGAATTAAAATAAAATGTTCGTATTGAGTGAAATAATGAATAACCTGGAATTCCTTCCATGTTGACAACGTCTCATTCAAAGAACAAGGGGTAGTGATAAAGACTTACAAGGAAATGAATGTGCACATTTAAATGGCCACCATGCATACATATCTTCCATTAACAAGCAGTTTCCGTGTTTTGAGACAAAACCAGGGCTTGATGAATAGAAGGTTAGCTATTTTTCTATGTCTTGGATTCAATGGTACTGTGTTTGTCTCTGTAGTTGCTGCTACAGCAGAACAGAACTCCTAGAAACATAGTTTACAAGACAAATACCTCCATTGTCTTTTTAGGCTGTTAGCCAAGAAGACACAGTTTGTATCTGTCTTTACAAGAAGTTTAACTTGTTTCACATTTTCTCTCAGAATTAATTACTTCTGTTAATTGAACTTTTATATAATTAAACAATACTTGCTTTTTTCAACAACTAGCTTTTCATTTGGCTGTTGGCTGAAGTTATTGAATTCAGTATGCTAATCCACAGTGGGGAGGAGTTTCACATATTTAAAATGTTTAACATATTTTTTACACTCATATAGTTCTAATATTGTTCCACCCAACACTTTCCTTTTAAACTCATTTTCTCAGCACTACCCTTCCCAATAAAAGTAATTTTACATTAGTATTTATATTTTACAGACAGGGGCCCATAACATTTGTAGTACTGCCTGTACATGTAACAGTAGAACCATATATTTTGAAGTACATTGTTTCTAGATTTTCCATTTTAACAACTTGAAGCTATAAGGGATAATATGGGTAAACATAGTCATATAGGTGGTGGTGAGACTGGGGTTTTAATTGAATTTACTTTTTTATGACTCTGTGATACTCTTCTAAAAATACTGAACTGCTCTCCAATGTATTGCAAGTGATACAGTATGTACAGTAATTCAATACTTGATCTTACAATGGAATACATCATTAAAATTTACCTGTGTCTGTGTTTACTTTGTTATTTCATTATTGAGGAAAAAAAAACTTTCAAAATGGGTATTAAGTGGATATTGTCCAGGATCAGTTCTACTCTAGTAGAGCACAATGAGCTCTACGTAAACTTTCCCTTTAATTCAATTGGTGATCCAAGCTCTCACTTTTCCACTTGATCTCCTGTGCAGGGGGCTGCACTAAGATGGTGCATGAAATGAAGTCCCTTCCAATATGTAAAAAGCTTGGAATAATTTTAAATGAAAATAGTCCTATATACACATTTTCTATTCTTGTTATTATCCTGATTCTTAATCGATGGCTGCATTTCAATTATCAATCCATCCATATTGTAACCACTTCATTCCATTCAGGTTCACAGGGTTGCTAGGAGGCGCAACACAGTCTAAACCCTGGATGGGACGCCTGTCTATCTCAGTGTACACAGACGCAAACATAGACACACACATTCACACTAAAGCCAATTTTTCCAGAAGTCATTTTCAATTATATAATTAAATAAGAGACTGTAACAATAATATTTGCATCATAGTTTTCCTTAATGGTTTTGCATTGGTATCTTCATAATTTGTATACTGTATGTTATTGATATACTTTACCATCAGAATTAACTTTACATCTGCATACAGATGTTTGTTTTTTACATAACATTGTTGCTGTTACATCACCCCCCTCCTGAAGCATGGGCACATGCATATTTTTTTGTTTATGCCCTGAACAATTTTTGTATATAGAAAAATTGAGTGTTAGATTGAAAATACAGCTAAATTAATAATTTTCTGAACACAGTTCCTGGGTTGAGAAACACATATTGGAATTCAAATACACTGTAGGAGGTGGACATAATAATAATAATAACAGTTAGCTAAAAAGGTCTCATATCTCATGTCTCATGTCTCATATAATTCTAAATAAAAATGATTGGACACATGTTTCATATAAATTTCAATACTAACTACCACTATGTACTCTAAATGATGTCCTAAAATCAACAGTTTAATATGTTTCTAAACATATACATATTTCTAAAGCAAAATGAGAGATCTAACAGATTTTAAAAGAGGTCAATTGGTGCCCGAATTGCAAATGTGTCAGTCACAGAAACTGTGAAATTATTTAACTTGTCAAGTGTCAAAAATCATGACAGCATTCACCAAACAAGGAAAACATTAGAACAGAGGAACAGTGGCCCAAAGTCAAAGCTTATCAACAGGAATAGACAGATATTTAACAGGATGGTCGCTACAATTTACATAACAGCAGCCTAAAAAAACATAGGGCTGAATGTCTTTAAAAGATAAATTCTAATTAAAAATTCTAAATTCGAATCTAAAAAGTTCAAACTTTGTGAATAAAGAAAGAACAAATATTCTAACATTAATTTAGCTCTACTGCTGTTATACTGCATTAAAACAATATATTGTGACAGAATTGCTGTGCAGTGTAAATTATTCCAGATGTGCATTGAATTCATAATGTAATTTTTTCTGCTGCATTTTATTTAACTTTTGTAAAATTTGGATGAAGCTTTTTATACAATAGTGTATAAATATAGACAAGATCATTGTTCTTAGCAACACAAATGCAGTGAAAAATTTAAAGAAATGTTGTATTTTATGTGATAAATTTTATCAGTGTTTTTCTTTACAAGGGACATTGAAAACTATCACGTCTTGCTGTTTAGGACCAATGGTGATATTGCAAGCCATAATTTAAAATCACATATCTGAATTACTACCTTGTACTTATGTTTAGAATTTAGTTAATCAAAACACATTTAGTGTATTCATAGTTCCAATACACCGTTTTATACATATACAGTATAGCTTTTGGGCCACATGATATTTCTTGAATTGTCCACATCTTCTGAGTTTAACTTCTGGCACAGTCTGGTGAAATTATTCACAAATGGAATAATAACAATTGTCCCAGTTATATTCTTAGGGACCTCCTAGTTTACAACTCTGTGAAAAGCGTGACATCTTGACCAATTATGAAAAATGCTGGCTGACATCAAAACACCACATATAATTGGAAACCTGGAAACCTCAAAGCTGCAGTCAAGGCAGTTAATCCACATGTGGTTTAAACTTTATGACTTAAAGTACGGATGGGGAATTTGACACAATGGTATAAAACCATCAAGATGATCATGTGTAAATACTGTAATATTGACAAATTATTCTGAAAATAGTTTGTTAATTTTGAGGATAGTCTATTAATTTTAAAAGTGAAATTTATTAGTAATAAGATTGTCAAGTTGCAATGTAAAGCATAGTTCCCAGAAATATAATGTTTCCAAACCATAAAATCAAACACAGACCCAATTTATTTGATAACTGTAAGGAATCTGACACTTCCCTAGTCATACTAAGATTCTGATTTTGAACAGAAACCACGCATTAACAAATTAACTGAATTGTTCACCTCGCTGGCTGAGAGAAACCTCCCAAAAGAAGCTCACTTGAAAATTGAATTATGTGCTGACTAAACCGACGACCATGTACACTGTAATTATAATACAGACATGGCCTTCAAGTCAGCCAATTCATAACTGTTGTCAGGAAACCAATGTGAACATGCTACCTCTCTTTTGTGGATGTTGTCTAATTTTTTATTTGCCCCCTGTTGCTTCTGCAAAAAATGTCCTCTCAGTTTTTTTCCTGACATTTTTATATCTCACTCATTTTCTTGAAACAAAACAGGCATGAAAGAAAATTGCCATGCATGCTTGTGGCAGAAAAGGAGCCACTCCCCTCTAGGTACACGTACATGCTATACACCACATTCTTTACAAGCTTCAGATTTCAGATGTGTAAAAGCATTAGAGAAGCAACATTTTCCTGAATTTTTTCATTAGAATGTAAATCAGATACAGGAAAAATACATATCACTCCATGTTCAAGTTGAGCTCTATGATCATGGGTTCATGCCTGGGTTAGGTCACTAGCCAACTGTGACAAAGATTTTCCAAGAACCGGCACACACAATTATATCACACAAGGAAGGAAGGAATTGTATCACACATAGAAGAGAGAGAAACGGGATTGTTTTTGTTAAGCTGTAATTCTGTATTATCATATCGTTTTTTGAAAAAATAAAACACATTATCACATGAAATGTAGTATGCAATCGGTCTAGGAAGGGAGAAGAATCATTTAACTAAAAGCACATTCATATTTATCATAGAGATATGACCTGGAAGAAAGCTGCTATAATGTGACTATCTGTTCATGTTAGCATCTATTTATTTAAAAAATAATAAAAATTGTTTACTGTAACAACATGCAAAGAAGAGCCAATCTCAGCACCATGGTATCTGAAGTGTTTGACCACCAGCACAGCCAGAGGGAAGCTGGTTAAGCCTTTTGTGAATATTCATGGCAATAATGCAAACCTAGATCAATCAATTTTATACACTGTAATTAAAAACAGGGGTAGGGAATAGAAGGAAGAAAAGTGGATAGCAATCTCTTGTCTTTTGAAAAGAAAATCAGAACATCTTGTTCTGGCAAAAATAAGCAAGCAACTACAGAATATAATATACAGTACATCCATCCATCTCTATACGAATGTTAAATTTATACAATTTTTTTGCTACACTGAAGTGATTATTTCAATGCCTGCCTGTACAAAACAACTTTCACTAGAAAGAAGTTGCTTCACTTTGTAGCCACTTTTTAATGATTTTGCTAACTTAGTAGTTTTATCATGAGACATTCTCTTTTGTTTTAACACCATTCCAAAAAATGCCAGCACTTTAGGTGTTACAAAAGCCAAGGAAACGAGGAAAGGATTTCCCGTAGCTGTAAAACTTACTGTAAAATGAAAGAAATGATTACATTTAATATACTTCTGTTATCTTAAAGTCTCCATGGTCTCCTGCTTCCTGTGTTGATTGTGTAGGCATAAACAATACAAGAAATAAATTCTTGCTGATGGCTTTGATTACAACTGCCTTGTGAGTCAGACAAACAGGCAAACAAACTAATGGGCCATACAGTACAGTATGTTTAACACCCTTAAAACAGATCAGATGATAGTTCTCACCAACTGTAGGACATGTCTCTTTCCTATAAGAGCTGCATTGGGCAGTATTAGCATTCCTCTAAAATAAACTCTTCTCAGTGGTAATATGTATTATTTCAAGCATAATGGTACCTGATTTGGATATAAAACTGAGATGAAACGGAATTATCAATGGCAGATAATTATACCATGCACTTCACCAGCTCTCTTAGCTCAGAAAGGGATATGGGCACTTCCAGGATAGCCACATGTGCAAGGTAAATGAAGAGGTTTGGAGAACCTGATTTTCCTGATTGAATCAGATGTCTGAAGTGAATGATTTAGAATGCAAAATGTGGAGTTTCACAAGATCTGACAGTAATATTACCCATGGTAGTTTAACGGCAAAAAAATCTGTGAAGTGTTCATTGTTGCAGAGTCTCAAAACGTATTAATGGCTTTGTCACCTGCCATTCAGTTACCAATTGTACCAATAAATATAAATAAGTGATTCAGTATAATGTCTAAGCAACAAATTTCATTGTGTCCTGGAAATGCTGATTTCTAATGAAGTAGCACCAATGACACTGGATTGCTGAGTATTTTTTTAAAAGCCAACATGTTTTCCCTTTCAGTAATTTCACTGAAATGAAATTTATACTGTTGTGAGGCAAAGTAGAATTATTTTTTAATGAAGCTTCAGTACATCACATAAAATGTGAAAATCATGAAAAAAGAGCTGAAAAAGCTCAATTTATTATCTTACCATTGTGCACCACTGAAAAAATAGCTTGAGAGGCAAGAGCTTGGAGTATGATTTATGTCTGTTAAAAGTAAGTTATTTGGCTGAGTTAAACACATTTTGTATCTCCACTACAACCAGACCAAATTTACAGCACGATTTCTCAGTACAGTTGATGTTAGAGACTTGGCATTTATCTCCTTTGACCTCTATCTGTCAACTACTGTATATGAATCAGGATTCATTCATATCTACAGTACATCCAGATTTACCTCAAACAGATCCAGCAAGGATATGTTAGAAGTTAAAAGAAATAGAATGTACATCAGTAAATGCATAAAGGAAAACAAAAACAATTTTTTACCTGTTAGCTTTCAAAATGTTAGTTTTCAAATTTGTCTCTCTAGTTCATTACCCCCAAACTCAAATGAAGAATACACATAAAGCTTCCATTTCTCTTTGCAGGGATATACTTTGAATAAAGCCCCTTAGCTTGGAGAATACAGAAATAAAATGCTTCTTAATGGAGATCCCTTCAAATCTAATGAATATTCTGCTGAAGTAAATATAAATGCTGCCTATCAACATGAAGGACTTTCAACACAATGGGGTACAAAAAAATGGACTGAATTTCATTCTCCCTCAATGATTTCCTCACTCCTGAAAGGGCATGTCACACTTAAGTCATAAGGGTCATAAGGGTATAGCTGGGGCAAAATTGCAGAACAGATCTTTTACAGAACAAAAGGGGCCAGGTCAATTGTGTTCCTTCTGATGTAGTTATCTGTCAGTGTATTGGAGGACAGGTTCCATCAGGTTCCGTGTGGCATCACCTCTTCCAGTCCCATTGTGCCAAGCTGGACACCACAGTGATTGCTTCTTTGAAGAGCCAAAACATCCAATATACAGTAAAGTCCAGTTTTGACATACATTTGCTCAGTAGCATACATATTAGTTTTAAGATGATTTTTTTGTCTGTGACATCTTGTACAGAACTCTAATATAAAAATAAGAAAATATAAAAATGGGGGGGCAATAAAAACAGCAAATATGGTGGGAGACAGCTGTAATTCCTCAGGGGCGGGTTCCATTAGAGATCTTCCTATTTCCATTAAGTTAATAGTGTGAAATGCATTTAATGCATCTGTGTAAAATCATAATGTACATGTACACAGTGTACTGCAAATCTATCAAGATCCTTGTGATCAAGATTCATTGTGTTACAATCCCTGCCTCCCGGCAACGGAAGAGGCAGAAGAAGGCTTAGCCTTACTCCATCAGTTTACCTATCAGTTTTCTTATTCACCACCACACCCCCGTCTCATCCTGTACTTAAACACCTGTCTTTTCCTACCTCCTCGCTCAGTATTGGTTTTCCTTTCGAGCTTCCTAGTTGCGCTACTCCTTCTTCTGCTTTGTGTCATTCTTGGTTTTCGGATTATGGTTTTTCCCCCTTTGACGACGGTTTTTCGGATCACGGCTTGGCTTCGGTACTCACGCTCTGTTTTGGATCTCTGGCTTCCCCTGGACTCTCGGATTGCTCTATTGTCTACGGTTTCGGATCACGCTTTGGCTTCGGTAACTCGTCCCCTATTTGGATCTCTGGCTTCCCCTGGACTCTCGGCTAGTTTCTTCGACTACGGCTTTCCTTGGATCACGGCTAGGCTTTATCAGCTCCTGCAAGTGGGTTCATTCAGTGGTTTCGGTTTCTCTTACCGAATCCTTAACAGAATACTGAGCCATTTAACATGGACCCAGCGGAGCAAGAGGAGATTCGCTCGGTTTTGGATCAGCACTGGCAAGCCTTACTCCAGTTGCAGGCTTCCGTCCAACAGATTTCCGCACACCTGTCGGCTATGCCGCCTACCGGCAATCGAGAAAGCAATGCTGGAGCCGCAGCTCCGGCTCCGCCCCCGCCAGCTCCTACACCTGCCCCTCGACCTCTTCCACTTACTCCACCTGATAGGTTTGACGGCAACCCTACTAAATGTCGGGGCTTCTTAGCACAGTGTGCGCTGGTTTTCAGGCTCCATTCGGAAACTTTTTTTTTCTCCTCAGAACAAGATTGCCTTCATAGTTTCACTGTTAACCGGCCGTGCTTTGGAATAGGCTACTGCCCTGCTAGATCGTGGGGCCCCCGAAGTTCAGGATTATGATCTCTTTTTAGGAAAATTTAAGGGGGTTTTTTGTCGTCCCTTAGTTGGTCAAGACTCCGCCTTCCGCCTCTCCTCCATCCACCAGGCCGCATGTCTGCACAAGATTATGCCATAGATTTTCAAGTAGCAGCAGCGGAGACTCACTGGGATGATGAGGTCCTTATTTTTCTTTTTCGTCAAGGACTTAGTGAAGAAATAAAGGACCACCTGGTAAATATGCCACAATTGGGCAGAACCTTGGAGGAAGTAATTTCCCAGGTGTTGGAATTAGAGCTTAGAATTCATCAGAGAAGTACAGAAAGATCTCGGACACCAATACTAGAGGTTCCTCGGCCATCACCTACCAGAACTTTAGACTCAGAACAACCTATGGAAATAGCCCGCACCCGGTTAACCCCTGAAGAAAGAGAGAGACGCCAACGAGAGGGTCGCTGCATGTACTGTGGAAAATTAGGACACTTTAAAGCTGACTGCCCTGCTTCATACTCATCCTTGAGGCGCCGCCCACCTTCTCAAGATCCTAAGGTGAGTGAGATAACTCAATCCCCTCAGTTTTCCTCAGGATTTTCTATTCTATCTACACTATTTTGGGGTAATAAACGGATGCCTCTTCTTGCTTTTATTAACTCAGGGGCGGCAGGAAACTTTATAGATGCCTCCATCGCTCGAACTTGGAACTTACCCTTGACCCTGGTGACTCCACCTCTTCGTGTTCAATCTATTGATGGTTCCCCAGTATCTCCAGGACTTATTAGGTGGCAAACTGAAATTATAAGCTTGCAGATTGGCGCCACCCATGTGGAAGACATCTGGTTTTATCTCCTTGAGACCCCAACACATCCCCTTGTACTAGGCTTTCCTTGGCTACAACAGCATGACCCTAACATTTCATGGTCCCGTAAAGAAATTTTAACTTAGGGACCCAGATGTATTAGGAATTGCTGTCATCTACCCGTAAGAATTGCACTCACGGCAACGTCCCCTTCTGGTGTTCTTACCAAACCCCCTCAATATTCTGATCTACAGGAAGCATTTAATGAGCAGGAGGCCTTGGCCCTCCCACCTCATAGACCATATGATTGTGCCATTGACCTTTTGCCAGGTACTATCCCTCCTAAAGGTTGTATATTTCCGCTCTCCAATTCTGAATCTGAGGCCCTGAAAGTTTACATACAAGATTCTCTGAAGGCTGGACTTATACATCCATCCACTTCACCTGCATGTGCCAGTTTTTTTTTTGTGGAAAAGAAGGATGGTGGGCTCCGTCCCTGCATTGACTATTGTGGCCTCAACGAGATCACAATCAAGAATCGGTACCCTTTGCCTCTAATTCCAGCAGCACTTGAGTCTGTGCATGGGACCAAGATCTTCACCAAACTGGATTTACGAGGGGCCTATAATCTAATCCGCATTCGGGAAGGGGATGAGTGGAAGACGGCATTCATGACAACCCATGGACATTACAAATGTTTGGTCATGCCTTTTGGTTTGGTTAATGCCCCAGCAGTTTCAGTCTTTTATTAATGACATTTTTCGTGATCTGCTACAAAGATTTGTCTTGGTTTATTTGGATGACATTCTAATTTTTTCTAATTCCTTCCAGGATCATGTTCTCCATGTCAGAGAAGTACTCTCCCGGCTCATTAGGAACAAACTTTATGTCAAACTGGAGAAGTGCACCTTCCATGCTTCTAAGATTCATTTTTTAGGTTACATCATCTCTCCAGAGGGGGTGGAAATGGATTCGAATAAAGTCTCTGCAATTACGGATTGGCCCACACCCAAGAATCTCAAACACATACAACGATTTCTCGGCTTTGCTAACTTTTACAGGAGGTTTATTCGAAACTTCAGCTCGGTGGTCGCTCCAATAACCTCTTTAACTCGGAAAGGACCAAGACAAGGTAAATGGACCCCTCAAGCAGAAGAGGCATTTCAGCGCCTGAAACACCTATTCACAACAGTCCCCATCGTAAAACACCCAGATCCTTCCTTGCCTTTTGTTGTCGAAGTGGACGCTTCTGGCCATGGTGTGGGCGCTGTTCTCTCTCAACGTCATAGAGAAAAACAGATTCCTCACCCCTGTGCCTTCTTCTCTAAGAAGTTATCCCCTGCACAGATGAACTATGACGTTGGTAACCGTGAGCTCTTGGCCATTAAGTTGGCATTGGAGGAATGGAGGCACTGGCTGGAGGGTGCTCATCATCCATTTTTGATTTACACTGATCACAAAAACCTGGAGTATTTGCAATCGGCCAAACGTCTTTGTCCTCACCAGGCCAGATGGTCCCTTTTTTTTACCAGGTTTAATTTCCTTATCACCTGCACTCCAGGCTCTAAGAACATCAAAGCAGACGTTCTCTCATGGATCCACGACCCTCCTGAGGCCGAATTGATTCCTGAACCCATCATCCCTTCTGGTAAGTTCCTGGCAGCTGTAAGATGGGACATTGAGGTAATTGTTCGACGAGCCTTGGTTGGACAGACGGTACCTCCTCAGTGCCCTCAGGACAAATTGTTCGTCTCGAATCCAGTCAGATCTGCAGTTTTACAATGGGGACATGACTCCCGTTTCGCTGGACACCCTGGATTCCAACGTACCTTGGATTTAATCTCCAGAGACTTCTGGTGGCCAACTATGGCCAAAGATGTCAAGGAGTATGTCCAGGCCTGCTCTATCTGTTCTCAAATGAAGTCTTCCCGGATGAGGGCGGCAGGCCTTCTTCAACCCTTACCCATCCCTGACCGTCCCTGGACCCACCTCTCAGTTGATTTTATTACTGACCTTCCACCTAGCCAAGGACACACGACTATTATGGTAGTGGTAGATCGCTTCTCCAAATCTGCTCATTTTATTCCCCTGCCTTCTTTACCTACGGCTCGAGAACTAGCAGAATTGTTCGTACTGCATATCTTCCATCTGCATGGCATCCCTAAAGATATTGTTTCAGATAGGGGCCCTCAGTTTGTCTCCCGATTTTGGAAGGCCTTCTGTAAGTCGCTGGGCGCTTCAGTTTCACTTACTTCAGCTTATCACCCTCAGGCCAACGGTCAGACGGAACGCATGAATCAAGAACTGCTGACCTACTTACGGACCTGTATCTCCTCTACCCATGATAATTGGGTATCCTTGCTTCCATGGGCAGAGTATGCACACAATTCGTTGTATACTGCATCTACTGGCATGTCTCCCTTTAAGTGTGCCTTAGGTTATCAGCCTCCTCTTCTCCCAGACTCCCATCCCGACATGGAGGTCCCATCTGTTCAGGACTATATCACAAACCTGCAGACCTTCTGGAGAAAGGCCAAAGCCACCCTTCTTCGCACTGCAGCTCAGCAGAAGAAGGTGACTGATCGGCACCGTCAAATCCCACCCAGATTTCGACATGGTCAATTTGTTTGGTTGTCTACCTGTAACCTTCCTCTAAAGCAACCTTCTGGCAAGCTTGCTCCCAGGTACATTGGTCCTTTTCGTGTCCTCACCCAGATTACCCCAGTAACTTATCGGCTGGCCTTGCCTCCTACCCTTCGGATCCACCCTACTTTCCGTGTTTCCCTCCTTAAGCCCTTTCACAGATCCACCCTGTCTAAACCACAACAAAAACCCCCACCGCCTCGAGTAATTGATGGACTCCCTGCTTACACTGTCAATAAGATCCTGGATTCCCGATGGTCTCGTGGATCCCTGCAATATCTAGTTGATGGGGAAGGCTACGGTCCAGAGGAGCGTTCGTGGGTTCCGGAGAAGGATATTCTGGATCCCAACCTCATCCAGGACTTCCACCTCAACTTCCCTGATCGTCCCGCAAGGGCGTCAGGAGCAGCCCGTAGAAGGGGAGGTAATGTTACGATCCCTGCCTCCCGGCAACGGAAGAGGCAGAAGAAGGCGTAGCCTTACCCCATCAGTTTACCTATCAGTTTTCTTATTCACCACCACACCCCCGTCTCATCCTGTACTTAAACACCTGTCTTTTCCTACCTCCTCGCTCAGTATTGGTTTTCCTTTCGAGCTTCCTAGTTGCGCTACTCCTTCTTCTGCTTTGTGTCATTTTTGGTTTTCGGATTATGGTTTTTCCCCCTTTGACGACGGTTTTTCGGATCACGGTTTGGCTTCGGTACTCACGCTCTGTTTTGGATCTCTGGCTTCCCCTGGACTCTCGGATTGCTCTATTGTCTACGGTTTCGGATCACGCTTTGGCTTCGGTAACTCGTCCCCTATTTGGATCTCTGGCTTCCCCTGGACTCTCGGCTAGTTTCTTCGACTACGGCTTTCCTTGGATCACGGCTAGGCTTTATCAGCTCCTGCAAGTGGGTTCATTCAGTGGTTTCGGTTTCTCTTACCGAATCCTTAACACATTGAGTTAATCTGAACCATTTGTTCCCAGTTCTTAAACATGTTGGAGCTTTACTAGTTGATCTTGTAAGTGAAATAAAATCCTGACTAGGAACAAGAATGAAATTAAAACAACTTCTTAGATCAAATTACTGTATATAAGGAGGAAGGAATGAAAACCAGGTACAGTATGTGTCACCAGGATCAGGATTGGGAAAAATAACCTACTGTAAGTGATATTGAAAACATATTTCAAGTTTTTTATTTGTCAGACAAGACAGATTTAGATATTTGTGGTCTAAATGCAATGTGCTATATCAGATACAAACCCAGCATAAAGCACCACCTTGTCAACACCATCCCAACTGTCAAATAATGCATTATAATGCAAATAGTGGCATTACTGTTATAGTTCTAATTCTCATGAACAGGGACTAGAAAGACTGATGGGAACATAGATTTAGCAAACTACAGGCCAATCATAGAGGGAACCCAACTTCAGACCTAAAACGTGGAGAGAAGTTCCCCTTTCAGCAGGACAATGATCCAATGTACAAGGCTAAAGCTACAGTGGAGTAGCTTCAAAATATGAAAGTGTCCTTGAATGTCCTTGAGTGACTTTACATGAGTTCCATTGAGAATCTATTAAAAACTTGAGAACAGCTGTGCATAACCAATCCCCAAGAAACTTGAGAGAGCTTGAGCAAATCTGCCAATACGAATGGGCAAAAACTGAGCCATAGTGGTGTGCTAAGTTGATAGCAATTTAATCAGAAATACATGTGGCTGTAATTGCTGCCAATTACATTGGAGTCCATGGGTCTAAATACAGTATATATGCAATCAACATATTTCATACTTTTCTTTTTAGTTTGTGCAAATATTTACCATAATTGAGATGTCTTTAGTTGAAACATTCAACATTTGAATAAAAAGTTAAGTTTAAACAAATGCATATGCATTATACATTTCATTTTGCAATTTCACAAAGTGGTATGCCATTGTAAGGGTCTTAATACTTTCATAAGGCACTATATTAATACCACTCTAAGTACATTTTCACACTCACCAAAGGCTTCATCACTTACTTATTTACTTTTTTGTAGATCTTTCCCATCTAGAAAATACAGCAGCAAAAGTGTTTTAGGCAGTCTGCCTTAAAGCTTACACAACATACTGTATCTTTTCTCAACACATCAACGTTCGACTTGGAGAGCAGTTTCTTCTCACACCAATATATTAAAAACAAATCCATTGCTTAATCTGTTCAGTGAAGTTTCATTTTATTTACAGGAGGTTGCACTTTCTGTCTGTTAATTTATTCTGATTTTTAAATTATGTTGTGTTTATGGATCATATAAAGTACTGTGCATCACAGTTTGGTGTTATCTAAAATGGTATTTTAAAAAATTGTAATGGAGAGCTTTGAATTGTTCTTCACTTTTTTACAGATAAGCAGAAGCATCCTGTGACATCTAAAAGGTACATGAAAATCAATTGGTGTTTAATTTGGAATTTTCATCAGCAGATGTACTGTTTTGAGAAGGTATTTAATTAATTTGAAAGAAAATCACATAAATGATGCATATTGAACATGGAAATTAATTTACTTGAAAATCAGATCTGGCAGGTCAACAAGCCACCAGTTGGGTTTGTTAACTTACAAAATACTCCACAAAACTTTGATGGAAGCTAATAAAAGAAAAAAGATAATTAAAGCTCAAAACACTAATGTCTTAATGATGCAAGAATGTTTTTGAAGCAGTCTGTTGTTAAGGAATAAAATTGTTCATGCATTAGTATCACCCCTTAACACTTAATTTAAAAGCCAATTTAAACCATTTGTAAATGGTTTAGTCAGTATCTTTCACCATCCTTACTTAATGGACTGCAGTTTTTTGCCAGACATTCTAGCTTTTTGTTTAAGCCTAAAATTTTAAAAAAGTTTGCTTATTTTCATTATTCAGAATATAGATTTATATTATGGTTTTTTTTATTTTCAAATGTATATTCTAATGTTTTTGTACTACATAAAGAAATGTGGCACCAGCTTTCCTTGTTTTGTCATTTCATAAATTATGCATTTGATTCACTGGTGTTTGGTGAGGAAGAATTTTAACATTTACCAGTGTAAGAGTGCGACATAGTAACTATTTGTTCTCGCTAACGTGCCTTTTTACACCTAGCGACAGCAAGAAAGAAACTGTAGGCACATCACCTGATCTACTGATGCGAATGCTATAACCGCAGAATGTTTAGCTGGACATCACACATTCTATTTGTATACTTCCTTCAGGCCAAATAAGGTGTAATTTCATTTCTTGATAATAAAGTGGTTACTTAAAGAGAAGTAATTGTATGAAAAACAACTTCTAATATGGAAGAACAAGCTACAGTATGCTACCATAAACCTACTGTATAAACACCATTGCCTTTGACACCTTCATCAAAGGCTGCTCTCATATCTGTATGATTGTATCCTCTCCATGCTCGTGAATAAAAGACTCTGCTGAACCACACCTAACATGAGTGAAGAGTTTTCTTCGACATTGGTTATCCAGTTTAACCCATGTTATACAATATCAATAATAAAACACCCTTTTATAAGGAATCACAAATCTACTTAATACATCCATTGATACTAAATTTTGAAAAATGAACCTTGTTTATGGATTTGGTGGGCCAAGGATTATTTAAGGAAAGGCAAGATTCTTAATAAATTAATCCTATTTAAAAGTAAAGAAATTAAAAACAGTAAAATACATGTGTTAGATTTCATCTACATAAAGGCAAAACTATACACTGTATGTATACCTTCCATTAAAATTAAATTGGTGAATTATATTTACTAAAAGTAAAAGTAGAATTAAAATAATTCAGAAGGGGGAAAGTTTTTGTAGACAGACATAGATGGGGCAGTTTCTTTTTGAATTAAAATAAACTTGTTTGTACATTTCAGTCAAAACCATGGTTTCTAACCTGGCTTGTTGGTGTTTCTTTGTTCAGACCTTTTCTCTTCTGCTCCAAACTTCAGCTTCCTCTCACCTGCACTGTTTCAGACTTAATCAGACCATCAGTTGAAAACACAGTAAACACAGTCTTTTTTAAACCTTAATAATGTATATTATTAAGGACCCAAGCAGTTGGAGAGGGATACCTCCAATTAAAGTAATTTATAAATAGTTCATATACAAAGGTACACTGTAAACATGAATAATGTTAAACTACTATTAAACTGAGTGAAAATTAATAGTGGATCATAAGACACTACTCTGTTTGGAGTTACCAGTCAACAGAAATTAATTCCCTTATGTTCAGCAGCTGCAGTTTGTGCACTTTCAATGAAGTTAATGCATTAAAAGAGTGTGTTGCTGAGTCAGGACACAAATTTTTTTTCCATTAGAACTTCAAAACAGGAAGAGAACAGCAGTCACTGACAAACACGTACTACAAAAAATGTAATTAAAGTCAGGCCTTGGCCATTTGCTAAATAAATCTGTTGAACTAAATAAAGCAGTTAGACAATGGATGGATGGGTTATAGTTGTTTATTTCATAACAGTGTTAAGCTATTATGTACAAAGACCAGGCAGACTAATCTTCAGTTGCTAAAATGTGAATTATATAAAAGTATCATTTTTGCCATTACCATTTCTGAAATACAAAGAAAATTACTTGCAGAAAACCTAATATATTGCATCATCATAAATCTATGATTTGAGCTCAGCTAGTCTTTTATTTGTGATTCAACATCAGATATTTATCATTACTAGTAGAAATGTAAGACTAATTTCTGAGATATATGAATAAGCAACAAGTTAAAAAGAATTTGAGTAAAATATTTGGTGTAGGATATATGCATGACTTCATATACAGGATTCATGCCACAAAATGCATGTATTTTAAATAACCAGATTAGTTGGTGCTTTTTACTTGTACTCAATATTCAACAGACAAACCAACCAAGAAGTCAAGAAAGCTTTTGGAAGAAATTAGGTAGGCCTTATTTGCAAATGGCTACTGTATATCTGACCTAAACTAAACACAACACATTACAGGAGATGCGTCTAATCATCTGGGACTGGGAAGCTTGTTGGGATGAAAATGGATGGAACAAATTACAAGGGAATCTTACAAGAAAAACCTTTGAGCATCTTTCAAGAATCTAACAGTAAAATTCATATTTTACCAGGACAATAACTTGAAACACAGCAGATTGACAACAAGAGATTGAATGTCATTAATTAATGACCAAGTAAAAAAAAAATGACTTAAATCCAATAACAACATTTTGGAAAGACTAAAATTGCAGGCCACTTAAAGTCTTAACGAACTGGGCAGAGCTACAAATATTTTGCCAATTTGGAAGAATTATTCCACCCCACTGTGAAAATGTGGTAAAACAATTCAGAAGAAATAGAGCAGTAATTGCTGCCAATAGTGCTTCCATCACGTTCAGGGAGCTAAATAATTAGCAACTCAGTTAATTTAAACTTGGATTGTTCTCCAGGATTTGCTGATATTCAACCTCCATATAGTACAACAGGGTCCAGTTTGCTCATTACAGTTATGAGTAAAAGCTTTAATTGAGAAAATTGGTATACATTATTTCTATTTCATCACAATGTGGCTATTTGTAGGGGGTTATATTTTTAACAAAACTATTTTTTTTTAATATGTGCTGTTTATGTATTTTTTAAAATGGTCATCTCTGCCTTCAGGTTTCAGAAGAGAGGACTGTGGTTGGAGTCCCAGGAAGGACGCTGCTGTATACACTTGAGGCACTACACAACAGTTGTTCCAGTAAATGCTCTGCTGTATAAATGAGTGTTCAGATCATCATTGTAAATATGAATTTGCTTTCAACTGGATTGACTGGTAAAGCAACAGAACTGCCTTAAAGTGTATGAAATAACTACCCATTTACATTTTAATCTACTGTACAACAACATATAACTTATAATTTTAATTACATTAAAACAAATGGCAATTACATTACTTTGTAAGTGTACTAAAATAATAAAATCCATACCCAGTAGTGTTTTGCCTTCATCACATCACTTCGTCTTCTGCAAGGGGTTCCCTATAACATGACAAATGCATTAAACAACACATTGACTGAATATGAGCTTGGGATTTTCAAGCAGGTGTACAGTACTGTATAGTGTGCCATTACTGAATTGAGTTGGAAGAAGTATATTCTTAGGGTCAACTGAATAACCAAATAGTTTTAACATCTAGGAGCGTGTCAGACATCCCAAAGAGGGCTCCAGTGCCAAGTGGTTTTTATTCAAGCTAAGCTCTCAAGCACTTAATTAATCAATTTTCTAACTGCTTTATCCAATATAGGGTCACGGGGGACCTGGAGCCTATTCCTAGCAACAACGGGCGCAAGGCAGAATACACCCTGGATGGGATGCCAGTCCATCCATCACAGGGCACACACAGAGACAAACACAGACATGCACACACACTCACACCAGGGCCATTTTCCAGGATTTTCCCAGAGAAAAATTAACCTACCAGTATCTTTGGACTGTGGAAGGAACCAGAGCACCCAAAGGAAACCCATGACAACAAGAGGTAAACATGCAAACTTCACACAGATAGCACCCCAGGTCTGAAATTGACCTTTAGACAGCATTGTGAGGCAATAATGCTAACCACTGCAGCACCCTGCCATTTAAATCATTAAATAGAATTTAAGATGGTGTAGAAGAAGCAGTACCTTAACAATATATACTATGCTTATTTTGGATGGATTTTATGGGAAACATAAAAAGATTCCTGACTTCAAGTTTACTTTGCAGGAAAATTAAGAACATAACATATTTATAACATGATTTTTTTGTTTTGTTGCCCAGAGCACCACTTTGCAGTTTTTTTTCTCGTATTTCAGCATTTTAAACTGGACAATAATTAACTATAAACTCAATAAGAGTATGTCTGTGCCAATTGAAAACATTATCAAGACATTTTATTCCATTAGGAAAATATTAACCATAAGAACTTTCTAGGCAAGAACAGAGAAAACATTGGCTTTAATTATTTTGGCCTATTTATATGAAATATTTTCCAATCTAGTCTAGAATGCTCTAAGCCAAACAGACTAGACATTTGGGGGGGAGTATTGTGGTATTAAATTTATTTTTTTGTATGCCTAATGAAATGATCGCCTTTTTGTAAAGTGCTGTTGTCGCATTGTTAATTCAAGGCTTGTTTTGAGTCACATGCTCTTTATATTGTGGTGAAGTGTCTGGCCATTCTCAGGATAGGATTTGGCTTCCAAACCCAGCAGAGCCTCCAAATGCTTTAGACACAATATGAGTTTGAAAGAAAATAAAGAAACTCAGGCAATGGACAGAACTTGAACAGACATGCAGGGTGATGCAGGTCACTAGCATACTTCAACAAAAAAAGCTCATGCAGGGGCATTCCCTTTTATAGACCCTGGAGGGGGTAGTAGTAGAAAAGGGGTGTCTTCTGGCAGAAGCTGAATACCAAAGCCCCCACCATGAGAGACAGTGCTTTTATTTCCATAAAGAGACACCCTATGCCATTTTGTACAGATTGCAACCCAATTAATACACCCAAAACTAAAGTCTTATTGTTTTAAGAGTTCTAGACTGGGTGTATTTTCGCTATAATAGAGTACACATGTTTTTTGAGACAACTTAGACAGCAGCACAAGAATTTATGAAAACATTAACAAAATCAATAGGAAATAAGAGAAAATTAAAAATGATCAAATGTGTTATAGAACAACAACATGAGAAGAATCAGTATATTTTAAACTTAAGAATGGAGGTTAAATGGAGGTAAAATGAAAAGAGCCAACACAAACCTTAATCAAAAGGATTAACAGGGTGATTTCTGAAGTTTTGTATGATGCAGCCATTGGTCTGAATTATCTGAGACTTAACTGAATAGGAATTTGCAACTTTCTCTGTAGACATACTTTATAAACAGATATATTTATAATTCATTTAAAAACATACCTGTCTTACTGGAGAAAAATACTTTAAAAGTTATGCTGTGTGTCTAAATAAAAATAAGTCTCTTAGCTGTGAAGTTACAGTTGATCATCTGCCCTAGGGTAGCAGGCATTATTAGTTGGTTTAACCTTAACCTTTCAAAATTAAGCCAAATACCATGTGTCATGCTGACTGAAATCCTTTGCTGAGGTGGAAATACTGTTTTTAACCTAAGGAATTTAGCTGTTTTTCCATATATAGACACAAAAAAATCTTGAGGGTGGTCAGGATATTGGTGAATCTCTTCTTTTTTCATTTTCCATTATTTGGAGATAGTAGTTAGCTACAGTGTAACAATATTTATGATTAAGAAAAATATATAACACAGCAAATACAGTAATATAGCTACAACCTTAAATAGTTTAAAACTTCACAAAATGTAGCTCCTGATAATATCCACTTGATTATTTTAAAATGTGTGAATTTAAGACTACTTGATAATCAAGCGCTGGAAAAGCATTAATAACAACATTTTTACTGTAGTTAAAAAATACATTTCTCATACAGTATTTGTGCAGTGTGTGAAATCTGAAGTCACTGAGGTCTTGTTTTTGAGAATCATGATTCTTATCTAGGTTCTATGTTCTGGATATGTTTCAAAGTGGCAATGAAAATGTGCTGTGGTAAGCCACTTTTATTAAAAGTATTTTTATTTGAATATGTAAGGCCATATTTCTTTATGCCCCCCTTAGTAAAGGAGAAGAAACTAAAGTACAATGTGGATTTACTGAATACCAGTTTCTTTCAGAGTATGTAAAGCATCTATCTTTCAACTGGAAACAGAGTTGTGACACATGAATGTATATGGCAATTACATTCATATCTGGGGCTCGCAGTTTATCACCAGCACACAATCAGTCATGTATTACCAGGTCGAGTTTTCAGTCTGACCACATTTGGTGGAGAGAAGCAGCCACATCAGAGCTCCAGACCTCCCTCACTGAAGATCGTGCCAGTGCATGTTGAGGTCCGTCTGGCTCCCATGGCTCCCTGCTGGAGATAGACCGACAGAGGCGCCACCTCACTTTCAGACATGTAACAGCAGCTGCAGAAGAGGAATTTGCAGCACTTTCTGTAAATCTGTCAGGCAGCCTTTTGTTTAAAAAAGAGGTGGCATGTTTAACACTTCAGTAAGGCAGCTTAATAATGAGTTCAGAACTACTGCCTGGAGGTACTGTAGGCAAAGGGTGTAGTTTTTTTTGAAAGGCAAACATACACACTGTAATGACAAGATGAGATTTATTTTTTTATTATTATTATATCATTATAATTACCAGCTTCAAACAAAGAGAAAGGCATACACATCAGGCATTAACGATTTCATGCCTTTGAAATGTAGTCTAACACTTAATTTGTAAACATCTGTACATCTGTAACTGAGTCCTGAGGAAGTCTGTGAAGCTTACCTATGCTTAACTTTAAAGGCTTTAATCTGTTGCTGCTATCTTGTTATGTACCTATTACATTGCCTGTTATTGTATATTCCCTCTGAAGGACCGTTGTTCTTTCATGTGGAAATGCCTTTCGCCCTGATATTGAAACTACAGAAAACAGCTTCTGCAAAGGCTTCTTAAATCTGAATGGTAAATATAACATTTATTTGTGATATTGCCTCACAATAGCTCCCTATTAGACTCCAGTTACTTTTCTGTCAATCAGCTCTGAGAAATCCATTTAGAAATATTCATTTTTACTAGCAGTTACAAGCTATGCTTTATAATGAAAGAACTGCTGCTGTTTGAGTCTTACTAAGAAATTTAAAAGAATCAAATGAAAGTCATGCTTTTTTTAACTGTTTTGTGCTCCATGTTTTATGAAATATTAAGAGAATGATAGTAATACAGTATGTACATTTTCAGTTATCCTTAAAGACCTCATGTTATTTCTTAGAATGCACATTAATAATTTAGAGATGAGAAGCTAAATTTATATTGTTTGCAGTAACTGTATTGAGGAAAAAAAGTTAAATAATCTGAGCTTTCCTGTAATTCTGCTGAGTCTGTAAGCCTGTCTGCTTTATATTTCCTTTCATTTTGTTCTCTTTATTTTTTTTTATTAATTTCCCCAATGTCTCCCTTTCCTGATATCAATTCCTCCAATTCCTGCTTTATGCATTGGTGCTTGACAAACATCTTGGCCTGTACGGTTTCAATGAAATTGAAAAATATTTCACCTGCCAGAAACAGTTCCCCCAATTCTGAGATAAAAGCTTAATATGTGATGTTATAAGGGGGTGTACAGATTTCAGCCAGGGGCCACTTGATCCAACCAAGTGCTCTGGCACTGAGTTATACCCCCAATTCATACGCAGGTACTGTATAAAAGCATAGAACTTAGATGCTCATATTAAGCAAGATTTCCTTTGTGTGACCTTCACAATTACTTGGTTTTCCAAATAAAATACCCTATAATAGTTGTATATAAATACAGATTTGGTGTAGTATTAGAACAGGTTTATTTAGAGTGACAGGACAGAGGATGAATAAATAATGGCACACTGTATTGTAGACTTTAAATTGCAAATAAAAATGCAGAAGAAATGTTCCAAAGTTCAGGATTAAATGAATATTGAGCTTCTCTGTTATTATTGAGAGATAGTTGATCTATTCCTGATAAGATTAAAAAAGTTCTTGCTCTGCAGTGAAAAATTGCACTTAATCCTTTTTTGGAACAGCACACTATAAATTGTAATGCTTAGGTATGCACCATATTACTCAAAAGGAGTTAAACTTTTTATTCTTAAGCAAGATGCATGTCATCCAAAATGTTGCTTAAATTGTATTTCCTAAGAGTTTACCTCACTATCATACCATTTCTTTTTGTTGTAGTGTTTACAAATCATAATTCATGAAAAACTTTGATTCTGGTAATTGGACACAGGAAAGAATTATAAGAAAAAATATAATCAAGATATTATTGATGTTATAAACAGAGAGCAATGGTCAATCATGAGAAACCTTCTCTACTATCTTGAACAATGTATTTACTATTGAGCTCAGTTAAATGTTTCTGAAGAAATCAATGTACTGTAGGTTTTATGTCTATGTTGATGTCTTTCCCTAGCTTACTAAACAGCAGATGGCTGTTTCAGAAATGTCCATGACCATTCATACAGGAGCAGCACATGTTAGCACTCATGTTCACAATGCATTAAACATTAGATGACTCTCAATAGCTAAACATTTGCTGCCATTAGTATAAAAAAGTTGAAATTTCAAAATCCAAACCAAGACAAATCAATCATATTTAAAGTTAATCATGGTAGTCCAAAAAACAAGCATACAATATCATTCAATAAACACAGTAGGGCTTTTACATGCAGCATCGCAGATTATCACTATTTTGTTCACATTATTTCAGCTTTTAATATCTTGTAAACCGCAATGACCATTTATGGTCAAGTATGTCATACTTCATTACATCATATCATTTTCAATAACTGCTCATCCAATTCAGGGTGACCCACAATTCAGTGTCCCAGAGCCTATCCTGGGAAGCATTGGGTGCACGGCAGGAGACAGTGGTTAGGATGCCATTCCATTGCAGGACACACACAGACACAAACACACACACACTCACACCAGGACCACTTTTCCCAGAAGCCGATTAACCTGCCAGCTTGTCTTCGCACTGTGGAAGGAAACTAGATCACTAGGAGGAAAGCCACATGAACGTGGAGAAAACATGCAAACTCCACACACATAACATCTCAGGAAATGAACCCAGGGCTCTAGAACTGTGAGTAATGCTAACTACTGTGCCACCCATCACATACGTGAAATGTCTTATCTCCACTGGTGATAATAAGAGAGAATTAATTTTATCTCCCAATGAATTTCTTATTTATTTCTGTACACAAGCTGGGAATTTCACATCCTCAACCAATGATATCCCTCTGCAGCGTGTAGCAAAGCTCCTCAAATAATCCTTTTATGGTTATGTTATTCACCTGGGCTCCCAGAAGCTTTCAAATGAAGGCTTTCAAATTGTCTTTTGACTGAGTTACTTTTGTTTGTGTCATGTGAGTCGGGTACATGGATGTGTACCTGTGCCTGTGACAGAGATATGAATGTAGGATCTGAGCAAACAGTCTGGTCAAACAGATTGCTGGCTATCTGCCACAGAGACCACGAAGCGACTTCTTTCCTTTCATTGTTGTATTTTTAATTGTGTGCTTTCTATGAACAATTAAAATAATCATTCCGTAACCAAAGTTTAAAAAATGGCCTAAGAAAATGTTTTAATAATAAAGCTAGAATATAATAAAGTATTGAGTTGTTCATAACTCCTGCAGCATGTTTCCATCATCACAGTTGTGAGAAAAGTGAGAAAGTGAGAAAAGTGTCCTTTCTAGGGATTTGTTATGCCTAGTAATTAGTATCCCAGTAATTAGTTTCTCAAACCACAGTGAAAGAGAAAAAATAGCTGAACATTCTTCTCCCCTCCCCCCACATATTTCACATTAAGAACCATATTGTTGCCTCTAGTTGAACTGCAAATGTATACAATTCTAATCTTTGTCAGGCTTATACTTCTGTCTTGTGATGTGTAATTTTTGGAATGCTGTGGAAGAACAAAAGAGAAAATTTCAAGGAAAAGCACTCAATAGCTTTGTGTCATTGTTGGAGTCTACAATCTTACAGAAACCAATGGTTTGTAGAAAACCTTAATGCAGTTTTCATTTAAATGTCCAGGAATTTGAAGACACTTGAGTCTTTTGCAGTATGCAATAAGGTAGTTTTAGCTGTTTAAGATATTTACATAATTGTAAAGAAAAACTAAAGTATACATTTATTTCGAATTAATCTGTTAAAGGCATTTGCTATACTATACAGGAAATGTGTATGTTAACTTTATTCGTACCTACAGTATACTGTCATTTGCTAGCTTTCATTTTAAACTTTAGCTTAATGAAGATAGGAAGACGCTGTTGCTGAGCAACATGCTTTGGAAATCAGCCTGCAAGCAACTTTACTTTTTCACATACAGTACCAGAGACTGACAGAGAGTTGATTACACCAAACAAAATGATCTTGAACGGAGTATCAATGAATACAAAATCTAGTAAAGCTGCAGTTCAGCACTTCCAGTCTAGAAGGAGTTAAGAGCAGTTCCTGAATATCAGACAGGACGAGAGCATGCCCTAGGGGCCTATGGAGATTACAGCAGCCAAGGAGACATTCCTCAGGATCTCTGGACTCCAAAAGCTGCAGCCCAATCTGAGATTTTTTAACGTCTGCATATAATGTGGTATGTTACGAGAAACACCTGCCAGTCGGCACTAACTTTTATCAGAAGCAGAAACATCAGGAGATAACATCTGAAATGCCCAGACGAAAGGAGAGTGGAAGAGTAGCATACTTAGTTTCACAAAAAAGAATGAAAGAATAAGTGGCTGCAGGTATACTTTGAATTCTGACTGGAGGATGAGGTCAGTAAGGTCCTACTGGACCTTAGGGTATCATTGGTGAACTACATGTACCAAAAATAGCATTTCTGAAGCATTTTGAAGTTTACATTCAGAAACTCTGCTCCAGCCTCCTCAGGTCTACTGTGCCTTTTTGTGCCACGTTGCTGAATAACTCTGCTGAGTAACACTTAAGAATGATAAATGGAATTTACAGCACACTTCACCAGCTGAACACATGTAGCCAGTATTTTCTTTCTGCTCACAGTCTTTTAGTAAATATTTTCCCTCAAATGGAAACAGGAGCTCACAGGTTCTTTTTACAGCCCTCCTCATCAGACTTTGGAAACCAGTGAGTTGCTCAATTATACAACCACTTGTACACATTTCTAGATCCTCACATGTGTGAGCCAGTGTGAGGTATTTACATAGTTTAAAAGCTAAGTCTTGCAAACAGCTTTCGCCTTTTATCTGTCTAATTGTTTTCCTCCAAGAAAAAGATGATATGGGAAAAAAGCCCATTAATAAGATAAAAAGAAAACTGTACAGTATATTTCAGTGACTCACACATATTGCTTCAAGAAAGCTCTTATTTTCTGAGATTTCTTTGTTACTTTCTGGATGTAATTTACCTTCAAACTTTTGCTCTTTGAAAAATCTGAATGATTCAGCATTTTCCAGTTCCTCTATTCGTTTATTTTTAAATAACCTGTAACAAAAGTATTATTTGTTATAAGATAGACACCCTGCATGGATACAGTCCTCATAAAGGCTGCCAAAAAGTCAAAAGTAAATGTTTAAATTTACATTAAAAAAACAGCACAACACTTTTTAAAACTACAGTTTTTTTTTTTTGCCGAGGTACAGTATGTGTTAATTATTCCCCCATCAGCCTTTGTGGTGCATCAGTGACATCTAGTGGATACTATAACAAAAACAGTTCCTGATGGATCTGTGCAGTTGAGGATACTGTATATATCTTAATAAAATAATTAATTCAAATCAGTGTGTGAAGACTGGCAGGATAAATATATCTCACAAACATGCTACATACTTAAACATTTTCTTTAATCTTGTAGTTATCACTGGATGTTTGTCTAAAACCACAGAGCATTTAATATAAACTTGCAGGTGTACAGTAAATAAAGAAATTTCAATGTTACATTATTAAATAGAGTTTACGGAACATAAGAAATAGGAGGTTATTGTTTAGCCCAATTTAGCATTTTGTATTATCTTGCAGTGTTTTTTAGGTAAACAAAGACTTCATCAATAAACATTAATTTGTGCTTTGCTTACAAATAAAACAAACAAAAGCAATTTTAAAAGTTAGTACCTTCCTTTCTGAGAAATTGTATTTCTCATTCATGTATAATACCTTCACGAAAACACATTTTATTCTAATTTTCTAATGTCTTATAAATGTCAAAATATACCCAATATTTTAGAAATGTAATCCCGTCATACTGTATATCCTGGCTAACTTCTACAGGTGCACTATTGAGAGTATCCTGACTGGCTGCATCACTGCCTGGTATGGGAGCTGCTCCATCCTGGAGCACAAAATACTGCAGAGGGTGGTGAAGTCAGCGCAGCTCATTACCTGCTGTGAACTACCAAACATCCAGGATATCTACTCAGTTACTGTAGATGTCTAAAGAAGGCCAGATCAATTCTCAAGGATCCCAGTCATCCTAGTCATAAACCGTTTTCTCTCCTACTGTCTGACAAACGGTATCGAAGCATTCAGTCAAAGACCAACAGATTATGGAATAGCTTCTACTTCCAGGCAATAATACTTCTAAACAGCCAAGCTGCAGTCACTATCAGCAAATCCAATAAATGGTCAGGGTCACATGGACATGTAGTATTTTCATTGGATTTGGCATATTGTATATTGCACTTTTTGGACATAATACACTGTATACACCTTGGACACATAGCAGTTCTATTCATATTGAGTTTTACTTTGTTCTATCTTATTTTATTTTATTTAATCCTTATTGTGTTATTTATTATGTACAGTAATTTTGTATTGGGACTTTTAACTCATGTAATTTTTATTTTATTTCCTCCGGTGTGCTTGCAGAAAAAAAACATTTCATTGCCAGCAATTACTGCTGCACACCTGAAGAAGGCTCCACGGCCGAAACATTGTGTTCTCTTTCTTCTTTTTTTCAGCATGGAATAAACCTATTACTTGTTCCTTTGCAGCCTACGCATGCTGACACAGCTACCCACCTGAATTACTGCTGTATGCTGTATTGATGTACATTTGATAAATAAACTTTGAACTTTGAACTAAAAATAGCTCTCAAATTAATTTTATCAATGATCCGGTTTAAAGTATTTTGGAAATGTAAGAGGGCATCTTCCCATGTGTTCCCTCTATCATCAGCCTTTTTTCTATTATTAAGTGTCTATTAATTCTATCATTTATTAATTAAATATAATAATTTATGTCTTTATTGTGCGGTGCTTAATGGGTAGAACAACTGTCAAAATATACATTGTGTCATCTTGGAGCACAAGGCTTTCCATGTCTTGAAAAGCATGGTGAGGGTATTGCTTATAGGACTAGTTCATTGCAAATTTTACCACCACCACTACTACTACTAATAACAATAATTGGTTGATACAAAAAATGTCTCTCAACTATTTAAGAGATTAAAAAATAGGTGTCACAGAGAAAATCAAAATCAATTTGCCTGTGGTTAAGAGCTAATCTTGAGTTCAAACAAAAACCAGTGAATCAGGCACAATTTTGTTACGTCTTAAAAAATAATACCTGCAATATAACTCAGATTTAAAATGTGGTCCTAACAAGTTGAATTTATTTTATAGGTTAATTAAAAGGTTATTTCATAATTTTATGGTCCGTTTTCAGTTATTGTAAGAAAAACATTAAAAAAAACATAAAAAGATTATTTCAGTCTTTTCAATTAGTACATACTGTACTATGCAAATATTTTCTTTTACTGCGTGTGTTATGTACTGTATGTGTCTGAACATAATTTGGGAAGAAGTTCCATTTCTGTATTATTACAACAACATAAATAGTACAGTACATAGGTTTTGAAGGACATTAAATGGTTTATGTCAGGCTAACAATATAATAATTATAAATAGAAATCACTGCAGAAACAATATACACAACCTCTTCCTGAAAGATCAAAAACATATCACTGGGTGAGATCTTGGCCTGATATCATCAATCAACAATTGACCAAACATCAGAGAAAGTAGTAAAAGATCTCTTGTTATCGTTTAATTTCTTTATTGACATTTTCAGAATGGCTCTGTGACTATTGGTTGCATTTGTGGTATACAGTTGGTCATAAAATGTCCTGGCTAAATCTTAATATTTAGAAATAATTTCAATATTGTCTTCCAGAAAAACAATTATTTAATAAAACAGAAATAATTTAAATAAGCTTGTGGATCCTCACACGTAAGGAGAATTACTTAAAATTCTATTATAGGTTATTATAGGTTTATTTATATTTATAGATTTTAGAAACTTTAATATCTAAGGCAATCACAATACTGCAGGTCAAGGTACGTGATATCAGTCATCGAAGTCATGCTTTCCAAAGTGCCTCAAGGTTAGTACATACTGTACAATACTTTAGGTGTACCTGTATGTGCATGCTTATGTGTGGCAGAAATCAAATTAAGAAAGCAAAATGCAAGTTGTGACATTTAAAGACATTTTTTTTGTGAAATAGTGACATGATCTTCAGTATAAAGCTGACAATGAAAAAGCGAGTTTAAACCCAGTAACTGTCAAATTTTCAGGGAATTCAAGACAATACACTAAAACAGACAAACAAATAAAATCAAAAAATGTTTTCAGGTAAAAAATAACAGACCTAATGTCATTTAAGTACAAGGTAAATAAATATATATACTGTACATATTGTGCACCCTCCTGAGAAATATTTGGAAGTCTTAGAATCCATGCATTAATTTTCTAACCACTTAATCCAATTAATTGGAACCTTGCAAGAGATATCAGATAAATGGCAGTGAAAAAAGGTTACTTTCTTATAGGGAAAAGATTGCTCACATTTGTCAATGCATTGAATAACTGTTGATAAAATGCAGACACAATGAAAGAATGTGCACGAGATCTAGGCAAGTATTGTAGTTGACTCGATGTTATTTTTTATTCTTTTGTCAAAGGAATAAACAACAATGGATGAATTTCTCCAAAGCCAGATATGAAGAATGTAAAATTAAATTAGTGTAAACAACCACATTTCAATAGGTATTATTACACAGTATTCACACCTAATACAGTAGGATATTTAGTAGAAATGGACTATCTGAAAACCCCTAATACACCTGAATGCATTAGTATTAATGTTTCCCATGTCAATATGATTGTGCTCTAAATGGACAAGGACTAAATTACTCAGAAAATTCTTGTTTCCACAAAATGAGTTCCTGGGGATAAAGTGAATCTTATTATTATTTAGAGCCACTGAGTGTAGTGTAGCTGGAAGTTGTCTTGGGACTTCAAGGAGATTGTTGTAACTAATATCTAGATGGTGCAATGCAGATAGCCTTTTAAAAGCTCCAGCTGCGACCTTGACAATCTTATTCTTAGAAAGCCCAAGCTGCTCCAGGTTTGTCATCTTTAAGAAAGCATCTTTATTTACTGATGTTATTCTATTCCCCTCAAGATTCAGGGTCTTTAAGGCACTTGGAAAACGCTTTGGGATCTGATTAAGAAAGTTTCCCCCAAGATTAAGGTTTTCAAGTTTAGCCATGTAGCAGAAAGAATTTTCATCTATTCCTTCGCTGATGAGTTGGTTGTTGCTTAGATCAAGGTAAATCAGGTCAGAGTAATCTGTAAACATTTGGCTCAAAATTCTTTCTATTTGATTTCCTTTCAGATACAGTTCTTTGAGGTTAGTGGGGAGTTTGTATGGTGTATCCATCAGATAGTTGTTGTTGATACTCAGAGTGCGTAAATTAGTCAAGGAGCCAAAAACACCATCAGGAATAGACTCATTTGACAGGCTGTTATTGTTGAGGCTAACAATGTGCAAGTTTTTACAACTGAACCATACTTGCTCTGACATGACACTAATGTTGTTTCCATTCAGTCTCAGCTCTTCCAAGGTTCTGGGAAGATCTGTAGGGATACTGCACAGGAGGTTCTGCTCAATATAAAGCCTTTTCAGTTTCTCCATTCCCTCAAAAGCTCCTTCAATGGAGCTATCAGTCAAGCGGTTGTTGTTGAGAACCAAAAATTCAAGAGAGAGGTATTCATTTAACAGATCCAGCTGAATAATGTCTATCTTGTTGTTCATGAGAAGCATGTATCTAGCATTATATGGAATGCCATAAGGAATCTTATCTACCCCCTTGTCAGAGCATTGGACCACTCTGAAAAAGAAAAGAACAAACATTTCTAAAATTAAACAAAAATAGCATACATTAATTAAATGTTTTTAGATTAAATATGAATGCTTCAACAGACTTTCAGAAGTAAAGAATGCAATAAATGACAACACTGAAATCTCATAATAGAAGTAGCAATGTGTATACAAATACTGACATTAAGTGTTATACAGTAGTTCTCTTATAGCTATTGGTCAAATATAAAGAAATCTTACCTTCCATAACAAGCACATTCTTGAGGACAATAATTATCTTTAAAGTATGGAAAATATTGTGCCTTTTGTTTCTTCTTTTTGTTCACTTTTTTATATCCTTTTCTGTGGATCATTTGGTTCTTTTTTGATTTCTTAACTTTTTTCAAGTGCGAAAATTTGTTACCATTTGTTTTGTCATCACTGGGGGAGGAGCGCTCTCCCTTTTTAGATTTTAATTTTCGATTCAGTTTCTTTGTTTTTTGTTCTTCAGAGTGCTGGTCATGTTTGTCAGAGTCATTGATCTTCGTTATAGTTGGGATTAGCTCCCTTCTGGAAGCACTAGCAATGTGCTCGTCACCTTCCCTCTGGGAAGATGTTTTATTTGATGTCATGTTGAAAGAAAAGGTGAGGTTATGGTGCATGATTTTTGTAGACCGTGTTGATCCGTCTAGCAACCTCATAGTTTTAGTAATATCACTCTTCACTGGATTAAAGGTAAGGGTGACTCTGGATTCCAGCTCCTTAGATGCAAACGAAGCATTACTTCCACCTGAAATGTTACTTTTTATGTGAAATATTCCTGGTTCTAGAAGAGTTCTGTTGTCTGCAATCTTTTCATTTGCCTCTAATGAATGTCCTCCTTGGTCTGTCCCTTCTCTCTCTTGTTCTTGGCTTTCTGCTACCAAGGACAAAGGAAACTGTCTCACACTCTCTGCTGTCAGGTTAGAAGGTAAAACATCCATTGGAGCATTACTCCAGATATCCTCTGTTATCAAACCTAGGAAAACAAAAGTATTGTAATTTTTTCACATGTGAATGGTAAATTCTAAATATTATAAAATATTTTTATTGTTTTCAAGTCCAGAGATTTCCTTCTCCTTCTAATAACTTGACAGTGAAAAAACTGAAAATGTAATAACTTTCTTTTGTGTCTAAAGGTGCTGAATACTTACTGGATTTAAGCACACGTGAAATGGCAGGACAAATAAACACCCAAAACATGAATGCAAAAGGTCCCATTTTTCTTGGATCTGAAAGAGTGAAGAAAATAAGATGCAAAAGTGTATTGTTTTTTTTGGCATTATCATAAAGTTTAATAAAATGTGATGCCAAGGATTAATTTAAACATATTTTATTTCAATAAAAAAGAATCAGGTAATTTAAACAATTATTAATTTAAAATATTTAATGGTCTACTCTGGATTTTTTTCAATGTTCCATAATGAAATGATAAGTTAAAGACAAATTTTCAGGTAAAACTTCCTTTCTTCACCTCTGAGCCTAACCATTTCCACAATTAAACTTTATGCATTTTTACAAACGTAAAAGAAAGTAAATTCAGCTAATAATTAATTTGTCTGTTTGAAGTACATTATTCCTTGCTGATTTGCTTTCTTAAATGTATTTCAGGAAATGGCAAAGCAAATGTGTGCCAGGATCCAAAAGTATTAGAAATTCCATGAAAATGTGAAAACCATCCCAAATTACCAGAAGAAAAGTCTTACCTTGATGTTATTTTTTAAGTGTTCGGTATCCTGTATATCCTAAATGTATCTCTGCTGCTTCACTGCCCTGTGTGTTCATCCAATGACCCATGCAAACTAAATGGGTGAGCCAAGGAAAGAGCTGTTATTATCCTGTAAATTTCTAATTCATTAATGGAATTTTCACAGGTAAACAACGAAGAAGAAAACATCTCTAAGATCAACAATACCATCCTGAGATAAAAAATTCACAAAAGGCAAAAGTGACCTTTTAAGGACTTATATTCGCCTTAGCACTTAGACACTTGCAGTAAAACTGTTGTATTGCAGTCTGATGTTATTTTGATGGGGAAGTGTGGCATGTTTCAGGGTCTAAAGTTTCCCCACCTAACAATATTGCATCAGTCTACAAATGTGTAGTCATGTGAAAGTGATAATTCATGTTTTGCTTAAGTCTCTATTAGATACAGGTTACAATCACAGGTCAAAAACTAAAACATGTTACAAATGCAAAAACAAAATTGGGTTTCAACTCCTGTCCCATTGTCCTGACTTTATAGAAGAGTACATTTCTAACAAAACTGACTTAGAGTTTTAGAGACTAAAATACCATGCTAATTATTTTAAAACTATTATTTTGACTTCTGTACCCTAGTTATAAATCCTTATTATAATGTTTATGGTTAGTTTTCATTAATTGATTGTCACCAGATATTACCCCTGTCAAGCAAACGTGCCTAATTGCTTTTTGAAAGAACTTGGAAATTGCTCTTAAAATATTGAAATACAGACCCAGTTACAATGTTTCAAACCAAAGGATTGCATTTTAAGGGTAATTAATATTGGATAAGAGCATTGTAAAATGTATTTCTTCTACACAGAGAGTACAGTATATGCATATATTGTACTTTTCTGAAGCCACTGCTATTTTACTTAGCCTTTATTTTGCAAAATGCATGTTTCAAATTATAAAATCTCTAAATACTAAATCACCTGCATTATGTTGGTAGATGGGTTTCTGCTTCTTGATGACTTCTTGAAGAAATCTGTAGACTCTTGAATGGGTCTTTCCTTACATACAGTATGTACAATTTCTATAAAAAATGCACTACTCCTTCAATTTGGAAATGGTTATTGTTTTTCGTCTGAGCTTGCAGTCAAACCATCTGGCACATTTTACATTGCAAGCCCGTTTGAGCATTCAGGAAAGTTAGCAGTTTAGAGGAGTGATTGGATCGCATTAATGGCACTCTTGTTTTGCAGGTTACTGGCAATTTCCAGTGGTTGTTATTGAGCAGCTGCCATGCCCCGCACTCTCCCTCGCAAACGCCGTTACATTCCCAAACCCACTGTTTCACGATCTCATTCCTAACTGAACCCATCAGATTCTCACATGCACATGCACAGATTCCACAAATTCTCACTCCTGGACCAATTATCCAACCATGTCCCTTTCCCTTCTGTATTTAAAGTTCCCCTATGCACCAACACATGCTCACTACTGAGAAGTTTTCTCTTGTGTGCGTTTCAACCTTTTTGACTCATCTCCCAGTTCCTAATCTTTGCTCCTGCCTTTTTCAACCACGCTCTTTGGATTTCGTTTTTTGGATTGTGTTTCTTGGATTTCCCTGATTACCGGACTCATTTCTTCTCCAGTCGACCAAGCCCCTGGATTACGTGTTTTGGATATTGTCCCTGTGCTACTCTACATTCTGCAAGACTCACAGCTACAAATAAGGATCCTCCCATTCTACCTATCGGTTCCCTGAACAGCAGCAGTCTGATGATACCCTGACAGCTGAAGCCAATCAGACAATGACATTGCTTAGAGATATCCTTTCTGGTCACAGCTGGACAGTAACATAATTCAGATTTAACTCTGAGATGTATAGCTTTGGATCTGACTTCAACGGAAACAAAAGTATATGACTTTGCTTTTCAAGCACAGAGCAAACAAGGACATGAGGAAGTGGGATTAGAGAAGAGGTGTGTTAACGTGACTCCAGATGTGTGCTTGTTGGCCCCCACTCCCCAGCATCCTGCTTGTCAATGTTTCAATTATTCAACAGTAAGATTGATTAACTTCTCTGTCAGATCAACACTCAGTGTTGACATTGTGTGACATGAGCAACTGCTGCATCTTTCACTTGGCTGAAATTTAATGCTCCCGATACTGCTGTAGAACCCATTGGATTCATGCTATACAGAATGGACCTCATAAATTATTCTAATGTCAAAGAGAAAGGAGGTGGAGTGTGTTTTGTAATTAAATACCTTTGGTGCACTGAAATAGAATTACTCTGAACATCTTCATCTAATCTTGAATACCTCATTATCAAGTGTCATCCTTTTTACCTACTGATGGAGTTTTCGGCACTTATTATGACTGCTGTGTACACTGTACTCAGAGAGGTGTACAGCATCATTTGCATATATGCATCCAGATGCTCTCTATAGTGGCAGGGGACATTAATCACTGTAATGTTAAAAAAGTACTACCATACTTCCTTTTCTCTGTTCTCACTACAGGCCACAATACACTGGCTCACTGTTACACCACCATTAGAGGAGCATTCTGCTCCATTTCACATCCATATTTCGGAAAGTCTGACCCTGTCTCCATGCTCCTTTTTACTCCTAGTTTACAAACAGAAGTTAAAGAGCGTGCTTACTTACAGAAAAGACTGTGCAGTGTTGGTCAGACATACTGTACCTGCCTAGCAGGTACTAATTGACTGTTTTGAAATGACTGATTTATGTATATTCAAACATTCTTCCACTGATCTAAACGAATATGCAGAGGTGGTTATATCCTACATCAATTACTGTAAAGTACTGTATATGGACAGATGTGGTCCTGCCAAGAATATCCAGATATACCTCAATCAGAAGCTTTGGATGAACAAAGACATTTCCCATAAACTTAAAGTGGGGTTTGCTGCCTTTTAATCAGGAGACAGGGAACTGTATAAACAGTCAAGATATGACCTCGAGAAAGCTTTCAAACTGACAAAACAGTTTCAAACTTGGCATAAAAAAAGCAAAACAACCTGGGAGCTATTCTACAGTAGGTATATGTGGTAAGGCTTTCAGGCTATCAAGAACTATAAAGGCAACACCAGTGGTATTTCCTCTGCTGATGCATCTCTGCCAGATGAGTTGAACAACTTTTACTCCCACTTTGAGGCCAAGAACACCAAGTCCACAACCATGGCTCCCAACGAACCTGGAAACTTTACAGCTCTTTAAAAATAAGGTGTGTGAGCCTTTAAGTCTGCGAAAACCTACAAAGCAGCTGTCCCAGAGTGTGTCTCCCCTCGTGTCCTTAAAATCTGTGTAGGTCCTGTATAGTATATACAGTACATATATATTTAACCTCTCTCTCTCCCTGTTAGTCGTACCAGAGTACTTTAAGAAAACCACAATTTTGCCACTGCCCAGGAAGACTAAGGTATCATTTTTGAATGATTGCTGCTCAGTGGCACTCACTTAGTGGTCACAAAGTGCTTGGAAAGTCTAGTATTGTCATACATTGTATAAATTGCACTCTCCTAGACTCCCTCAATCCACTTCAGTTGCTTACCACTCAAATGGGTCAGTTGATGATGCCATAATCTCCAGCACTACATACTGCCCTAGGATATTTATACAGGTGGGGCACCTACTGTATATTGGAATGCTGTTTATACATTTTAACTCAGCCTTTAACACAAGTGTTCCCTCCCAGCTGGTCCCAAAACTCAGGAATCTGCAACTGGATACTGCATTTCCTAACAGGTAGACCTCAGGTGGTGAAAACTGGAACAATATGATTGCCTCCTCTACAGCTGGAGCCCACCTAGGCTGCTTTCTCAGCCATAAGCTATACTCCATGTTCATCTATGATTGTACAGCCATACACAGCAGCAACCACATTATTAAGTTCACTGATGACACTACAGTTATCGGGCTCACCAGCAATAATGATGAGTTGGAATGAGATGGAGCATCTTAAAAGATGGTGCCTTGATAAAAAACAGGCAATGAATGTCAATTAAAGAACTTACTGCATGTGGATGTCACGAGACCCAGAAGGAGTCATGTCCCAATCAACATCGAGGGCACAACAATGGAAACTGCCAGCTGCTTCAGATTCCTTGGACTGCAGATCTCCACCAATTTGGCTTGGTCTCACAACACTTCAACTAGTCTGGAAGTCCACTTTCTGCGGTGCCTAAAGAAATGCGGTATGGGGAAGCAGCTGCTCATGAACTTCTACCGCAGCACCACAGAAAGTGTGCTCACTAGTGGCACTTCTGGTAGAGACACAGATGAACAGATCAGAACAGAAGAAGAACAGAGAAAATAGGAGACGGGAGGACACAGAACATAAAGCATGTGCTATAATGCTGCAGAAAATTGGAAAAACAGTTCTGCAGCAGGAGATATAGTCAAAGCCCAGACGTAGGACTTAGAGCATTTTAGAGGTTGTCTGAATGATCAGGGAATAGTAATGGAATGAATGCAGGCTGTTTATAATGTAGATAGGCCGGGCCAAATTTAAAAGGTGAGTGGACACTGACTCTCAGATGAAATAAAGAGATGCTGGTGAAAGGTTTAGCTCTAATGACGGAGCAGAGATTCGGCATTCTGAACAGAATTAAATAGAGAGCTGATTACTGTGATTGGGAATTACTGTAGACTGGGAGTCTGATTGAAAGGTTGAAAGTTTAATTTAAAGATGTCCCAACCTAGTTTAAATTGACAGGTTGAGTGCTCGTCGGAATGTTGCTGCTGTCATCACGTGTGCCCGGTGATAGGTCCTTGTCCAGTTCATCCGTAAAGACCAGATTGGACCTACTGTACTTGAACCTTGTTAAGAGAGCTTGGTATTTTGTGTTTTTAAGGAACTCTGAATTCCTGAGTAAAGAATTCCTTGATTAAAAAACAGCCTCTCCTAGTAAGTGGCTTACTCCCCTATAGGGAGACAGGTTCACATTTATTTGGTGTCATCCAGGTTTACAAAGAGAGAGATGTTTAATAGATTGTATTTTATTTAGTTTAGAAGGCAGCTTTATCTTATTCTGGCCTTTGTAGGAGTTTTGGGTTTGAATACTTGGTAGCAGTCTGGGATTTTTCTGTGTAGGCCTCTGGAACTCCATGGTTGTAAATGTGTAAATAGAGTATTTTGAATGTTTGTTGTCTGTGTGTTGTAATTTTTAAATATTTATTTGAAACCACTATGCTTGGATTATTACTCTTTTCACCAAAGCTGTGTCAGAGAACAAAAACTTGCTGCTCAGTTTTTTTCTGATTTTCTCCATTTGTAACTATATATACATACAGGTAATAGGTTTTTTCCACGTTGAAAAGAGAAGAAAGAAAACACGTTTCAGTAAAGAAGGCCCCATGGCCCCATGGCCTAAATGTTGATATTTCTTTCTTCTCTTTTCTGCATGGAATAAACCTATTACTTGTTACTTTGAAGCCTACACATGCTGACGTACCTGAACTATATATATACTGTGTATTCAAAGATAATATATAACAAGGGTTCTATTTTAGGTGCTAAGTCCTAACTCTTAGTTCTAGCACATAAAAAGATAATTGTAATATGAATTTGAAATATTAAACATTGAATCAGTTAACAACTAATAAAAAAGATTTCCAATCATATACTATACAGATGCAGCCATTCAAAATGCGCTGTAAAACCCCATACTATGTGAAATTATCTGCAGATTAGCGCAGAATACCACAGTACGTGATTAGCTGGCCAAAATGACTGACAGGCGGCACTCGTGGTGCATTGGTTGTTAGTGAAATGATTGCTTCATTTAATCTCTTTACTGTGCATGTTTAAATCTACTTAATATTGAATATTAATATGGAATTTTACAACTAAAGGGAAATGTTGGTAGCTGAGCATAAAAATAAGAAGAGCATAACATGTCTGAAGGTCATAAAGGATATTAATTTAGGAATATAAACATATTATGTAAGCCTCATATGGCTGGTATTTTGTAGTTTAAATAAAAGATACACACCAGTATTCCACTTTCTTCATAAACATTTAAAGCATTTTAACATTTTAAGTCTTTCATTTTATGTGCTCCTCCTTACTATATTGAGTTTATATACTTTATAAAAAGTTATAATGTTTTAACCTTTTGCACGAATCACAGTAAAAAAACACATCTTTTTTATAATTTGATTAAAAGGGAATATAATATGGAATCGCGTATCTAAAGAAAGTAATAACGATATTTTAGGATTTAATTATATTCATATACTGTAGCTCAAATTATTACCGTATTCCACTTTCTTTGTAAACTTCTGCATTAATATGACTCATTCACTCACTGATTACGTGGAAACATTTTGCCTGCCCTTTTTAGCTATAGCCTAAGCTGCTGAGTGGCTTGTTGGCATAATGGCTTCAGTGTGTAACTCACATTCGGGAAGGTGGGGTTTGAATCCTGCTCAGGGGACGAGTTCTCCTTTTACAAATACACATTTAAAGTACTGTAGGTAATATTATGTACTGTAAATTATATTGACATTTTATTTTTATATATCACGTCTTCAATAAATAAATACCAAAAACATAAAAATGTAACAGTCTATGGCACGATGGGAAACTAATTTTTTAAAATTTAAAGAAAATCAAAAATAAGAAATAGCGTGTCCCTACCTTAAATTGCAATACTTTAAAATCCATTAAAAAACTGGGTTAGATAGTTATTTATGTGTTTAGATAGTTATTGACACTTTTTATGCCCAATCTTAGAATCTCTGTGTAAGAAGTATTTTTTAAACTTTTTAATTAAACATTTTGATTTTCTAAACGCAACACGCATAACATGCAGATAAAATATTGACGTTTTACCAATAAGTTTAAATCGGCACATATTGACAAAGGCACACATACACTTATAACAGGGCCAGTTCACTAGAAGCTAATTAACCTACCATTATGTTTTTGGACTATGGGAGGAAACTGATGTACTGTAATTGAGTCTAGAACTGAACCAAGGGCCCCAGTGCTATGAGACAGCAAAGCTAACCCTTGTATCACTAAGCTGCCCAATTACATTATCTCCTGAATAATGATCAGAAAATCCTAACAGAACAAGATATATATTTTTCCTTTGTATTGATCTTGGGAGATCTGAGGAAGTATAATCTGTCTAAGCTACAGATGCAGCCATTCAAAGTGCGCGTCACAGACACGTACCGCAGGTGACGTCGCTCAGTATGACGCAAGATGACGCGTGGCACCGCAGTAAGTGATTGGTTGACCAACAGGGGCACTCGTGGTTCGTTGGTCTGTCGTAGAAAGACTTACAGTAAACGTCTTTGCTGTGCCCGTTGTAGATATTGAATTTTACCACTGAAGGGAAATCTTAGTAGCTGAGCATAAAAAGAATAGGAGCATACTGTAACGCGTGTGAAGGCCATAAACGATATTAATTTTGGAACATAAACATACAGTATATAGCTGGTCTTGGTACTTTAAAGAAAAAAATACACACCAGTATTCCATTTCTCCCTAAACATTTTAAGCTTTGAAGTCTTTAACTAACGTGATACCGGAGTCAACAAGCATACTTTTAGAATTTGATTAAAAGGGAATATAATATGGAATCGCGTATCTAAGGAATTTAATAATGGTATTCGTGTGCTGCGACAGGGCTGTGTAGGGCTGTTTCGCCTGCCTTTTCATGCGAGCTGTGTTGTAGCCGACTGGTCTAGGTGCATGACTAGCAACTGGTAGGTTGTGTGTTCAAATCCAGCTGGTACCGGACTTTTCTTTTAACAAACATTTCTTCGAAAAAATAGAATAGCGATATTATGGACAATCAATTGACTTTTATATTTCAAAATATCGCAACATGATCGATATTTGCGATATTTTGAACATATCTTCCCTTCTGACAGCGGTTCCTCCTTCTATTGTGTGTGTGTGTGCAACAGAGTAAATTTTTATAGAGAAATGGAGGCTGGACAGTATGCGTTACAATATAAACATTTATATTGATTTAAATCGTGTTCTGATTTAAATCGCAAACGCGTGTTTAATTATGTGTTTTTTAATCATAATCAGGCTAATGCATTTCTACATTTTCTGTATGAACCAGCTTAGAGGTTCATACAGAAAGACAGCTTGTGTTTAAATTGAGTGTAAGGTAATTTATGCTTCTAAAGTCATGGTCAGCATTTATTATCGTACTGTGCTGTAAACTTTTTCTGTGCCTAGTCACATTATTTTATAGCGTTTTTATTGCGTTATTAAATCTGGTGGCGCTGTGTGTTACAGTAGTTTCATGACTCCCATGTCACATGGTCTGTGATTGAATCCCATAGAACTATGACTTTATTTTTTAACAAACATTTCTTTGAAAAAATGAAACGTTTCCCTTGGTCAGAGATTAAATATAACCTCACTCGCACCAAACAAATTTATATTTCTAAATATCACAAAATACGTTCATTGTCTTCCAATCGAGTCGAGTTGACATTGGAAGCCTGCCACACCCGGACTCTTAAACCAACGCATTAGCACGTCAAAGCCCATCGAGGGTATTGAGCCAGTATTGGCTTTAGTATTCCCCCCCTCTCCCCTCAATTCAATTCAATTCAAGGTGTTTTATTTGCATGACAGATGGGTACAAGCAGTGTTGGGTATGTATATTGTAACGCTTACGGCAGACAGGCACTGTGTAAGAGCCGTCGCACCAGAGCAGCGCACCGAGGGAGCGTCTGCATTTCTAACTTAGTTTTTAAAATTAGTCAAGCAATATGAAGCATCCCCTTTTACTTTGTGCCTGAGCATAAAAAGAATAGGAGCATACTGCAACGCGTGTGAAGTCCATAAACGATATTAATTTTGGAACTTAAACATACAGTATATGGCTGGTATCGGTACTTTAAAGAAAACATACACACCAGTATTCCATTTCTCCCTAAACATTTTAAGCATCGAAGTCTTTAACTACCGCGATACCGGAGTCAACAAGCATACTTTTAGAATTTGATTAAAAGGGAATATAATATGGAATCGCGTATCTCAAGAAATTAATAACGATATAATTATATTCATGTTGCAAAAGAACTGCAACGGACATAAAAACTCCCTTGCTTTTAATAGAGCGTTCCATAATTTCTAACTACGAAAATGCCAGGTGAAAGGATTTGTAAACATATTTTGTTAAAGCAAGTCAGTTTTTTCCGCAACACATAAAAGACATTTTTCCAAGAAAGTTTAGCCTTTGTCACTAATGAAATCACTAAATAAAGACATAAATATAGAAATCTTAAGATTTGTTTTATTTAATGTTGGTAGCAGGATGAACTGTCAGAGTGTATATTTTGTCGCAGAGTTGCTGCAAGATGTTAACAGTGAAAAAGGTATTTAGAAATGAGTTATTTCAAGATGAAAATTTTCAGAATAATTGCAAATCTAGCAGGATAGAGAAAGCACAGAAAACTGGCAGTTAGATTGATCAGATTAGTATGAAAAGTCATTTAGCAAAGGGAATTAGAAGAGTGACAAACTAGTATACTTTAGATCTTTTTTTTCTGAACCAGGGACAATCTGATCATGTTTCCCTATAACAATAATAAAAAACTTTATTTGATATATCACCATTAAAGGTGGCATCTCAAAGCAATACAGTAGATGTAAAAACAGATAAAAGGACCACAGATTACAAAGTAAATGCATATAAGAAAGACAAGCAGGTAGAGGTGCTACCAAAATTAGAAAATGAAGCAGATACAGACACTAAGTCTTCTGAAAAGAAAGGTTCTGAGGTTAGATTTAAACTGGCCCTGGTGTGTGTGTGTGTTTGTGTCTGTCCTGTGATGGACTGGCGCTATGTCCAGGGTGTATTCTGCCTTGTGTCCGTCGCTTCATTCATGTGCATCCAACACACAGTTCAACGCTAGCAACTACACAAAATCTAAAATATGAGCTCTACTTGCCACTTACAGTACCAACAGTACCAGCTAACTTTAGTAGTGACATTTTCATGGATCTTTTTAACAATAAAATTTACAACATCAGACTTCAGACACAATTAAACAGGCCTCAAAAAAGTCTGGTACAAACATTTTCAGCATGGAATAAACCGTTACTTTAATGGTATAAACCTTAAATGGATTCATATTCTCAATAAGATTTGGTGCTCAGTAACATGACTTAGAAAATGACAGAAGACATACGTATCATGCTTATCCTTCTATTTTTCATAATCGTAAACTCCTTAAGGCAGTTACATTTTCTCTGTTCTGACCTGGAGTTACAGAGAAATTTAAATTCTAATAAGAGATTTGTAATGAGGAAAGTCATACCAATCACTCATACAGTACCAGGATTTGCAATTACAATACAAATACTTTCTTTCTGTATGTGTTTATTTTGCAGTTTGAGTCTATGGCATTCCTTTGGGGGTCTATACTCCAAGGCATGACTTTTTTATGTATAAACATCAGTATTTACTGCTATTAATTACTGTACGATTTATAGTTGAAATCTGAGCCTAGATATAAAGTTAGATATAAAGTTAAAATCTCGACAAAGCAATGTAGGAAATACAGAGAAAATAAATCCTTTCTGACATCTAAAATCAGTTTCGATCAAGGTCTCTAAAACGAACAAGAAAAAGAAGATTTTCGGAGGGCAATTACGCTGTGTTTATATAGAATAGGTGATTTATGAGCAATCTAATTTCTTGTTCGTTTAAAACAGTGAAATGTCAGCTGTAAAAGATTGCACCAGAAACAGCACTCTCTCTGCCTGTCATAGACGTTCAGGAAAGGCTGAATGAAGTCATGTCAAGTACAATAATTCGGAGATCAATAATACCAGTTGTAGGACAGTATATAAGGAGGATAAGGATTTTGAAGTTGACTCGAAATCTGATAGGTAACCAGTGCAAGGACTTGAAAACAGGTGTAATGCATCCCTGATAGGATTCTTGCTGTCATATTCTGAACATATTGAAGATTGCTCAGTGTGGATTTAATTTCCCCAGTGAACAGGATGTGCATTTATTAATTCTAGAAAAAAAGCCTTTCTTGATTTCTCTAGTTCTTAGTTTCTCTAGTTCCCTTTAAAATAAACTATTATTCCACAATGCAGAGTATTACATGGCCAGTATTTACACATGATATTTGTGATTTAAAGAAATTAACACAAGCAGCTTTTGGAGATTTAAGTGTTGGCTGAGTTATTGCAGGATAAAAGACTAGAGATGTTGGCAAGAAGAAGATAGTTTGGGGAAAGCTGAGGAATACACTTATAACAAGAACACTTCCTAATGGGGTTAGGCATACTTTTGATGAAGATGATGAAGTTAACAGACTATATGTTTACATAGATACTGAAATAAGGATTGTATTTTAGATTATGTGTAGTTGCTGGCATTGAACTGTGTGTTGGATGCACATGAATTGAAGGAATGGGCAAACATAGCTGATGCGGATCCACAGAGCCAGCATATTAAGATGTTTATAATTAGAGGCAATTTGTTTAAATAACTAGGTATGGATACTGATGTGCAAGAGAGGTGGAAAGGCTGTTTCCTTAAGCCAGCAGTATAAAATATTTTATTCTCAGTGAGATGCTGCCATTTCATAGTGGGTTTCTAACACTGTGTATAGTTCCATCCACACAGTGCCTTTACTTCCATTTCTAATCTCTTTATCCAGTACAGAGGATTTGGAGCCTATCCCAGTAAGCAACGGACACAAGGCAGAATACACCCTGGACATAGTGCCAGTCCATCACAGGACAGACAGACACAAACACACACAGACCAGGGCCAGGTTTCCCATAAACTAATTAACTTACCAGTATGTTTTGGAGTGCGAGAGGGAGTCATATCACACATATGGAGAAAAACCATGTAACCCAGAGAGAACATGTAAACCCCACACACACAGGATGGCAGGAATTGAACCTAGGACCCCAGTGCTGCAAGATAGCAATGCTAACCACTTTGCCACCATTATAAATGGATGGATATCTTAGTTATCTTTCTAGTTCACAGGTTTGCATGCATAATTTAATTTTGAAAGCCACTGAGACATCAGGTACTACTGTTGTATTTATGAAAAAGAAACAAAACAAAAAACATACTAACAACTGTGCCATCCTACTCCTTAGCTAATACATTTTATTATTCATAAACAGTTAACATTGTTAGCAAAATATTTTGAATTATATTTAACCCTATTTTTTCTTTAGTTTTGTATTTAACTTATTATATGATAGTCAGACTTAATGTATATTTGAACAATGAAAATATATTTTTACAAGATTTTACATTAAGCACTTAAAATTAATATGGTTAATAATAGTAAACTGTAACATGCTGTAACAAGATCGGTTAAACAGCGAAGAAAATGCTTTCAGAGAAAATGTTTCAGGTGTGAAGAACATAGATCTCCAATGCAATTTCAACCAAACCTGTTCCCACACACCCTGCCCCCACTACCATTAGAATATACACAAAGCACTCAAATCTTTCGAGCTAATGATCAGGTGACCCGAGAGAGAGCGAGAGAAACACCAAGGGGTGCGGAACCAGGGAACTATTTACATGGAAAACGGGCGATCTCCCCAGACTGTCCGCCCGTTTCACTGTTACCTGGATACCTCTTTATTTAGAACTCACTAACACTGATTTTTAGTTTAGAAGGATTCAAGTAGGGTTTTAGATGAAAGGCAGCGACCTTAATCAAGCCCAAATCACAATTGAACCCATTCAGAGCTTACATTACATTTTAGCGTTTCAATCTGAGCAGAAGACCCTCACACCTGAAGAAGGGGGAGGTGTTTTTCGCTGGAAATCTCGCCTGCTTCTACTTTACAACCGGAGTGCTGGCTGTGACGAATTAAACCGGTATTACAGGTTTCAATCACAGACCATGTGACATGGGAGTCAGGAAACTAACACTGCGCCACCGGATTTGATAACGCTATAAAAACGCTATAAAATAATGTGACTTGGCACAGAACAAGTTTACAGCACAGTACAAAAATGCTGACCATGACTTTAGAAGCATAAATTGCCTTACACTCAATTTAAACACAAGCTGTCTTTAGCCCTCTAAGCTGGTTCATACACAAATGTAGAGATCCAGGCTCAGAACACACAGCTTCATTAGCGAATACATATGCAGGACAACTAGAGAAGACGTTTTACAGAGGAAATCCAAACCAAAATCCGCAATATGGAAACAGAACCTGTGTAATTGTTGATAGATGATGTACTCGTAACATTTTTTCAAGACGAACTACAACATTTAAAAAATGACTTGTATGTACTTGATATCTCTAATCAATCCACGGGTCCCAGCACGAAACGAAACTAAAACGCATACCGTTTCGCGCTTCTTATTAGTTGCTCAAAAGTAATTTGACCGTATGAAATGCATAATATAAACCTAGAAACATATACGTGAGTAGTACTTAAGCACTGTAGTATCTGTGTTAAGACATACCTCTCAAATACTGTAAATCAAGTTAAAAATATCTCAAGACAGATTCTGGTCATAATGAAACCATGTTTCGTGTATGTTTTCTTTAAAGTACCGAGACCAGCCATATACTGTATGTTTATGTTCCAAAATTAATATCGTTTATGGCCTTCACACGCGTTGCAGTATGCTCCTATTCTTTTTATGCTCAGCTACTAAGATTTCCCTTCAGTGGTAAAATTAGATATGAATATTCAATACTTAAACGGGCACAGTTAAGACATTAAATATACATATACATACTGTATACAGTACAGTTTGCATACGGTAATATGTTTATGTTCCTAAATCAATCTCTTTTATGAGCATGTGTAAGGCATGGTGAATCGATTCTCAAAAATTACTGTACTTTGCATGATTGGAAAAAAATGCGTGATTGCGAAATGCTGTGGTGTTACTTTTACAAAGACGGTCAATGAAAAAAAAGACTGTGGACCAGGGCAATACTTTGAGTTTACAGCTTGTCCAAGGTCATTTATTATTAATACTATTATTAATATCTTCGTTAAAGACTTTGATGGCTACAGCTCAAACATGAGAGGTTGAGCTTTATTAGCTCCACCTTGCGGAAATTCCGGATACTATTATTTTGCTAGCGGTATTTACCGGTAACTTGCGGTATTTACCGGTAACTTGCGGTAGACTGCGTACAGCATACCGGAAAATAATGCGGTATCGCCCGCGCATTTTGAATGGCTGCATCTGTATCATAATTGGCTATTTTCTGGGTTAAAAATAAGTCTATACTGGTTGTCAGAGTTTTTAAAATCTGATGTACTGTACATGGCACAGATGTTCTTTAATATGGTCAACATTTAATAAGTGCTGGGTTCCCCAATTGGAGACTTAATTTTTTGTACTGCTTGGAATGTGTATGTGTCATGTTGAGTAAATTCTGTGTGCTTTACAGTAGGTATGTACTATATATGTTGATGCTTAGTCTCCAATGCTAATTAAAATGATATAGAAGGCAAGGAATTTGTAACTGGGGCCAGGAAAAAATGCAGAATGACAGATTATACATCTACACCCAGCTTTCTGGGTCTTCAACTTCAACTTTTTAATTTTTGTGTTTTCTTTAGGAAAATAAATGGCAATGAACCTATTAAGGAGACATCTGCTTGCATACGATAGATGCTTATGCCTAGAATAAGCTTAGGGCTGCTCATCCTGACATAATTACATAAAAGTACAGTATGCATGCTGTTTATTAACAGTATCTGTTATTCTTCAGAATTATTAAGACATTTTTTGCTGAACATTTTGTCATATGTAACATTCAATTTAGTACCAATCAATGAAGACTGGCTGATTTGCTTAGAAAAGGATAAGTAATAATGCTAATCTTTGTTTTATGTAACACTTTTAATTGAACCTAAAAATGTCATGGTGCTTTACAGTAATATAGCTACAGTGAAAAAGCATATGTTAGTGAAGAAAATAAGTTAAAACTGACATGAAACAGAATTAAATGCAACTGTAGACTTGCAAGATCTCATATGAGGTGGAATATCATCCCACAGCCATGAAGCAAGAGAACAGAGATCTCCCATAGAATACTATCTTTTGTTGGAAACTGTTTAGGGTGAGAATGCATCCATAATCATATGACATTACAATAAAAATAATTTGTCATTAACAGAGCAGTCTCTACTGTCACAGCTTCAGAAGAAGGGGCAGGACTCTTGGGATGACATAGCTGGGTCCCCAACTGGACTAATTTGCTATTAAGTCTCAGTAGATTTTAGGTAACAAGATGCATGCTCATTTATGATCACTGCAATCTGTATTGAAAAGCAAAAGGTCACTGATTTAGCTCACAGTCATCACTAGTCTATTCAAGATTTTAATGCAAATCAGAAGTGTTTTAATCTTGACTTTAAAGTGTGAGGAGTGGTATAAGGAATCTATAACTAAAATGGTAACTGAAAAGCTAAAAAACGTGCTCATACAATTTAGCTTATTTAGAAAGTATTCTGCTTAGCTTGGAACATGTAACAATAAGCTTAGATACAGTGGCATTAAAGAAGTACATTTGTAAAAAAATCATTTATTTTATTATTATGACTAATTAACTGATTTTTAAAATATATGCATTCTATGTTTGTAATGTTTGTAATATACAATATGTTGTTTTCTAAGAAAAAAAAATAAACAGTTTTTAATTTTGCCAATAGTATCTTTCTGGATTTTGGTCTTGAGTTTGTTTCTTAAAATGTATATCTCCTTTTATAATGCTTTTTAAACAAAACTAATGTATTTGGTTCAATTTAATTTGCTGAGGATAAAATTGAATAGTTTTACTATGTAAACCCAAACAATTTGCCGAAGAACCTGTCTTATCTGTAAATGTCCAAAATAAGTACATTAAAATATGTGGTCTTTTATGTTTTACTGAATTAATATTTTAATCAATGCAAAGATGTAGTGTATTTCTGGTTTCATATCATTTGTATGAAGAAACAGACTGGGCAAATTTCTATTTTAAATACTATATTATTTTCTGCTCCTCACAGTTCCACAATATACTGTGCTTATACAGTATACATCCCTCTATGTGTCTTTTCCTTTTAATCCCACTGGATGGGGCTATAGCACTGTGCCTCCAGTTATATGTACCACATCTATAACAATTTACAACACAAAAATGGCTGCCAAGAAGCTCCTTTAGATCTTTACAAATGCCCCACAATGGCACATGCTTTAAAAAGAAAGACACTGCAATGTCAAATGAACTTTAAGATTCTTATTTTATAATATTCCTTTATTTAACCAAATAAGTCAATTGTGAACATTTTTATTTACAATGACAATAGATAATACCCTTTTATACAGGAGGGCATTTTGCTCAAGCAATCTAAGTACAGTATATTACTTAACGTACTTAGATTCTAAGACAGTTCTTTAAACCAATTTCCTCCCGCTTACAGTATAAGTCCAGAGACTTGACCATGCTCTGAAACCCAAGCTTATTTTTAGATTACTCACAGCTCCTGTGTAGAATACTGAATCCATGAAAGATAAAATTTATTTTTTAACAGAAATTTGTTATACTGTACATACACGGACTGCAAAGCACTGACTTAAATCACATTTTAAGGTTGTTGCAGGTATTATAATCCCCAGTATCATGGAAATCATGTTAACATTTTTTGTTCCAGCAATTACTCAAAATACAGCATGCTTACATACAGTAAGATACTGTAAGTACTAGTCTTACAGTCATGGCACCAATACTTTATCTTATACATACAGTAGAGGCTGGTGTGGCAGATACATTATTGTGTGTTACAGAATGCATTAAAATGTTAGAATGATGATTCAAAATGAGAATGGATAATGAAGTGTAGCACTCTTTCTCTGAAAGCATATGACTGTACCTTTTTACATTTTCCCCAGTCGGTAACTCATGAATTCAAGGCTTACTATCACACAGTACGAATGCAGATGGGCAAATTACCTTTTGTTTTCCTTTAACAAAAATGGATGAGGTAAAGTTAGTGCCTAGAACTGATATTAGAGATTCAAGACCCACAGTCCCACAGGATTTTCCAGGTAACAGTTTATTCCATGCTGAAAGGAAAAGGAAAAAGACACAATGTTTTGGCTGTGGAGGCTTCTTCAGGTGTGAAGAAGGCTTTACATCTTCACACCCGATGAGGCTTCCACAGCCGAAATGTTGTTTCTCCTTTCTTTTTCTTTTAGCATCGAATAAACCTTTACATGTCCCTTTGCAGTCTACACATGCCGATGCAGCTATGCATTTCAACTTCTTTATAGCAACTGGAAGCCATTTGGATCACCTGATTTGTTTGGTATCACTGATAGATTGATCATTTATTTGGTCCTAGTGCTAGTAGCCTAGAATATTCTCCATCCGTTGAAGTACGTCAAAGTGTGAATAAACATTATTTATTCTGCTGAGGCACATTTATTTGACCAAATTAAACACCTTCTTGCAACCAAATGAGCTTGAGAGGCTGAGAGGTCTCTTCTCATTTGTGAACAGTCTTATGCTCATTCTTATGTTCTTCTTGTTTTGTCTGGATGAATGTCATAATTAATACATTGAAGAAAAACAGAGAAAATATTACATCAACACTTGTCAAAACAATAAAACCCTCACTAATGTTTCTGCATACCAGATTTTCTACAAATAATAATATATATATATATTTGATGGGTATTAATGCCACATCTACAAACCTGCACTTTGAAGATAGTGTTCACTTTTGTTTGTTCAAAGTCAACAAAAGTCAACAATTTTTTAAAAATATGTTCAGTAATGGGGAAGGTACCAAGTATGTCTCTAAATCAAGAGCATTTTACATTTATACATTCACCTGAACATATAAAATGTATTACCTATGAGTCAAACTATGACTAAAGCCAGAATTGAAAAATGTTATTGAGTTTACATTTCAATACTTCTTTTTCCATTTGAAATTTTTCCTTTTAGAAGAATGCTTTAAGTAAATAAATTAGTTTTAACACATAAAAACACTATAAGTAAACCAGCATATCTGAATTTATATATTTATTTATCCAGTCTCTTATATGTAGGATTGTACTGAAATGGGGTTCATCATATCAATACAGTTTCCTTGCATTTCAATGGGTACGAAGCAATGTGAAGACATGCCATTTTAACCAAAATGAGCTAAGAAGATGTTTAAATATTTATAAAAGAAACTCTGTGACACTCGACAGCATATCAAAAGCAAAAGTATGTAATCTCTTTACTGCCTTATTTTGCCCATTACCTTTATTAGGGTACTAGTGAAATTTCAGGAGCACATTAAATAAAGAATTTTACTTCTGATATACATTTGAGTGTTGAGTGTTGCTGAGCTACTTTTGTGAATGTTAAGTTTCTGCTTCATGCACCTCTATGGGTTTATCAAGTTTTTCTATTAAAATAATTTATGACATGATATAGTTATTAACATTAACACAGAACAATGCTTCCAGTCTAAGCAATATAAGTACTAATGCTCCCAAAGTACAGTACCTAGTCTTCTATTAGATAAGAATTTACAGGATATTTTTAGATCATGTACAACTTTTTAACTTGGATGTAGTGTGCACACTCAGCTACCTTCTTATTGAATACATTAAATATAAAATGTCCATCGAAAAAAAGGTATTTTTCTGTCCATAGTAACTCAAAGATATTGTCCTCAAGGCAAATCACTTCAGTCCAATTACATTTTTTCATGTATCCAATGCGTGTCTAGGCATTCGATGGTGTTCTGCTCTTGCTTTTGGTCGCCTGTCTTGTGGATGAGTATATTTCCATTTAGGTTGCAGTGCCTTAAGTTTTTTGTGCTTTTTGTCAGTGCACCAAACCTTCTCGCAGTATTCCTCCACTTTATGAAAATTGCTGTATCCAATCAGCTGGAGGAATTCTTTGTACCAGAGTTTGGTGGAGCCTGGAGCAATAACAGGTGGTACTGGACACGGGGCTTTTAGATGACTCTCGTCTTCCTCCTCTCTGTGGAACAGATCCTCAATACGATCCTCTTCAAGGATCTCCAAGGTAATTCTTGTTACAGTTTGCACAAAACCATGCTCCACAGTCTGACAAAGATAGGTTCCTGCGTCCGTTTTATGCAATTCAAGAACCAAGAGACCATGTTCTGTTTTTATGATTCTGTCATCTGTTTTAACCTAAGATAATAAAACAAACAAAAAAACAGTTCACTACAAGATTCAATTACTACAATTACTCTTTAATTTTTTTTGGGGGGGGGGATTTGGAAAATCTACCTTTTCATTTTTTGATTGGTACTTATATTGTCAGCTACATTCTTTGTTAGAAATACTTATTAAAAGTATATATAATAAAATATGTTATATATTTATATAATTTAAAAATATATTCAAAGAAATTGAAGAAAAAAGTTCATATTCATATAATTAATTTTCTGTTAACTGCCTTAACACATTTTTTTTCTCAAACTTTTCTCACCTGGATTTTCAGACGTAACTGCCCTTTTGTTATCTTTATGCAGCACACATTGTGTTTATAACTCTAGATTATTTTTAACATACTGTATAACGGGAGTTTACAACATCAAATATAATAGGAAGTGTTTTTCTTCCATTGAGTAAGAGAACAAACTATTTTCCTTTAATACAAACATTGTAACATATCCTATTTTTGAATCTCTTTAGGAACCTCATTACTAATTCCTGGTAGGGTTGTGGCAACCTGGAGTCTGTAACCAAAGCATAGGGTGCAAGACAGGACAGGGCACCAATCCATCACAAACAGGCCCACACATAAGGATACGTTAGAGACACCAATTAACCTAATCTGTATATCTCTAGAAGGTGTAAAGAAAGCTGAGCAATGGAAAAAACCTACACGAATATAGTAGAACAGTATTAACAGTCACACCACTAGTATTCAGTACTCATCTTGTATTCAGTGGTAAAATCAAACTGCTTTTAGAATTAAATTTCCTGTTTTTTTTAATATGTAAAAAATAATCTTACTTCTTCCTTCCTTATGTCAGAGCCCCTTTGTATAAACCATAGGACTTTGGCCTGAAGAGATCTTGGAGTACATTCAAGCAGCGTACTGTTATGTTCAACTCCATAAACCAGTTTCACCTCAGACTTCTCCAACTCATCTCCTGAAAACAAAAATAATATTTCACTTTGGCAACATTGCTTTAAACACTATGCAAAACGTGAAATTACAAATTAGGTTGACATTTTATATGATTAAGTAAAATCATTGTTACAGAATTAATTTGTTTTGTCATGAGCCCATGTGAGCATTAATGCCAGTTTTTATTTTAACATTTTTTATCCATATGCAAGAAATTGTTGAACATTGAACTATGCAGCATCGCAGAATTTCTGTATGACATGAGCTGAAATTTACCATTGACTTTCTCATGTTTCTACCAATTCGTTCATTTATCCATAGCTCATATCATTTCATAGAATACGGGGGTTGTACAAAGTTTTTGATAACAGGATGGAAATTGATGGTAAACAGCAGATTTGCTGTTTTCAAGTACCCTCTCCATGGAGAAGGATGTTTGCTATATTAAAGGCATGGTTATGGAAGACAGACTTTTGACATTTTCTGTCATGGAAAATGAGCTCATTGTTTCTCTGGGAACCATTCATAATATTGTTGTACTGCAAAACATGTACTGTACCTCATTGGTACAGTATGTGCTTTAGTACGTTATCATGGGTGGAAGGTGAAGGATAGATTATTCCCTTTTCTTAGTTCCTATCCTGTACCTATTTACTATATAATTTGAAACTGACAGTAACGTGCAGCTGGCAGTGACTTACAGTATTTGCTTTGTTTGGAAGAGTTGATCCTTTGGTGCAAGATACTAGAGGACTCACTCAGAGAACATTCTTATGTTGACACTGGTTGGAGGTGTCACTTTTCTCTCACTGACACTGTTGAAGACCCACAGGGGTCACTGTTGCGTGAAAATGGGCTTGACAGGGCCTGAGAACCTAGGAAACCATGAGCAACTCAGTCTAATCAAACCTTTGGGACACAAATAAAAATCCCATTGGATTTGAAGACCTTGATAGTTTCAATAGCATTTATTTCTGGATCATAACTTCACACAAAATAAAATCTGTTGCATAACAAGTAAGAATTTGTGACTTAAAATGGGAAAAATATAAAAGTAATTATTTCGTCTGCATACTTTATAATTGACCTTTCTTCGGTTTTAAGAGTACCCACCATTCCTCTGTTGTCCACTGCATTGTTGAACAGCATTTCCATGACGGACATCTTGTCTACGGAAACGCCTGTAACAAATGTTAGTTGATAAACAATGATGATATAATATAGATATATTAAAAAATATAGGCCAGATGATGCTACTGTATATATTAATGTTCTAAACATTCATATAACATTAAAGTGTTGTACATAAAACTAAATCAATAGAGGTCAATATCTCGATATACTGTACAGTAGAACTCATTAAACCATGGCAAGAAGGAATAAATCCATTTCGATAGCTTAAAATTAGTATTTGGTAGTGGAGTAATTGAACAGTGTGGTGAAAAAAAAGTTGTTCTCCTTAAGATTTATCATATAGTTTAAACTATATAAACAACATTGTTTAACATATTTAGGCATACTGTACTTGACCTTCACCAGTGCTCACCAAATCTTACTACTTGATAAAACTAACCTCCCTTGACAAACAACACACAAAAATTCTACTTTGTTATTACTCATTTAAAAATAAATCAGCCAGTATTCACTACTGTATATTTGTGTGAAGGAGAAAATGCACAATCTCTCAATGTGTTTAGGTCTGGACTTGGCCATTTCAAAATCTCATTTCAAAATCTCAAATTTCTCATTTATGAGCCATTCTGTCATAGATTTGCTTTGGATTATCATCTTGTTGCATTATCCACTTACTGATCAGGTTCGTGTCTGACAAATAGCCTCACATTTCTTCTAGAATCTTCTGGTATAGTGTGGAATTCATGGTAGACTCAATTATTAAGGTAACTAGGTCCTAAGGCAACAAAACAGGCTCAAACCATCACGCTACCATCACTTGAGTTTTTGTGGTTTTCACCAGACATTACATGGTCATGTTCTGGCAATGCTTCCATGACAGCCATTCTTATTCAAGATTTTCCTGATAGTGGACTCATGATCTTTGACATTTACAATAGTGAGAGACTATAATACCTGGATTCCTTGGGGTTTCTAGAGGCCATAAGGAATATCATACAGTCAAATCATGGAGTGAATTTGGTAGGACGGCCACTCCTGGTTAGATTGTGAATGGTCTTGAAACTTTACCATTTGCAGATGATCTTTTGACTGTGGAATGATGGACTTCATATTGTTTGGAAATGGCTTTCTAACCCTCCCCAAACTATAAGCAGCAACAATTCTTTGTTTAAAATTGTCACAGATTACTTCTTTTCTGAGCATGATGTGTTACCACAAACCTGAGACAAAGTTTATGATTCACTTCCTGGTTATTTGCACATGCTGTGGTACACCTAATTTTACATACACGGTAGAACTAAGGGTGCACTTACTTTTTTACACAAAGATATTGAGCGCTGCCAGGATTTTAAAAATAATATAATGGCAATGTAGAATTATTGTGTTATTTGTCAAATGAGGTTGGTATTATCTACTGTTAGGTCTTGATGAGGACTGGATGAAAGTCAAATATGTCTAAATATTTAAACTATATACGGTACCTACTTTTTCACCACTGTAAATTGATGAAGAAGCAAAGATTGAATGAAGTCTCTCTGTTACAGACCAAAAATGTCAGAAATAAACTGTGTCGAAATAATCTTACCTTTTAGTGAACTGCCCAGCTGGATAATACCTGGAACAGGACATACCATCCCAAGCACAGTAAGGGTCTCTGGCTAGGCAGCAGTCAGCACATGCAGATCCATACAGGTCACACTGATGAACCTTCACTTGAGCTATTCCAGACTCAGAGCCAATGTAAAGCTGTTGCTGTAAGTATCATCAATGGAACAGAAGTACATTCATTTATAACATATGTATAGCAACATTTTTAGTCCAAATACTTCAAAAACTGTAAAAAGTTTAGTTTACTACAAGTACTGTACTACATTTTAGGCCATGAATAAGATAAATACTGTAACAATTTCAGTAATTTCCTTTACTTGGATATTTTCTGTTGTTTAAATGTCATTGTAAACATCTTATGCAGCTTATTTCCATGCAGAAATAGAAATATCTCCAAGGATATTAGGAGAAATGTCAGTGCCCATACCCTTTTGACAGAGATCTCCATTTCTGTGATTGATACTGGAACCTGAAAAGAACATCAATAATTATAGTTTTTGCATGTATAAGGTTGGCTTATTCCTAAAATAACATTTCTTATGAGTTGTATTCCATTTTATCATTTGGCAAAACTGCCATGGACTGGCGCCCCATCTGGGTTGTACCCTGCATTGAGCTCGTTGGTTGCCGGGTAGGCTTCCCGCGACACCGTATGGTATAAAGCAGTTTGGCATATGACATGACATGTCATTTGGCAAAATAAAGCATTAACTTTTTGATAAAACATTCATTTTTCCTTGGAAAGATTTTTATTCTTTCATATCAATGACACTGTATAGTGTCAGCTTCTCTCCAAAGAAAAAAAAATACAATATTATATTTAATGAAGGTAAAATATTACAAAAGGAAAAGCATCGTAATCACAACTACTAATAAATGCTGGCTCACAAGAGGAAAATATTTAGCCTTCTTGTAAATGCTTTAGAACAGACATATACCTTGAAAACACTTAGCTCTTCAAGAAGAACTTCTTCCATGCTGTCTCTTTCCTTGTTATATATTGTTATCAATTTTAAGACAATTCCTTTATCTGGAAAAGAATAGAGTACAGTAACCTATGTAGTAATGAAAATATAATAAATATGATTTCATGGACATTCATTAAAGATAAACATACTGTACTTGACATCACAAACAAAAAAAAATACTAGATAATTACTAGTAAGTAATTACTAGATATTCCATATGCTGTCTGATTATTTATATACAGTGTTCTATGCCTAACCTCGTTGGCCTGAATATTAGGAACATGCACCAACTAAAAAGTGGGGGAGGTGCATGGGGGTCTGTGGGTAGCAAGAACAGTTTGAACAAGACATTACATATTTTCCACAAGTTTTGAAAAACCTCGTAGTGTCACATTATTCCATTAGGGTTACCTTCAGTTCAGGTTGTGATGAGAGAAAAGGAAAAACAGACAGATCTGAAAATTGTTCCAGTCAGGAAACTTGATTGAAGCCAGCCTTTTGCTCCTCAACCTTACATTGGGTGTCACCGAGAGAATGCATTTATTGGAACTGGTGGTCCTAATCATTTACCCAGTCAGTGTAATACCATTGAGTGTAATCTGAAATGTATTTCTGCATTACTTTACTTATGTTGAGTCTGTAATGGGATTCTTACATGTACTGTAAATAACACCGATAATCAAAAACTAGGAAAGAGACCAGCAGATTAAAATAAATTCAATCAGCATGCAAATTAAAGCAAAAGCTCTCTAAGTATCAGACTTTAGTGTGCTAACAGGAATTGTGAAAAAGTCAAGGGTTAAGCTCTAGTTGGTGCACTTCTCTGGACAAGATATCAGTGCATCATAGGGCACATACACACTCACATCAGGGCCAATTTTTACAGAAACCAATTAACCTAGTATGTCTTTTGAATGTGAGAGGAAACCAGAGCAATTGGAAGGAAACCTACACAAACACACGGAGAATGTAGTGTACATATTACAAGCAGAATTCTGGAATTGAACCCAGGACCATTGTGCTACAAGGCAGAAATGCTAACAACTTTGCCATCTTGCCACCTGTTATTTGTTTATGCAGCTAGCAAAGAAAATTATAGTGGTTCATAAATGGACAAAATATACTGTACTGCCTATCAAAGCCACAAAATACAATTCCCTCACAAAGCAACATTACTTATACTGTATACTTTCTAAAAACACTGATATATTTATCAAGCATTAGATAGAGAACACATTTGTACTGATTTAAAACATGCTATTACAACTACAAGAAGTTACCAAACATTTCTTTTTAAAAATATATTCTTTAACTTAGAATTGTCATTTTATTTAAAATTTTATTTCCTCCCAATTTTGGACTGGTCAGTTATTTACACACTTTGCTTAGCACTAAAACCCCTGTTCTTGTGAGTCTTTGACACTCATAAGCCAGAATCATTCATAAACTAACACCCTGTGAGATGTACATTGCTCTTAAGGATAATTTGCACCAACTGGAGAAGCAGTGAATTTCTCAAACCTGTCAAAGCTGTCATTGCAAGTTCACATCAAATCCCAGATGTCATTATTATTCTGAGAACTAAAAAAAAACTCTTGGCCAACTGCAGCAGAGCAGCTGGATCTGGGAGTATCAGCGCAGGTTTGAGCAACTACTGTAGCAGACAGCTACGATCCAGAGATAGAAAAGTGCATTAATGCAGGGTTATTAGATTAAATGAATCTAGCTTATTGTCATCAGGTTCTTCTATAAAGTTTTGTGGTGACACAAGTACTGTAAGTTAAAAGTCTAAACTTGTGATAATGATAGACTGGTAAAGTCTTATGGTGAGACTAGTGTGGTGGGTTAAAAGGTAAAGTCTTGTGGACAGACATAGCAACTAAATTAGCTTCAGAGTCATCCTATTAATTGAGGATGGATTAAGCTCAGTGCCTGTCAGCTCATATTAAAAAAGGTACTGTAGGGTAAGGCTGGGGGAGAAAGATAAAGGCCAGTAGGTCTTGGACTGTAGTAGAGTTGCAAGCTTGTTAACACCAGGGTTGGTCCGGTCTCAGCCCCAGCTTCATATTTTCCACATAGTGAAAGGGGTTAATGTTTAAAGGTCCTCCAAAGTCACATTACTGCTTAAAGAGGATTTGCCACACTAATTAAAACCCACACACCCTAGACTGTGCTGAGCCAGTTGTGCATCATCGCTAAGGGAATCCGAAACACAGTAAGCTAGCTGTGCAAGCTCAAACTGGATTAAAGGGCTCAATGCACTCACTCTGAACTCAGACCAAACATCTTTATTGGTTGAGCCACTTGAGAACTCCAGCAGTTCTTTTTAAAAATGATTGGATGTTCAAATTACATAAATATTTCATTTTCCTTTTGTTTTGATCACAATAACTGTACAGTCGTAGGCTAAAGCAAACCTGTTTTTTATTAGAGATTCAACAAAAAAATCATGATATAAATTATGTCTGTCTGTTGTTTAGGGTTTATTCTTGCTAGGCTACATCATTTGCAAATGTAAAATTGAATATTAATTCCAGGCTTGAATTTTTGCAAAGTTCTTTCACTCTATTGTCTTTTTATGGTATCTAGTTTTATTCTGATAAGACAACATGCTGTTTGATTATTTTAAACTTATAAACTGATTATTATGTCTTCTGCTTACCTGTTCCTATAAAAATAACATTATAGTGTCCATCTTCGGCTTCAACTCTGTCCACAGCTATTTGTTTGAAGTTTTGCTCCCCATCTGTCTTAAGGAGAATTGGTCTTTTGTGTACAGGATGGATAGACTGGTACATTATAGGGTGAGCACGTACAAAGCGCAGCACATCGTCTGGATAATCTTTGGAGCTAGAGAACATACCCCCATTCATCTTACTGGCACACTAGGAGAAAAGAAAAATAAAAAATAAGAGACTTTTAGAAATAGGCCAAATAATTTAATGTTTGTATCAAATGGCATAGAGAAATAACAATAATAACAACAATCATTTAAAAAAAATGAAACTATTTTAACAGACTCAAGTTCTTTCAGTCAACTAAGCACCCTTACAGGAGTGAAGAAAGAACATATCAAAACACAAATATCTAAAGCAATTAAAAGGTATATAGGATATTACTACTATGAAAGATATTTTTAAATAAATAACACAAAAAGAAAATGTACAAACAGGGACTGGTGCAGAAGAGAAGAAGCATTTATTCAACCAGTAAAAGTGAAATATATTTTAAATAAAGTGAAGTAAGAAGTGAACTTTGAAGTGGTTGCATAATCTTAAAAGGTATTTAATTTTTTCTACTTTAAGTGGAGATATCAAATTTAGCTCTTTGACAAAGTTGAGATACTTCCCTTTAATATGAAAACATTAAACAAATATGTTTTTACAGAAAACAGCTGCTACAAATTTGGACATTTAAAGGCTGAATGTCAATGAAGATAGAATTTAACTGTATACTGAACATCTGAATAAACATTTCCATTCTTGCATGCATGTTTTAGATACTAAAGTATACAGATTTTTAATATTGATTAGATGTTTTTGATTATTCATTACAAATGATTTTGTTGCATGAGCACTAAATGCATTAGTGAGAGAGCAGATTGCACATGGATGATGAGGTGATTTACAGTAACTCATTGATTGTTGTGAGTGTTGAAATCAGAAAAAAAAACAGAGAAAGGAGCCAATACAGTATGTCACACCTATAAAGAGAAAAATGCTGTCGTGTCATCGGTATGTTGAAGGTTGGACTAAGCCAGTGCATTGTGCCACAGTAAAGAGGGAGACCACAAATCATGACAATTAATTGAAATAAAAATATCTTTATGCTCTAGCTTCACGGTCACTTTCAGATGTGTATCAATAATTCAACTGCATAGAAGTAGCTAAACAGTCAACATTTTCAAGTCAGATGACCACACAGGATCTCAGTACTCACAGATCTTAATCAGCAAAACAGAAAGATATCATATGGGCAACATATCAATGGGACTCTCTAGCAGTGCAGCCAAGTCCTCTATAGTTTTGTGCAGAATATCATGAAAAACAGTCTGAAGGATGGTCAGCAAAAGAAATGCAGGCACGCAGAACAATACGCTAATTGTTTTGTACAACATAACAACCACTTGGAGGCTGAAGTGTAATGGTCAGGGCAGGAGTGTGTAACTACTACTTGATCAAGTCCTTGGCTCAACTAGCAGTTCTCCTTTTAGGATCAATCTGAGATGACAATTCTAGTTGGATAACATCACACCTTCTGTGACACACCTTGTTATGTAACAACATTTTACTCTTGAGATGAGAAAATAATAGTTGGACCATTGACTCCCTGCTTCACCAACTTCATTAACATTTGTGAAATGAGTTCAGACAACATTTTATTTAGGGCTCAGAGACCATTCTATAAGACAGTATCACCTACATGCTGCAAAGTGTGCATATTAGATATACAGATGTAATTTCTTTCAACAGCAGCCACAAACTTTACTGGCCTGTGACTTTTACAATATACAGTATATCATTAAAATCAACTAGTTCAATCTATACAGTAGCACTTCCAGCCCCTTCCTCAGCTATCTCATCCTTTGAATGTTTTAAAAGGGTCTCTAATGTTTTACTGTTGGCTATTGTTTAGAAAAAAGAAAACCTCTACATGTTCCTTGGATCCTATTGCTACGTCATTCAAGACTGGAGAAATCTCAGCTAAAGACAGCTGCTGATACTCCTCTCTTGAAGAAATCCAACCTTCTCTCCAGTTACAGGCATGCTGTATATTCAACCTCATCTTAATCTCAAAGGCTCTTAAAAAAGCAAGAACTACAGTTTCATATAAGATCCTACCATCTCCAGTCAGACTTCAGTGGACACTGTGGACCACAGTTTTTTTTTCTGCAGAGATTGAGGGACTATGTCGGACTAAAGAGGAATACCTCTGAAATAGTTTTCCTCCTATCTTGCCAACAAACACAATTTGTTTTTCTGGAAAATCAAGAAGAGAGATACCACTGATTTAGAGTGTCCTCTAGGGGGTCAATATTGTGTCCCATCTTGTTCCTCATTTACAATGCTGTATGTGTTCCCTCTAGGTTTGATCATGCAGCATTGGGACACTAACTATCACGGCTACACAGATGACACACAGCTATATATTAATACCAAACCTGAGTTGTTCTCTGCCTTGGAAAATGTAACCAGTTGTCTGGCAGAGATCAGGATATGGATGAGCCAATATTTTCCAATGTTTAATAGTGCCAAAACAGAGGCCTTGCTGATTGGAATGCCTAAAAAGATTGCTATTTCTAGCAACAGCAGTCCTGTCATTGATGGAAGTGTTATCTCCCTATCTTAAGCGGTCTGCAATTTGGGTGTGAAATGAGATGATGCTCTCAATTTTTTTGGGATCATATAAAAAACATCTGTAGAATTTCATATTTCCATTTGAAAAATATCTCCCAGTTAAGGTCTTCTCTCAATTTTGAAGAGGCTAAAAAGTGAATGCTTGCCTTCATTTAATCTTGCCTGGATTATTGTAATGCTCTCTTTTGTGTAAAGCAAGGAAGTCATACCTTATGACTACTATTCTAGCAAAGCTCAATTTGCTCCCCTGTGCATGAGAGTTTTAAAGTATGGCTCCTGGTTTTTTTTAAGGCTCTAAAAGACAAAAGTCCCATCTACCTTTCAAACTTCACCCCAGTCTTTCAGATCAAGTTTATTTTATCTGTTGCATGTCCCCAGAACCAAACTACAACTGTCCCTTCTCTGTCTGTGCTCCTTGTTTGTGAAATAACCTCCCAATCATTTCAGATAAGCAATTTTAACTGAGACCTTTACAAGAGATCTTGAAACAATTCTCTGTCAGCAAACCTATCAATTTCTGGTACTACAAATTTTTGTTTAACAATCCTTTTCCTTCTTAGTGCTCTTTAAGTTCCTTGACTTCTCTTTTAGCTTTTTATGGGAATCACAGTGAGATTCACTGCAATGAAATGTGCTATATACATTAAAGGTATTATTATTTAACATAAGTCTCCCTGTTGACTATTCTGATTACAAATATTAATAAGCATAATGAATTGGCCCATATAATGTCTGTTCAATAAAATGATAGTCCAACTGAAAAAATCTAAAACTTAAAAAAAACTTATTTTGTGGTTTCAGATTTTAAGCTTTTTCATGCCCATTATATCACTTTCCTAAAGTGTTTGCATACATATTATCTTTGCTAATAAAAAATAATATATTTAGTTGCAAGAAAAATAGTATAAGTGTATGTCTCATTCTTTCCAGGCAGGGAAAATTCCACTGTTGTCTTAGTTTTCTTAAATACAGATACTGTAGCATAACATGAGGGGTGAAAAAGAGAGGGTACAGTATATGTATAATCTTACAGTAATATGGTACTTTTATTAGATAAATGAATAAATACATTTGATTCTGCATTTAAAACAATGGTCTTCCATCAGCTTTCTGTAAAATAATATTGTGTGGAAAAAGCTCTATATTTATGAAAAAGTATTGTATTCCACCAGTTATCCATGTACTGTAAGTTTTCATTTTTCATTCCTAGATGTACTGTAGGAAGATTGAAATAAATTTGTACAGAATAAAGTAATAACATCACAGAGCACAACTTGTGTTTCTTAAGGAAAAAAAGTACTCTGTGTCCTGACAAAAGGGTGTGTCAGCTGTCAACCATGACTGTACTAACGCATAAAATGTCCATGCGAGATGATTGAAATCTCCAATTACTGCCAAAAGATTAAAATTTGTTTGAAAATGAAGTATATTAAAGTAAAAAACATTTTAGTCTGTTTTTAATATAACATTATTATGATATCACTTAAATGCCTATTTTACAAGACGTTCCAGGGTTCTTAAAGGCGTTGACTTAAATGACAAACTGGATATATCCTGCATTTTAAACCACATATTCCAATCAGTCAGATGAAACTAGATCTAACCAGAAACCGAGGGGAAGAAAAGAGCCCTCTGGTAGGAGAGATCAATCTATGACAAAGCCATAACATTTCCCCTTTTCTTCGCTTTTCATTTTTAATAAGTTAAGTGAGTTCCCAGTGCCGTAATGAATAAAGACTTCTGTTTATTGCATTTTGGATTATGTTTCTAGCATTTCAGACTACATACTTAAACTTGCAGAAACAGATTGATTCTGTGTATCATATGAACTGAAGTTGATATTTCAAACTACTGGCAAAGTCACACTTCAGTTCTGTTCTACAGTGCAAGAAAAAGGGAGATTATATTTTGTAAGCAATCACACAAATGCTTTTGATTTACACTATAGCATATAAAGTTAAAAAGTAAAAGGAAACCACAACCTTTCAGTGTATTTAACTTTTATTAACATCTTGTGAATCAACATTATACTAGAGGGTTCTGGCAGGTTCTGTATGCTTGTGTTGCAATGAACTGTGGGTTTGGCTACAGACTGCTGGACTGGCTTAAAAAATGATTGTAATTGTTATGATGTGAGTTTCATGTTGCCTGTTCCATGCTGTGTAACTGGGCAAAGTGTTGTTGTTTTTTTCCTGAGAAGACAGAGCACTTTTCACTATGTACTACACATGCGATTCTGCATATTTTTCAAGTGCACTCTTCAATGTTTGCTGCCTTTCCTAAGACATGCAGAATCAATCACATCTGATTCTCACCACTAGATGATGCTGCTCCTCACAATATAAATGTAAATGTAAAGTGTTAACTATCATTATTATTTATTTGCATTTGCCTTGATCCACGGAAACATGAAAGATATGCAATGTTGCAATTCTATTTAAGCAAAAAAAGAAAGAACCCAAGTAAAATAAACTAATTTGATACAATTTTGATGAGGCTAGCATAAATTGGAAGTGCAATTCAAGTTCCAGGGAAAGCACAATAAAATAGCAATAATTAAAATAATGTAAAGCAGGATGATTATTAGAATTTTGATTTACACTGATAAACCAAGAGTTAGAAGTAAAGAGTTAGCCACAGTCAAATGTTAGTATATGATCTTACTGATCCAGGCCTTGGAAAAGGAACTTTCCCTTCAAAGAATGTCCAGTGATACTCTGGTTGTTCTTTGTGTGCATATGGCCCATTGAAAGCAGCACGGATATCGTTCATGTGGTAGACACACACAGCGTATCCTTTAAAAACATTGCTATGGGAAAAAAAGAAATGTAAAAACATTATTATAATTAAAAGGAGATCTATTCTGAGCATGAGCGACATATAAATAGGACAATTTCATTCAGAATAATGAATGAGTAAATGGATTTCTATTTGTTGAAAGGTAAGCAAAATAATGTAGTTGTACATGAACTCGTGAGAAAAAGTACTGATACCTTGTTGTGCTGAATAAAGCAAAAATCTCAGGATTCTTTTCATCCTTCTTCTTCAGCAGGAACACATCCTCTAAAAGACATGTATGAAAAAGCTTTAAAAAGTATGCATTTAAATTCATGTTTCATGTGCATTGACCCAAATGAGCTAAACAGGTGTTTTCTATTTCTTCCTTGCTAGATATGTGACAGCACAGTAGGGTGCTGACTGCCATGGAAGTCTTGACTAAGTCTAATCCATATATATCTAAAGCATAACATAATGTTTTGTCAGAACTATGCCATAGAATATCAGTATTCACACATTACATTTTCCTTAATATTTGTTTTGACAACTAGACTTACTAAGAACTTGGAGTTTCATTAAATCATTGGAAATTACAACAGATGTCTGACTCAGAGGTAGCAGAGGGGTGTAGTAGTTATGACTCTGGAATCCAGACTGGAGAGTCATGGGTTTAAAACCTGAATGGAATGCTACTGTGCCTTTGAGTCATGTTTTTTCAAAGTAAAATGCTATAACAAATTCACTGCTGTGTAAACAGGTACTCTCCAATATATAATTGTGAATGAGAATTTACTCTGTTGAAATAAAGGGTTAATTTTCAAACTAAAGACTGTCAGAGCAAAATGAAAACGGCGTTTAAAGTGAATTTGCTCCATATTATGTTCAAAAACAGCATTTACCAAGCTCATCAAAATATGTATCAATCCCATTGGTCCCAGGCACAGAACAGACTAGCCGTGATTTTAGGAAGGAGGTCCATTTATTCACCAACATCCTCTGACCTCCTAGGTCATTCTGAGTAGAAAGGACAAAGATCATGTGTAAAATACATCTACAGAAGATTGAAAATTGAAAGATGACAGCAATAGTAAGGTGGTCTGGTTTCTGGCATTGTACCTGTGTAAAGCATGTAATTCTTATCAATTTATTATCCACCCATCCTTTTTCTAACCACTTCAGGGTTGCGGGGAAGCCAGTGCCAGCAAGCAACGTGCTCAAGGCAGGATAGAGCCTTCCAGTCCAACGGGGGGCAAACAAAGACACAAACATGCACATGATCACATCAGGGCCAATTTTCTCAGAAGCCAATCAATCTACAAGTATGAAAAGTGTGTCTTTGGACTGTTGAAAGAAACCAGAGCACCTGGAGGAAATCCACGCAACATGGGGAGAGCATACATGTACAACACAGATAGTACCCTAGAAATAGAATCCCTTGTTTAAAGCTTCTAATAATGATATACTGTATGCTAATCTTTCCTTCTGTAACTTACCACATATAATGATCTACTGCTTTGACAGTTTGGAATACCAGCCTTTGGTATAGTTATATATTTTATTATTCAATAATGGTTCTGTACCTTCACCTTTGAATGTGAACCAACATGGAATTAAATCTTACTTTACAGCATTGCTGCCACCAAGGAAAAAAAACCTCACCTTTATCTTGTAATTACAACAAAGTTATCTCGTAATTCTGAGAAAATTATCTCATAATTATGAGATAGCGAATTATCTTGTAATTATGAGACAGTAATTATTGCATACTTAATGTGATCATGCGATAGTACATTTGTCATATAATACCTATATCGCTATGTGCGGACTTACAGTTTTAAGCAGTGGAACTCATTGCACATACTGCATAACTGTTCATAACTCAGTCATCATTGCTTTGATCTCTAAATCCCACAAAACTTGTCCTCATGCTTATAATGATTCTCTTCATATTTGCTAAAACTTGCAAGATTTCATTATGCCTAAAGCCCAGTTGAAAGTAAATCCATAAAAATTCTGCAGCGCTGGACATTGACACGATCATTAAACTGAAAGTGCCAGCCAAGTTCATGCTAGCTTCTAGATGCGTTCAGTGCACAGGTTGTACATACTGTACACTGAAGTAATCATTGCTATCTCGTAATTACGAGATAATTCTTTATCTCGTAACTACGAGATACTTGTAATTACGAGATAAGGGGGTGATTTTTTTCCCTTGGTGGTAGCAATATACTTCAGTATAAAGCAACATATCTTTCAGCATATCTTTAAAATACTTTTGCATCTTTATTCATTACAGTGACTTTCTGACTTCAACGTCTGAGTGCTTTTAAGATACAATATATTAGATCAATTTCATGCTGACAGAAATGTTTATTAAACTTGTGTTTGCAATTAATGAAAGTTACAACAACTACAGAAAATCTGAAAAAGAATATTTATTTTTAATGGGACTGACATTTTCATTATTTTATTTGAAATGTATTTAAAAAAATTAAAAAATAAATCAAAATGTCAAAATTACCGCACAGACTCTTGCCACCCGAGTGTAAACAGCATTAATACCGCTTTCTTTTTCAATAGCTTTTTCAGTGAAGAAGAAATAAACTTTATCATCATCATGGTCATTGTTGTCAGGAATTACAAAAGAGCCAACAAATTTTGGATCTGAAAAAACAAAAACATAAAACAGGCCATATTAATCTTAGATTAATAATCTAAGATCTGTTTTAAAATAAAACAATGAGCACAAACTTCCCAGTGACTACTGTAAGTGGATGTAATACAGCTGCCATCAACAGCTATCAACAATAGGCTGAAGTTTATAGTCTCTACTCTAATAGATATTTCTAAAACGAATATTTCTGCACTGTCCCTTGAGCTAGTTTAATGAACAGGGCCTTAAAGAACATAAGACCATTAAAATGTTTATAAACAAGAAGAAGGAATTCAGCATGTCTGGCACATTTAATGTTTAGTAGCTAATTTATATGCCCATCACACCAATATTATCCAAACATTTCTTAAAAGCTAGGGCATCAATTTCAGCAACACAATAGCGTAGCTTGTTCCAGACTCCCATAACCCTTTATTTGCAATGATTGCAGGGAAAATAAGCTAAACAGTTCCAAAGAGTCATTAGGGTGACCGTATGATTAGTTGTCAATGGATGGATAAAAGATGTGTAGAATGCTTTCCTGCTGATGAAAAAAATAATAAACAGAAGCAAAAAGAGTTTTTTTCCTGCTAGAACAGAAAATCACTAAGAATGATCTAAGATCATTACTAAGAATGAAAATGAAAATCACTATAAGAATGATTATATAGTGAATGAAGGTTCTGCAAAGCTACTTTATACTGTGCATTGTGTATACTGAGAAAAAGGTGTTGATACAGTACCATTGCTGAGAAACACATCCTTTTTCTTTCTCACACTAAAAACTGTAGACATCAGATTGCTATCATACCACAATCCTCATATCACAACCCAACGTTGTCCACAAAAACAAAAATTTAGCCCCACTGGAAAAAGAATAATATAAACACATCTTAAATGTATAAAAGTAATGAGATACATTAAACCTTAAATGGTTTATTTACATTAATTTCTTTGTAATGATGTTTTGGAAATCGCTGAATTACAACATGGCTGAATACAGCATGGGCATAGTGATTGCCACGTCAGTACACCTAGAGGGCGCTTTACTTTTCTCCTGTTCCTAGTATCCTGTGATTATTTATGTCTTTCTGGTGTTTCTTGTTGTGTAGCTTATTTACTTCCTGCTTCTGCTCTGCTCCTCGCTCAGCATCGAGGTTCGGATGTCCTGAAACCCACCTAGCACCAGGTCACCCCACCTCTGCTACCTGAGGGCATAGGTTTCTATTTCCTGAACAGCTGAGCCCAGGTTAACCCCCGTCTCGCCGCTACGCATAAGGTCTTTTTCGCTCTCCTGCCATTCCACGGTTCGTCCTTTCTGACATTCGTGACAGAATGCTGAGCCTACTCTAGACCCCACGTGCGTTTTTTTAAAATTATTTTTGTTTCCTGGCTTTTGGTATTTTTTTTTCTTTACTCCTGGGTCTAAGCTTCCACGCCCCCTGCCCTCCCTCTCTGTTGTGGGTTGTTTCTTTTACGTGTTGTTTGTTCCCCTGTTCCGTCAGGGTTTATACTTATTGTGTGTTTTGTCTCTGTCCCGGGCTCCCACTCCCCCTGCTGCTTCCATGTTCCGGGCTCCCACGGCCCCTGGTCTCCCTGGCTCCAGGCTCCCACGCCCCCTGGTCTAGCTTCCATGCCCTTATGTGTTATTTGTTCCCCTGTTCCGTCAGGGTTTATTTTCGTTGTTTCTTGACTTTTGCTTGTTCAGTCTGTTTTTTTTTGTCGTGCTCCTCCTGAGCCCAATCCAGCCCCCCCCTCCTCTACTCAATAAAGGTTCCCCAGAGGAGGGGGTACCTCTCAGCCGTGGACTCCCGGAGGTTTCCTTTCAGTTAAATGAGGTTTTCCTCCCCCCAGTGCTGTGCAGCTCTTTTTTGGGGGCGTCAGGAGCCGCCCTTAAAGGAGAGGGGACTGTCATGCCCAGTACACCTAGAGGGCATTCTACTTCTCTCCTGTTCCTAGTTTCCTGTGTATTTATGTCTTTCTGGTGTGTCTTGTTGTGTAGCCTATTTACTTACTGCTTCTGCTCTGCTCCTCACTCAGCATCAAGGTTCGGATGTCCTGAAACCTGCCTAGCACCAGGTCGCCCACATCCGCTACCTGAAGGCATAGGTTTCTATATGGCATTTCCTGAACAGCTGAGCCCAGTCTAACCCCCGTCTCGCCGATACGCATAGGGTCTTTTTCGCTCTCCTGCCATTCCACGGTTCGTCCTTTCCAACATTCGTGACAGTGATTTTGTTGAACCCAAGCGCAAGAAACTGAAGCGTGGTGGAAACGTGCACTGAGATGAAGGGAAAGTAAAGTGTCAATAGAATAAGAGATTATTGGCCGGTGGGGCGTAATCATCCCTAGCCAAAAAAAGGCAAAGAAGCGACAGTCTGAAGAGAAGCCAGTTGTCCACCTCCCAGGCGAAAAAAGGGAAAACGCTGGCATGGCGAAGGCCAGTCTTCAGAGAAATTGTCCACCTCTGCTCATTGATCGGAATTACTGTTGGGATGTCGCTCTCTCAGCTTCAGAGCAGATTCCTACTGTCGAGCTCCCCAAAAGGGGGCACAGCAGAGATAGCTGGTAGCCTAGCTCTTGAGTAGCCTGGGGTACAGGCAGGCAGACTGGTAGTGGAATAGGTGAGGTGGGAGCGTCTGAGGAGAAACCGGCTCTCTGCTCTCTGGGCAAGAAAAGAGAAAGCGTGTGCCACAGAGCCCATCAACCAGAATCTAGGAGCCTTGGCTCTTGAGCTGTCACTCTCTCGGCTTCGGAGAAGATTCCTGTTGCCGAGCTAGCAGAAAAGGGGGGCCACACGGGTCTGAGGAGCAGCTCTCTTGAGTTGCCAGTGATGCAGGTCAGCAAGCTGGTAGATACCCAAACACCCTTTGGATCAGACCAGAAAAGACATCTTCTAATAACGGGTGACAAAATGACCCATCCTTTAGCCCCCTCACATCTTCTGGAGCCCTGGGTCAACACAGCTGCTCGGGAATCGTCCAGCCAGAGCCCAAGAGCACTGGAATCCTCAGGACACTCAGGCTAACAGGGTTTCACTCACCAGGCTTCAGAGTGGATTCCTAATGTCTGGCTCCCTGGGAACAAAAGGATAAGGCTCCACTGGATTGCTGGAAGGTGGCAAGGAAGGACAAAGAAAAAGTGATCAAGGTAGCACTGTAGAGAAAAAAAGTCCTAAAACAAAGGTCCTGGACGAGGGATGCTGCCCCTGGAGAGAATTTGGTCCACCAACAGAAAAAGGGGGAGCCAGGAGAATGGAGTCCAGGGTTCTAGGATGAAGACCAGTAGGCACCATGTGGAGAAAAGAACACTGGAGTGCAGTGCAGGGTAAAGACTTGTAGGGAAGCGCTGTCATACTGAGGGCTCGAAGGGAAGTGTTGTCAGGCCAATGAGACACGTTGCTTCTGCGGCACAAGGTGAGGGCAATTGTAGAGGAGCCCTGGTTAACTGGACAGCTATGCTACCCCCAAAAATGAAGTCGAGCAATCAATGAAAGGTGGGGGCCAACGGAAAGTGGTTGGATTTCCAGGGAGGAGGAACAGCCCGGAAAAGCTGCTGAAGATTCAGTCCGCAGCAACAAGGGAAACAGGATATGTGAGGGCAGTACTGCAATAGAGGTGCCTCGGCATTATAAGGGAAAATGAGGAAATTAATAATTGAGATAATTAATAATTTGAACAGATCTCCTAAAAGGGGACCCGGTCTGAGGGGCAAGCCCAGGAAAACCGTAAGTCCTTGTGAAAATGTTCCAGTTTCCCATGACAATCGTGGGGTGAGAGACGCAGCAAGACAGCGCTCATAACAGGAATATTTTATGTATGCATACTGACTACTAAAATACATGTTTTCCATCATAATGTTGTGAAATGTTGAACAGTGAACATATAATTGCAGATTTTATTGATAGTGCACTTTTTGTAAATCAGTCTCAAAGTGCAGTACAATACAATTGAATATACTGTATGCCACCCAATTAATAAACAAGACAAAATACAGAATAATATCAGACACCAAGATGTACAGAACAATACAAGTAAATTAAACAAATCTAAATCAGTACAACAGGATAAAATCAGGCAGTACCAAAATTACAGATGTTTTAAAGCTTGGTTTAAAAACAGCAAAGGACTGGGTTGGCTTGATATCATGAGGTAGGTGATTCCAGAGACAGGGAGCAATGGAAAAAAGGCAAGGCTTCTTATAGAACACAGCTTAATCTTTGGGACATAGATTTTAAATTGTGAAGTAGACCTGGCGTTCCAGGAGGAAGTCTGGAGTTGGAGCAGTCCTTTAAGATAGGGAGGGACAGTTCCATGAGCACATATAATGATGAGAATGATGAGAAGCAAAATCTTAAAAACAGTCTTTGAAACTCGCAGACAGCAGATTGAGAGAGAACAGGCAGGATCTTAGCAATATTTTGGAGGTGAAGAAAAATAATGTTTACAAATATTTTGGATGTGACCATCAAAAGCCTAGTAAGAATTCATCCTAGCATCTAGGTAAGTGACAGAAGTAGTTACTGGAATGTTATGAGATGAGATATGAGATTGGCATGCTGGATCTGGCGAGGGGTGCCCAGCAGTAATTCTGTTTTACTACTGTTTAATTTTAGAAAATTACACTTCATCCAAGCCCCACCCTCCTCAAGACAGACTCGTAAGATTGTCAGAGGCTACAAATGCATTTGGAGCTTTCCTTACATAAAGTTGGGTGTAGTCAGTGTAGCAATAAAAACTAATACTGCTCTTCCTGGTAACTTGATCCAATAGGAGCAGGTAGTGAGGAGACCTCAGAAGAAGATGACTTACACTAACTAAGAGTAACATATTCACATGTATTAAAAAGATATAACTGCAAACAGTTACTGTTTAAGACTTAAGACTGTTACTGAAAGTCCAATGGTTTTCCTAAGACACTCTAAGAGGGTAATATGATCTGTAGTGTCAGATGCTGTAGGGAGGTCCAAGAGAATTAACAGATTTTGATGCCCTGCATCTGCAGCCTTGTGCAAGTCATTAGTCACCCTGACTAATGCAGCTCCTGTGCTATGGGCAGCTCTAAACATTGACTGAAATTCTTCAGTTTTATGCAAGATGGTGATGGAATTAAGTAACAACAGCCATTTCTAAGATTTTAGTTGAATTAAAATAACTAAAATAAGAATATATAATTAAGAATTTGTAAAAACAGCCATTTAAGAAGACATAATTTTAATAATGAAAACACAAAAAACACAACCAAGTCCTGCTTGTACAGTATTATGAAACTGCTTGATTGCTATAGGTGACAAGTGGAGTGACTGTGAGAGAAATTTGTAACAGTTTAATTTTGACAGTCTGACATTTCATACTAAAAAGACTTCATTATCCTTTGATATAAATTTTGTAAAACCTTTAGATCTCACAATCTGCAAGGTTTATAACAGCTCCGTCATTGAGTAGGACAGAACCCATAAAGGTAAATAGCTGTATTTTTTCCCCCTTTTGAATTTGCCTCACTGGTAATAGTTAGAGGCCACTTTTCTCACCATTCAGCTGCTGTTTGTCATCAGTCTCTGTTCTTGTATAAGAATGGTTGCTCATTCGAAAGACAGTAGCATCATTTCCCCAATAATCAGTGTAAAGTCCAACAAATAGTTCCCCCCCTAGAAAACAAAATCATGTTGTTAAAATAAATCAATTTACATGTCATCTTATTGATATATTCAGGTTTTTAATGTAGAGCATGAATCAAGGTTTTTCATAAAATGTATAACAAAAGTGGGTAAGAACAATGCAGAAGCCCCACATTTGAAGATACAGCATGAAACGACCCTGAATTATGAAATCAGCTCCTTAATTTGACTGTAGAGAAACAAACCACAGTGATAAGATGGAAAACTAAGCTATAGGCATTTGATCAATTGTACTGTATGTTTAAAGCTAATGTGAAACCTTTCAGAGGAATTGTTTCAGGTATTATATTGTTGAAAGTGTTGTTAATTAACTAAAAACGCAAAATAATATGTTATTGACAGAAGTAAATATTCATGAATTTCAGGCAGAATTTGCCAGATGGCTGAAAGTACAGTATTTAGATGTTTGTTGATGAATGTAAATTGATAGACGATATACCAAAGTATACCAAGTAAGATATTACTATTATTTAGCTAACTGGCAGAATCCAAAAGAAAGAAAACCTTTTGGATGTTTAGGGTCAAAATAATTAGATAAGATAAGATCACTTTATTAGCCATATACAGTACAATTTCTTGTATTAGGAATTTGTCTTTTCGCATACCCCAGCTTTCTCTCCATGAGACACAGACAGGGAGAGAAGCATGGAGTCAGAGTGCAGGGTCAGCCATTGTACAGCACCCCTGGAACAGTTGGGGTTAAGGGCCTTGCTCAGGGGCCCAACAGAGTAGGATTTCTCTGTCAGCTGCGGGATTTGAACAGGCAACCTTCCAGCCACAGGCACAGATCCTTAGCCACAGTACCACTCTGCCCCCATGCATAATTGGATGCGTGACTTGTAATATTAGAGACTTTTCAAGCAGCAAACTTCTAAAACAAAATATTCCAACTGACAGTACATCCGATAATAACAATAATAACACAGAGTGCTGTTGGCCATAGTCTATACCAACACAACAAATAACAGATGTGATAAAAACCAATTTAGAACTCCAAATCCAGCATGTGGGATCAACTGGGTTTAATGGGCCATTGGTTTGTAATCATTCTTATGTCCTTATGATCTCCTCAGAGTTGTAGATAATTTGTCTACCACATTATAAATGTTAAAGTGTGATCTTAATGGTAAAGCAAATAATCCCAATAAGTGTGGTGTGAGTGTTGTAATGAGAAACGTCTTAGAAGACTCAGCCCTTAGCCACAGGCAAGTGAAAGTGACTCCTTGTTCCAAGTTGTTTCCAATTAAGGAAGGTTTTGAATTTGTTTGTGGTACCTCATTACCTTCCAGTTTGCTAAGGGGTAAACTCTTATATGGCAGAAGTAGACCTGATACACCCAACACTCCCAAAATGACTTTTGCATGTACAAAATGTATATGCTTTTTAGGAACTTGATTAAACTCTTTAGCATATTTTGTCATTAATGAAGCACAAATAAAGCATTTTTCACCCATAGATGCACTCCAGAATTCTGTGACATGAAAACCCGAAAGACAGAATAATAATGACCAAAATATGATAATGTAATTATTTATACCACCATATACAGTATGAATATATAGCTGTTATAACCATGGATGTCACTTCTATATATTCTTCTTTTGTATCTCTGAGTAGAAATGAAATTAGAAATACTCACTTGACAATGTTGAAATGCACGGGCTATTTGGATCAAAGGGGCAGCGGCCTCTTCCACTTTCAATGTGGTTGGTCTCAAGATTAAACAATCTGTCCTAAAGAAGAATATGTATGTTTATACATTAAGAAGTTATGCCATTTTTAATGCTGTTGACCTGTTGTCAGTGTAAGCAATAATGGATCAACGTAGAACTGTTTTGCCAAACTCTCTTCTTCTGTAAAATAGCTGGCAATAAAAAATAATGTTTTGGCCTAAAACAATAATGACAGCCATGAAAACCAAAAAAATATACTTTAGCTTTGAATGAATTAGTTGTTGAGACTTCATCATACTGGCCATTTATTTTTGTAGAGCAGAATATTATTTATAGAATGTTAACAGTCAAGTACTATATAGACTGAGCCAGAGGGTGATGTGCTTTTTTTTTACTCCCAACACTCAGGTCATACAACAGCTTGCAATTGACTGTTTTTAAGTTTAAGATTGTGTTGTACTATAATGGAGAGCAAAGCTGCACTTTTTTCAATCTGATTGAGCTAACAAAGACTTAATTGAGTCCTGAATTGAACTCATAATTAGCTTAATTGTAAGGTTTGAATTGCTTTCAGGTCCAGAAATTCAATACACAAATAACCCATATAATTTTACAAGTTAACTAAAAATCTCCATTTTAATTACTGAAATTGAATAATTAAAGGTTCATTTAAGCCAATGATAATTTAGCTGGAATGAAAAGCAGAAGACACAGTGATCCCCGATGAACAGGACTGATAAACATTGATTTAGGTTACACATCAATACAGGGTTGTATGAGAAAAATAATGTTCCATAATTGTGAATCATTCCACTCCTTTATTACTGTTTACATCAAGTAAAGGCACCTAGTACATTTAGGTCAATATCTGAATTCCCATATCACACACTGATATCAATAGCACAGCCATACCAAGCTCTGAGCCCAACAACAAATTAATGACAGATAATTCGAATAACCATGCATGTCATTTCACCTCATGAACAGCATGTTGATCTATAATGGTTTATATTGGATCCAGTCTTTCATGGAGCTTTGTAATGAAAGTCAGCTGGGGCCAGATGACTGTCCTTTTGCCAAACGTCTCTTCAGAGACAAGAGTGTGACTAATGAGAAATCTTTCCAATAGAGACATAATGAAAAGGAAATCCTTTTAAAATAAAAATCTCTGTTGTCTGGGTTAACCTCAAAACAGGCCTTCATGGAAATTTGAAAAAAAAATGAAGATTTAATATTTTCACAAAAATTGATAATTATGTTTTTAATCATCATAACTTTAATAAGAGAGAATAGGTCATAAAAGAGTTTCTTATTGTATCTAGTAGTTTGAATTATATTTTTTTCCTAAAGCTTAAGTGCTTGCTTAGCATAAAGTACTGTATATTCTTGTTAAGCTTCTAACCCAATATGGATAATGATTTATAAGTGTTGCCACTGCTGAGCAGTTGCACTCTGTAATCACTCAACTTATTACATACAGTATTGCTCATAAAATGAAATGGACGGAACATTACAATCTTATCTCTTCACATGAGACAGCAGTGGATCTGGTTAATGCAAGTGTCTGTATGGTATTATTCAATAAAATATTACGTCAAGAATCCATAAATAGAAATTTATTTGGATCTTAAATTATGTTTAGGTCATTGATTTTAATGTCTTAATCAATCATCTACATTTAAGTATTTCATATTTCCATAATGACATCAGGACTTGTTTAATTTCCTTGCCAGAGAACTTTTTGCATTGTAGCATAATATAAAATACATAGCAAAAGCCCTGTGTGAACTTTAACCAGTTTTGGAAAAAATATAATATTTTTAATCCTGCTATTAATTCTGAATCGAATGGTGCTCAGAATTAGCACCATTAATTTAAGGTACTTAAATTCAGAGAAAATCAAGTAAAGGTTTATTTCATGCTGAATAGATAAGAAAAGAAAACACAACATTTCAGCTGTGGATCCACATTGTCTGGGTCTACCAAGAAATTAAAAAAAAATCTGAAAAAATCGGCAATCAGTTCTTTATGGTAAATATCACATCATGGAGTAGGAAATTATTTTCTAATTAATTTTGTACTCTTCACATCACTGATTTAGAGATTTAAAGAATAAACAAGAACATTCATCAATTTCACACAGGGCTTTCAAGCCAATATGGTTCACATTTATAAGGTGAAATTTCCAGCTCAATTGGATTATGGTGCTTGGAAAGGTCTTTTTCATGTTAACATGATAGAATGCAGCACCTGAATTTCATAAAGCCCACCAATGCACACAGTGATTGGGGGGAAAACCTGGTTAGTTTTAAACCTTTAGAAATATCCATTCTATTCTTTAGAGAGTAGATAAAACCTTTTTTTCTGTAATGCCTGACCTCACTATTTTTTTTATCATTGTTAAATGTTCAGGTTTTGAGCATATGTCTTTGAACATGCCTTTTTATGGATTTTTTTAGCGTGATTAAATCATGTACTGAGGATTCACCTTGTATAATATCAGGTTTGGGATTTCATAATTATATTTTCAAAGACTACATTCTGGAAGGAAACAAAATCAATATTTATGCATTTTGCCACAACTGTTCTAGGAAGAGTTATTTGGAAAATTGTTAAAATATATCAGAATGGTTGAATACAGATACTGTAGATAGATGATAGACAGATACTTTATTGATCCCATGAGGGAAATTGCAGAATGCAATTAGTTGAATGCAAGTTAGATTAACATAAATTTCAATTTCACAGCTGCAGGTTATGTCAGTGCTGATATAAACAAGAACAAAAATACAAAATGAAAACTTAGATGTAGAAGCTGTTATCTATTGTTTGAAGAAGCTCATAGCACTACTTTAAAGACTTAAACTGTTGATCTAAACATGCTCCATGAGGCATCATTGGATCCAACAGATATGATGATCTTGGAAGACAGTCATCGTCAACTGTGAGAGAGGCTAAATGAGTGATACTGTACATGACGTTCAAAACAAAATTCTCAAATTTTAAGAAAAAAGAGCTCTGTGGTGATGTGACATTCATACATTAGTACTAAACATTAATGTGGTGGCTAGAATTGCTGGCTCTAGGGTCTTAGGTTCGATTATGAATTGAATTGCTTTCTGTGTGGAAATTTTTTATGTACTCCTTGTAGTCATACTGGTTTTCTTCCATCTTCTTAAGACATGATGCCTACAGTAGGTTAATTGGGGTCTCTAAATTATCCCTCTGTTTATATGCATGTTTTTGCCCAACCTTGCCTCCTGTGTACCTGTGACTTGGGATGGAATATGGAATAGTAACCCTTGAAGGAACAAGTGGCTTTCTATTAATAGATTAATGGACTTTTTTAGCTCATCAGTTTTTTGGAAAGTCTTGACCTCTTCCTTACTAGTCTCTTTTCATCACTCAGATGTCTTTGACTGTACTGCTCAGACATAGCATAAAATGAAATAAAAATGTAGGCATTTCATTAATGGATGTATGAAAAAGGTTTTACTGCATTTCTAAAATCCTGTGGAGTTACTCTATTATTATGTGAGACATTAAGGAAAATAAACTTTCAAAATATGCATACTGTATTATCGGAAAACAAAAATGTAAAAGCAATGTAATTAGAAGACTCATACAAATAAAATCCGTAGCACAGCACATTCCAATAGCTTACCACTGAAATGGATCTTAAAAATTCATGATTTCAACAATTGAATGTTATGTTTACTTTGGTCTAAATCATATACGCAACCTGTCCCACAATTGGCCTATTACTCCCTAGAAGAAAAATGCCGAGCATGTCAGAGCTCATAATGATATAGCTTGAAAATGCCAATGAGTATAATGGTCAGATTGGCTTACACTTTCATTACTCTTAATCTTTGTCATGTTCTTATATCGTAAATATATTTAAAACTGTAAAACTGTTCATATGTAAAAAATAAGATATAAATTTGAGTCACAAAATGAGCCAGCAGCTGTTTTATTTTCATTTTATTAAGCAGATGTTTCTAGTTCTATGTTTAAGATTTATTTGTCTTACTTATACTTTAAAAAGGATAGAATTGTAAATCTTCTAATGTCTTCCTTATTAAGATCACTATAATAAAATTTCAACTTGAGTTTCAACTTTAAACTTATGGTCTTATACTGATGGTCTTATGACACTTGCTGAATGAGTAATCACTTAAAACATTGCTAGAAGACCACACATAAAATGCACTTGACCCCCGAAGCAGATGTATTCATGAGGCACATTCTGAGGAAGTTCTTTTTGTCTTTCAGAAATGTTTCTCAGTTGGAGTGGGTTCCTATGGGAGACCTGGAATGTTTGTTTTCATTCTGTGCCTGTTGATGCAAATCCTCTTCTTGAATAATGAAAAAATGAGCACAAAAACAAACTCACTAAATGTCAGGAAACACAAATGGAGGTTTGACCTTCGGAAGATATATAATAGAGTTCTTTTATACATTTTTCACTCCTGTAGTATTTAACATAATTATTTTGCTTATGGTCAGTCACCAAATTTAGACTTGCTAAAAGACTGCCAATTTATTTTTAATAGCTGTACATTGTGGCTTTTATAATGATAAAAGTTTAAAGCCCCTGTTAAAATACACATGGTGACTCAATATGAAACTTGCACAAAAGGAAATGTGCTAAAAGTGAATTTGTTTATAATAACTACCTGTTGTATTTCATTAAGAGATAATGTTCTGTACATTCTGAAAAAAAGAGAATTCCTGATTCTCTCTTGCATAATCAATGTGAAACTAGAAATTCTGAATAATTTGTCCTCAGATACTTAACAGACTTTGTACAGTAGCTACAGAATCCCTCAGAGAGGAACAGAGGGTTCTTCATTCAAGTCCTCACTACGAATGGTAAAATGATTATTTTCTACTGGTGCCCAGATGACAAGCAGAGATTACCTGCAAAATATTTTTTTCCTCTTAAGAAATAAGCATTTAAATTAATTGCTTCTTATCTTTTTCTAATTCACTTTTTACCATTTTTACCAAACTCTTTTTTCCATTTTATGCCACAGTGAAACATACCTACTGTAAATACAGTACCCACTGTATCTTAAAGCAAACTTACTGTACTTACCACTTAATAGTTACATTTAGATGCAGCCTTACAATATGGTAGTGCTCCCATGAGGGCAAACCGGGAGAAGGGTGAGGGATTAGGTATGTGCAGAGTGATGAATAGTCTATTGTACTGAGTCCAGCTGTTTCACTCCATTATGTTTTTTTTTCAGGTTTGTTTTCTTGTTGTGCTGCAGAACATGACCTGATGCTTTACAAACAGGAGTGCCCTGGCTGTCTGAGTGGTTTGGAGTAGTTCCTTTACAAAAGTGTCATTGTCTTTTAAGTGTCACCTATATTTCAATAGCAGTCACTACAATGTTATAAAAACCTATAACTGTAAGCTATCAAAAATTAATATCTGACATTTTACGTTTTAGATCATACGTCAGTGACCAATGCAAGTGTAAAATGGGCCAATGTGAATAAAATGTAATAAAATATTGTTTTTTTATTAAAAATCCAAAAAGTCATGAATGGTCCTGAGCTTTGTTTTATCATTCTGAAACAACATTGTACATTTTTTGGAATCCATATGATAGTCAAATTGTGGTCTCACCTCCCTCCGGTGTCCCATGTGTATGAAGGCACAGACAGGATCAAATGCCCCTGTCCCACATGCCAACAGATGTGTTCTGTTGTAAGGGTGGAGGATCTTGATGAAATTTGCACATTCAAACTATACAAAATACATAACAAAACACAAAAAAGACTTCTTTCATAACTGACTTGAGATTACAAATGTAGGAAAAAAAATCAGTACATTATTTACTGTGTGTCTCACTGCATTGCAATGCTTTGGTTTGAATACACATTTGATCAAATCTAGACCTACAGTATGTACTTCTGGAAAACTAGTGACACTTGCATAGAAAAATCTGAAAAAATATAATGGCATAAGGTTCTTGTTTAATACACTGATTATTTTTAAATCTGGAACACTAAGAAAATCCATAGAATCCATATTTTATGCAGTTTTCTTATTTTTTTAAATTAATTTTTTTTAACAATACACATCAGTCATGTCAATATATTGCAGGAGAAACAAAATATTTTATTAAACCATAAAATTGTCTGTTTTAATAATGAGACAATCTTTGTGACTAACAATACCATTTACAATGCATATCAGCTTTCTACAGCACAATATGTCTGATACTTTGCGTCTTTAGCTATTTTTTCAGGCTGAATAAACTTACCTTGTCTTTGCCTTTCATTTGACATTCCTCAACCTGTATTTGTGTGCTGGACCAGTGTATCTGTAATTCAAAAAGAATATGTCTCCTGAATGGTAAGGTCATTTGGCCCTCTGGAGGAAATTCTGTTTAAGTGTTACATATGCAGACAATATACTATATCTTTGAAGTACTGCAAAAGACAATGAGTTCTTTTTGTGCAAAAGTTTATTTCTGTTTAACTTAGGGAAATTAACATCTTTACTTTGGTTAATAATTGTTTGTGCAAGAACTGAAGTGGAAATCTTCCTAATTAACTAGAATGCCTACATTCATTCTTCACGTTAGCATTACAAGGTTTCAATTAGAGAAATATTTTCATAAAGAGAGCTCCATTTAATGTTTGTATTGGATGTTAGGTTAGGTATGACTTTCATTCTGAGTTGATTGTATGAGCTGAGAGCTAAATAATATCTAAACCATTGTAAAATAGTTTGGAATAAAATGTGTCTTCTTTCAGGTACATTTTGTTTTGCAGACTTTGCTCTGCTTGCACTTTATTACACTATATTCTTCAGTTTATGTTAGATGGGAGAAAACTAGCAAATATTAAAGAAAAATGTTATTATTTTTAATTAAAAATATGAAAGAAAGCAGCAACCATTTCAGATTTATTTTAAAGGGGAACTGCAGTCCCAGTTTCTCAGACCAGTTATTAAATAAATTCATTAATGACATAGAAAATTTTACAAATTCAAATTACAAAATCGTGAATTTTGTGAAAATACTGTACTATAAGTCATCATGTTGTCATAAACCCCTGGTTTTGCCACAGGCAAAAGTGAGAGTTCACACAAATTGTGACATGAAGTGGCCCTTTCTGCTCACTAGTCTGTAATAACTAATGTAATTTGATGTATGAAAGAATTAAGTAAGATGTACAAGCTGTGCAGTAGATATTTCACTGCAGAAAGATTCTAACATGCATATGCTTATACATGAATGTTACAGGCACTTTGTCATATAGTTTGCTCCTTTAGTCCTTTATTCAAAGCAGTTCTAACACTGACTAATTCTGAAAGAATCCAGCATACTGGATTGTGCAAAATAACTTGGCAAATTATTGCAAATACAGTATTAACATCTCTTTGTTTTGTTTTATAAACAATTTTCCCTATAATGGTTGTGAAACTGCTTTACAGTTTACTTCTAGGTTCCAGAATCAGCTTCTTGTGCATTTTCTTTTCTTTAATCGAAGAATTTGATTGTCAGAATATGTTACATTTATTCATCTTAAACATATTGTACCAATGTTTGTGCCCATTTCTGTATGACGTCTTTATACAGTTCGCTTGGAGTTTTTGGCAGACAACAGTGCTGACTTTTCTGTCTATCTTTATTTTGTCAGGATCCATCAAATTTAACACAGGTGTGCTCTATGGAAAATGTCCAGAGAGTAACCAGACATGGAAAGGCTGCCATACCCAGACTCTGGTGTCTGTTGAAGAATTAAAGGATCTATACTGGTGGTCTATGAAGGAACTGTACACTAGACAGTTCAAGGCTGTCCAAGAGGAAATTTTGCCTTGCTAAATGTTAACCGTTAAAAGGAGTTGAAGATGTATTTTAAGGAAGCTCACAATGACCATAGATTATTACCAGCAAATTCTCAGAAAACAAGAATATTATTTCAGATTCTGATCTAAGAATGGGCTTCTCCCACAGAATGTTGTATATTTTACCCACACAATGTGAGGTACAGTATTTGTTAAATAGTAGACAGCTTCACTCTGAATTCACTGTGAATGCAGTATAACAACTGGCTTACTCATTGATTTTATTTTTGCTTAAACCTTTAATTTTCCCCTTGCTTTTCATTTCCCACGGAGCATTTAACAAATTAGCACTGGCTATAGCTGCTACTGCTTTTGTTAATTGATTCCAGTTTGCTGAACAGACACTGTAAGTAATGAACTTACACTAAACAATTTCCACTTTTCATAGACTGCTTTTTAGTCACAATGTATGACTTCATTTTAACAGTTATTGTTCTCAGATATTCTGTGGTATTCAGTCCATTTTCATGGAAAACAAAATCTGAGCTCTTTTCTTCAAAGATAACAAATGATGTAACATAGATGTTCACACTTAACAGATGAATAAAAAAGCATCCTTTATTTTAATTTAAAAAAATGTCTTAATGTAACTCATAGCTAAAAAGAAACAAAAACGTGTTACATAAAATAGATTAATGACAGATGCTTGAAATTTACATAGTATAATAATAATCAAAATCTAATTAAACAGACTGCTTTAGATGTTCTATTAACTTTAATTCTTAGACTTACCTGAATCTTGAAAACAATGAAGCTTCTTCATTTAAAAAAATTGAAACAATAACATTTTCCTTACAGTATATTGAAAACACATTGCATTTATTTTAAATTTGTGTCATGTGTATCCATTAAAATTTTAATTTCAATCAATTATAGATGTGTTACACCCCTATTATTTATTAATAATAATTGTTACTGTACATTACCATTACTGAAAATGAAGTATTTGTTGTTTATATCAAATTGTGTTAAAAACTGCCTAACTGAAATAAAATCACCAGGTATTTTACAAGGTTTTAGTCTTTGCCAAAATAAAAAGTTTAAAAACTGTATAAAAGAAAAACAACGTGTTGCAGGGGTCAATTAAAATCCAAGAATCATTGTCAACAGCCATACCTCTCTGTACTCCTCATTAAGTCGGTCCAAGTTCAGAGAATATAGGTGATTTCGTCCTCCTATGAACAGGCGCTCCTGATACTCATCCAACAGCATAGTTTTGAGCTCCAGAGAGCCCCGTGACCCATAAAAAAATGATGTTCTGTTCAAGTCCCAGAGTTCTGTGAAGTACAAATTAAATTATGTGAGAGTTCATTTAAAATAAGTAGTAACATAATGAAGGGCATGATGACTACAAAAAAAAAACTTTATCAGACTTATCATCACTTAATCTTTAGTTATATTCAGTTTCATTATTACAGTATACCTCAAAGAAAAGAAAAGATGGAGTTTTAATTGTATTTTAATTAATTAAATTTATAAATTTAATGCCACATTTGATCACGTGAATGTGAAAATAAAAGCTTATATTGTAGATCTAACACATTTCTCTCACTCTGAAAGCATATTTACTTGACAGATGTTTTGAAAAATTTACAGTATAGTAAAGCAAAAAAATGCACATTTTTGGATTACTAAAACATGACAAACATCAAAGTATTATGATTTTTGTATCATTTTCTTTTCCTTAAATGCACATTAATTGAGATTATTTGACTCTTTTGTTATCTCCCTCTCACCCAATTGGCCATCTTACCTGCTTATAAAGCATCCAGAAGCCTGCTTACAGGTTATTATAATAACATATAGCAGACTTATACTTATATACTTAGACTGCTTATAGACTTATAATCTGTAAGCAGGTTATAAGCAGACTATGAAATGCTTTATTTTCATGCTTTACCTTCATTCACCATTTCCTGATACAAGAATGTAACTTTTGTGGTTAAATGAATGAATAAGCAGCTTGCTGAACCTGTGAGTGATCTATGAGTAACTATACAAAAAACAACAGCTGTTATTTTAGAATACTGTTCTTCCTCTTTTCTTTATGATGACTTCAAGATAAACTTAAACACTGTGAAATTATACCCGGTATACATGCTGCATGTATAAATAATTCACACTATATTATTATACTGACCATATCTGCTTGAATCCTTGCAATACCATCTGCAAGATATCAGGATTCAGACCTTCACTTCCTGTTTGTCTATAAAAGTCCAATGGTCAGAGTCATGTTTAGCAACAATCTGCTTGTGATTTTGAAGGCCTCAGATGACTTCAAGTCAAATGCTCTGACACCATGTTTAATGCCCCTGCACCCCACCCACTAAGACTCCATCCAGTACAGCTAGTAATTACTGTACAGCGGGTTGCTGGTCTTTTTTAACTGAAACAGAACCCTCTGTGACTCGTGCCTGGCTGTGAAATGTCTCATGGGATTTAAGTCCGCCCTTGCTACAATAAAATCATAAAGTGCTTAGGGATGAGATCATCGATCCAAACTTGACCAGTTTTCTTTTAGAATGGCATTTTTCCTGCTGGTGTTTTATGAGCTATTAAGGCATAACTTTTGGATAGAAACCCTCAGTGCACCCAAAAACTGTTAAAAATTGCTACTATTCTTCATATAATGTATCAAATTTTAACTTTTTTGAAAGAAACATACAACTTTGTACTGCAACATTTTTGTTAGTTTTATATCTGTTATGTTTGTTCACTTACATAACTACACAAAAAACATAAGAGATGGGGCTGCTGTTAGTGCCACTTATACTAGACCTTTCTCTGAGTCATCAATAAACTTTTGATCACACACACAAAAGAACAATGAAGTGCAAAGTAACTAGTCCCTCCAAACATATGCATACTGTATAACAAAGACCCAACATTTCCTCTTCCCTTATTTTTTCTTTTAATTAAGAATTATTACTCAAGGTTTTAACACAATAATTCTTAATAATAATAATATTTTTTTACATTAAAAGCTCTGCCTATTATGGGGTTTTCTTTGTCTTTCTGGGTAACTCTGGGTAATCTCTGAGTTTGAACATCCTGGGGGGCAAGTGAATCCCTAGACATCACTGAGCTCTTACTGGTTTTGTTTGAAACTGGCTCCCCCAACTGTGAAGTTGTTTCAATGAGATCTGGTGTTGGTTTGAGCATCAAGGATTTGATCTACGTGTTTTCTCCAGGTATTGTCTCCAACATCTACTGCATGCATCCGTGGACCAATTCTTGTAGCTATTCTTCCTGTTTGCCACCTCTGTGTTCCTTCAAGAACTTCCTGTCCCTCATGGAATGTCCTTAATGGCCTATCCTGTCCTGGACTACTCTGTGCACATCTGGCTTCAAAAAATCCAAGTGAGACCTTAGGTTTCTGCCCAGAAACAAAATTGCTGGGGTCTGATTTGGTATCATGTGTGATAGTCAATTCTATGTTGTAGTGGAATGTTTTTTTTTCCATTGCTTTCATCAACTTTTTGAATGTTTGGATGCAGTGTGCTGCTAAGCCATTAGTGCCAGGATGATGTACAGCAGATGTAATGTACTTGATACCATTTTTCCTCAAGAACATCTTGAATTCTTCTGATGTGAACTGTGGTCCATTGTCACTTACTACTGAATTTGTTCAAGGAGTCCATTTGTAGCAAAAATTGTTCTCGGGACAGCAACAGTTTGAGTTGAGGTTGTTGACTTCATACAGGTCAATTCAGGCCATTTTGAATGTGCATCTACTGCTATGAGGAACATGTTGTTTAGAAATGGACCTACACAATCTATGTGAATCTGTTGCCACAGCGCAGAAGGCCATTCTCAAGGGTGTAGGGGAGCTGTTGGTGGTGAATTTAGCAATTTCTAGCTCCCAACACAGGCTTTGGCAAGGTCTTCAATTTTTGTATCTACAGTATGGCAGGCCACCACACATAGATAGGGTACGTGAGACATTTTTCATTTTAACAGTCCCCAATTGTCCCTCATGCAATACATTCAACACTCTAGTCTTGAGTTTTAAAGGAATCACCACTCTTGATCCACACATCAGAATTCCTTGGCAGACAGAGATTTGTTCCCTTCAAGCTGAAAAAAAACTGGAAACATTCAATCGCCCTGAGTTGGCCATCCCTTTACTGTAATGCCATAAACCTTGAACAGTAGAGGATAATTTCTAGTCTCTTATTGAATAACTGCACTGGTCACTGGCAGCTGTTCTACCAGTGTTGTTTGAAACATATCCAGTGGATCTGTTGTTTTTGTTTTCTGCAGTGTCATAAGGGAAAGTTGTGACAAGCCATCAATATTTTCATGAAAAATAGACACCAAAGTTCTGCCAGTGGTGGTCAGTCACCAAGGTGAATGTTTTACCATAAAGGTAATGGTGGAATTTGAATCATGTGATCAATCTTTTCATTTCTTGGAAAGCTCTTTTGCAGCTTTCAGACCAGTTCCAAGTAACTCCTGTTTGGAGAAGAGCATTTAGGGGATGAAGAACTGTTGACAGGTTCGGTAAAAACTTGTGGTGATAGTTTACCAATCCCAGGTTTGATTATAGTTGTGAAGCAATTTGTGGTTGTGGCGCTTTCAACACTGCTGCCACTTTTTCCTGTGACTTATGAAGGCCATCTTTGTTAATCTTATGACCACAATATGAGACTTCACTTTTGAGATATTTACACTTAGCTTTATTGGCTCTCAATTCACACTTGAGCCCAGTAAGTACTCACCCTACATTTTTCTTCGACACAGTGAGGCACACACACCTGCCCTCTGAAACAGTGAGACACACTTGCCCTCTGACTTATACTGCACTTCAGCATCCATATACTGTATGTATTTAAGACATGTCAAGGCAACTTGCAGTAAGATGTCACCCAATTATAACTGTGCCCCACTGAAAAATTCTCCATGCTGTCTGACCTCAAAAGATCTATAATGATCTAAAACGCTCTATTGTTCATTAAATGCATACAAATTCTTTCAAACAAAAGTACAATAAAGCACTTCAGAAGTTCAACGTGTTAGCACTTGGAAGTTTGAAGACTCAGTTTTTATCAGTTCATAAATCTGTGGAATTCCTCCAAGCTGTTACAAATCACATATACTCTTCAGTTAGAACTCTAACCTCATAACCTTGAGATGATTGAAGATGTTAATATAAATTCTGTTTATCTTTTTATAACCACATATGGTTATTATGGTGTTATGTTTTTTTACATTATAATTTTTTATCAGTGTTGCCCTGTCCAGAATGTCCAGAATGTTATGTTGTGAGAATCTCTTTTGCAAAAATGGAGAGAGAGATTAAAAAAGATGTTCATTTAAAGAAAGATTTTCATTTCTCTATTGCTCTTAGGACAGAAAATGTACAGTACATACACAGGATATTTGTCTCAAATATATACTGCAGTTAATCTCTCATTTGTTTTATTCTGGAAACATTTCTTTCTTTAAAAGTTTATTTAAAAAATCCCAAATCTTGCATGATTCACTAATCCTGGCATTTTACCTTTATTTTCTTTTAAGATGGAAATCGTTAAACACATTAAGACATATTCTGGATAATAAGTAATTAAAATGATTAATTATAGTACCAATTACAGTATATTGACCACTTTTTATTTGTAATTGTACCACTTTCATCCCAAAGCTTCCAAAAGAGATTGGCATATGTATAAGAGGACCTACTTCACTGAAAAGCAGCATCCACTAAGCTGACAGCTACTGTATTATGCACCACCATCCTCCTTACACACCTGTAGTGATCGCATCACCAGGTAAATCAAATGGTAAATTTAGGTATACCATATTCAAGCACAAAGTGAAATATAGCCAGGATAGTGTCATTAACACTTCTACTTTTTTAAATATTATAAAATTCCTTACATAGTTTGCATAAGGCACATTTTATAATAGAGGGGAAAGAGCATAGAAACTCGTATTATTTCATGCTGTGTTACTGTTAAAATAACAGGGATTTAATTTAAACTAGGGAAAAAAAACAAGAGACAGTATATCTTAAATATAACTTTTCTTAAAATCTGTCTTGTGGTAAATGTAATACCTGTTCCACAGTGTGAAAGCACAGGTGTAAAGACTGGCACATGTACAGTATGACAGTGTATGGTTAAAAATTGCTTTAGTCTTCAGTAAATAACATTTAAGTAACAAGAATGTGAATAAGGAGCATTGAAGGGCACCTAATTCCCATGTTGCTCGAATGTTTCACAGAGTTAGCTCCTGTATTTGGGATCAGCAGAACAGAGGCAATGTTAGACAGAAGGGTGCAGAAGACTCATAATTCCTGAATTTCACTATATTTTAAGGATATAGTCATGACGGCAATAATTACTACCCCATTAAAGAAATCACTTTAAAAATGTGATAAAAGAAGAAATCTCAACACAGATAGCTGGTAAGTGGGTTCATATTGGCATTCACAAACACCTTTCTTTTATTATTCTGTGATACTCCATTGCATCTAGGAATTAAAGATAGCTATATAAATCTTTGGATGTTAACCCTCATCACAGATGTATTTTCCCCTCATTATACCAATAGACAAGCCAAGGTCAAAAGACAATACTGTGAACATCTCTATTTCTTCATTAGAAATGTTCAGAAAAAATAGATTAAATTAAATCTATAAAAAATCTGAAACATCAGATATTATAACTCGTATCAGCTTTTAAACACCTGTTTATCTTTTGTGGTAAAACACAATCAAACTGTAATAATTGTAACCTACAAATTTCGTATATGATCATGTATGAAAAACACATGATACTGTATGTTGACACAACTGAACAAAAGGATCATACAACAGGTTTTCAACTTTAAACAGGCTCTATTAAAAATCTCATTTATACTATTTCCGTTTCCTTAAGCTATTTAGGTTCTAAATGCATATCTTTTAAATCTTCCTAGCCTTAAGAACCATGATATCATTGTGCTCTTTGTTAAAAGGTCAGAGTGGAAACATGACACTGGCAGCAGGGGCCACTGGGTAATTATCAGTTCAGAAGGTCCATTACATGAAATCTCTCAGTGATCAATACCAATTATCATACCCCTTTAGTTGTTTACTTTGAACAAGATTCATTTATATCTGGTTTAGAAGATACACTTTAGACAGAACAGCAATCTGAAAAGCCTTCTTGATCGGCAAGACAGCAAGTGATGTGTCAGGATGAATAAAACAGCAATGCATGAAAACACAATTTCAAACGTTTTTTTTTTAAATGGGATTTAAAAAGAAAAACTGGGAAAGGTCAAATAATAAAAGAAAGTGATACTTAAACTGTCTCCACAGTTTAGCTCATGATCTTTGGGGCTTTCTGTGCATGTGTATACCTTGACTGAGACATTATAGTACTTTTTGCTTATTATTCATAAAGAGTGCAATCAGAAAAAAATATCTGTCAAGTTTTTTTATTTGTTAATTTATTCATAGAGGAAAAGTAACACTAGAAATTGGATGGTTTGTTTTTGCATTTACAAATAGGTAAAAATGAGCTTGGTCGTTGTTATGTGTAGTTTGGACTATAAATGTACAATAGTAGAAGAACTGCTTATACAGTACTGTAAATACAACATTCTGCATGGAACATTCCCTGCCAATGTTGTACAGTATGTCACTGTTTTTCTATTTGAGTGGTTACCTTACACATCAGTTAGTGTCCTAAATCTAATTAAGAGATTGAAAAACTTAATTTGGAGTACCATTAATTACTTTAAAGTGATATTTCAGTATTTACAGTTTATGTCATATACTGTGCAGTATTTACTTATCTTTAGGGTTGTTATTGAACCGCTGTGAAGAGTTTATAAAGTGCTATAAAAGGTTGTAACCTGAAAATAGACTTTCAATTACAAAGAAAGCAGTACAATGAGAATGGCTATATTTAATTACATCTTGCATTGTCTTGTATTGGATGCTTTCATTGCTGGATGAAAAACTGAGTTAAACCTTGTGAATATTGTACTTCTTTTAGCTCTAATAGTAACTTTTATTTTTACTATTTATGTTGATATATTGTATAAGAAATACATTTAAACAATATTCTTCAGACTGGCAGGGTACAGTATGCAAAGGGGAAGAAGAATAAAGAAAAGGAAAAAAAGAATAATAAAGAGAAACAAGCTGAAATAAGAACAATTTAAAAATGATCAGTGTTGACAGCAGTAAAATTCTTGAATATCAACATTCATCAAAGTGCATCATGGAAAATTAATATTTCTAGGCCATGACCAAATGTGGTGTTTTTATTTCAGTTTGGATACTGAAATGACAATAAGATGTCAGGTTTCAGATTTTTTTTATATCTAGAAATGGAAGAAACAGGCAGATACAAAATCTTGCCTCACATCGGTTGTGTACTTTAGAAGACATATGATCTGTAACTTGACTGATCCAGTGCGAAAAGGACACATTTTTCTACATTCCTCATTCACCATATTACTGTATTTGTTTGTCAGTGCAATAGGGAGAAGCATAACTTGAATGTGCTGTATCTAAAAGTGGTATAAGAGGTCGAGGTATATTGGGCTGGTGCGGTAATGCTGAAATATTTTTGAGACAGTCCGATCCAGTCATAGTCTTTATTCTGATAGAATTTGTTCAATACTTAGCTTTGAAATAATGGATTCAGGTATTTGATATTGCCATTGCTAAAGGGCAGCCGATTGTGTCCTTAGAAATTAGGAAATTAAACCAGTGCTTCAGACTAAATAACTAAAAATGGATCAACTTTGACAACATGACTGGTTTGCTTGTTGCAGACTCCTTCAATTATTTCAACAACTAACCAAAGGGAATGTGAACTGAAATAACACGTTCCATCTAGGTGTGCTTTAAGTGGTATCAGTTGCTGTTTAACATATCACCCAACCTCATCAGTATTATTAAAGATAATGTAGTTATATTTTGTTGGAAATAAAACAAATGACATAGCACAGAAAGTGTTTTTTCCTTCTTTTGTAAATGAAAAAAAAAAACAACTGTACATTTACTGAGCTTGAGTGAGTAGTTAGTAGTTATTTCTTCTGCTGCTCATTTTCCATGTGATGACCAAAAAGGATGTTTACTCTATATTTACGAGTCTTGAATCACATTCTCGGGGCATAAGAACACATCTGTTTCAGCTTATTCAATGACCTCTCAATGTAGAGTTTTGATATAAGCATGGAGAAAGCTACGTGGGATAAAAACAAACTCTACACACAAAAGGGCTCTTATTGTAGCATGTTTAAAATATTTTTCTGCAATGAACTCTAAAATGTCTATTATTTAGTAAACACAACATTTTACTGCATTTATTTTATGGCAAATATATACAAATATAGGTGATTTAATTTTGAAGTCTAATTTTTCTATGCTAATATTGAATGAAAAGTCCATAAAACCAGTATTTCAACTACAGTTACGGCTGTAGTACAATTTTATTTATTTGAAAAAAAAAGTTGAAATATTCATTGTCATATCAAACATTCTGATGAACATATTTCTTAAGATCTCATTTATAATAATAAACTAAGAGATACAATTCCTGTGAAAATACCTTCACCAATTTCAGTATAACACAACACTTATAGAGTGTAATCCCTACCAGCACTTTTGTGTCTGCTGTTACCTTACTGTCTGGTCTGTATACAGTATTTCATTTATTGTTTGATGGATACATCCTGTAGGTGATGAGCAGGTCTCTGGGGTTTCCGTACAGTTTTAATTGTAAGTATAGTTTTTTTTTATTTACTAAATATTGTTCACTCTGAACACATATCAATTAGACCAGTTAATTAATGTAGGTTTCCCTATGAAAGCCCCTCCATCCATTTTCTTACTGTTTTATCCAATGCAGCATTGCAGATTAGCTTGCAGATTAGCTGGAGACTCTCCCAGTAAGCAATTTGAGCAAGATGCTGTATGGGATGTTAGTCTACTGTAGGGTACGCACAGACTCAGACATGCACACACTCACACCACAGCCATTTTTACAGAAGCTAATCAACCTACCAGTGTGTCTTTTGTCTATGGGAGGACACCCACACAAACAACAGGAGAACATACAGGACACACTCCATGGAGATAGCACCATGGGAATTGAACCCAGGGTACAAGCGCTGTAAGGCAACTATGCTAGCCACTGTGCCACCCTCAAATCAATGTAACTATAAACTTCCGTTTAGATCCTGCTACAGATTTGCCTTTTTCTGATTCTATCTATTCTAATAATAACAAAACAAGCCAATGGATATAAAGGAATAAAGTCCTTAATACTTGCTAACTTGCCTGGCTGGGGAAACGACAGAACCAACTGAAGATCAGTGCTGACACAACTTACTAATAAGGAATGAACCAGGGAGCTGCTGTAAGGGTGCACCTGAGGTGGAAGTAGGGGTACGAAAAAAGGCAGAGTTGTGGAGAGCCAGTGAGTGTCACGATCGCAAACCCCTCCTCTTAAGGGTGCTCCAGCCCTTCCTCGTTTGCCTCTTTCCCCTCACCTGTCCCTTGTTCCTACCCCGTTTCAGTTCGCCTTTATTAACCAGGCGCTCACTTCACTCGAGGCTCTGCATCTGATCTCCGCATCATGCGAGCCCGGGACCTGGTTGCGCCTGGCTCCGTTATGTTTTTAGCTTCCTGCTCCTGTTCCTGTTCCCCCCGCCGGTCCCGACCCGGCACCTGTTTTTAATCTCTGGTTTTTGGATGGATTACACGGCCATGGACCTTTGCTTTCATTTTGGATTTCCCCTTTGGATTTCTACTGGACTGTTTGCCTCCACCACACCTCCCCCATGCACCAATGCACTTCGGACCCGCCCCCCTGTTTTCATCCCCATTATCCTGCATGACTTTTTCCCCAGTGTTTCCTCACTATTTCGGATTTTGTTGTCTGCATAGGGTCCGGAAAGAACTGTTCATTACAGTGAGTAATTAACTGTAGGAGAGTGGACGTATGAAATTCCAATTTGACCTCCTGCCGAACTTCTGTTGATCTCCAGTTCATAAAAAGATGTAAGATGGTTCATGAAAGAATAAATGATCAGTTAGTACTGTATATTAGAGCAGTACATTTCTAAATTTCCACAGGAAAATTTAATAATTTTGTAAATTAAAAGAAATGCACAAAGTCTAAGAATATGAAGTATTTAATTTCTAAAATAGCACAAAATAATGTCTTTAAAATATTTTTACCAATTAAATTTAAATGTCTCAACACTCCTTATAAATGTGGACTATTGTAACCCAGATGACCTTCCATGGGGTAGATGCTGTAGTTGGAATGTCATATAATGAGACAATTCTCAATAAAATGTTTTTAAATATTAAATATTAATATTAATTCCTTCCACATATATAGAGCCTTTCTGGACACTCCCCTCAAAACACTTTACCGTTAATGGGGACTAATGGGGATGATGCGACAGCAGCCATAGTGCTCCGGTACACTCACCACACATCAGCTATCAGTGGGTTGAAGAATAGAGTCAGTTCATACATGGGAATTATTAGGAGGCCATGAGTGGTAAAGGCCAATGCGAAATTTGGCCAGAACACCGGGGTAACCCCCCTACCTTTTCGAGAAACGCTCTGGGATTTTTAGTGACCACAGAGAGTCAGGACCACAGTTTTACATCTCATCCAAAGGACAGCACCTTTTTACAGTATAGTGTCACCGTCACTATACTGGGACATGAGGACCAAAAGAGATCACGGGTTGAGTGCCCCCTACTGGCCTCACTAACACCTCTTCCACCAGCAACCTTAGCTTTCCCAATAGGTCTTCCATCCAGTTACCAGCCAGGTGATATGGGTTATACAGGTATATATATATAAAAGTTCTGTCTGTTCTAAGCCTTCAAGTATATTAAATATATAACTTCATTAATCTCCCGCAGCTTTGAGCATCTGAGTAACCCCAGTTCAGATATGAACACTGCAGCTGTTACTCCGATCACCTTGCACGCATTCAACATAAAGTTACAGGGTTCCTATGTTTTCCATTTTTAACTTTAAATTGAATTTGCCACATTGTTTGCAATCATGTGTCTTCTTGAGCTGCCTAACTGCTACCATTCAACTGGTCTCTCAAAATGTTTTTGTCTCCAATTTAACCATCCCCTGGGAAGTGTATGGATGACTTACAATTTACAATACATTGGTTCTTATACCTTTGTAAGAAATGTATAAACATACAGTATATTAAAACCAAAATGATGACAGCAGACATTATGTTATTACAACAGTACTTTAAAAGGTGGTACAGTATTTTTTTAAATGTAAAGATTCCATATATTTTCATAGTTTTTATTTATGGTTCTATTAAAAAAATGTAAACTTGTCAGTAAGCATTAATCTAAAGCAGAAAGCTTCTGTAGTTAACCAATCTATGCAATAATGAAACACATTAGCAGCATAGTTTTGATTTTGATGTATACCATGAAAATCTGCAGGAAATACATGGGTAATTAAGTTATAAATATAGCTTTATTTGACAATATGTGTTTTGCGTATCAGTTAGTTTAGACACTCTTCAAGCATAAAAATGTTTTTTGTTCAGTAGAATATAAGCTTCTTATGAACTATAAATGACTGAGATCTGGCTTCGAAAAGACTGGAGATTTTATTCATAAAAGAAGATTATTGAATTAATTAAATTTTTGTTTGAAACAACCTTTAATAAAACTACTCTCTTAGCCCTTCTGATAAAAATGACAGTATATCATCACAGGAGAAAAAAAGTACCCTAATTTATCTATGATTTCCATATCAGTAATCCACTAGAAGAAAGCCTTGAATTTTTATTATAATTTCTCATTATGCAGAGTTGTACATATGAAGTAAAAGCAGCAAATTATCTGTATTTTTTAAGAAAAGGGAATACTTTTTTTTATTAAAAGTTAAGATTTTATGGTGACAATGATTTATGGATAGTTTTTTTTTATTCATTGCCTAAGGAATTAAGATGATAAATAAATCTAGTCTAACTCAGATAATGTTTAGTCCAAGATTATGTTAGCTTGATGCAGCATTGACTTGTGCTCAACAAATTGGAAAAATGGACTTTGCGTTCTGTGAGAGAGAGATGGCAGGTGTGATGAGTTCAGCTTGTCCTGGCTAGATTTTAATTGCTATCTTTAAGGCATATCCCATCCCAAAGTAACACAGTGCCTCTTCAGACAGTAGTGATTGGCTTCCCACTGTGGGAGAATTCAACCCTATCCAATTTCCTGGAGGATTATGTCACATTGTGACAGGCTCAAATGAGCCCTGTTATACAGCACTGGGTTCATGATGTTGTTAACTATGCTCATGATTTGATTAAGCTACCATTGCCATATAAGTCTCTCTGGTAGACATTGTTGTCAGTATATCTGTTACTTACCTATGCTTAACCATCTATGAAATGCAGATTGAATCAAGGGTCTAGGGGTAGATAAAAATGATATTGACTTAGTCTGAGCCCAGCTTCCAAGGTTAAGTGTATTCTACTGCTAGAATATGGTATGTTAAGTATATCAGCATTCTGGTTTAAAAAAAAAAAACACCAAACATATGGAGATTGTTACTGCTTGCTTTCCAGAACATATGGATATAACTTGGATTCCCTCAAACATCATTCCCTTAAAAGAAAGAAAGCCACTCTATATGATTACTGGCAGCTAATTATTCAAGGATCTCATGTAGCCATTTATTGGAAGATGGGTATCAGCTTCAACAACATAAGTGGATAGCTTGTTCCTGGCTCTCACAACACTTTGTTTCTTCAGCAAGATGTTGGAAGCTGGAAACAAGACATTGATTTCTGTCTGAATCATATTACAAGGACCTTATATTCTCAATCATCCGATTAATTGAAGGAAGACAATTAACCAATTGACATTAAAAAAAAAACAAAAAACACAGGCTTCCAGGGTCAGTTAACTTCTGCGCTCTGGCAAGCAATTTAGTTGCCCAGCTACTGTGCTCTGTTTTATATCCTTTAACTCGTTGTCTAACTAGTTGCCTAATCCTGGTAATATCAGCATTCATTATTTTCTATCAATTACTACTGTTGCCTGTTAAAAGAATTCAAACCAGTTAAAGAAATCAATGTGAATACCTCCTAGAACACTGTTGTTATACAGTTTACAGTTTATCCCTCTCGTTTGGTTTTAATTATCAAATTATCATTCCAAATATGTATATGTAGTAATTTTTCTTGGCATTTCCTTCACAATACACTCTCTAGCATGTCCAGAGCTGACTCACTGCAAAACCTCTGTTGTGAAGAACAGTGGGTGTCTTGGCTTTCATTTTTAAGCTTGGCTAGGGCAATGTGGCAATGTGGCAAAGTGGCAACACTGAGCTAGTTTCTTTAATTTAGCACCACATCACCTATACTGTTATTCTACATGAATACCAATGATAAGAAAAATGCAAAACTACTAGTTTTTTTATACTTATACAATGAGTGACTGCTTCTTGAACTTTACTAAAAGATTCCCATGATGTAAGGGCAGCCTAATAAAAGAATTGGCTGCATCAAGCAGCAAAAATGTATTGTTCCAGTGTAGGATAATAACCACACTGTAATTTCTTTAAACTTAAATATATGGAATGTCATGCACTGTTCATTACAATGACACAATAAGTTTTAATATAAATAATTTATTATTAGAACTGCGCAGTATGTTTCTAAGAATAAAAGGTCTGGTTTGTTTCTCAGACATAAAGCTTCTGAAATATATGGTGTTGGTTTTGTTGTGTCAAAATAGCAAAATATAACATTTATTTTTCTTTCACACTGATTTGAGGCATGGTTGCATTTTTAATCCATTTAATTTAGAAAAAAATACAAATTAACTGACTTACTTTTAGGTTATCTGAGGGAGTGAGTCTTGAGTGTTGTATGGCAAGGGAGTTAAAATCGGGGTGTGATGCTAAATATACTAAAGTTAGACACAGCTCATTTATATATGTTTATAATATATACAGTAAATGACATAACAATTAAAAACAGTTCAAAGGGTTTACTTTCATTTACAGTTTCTATTTGTCAAACAGACTGTAAAATGTCCAAGGGTGTCTGAAAGTATGAAATGAAAAATATCAATGCATACAGTACAGTACTGTCTGCTCACAGCAAAACTTTAAACTGTGACTTGAAATATACTGTATAATCAGTGGCAGGGTCTTTACTCTCGAATGGGACCAAGAAAATAAAATGAAGTAACTTCTGAAAGCCATAGAATCAACTTGGTAGATTAGAAATATTCAGCAACAGAGTTGCAAGGTTTGGCAGCTGGTTCTAAGGTTCTCAGTAAACTCTTGGCTTCACTCAACAGCCCACAAAGTAATTGATGCAATTGTTGTCACCGGTGTCCTAAGTGTTTTATCTTATTTTACCATTAGCCAGGGGTTAGAACTATTGCTTCAGCCTGCTGTGTGCAATTAAGTTAAACCTGTATTGGAGATAGTTCTGAATTGTGAAGAAACATTATAATAAAAATTAGAGTATAATAAAAAATGCTTCCTCGGTCAGGGTAGTTTGAAGGAACAACAATCAGCCTTGATCAGGATTACAGTTTACAACACGGCCAATGTGAGGTTTCCTACATCTTTGCAAAAACTAGTTCTCTCTTTGTTTCATGACATTGATCATGACTGAAGTTTCAAGTACACTCTATAACCTTAGACTGATTTGCTTAGTCTTCTCCACAATAGGTTTTGATATCAGCTTTGTACAAAATACCAGGACCAAAGTCCATAAAACCTGAAATGTTAATATAATAACAGACCTTTCAATATGGTCACAATGATATACAGTACCGTATACTGTATTTGCAGAAACATCCTAGCTGTTGCAAACCAGTAGTCTTCTAGGGAGGTATTTTTTCAGGTATATTGTACCTTATAAAATACAGTGAAGGGAGGACTGTAGTCCTACAGTTTGAGCTTCCTGGAGGGTTAAAGGTTAAGGATAGAGGGAATTAGATCACTAGGAATTGTGAAAAACAGAACTCATGTGTTTCACTTGGCTAGGATTGGGGAGTGAAAAGCATAGTGTAGAACTACAGAAACTCACTTCATAAAATGGCCTGTAGAATCAAATGGATGAAATTTAATACCTCTCTAGGGTCGTCTTGTTTCTGCATTCACCTTCTGTAATCAAAAGTCATAATATGACCATATACATGTACTGCATATTGAATATATTTTTAGACAAATTCAACCACATCTTGCATAAAAAGCATGCTTTCTCAGACTCAGAAGGACTGCATATGCCAATGCTTAAAGAAATGTAACAATTGTCTTGTATAAAGACAAGGAAAGAAACTAAAAAAAACTAAGAGAACAAAATGCACTAGTTGTAATTCACAAAGCAAACACAGAAGAGATGGCTGGTATTAATTAAAAATAATTGCTATATTAGAGAAGGACAAACACAGTGATGAGGCAGACAAATGATGTACCTTAATTCATTTAATATACAATGTGAAGGCTTTTAGAGTGGAATACTATCATCTGAATCACCTGCATATTTCTATCGGTACAAAGTGAAGAAACATTCTGCATGATTTTTTAAAACAATTTAGCCCCTGGCTCTCTATCCTGAACTAATGAAGAGTGGCAGCTGAACGGAGACAAGCTTTAAACATATAAACTGGGAAAGAATAACCTATGAACCCCCTTGAGGAGAAGAACTTGCTTCGAATATAAAACTGTCTCAGACCACAATATGATTGACAGAGGAAACCTTCACATTTGGCAAATTCTATAGCATCTGGATTATTTTTAATGTTGTTTAATATTGCTGTGTCAGAAGAAGTAACATGGATTTGGTATGTCAAACCACTCAGTCATACAATATTTGCATTTGGGAGACAAGAGACTATTAGGAGAGTTATACTTTCCATGCTCTGTTTAACCTAGTTATAAATAAAAGGGGTGGCAGAAACAGCTACTTTCAATCCCAGCATGAACAGAAACATACGTTTTGAGGTCAGAATGCAAGAAATCAATTTGCAATAAGCTTTTCTATTTATATTTCTGATTAAATGGACATATTAAAATATTTATGTTTTTAAATATTTACAAACTGTATTGCTGTGCCTCCCAAACACAATTCAGCAAGGCATGTGATTAAAAGAAAAGATTAAATAAATTATTTATTAGTATTTTTAAAAACCAGTACTGTTTCATATATGTTGCACTGGAGTATATACAGTATATATACTCCAGTGCAAGAACTCTTCTTATCATATATAGTACTGAAAACAAAGTACATAAAAGAAGTAAAAATTCCAGTGGTGATTTTTGTTAGTTGATGTATTAGTAGGGATACTTTAAATGCCTTGCTGATATAACAAATCATTTCAGATAATAAAATAATGTTTGCACACACTGTATAGTTAATAATCACAGTATATACTGGATAATAAACATCTAAAATGGAACTGTAGCTACTTCCTTAAAAGCAACATATGAGTTTTAAAAGTAATGTATATTTGGGAAAATCTTCTTTAGGTTAATTCATATCAGTGGCAAAGAACACTGCTTCCATGCACCCAGTCTTAAGCTATACTATCCTTGTACTGTAGCAACCTAGCCAAACAATTTGGTAAGCTCTTCTGTTTTATTTCCAATTCTTTTTTCTGAAAGCTAGCTTCCATGTAGTTTCAGATGGGAGGAGAGCTTTCTTACTGGTGCAATATAAAACATTTTTAATTTAAGTTTACATACTGAATTTGCAACTTGCCTTGTCTTTAATGTCATAGATTGTGGACTTCTGAAAAGACTGAACTTTGAAATAACCAGGGGTCATATTCTATAATTGAATTAATTGCATTTTGTTTTTGTTTTTAGGTGTAGCTTAGCTTTAAAGACAATGGTAGAAAACATTTCCACATATTTACAAACTTATTTTTAATGACGATGATTCAGCCTAATTGTAGCATACTGCACTTGTAGAAACATGTGTCCTCCTAATCTAATGCATTGTGAAAAGCACACAGTGGTTAGAAGATTAACTTGTAAAAGAGCAATGCCTTTTTTAAAAGGCACATTTTCTTTGCTTGAATTGACCTCCTTATATGCAAATAAGTGTTTTAATGTATGCAATGGCATGATAAACATTGACCTTAGTGATAAAATATTTCACCAGAGAATTGTGCTTCAATGAATGAATGTTTTCCATTTCTACATGCCCTTCAGTAGTTAGTTGCACTGGTTACTCTCATATAATGTGAGTGCATGAACTAAAATGTTAAAAAATTAGACCACTATAATAATTTTGAGAATGATCAACAAAATACTGTAAGACCAATGCAAAATGTCATACTAATAACAAGAAAACAAAAATACTTATGCTTCTGACTTACAAGAACAGACTTATGAGTTAAACATAGTTTGTCATTATTTAACTTTAAATTTAAGGGGAGATAACCACCCCTTAACCGCGGCAGCCTAAATATACTGTAGATCCACATAAGAACTTCTTTCCAAATGTGCCACACTCCTCACACAACATTCATTCTTTACTCCTATAGCAGCTCCTTGGCTCATTCCATAGAGAAATGTCATCCTTATGGCCAGACTGTCATTCCTTCAGCCCAATAGGTCAAAGCCAAAGCAACATCTCAGATTTCTCATCCTTTGAATTACTCCGTACTGTGTGATTTATCTGAATATCTTGAACTACAACACATTGATTTAGCATCATCATCCTTCTATAAACAAAAGGATTTTTGTGATGAATTCTAATTAATTGTTTTGTGTGAGTTCTCTCCCAGCTGGTGTAATCTAAAAATAGAACTTCCTGCTACCAGCTTTGACATATTTACTAAACATATTTTATTTTTTTGTATGTGAATTGAAAATCAAATGGAAAATTGTACCTTCTTAAATTAACTACTGGCTGTAGATGTGTCGAATAAAGCCAGAAGAGATTTAGTAGAACACAAATAAACTCTTTAATCTCGTGTTTAATTCTGCTTGTAAGACCTTAGGATATTTATCTATTCTGCTAGTATAAGTAAACTTTTCCTTTATAAACTCGCTGTTCAATGGGAAAGAGTTGTTGAATTCAAATAGAAAAGCAAATAGAAAAGGAAGAACTGCCGAGACTTGTCACTTAACAGAAGCTGAAAAGCAACAAGGGAGGTCTTATTAACTCCCTAAACAAAAACAAATATCACAGTTTGTCTCATCTCAAATGCACTTTCAAATATACACAAATACACTGACACATTTCAGCTTTTTAAATTCCTGTCAACATATTAAATACAGTTGAGAATGTCTTTACAGTTATAAATGTACCTTGTTTTGACATTTATCTATGAAATCCATAACATAAAAAATAATTCCTAGTGCAATCAATTCTGGTTAGAATATTATAATATAAATCTGTCTAGAACTTTGAACTGAAATAATAAGGCTAAATAATTTTTAAAATATTTTGTTTTCTCGTTTTATCGCTTTCTCTTTGATTTTCATTTCATAGTGTTCAATTTATTATTTCATTATTTAATCTTACATCCGCCAATGAAAATGATGGTTATTTTGTCTCCTTTCTGCTTTTACAATACATCTGAAGGATGTACAAGGTATTAGTCTACGGAAGTGATTAGTGTGACCAGCACTTCTCTCTACTGTACATCTTAGTGTGTTGCCATTTGCACATTTTTGAAATAGAAAGTCACAGAGACTTGACAAGAATGTAGTATAATCCAAGAAAATGCTCAATAAAAACATATTTAAGTACTCAGTGAGGTTCATCAAAGGATATGTAAGACAAACTATTTTTTACTATATTAAAATAAAAAGGATTTTATTTTGTTTGTAGTTTAGTGTTTTTTAGCATCATACCCTAAGCACTGCTGATCCACCCTTCCATCCATTTCCTAACCTTTTTGCCAAATTTAGGTTGCATGGGAGTTGGAGACTAACTGGACAAGTGAAATATACAAGGCGGGGTAAAACCTGGACAGGATGGCAGTTTACCATGGGACATACAGTATAAGACGCAGACACACACTCATTACAAGGCCAATGTTCCCAGAAGTCAATTGACCTACTCTACCAGTACAGTATGTCTTTGGACTGTGGGAAGAAACCAGAGCACCTAGAAACCCACACAAGCATGGGGGAACATACTAACCACTGTAAATCATGTTCAACTTGAAGTGCCCCTTTTGGTTTTCTTTCTTCTTTTTGTTTTCTAGTGTAAATGTATTAATGCCTAAGACGTTGAGACCATAAAAAGAAAGATAGAAATAAATGCATTAGACAAAACTATAATTAGATTACAGTTGGGAACATTGCATTCCTTGGTGGATTTACTCCTGGATGATCTACATAGCTCAGTTGCCCTTGACTGAACACCAGATTTAAACATCATTATATAGTCTTTGTCCTATTTAGACTATAGGCTAAGGAAACCACTACAAAAACTAAAACCACACACAATTCTTTGGGTTATGGTGAGACTCACAATGTTTTTGCAATTTAGAACAAAAAACGGAGAAAAAGATTAAATGCAGTAGCATACATCCCAGCAGTGTAGAGTAGTGGTCATGGTTCTGGAGTTGTAATTGGAAGGTTGTGGGTTTAAATCCCCACTGAGACAGTACTGGTAGTACTCTTGGGCAACTTATTTAATCTAAACTGTTCTACTAAAACACTTGCCTTTATAAATGAATACAAATATAAATTGCTCTGGACAACAGTGTAACCCAAATAATAAATGTAAAATCAGAGAGAGGATGGACAGTATGCAAACTGTAGAACTTTACATACAAATTTAAACAGTACATACTGTATATAACACAGTTCCCAGATACTCTGCAGATTAAGAGAATTCCCTACACTGATAGGTTGATGATTTGAATCTTAATGAATTGATCTTAATTCACAGTTAAGTTAACTTGAATTCTTGTGATTTTGACTTAACATATTTACACAGGCTATAAGGAATATTATACAGTATCTTAGCTTTACAGCACTATAGAAAGAACTGCAGTGCAATGAGTGCAAAAAGTTAGGATGTGTTAGAAAGATGGTTTGCTTAATCTTCAGACACATTATACAAAGCTTAACATTTTTAAGGAGTAATACAGAAATTCTCTACTGCTCAGAATTTTCATATTCCTTAGGGCAGGCATAGGTCCTCCAGTACCACAATAGTTGTGAGTTTTTATTCAATTTTAGACCTTAAGACAGATGCTGCTTTAGCAGTATAAAAGATTTCATCAGCCTACTGCAAAATGTTGGTTTCTTAACAGACAAGGACTCTGTTCCCACCACTACACCTCATTCAATTAAACACAGCTCCTTTCTGACATGTTGAGAAAATAACAGTTGGCTGGGAGAGTGAACACTGTACATCTGTGACTTCTGTCTAGAAAATTATTTAAAGATCATTTTGGAAATTACAAGGTGCCAAAGATCTCCTGATATTTCATTAGTTATCAACTAAGCCTGTATAGATACAAATTTTCTTTATTTTCATAAAAGAAGAAAATTTGTGGAATTTTCAGGAAAAGTTTAATTTGTTTAAGATTAAGATTGAATGACACTCCCAGAAATATCTCTAACTGAATGTAGCACTTGCTCCCAACTGGACATGCTTTGAAAGAAGTGATTTAATATATTGTAATGCCAGCTAGGGCAGGGTCCATGAAGGGCGGTACAGTACGTCACCCAAGGAAGAGTTTGCCTTTAAAAGATCACATCTGTTTGGAATTAGTGATTTGACAAGCTACAGCTGAGGGCAGTGTTACCTACAGATGCAGCCATTCAAAATGCGTGAGGTATTTCGCAGCATACCCCGGTGGGCGTGTCACAGTATCACGCGGTATGACGCAGTTAACGTGGTGTCACGTGGTTAACTATCCGGCGTCGCCTTGTAAAACCGCCAGGGGGAGCTTAACCTCTCATGTACAGCATTTGAGCCTTTAATTTTGAACTGTGTATTACAGCATGTTAATCATCAGTCATTAAAATGTTGGTATATTTTATGAAAGCAAGATTGCTCAGTTGGACAAAAGTACACAACCTACCTTTATCAGAAATATTTATGCATCAAAGCCTTTACTGAAGATATTACTAATAGTATTAATAATGGATGACTTTGGACAAGCTGTATACTCAAAGTATAATTTCTTTAGCACATTTGTACAAGCACTTGGAATCTGTCCAAGCCATACTTTGTCAGGCATTTTGTTTTACTTCAACGGGCATAAAAACTTCCTTGCTTTTAACAGGGCGTTTCATAATTTCTAACTACGAAAATGATTTAAAATGCGACACCTATCATTCAACTAGAGCTTAAAATATCACAAGGATCCTCAAGAGCACAGCAAAGAGTGTATTAAAAGACACTTGTATTTATCAATGTTTTCTTTTCCGTATACCAGATTTTATGGAACCACTTCAGAGGGGTGTCAGCCAGTCAGATTCCAGGAATCGGCACTTTAAAGGAAAAATACACACCGGTATTCCATTTCTCCCTAACGATTTTAAGCATCGAAGTATTTAACTAGCATGTGAAATAGCGTATGAAAAAGTGGTAGTTTTAAGCTTTTCTGCTAATATAATATGGAATCGCGTATCTAAAGAATTTAATAACGGTATTCGTGTGCTGCGACAGGGCTGTGTAGGGCTGTTTCGCCTGCCTGTTCATGCGAGCTGTCTTGTAGCCGACTGGTCTAGGTGCGTGACTACCAGCTGGCAGGTTGTGTGTTCAAATCCAGCTGGTGCTGGACTTTTCTTTTAACAAACATTTCTTCGAAAAAATAGAATAGCGATATTATGGACAATCAATTGATTTTTATATTTCAAAATATCGCAAACATGATCGATATTTGCGATATTTTGAACATATCTTCCCTTCTGACAGCGGTTCCTGCTTCTATTGTGTGTGTGTGTGCAACAGAGTAAATTTTTATAGAGAAATGGAGGCTGGACAGTATGCGTTACAATATAAACATTTATTAGGTAATTAGATTGCTCATAAACCTAATCGCTTTTTCTACATAAACACAGCGTGATTGCTCTCTGAAAATGCTTTTCCTTTATTTTTAAAGTAGGCTCAGATTTCAACTATAGATCGTATTATTATAAACTGTCTTGGAAAAATGTATTTTATGTAAACCATGTTTGCTATTAATTCATTTAGGGCTAAAATACGTTCATTGTCTTCCAATCGAGTCGAGTTGACATTTGAAGCCTGCCACACCCGGACTGTTAAACCAACGCATTAGCACGTCGCCAGTATTGGTTTTAGTATTCCCCCCCTCTCCCCTCAATTCAATTCAATTCAATTCAAGGTGTTTTATTTGCATGACAGATGGGTACAAGCAGTGTTGGGTATGTATATTGTAACGCTTACGGCAGACAGGCACTGTGTAAGAGCCGGCGCACCAGAGCAGCGCACCGAGGGAGCGTCTGCATTTATAACTTAGTTTTTAAAATCAGTCAAGCAATATGAAGCATCTCCTTTTACTTAGTGCCTGAGCATAAAAAGAATAGGAGCATACTGCAACGCGTGTGAAGTCCATAAACAATATTAATTTTGGAACTTAAACATACAGTATATGGCTGGTCTCGGTACTTTAAAGAAAACATACACACCAGTATTCCATTTCTCCCTAAACATTTTAAGCATCGAAGTCTTTAACTAACGCGATACCGGTGTCAACAAGCATACTTTTAGAATTTGATTAAAAGGGAATATAATATGGAATCGCGTATCTCAAGAATTTAAAGACCAGACAATCGCAAACGCATTTTCAATAAAATTATTTTATTCATTCAGCAGTTTTTGAGAGGGACATCCAGCAGGGAGAGACACACACACCGGTTTTCATTGACAAAATTGGTTTTTTTCAATTCCTCTTGTCTAACAGGAATCTGATATTTACACCCGGCGCGGCACCGAGGGGGCGTCTGCATTTATAACTTAGTTTTTAAAATTAGTCAAGCAATACGATCTATAGTTGAAATCTGAGCCTACTTTAAAAATAAAGGAAAAGCATTTTCAGAGAGCAATCACGCTGTGTTTATGTAGAAAAAGCGATTAGGTTTATGAGCAATCTAATTACCTAATAAATGTTTATATTGTAACGCATACTGTCCAGCCTCCATTTCTCTATAAAAATTTACTCTGTTGCACACACACACACAATAGAAGCAGGAACCGCTGTCAGAAGGGAAGATATGTTCAAAATATCGCAAATATCGATCATGTTTGCGATATTTTGAAATATAAAAGTCAATTGATTGTCCATAATATCGCTATTCTATTTTTTCGAAGAAATGTTTGTTAAATGTTTAATGTTTGTTAAAAGCTGGATTTGAACACACAACCTGCCAGTTGGTAGTCACGCACCTAGACCAGTCGGCTACAAGACAGCTCGCATGAACAGGCAGGCGAAACAGCCCTACACAGCCCTGTCGCAGCACACGAATACCGTTATTAAATTCTTTAGATACGCGATTCCATATTATATTCCCTTTTAATCAAATTCTAAAAGTATGCTTGTTGACTCCGGTATCACGTTAGTTAAAGACTTCGAAGCTTACAATGTTTAGGGAGAAATGGAATACTGGTGTGTATGTTTTTCTTTAAAGTACCAAGACCAGCTATATACTGTATGTTTATGTTCCAAAATTAATATCGTTTATGGCCTTCACACGCGTTACAGTATGCTCCTATTCTTTTTATGCTCAGCTACTAAGATTTCCCTTCAGTGGTAAAATTCAATATCTACAACGGGCACAGTAAAGACGTTTACAGTAAGTCTTTCTACGACAGACAAACGGACCACGAGTGCCCCTGTCGGTCAACCAATCACGCACCGCGGTATTTTGCGTCATCGCGCGTCACGATGCACGACGCCGTAGCCAATTACCTGCGGTACGTGTCTGTGCCGCGCACTTTGAATGGCTGCATCTGTATATGGCCTGCCTACTCCTCTGCAGAACGAGGGACTGCAGTCTTTTTCCTGTGCAGGTTGGTGAAAGAAGGAAGAGCTATTTCTCCTTTGTGGTATGCCGTGAGTTGTGAAAATGGCATGCTTCTGTGGCTGTGTTGTTAATATGTTCACTGGCACATTTAAGGTCTTGGCAGCAAGTCTGCCGTAGCCCTGTGCTATGAAATTGCATTTGTATGAGATGTGGGTTTTGTGAGGCAGTGGCACCTGAGATGTTGCCAACCCATGAAAGCCACAGAGGCAAGGCCTCTGTGAGATTTGGAGACATGTATCCAACAGGAAACTGACAGTTGCTTTAGACTGAATGGTGTGCAAGAAGACAGCAGGCTGAGGAGGCTGCAGTTTTCCGTGGAAGGGAAGCAACTTTATAAGCTAGGAACCTGGAAGGGATCCATCTGTGAGTACTTAATGACAGCCTGAAGCTCCAGAGGCATTCTGACCAAACAGGCCTTACTGGCTTCAAGACCTCTCTACTGTTTGGTATGCCAGACTTAGTGAAACTCATTGGAAAACCAGAGAGCAGGTTTGAGGCTGTACTTGAAGCCCCAACACTGTACATGAAGAGTGGTGGAGGGTCTGTCTAGTTGCTGGCTGCTGGTAGTGTTTAAGTATGGTGTATACATGCTGTTGTGATAGTAAGATAACCACATTCGAGAGACGTGAACCAGTAGCTACATATTAGAGTGAAGGAGTAACCTGTGGCTGAAAAAAAGAAGGCAGGAGATGAGACTAAAAGGAGCACTGCTGCTGTATGAGGAGATAAATGGGGGCTGCCTGTTTATTCCCAATTCTTTGACAGTGCAGTGGGTTTGATACAGCCTGGTGGTGTGAGGTTAAGATGTCAGAATCTGTTAGTTGTATGCAACAGGCAGATATCGTCTGGACATGAGGGAGGTGTGCCTGCAGCTTCTAGCTGAGTTATAAAAGGGATATGACAGGGAGTTGGGTTCAGTTCTCCTAGGAGTGGCATAACTTTGCTTATTGGTCCCTCAGCCTGTGATACCGGGAACAAAGAGCTTGCAGATGTCTAGATAGGTCATCATTTAGGTGGGGCAAGGAAAAAATAATATGTAAGCTTCAAGCTTTCTTTAATGAAGTGACCCTTCACCACTACTAATGCAGAAAGAACTCCACATGGCCATAGTGTCTTCTCAAGCCAAGCAAGAAATTGTTACGGTTGACATCCCTCCCCTAGAGGGCGTTCCATTTTACTCCAGTCAATGGTTCCCTGTGATCGTTTATATGTGTTCCAGGTGTGCCTTGTTGTGTCTCCCCCTATTTATTCTTAGCTCCTCTAGGGCTCAGGGCTCAACATTAAGGTACAGAAGTCACGAGGCCCGCCTAGCACCAGGATACCGTATGTCCGTCTCCTGAGGGCATAGGTCTCATCCCCGAGACCTCCCGTGGTCTGAGCCTGGGGTCTGGAGGACCTCGCCCCGTTATCCCAGGATCTTCATGTTGGTTGTCTGTTCGTGTTTTCCCCATTCCTGGGGGTTTTAACGTTGTCATGTCTTAAGATGGATCTACTGCTAATGGACTCTTGGACTGTACCCTGACCCTCCTTCGGACCTGCTCGGATTTGGATGCCACTCTTTGTCTCCCCCACTCACTGTATCACGGACTGTCACTGTTATTTTTTGCATCATTAAAACCCTGTGTGTTTTCCCACACCACGCCTCCTGTTTCCTCCAGCTCTTATCACATCGCATAGGGTCTACTACAAAACCCGACATGGATTGCAGAACTTGTCCGCAACAGACATATTCTCAAATTCGTATTTAATTTAAGACAAATGCTTTAGTTGTTAATGTGTTGTATGTAGCTCCTAAACTATATTTATAGATTGTATTTGAATTTAATTACACCTGTTTTGAAATTCACAGTGATGTTTCAACAAGAACATTTTAGTATCCTACACGAGCTCTGCTCTTTGTAATCACAAATTGCGCATCCTCTGCCCCACAAGCCAGAGTAAAAAATCACCTCTCAGGCAGGTCTAAAATTACACCAGAATCAAAATCTTGTATATAGTAACCTTGAAATTTTTACCTGAAGCTAAGTGGAGCTCTAAACCAACATTTTTCTTGAAATTTTATATACTTTAACAAAACATTCCAATATAAACAAAAAATTATGAAATCCACATGTGCTACTGTCCACCTTAGGACCTAGAAGCTTTGCTCAAATAACCTTTTATTACATTTGCCCCTATTCCTCATTTTTGTGAGCTTCCCTTTTATGATGCTTTGTTTTTCTCCATTTACTTTTGTTGTATTCTAGAATGTTCTATTAGAATGTAAAAAATACCCTTTTACTTCTTTTCTGAAGAGTATATCTGATGTCTGAGGCAAGAAAAAGTACATCTCTGAAAATGTTTAAATAACTATCTTAGCTTAAAGCAAGTAACTCACTTGAGTGACTATAGACAGTACAGTATATAGTATATTACAGCAACATTAAGTAATTGAATGTGTTGAATGTAAAGTAATCTTTATATATGTTCCTCCTGTGGCCACTGTCTTATTTCAAAGAATCTGCTGTTTATATATAAAATATAAATATTATATATACAGCATGTTATATAAATATAGAGAGAGAGCATTCTAAAACTGCCACTAAGTTACAGTATATGTCAAACACAAAAGTTACCAGAAGCTGAATTGCTTGAAGAATTCCAATGATTATGGTGAACAAACTGGAACTGTATTTACAGTATGTAACTCAGACACAGTATATAGCCCAGGAGAGCTCTTAGTAGCATTGGATTGAATTTTTAAGAGCTACAAATTACTGTAAAAATATGCATGGTGAAGTATGTTTATTTGACCAAGTTAAAGATAATGACTTTTCACCCATCAAAACATTTGGATGTTATTTCAAAACCTCGGTTCATTCACAGATATTGTTTGAGAAGCTTTAAAATATTTACGAATCTGTACTTTTCATATCTGAAAGCATCTGTAGTGCTACTTTCAGCAGCATATTGTTTTTATATTTGCAATTTAACAATTGCAAGTTCCCTGCTCCTCATTAGTTATTGCTGCATTCAATTAAAATGTTATCACTGTTTTTTAACTACTGTTATTTCTGTAGCTTTGCTGCCCTACTGCTTGGAAAATATTTGATTTTCATTTAATTTTCCAAAGCATTTCCAAAGTTCCATTTTCACGACAGATTCAGCTATTCTATAGAAATGTCTCTGTCAAATGTCCCCATATCATAAAGGCATTCATATGTTGTGAATATTTTTTTTTCAGAAATGTGTGAGAGTAAATGTAAAATGTGATAAAATGTAAAAAAAGGTACAGAACTATGCCTAATAAAAGTTTCTTTATGTGCTTCTTAAAAATAATGTGTATCTAATATCATAATTCCCTTATATCCAAAGTGTGGTATCCCCCTGACATGTTGTCTGCTGCTGTTCTGAGTTAAGCATATTGCCTGCCTTCTAGAGACTAGCCTTTTCAAGATGAGGAAGGCAATAAGGTTGTGGGAGGGGGGCAGCGGGGCAGCTGACCTTTCAGGAATGCTGTAAACCTTGGGACTGCCTGTGGTTAACAACTGTCATTGAACCTGTGAATTGTTAGATTTTAAAGGCAGAGAAAACTAATCACCCTGATCATCTTAACCATCAGGCAACCAGATGGCACCAAAATACAGTTTACAGAAAGGACATCAAATACAGATCGATATCTACAATACTGTATTCTGCCCTCCCCTCAACCAGATCCTCTTAAATGAAATATTTTGCACATTGATGAGGCAATTAAATTCTGCTCAAATAAATAACTACCGAGAGAAGAAATAAGAAAGAAAATAAAAACTCTTTGAGATAGAATGGACATTCAAAATCACATTCAAATTATAATCGTTGCATCCTTAAAGTATCCACTCTTCAAAAGAATGACTTTCAGTTGTTACAAAGTATGGAATGATACATAACAAATAGAAAATTCAGAATTAGCCAAAAATCTATTTATTCACAGTCATTGAGGACAGAAAGATTAACAACAGAACTAGATTCTAACCAGAACGTCACAATAAGTATTTCATGGAACACCTGATAAATAATTTGTATGCAGAATGTAAAATGTTCTGGAAGAAAATAAATCCCCAAACAAACTTCTCAGATAAATTATGTTATACATATGACTTATAAATAAGTGTACTTTCTTTCAATAATGATTCTTCTGGGCAAGTTATAATAATTATTTTAATTAAGCTTTCACTTTTCACAACTCCCGCTTCTGTATAATCATATACTGTATAGCACAAAGCATTCAATGCATGCCCTTTACATTCTAATATTTATTTGTTTTATTAATTGCCTTTAGTTATGCACACTTTGAGGATTTTCAGAACATTAATTTGAACATTGCCTTGGATTATCAAAGGTCATGATGACCTTTTTTATTTTCTCTACAAGTTAACATCATGTGAAGAGAATTTCATTTTAGTTTTCTTGAAAATATTGGATAAATGATAATCCATTTTAGTCTCAAGATGTTTTTAAGATTGTCAGATAATTCTCACAATCATTTGGAGTGGGTTTAAAATTGAAATGTATTACCATTGGAAAAATGATGGAAGTTCTGAAAGATTTCAAGACCATTAAACAATCTTTATGACTGGTACTTACAGTTCAAATAACAAAACTTAATCTATAGGTACATATAGCAGTTTTGACAAAATAAAATACATTTAATTTGTTTTATTAAATACATAGCACAATACTTTTCATCCCTGCCATTAAATGCATTTCTCATAATAATTCTGGGATGTTTTCCATTTTTGTTTAGTTCTTTTGTCCAGATAAAAAGACAAAACTGCTTATTGACAGTAAGCTTGCATACAATAGACTCATAAGAGTGATGTTAAAGATATGGACCACTGCACAAGGCAATCCAACTCTCCAAACATGGAAAATTGAATAAACTATAAGTATTGTGTGAGAAAACATCAGCCTGGTAAAATGTCTCATAATCTTCGCATGATTTAGGGTCACTGCAATCCATGCTTGCATGACAGTGATTCATAACTTGACAAGGCCATGTGTTGGGATGGGGCATTTTGACGAGTGTTAAATCTTCTGATCCCACAGGTGCTCAATCAGATTTAAATCTTAGAAATGTGTTGGTTACGAAAGCCAAAATACTTTGTTCTAGGATGATGGTTACCTTAAACTGTTACCTATGAAAAGGACATTTGGATAAAGGCATTTTTGAAGCAGAATAATGGTTGATGGTATTGTTGTGGCAGTATTGCCCTTTTGAATGTTTACTCTGGTAAATTTACCAATGACTGCTTTCACTTTTACCATGGTTTTACAATAGTTTTGCTGTGGTCTTCTTTAATTGCAGGATACATTGACTGAATCTTAATACTGTAGAGTACGTAGACCATGGGAAAGCTGTGGTATAATATATAACACATTTTGTACAATTTTGTCATGAGATTTCCATGGACAAGAATTAGTGCACGTGCAAGAGAGACAATACAAGGATCATTTTAGCTTGTCTGTGAATAATCTTTGTGATTTTATGTCTTGATAGATATTATAGGTTTTAAACAGGTTTAGAGGACAAATGATGAGTAGGGAAAGTAGTGGAATTTTAGTAATGAACAAAGATCATTGCTTATTTAGCATAAATGACAGGGAGTCTTATAGTTTGTCTCTTATGTTTTATATGTGTTGTTCAGGTTAAAGACTGCACAGAACAGACAGCAATGCTCCTGGCCTACATCCAGTTGTCATGGTTCACACTGGAACCTAAAATACACACTGCCTAGACGTAAGTAAATAGAGACTTAGGGGCTCACTCACTGAATGGTGGTAAAAGATCAGAGTTACTGAGTGGAATTCAGAATCCCCACCAAGTAAACAAAATAACTGTTCTCCTCCATATTCACTGAGGTAATGGTTTTCGGAATTACCAGAAACATATTATTTAATTTGTATGGGAGCAAACTGTATGGTACCATGTTAGCATGTGGGCATTATGTGGGCATCGCACATACTGTATGAAGATGTGTTAAGAATCAAGCATCTCACTCCACAAAACTTCAAAATTGGACACTTTGGTGAAATAGCACTTCCTCTTTAGTGATCACAGATTTAACTGTGCATATGTGAATAAACCAGGCAATGTACAAGCACAGAGGAACTGTGTAGTCTAGAGAAATATCCCCTTCTTGTTGATGGGCCGAATCATAACAGTATCATCAGTAACAAATCAAATAAAAAGAGAGTACATGACGAATAGCTTTTCATGAAGCTGGCATGTTATCTACAGTATGTACATACTAGATAATACTGTGCTGTATATTGCAGTTTCAGTACCTTCCTTTTTAGCACTGGCTTCTGAATTTCAGTTAATCATTATGTAATTTCAATTCTTGTATAATAATTAAATATTTAACACATTTTCAGATTAAACAAATCAGCTGAATACGCATACATTTTCAGAAAACAGGAGTTGACTATTTGACAGACTGAGTATGTTGACAACAGGTGGTCATCAACATCAAAGTGCTTGTTTCATTCAGTTAGAAGCCTTTACTCCTGTCAGAAGTAACAAACAAGTTATTTGGACAGGGAGATCAAAGGTTTATGTCAACATCTGCTTGCAGAAAGGCAAAGTCTAGGGCCAAAACCTGTTCCTCATGTTATAGGTAGTAATTACTGTGTAAATGTTCTGGGATTAAAACCTTGAAATGCACTTTCTGTATATTTGAAGACATTTGACAAAAATAAAAAAAATATATGGATGTTTTCAAAGACATGGAATTAATACTCTGGACATGAATATTAAACTTTGTGTCTGTAATGTTTTGACTTTATTTTCATGTTTTATCGTTGATTTTTATTGTTAAGAGTGGGTATGGTAAATCTAGATTCACATGAGGAAAATTGTTGTTATTTTTGCAATTATAGTCTCTAAACATACAGTATTTAACTGTCTGTGATGATCTCATTTTAAGTAAATTGCAAAAGCGCAGTCATAATATCATTTTGCCACAAAGTGCATAGCTTTTTTTGCAAAATACCTTTTGTAACATTGATGCATCAGGGCAATTTACATATGTCAACATCAGACAACAATTACTATGATCACATTTATGGCTTAAATGTTTATTCACTCAGTGACAGTTGCTGTTCTGGTTGTCAGTCTAGACATGTGAACCACTGTATCAGGCAACACAATTTTGCAAAGCTTGAGGTAGTATCAGATTGCCAATTTCTCCAATATCACTAGGTGTCAGTTATAAAGGCATTTGTGCCTAAGGCACTCAGGGGATAATTAAAAAATATTACTGTTATTTCTTTTCTTAATATGAAATTAATTAAGGAAAACACTAGTACAGATCCAAAATAGTTTCATTCTTTCATGACAACAGCAAATAGAATTCCACATATAGTAATTCTGTTGTGTTGAGCCACATATTTAAACACACAGTTTTATTCTATTCTTACTTCCATTTTCTGTCCTCTTGTCCTGTTGAAGACAGTTGCTGCAGGATATATTCTGTCTATAAATTTGGCCAGTAGTGACCATGTACTGTAATGTGTGGTGCTGTGTCAAAAGGCTGGACAATCATTATCATGGCAATCAAGTTTGTGTGGAATTTCTCTGGAATTCATGATTCAGTGACAACTCACATACTAGACTTTATCTGAAACCTAAACCTTTTTTGTTTATTGTTTTCACTATCTCACTAAAGCTCTTAAACTTACAAAAGGCACAATATGAAAACAAAGTGTTCACTGCTTGCTACAACATGTACAGTAGCCAGAGAAAGTGTCCCTGGGTTTTAAAAGCAAACCATTACAAAGACCTACTCTCAGCAAGAGAAAAAAAAGCTTCTTGAGTTAAGGGTTAAAGGAACCATTATGTAAATCTTTACAGAAAACTTTGGAAATTTGCATTTTATCTTCATAGACCAAAAATATGGAAAAAAGTAGTGTAGACTTTTGTTGAAGTGAAAAAATATTGTTGTGGATATGTTGTGTTTCGTTAAGTATCATAAGCAGATCATATTTTTATACAAATACAGTATATTTTGTATTGACACTTATTCAATACATGGTTTAAGAGTTGTTAATACAGTATAGATATGGTGAAAAAGAGTAAACCTTTTCTAAATACAGTAGTTCCCCATCCACAGTACTGTCCCCTATACTGTGCTACTATTATTGAACTGTATATAACTGTGGGATCAGCACATCTCTCGGGATATGCAGCAGCAGCAATGCACAGGTTACTTACTCTGATCTGACAGGTTACAAATTGTTCCCATGGTTTTATAAATATATTTAATCTGATTCTTTAATTTACACTTTCACATTCTCTTCAAAATCAATTTGCTTGATATTTTCACCCAATGTTAAAAAATATTGTGTCCTAAATGTGTAAATTCTGCCTTCTGTCTAGATGTGGTAATGATAAACTGCTGTAACATTATTCAACTCTGCATTCCAAAATAGCCAGTTTGCATAAACTGTTTTTTTAGCATTTTTAGGGCTATACTCATGTACATTATAGTAGGCTATCTCTGCAAAAGTAATTACAGTGATTTTTTTATTACAGTTATGCAACCACATTTGTGGCATGGCCAGAATGTCTTGGGTATAAAGTAAAAGTACTGTACTTGATTTTCTATCCAGTGCCATAATAACTTTTATTTTACAGCAGTGAGACTTACTAGGTTTTGGAAATACAAAAAAATGCTCATCAAAATGTTTCTACTGAGTAAACCTATTTGATGAAATAAAAACTCACTACTGTATATTCTTTATTTCCTATTTTGTGTGTGAGTCAATGTTGTCATCTGATTAAAGGACCAAATACAGTAAGTAAAGTGAAAACCAGTTTTAGATTTACTATCACCTATTTATTAAGGAAGGACTTTAGAGAAGTTGAATCCTAAAGAAATTATGAAACATTATGAAACAAAAGACAAGAAAACATGAAAAATATCTTCTTTTACAATCAACATGGAACCACTGAGGATTATTTCAGTTCCTTTGACCAATAAGCTGTGGTTGTGCAGTGATGGTTTTGAGTGTGGTATTATCAAAGGTATATGTGTCTGATAATGACAGATTACAGAAAATGTATTGGTTTCTTTTGGTTTACCACACACATATTGACTTGCTTAAGCAAAAAAAGGAAAAGTGTTTCATTATTTAAAAAAGCTGATAAAAATTACATTTCTATAAATGTAAAACAACAAAAAAATAAAATGCAAAACAGAATTCAGAATTCTTATCTTAAATTGATAAAGCATAGCAAAAGAATATAGAAATATCACACAGTTTACAAAGTCAGCTTTCATCTTATGTCATACTGTATGTTCTTTAATTTGTCAATTTTCAATGCTCTATTTTACATTAATATTATCACATATCAGAAAAGAAAAGCACACGTTTCATACAATGGACCGCAGACAGGCCATAACAATTAGACAGGCAGAAAGAGAGTATATTATCTATAGTTCATCAAGGTAATATAAAGAGTGAAACAAATAGGTCTTTAAATGTTGAATTCTTTAAACACAACATTTACAAGTACTGTTGTTGCTGAATTTTGTGCACCTACATTTTATTTTTTATGTCTCAGCACACAAAAAGGCTTGGGGTATTTGGAATGTGCTCTGAGCGATATAAATCACACCTGATTTCTTCACCTACCTTTGTGAGACAGTTTTAATCTTGGATGGCTGTTTCTTGTTGCCAGTGCTGCACTCGACAGGATCCAAAGATGCACCAGCACCAGAATGAACCTCTTCTCAGCTACAGTCATGCTGTGGCTGCAACTTGTACCAAATGATGTCCCTTTTAATTTTTAATGGATTTATTTTGTAACTGAGCTCCACCCAGCATGTACAGCTCAATGTGAGCTCTTTAACTTAAAATGGTAAAAAAACAAAACTCATATTACTTTAAAATATTAATAATTTGTGTAATGCTGAGGTGACTTTCTTTTTTTCATCATTGAAAAACAAAGCACACACACACACACAAAAATATTTGGAAATATTACTCCAGCTTTTCAACCTGATTGAATTGCTGCTTTTTGCTTCCAGCAAGTGTGAGGATTTCTTTCCAAATACTGTAGAACAGCCCTTGTTTCTTGTTTCAGTTTCTTCTGATGCTTCTATAAAAAAAATCCAAAGCTCCTCCTGTTCTTTTTGTATATTTGTCAGTTAGTTAATGCCAGTTTTTTTTACTTTGACTTGCCTTACAGCAAGCTTTCATTCACCTTTCACCTCTAATAATTAGAAGAAAGCAGCCGCCCTCCTCCTTGTCCCTCTGTGCCTCGGATCCCACTGTTCCAACCAGCTGGGATGCAGTCGTCCCTGCTGCTCAAGTTCACTGGGAATTGAAGGCAGATCTGCTTTAAGAAATACTTCTACTCCACGTGCCGCTCAGTGATCCTCCCTTTTTTCTTCTGAGCTTCCAGATCCCCTGGTGTTAGCAGGGAGTGCAGCCAAGGTTTTTTTTTCACTACAGTGATTTTAACAGTGCACTTTGTTTTTTTAGCAGCTCTTCACCAGAATGTGTTCTGTGTTTGTGAAGAGTATCTGAAGTTGTGTAATATGTTGTGACAACACATCTTGGTGTGTTAGATATCCTTGTTCAATAATACAGTAGATGTGTGTGCTTCAGTCATCTGAATTGATTTAATTAAAAAAAAATCCAAAACGAATAGGATTTAAAACAGTTAAAAATTGTTCAACATTAGTTTAAATATACCATTATGTATTTTATTGTTTAATAATAGAGGCCAGAAATGGCTTCTTCCAAATCTCTGCAAAAATACCTTGATACAAATTTTAATGCTAACTTTTAATAAGTGGAGATATACAGTACAGTTCTTCAAACACTGGGACTTTTTGTCACTGTCTAGAAAAATGATGCAGTAAATAGTGTCCAAAAAATGAAGAATGATGATACTAGTTATGGAAGAAATAAATAAATACCAGTACAATTAAGAAAAACATGGAATCAAAATCATTAATTTGATCAGTAGAGTGGAGACATCTTATAATAGATGCAGCTGTTACTGAACTTTGGATAATAATGAATTTTAATTTGTGTATTTATATTATCATCTGCAGTTGCTCAGTCAATGCTGAGACATGGCATTCAGAGGGGTCAGACTGCTCACAAGGTGGATGTGAACCTGTTATAATATCCACTGATTGGTATCGATACGTGGTTGCTTTATAAAGGGAGGTTTCTTATGGTGTAATTTACTGCACAGTTGCTTTACATTAAAGGAATGCTTTCTTTGGTTGTTCATTGGCTGTATATAGTAGCTTTCCTTCATTTTCCTTTCCTTCATTTGCCATTAGGAGAATTATTTTATATTTATGTCGTTGTACTGTAGTATTTTGATATTCTGTGGAAGACCCTCCTTTGGTTATTAAACAGTAAAAAAATGTTTATGTCTCAGTTGCATGAAAAATGTATATCCATCAAAAAAAAGACACTAAAAGTAGACACAAAATGTGATTTGTGTGTCAGGGAAAATACCAAGATGATGCTCCTCGTATTATTTATTTTCACACTTTACCTCAGTGGGTGTGAAAGTTAATTATTTGTTTTAGAAATAAAGAATCAAAAATAATTTATTAATGGTATTTTACTTGAACCATATACTGTATATGTCAGTCACTTCTAAGAACCCTCTCAGTCAGGGATGTATAGAGTGGGGTGGCTACAATGGCTCAAACCCTGCCCTTTGACATCATTGGCCCAAGTGTCCTTTTTTGCTTGTAGAAAAAAAGTCCAACCAATTTCAATTTATTTTTGCCAGCTGATGATTCTGCTTCTGTATTTAGTATTGATCTCCCATTAGAAAAAAAAACAAGTTGGACCTAATTGATCTCTCCTGCCCGCCTCCTGTTTGTTGGAAAAAGCAGAGAAAAAAGCGGTGATAAACAACTTACTGTAGGCTACTACACCTGTGGAGGTCACGATAAGCATTTTTAAATGGTGAGAAAATATACAGAGTTTTCAGAAGGACTGTACAAAAGTAACACACCAAGGATGTCGTATTGAGCACTTTGTGTTTAAGAAAGACTATTTTCATTCACCTATTCTAAGTTTGCAAACTGACAAACTCACCACGTTATTGTCTGCATGGCTACTTAGCTAGCTAGATTTGAGATTTCCTTAAGAAAATTTAGTTAACTGAGTAGACAAGCCAGTCTTTTTGTATTTGATATAAACAGCTAACATGTATATTCTTAGTTGTACAGTATACTGTATATATTGTTCAGTCACAGAAACAGGAGAGCATGCCTTCAGAAAAAAAGAAGAAGAAAGAAAAAGAAAGAATTTAGGGAGGCAGCTAAAGGGAGTACATCACTTCATAACTGGGTCACAACTAGCTGCAGACAAACAGGTACAGTACATGGTCATCAAAAAAGCCAGTTCCTTAGGCTACATTCTACGTACACCTCAATAACAGAAGCGTCTTGCCTTACAAGAATGATTACCTCAGTAAATGTTGTACGACTTAAGATTTGATGAATATCAAAACTGCCTGTAGCCTGTTTACAAAAACTGTACAGGCTATATGAGACGTATTTACAGCGATTTCTACATTTCTACGGTAATGTAGAAGTACAAGCGGGCACTGATTTGTGTCCAGGATACTTTAATGTAACAAATCCTGCCCCAGAAAGTGCCCCTTCTCCCCTTTTGAGCCACTGCCCACCAAAAGGCCTCTGCATGTCTCTTTCTTAAAAACAAGAGTGTAGAAAAAGTCCGGAAGCAGAACTAATTAATGTGATAGCTGTTTGACAATCCAGAATAAACATGTATGTGATTGCCTGATTTTTTCAAACAGGTATCCTGAAACACAACAGAGGAAGAACGTAAAAATAGTGAGTTACCAATACTGCTAAAACTGTCCTGTAGTGTGCTCTCACGAGGCACCAGTTCTGTAGGGGTTTGGACATTTACTAGGACAATTATTAATTAGCAGTAAATAACGAAATTGATTCTTTTAATGGCCTTAGAATCCAACTATGCGATATAACTCAAACAACGCACACACACAGGTACTAATACACAAGGATACATTTATTAATACATAGAATATGCATGTAAACCTAACAGATCTTATCGTGAGGGTTATCAGAATACAAAAGATATATATTCATTCAGTTACGAAGAGTTACACATACCAAGAAGACATACGTTCAGTATATCATTCATTTAGACCATTTCATAATTGAACTTGGTTACAACTTCTGCATTAGATACTCAAAACAAGTACATAACTCTTATTGATATCAACTGGTTGGGATAACAATTGAATTCTCGAGCAGTAATGCAGTGAAGTTGAATACTCATCCAATCTCTGAGGATTCAGATCTCCTGTGGGCACAAAGAAGCAGTTGCAGGCTTGTTGCTGTCCAATCCATGCTCTCTGGCTCCGTGCCAGGCTGTGCTGTGCGGCTTGCGATGGTGCGCTGCTGATGCTCTCTGAAGACCGGCTAGTTAGTTTTGGCTGAAACTAGCAAGAGTTTGTGCACAGGAGAAAAGATGACTGTGGGTCCCAGCAAGTCAGGAAGAGGACCGGTTCATTCCTGATGAAGCGCTAGTTCTGAATAGTGATTCAGCTGTCCACAGTTCCGACCTGTTCACGAGGCTTGCTGCTGATGCTAACCTCGGGTGGATCCTCTGGTTACTCTCTGGCAACCTCCGCTCTAGACTCTTAGAACAGAGGAAAGTTCTGGCACTCGGACACACTGGCCGTTCCGTGGTTGTCCAGGCTGAGTCTCAGGATGGTCAGGAGGCGCGCTGCGAGAATGTCCTGCCCTTGGGAGCCTTTCTGCTCCTGGGCTGTCCTGCCCTGGAATTGTCTCGCACCCCTGGAATTCTCCTTTGAATTCCCTTTAGAATAGTCTTTAGAACTCTGTGTTGCCTGTTTTTACCTGGAGGAACTTCAGCTTGTTCATTGGCTGAAAGTTTCATGGGCATCAGAGACCCACATGGGTTACTCGGCCCTACCAGTTCCTGATTGGTTGATCAAGGTGAGATATGAGTCACTTACTCCTAACACTTAGAAATGCAGTCCAGATGTCCATCTGGCACTCCCTAGACAGATAGGAGCCAATGGATGACCATTGATCATGATAGCCAGGCTTAGCTAAGTGCATCCCCATTTGGGAGCTGTCCCTTATCAAAAGAAAACATCTTTAAATCAGCCTGCATGAATAGTTTCTCTGTGGCTGCACCACAGAGATGAAGAGAGAGATGGGGCCTCATTTGGGAAAGCACAGCAACACTTAATTCTGTCTTATTAACAAGCATTGCCGCTACAGTCCAAAATGCAATGTTTTCATTTTCATAATTAACCTTCAAATGGAAAGATATCCTTTAAACTAAAATTTCAAGAAAGTTAATTGTTTTACATAACAGAGAACAGATCACAATTAACTGATGGATAAAACTGGTCATTATGCTACTAAAAGTGGCCAAGGAAGAAAAAAGCATGCCTGTTGTTAGGAATCCCTGGTGGAGAGATACAAGGATCCTTTGCAGACGCAGGTGTGGGTAGTAGATGAGGCAGGTGAACAGTCCAAAACAATAAGTGAGTACGTGGTCCAAAGGAGAAGGGTGTTTCAGTAACCAGGAAGAGCATTAGAAGCGAACAATCCGAATCAAGATGCAAGGTCGTGGTCAAAAGGCGTAAGGTAAGTCATAATCCGGGGAGATCATAGATTGCAAACAGTCAGAGGCGAGTGGCGAGGTCCAAAGTCGAAAAGGCAGAAGGGAAGTCCAAAATCCAGAGTAAACGAGAAACGGGAAAAACGCCAGGTAGAGCTCTCAAAGAGTAGACTCAATACCGAGCAGCAGGAAGCACATTAAGATGGTATAAATAGCACTGTGTGCCACATGGTAGAGCGTGTGGAGGTGGGTTAACTCATGCGGCAGCGTTTGTAAATAATAACCCGCTGCTGGTGCTGATTAGATCGCTTATGAGTTGGTCTTTGCTGGCTGGCGGTCGTGACAGTACCCCCCCCCCCCCTTCACGGGCGGCTCCCAACGCCCGAGACAGCTGATCGGGATAGTCCCTGTGGAAGTCGCTGATTAGCATAGGGTCCAAAATATCCTTCTCCGGAACCCAAGATCTTTCTTCGGGCCATAACCCTCCCAGTCGGCTAAATACTGAAGGGTACCGCGGTTCCATCTGGAATCGAGGATCTTGTGGACCGTATACGCCTGGTGCCCCTGAATGCGACGCAGGGGTGGCGGGCGACGTTGGGGAGCCGCAAGGGGCGAGCGGTAGAAGGGTTTCAGCAGGGAGACGTGGAAAGATGGGTGGATTCTGAGGGTGGGGGGAAGTGCAAGACGGAAGGTAACCGGGGTGACCCAGGAGAGGATCCTGAAGGGGCCGATATACCTAGGCCCGAGCTTCTTGGAAGGCAGGCATAGAGGTAGGTTCCTTGTTGATAGCCAAACGAACTGTCCTCTCCGAAAACGGGGGGCTGGTCTGCGGTGTCGGTTGGTGAATTTGGCGTGGTTCTGGGTTGACTTGGTGAGAGCTGTCCTCGCCATTCTCCAGGTCCTCTGCAGCTTGGAAATATATTGTCGCACCGACGGCACTGCCGTGTCCGGAGGGGTGACAGGGATGAGAGTGGGTTGATAACCTAGTGAACAGAGGAAGGGAGAGAGACCTGTGGAGGAGGAGGTAAGAGAATTATGGGCATACTCTGCCAAGGGAAGTAGCGATGACCAGTCATCCTGCGAGTTGGAGGTGAAGGCTCTCAAAAAGGTAAGGAGGCTTGGTTGGTCCTTTCCACCAGACCATTGGCCTCAGGATGATAACCCGAAGTCAAAGATACATGGGTCCCTAAGGCTTGGCAGAAAGCCTTCCAAAAGACCGAGACAAATTGAGGTCCCCTGTCTGAGAGTACATCATTGGGCAAACCATGTATCCTAAAGACCTGTTGCACAAACAGTGATGCCATTTCCTGGGCTGTGGGCAATGCTGGGAGGGGGACGAAATGGGCTGCTTTGGAAAAACGATTGGATATCACCATGATTACAGTATGACCTTGACTGTTAGGAAGGTCTGTAATGAAGTCAACAGCTATGTGGGACCAAGGGCTGTGTAGGATCGGAAGGGGGTGAAGGAGACTGGTCTTCTTGGCACGCGGAGTCTTGATCCTGGCACAGACCGGGCAAGCTCAGACGTACTCTGCAGCATCAGATCACATGGAAGGCCGCCAGAAGTCCCTGGTGAGTAGGTCCAGAGTGCATCTGCACCCAGGATGGCCTGCAAACCGAGAGTCATGCCCCCATTGCAGGACAGCAGAACGCAGGTGGTCCGGTACAAAAAGCTTATCCGGGGGGCAGCACAGAGGAACTGTAGTCCCGTTGAGGGCATGTCTGATCTGATCCTCAATAGAGCAGTGGATCGGACCCAGGATTCTGTTAGATGCAATGATTGGTTCCGGTGTGTAATCCAGATTCGGGGGATCATGGAACCGAGAGAGAGCATCAGCCCTCCCGTTCTTAGAGCCAGGCGTATAGGTGATAACAAAATTAAAGTGAGAAAAGAAAAGAGACCAACGGGCCTGACGGGAATTAAGGCGTTTGGCAGACTGAATGTAGACCAGGTTCTTATGGTGCGTGATAATGACAAAGGGGTGATGAGCCCCCTCCAGCCAGTGTCTCCATTCCTCCAGGGCCAGCTTGATAGCTAGGAGTTCACGATTACCCACATCATAATTAACCTCGGCGGGGGAGAACTTCTTAGAAAAGAAGGCACAGGGATGTGGAATGTGCTTATCACCGTGGCGCTGGGAGAGGACTGCCCCAACCCTATAGGCTGAGGCGTCAACCTCCACAATGAATGGCTGAGAGGGATCCGGGTGTCGTAGAAGTGGTGCCGAACTGAAGAGTTGTTTTAAGCATAAAAAAGCCTGGTTAGCCTCTGGGTTCCATTTACCCAAGCCTGGTCAATTGCGGGTTAGAGCTGTGATAGGCGCCACGACGGAGCTAAAGTTCCGGATTAAAAACGTCTATAGAAGTTCGCAAAACCTAGAAATCGTTGAATTTGCTTTAAATAACGAGGAGCTGGCCAGTCATTGATAGCTGCCACCTTAGCAAAGTCCATCTCTACACCAAGGGGGGAAATGATGTAACCCAGAAAGTGAATCTTAGAGGCGTGAAAAACGCACTTTTCAAGCTTGGTGTAGAGTTTGTTGTCGATGAGTCTGGACAGGACCTCCTGGACGTGGTGGACATGATCCCTAGGGTTGGCAGAAAAGATGAGGATATCATCCAGGTAAACCAAAACAAAATTCCCAATAATGTCCCTAAAGATGTCACTCGTGAATGACTGGAAGACTGCCGGGGCATTAACAAGACCAAAAGGCATCACCTGATATTCAAAATATCCGTCTTCCACTCGTCCCCTTCATGTATCCTAATTAAGTTGTAAGCCCCCCATAGATTTAACTTCGAGAAGATGGAGGCTCCCCGTATGGACTCCAAAGCAGCTGGAATTAAAGGCAGGGGGTAACGATGTTTGACCGTAATGGAGTTCAGTCCTCTGTAATCAATACACGGCCGCAAGGAGCCGTCCTTCTTCCCAATGAAGAAAAAACCTGCACAGGCTGGAGAAGAGGAGGGACGAATGAATCCTGACTCCAGAGCCTCCTTAATATAATCTTGCAAAGCCTGATTCTCTGCCTGAGTGAGAGGGTAGATCCGTCCTTGGGTGGAAGGGTTCCAGGGAGCAACTCAATTGCACAGTCGCAGGTACGGTGAGGGGGAAGCGAAAGAGCCTTCTGCTTATCAAAGGCTTGTTTCAGATGCATATATTGGGGCAGGATGGTAGACTGCTCATCCATAAAGGTTACTGCAGTAGCAACCTTAACTGGCTGGCAACAACAGTTGTCACGACAGGTGTGGCTTCAGGCAATGAGCCCATTCTTGTCCCAGGAGATGTGAGGATCGTGCTTCTTGAGCCAGGGAAGACCCAGGATTACCGGGTAGGCAGGCGAGTCCAGGAGGAGTGAAATTTTCTCGACATGTGTGGCACCAACGGTTAGACAGAGAGGAACGGTCTGCCAGGTAATCTGTCCACGTGCAATCGGGGATCCATCCAGAGCTTGAATACAGATCGGGGGAGAGGCCGGTGCCAGGGGAATATCCCACTTCTTAGCAAAAGTGGTGTCTATAAAGTTCCCTGCTGCCCCCAAGTCAACAAAAACCAAAAGGGGAAGGTGTAAGTCAGTCCAAGAAATTTTCGCTGGGAATAAAGGCCCAGACGAGGTCTGAGAAAAAACAACACTACAGACTCAGAACAGTAGGCTGCGGAAGGGTTCTAGAGGGATACGGGGGTCTCAAGGGACAAGCAGAGAGAAGGTGATCTGGTGCAGCGCAATACAGACACAGTCCCTCCCGATAGTGCCTTTCCTTTTCCTCTGAGGAAAGGGGTGCATGATGCAGAGTGGGCACCGTGGGGGTAGTACCTTTGGGACGGCCAGGACTGCTTCCAGCATGACTCTCTGCTCTCCGGAGCCTAATGCGGATGTCCAGTTCAACCACCTGAGCGATCGCTGCCTCGAAAGAGCGGGTGTGAAGTGACGTGAGCACCAGGTAGTCCTTTAGTTCTTCTGAGAGACCCTTAGAAAAAAGGCAAATCAGGACTTCAGGGTTCCAGTCAGACTCCGTGGCGAGGGCTTGGAATTCAGCCACATAATCATACAGAGACCCATCACCCTGATGAAGCGAGGAAAGCCAGAGATGAGTCAGGTCCGGGTTGACTGGAGAAAAACGTGCCTGGAGCCGGTCAGCAAAAAGCTGGAAATCAGCAAACTGAAAATCTCCCCTAGCAAGCAACACAGCTGCCCAGTCCAGAGCCTTGCCTGTGAGCAAGGAAATGGCAAAACCGATCTGCCCCCGGGGAGAAAAAAAACGCTCAGGATGCAACTGGAAAGCCAAGGAGCATTGCGCAATAAAACCCCTACAGCCCGCGGCTTTGCCGTCATATCTTTCTGGGAGAACAAATGGTGAGGTTACGGGAGTGGTGGGCGGGGTCACAGGGATCGGAGCAGTGGTCGGTGCGGTAGCCAAAGAGACAGGGGAGTGCGGAAGCGTAGCAGAGTGGTTAGAGAGAAGCTGGGGCGAAGATTGAAGCTGGGTGAGAGCTTGGGAATGGTGATTGAAAAATGAGCAAAAGGCTTGAGCGTCTGCGGGATCTATCTTTAGGCTTGATATTCTGTTAGGAATCCCTGGTGGAGAGATACAAGGATTCTTTGCAGACGCAGGCGTGGGTAGTAGATGAGGCAGGTGAACAATCCAAAATGATAAGCGAGTACGTGGTCCAAAGGAGAAGGGTGTTTCAGTAACCAGGAAGAGCGTTAGAAGCGAACAATCCGAATCAAGATGCAAGGTCGTGGTCAAAAGGCGTAAGGTAAGTTGTAATCCGGGGAGATCACAGATAGCAAACAATCTGAGGCGAGTGGCGAGGTCCAAAGTCGAAAAGGCAGAAGGGAAGTCCAAAATCCAGAGTAAACGAGAAACGGGAAAAACGCCAGGCAGAGCTCTCAAGGAGTAGACTCAATACCGAGCAGCGGGAAGCAGGTTAATATGGTATAAATAGCTCACGGTAGAGCATGTGCAGGTGGGTTAACTCATGCGGCAGCATTTGTAAATAATAACCCGCTGCTGGTGCTGATTAGATCGCTTAAGAGTTGGTCTTTGCTGGCTGGCGGTCGTGACACCTGTTGCTTGCCGAGATCTGCTCTGGCACCCCTGTGACCCTACATTTGATGAAGTGGTTAGAAAATGGTTGGATGGATAAGAAATGTTAGCCTACAGTATGTGCAGACATGAATTCTATCACTGAACTAACAATGCCACCTGCTTAAGGCTGTTGTCTGAAATGGCAAAGGCAAGTCTTGAGTAAGCCTGCTGCTGCTTTCATATATAATGACACCATATAAAATGACACCAAATGTGGCATTGCTACATAAAACTGTAAGACACATCTATGGAATAGTAAAATATCTTTGTCTGACAAATGAAACATAATAGCTCCCTAGAATCAGCACTAAAGCACATACAGTAGATTGATGAAAAATGCAACAGAGGAAAATAAAGTAACTACCCCCCCACTAGAGGCCACAAAAATGTCCTCTTTCACATAAGGTGATAATGAGTTGATTTATTGAGATTATTGGGGTTAGTTAATTCATCATCCACACATGTTTGAGTGTTTGATAGCAGTCTGGGGAGGATGTTTTATTGTTTTTTGGTGTAAACACTAGAAGACTCATTTCATAATGGATTTTTATTTGCATAAAAAAATACTATGTCAAATAAATATTGTGATGCTGTGATGGGCATTGTGCAGGAAGAATGGTACAGTAGTTCCCCAACAACGTCACCCTGTTCTCTCAACATTTTTGCCTGCAGATGTCTGCAGGAGAACATCAGCATTCATTTCCACACAGATGCAGGGAATAGCTGTGTGTAATGCTCCAGCTTACAGTATATAAATCGACTATTGAGCTGGCTGTGAATGCGTCTATCAACTAGGAAGAAGTGTAGGGTCAGAGAAGGCTGCCGCATCCAGGAAGCTGTATATTGATATAGCATTAGCACAGAATTTAAACTGTAGAATGGAATACAGAAAGATTTGAGACTAGAGAGAGAAACCAGACTACGGGAAGATGTGAGACTGAAGAGAAAAATTGAACTACATAGGACAGAGAAGGAAATTGAATAAAATAATGTAACCTGCTATGAATAACAGAATAACAGAAACAATGGAGTGTGAGTTGGGAAAGCCATTTTTCTATTTTTGTCTAAATGGTGTTTTCAACTGAAGATTAAATATAAACATACCTGTGGCCCGATACATACAGTACAGTACCTCCAGTGTTTAGTGAGGGAAGCCTACAAGTTAGTTAAGAGCACAAATATGAGCTAGATTCATTTTAAGTAGTATCTGCATCAGCATGCAAAGGCTGGTTGGCTGCGAAGGACCAAGTAAAGGTGTTTTCCATCCTGGAATGAAAAGAAAGCAGACACAATATTTTAGCTATGGAGCCTTATTCAGGTGAGGCTCTACCGTTGTATTTCTTTAATTGTTTTTTAGCATGGAATAAACCTTTTTGTGACCCACTATGCCTTCCGCTAGGTCTTTTTCAGTATCTCTTCGTCTTTTCTTCTCCTACTCCCTGGTTTTCTTGCCCCCTCCTCTCACCAGACCAGCATTCCATCTCTTCACAGTGATCTGTTCCAAGACCAGGCTTTCTAACTAGCTCTTATTCATTTACAGATGTTGTCGTTATAATATCACCCCTAAAGGATTTCGGTTGAAGTTTAACACTTTTCTTTTGACTAGGCTACCACCCAGAGTAACACTTAGATTCATTTTAGTTTTATTTCCCCCTTCATTTTATAAGTAAAGAAACATTTAACTGCCAGACTGCTTCTGGGTGTGTCTAATAGGACCTGCCTATATTTTACACCCACATGATAACTGTGTCCCCCATGGCATCACAATTGGCGGCACAGGCAAGGATACCTGAAACAGCACTGCTATATGGTAGCAGTTAATAGTGTGGAGAAAATGTAAGGAAAAATACTGCTTTTATTTTCCTCTCCTCTTATTGTAATTTTAGATATTTTTAGATTTTTATTTATAGATTTAGAGGAGATTTATAGGTGCCAGGGTCAAATTTGTTTTCCTTTGCTTGTCTGCCAATCAAGTGAAGATCAAATAAGCTATACTATTAACCTAAATAATAATAATAATAATAATAATAATAATAATAATAATAGTAATACATTTTTTCCTTTTTTTTAGGCTAAGAAAACCATATCAGAACTTGATTTTATAAAACGCCATGCAGAATTGTTCATCTGGAATATGCAGTTCTTACTAAATTATGCTGTCATTCTCTTATGATTATCACATTGTTTCTCACTTTCCTTAAACAACAACCTAATAATTACTGCCCTGTGGCCATGGGGTAGTCTTCTTGATAGTTTGGCTATTAGCACCACATGCAGGGAAGTCAAATACTAACATAAGACACACACTCACTACTTTGTATCACAAGTAATATGATTACAGTATATTACATACAGTATAAAGATTTTCAGTGACAGAAAAAAATGACTTAGTAACTGTGCTTCTGTGTATATTCTGCATGTTTTCTCCATTGTATAATGTAATCCATTATGAAGAGAATTATGGTCATAATGTATCTATTTACATATTTTGAGAGTCATTGTCTGTGAGAACGCTTACGGTATGTAAGTACGGTATGTTTTCTAACCTACTGTATATTGTTGCACTAAATTCCATTTGTCTACACAGTACATTTTTCATACCAGTTGTTTGAATTCTCCTTTGGCACCTACATTATCAGATCATATAATTATCACACATTGAAATACATTCTTTGAAGCTTTTTTTCCATTTACTAAAATAATCTAAATATAGTTATAATAATTTACTAGAATAACCTAAATATTATTATACATTTAGAATATTAAAAAATGGATGTCTGTTGTTTTTTTACACAGAATCTTCCTGTGAAGCATTTCTAGATACTTTATAGATGTTTTTTTTCTTTTACATGAAACCGACCTATAGCACAATGGGCTGTTAACTGTTAAAAAGTTGTCTGTTTTAGGCAGATGTCTTTTTTGTTCTGACATTCTAACATTCTGTATATTGCTAATATCTCCTTCTATATCTAACAACAACTTTTAAAACATCATTGTTGTAAGAAAAAAACATTAAAAGTATCACTTAACAAGGATTAAGTTTACTCTAGCTACATGATTATCCTATATCTCATCTTTTTCTTCCATTCCTTTAACTGCGGGCTACCCCTCTTAAGTGGTTCCATCTGTTAAAATAACCTGTTATTCTGTCCTTTCAAGTGTGTTTGGGTATATACAATCCTACACAGCTGGCAGCTTTGTAATGTTTTCATGCAAATCAAATCATAGCAATTGTAAGGTTTTCTTTGCAATGAAAACTAGTTAAGTTCTCTTTTGGTGTTTGGCAAAACATCTAAGTATGCAAAAATGATGGCTGCAATTTTAAAGACAGGATTTAGATTTTGCATTTTAAAGGCCTTTGAGTTGAAATGTACTTTCCAATTATTTTGTGTGTCTGTTGTAAGATAAAAGAATTGAACTAAACAATAAAGTTCATGAAGCTTTATAGAAACACTATTTTAATAATAATAGGTTCACTGCTTAAAATCAGATACATCAGACTGGAATTTTGCACAACCAACTACTGGCACAAGTGGCACAGAACAGGAAGACCATCACACTACTAACACACACACAAACCAGGGTATTACTAAACATGTGAATGAAGAAAAAAGGAACAATTAAAGAACAACAGATTAATTTTTACTTTAAATAGAATAATTTAAATTGTCTATAGCAGGAATAACAATAATTAAGCCAGACTTGCAGCCAACTAAGCAGGATAGGCAGAATAGCCTCCTCACAAGTAACACACTATAGTGTCATGGTACCCTGTGAGGCAATTTATCATGCTTTACCAGCATGTTGTGACACAAAAATAAGTTGGTTGAAACAGCAAAATTGTTTAAATATTACTTCATAATCTACAACCCAAAAATATATCAAACTGAAAAAAATTAGGCTTTTGAGAATTGGTTTTGTGACATAGAGTACAGTATGCTGTGGAAAAATTCAAAAAGTAAACTGCAGCAGGTTTCTGTGGAAAGCTGAGGTCACTGAATAACTCTCCCATTATACCATTTTATACAGTATGATGAAATGCTACAGATAAACTACGAGTGTACGTATATACAACATATGGTGTAATAAACTAGTGACATATGCATAATAAAGAACACATGGACATAATAGATGTTAATGACAGTATATTTCCATATGACAAAACGCTTTCTCAAAGCATAAGGTATAGAGGAACTTATTACTTCTCCTTTACTGCTCGCCAGTAAAAGTGAAATTGCCTATCATGCAGTGTTTAGTTAAAATAAGCAGGATTTCTTACTACAAAAATAAATAAAAAGAATAAAAATCTCCAAAAAAGTGCTTTATTTTCTTTAATGAAAAATGCACTATGGGTTGTAACTTTGTTGAATTGTCTCACTTTAGTCAATTGTTTTGAAACCAAAAGATCAGAAAAATGTACTGACTGTCAGTATAGTCAGTTGTCACAGTTTAAGAAGGAAAGGAAGGAAAGAACTTTTATGAAAAAGTGTCATAGAGACCTTGAGAATAGTAAGGAACTCATTACATTTGTATTCTATGATTCAAGATGTTCTATTTATTTTCCTTATTGTAAGAATAATAATACGCCAACAGTAACACTGATCTCATTTACTGAAGACATGAAGCTGATTTATTACAATGTTTTGTCCTTAGGGTTTATCTGGCCAGTGTCACGACACTTCTATACAACTTTTTCTGACTGTTCTCATCTTTAATTAAACAGATCCTTAGGCATTCTGCATGAAAACCTAGCTATGTAGTCTTTAAAACTGACCACCTATAGCTTTTCTTTGCTTCACACACATGGACATGAGCAGACAGTCACACGCACATCTCCTGCTATTGTTACCACTATTTGTATTTAACTAAATCTTATAGTCTAAATAAATGACAAACATGCATACAAACATGATAAAATGACACTACAATTAAGGATAAAGAGAAACCTGATTTTTTTTCTGTTAGAATTTTAAGTCTATGAAACTTCTTTTCTTAAACTATTCCATATTTTGTCTCTCTACCTATTTAGAAACTTGTATTTTAAAATTTTGATATTGAGAATATTCACATTTTAACAATAAATTAAGTAAAAAGCTGTTGGAACTATTAAATAAAATGTGCAAATTTATGATTGAACTGTATTAGTCTCCAAAATCCACCACAGCTGTTTATAGTCTGTTTAAATAATCATTTACACGACTGTTAAAAACTAAATTTCATTTGATTACCTTAACTCTAGCAAACAGAAAAGTTATGCGCATACTCATAGTTAAACTTCGCCACAAGAATGTTTAAATTTAGATTTTCATCAACATATACAATATTTTTATATATTGCATAAAAAACAAGTAAAAATAAGTAAAATTATTAGCTTCATTAGCAGAATGTTTTAATCTGAAAACATTGCAAGTTCTTGAAGGTACAATATAAAGCAGTTCAGCATGTACAAAGCGGCTGGGTAGCTAGATCTAGAATTCCACAAGCCTTTATACAGTCATGCCATCTGTTCTGCTCTTAAGTTCACTGCCCCACAGGAGACTTGTATCTGCAAGTGAAAATGAAATAATGAAATTTAGCCTTTCCTTGTGTCACTTTTCTGATTCCATCATACAAATCCTTACATGACACCAGTCTTTTGTGTTCAATGCATCTGTTATGCTATTACATTGCAGTTAAAAAAAAGTCTAAATTATTCCCAGTAACTCATTTCTGATCTAAATAGACTTCAGTTTTACAACGTGATTTACTGTATGATTAGCTTCGACTGACCTACTTTCAAGACAAAGTGGACCTAGTCCAACAATTTGCTCATAGTATTGGTTTTCTGTACATTATAAAAGCAGGATTTGTCCTTATTCAATATGTTTTTTATCCCTCTTACAAGTATTTTCTTTTATGGTAGAATAGGTTTTCAATGCAATACAGACAATGTACAGTATAGGATTGCATAGAACCTAGTAAATCTCACCATTGAAAAGTCAGCATTTAAAGTAAATTACCGCTCTCGGCAAATGCAACATGCAAAAAGTGCTGTACTAGTTCTTTATCATTTTAAAAATGTAAATATAACCCATTTTTGTGACACTTTGTGTGACTCTTGGGAGTTCTCTAAACCCAAGTGATGGAACTGTATAAACCTGACAAAAACTGTACAGTAGTCTTCAGATATGCATATGTGTTGTTCAAAGAAAATGACTGGTAGAATCTATGAAACAAAACCTTAGCTGTTTTCTACTTTCTCAAAATATACTGATGGAAAAAAGAAATGCAACATGGAATGAAAATACTATAGTTATAGCTTATTACTTTCACAAAAAGTTGTCAATTTATTTTAAGCCCTCTGACCATCAATACAGCTTGTGCAATGAGGCATTGCAACTTGCCAATCACACGGAAGCTCGTTAGGTGCACTTTTACCCAACGGGATCCAGGTGGAACAATGCCTGATAAGATCACCTTTAAAAAGGCCTTAATTCAAAGCTTAGGTCACTGCAAGAAAAAGGCCAAACTTAGTCAGTTTTCTGTGCATTCCATAATGCCTTGAATGTCACCAGAAGCAAGGGAGAGGGCCATTGGCATGCTACAGGCAGGCGTGTCATGTGCTACTGTTGCCAGACACTATGGAATGAGCTGCTTCACTGTGTCCCGACAGCATAAAAGGTTTCAGCAGACCAGAAGGACCGATAACCATCCAAGATCCGGTCGTCCTCAAGTGACCACACTAGAGCAGGACCGACACATCACACTGGTCCATTTGAGAGATTGTTTTAGATCTGCCACCCGTACTGCTGCTGAAACTGCCAGGAGACACAATGCCCGCATCACTGACAAGTCAGTGAGGCTCCATGCTACTGGCCTTAGAGCAGGGTGACCTGTCAGAGGCCCTCTGCTCACACATCCTATGCGTCACACCAGACTGGCTTGGGCCAGACAGAGGCTGCGATACTCTTCAGCAGTGACATCAGGTCCTCTTCATGTATGACTCACTCTTTAGCCTGTTCCACGCAGACAGGAGGGCCAGAGTGTGCAGGAGGAAGTGTTGGGTTTCTTTTTCCATCAGTATATTTCATCAGAATAAACATACAATAATAGCATTTACTATTTAATGTATTTTCTACTATGATATATTAGTTCTATGTTTAAAAATGCACAACCAAAATCCGTTCTGATTACTCAAATATTTAATTTCCCTTAATTAAAGAAAAGTGGTTTATTACACACAGAACAAAAAAAATCATTGCATCATGAAAGCAGCACAAACCCTAAATGGAACACCAGTCTACAGTAAGTGACCTGGAGAAAAACCCACATAGATGCAAGCTCCTCACAGAAAAGTGCTTCAGTACTGGAATCAAACCCAGGACCCAAGAACTATGAGTCAGCAAACCTCCACCCAACAGTACTGACCTCACTGAACCATATCAATTTATAATGTTTCCTATTTAGAAAAGCCCGAAAAGCCTAAGTAGATACAGTTGTTGCAAAACATTAAAATAAAGACTGTAGATATTCCACAAAATAATTCAAAGAATCAGGATGGTTAAATGTATGTACTTTAATTTTAAAAAAATGTACAGAAAGTGTATAATTAGTGTAATGTAGAACATAATTACTATATTAAATAGAGTCTGGGCAAAGATACAGAATGTATTAGCTACAACAGATGTATACCCCTATATCATAATATGAGTCATTCAGAGCACCTGCACGAAGAGTGGAATATGTGCTTTTACTACATGTTTACGTTATGTCCAGGTGTTTTCTTTTTATACTGAGAAGCTTTAAAATGAAATGAATGTTTTATGTTCCAAGACTCACTCATTGCACTCTAGCTTCTCAGTTTTATTTTAAATCAAATATAGCAGATGTAAGATTTTTTTTAAAATAAAATGCTCTAATCTACTGACACTAACTTTCATTATAATACTTAATTTAATAATAACTCTGTTCATTAGCATAATTAGCATCCTCACCCCAAAGCACTTCACATACAGTAGAGAAAGATACCCACTTCATCTACCACTGCAATACAACACCCACCTCAGAAACAACAACCTAATAAATCAAGTCAGTCCTGTTAAACAACAGACTGAGGAGAGAAAAATGAATCGATCTACCATTTTAATTAAGGAGGATATTACATTAAAATTCACACCCTTCTCTTGTAAATTGTGCTACCTACCAAGTACCACCAAGGTGTGATGTTTCATTTGAAAAATAGCACTTTCAACAGCAAAGTGTCTCATACTGTACACCTGGTTTGAAAATTCTGATGCACTGTGAATATTGGAGCTTAAAGAATGACTTACTGATCAAATATTATTTGTTGGTAAAGCAGCAGAAACCTAGTTTTCCTCCGTGTTTGCCCATCCTAGTACTAACTAGGCCCAGGAATAAGTTTTTTAACTTCTAAAATCTGACTAAGTCAAACTAGAAGGTAGAAATGCTACTGCTATATTATAAATTAAAAACAATAGGATGTGTTCATTTATATATACTTACAGTAATGTGCATTTACTGTATTTATTGGATTTCATGCGTTACATATGCATATGAACCTAAAATTCAAACTGTACATAGCTCATGAAATTACCACTATATCATAATGTGAGTCATTCAGAGCACCTGCACAAAGAGTGGAATATGTGCTTTTACTACATGTTTACTTTATGTCCAGGTGTATTTACTCACATCAGGCTCAATTTAGCCTTTGTATTTTCTGCATTCATTAACTTTTTTCTAGGACTCTGTCCATGTGCATGTCATATTTTGGTGTACTATGAAAATTATACTTCTAGGGGCAATAATATTAACTCGTATTTGAAAAATAAAAATTAAGGTAATTTTATCATTTATAAGGTAAAATTAAATGGCTTGATACAGAAAAAGCTCTGTTTTTAAGATAAGAAAAAATATTTTTCCCACAATGTGACATGGATATTTCTGCCTGAGTTGTTTAGATGTAATTTTAATGTTTCGGTATGGTATAATTTTATTTCATTCAAGCATCATTTTTGCTTGAAAAAATGTTTGCACTTCAGGGTTTGTTTATCTTTATTTTTTAACAGTGTCTGAGATGGCACTCTATAATATCTCCAGGGCTATGGTATGTAGTATGTAGATAAAGGCTTTGATATGTATTTTTGAATCCTTCAGAGGACAATCATTAGAGGGTTTGTGGAGAGGGCATAAGGCATGAGATGCAGACAAAATAAGAATAATTACAAGATGCAGATAGACAAAAAAGTGTAGTGTCTTTAAATTACAGGGTTTGTGGAAACACCATAATAATAAAGAAGATGAGATGTGGAAATAAAACAGAAGCCATGCACTACTGCATACCTTAATTAGAGCTAAAACTAGTTTCCTGCCCAACACCTCTTCTCAAACGGTTCCTGTGTTTTGGTTTGTGGTGTTTTCTTTATTGGCACAAAAATGGCACAGCTGCGTTCATCTCCAGTGTGGTGTTGCTTTGGTGTGTTGTTTATCTGTCATTTGGGGCTTTATTATTAAACACTTCAGGATGTTTTTTGTGTGATAAAAGGACTGTATTATTGTACATTGCTCTTTTAAATCCACATAGAATTGTTTGACAGCACCATTTAATATAAGGTGAAATCAGGCTTATAAAAGAGTGTAAATATACTGTATCAAAAGGGTTTAAGTTAGCGTTAAAGGGAATCCTTTTTATTCACTACTAACTGGAAATTATATATTTGATTTAATTAGATATTTTTTAATGTTAGTTTAATGTACATTATGTCTTAAGCATTGTTTACCAGAACAGTTATCTGTAGTTAAAAGAAGGATTTTACATTTTTACTTTACAAGTGACCCCATGCATTCAAATGGATTTTAAATGTGCTCCATTACAAGTGCTAGACTGTCTCTCCTCGGATGTAGTCTTTTGCAAAGTGTATGAGAAAGAGGTGAGTTTACTTAAATTGCAAATAGTTTTATGTTTTAAGATTTTAAAAATAAAGAATATGAATCAGGTTTTGGTTCATATTTGGGAAATAAAGGAGCTTTCTTGGCAACACTTTACAATTACTTAACTTCCTAAAATTAAAAATTTAAATCAATACAAGTTGTCTGGAATTTGACTGCAAAATATCAAGTCTCTTTTTTCCTGTGCGTCAAATATTATTGACCATGGTGTACAAGTGTACAATCCTTCGCCCTCCAGGATTCAATTCCATTTTCTCATTGGCTCTGGGTCAATTTCTAGATACAAGTGCCATACGGAGGACCAGGACCAGGACCACAGAAGATTTATACATGCCCCTGTCAGTATTCAGTCATGGTCACTAGAAGCTCCAGAGCCACACAGCTCTATTCTTTAAACAGCAGAGTATTCGGTTGCTCCACAAGATCAGCTCTTCTCCTGAGACATAGTTTTACACTGTCCAGATTTTCTGGAGCTGGCTCAGAGTCCTGTTACACAAGTTTAGAATAATAATCTTGACATATTAACATTCATAAAATCACTCTGTATGATTAAAGATGAGCTTATCCACACCTGTGAATGCTTGTGGTACCTGTGTAAAAGCTTGTTAAAACTTTGTTGAGGCCTAAGTTCAGAATGTATTTAGGGATCTGTAATATAGAGTTTTTCAGCATGAATCTGGCTTGGGTGGTTTGCCAGCAAATAGCCAACTGTGGAAAAGTAAAAAAAAAACAAGTAAAATATTTAACAACAATTAAAAGCTCAACAGCCTTCATTGTTGATTAACACAAAAGGCCATGAAGAGAGGTATTTGGAAACTGTAAAATGTTATAATTGTGTATCATAGTATTCTATTAATTAGGGTCAATATTATGGTTGTTGTTTATATCGTAGATCACTATTAAATTCATTCATAATGACATGACAATGACTTTCAGACATTCACTCATGATGATTGTGTAAAACGATGTTCGAAATTTAATGTGGTGTATGCTGTTCACAACAGACGTCATGTATGTGGTTAGAGGTACTGTAAATACAGTATCTGACAGAACACCACGCTTAGGAAAATTTGAAAATGTATGATATATTATGTCTTGTGAAACATCTCACTTTTCACATTTCCCTTTTCACTGGCAAATCAAGCTATCTTGCTTATTCTGACAGGGTGACCAACATCTAGAGACAACAAAGGTCAACACCCTTGCTATTGTAGTGTACTGAGATGAGAGCTTCCATCTGAAAGGTAGAGCTTAAAATGGTGCATCCAGACCAGCAAAGAAAGTTACTATGTACTGTACGTACTGTATAATTTGTGATACCTAGAGAAGTTGCTTAAAAGGACAAAAAAAAAACTTTCTAGTGCCAAAATGTTCCTGCAGTTAGTGTACATAAAACAGACTACTGTATTTCAATATTAGAACACAACGTATTACTCCGTGAAACTTAATGGGGTTTTGTCAGGAGTTGCAGCGAAGTGGGTGGTTAGGACCCTATACGAGGCTGTGGTAGATTAATCCCAGAAAGGTTCCAGAAAGTTCCAAAAGTAACCAAATCCTAAAAACGTAAAGCGATGCCATAGTCAAGGGATTGAGCCAAAAGACGATTAGGTTTAAAGTGTTCTTTCCCTGAAAGGTAAAGCAAGGGTTGAGCTCGGAAGAGGGAACCTCAATATATAGTGGAGACTGAGTGGAGTGAGAGGGTATAAATAGGGATGAGCGTGTGGAATGATGATTAATTAATGTGTGGGTGTTTACAGTGAGAGGTGCTCATGGGTATGACCTTCAGGTTACTCTGTACAATTGATTGAAACACAATGCTTTTTAATTAAAAGACCTAGTCACTTTACTCAATTTGTTCAAAAAGCACAAGTATTAGAACCAATTGTAGGTGCATATACAGTATACAGTATACTGTATATATATATACAGTATATCAGGTACAGTAGGTATGCCTTTTATCTGCTGAGGTGGACCATTATAACATTTCAAAGCACTTGTAGTATTTACTGTACTCAGTTCTCCACTGAGCTTGTGGATTGAGCTGCCCTTTAGGATGTACTGCATAGATGAGTGTAGATATAGAATATTTTAAATGAGATCTTAGCCCATAAGCACATGCTCTCAACATAGAATAAAAAAATGGAAATATATGTGTGTAAGTGAAGGAAGTACAGTAATTGTTTAAATGAATTGCCTCTTGTATGCAGATTAGAGGGCAAGTAATTTCAACAATATAAGAAATATAATTTTCCTTCCATTGACAATTTAAATTGCAATCGCCTAATTAAAAAACATGTCCATTAAATAATGTCTCTTGTGGTAATGTCAATAAGAAAATGTTTGATCATATCCAAAACATGTTCTTCATTAAAAGAAACATTTTAAATATAAAGGAAATAAGCATATTCAATCTCTCAAATATAAACACAGGTAAAGATAATATATTTGTTGGCAACAATATTTCTTCAGTTGCTGAAAGTTCTTACCAAGTAAAGATTACATTTCTGTATAAATAAAGTCAAGCTAACATATGTCCTTGAATGGAGAGATACAGTTAAGTATTATTGAAAAGCTATATCACACCACTTATTTCTACTAATTAGGAGACACACCTGAGAGATCAAATGACCTTGCCTTCTGTGAGTTTATCAGCCATCAAGAGTCATATCTCAAAGGACACAAGATCTACATAATACAACTTGGAAGTGGTCCAGATTGGCCTGTTACAGTCTTATCTTTCAAAAATGATTAAACATGTGACAGTTGATCTAATTTACTTTAAAAAGAACAGAACATAAGATATATGATTCTCCAAGAACCCTGCATTGTATTTCTAGATTTATTTTCTTGTGTGATATAAACTTTTTTTTCTAATGTACTGTATATGATTTATGTTATTTACACAATTAAAGTTTTAACATTAACAAACATTAAAGTTTAAGAATTATTTTTTTTCTTCATTCTTTGTTCAAAATACTTTGAAATACTTTAAAATTGGATGATTTTCACTTCTTTGCTGATAAGGGGCATACACTGATTTTTAAATAAATAATGTGACATCTTAAGGCCCTTGCATTTCTTACTTTTTCATCTATTTATCTACTTGGTTACCCCTCAGAAGTACAATAGTGCTGCTTGTTTGATTATAAAAACTTTGTAAAATATGTTTTGTACATTGATAAGAATGTTTTTGGGTTATACTGGATTATTTAAACCAGAAAGAAAATCAGTTTGAATCTGTAAAATCATTTACAGTATAATAATTTCAAGGTTTGTTTTTATCCACCTGTTTATGAAACATTCATTTTGATGTATCAATGGAAGTTTAAATAAATTTGGAAATATTAAATAAATATTAATGCTTGAGGTGTTCCTTATAAGCAGGCTAAAGATGTTTGTTGCTGACTTGAAGTTTAAGACTACAATGTATTTTTTTACAAAAATAAATGAAGGTTTATATTAAAAATTCTAAATTACAGCTTTCTTTAGGATAGTTAGTACTTACATCTACTGTACAGCTGTTCATTGTCTTATGTACAACACTTTTAATCTGATATGTGATCTCAATAATAATCTACTAGAAAACTGACATATATCATGAGTCATATACTGTAATGTGTAACATACAATCTGTTCTCGGACAGCACTGTGGTACAGGGGTGCCTTTCAACTTATTACAGCCAATTCAAAAGTGAAAGGAGAAAAGCAGCAGCTGTAGCATGCAGTCATGTTGCTCCAGAATTCACTTAAACTTACTTTTAGAGCATTGAATTCAAATTATAAACAGTTATTCTTATCCAATAAAACATGGTCAAACTTGGTTCAAGTTCTTGGCACACTATGTTTCTATAATATTTAGGATACGTATACTGTACTTACAATGTTTTTGAGTGGTAAGTGGTAGCTTTAGGGGACTATAATTCCTTTTTTTCAGAATTTCTGCTAAAACCTAAATGCTCATTTATTTCAGCAAACCTTTTGTTGTACAGTTTTACATGTACATTCAAATTATTCCAGCGTGTTTGTTGGTACAGTTCCAAGGATACATGTGTCAGGCAAGGACCATTTGGTTGTGTTGCCTATGGTGCCAGAAACCCAGGTTCAATTTTCTTATCAGTTTTTCCAGTCCAATGTTACGGTTATTTTCAGATCTTCTGCAGCAGTAATATGAGAAATCAATTGTTGTGTCCATCATATTTCCACAATATTAATTATTATTCACTTGTATTGCAAAATATTTGTCTATATCAAGTAGCCATTACTCATTTGCACTAAAAATACAGTAGTTTACCATTTTCTAAATTGAATCATAAACCTCACAGTGAAAATATAGGTTGAAAACAGCATGGATATATACACGTACATATAACTCAGTATAGCATTTATAGTGTTGAATATAATACTATATTGGATTATTGTACAATGATATAAATGTTTTAGTAGATTACTTATCAGTGTATACATGCCAGTACAGTAAATGTAAAGGGATACGATTTTAATACTTTTGGAATTAGTTCTGATGTTGATAATCTGTGGTTTTAGTTGTATCTCATTATAGTATCTTGGTCAGACAAAAAATAAATATGTTTTGTTTTCTTTCTTCTCTTTTCAGCATGGAATAAACCTATTACTTGTTCCAAAAAATAAATATGATGCCTGTCGTGTTTGTTTTGTAAAGAAATAAAATTGATGACTAAAATAAATCTTTAGAATACATAGAGTAATTGATAGTGCTCAGCCCATCTAGCCATTTGTTTATTCCTATCTGTGATGATTTCACCACTAGATGACTTCAGTGGTGCTGTCTTGATTTTGGAGGACTCTAATGCTGCCTTGATGCATCCCAAGTCTGGTCGCTGGCGGATGTTTCCACAGTCTGCAGACTACTGAATGTTCTCGCAGAGTTTCAGCCAATAGTCATTGGCACAGTGCCCAGCAATACGTTGAGCATTGCTCCGGGTTTTCCTAAGTGCTGCAAGGGTCTTTTTTAGAGGGGTCCCTCTTGTATTTGATGAGAGCTGTCCACTTTGCCTCAATGACTGGTTCCAGCTCAGCAAATCGAGCTTTCCACCAATCTGGACTTTTTCTTGCCAAAGGTGCCCATGGCTGTAACGTAGATTGCGTCGCGGATGTGGTTCCATTGTTCCCGGCGTTGTCTACAGGGCAATTCTGGAGTGCTTTCTCGATGGAGTCTGCAAAATGCTTGCGCAGGTCTGGGACTGCTGACTTTACAGTACTGATGCAAAGGCGGCCTTTCGGCTTTTAACGATTGATTCGCAGGTGCTAGAGTCGCATCTTATATCAAACCAGGGAATGGTCAGTGCCACAGTCAGCGCTGTGGTAGCTGTGAGTGTGTAAGATGTTGCTTAGTGATGTCTTCCTTGTAATGACCACGTCCATCTGGTGCCAGCGACCAGACTTGGGATGCCTCCAGGACACTCTGTGTTGGAGAAGAATGTATTCATTAAACAGAGGTTGTGGTAAGAACAGATTTCCAGAAGCCTTTGCCCGATCTCATTCATGTTGCCCACGCCAAAATGCCCAATGCTGGTGGGCCAGGAGTCATGGTCGGATCCTACTCGGGGGTTGTAGTCACCAAGTAGGTACAGCTGCTCCTTGATGGGTACATCTCTGATTACAGTGATTACAGTGTCAAGCTCCTCATAAAACTGGTCCTTGGCCCAGGCAGAGAAGCAAAGCATTGGTGCGTAGACACTCAGTGTTCTAAGTTGATGATGGCTGTCTTCCCAGAGTTGTCGATTTGACCTGGGTCATCAGAGAGGCCTGGACACATGGTCCTGATGTTCCAGCTTGCTAAGCTCAAGACGGGTGAACTTTTAGTACTTCTGTGTTTGCTTGGTGCGGAGTTTTCAGTCTGCTTGTCATGGGTGCTCCATGCACCCAACGAAGCAGGCAGACTGTGGTGGGTCAGCACCTTACTAGTTGGGGGCGGCCCAGCTTGAGGTGGGCGGTAGCTGACCAGTGGGATACGATGATCCCTCCCACCGTAGGCAACCTGTAGCGCATAGGCAACCCGTAGCGCCCTTAACTACGCCAATTAATGGAGTTTTTAATGAAAGTTCTGGAGGAATGAAGGCAGCCGCGCTCATTCGACACAGCTGCTGCAATTCTCACTTATCCTGACGTAAGCAACCGGTCTCCATATATATCAAACATCACCCTCTCCTCTTCCTCGTTCGTTTTCTGCATGGTTTGTTTTCACCTAACTCGAATCCGTGCTCCCTTCTCATGGATCTACAAATCCGCCGCTGCGACGAAGACCTTTTCTGCAGCGCAGGAGACTCTCCTACCCCTCTCGTCCAGTCCTCCCCCCACTGCTCCCCTCACCTCCATCTCATCACCTCCTTCAGCTGCCGTGCCACATTAGCGCCGCTCATCTCCCAGCCAGTCCTCACAAGATCAAACTCCTCGCCGAAGACTGCGTTCCGCCGTCGTAGTCCCTCTCTCATTACAAACCCAGCCTTCCCGTTCCTCCACGGCAAAGTCTCCAAATAACCCCCGCTTCTCTCGAGGATGTCCCTGCCGCAGTGCTTCACGCACATCGGCTCCCCCTTCTCCTGGATCATCTCTCGCGATTTCCAATCGGACCGTAGCAAGCCTCCAGAGGATATTTCGAAAACATGGCGTCCATTTTAAAAGAAACACTTCCAAAAAAAAAAAAAAGTTTTCCCTGTACTTAACCGCAGTCTACACAAGGAAACATCAGCTCCACAGCTTCCCCCGGCGCCCTCTGATGACATCACCCGCGCCGCCGCCACTCATCCCAACGTGAGGACCCCGAGGCTGCTCGCACCTCTGCCTGTCGCGTCTTCTGTCTTGTCTTGTCCTGATATATCCGTGTCTGTGTCTCTTCCCCAAGCAATCCATTCCTCTGCTGAACAACTGCACCTAGCCTCTTCCACCCAGCCTCCTCCCCTAAACTCCTTGCTGCCGAGTCTAAGGCCCCAGGCTCACGCCCCTCCCCCCCCCCTTCTCTGCTTAATCTAATTTCTGCACTCTCCCCTCTCTACCTCCGGCGTCCAACATGGCTCAAGCTCCGCCAGCTTGGTGTCTTCGGCCCCGGTTTCTTTTCTTTCGACCCCTGCCGCTGTCTCCACGGCCCGAAGGCCAGCTAGTAAACGACCCCCAGCTCAGCCAGCAGGCGGCCCTTACCCTCACCCACCCCCTGGCATCCAAGACGACTCGGCAGCCTCCTCAGTCCTTCACGCAGCCTTCGCCCCTGCTTCAATTCCTCAACAGTCTTCGGCTTCCATATCCCAAGCCACCGAGCTTCAGGCCCCAGATCCGTCAAACCCCTCCTACCACAATCTGCTTTCCGCCCTTCTTCCCTCCTCATCTTCCCCCTTCCCCAGTGTCCAACACGGCATCCGTCATCCCATGCCTTTGGCCCTGGATTCCAATCTCCCCTTTACTAAGGACTTTCCTCTCCGAACAGCCGTTCCTCTCCCAGCTCCTCCTAACACACTAAAGTTTAGTCCTCCTCCCATTCCTTTTACTCCGGCAGCAAATTCTGAGGTGCAGACGTCAACCTAGCTCACCTTCTCTCTTCCTCCACTTACAACTCCGATTCTAGAACAGTCGTCTGCGGCTCGATTTCTGTTACTCTCAAATCTTCTGATCCTCACTCTGCTTCAGCCCTTCGAATTTCCGACTTCTGCTTGGCTTTTTGGCATTTTCCGCTACATCACGTGCTCCGTCTTTCCCCAACGTCGTCAGGAACTCGACGATTACATGCACAGCATCCCCGATCCATCTGTCCTTTTCGAGGGCTCCCTGTTCTATGATTACCATAAGCAGTTCTTGGCTGAGGCCGCTGCCCGCCTACTCCAACGGAACCAGCGCACCTACTAGGGAGCCCTCGACATTGAGCTTTACTGCCGCAATTTCACCAGCGTCCAAGCTCCTTCCTGCGACTTCTGTTCCTCTTGGACACATTCACCAAATCTTTGCCCAGATACCGTCCGCAAGCCCAACCCTGACTCCGCCCCTTCTCCCCCCCAGCATCTATTCTCCCGCCAGGTCTTCTTCAAACCTTCCCGGTCCAAAGACGTTCACGGTCGCCCCATCGTGATGATCAGAGGCCAACAAATTTCCAACATCTTCAATTCCTCTACACGTACCTCTCCCCTTCGTCGCTTCCTTCACATTTGCAGCTTCTGCGGCAAAGCTCATGCTCGCTCTGCCTGCCCCCGCCGGCCCTTCCATGCTCGCTCCACCTTCAGCGTTCCCAAAAGACTACTGGCTTTTCCGTCTACCCCAATCAACATTCCTGCTCTTGCTTCCGGCCTGCTCCGTCACCCCGACCCCTCTTCCACCCACATCTTACTCGACGGCCTTTCCTTCGGATTCTCACCAGGCCCGTGCACACTTCCTTCTTCCTCCGTCTTTTGCAAAAATTTGCAATCTGCCACCGCCGATCCCCAGTCCGTGGATTCCTTGCTAGCATCCAAAGTCGAGAATGGTTTCACGATCGGCCCACTTGACTCTCCCCCATTCCCTGCATACCACATCAATCCCATTGGTATAGCGGTCCGTCCGGGCGCCTGGCTCGCTAAGGCCGACATCTCCAGTGCCGTTAAAGTTATGCCTCCCGACCCAGACCTCTGGCACCTCTTCGGAGTTCATTGGCGGAACAAGTTCTTCGCAGTCCTCCTTGCCTTCGGACGTAGGACTAGCCCAAGAAATTTTCGGTACCTTAGCCGAAGCTCTCAGCTGGATCCCCTTGAATAGCTATAAGCTTCCTTTTCTCGTCCACCTTCTCGACGATTTCCTTACCATAGACTTTTCTCACACCCCACCTGCAAGAGCCTCCTCCACACTCCTCGGCTGAATTGGCCCAATAATCTTTTGTTTTTGTTTTTCTGCACTGGTGACTGGGGGTCCCGCTTGGTTCTTTTGGGGATCCTATCCTCCCCGTCCAACGGCCGGGAGGTTGGCCCTCAGCCAAGCGGGTTACGCCAAATCTCCACATCACAATAAACGATTCTAATTTCTACCAAGCTTTCGGCTGCTGTCATTCCTCGTGAAATGGAGTTTTTAATGAAAGTTCAGGAGGAATGAAGGCAGCCGCACTCATTCGACACAGCTGCTGCAATTCTCACTAATCCTGACGTAAGCAACCGGTCTCCATATATATCAAACATCACCCTCTCCTCTTCCTCGTTCATTTTCTGCATCCCTCCTCCACCCCCTCTCCACCTTTGCAGCTACCCAATTGGTCGCATGGGGGTCCTATTCTCCCCGTCCAACGGCCGGGAGGTTGGCCCTCAGCCAAGCGGGTTACGCCAAATCTCCACATCACAATAAACGCTTCTAATTTCTCCCAAGCTTTCGGCTGCTGTCATTCCTCGTGAATTGTGGGCTTATCACTCGTAACTGGTGACTCCCATGTTGTTCTGTCGCTGTGGTCAATGACACTGGAGTAACCACTCCAGGGCACAAGCCTGGACAAAGTGTATGGAAACCCTGGGTTGCCCAATCATCAGAGTCCCCCTCTCAGCCTCTTCAGTGTGGTCCAAAGAAGTGCAAAGAACGATGTTTGGCAGTAACTTGGCTGCAGGAGCTGATGGAAAGGACTAGTAGTCGACCCGACTGCCTTCGGGGCTCCACTCTGAATTTTCTGTCGGGGTTCACTCCCTTAGCCTTTACCTTTCCCAAGGCCTTCACAAGGCAGAGAGGCTATTTACCCATAGCTGGGGGTTTGGTTCGTGGGCACCAGGGTATAACCACTCGCCGGTAGGCCATGTATGCCAAACATCTGGGGGACAAACCACCTCAGAGTCCCTGCAGACTAGCCAGAGGCCTTGTGGTACCCAGTTACCATCTGTCACCACGAGGAGGCACTGCATAGAGCTTGATGTGGAGAGGCTATGTATGTTTATGTATGTACTGCTTACGCACATAAACATACATGTGGGTTTTGTTTCAAAATCTAACCAAAAGTAACAATCATTCGATGTTCATAGGAAGAGGTCAAGGTTAACACCATACTGAAAAGTTAAAATAGTGAAGAAAAATTTTTTTTTTTATTTTGGAACCGTCTTCAGGTGTCACCTTCTTGTGGAGCCTTTCTTCAATCTTTTTACTTTTCAGAATGGATTTAACCTCTGCTTATTCCTTCTTACTTCACACAATGACAAAATGTGCCACTTGAAGTATTGTTTGTGTACATAGCATGTCATAGTATAATAATATTATTGAAGCACCTTAGATGCTGCAAATCATTTTATAAAACAAAAAATAAAATAAAACATCAATAACTCTATTGTAGAAACACAGAGATCCCCTCTAAGCTTAAAGCTGTACTGAAACAGATTTAATTAAAATTGAATAAGACCTAAAATAGCATAGATGGAGATAAATAGGTAAATATACCTTTTCCTCACTAACATTAATTTACTTGGAGCCATTTGTAATTGAATTTTAAGTCTTGAAATATTCTACTCAGTGAAAAAGTATTGTGTTATATTACTTTAAAGACATGGCTAGTTAGTTTAAGCTGAACATTATAAGAATAACAACTTTCCTTTATTTAGATTAGTGTGTGCCAAAAACACTTTTCACAGTAAATGTTCGTATCTATTGCAGTCACCTTTCTAACAGTGACAGTTTACAATCCACTATTAGGCCTACACAAGCTTTAGGACATCTGAAGAGGATTAGGCAAAGCCAGTTCTGTAAAATACACTGAATACAGATGACTCTCCGGAGCCAGACTGTCTGGACATCTTGACAAATAGGGCTTGAGATATAACTTTGTGCAATTGTTTTACTCTCATCACCAAAAACTACTGAAGGACCATTCTAGTTTTTTTTTTCTGAATTGTTCCCTTTTACTTGAAAACATAACAGTGATTATAGTCAAAACAAGAGAAAAGCAGAGTCTGCCTCTGTAGAAGCCACTTAATTGATTGCTATAAATTTATGCTGTAGTAATTTAAGTTCTCCATCTATTTCACATACTGTATGCTTTGTGATTTTGGAAAGATATTTTGGGGCCATTCTTGAATGGGGTTATTCTGAAACTCCTGCGCAGACCTCAGGTGCAGCTGTAGTATAATCCATGTGCTCTAAAATTCATTCCAGAAGATGTCACTAGTCAATTCATTCTCCGCCTTGATTACTACTCTGGAAAAACAATGTGGAAAAACAAAGTCATTCACCAAACGTAGGCATGAACCAGATGTAATAGTGTACACTAATAAACCCTTGATTCTGGATCATTCACATTATGACATGCTATGTATGTATAATTCTCTGTTCACTTGGTACAATTACCAATTACCATTAATGTAATACTTTAAATATAGCTGAAGTATGCCAAATATAGCAAATAAGTACACCAAATAAAATGCAATTCTACAATTTCTTAAGAATTTTTATCCTGAAAGCAATTGTGAAGACAGAGATAGAAATGACAAGATAAATATTATAGCAGATGTTAAATTATAGACCAAGTGAGACAAAAATGTTTTATACTTGACTTGTATAAATTATTAGCACTACTCTGATATTGAGTCCATGATTAATAATAGAAATGTATGATGTTGCACTGATCTACTTCAGGTATCTTGATCCTCTTTCCATGTTTCATTGTATTGTTAGGGTCTACAACACTAGCCCCTCTCTATTAGAACTCTCTTAATTTTTCTTCTCTTAAATTATCAATCAGATGCAACAAACAACATTTCTGTGATCAATGTGAGTTCAAGACGTGTTCATACAAGCAACATCTGTAAAGCAGATGTAGATTACATACAATGGAATTGCACACTTGCAATTAAAAGCCTTAACATTACACATTGAAAGTGTAAAGGGATCATTAAAAAGCATTGGTTTTTATGTATGCATTACTCCTGCCAACCCATATGGTTACTGATTTTCCATTTTCAAGTTAAACTGAGGAATACTATATTTTTTTCTTCCTTATTACATGCAAGTAGAGATACCCACACTTCACTTTGTACACATAACATAAAATAAGTGAGCCAAAAAGGAGTCAATTTGCCAGAGATTAACACTAAAGAGGACCTATTGTAGTACTCTTTCAATAAATTGGAGGCACATTATCAGCTCCAAGGCTACCTCTTGATGGTCACTGTTTTTACAATAAAAGCTCTGTTCAGACTGTTCAGACGGAAAGTTTGCTGAAAAATTGTCTGTAGTGCATAGGAGATTTCTTCTCAGTTAATGTTTACACAGATGTTTGTCATATGGCAATGCCAGCAGTGCACATCAAGAAACAACTAAAAGTCACCATATAGTTAAATACTTTACTAACATTTGTTCGGAGGTGCAGATGTCAGGTGTTTGTTTTGCTTGTAAAATTGACAGTGCCCTGTAAAATAGTGGTGAAGATGTTATGGGTTTTAAATTAAAACTACAAAAACAAAACTTACATTTTCAAAGGGAAATGGCATTTTTACAACACCAACAAAGTTCTTGTGCCAAAATCTGCTTTTTTCTTTTAATTCTCTTTCAGTTGCCATGGCTTGTTGTTAAAAGAACCTAGATGAAGCAGAGATAAGGTCAACTTTCTTTCCTTCATTTTTGTAGGGGGATGTTCACTAAATATGTTAATTTCTCTTCCACAAAACCTAAAATGCTGATACTTCATTTATTATTATATTTTTCTCAATCTCCTAGTGCAGAAAAATAAATCCTTGGTGGTTCACCAATATAAATCAATTTGATGTAAAGATACTTTATCGTTTTCTTTAATATGTCTGTAAAAGACAAGGGATTGACACAATCTACATTTACAACTTTACAGATCCATAAAAATAATTCTAATAACAACAAAAAAAGTATTGTGGTATTCATTGTGCAATATCACAAAAGAACGTTACTGATCATAAAGCCGAGCTCTAGGCCAGGCTGTCATCTAATACTGTATAATGAAGAATTTCTTTAAAGGGGATTAAGCCTAACAAGATAACCTGTGCAAGGAAGTTTTAATGTATCATTTTTTCCACTTGTGAAAGACGTATTAACTGTACTATATCCTCTTATATCTTGTTTTCCAGCAAAGTACGTGTAATTGCAAGAACATACATTATACAGTCCTTTTAGTATGCCCAAAATAATACAAATGTGTGATTTAATATGAATTATTCCATAGCTGCAAAAAGTTGACAAAATACACAGAGGATGCACTTTAGTATGTGCCATTCTACCTTTTAAGAACAAAAGAGATGGATAAGATTTTATTAAAATTTCTTAAAAAGATCCTAAGAGGTACTGAATCAAGTTACTGTAGTTCAAGAAACATGCACAGAAGCAGAACAACAAGGGTCACAACTGGAAAAAAAAATTGAATTCATTGAAGACTGAAAATAGATATGCAATGCTTTTTCTTTACACAAAGAATTGTGGGCATCTATTCAGTGAAGTACCTGTAGTTCAAACACAAGCTCAACTCATGAGAAATGGCTAGGTGTGACTTTAATTTCACTAAACTGCCAAAGGATCAAGGTGGGATGATGATTGGCCTCACCTCATTTACAATCTTTCTTGCACTCATACAGAATTCCATGGGTTCAATGTACATGGGGGATATTGATTACAAAAGTCATAAATAGTCTCCTCAACAAAAAGCAAACAAGACTTTTTTCAGATTCAAATCTACATACTGTATTACATGGTATGCAATGGACTTTCTAGTCCACTAGCACAGCACTGTGACACTAAGTGGGCAAGAATGGCAGCCTTGCATTATATGAATCAAAATATTGCTTTTTTTTCAAGAAAATACAAGCCAATTTTTTTGTTTGTTACCATTTAATTCACATGCTTATTTACTCTTAATGTTACCTATTTAATTCACTCCTTTTCTGTTATTCATGGAGGTAATTCCTGAAGCAAAATTGAGTTACTGTGGTAAAGCAACAGATGCTCTTTCCATTATGAGACTGGCAAGTTTTACTGCACAGTCTTGGAAACTAAATAAAAAGCATTTACCCTTAAGTGGATTCAGAGATTCAATAAAGATAATCCATTATTCCAGTATGCCTGGATACTCTAAAACTACTTTTTGAATTGAAACCATTTAGTTTCATAAACTGTTATAGTTGGCTTCTGAGTCTGGATCCTATACACTGTACACTGAACATAAAAAATATTTACTTTGTGGTTTGTGTTTCTTGAATATGCTTTTGAACTGTATAGATTTTATGAAAAAAGTTATACAAAAATAATAAATTTCCTTTAGGTTTTATAAATTAATTTTCTTTTCTTTTCCTTTTTGTTCTGTTTAAGTTGTTATATTTACTGTAGATCAAATTAGGATCTTTGGACTTACATTAGAAAACTTAACTCTGGTGGATGAGAATGACAGTTTTGTGTTTTTTGGATGTACTTCAGAATACTCTAGCAATTAGTAGCCATGTTTCTTTTATTATTACCTCATTTTCACACTGTAAATGTCTGGAAACAACAGAAATAATAAATTATCTACACTTTCATCTACTCACTCAGATTTAATACTGTAATACAATTTTATTTCAGAAACTGGGTGCTGTACAGAAAAACATATACTGTACAGTATACAGTACAAGTCTACAGATGTTGTATTCCACACAAGAAGGCTTTATCATCCATCTTTCTGAGAGGATTTTGGCTGTTCAAAACTAAGGCCAAAATCACCAAACCTAAGGTTAAAAGCTATTCTACTGAATATTCAAGCAGTAAATTCTTAAATAATATGGAACTAGAGCATTCAGTGTCTTACATATTTAGCAGGTGAACCTTAAAGTCCAATCTAAATTTACTAGGTTCAGTGCTATGATATTGTCTAAATTTGTAAGTAAGGGTGTCCCCTGTGCAGACAATCCCAGTGTGCAGACCAAATTCAACTGTAGGATTACGCTGTCCAGTATTAAAGCAATCTCTCACCTCTCTAACTAATATCCAATGTAGTGGGGATACATAATGGCTACTTCTTATAATTTAGGTTAATGCTATACAGTATGTAAATCGTTTTGAGAAAGTGGGATAGAAAGTGCTGTGTAAATGCAAGAAACCATTATTAACAGTAGTACTGTACACTAACTGAAAATATTTGAAGAATTAATTAAATGCAAGAATGAAACTGAAATTGAGCTGTCACTTCCAGAATTTCAGAAACAGTTTTTTTTTTAGTACAGGTGTATTAGTAGAAGACTGTAAGCCTACAGGCACAAGACCAGACTTCAGAAACTCATTGATACAATTGCTAACAAACTGATAAAGATCTTTGAGAAGGGTATATAGTTCAGTGGGAAAATGGTAGAGTAAAGCACAAAGGTATCCAGTATCATTAAAGTAAACAGTTCAGTTATTTGAGCAGCATCAACAACTGTAAAATGAGAGAAATGTGATCCTGTGAAAGCAGAAGAAGACATAATTTGAACTAAACAAACACAATCAAATTATAAAGCAGCTCATCTCATTAATGCATTAAGGACACATACTGTACACGTATATGAGAACATACAGTACTTTTTGACGTACAGTATAGTTCCTCAAAGGAAAATAGTTCTGTATGCATCACAAGCAAGGGGACCTTGTGAAATTACTTGTACCCCTGAGATGAAATATTGCTGTGTAATTATGAAGCACACATTTTCAAATTCAGTGTTCTGTTCAAATTATCATTTTAAAATCTGGTTCCTTGTAATGTAAAACAGCATAGGGAAATCTTTTACTGTTAAAATATATTATATAATTTTTTAGTTATTTTAAATATGTTCACTATGATCATGGTACTGTACATATTTATGACAGGACAGAAATGTATATATATATACAGTATACACAATTGGTTTCCCATTCTGACTCACAGAACAGATGGATTACAGGCAAAATCCCCTTGTCTTCACTAACTGATTGAAGAGCTATTTTTTTCAGCACACGCCAAACCATTGTTACCAGGACTTCACCTTATGTGAAAGGCACTGGAAGGATTTTTTCATTGAGATCTCAATGACTGCACAGTGAATAATGTGGTTGCACAAATCCTGCGGATGTAAAATCCTAATTCTAAACTTCTGTTCAAGTGTCAACTGGCTGCACAACGTGTTGCCACAAGAATGTTGTGCAATTGTGGCAAAAAGAGGGGAAAAGCTTTGAAATGAGCTGTATTGAATGAGTCATTTCAAAACAATCCAGTTTTGTTCCAGTTTTTAATTGAAGGGAATTACACTTGTCAGGGGGATAAAAAAAAACACTACCACTCGTCTAATGAATTGTTTACTGTTATATTAAAAATGTCATCATCTACGTCAATAAGTCCTTGTAAAAAAGGCCAATAATCCAAACATCAAATCCTAGACTGGACTTTTTAAAAACATTTTAGTGGATTATAAAACTTGCTTTGAATAAAACAAACATTTGAAAGACGTAGTTTTTGTTCATTATGAAGCAGATATACATAATAAATGGTATTTTGAACTTTTTTAGATTGCATTTTCAAATCTATTTTTCAAATTTATGTTATAAACAGTGTAAATAAAATCAATAATAGAAGCTAACTATACTACTGAGTAATCTCATAATTCTTATTTGTTCATAAAGTTAAAATGTATATATAACCATCTCGTAGTAGAAGAAGATACGTCTTCCTACCTTACAGTACTCTGTGGAATATTAGTTATATTGGAGTAAGACTTAGTTAAAAGGAAAAATATTGTGATTAATAATACCAAACCTAAGCATACAGTACATAAGATACCTGATAAATGTTCATTGTTATTCCACTTTGATATTTTAGCATACATTTTAAAACAGACCTTACAAAACTAAATATGAGAGATATTTTCAGTGGTAATCAAATTATCTTGGTAGGTAAAAAATACATTGATTACAATGTGAACTTTGAGAAAAAATATTCATGTTTCATACAGTATGGTCTGAGGCTCCAACACTACATAATCAGAATGATGTGTGTTCAACCTGGTATATTTACTATGTCTCCAGGTGTATTTGCTTTGGCAGATGCACAATTAAATGCACAAATATCAATTCAATCTAGTTATGGGAATTGTCATATAACCCTTGGGAGTTTATGAATTTATAAACTATGGGGGCACATACAAAAAGATTCAGAAGTAGTCATGTGGATGTGGAAATATGTTTTTTTTCCATTACTTCTCTGAAATGTCAAGAAGCAGCTGCAGAAGTGATCTTGAAGAAATGCATTGGTAAAAATGCATTGCAATAGTTACAATAGGTCAGACTACCACGGAGGGCAGTATTCACCTCTGGACAAGTTAATTGCAGAATCATGTATACAGTATTTAAATTCAGTAATATGAAGGTTTTGATTTACTGACATGAACAACTAAAATCTTTTTGGTTTGCAGACAACCTACTGTATATCTCTGTCCATTAAAAATAGTATTAGTATGTGTACACTAAAATCTACTGTAATGCAATACTGGTAAAAGTGAAGTACTGTAGCTATGAATAATAGACAAAAGAGTGTATGGATTAATGCAAAAATATTTCACTAGACACAACAGTGTCACATACTGTATTAACAGGATAAGCATGCAGTGTAATGAAGCTGCTCCATTAGGACTAAGTGCAACAATTTTGTGATGCACATGGTAAGTGAGTGGCAATATTTTTATTCAAGCAAAAGTAGCTAACTAGTGTAGTCTAACTCAGTAGTAGACTATTTGAAACTAAATTGCTATTATTTACTACATATGTATTATTATTTACATGGAAGACACAATTGACTACACTACATACTGAACACAAGAACATCAGGTACAGTATGGCATAAAATACAGTTCAGTCACAGTCAAATGATCTGATTTGCCCACATCCCAAACAGCTTGTGTGTGCATAGCAGGAAAATATTAAAGGTAGATATTGTTCCAACCATGTGAGCATTTATCTGTGTTCATTGTCTGTGAAACCAAATCTCTCAAATAATGTATTTCTCTTTTGATCTAACAATATTTCATTTCTTTATCTTACTTCTCTTTCTCACTGCCTCATAACTTCAAAGTTGGACATTGTCTGGGTTCATTAATGTCTAGAGAGCTCCTGCATTGACTAACAGGAAAGGCACTCCCTTAATGATTATGGTTTACCCTTGTCAATTATTTATTGGAGTTATGGTTTTGTTGTAAGAGACCACAATTTAAGGATTAGGGTGGAGATCAGACAATGTTTGCTGACAAATGAGAAATGATGCCCATTATACATCAATAACAGCTTTACCATCAGTGTAATCCACTTCAACTAGACCAGATTGAGAACTACAAAATACCACAAAGCTGGGCATAATTCATTTTAATTGTAGAGTACAAAAAAGAAGATTCACTGATTTTGTTTAACTGGTCTAAATAAAGAGACTACATTAGGCTCTTAATAAGAAACAGGCCAGGACTACTGCAATTAAAGTTTAATTATACTGTATATATAATAAATAAAGGAGCACTAAGTTAAGTAGTATATTTTACAATTTCTGTAAACCATTTAATTGATCTTAATGTCTAACGTACATGTGTTTCTTTGGACATAATGCAGCTGTCATGGATTGAATACTGTAACATATGTAAAGAGGTATTCAAGACTCTGCTCAGATTACAGCGTAAAACTACTTGATCATGTCATAGACGTGTTATTAAGTTTTGGACAAATAGGGAGACTCTATTAAGTAACACCTGTGAAATTTGCTACAGGCAGTTAGTTAAAAATAATAAATAATAAAGTATTCAATTTCAATGAATGAAACATGCTTAATGGCCAGCAGCCATATCACCCTGCAACTCACAACTGGCAGCCCACTGAAGCTAAGCAGGTGTAAGCCTGATCAGTACCTGGATGAGAGACCTCCTGGGAAAAATTAAGATTGCTATTGGAAGAGGTGTTAGTGGTGCCAGCATGGGGTGCTCACCCTGCAGTCTATGTGGGTCCTAATGCCCCAGTATAGTGACGGGGACACTATACTGTAAAAAGGCGCAATCCTTCTGATGAGACGTAAAACCGAGGTCCTGATTCTCTGTGGTCATTAAAAATCCCAGGATGTTTCTTGAAAAGTGAAGGGGTGTTACCCCGGCATCCTGGCCAAATTTTCCAATGACCCTCACCAATCATGGCCTCCTAATAATCCTCATCCATGAACTGGCTTCATTACTCTGTTCTCCTCCCCACTAATAGCTGATGTGTGGTGAGCATTCTGGCACACTATGGCTGCCGTCGCATCATCCAGGTGGATGCTGCACATTGGTGGTGCTGCAGGGGAGTCCCCATTAGCTGTAAAGCATTTTGAGTATAAGTGTAAACAATTATTATTAATCTGCACATTAAATCCATCAGGTGAACTAACTTTGAATGATGCTTTAATATCACCCCTGTGCCACTGGTTTTGTCTTTATGATGTCTTAATGGTTGAGAAAGAGCATAAGGGGTTGAACTATGGGCCCATCAAGCCAATAGACACTCCTCCAGCAGGTGAGATCTAAAATAAAAGACATCTTGTTGTATTAGAATTAACATGCAATTTCCCCTGTGAGCTATAGACTTGATGTAAAATTATAACTTGCATATTAACAAGGTGTTGCTATTCACAATGCAATATTCAACAACTTTTGGAGCATCTGGAGTTCCTTTTGTTCTCCACACTGTCCATCATTTTTGCTAATCATCTACTTTGCTCTTCTGAAACTGTAGGATGTTCAGAGTCTCTTTAGATATAGTACACTACTGTACATGTAAGAATGACTTTTGGAGATATTTACGAAGTATTTGTTATTTTCATGATATAAAATTCACAGAAAAGGAGGTCAAAATTTAGTCTCCCCGAGTTACAACCATCTACATATTAATATCACATTTCTAGCTTACTTGCTGTTTCTTTTTTCACTAACCATTTAGTGTGTATTCTTACAAGTGACACACCTTGCAGCCCTCCTTGGCAAGGAAAGAGCTTGAAGGAATTAAACCCTTGTGCTCCCGCTGGCTCAGCAAAGCACAGAACTCCAGCTTGTTCTCATTGCTAATATCACTCCTACCCAGCCTGTATCTCTTCTTCAAGCACATCTTTTTTCCAGTTAGACACACTAGTCCAACCTACACATGCCTTGGAAATATCCTGTTAGCCAGAGTCACAATGCTCTCTTTGTCCCTCAACCCATCCTAATGACATCACCCCTTCAAGAAGCTTCAGTAGAAGCACTCCACCAATACCACCTTCTGTCCTGTCTCGAATACCCATCCTTTCTCTTCCTCCTTCATTCTCTTTCACCCTTCCATGATCTTAACTTGACTTGGTCTTTTCCTTCGCTTATCTTCTCTTTCTGTCCCCCTCTTTTTCATTGTTGAACTACCCTTCTGCCTTCAACTCCAGCAATTTTTTTCCATGTTTCATCTCCTTTTCTTTCAGCTACCAACTTATATATGCAAGAGAACAAGAAATAGGTTTATTCCATGCTGAAAAGAGAAGAAAGAAAACACAACGTTTCAGCTGTGGAGCCTTCTTCGGGTGTAAGGTGTCTACTGTATATGCCAGAGCCTGCTTGGCCACTGATGTTTTCTTGTTCCCTCTGCAGGCCTGAATGCACAGATACTGTAAGTAACATCAAGTCAGGCTCGTTGAAGCCCACCTGAAGCCCACACAGTGGCCGCATATAACCAGGTGACGAGGTGGGTGGATGCAGACTTAATTTCATAATTTCTTAATATCACCATTTCATAGCACTGCGACAGCCTCTGGAGTGGTCTTCTGAGCCTAAGCGCAGCCCCTCTCGATCGTGATTTTGAGAGACTCCGCTCCCACACAGTCTCATCCTGCATTTGGTTGTGGTAAGAATCCACACTACATGAACAAGTCTCCCAAGTTCCTAAATACCCTCTTTTGAAAGAAATTGTTTTCAATTGCTTAGTTTCACAAAATATTTCCAATTTCCTTTTTGCATTCCTCATCTGCATGCACTGATCTGTTTTGTTTCTATTAGGAGTAGACATACAGTATGTACTGCTAAATGTCAGAAGTGATGCAGCAGTGACAGCAAGTCCTGCTAATTCAGAATCAGAATCACACCTTAAATTCTGTTACTAAAGAGTCCAGAACTTTCATAACATAGAATAACATTTATTCACTCTAACTGCTAAGTGTATACTTATTCATATTCTATTCTTAGTATTCATCACTTAGGAATTCTTCTTTGACATTATTTGGGCTCATTGCCTTTTCTTTTGGGGCTTCTGACAGCCTCATCATCAGTTTTTTGTTCTCCTTAGCCAGGTAAATGAAGGCAATAAAACTTTAAATCATGTCTCTACTCCAGCTTTTATTATGGTTTGGCTAAAATACTCAAATGAAGTTTTAAACAATTATGGATGAGAAGGTCAAACCATAATCTACGCTTTGTGCCCAACCTACAGGTATGTATAAATATTTTATTTCTACATTGTTCTCTGTGCAGCTTGTTGCACCTACTCTCCACCTACAGTATCTTTTCCCTTCAGCATCTACATGACATAGAGTAAGCTACCGGAACAAGAACCATGGAAATACAAACTGAAAAATATGTTAGAGAAATAATAGGTGACCTACAGTGGAAACTAGTACTTTGCAATTTCATAAAGCTTTGTCTCAATAGGTTCCCTGAATATTAATTGATCAACATGAAGGAGATTTGCAATGAGCTAAGACAAATTATTGGCAAGAAAGAAACACATTACTTCAGTACATCATCGCTGGTTACAGAAATGGATATAGCAGTTTGGAGCTGAAAGCCATAGTTGGATTAAGTGCTGGAATCACTCACCCACTACACCACCGAATGAATTAACTGTGATGCCCTCACCACTGAAAATTATGGGGAATATTGTATGTGACTGTGAAAGAATACTCATAATTTGCTTCTTCAAGGCAAATAACCCTTTTGAGTGGGAAATCTATGCTCAAATGTTGCAAAAGTGTCACACAATGTTTTAAAAAATCCTGGTTAAAAGCTTAAAAATATATTCTTCCTCCCTGGTAGTATTTGATTGCAAATTTCATAGTTACCAAAATTAAAACGTGAAAGTTAATACTGGTTGGTGGTTTCTGTAATATACTGTATAATGTCTGAATCTAACTTACTGAAACTATTTTTGTCCCACTATTAAAGAAGACAACATTTTGGATTGCTTATAAATCTCAAGGTTGGTGTGAAGCACTTGGTATACCATTTGCCTGCACAAGGTTTTCAAAACCACACAGTATGCTTTATGTCATGTTGGAGAACAAGTACAGTATCGTGGTAGATTTGGTCAACAATCAAAACTGTAACCATGTACAGTACATGACATCTTAAATCCATCACCACCTTAGTTTAGAATGCATTGGCCATATATAGTGATGATTTAAAATACAAATCAAGATACACAAAACTGGTCATATGGAAAATGTTATAGAACTGATAAAAAAGGACTTTAAATACATTATTGACTAATATGATTTGTTTTACCTTCTCAAACTAGCATTAGGAAATATACTTTTAATGCCAAGCATTCTTCAGAAAACACTCTCTTAAAGGAGAGTTGCAGTCCCAATCTTGGTAACAAAATAAATTAATTGAAAGTATAGAAAAATTTTACAAATTTTGAATTAAGCACCAAATAGTGAAATTTGTGAAAGTACTGTATGGTTGCTATGTTGCCACAAGTTAGAGTGGGAGGTTGTGTGAATTGTGACGTAATAACAGCCCTTCATGCTCATTAGTACCTGTAAGTAAAGTAATTTAGTCTCCAAACAATGTTAATCCTCAACCCATGTATGTATTTTAATGTTGAGTATTTGGCTGTATAAGACATGGTGGTAACACACAAAACAAAGAAGCGGATCAGCAGAAAGTCAAACAAAAAGGGATATTCAACTAGCCAAGACAAGGGTAACATGGTCACTGATGTTGGTTCAATTGACAAGATTCTCAATGAGATTCAGTTCGATGTACGAGTATATTTCAGATATTTCACCGCAGAAATGTTCCAATGTGATCTGCATGCAAAGTTAACATGTAACAAAACCATCTCTAAGTCAATATGTTGAATTCAATTCAGTTGCACTTATTCAAATTGACGGTCTAGGTACAGTATCTAAAAACATGTTGCCTTGTATGTGTCGGTTTAATAAAATTATATATAAATTAATACAGTAGCAAAATTCACTTGGTCTAAAGCATGTGCTTTATTGCAACAGAAATACTGTAGAATGATTTTCAAACACTGCCGATTTAGGACGTATATTGAATTTAAAACAAGTTTTTATGCTTTTTAGGATGTGATTAGCCAAAGACTCTTTCCCTCTGGCCTCCATGTATGTTCTTTCCTCTTTGTTCCTTGATTTCGAAGATCAGGAATGAATGCAGGAGATGCAGACAACATTTCAGTAATTATTGAAAGAAAATTTGAATACGTTGCTTCAAGGGTAGTGATGATGTTGTTGGAGAAAGCTTTGACCAATGAATGCCCAAAGAAAATTGCAAAAGCCTGTTTTTTTTGTATTTTGTATACAGTTTGTATTTCTCAAACTTTTTTGTCTGAACAATTTTTTTTTACTTTTTAAAATTTTAAACTCCACTCTGAGGAGAGGAAAGAAATAAACAAGTTACATAATCCTGGCAAATATGCTACAAAATACAGCTAGTACAATGTAGGATACTAAACCAGAACTTTACACAGCATTGCATAATGGTGCTACTTCATTGTCAGCACTGTGAAACTGAGCTGGGATCTTTTTAAAATTAAGATATCAAAAAATTAACCCAGCAGAACAAATGATAAGAGTTATGAGACTCAACTCTTTAAAATGGTTTTCTTAGTTGCTATCATCCTTACTCTAATTGTACTTATTGATTAGCTGACAAAAGTTCTTAAGGGAGAGATGCATCACGATCACCAGTACAAAGCCTAGAGTAGACACCACCTGTTATCAAAATTTATTCACTTTTGGTCATGCCCAGAGAATATTCAAATGTGTACCTTCACCACAGAAACATAAGCCTGACAAGAAGAATATTCCAACATTCTCAACTTCACTTCAGAGACATTGCATAAAATCTGTGAAACTGTTTGAAATCGTTAAACTACTGTCCCACAAAATATTCTCAGGAATTATGTCCCAAGTACAGATATTTTCTAACTTATTAAAGTCTCTATCCCAGAAAGAAATGACACATTTTTCAGATATTTGAAATTGAAATTTAAAATGTTTTTAGGTTTTAATTTTAGTCCTAAGAATAAAGTTATTCCTAATGAAACAAATGACACAAAAAATGATACATTTTCAACATTTATCCTCAAATGATGCAACATTCACGATCCATGTGTGACAAAGTATGTGAACCTTTAGATTCAGTTACTGGTGGCAACACCTTGAACAGCAATGACTGCAAATAAATGTTACCTGTACCTGTAAATATTGGTCAGTCTCTGACATTGGTTTTAAGCATTGTTTTCTCCAATCGTCCTTACAGAACTCCTTCAGCTGTCAAATTTGAGGGTTGTCTTGCAAGGACAGGTTGGTTCAGGTTCTGCCACAACATTTAGTTCTTCTGCAGCCATTCATTTATAAATATGCTTGTATGTTTAGGACCATTGTCTTGCTACAAAATCTGCTGTAGGTTCAGCTTGAGATCATGGACAAATGGCCTGACATTCACTTCTAGAATCTTCCAATACAATTCAGAATTCGTGGTTTTATAAATGATGGCAGACCATCAAGGTCCTGAGGCAGCAAAGTAGCCCCAGACAATCACACTCCCACCATCATGCTTGAAAGTTGGAATTAGGTTTTTCTGTTCGAAAGCAGAATGTGGTTTTCACCAAACAATGTTTTTCAGTTAGGCTAAATGTCACAAAATGGCCCGAGCGGTGGCAAGAGCAGGTCCCTTTCCCCAAATGATGGCATCGCCATAAAGCACTCAGTTATATCAAAATGCAATTTATTTACAGTGCTCTTCTTCCCAACAAGAAAAATACAAAAAGATTTACAAAAAACAGCGACAAAAAGAAATCACAATAGATCCAGCTAGAACTCTGCATACATGCTCTGACACTCTTAATCTTTCACTCCCGAACATCCAACTCAACTAACCTTCTAGGCTGAGGAGCAACTTATATCGTTTGTAAGCCCCTCCCCCCTGGAATCGACCATTATCCTAATTATCTTAGATTTTACACACAAAATTTTTAACAATTCATTCAGTCTTGTCTGGTTTTCCCAAAATAAAAGAAGAAAGAAAAAAACACATGTATCCAAAACTAACATTTTACCATTTCCCTAGGGGTTAGGTTTGGACTTTTGGAGCCTCCATACAGTAGGCTGACACCACGACAGAACCAGGAAGTCTCGAATAACAAACAAACAGTAAGTAAGTACTACACATCTTGAGAGCGCTCTCCACACGATTGCAACATAAAAACAGACAATACAATCAACATGTATGCTTACAGTATATGCGGATGTACTGTATCTGGATACCACTATGCCTCAAATTAACGAATTAAGTCACCAGCCAAGCCCTGAGTGTGCACCCTCAGGAGCTAGCTAGCAACTGGTCGGTGGAATGTGTGTATTTGTGTGATTTTCCTGTGCTACCCATGCCTAGTGATAGAGTCCTTTGTCATGCCAAGGTTTTCTACCTTTGACTCATCTGTCCAGAGAATGTTGTTCCAGAAGCCTTGTGGATCATCTATGTGCTGTTGGGAGCAGTGGTATTCTCCTTGGCATCCTTCCATGAACACCATTAGTAGTTTAATAATAGTTGACAGTCACATTAGACAAATCAAGAGTACATTGCAGTTCTTTGGATTTTACTATGGAGTACTTTTTAACTCCCTTTATGATTTTCCAATCTGTTCTTGGAGATGTAACTTGGTATGCAGCAATCCATGGCTTCTTCTTCTTTCAAGTTTTGGAAGGAAACCAAATTCCAGAATTTGTACTGGATCAGCAAGTCACAGAACTCCAGCCTGATGTCAAATTGAAATTGTCCACTGTCCTGCTTGCAAGTCTGCCAGCGGTCATTTTCTTCAGTACAACTTCAGTTTCCCCATCCAGCCACACCAGTTGCCTTGCAAATCTCCCAACAGCAAAATCCTCATTCAGTCTGCACACCTGTCCAACCACCACATACTAACCTGAATCTCCATTGCCGTCCTGCTTCTTCCTCAACATATTGCATTGGTTTTATCACTTCATCTTTCCTTAAAGCTCAACTGCAAGGGCAATTGTGCACCCCTTGCTCTATGTCCATCCTTTCTGTGTCAGTTTTCAGTTCCTTTTTCACAACACCGACCTCTTCATGTGGTGATGACCCTTGCAACTCTCTTTCCTCCATTCTCTGCTTGGCATTTAAGGTGGTTCAGTGTTGGCCCATAACTCTCTTACTTATTCCTAAATCTTGAAGCAAGTTCATCACCATGTCAACCCTTTTCCTCCTGCTCATTCTGATGACCTAATTTCTTCTAGGAGATATAGTGTGTGTATTTCTAAGATGATGATAACCTGGCTCCCTTTTAGTAGCTTCTCTGTCTAGTACCTGCTCTGCATCCTCTAACTTGGGCTCAGACCTACAGTATGTCTGTGTAGCAGCAATATTTAGTAATAAACCACAGAGCTAAGTGATGCTACAGATTCCTCATTGAGGCCCCTCTCTGTGGACCCAGCCATAGAGCAGCTAATTATCTCTGTGTACTGGAAAACAGGGAGATGAATTTGATAAGTAGTATTTCCCATGATAGATGTCCAACTCTGCTGCCTGGATGTCTGGTAGAGCCATAGTCATATCTGTATCTCAAGTCACAGGTTACGATCAATCATCCGAAAAGATGACCAACCAACGATGTACTTGGAGGACATGGAAACCCAGTGCACCCTGTGAAATTTAAACGAATAACCAACCATATTTTTCCCAGTTAAAAAGTGGTGCACATTACTTCTAACTCTGCTTCTCTCACCTGATCCAACTTGGATGGCTGACAACACAACCACATGACTTGTTTAAACTTTGGGACTAAAACATTGTTTTTCTGAAGCGCAGATAGAGACTGAGCCTTAATGTAAATACAGAACTCTGCTTGAGGTCTAGCCTGCATCTTAAAAGCAGCTACTGTAGCTGCCACCATGTAACAGCTCAATCATCGCAGAAATATGGTTTGACTTTTGTCAACATGCCTGAATATCTCATTATTCAGCAGTAGCCAGAAACAAACCAAATTCCTTATTTTTTTGTGTTACATGCCCCTACCAAGCAATCACGCCTGTGCTCAGTCTTTGTCCCATTTGAGAGAACTGATTATCACTGATATACATCAACGCTACGATGGAATTTGTAAGCTGTAACCTCATCCACAGGAATTATAAATCCACTGTTGTGGATAAATATAGTTCAATATTTATCATTACCAAACTTGAGTGTTCAGCTGCCATCCTAACATGTTGATATCAATTTAATTAAGTTAAGTAGAGGTTTTTACTTATAAGGATCAAATATGTTGAATACTGTATGTTACTGACACTGATTAATGAGTTAGTGTAGCCAATGATACATTAAACATGCTGTATAACACTTGTTTTTGTATCATTTCTTGATATCTTCTATGGCTTAATAACCCTCAAACTGTCATTCATATGCAGGCAGACTCACATATTTTCTTTGAATGATTTTATGTACACAATTTATGTATCAAATGTATTGTCAATGGATTCCTAATTCAAGGTGAATTCACTCAATTTACTGTTATAACTAAAATGTGCCAGTAAATGCACAGAAACCCCTCGAGCTGCCATTATTAACTGAGTCACCATACTGTACATCCCTCAACTTCAGCTCTGTAATCCCTTCCTTCTCCTAGTGTCATTGGCGTGTGCAACTCTTTCCATTGTTTTGCCAGCCCATTGGAGCCTGCTCTTCCGGCTTTCCTTTTACATTTTGTTATTTGCTAATTTCGGATTAACCCTCTATGTATTGCCTTGCACACATATTCTGTTTAAATGCATCTAATCTTCAATCATTCTGCTTAATAATTTTCCTGCTCCCAACATTAATTTTCATCACCCTACTCCTTCCTCTCCTCTGTGCTACACAATCATCAACCATGCTATACATGATCAAAGCAGTAGGATGAAATGCTTAACTCACAGCAACCATCATCACTAAGGCACAGATTTAAGACCATATTGACTCTGAGTCTCTATACTATAGTTTGTCCTTGATTCTAAATTTTCACACCTTCTTGCCACAAGTCAAGCTTGCCTGCATTAAGGCAATTCTCTTAAAACTCCTCTGACACTTAACTACGCTATGTGCATTATCCCTTGGGTTCCACTGTCACTTATCTTCTCGAACCTTGATTCTTCTACAAACTTTCTGTACCATCATGTTAACTTGGATTTCAACTGCTGGAGGAATTAAGACTGTTGCTTCTGCAACAATAGGAGCAATGGAATGGCATATCTTTCACACAACTGTAATAGACTTCTGTCTCCTATAACTTTGTCTTCCTATAACTTTCAACTTTTCACTGATGCCACACTACCTATAGATTTAAGTGCCTTTAAAGATTAACATAGTTTGCAGCCCCATGGTCTCTTGAAACCTTTTGGATTTTTCCTATTTCTCTATAGTTTCTGTGAATTTTACCTCTCATCAACGCCTGTCCATAGTGCTTGTCTTCTTTGGGGTTCTTCTGAGAAATCAATTTGTCTTGGTACGCCAAGTTGTATATCTGTAGTACACATTGTATTAAAGCCACTTCAAATTTCTGAATACTGTTACTGTTTATCCTTTGTTTCTATTTGTTCCATTCTAAAGATGCATAGCTCCGTGTTACTCAAACTAGTTTGCTGGCTCACTCCTTATTCACTATTTATTTTCCTTTTTTCTCTTTCTTTACACTAGCTCATACACTCTTATACAATGCAGCAAGTCTCTGACTAATTTCAAAAATGCTGCCAAATCTTCTTTCAGACTTTTAATTTCTCATGCATTCAATCTGCTACTGTAATTTAAGAATTCTGTATTTGTGTTATAGACATTTCTTTCATTGATCCCAATAGAACTATCTTTACAGACAGGTTATTATTTTCCTCACCCAGGCAAATTACCCTCAATAAAGCTTGTTATTAAAATCACATCTCTTCTTTGTCCTAAAGAGACTTTGAGAAAACTACTTTAAAATGCTAAATATTGCATTTTCTTGTATTTTCTCTAATACACTTCCTAGTGAAAGATAATTATGGATGCATGATTTTATTTTATTTTTCTTTCCTTGGACCCATCATATCATATTAACTATACATTTCTAATTAGTTTCTGCTAGACATCTGTTTTAAAAGTACCATATGTTGACTTGTCCCTGACTTTCACATTTCTGTTTTGTCTCAATTACTTTTGTAAGCTACAGTATCTATGATTTCTTACAGAGGGAGTAATGTACTGTACACTTCATTACAAGGAGTAACTGTTTTACAGAAAGATCTAAATGTGTATCCACATATGTTTTCTTTTCAAATGGATATTGTACATTTACATAAGTCAAAGGCTTACATTCCCACTTATCTAAAATTTTTTAATGATGCAATGATTTTTTAAATTTCAGAAGACATGTTGAATCTATAACAGAACCTATAAAGCTTCTACCATCAGTTTTGTAATAATGCTATGTTGAACATGTAGCACATTAATGTTGTTAACTCCCACTGGGAGGCCAAATCAAATGTTCAACTTTATTTACCCAAGAGTACACCCTTAAGCGTGTAGAAACAGGCACTGCCTAACAAGAGTAGAAAGAAGTTCAGGGTTTACTTCAGTAAAAGAATTTCCCAGAGGGACCAACTGAATGCAAAACAGCATAGAGTGATTCATTTTAGATTGTCAGGTCAAGGAAAAGACCAAATATGTAATTGCTAAATATTTTTTGTGTTCATTTTCCATTTTCAAAGAATTACTTTATTTCTTTGTAGCAGAGCACAGTCAAAATAAGGCACATACAGCGTATAAACCTTGTACACATGTTGAGCTTATGTTACAAAATAAGTGCAACACTTAATGTGAGATCCATCTCTCCTTTCTCATTGATTGAGTCAACCTGTTACCCTGGTTACTGCTCTGAAATAAAATTACTCCTTAAGAAAAACAAGATGTGGTGGAAAAAAGCTTGCATTTAGGTCCTGTTTATTTAATTTTAAAACTCTACATTTACTCAGTTTTTCCTCCAGCACAGATTAGACTCCTATGCACCTTCAGATATAATAAATGCTTTATTGTCCACTGCTGTGGAAATTTGTCTTTGGCCTCATCCACAGAAGTACAAAACACACAAGCAAAACATGAGATTAATATAAACCCACATAGGTAGGTGGGGGGATTACATTTACATACAGTATATTCATGGAGTATTTTTATTGCAGAGAGGATGATATATTTGTCAATAAATACAATAATATTGTTAAGCAACAAGTGTTATTTGGAAGTGCAATGAATATTTTCTTTTTCATCTTTATATTTATATCTTTATATTAAGATATTATATATTAAGTTATATTAAGATAATTTGTAAAATTGTTTGCAATAAAAACATGCAATTATGTGGTACACATGGTAGATTATAGATTATATATACTGTATTAAGATAATTTGTAAAATTGTTTGCAATAAAAACATGCCATTATATGGTACACATGGTAGATTTTAAACAACAGATTTTTTTATTTTTAGAGAGAGTGAAGAAGTTAAATTTATTTTCAAGCCTTAGAGCTATAGGCATTACATTTAATCCTGTCAGCAAACAGTTTAACAACATGCAGTTTTAGCCTAAAATAAAGCCCTGTTTTTTGTCATGCAAAGGTTCTAACAATGAAAATAGAAAATTAAGAATTAGTCATTTAAACGAAAACATGAATCAATGTACGCCAAGTATAATTTTGTTCAAAGAGCAAACAAAAATTGTTTTTGTCAAGACAAGCAGGGGGTTGAAAAGTTCCTAACTTTATGGTTATATATAAAATAATGCATATTTGCACATTGGTATAGTTTGTTGGAATAACATGCATTACTCCAGTCTGAGACAGATAGTAATGATTCATGTGATTTAAAAAAATTCAATTGCAATAAAATGTGATAAAAAACCTTGAGCACTCAACCTAGAAGTAGTTATATTTTTACTATTTATGCTCATATTATTAATTGTTAATATTAAAAGTGGTTATTACACACCATCTTTAGTACAATATGTCCCATTATTGGCTCAGTAATGATGAAAGGAATAATAATTTTCCCTGTTTTGATATGATGGTGGGCTGCAGCATAGATAATGCATGGTCCAGTATTTCTATTCTTCAGCTGCTCTGCTACCAACCAGGTTTTACAGTCCCAGCATCCCACCAGCAGAGGGCACTTTGACCTTTAGGGTGCACTTCCTCTTAACAGCAGAGGTGCAGATCAGCCAAACTGCAATAGCCAATCCCTGCTCGCCTAGTGTCCCTTCATCACCACACCTCCCCTCCCCAAACCTATTTAAACCCTGCCCTTTGGTCAGGTGCTGCTCAGTATTGTTTCAACACTTAGAGCTCTGGATCTTACCTGTGCTGGATATTCCCTGAGCTTCTGATCTTGATGCTTGGTCTGTATCTCTGGTGTTTGATTTCTAATCTAACTTTTGGTTCTGTACTTATGGTGCCTCTTCATAAGATCACATTATTAGCCATATACAATTTCTTGCATTAGGAATTTGTCTTTTTGCATACCCCAACCTGCTCTCCATGAGACACACAGGCACACAAACAGGGAGAGAGAAGCTTGGGGTCACAGTGCAGGGTCAGCCATTTACTGCAGATGGCCCCCCTGGAGCATCTGGGGTTAAGGGCCTTGCTCAAGGGCCCAATGGACTAGGATTCCTCTGCCAGCCGTGGGATTTGAACCGGCAACCTTAGCCACAGTGCCACCAGTCCACCTTGACCCCACGCTTGGATTTCCTTTACTACCTGGTATAGGATATTTGTGATCTTGAAACCCTCATAGGTTCCTTCTTTGTTTTTCTAAGCTGTGGGCCAGCTTAACACCAGGCTACCAAAAACATTTTCCACAAAGTTACATTTGCTGTCCAATTTGTTCTTGGGTTTCCTCAGTTACTTATAGATGTGTATTGACAAGAGATGTGTATTGTGTATTGATGCATATTTACAGCATTTTCTATTGTAACAAGTGTAGCTGGGCTTGTAGTGTATAATGAATCTTATGGTGAGTTTTCTACTCTGAATCTCAAGAGTATTCAAACCTTCCCATATCAGTATTTGGTTTTTGGAATTGTGGGTATGAGAATTGATTGGGCTGTCCAAAATGCCTAAGACAGAAATTGAACCCAGAGTTTGATAGCATAGGCTTGTAGTACTTTGACTCACTCCAATAGAAATATCATATTTCACAGATCTAATAGGACATGCAGTCAAGACAAATGTAGCAAATTAATAATAAAATACTGAGTTATTAAAGGTTTTAGCTATCAATGATATACCTAAAACTAAATTTAGTTAAATGTAATGTATTTGCCAAGTAGAGTAGATTTTTGCATTCATCTTTAAAAGACTTAAAAATATATTTTATACAAAACCTGAATGTTCAGACTGGTCTTCTAAGGGTAAGAAAAGCTAGCGTCAAAGCTAGAGTACTGTATTACCAAATTCTAAAAAAGAAATATGTTGATTGCATTAAGTACTCAGACGAATGAACTCAATGTTCTGTGGAGGCACCTTTGGCAGTAATTACATGTGTACAGTAAGTCTGTTTGTTTACATCTCTAACAAATTAGCACACCCACCTGATAAAGTTTCTGCTCGTTCTTCTTTGGCAGATATGCTTAAACTCTCTCACGTTATTTGATTACTTATGGGAAATAGTTTTCAAGTTTCTCCACAGATTCGCAATAGGATTCAAGATGTTGATTGAGCCACTCAAGGACATTCGCTTTCTTATCCTTACGTCACTCCATTGTAGCTTTAACCTTGTGTTTTTAATGAATGTGCTACTGAAAGCTTAATATTTACCCTAGTTTTACGTTTAAGCAGATTGGAAAAAAGTTTTCTCGTAGTATTTGCCTGTGCTTTGCTCCGTCTCCTAACAAGCTTTCTAGTTCCTACTGAGGAGAAGCAAAATTATAACTTAATGCTGCCAACACCATACATCATGGTAAATGAAGGGTTTGACTGGGCAATCTACTGTATCAGATGTACTCACTACCAGCTCAATCATCATCTGCAGCTGTGGTATGTCTAATTCTCTTTCTGTTAATTGCTTTCATGATCCTTTTCCACAAGACATGTGAGAACTGAGACTTTCATAACCTAGGGGCCCACGGAGGTTTTTCTTTGCTAAAATGTACGGTATTTTGCAGCACAACACTCACATAAAGGCATTACCCTGATAACAGGTACAGTATATACACAACCCACATGTAATGTTTTCCTGAAGGAAGGTGAATGAGAAAGGCACAACCCATGATGCACTGCTACATAAACATGTTAACTTTGTTAAAGAAGCTAAGCCTTTACTTCTGAGACTGATTCAGGTGGGTAACATACAGTAGATGCGTGATAAGAAGATGCACATATGGGTGCCTGCATTTACACTCCAACTCCAAAGCCTGTGAATAGGTGATTTAGGTTCTGTGAATGGGGAGAAACCGATCACTAAAAAATAATAAAAAGAAATGGTGAAATTGCAAATATAGAACTGGTTTTACTGTATATGCCAAATGTAAATTGCTACTTCAAAACAGTATCACTGAAAGTTTTAATTGACAAAATTTGAAAACTATACAAGACATAGAATACAAAAAAGAGAAACAATTCTAGGTGGTCTACCTCCAAATGAAAAAGCCAATAAAAGTCCTTCCTTCCCTACATAGCACAGTAAAAGCAGTACTTTTACAGAAACAAAGTCTTAAACATTCATTAAAGTATCACTTTACTCACATAATAGACACCTTGAAAGTTAATAATCATTTTAACATCCTTAAGAATTTGTACTTAATAATGATAGGAGACAGCAGATTTTCCTTCACAGAAACCATATCCTAAATTTCACCACCTGACTAAACCTAAGCTTTTTAGATAAACAGTCCTTTAATAGCTCAACTCCAGGGACCATTTAACATGGTAGCTACTACTGCTGATGACATGCATAACAGAGCAAATGCTGTCATGCTTTACCACAGTGAGTCTTCTCATCAAATACCTCTACTACAGTACATTTGTGAAGGCAGTATGGACATCATTCTTTAAATGGAGTTACATGTGTTAGTGAGGCAATTGCATATTCATTATATACTGTAAATAGGTGAGCAGATAACCACTTTAGTATTTTATGTGCTTAAATTTGTGATTCATCTAAAATCTTTTTAAGGGAATGCATTTGTTGTGGAACTAGTGCTTAAGACCTCGCATCTAGAATTTCAACAGTGAGAATGCTAAATATGTCAAAAGTAATATAAAACATTTTATAGGACATTTTTCAAATTCTCACCGTCTTTCAAGGGATATAGCAAAACTATTGAATGAAGAATGTTTGAAACCTTAAACAAAACAGATACAAGTTATATACATTTAGTTTTATAGTCAAGCATTTTAACATAGATATTTAAGTTACATTATATTAAAGAAAGACAAGAAGAGCACTAAAACAGACAAGATGAATTAAACTATTAACACATTGCACCTATAGTATTTGCAAATCAATCTACCTCCAGTGCTGATTAAAGCAGCAATTTGCTGTAATACTCATTCCATTAGATGTTTGCAGATACAGACATTAACACGTAACAGAGGTTAATATAGCACTGCATGAACGGGGGAGTATTAGTAATGAACGGCAGGTGAAATTGCACTTTGTTGATACAATGTTTTTAAACCCATAAACACTGCCTGTAAACTTTTGAGTCTGTCTTATTTGACCCATTACACAGGTCTGCTTGTGCCTTCGTTGATGCAATGGTAGTAAATACATCAACAATCAATCCTCTTATGAACCTCTTATGAATGTCTTATATCAGCCTTCTTTACTGATATAAGAAAATAGTGAAGAAAATACTTAATCTGATATTATTATAAATACATATATTTATAAACAAAAATGTGAAGAAATTAAACCCTGACTTTACCCACTTCTGCCTACTGTGAGAGCACAGCCTTGTCAGGACCATGTTCCCCAGAATCTTCTTGGGGAAGAGATGCTGCTCTCAGTCACCTGACCAGTTCCAGGAAGTCAATTCGTCAGGTGACTGCTTAAAAAAGTGGAAGCGGTGGCTTCTTGTCAGGGAGTGGGAGTGGTGGACCAAGAGCAGAGGTCGGAGGTCAGAGATCAGAGGGCAGAACTCCTGTATGCACCAGTCACCACAGGGAGAAGGACTGATCTGTGACTGAAGAGAGAGGAATTTGTGATTAAACATTTGTGAAGAAGGGACTTCTTGAAGTGTAGTCAGGAGCTCAGAGAGACTTTAGGCTTCTGTTTTGCTTCTTTGGGTTATTGTATTTTTGGGATTTTTTCAGCACCATAAAATGCATTAGGGTATTTTTTGCATTTTACAGCTGTGTTTGTTGACCTAGACACACCTATTTTAAAAATCCGATTATTACTCCCTCAAGAGTTTGTCACACTACCTAGATAAAATCAGAATTCTAACTTACCCAGTTGTGCTTTCTGTGTGCCATGACACCATGCAATGCTCCTTCTCAAAAAAGACAGACTCTTTTGGGAAGAGTCTGCCTTCCCAAAAGAGATAAGTCTTACCCCAGCTTTCTGTTGCTCCATTCTTCTTCCACCTGCTTAGAGGAAACTAAATTGCAGTGCTATCACCAATTTACTAATGCAGCCCAATTCAGAAATTCCAGCCACATCCTTCATCTTTGTTTGACTTAATCAGAGTTACAAATAATGAGATATACCACATGCAGCACCATCTGGGGTCTGCCATTCCCTGATATTTTGGTAGAGCACTGACAAATTATATTACATTGAAGTGTTTTCAAGGAAACAACTGAAAATGTATTTGTAAAATGAGAATATTTGTTTTATGCATCTAATAGTTAAAAACAAGTTTAGTTATTTTGTTAAATAAATATATTCTCATTTAAAGGCAGTTGAGTCCCTGCAGACTCATCCTTGCAGTGTCAGAATTAGATCAAGTATTCAGATTTATCTGCAAAAAAAGAAAATTAAAATCATACCAATGGATTATCTGGCTACAGGACTAGATGCAGATGCTAAGAACGTATGAAAGGTTTCAGACAAGAGGAGGGTATTCAGCCCATTTAGCTTGCTAAATAGGTAGGAATCTACAATTTACCATTGTGGGACACCAAAAGAGACTGAGGTGTCAAACTTTTCATCTCATGATCACAAATTGCTTTTGATCAGAGAGGTAGGACTTAAAATAGTCAGTAGTTTTTCCAACAATACCATCGTACTGTAGTTCTTCGGTTAAAATCAGATACTGTAGTGTGACTAACAATGTCAAAGGTCTAAAAGAAACAGGATGAACAGAATGCTTAAATCAGATGCTCATTTTCCATTGAATGGCCTTGCAACTGGGACGCTGCAACACTGTAATTTATATTGTAATTATGATCATTGCCCAGCTGTAATAATATAATTAATATATGAACATAAAATTGAGAATGAAAATGTGCCTATAATGAAACAAACTTTTACTGCCTATACTTTATTTCTTCCACAATGGCTGCATTGTTTATATACTGTTCCATTGCACAACAATTCAATAATGATTGACACACTTGAGCAGAGAACTAAAAACAAGAATGTAATATTATGAACAGGAGTTAAGGACCAAGCTGTAGCTCTCATTTCATCCAAGTCAAACTTGGTTTTAAAGAAACTCTTTCATAAAGTTCATGGTAATTCCCTAGGAACTCTTCCTTAGGAACTTTCACAGAATCCGGTGAAACACAACTCTTAGAAAATGATAGAAGCTAAATGATCTACTTCAGTCTGGAAGCATTTCAAGAATGTGTAACACTGCTCATTTCAGGTAAACAGTATAGATTTAGTATTTGGCTCGAAGATGTGAATTATGTTAAAAACAGTGCCAGTGGTTACCACATTCATCATCAATAAAGTTAGAAAAGAAAGGAGATCTTGCAATTCATTAAATGCATTTACACAGTGCTAAACATTGAAAGATTTTGACAGAGCAGTCTGTTTGGACTTTGCTGTTTAAACATTAGGTATTATAGTCTTACACTGTATTTGTACAGTATTTCTATCTTATTGTGTGACTTATTGCATTGGATTTAAGTTTTCATAGGTAAAATTAAGTACTGCACCATTAATCCTATTAGAAATAAGGGCTTGAGTTCCATTTATTATTAATTTATGTTGGCTTGGATAAAAATGTTTACAAAAACAGCATAGTAACAATTATAATCATGATCATTAAAGAAATGTATACTACTGTACATCCAATTAGTGGAACAGGTTTTCTATGGTGATTCATGGCAGGCACACAGTTTGTAGTAATGATCATGCATGGACAAGGAGCTCACTTTTCTACATTTTTTAAAAGCAGTCATTTTGTCATTTTATTATTTTGTGTTGAACTTGAAACTGTATAACAAAAATCAACAAGATATGAAGCAGTATGATAGTCCTTTTTATCAAAAATCTTGTTCTCCATTAAAGCAGAGTCTCTGGTTTTTATTATCTATTTTCTGATAGGTAATGGTGAATATATATTTATAACCTATATATTTTTATTTATGAAGGTTATATATATATATTAATATTAGAGCCTGCACTTCATGTGTAACAGTAAAAGAAATGCATAGGTTACATGTTATGGTGTGACTCTATTATTTACTCTTTCCCATGACTTTTGACCCTGTGTACTGTGTAATGGGTAATTTTAAAATAGCACGCATTAATGTAAAGATGACCAGGGATTATGACAGATCAGTGCCTTCCTTGAAGGTCATGTGCTGTTGATTTTAGATTCTAAGTGCACATTCCTGTCCTCTAAACAAGTGTAAGTACAGAATCAATATTTAACTTTTAATGGTATGCTTGAAACAGGACTCATTCTATAAGAAATATTCACTTATAGAGCAGTATATGTACATTAGTCCACTTTGATAAACTTTCTAATACTTGTTTTAGATGTATTTAGTATACTAAATAAAGTAGCTTATAAAAGTAGTAGGACATTATTTTATTATACTTTCTTATATTTTGTAGATCCCTGTGTTATGTTAAATCATGTGATAAATGTTTTGTTTCTTGAAAAGAAATATATGAAACAGACCTCCAGTGAAATCTCTGAGGTGAAAAATGAAGAACAAACAGAAGGTGCTGTATGAAAAATCCACATATCACTTTTTGGGGAGACAAAGCATATCTGTTTTTGTATTAAATGACAACATTTTAACTTTTTTAATTTCATTCCCAATTTAAGTGAATCAAATATTAGTTTGTAGAGAAACATTTTTTACAGTATATTGATTTATATGTAAATCATATTTGATGAAGTAATTGTTGTTGATTACTTCTATATGAAGGGATCCTTCCCACTATTTCCCGATCAGATTAGACTATCTTTCTATCGAAGCATGCTTCCTGGAAAAACAGAATTTGACTAAAATCATATAGTCCAAACAGCTCAGTATATATTATATATGTAAGCATGATCCTTAGCAGGTTTAGCTGCATTCCATTGAATATGAGAAATGGTTATGCATGACGATGTGAAATAGATGTGATGTTATGTGAAATGCATATTTGTGAAATAGACTAACACAGAGATGCAAAAATAAGTCATTTTCTTACGCAGTACAACAGTACTTCAATTTACTTTTTTCAATTACCCTTGGCCAACTCAAAAATAGCTCAGAAAGTGGGTAACTTTCAGACACTATGAATTCTGAAGCATAATGTAATGATGCACAGTGTTCTTTTAAGCTACTTTAAAATGTATTGTCTTAATTTCCCTCATGTCATTTTGTTGCTTTGTGTTGCTGTTTTGATTGTGTACATCAGAACTAAAACAAGTCTTCAAACAATCAAACAAATTGACAAAAGGAAATATACATAATGTGCATACCTAGAAAAAGGATGCTTGTAAAGAGTTTGACAACCAGTCTTTTTGGAGCAATAGAACAAAATGCTAGATTTAGTTTCTCTTCATCTCTGAATGTTAGGACTCAGAGTAATTGGGCTTATACTTTCTCTAACCCACTTTTAATAGACGGTATTAAAATTGCTTCATATGCAATTGTTTCTATAATCCATTTGTACCATTTTAAATCCTCTCAGTAGGATTCCTTTTCTTGTCAGCAAACCGGTTAAGGTAATTTGCTATAAAGGGTAATTTCATCTTCTAGACTCAACATAAAACACTACACCTGCATTATGGGTTTTCTTCACCTGTTGCACAGTTAAATTTTAATTGCTCCTTTGCTTTATTAAATGGGCAAGGTGTGTTCCCTGAGCCCTGCAGAATATCAAGTATATGCTTCACAATCTAGACTAATTAAACTGTTGTGCACAATTAAAAGGTTGCCACAGGATTTTTTTAAAACTGAGTCTGCAAAATATCTCTTGAGACTGGTTATCTATCATGGGAAGCCGTACACTGAGAAATGTAAATTGCCGTCTTGGGACAACTTTCACTAGGGTGTTTGTATCTCTTTTAGTTGTGTGCTTTCATACATATATACAGAGCTGTGATAGAGATGTATGTCTGATTTTGACATTACAAAAAGGATTTAAAAAATCTATGCATTTTCAGGATTAATACATCATCTCTTTAAAAATGTCTTTTATTGATTTCAGCAATGCTAGGTGCACTTGCTTTCTGTAACTGTAATCTATGTACTTCTGGAACATTTACAGTGTAAAGTGAATAAAAGCCTTTTTATAAACTTCAGTCTTTCATAGATAACCTTAATGCATATCATTACTAGGTATATCTTCTGCTGCTGATTATCGTTTTTACCAGTTCCTTGCCAAATACAGATTTGTAAACCTTTTCCTGTACTTAGAGATTAAATTGCTGCTGACAGCTCATCTACTCTAAGTGTGGACAGTTCGCTTTATTGACATCAAATTATATTGTTAATGACCACTCCCATTAGTATCATACACAATTGTTGTGTCTGTAGTCAGTTAGTGTATTAGTGTGATTGGAATGACTGAAACATTATCTATGATATGTAATTATTTAATCTGAAAAAAGAGATATACAAATATATCCTTAATGTAATGACAGGGAAGAAAGAAAAGTTTGTTAGCCATTATATATAGCAGATATCTAAGTTTTTTTAAGCACTTTCTCTTTTCTGTCATCTATGTGCATAAAGAAAATGAAGGCGATTTATTTGATTTATTGATTCATCATAATAATAACATTGGATTATTAGATTTGTCTCCTGCACCAGAAAACAAATAAACTGTGACTGTGTACAAACACTTATTAGGAAAGCAAAATGATATCTGAAAAACAAATAATAAAGTGAAAGATTAGAATGTGAAAATGTTAAAGCATTTAAAACAATCTTTTAATCATTTTATATAATAGTCAAATTTCCCTTCAAATGCTCCTCTAAAATGGCCTGACTTCAACTCCAATCTGCACTCTTTACACCTAGACTTGATGCTCTTCTCAATCATTCTTCAGTCCCAGACATCAACACCCCATGTTTTGTCTCCCCAGCAGATATTACTATTTCATGGTCTGTACATCCTCAGTCTGAACAAGTACATTGCTCATGGCTTTCCTTGTCTTCGTTCCAGGAGGAACATATTATCTGCAAGTTTTTCAGATCCATTGGATAAAAAAATCCTTACATTGTTTCCTCCACATGCAACAATTGCAGGTAGATGATGTGTATATTGGTGCCCCGTTTCAAAATATTCACACTGGATGATGATGATGATGATGATGATTATTGCACATGGTGGCACAGTTGTTAGCTTTGCTACCTGGCAGTGCTGGGGCCCTGGGTTCTGGACCTTGGGTCCAATTTGTATTTATGTGGGTTTCCTCTGAGCGACCAGTTTCCAAAGGTTAATAGGTGATAGGTTAAGTGGCTTTTAGGAAAATCTTTCCCTGGAGTGAGTGTGTGTGTTCCCTGAAATGAACTGGCATTCTGTCCAGGTGTACTATGCCTTGCACATGTTGCCTCTCCATGACCCTGAACTGGATGAAGCAGTTAAAAAATGGATAGTTGGATATCCACAGCTATTAAGATTCGTATTTACAGATTTACATATTTACATTTTCATTCTGACTTTTCTGACTCAGAGGACTCCATGATTAGTCCCCTCACAATAGCCACCAACAGGTATCACAGTAAAAAGTACCTCATCATTGACCTCTCTGATAACACCACTCCCTCCACTTCCAACAGCCTAATCCAGAGTTTTGATTATTATCTGCATTATGCAATTATTGAGCATGCTATATCTCTAAAATAAAAGGGAGAGATGCCTGGCTCACAACAGCTGACATCCCTTTTGTTTTTAAAGCAGTGCCTATCAACCCTCATCTCCTGCACCACTTCAGGATCTGCTGGTGTAACAAGAATTAACTTGCAACCTGTCTCACTTTGGGCTAGAATAGCGAAACAGATTGTCAATACCCATTTTTTCTTTATTATGCCTGATTTAAACTACTGAAATTGAATTTTAAATGAAATTTCTGGAGCAGGTCAAACCCTAACCTCATCCGATTTGGCACACCTAAATATAAATATTTTGATTTTCCACATCTGCCTGAGTATTATCAATTCACATTCCTCTACCCTGCAGCAAGACTGTGTCTCACCCCTTGTAAAAAAAGGGGTGGGAGGTTCTCATAGGCTAATCTTTATGGTAAGGTTGCCATTCATTCAGCAATGCATGTTAAACCAATACATGAGTCTAATTCAAATTCTTCTTTATTTAATTCTAATAAGGGTTTGATTAAAATGCCGAGTTGGATGTTATAGCAGTTAGAAGTTAAATCTAACTAAAATACATGCAGTGGAGGTTTTCTTTTCCTTGAAGTATTGGACCCTGGTATTTGCTTAACAATAAAACTTGTGCTGTATTATAACAGTTCTAACAACCAGTTCAGGTATTTTGCCTAGTTTATATTCAACCTACAGAATTAATTTACTAAATCAATTAGAAGGTTATAAAGGGATTTTCTGAGTCAATAAAATACACTTGTCAATACAAGTGTGCAATGGCCAATGAGGAAGAAAAGGGTTGATCACATTTTTTAAATCAGAATTTGCATATACAAAATATAATATAATTTTTTATCAAACATTTTAGCATATAATAAAAAGCAATAATCAGAAAAAGTACATTGGAAATAATAATTATTTAAGACCAATTATTTTTCATTGTATACTATTAATAGTAGATGTCAGTCACAAAATATTCAGTTACTTTACAATTTTGGAGAAATAAGCTATTGTATGAGATGTAGGGTTTGTTTTGCAAAATCAATTTAGAAATAATAATTTGTTCCTGATTACTGATAAGTAGTGTTTGGAAAACCTATTGATAAAACTAAAAGACTACTAATGGTTTTTGTAATTGTTTTGTGTACTAAGAGCCTAGGAAATTTTAGATAATAGTGTTGTGTGCTAGAAACAATAATTCAACTTTCCAAAACAATTACCTTTTTTATTTGTCCACTGGATATACAAATCCTACTTTCAAACTAAAACAAATTTGTATTTCTGTTTTTTTAGGAATACCTATCATGCAGCCCAACATTAATACATGTTGACAGTTTTCCAGTAATGCATGAATTGTCTTATTAATCTCTATATTTGACCTTATTCCAACTACCTCCCTTGAGATAATATCCTAAGTTAAAAAGGAAAGACTATTTTATTACCAAATGTAGCCAAGGTTAATTCCTTTCTTATAACCTGAAGTTTTAAGTTAAATGAACAACATCAAACCATCTCAAGTTCATATTTCAAAGGGGTTTGAGGTTTAAAGATAGTTAATGCTGCTTAATTTTGAAAAGATGTGTCCCTTCAAGTCAGACTTTTAATGATAATTTATGATCACATCAGAGTGCTTTCAAAACGTAGGTCAAGTATGGTCAAATTTATGTGTGGGTTAAGGGAAAGATCCATCTTTTAGACAAGATAGTACAACACACTGGGCTTTCCAGACAGTTTTAACTGTGGTTGGATTGTGGTGTGTTTATTGATGTGCAATCAGTTATTGATACAAGATGTGCATTTTACATATCCAGTATATGAAAAGCATGTTTCTAAATCTATAAGAGAAACATGGAAAGGTGTTGTCTAGCATACAGTATACTGTAACTGCCATGATGCAACTGCTTATAAGGAGTCACCTACTAATTCTGTGCTTAATTTACAACCATTATTTTAATTTTACTACAATGAATACATCGTTCATTTTATATATTAATTTTCAAAAGGCATTAATTTTAATTACAGAACTCAACTGTCTGTTCTTTTTGCAATTCATAAAAACAAAGTTACAGCATGCATTAATGAAGTATGTACAGTACATTTAGAAAATGTGTTTGTTTGCTTATGTTTATTCATTTATTGAAATTGAAGTTGCATTGTAGTAGCTACAAAGTTATGTTTTTGAACCTTTCAAGAAACACCTAGATGAATCATTTGGATCAATATACCACTAGCAACCAAACAAAAAAAATGGCATTTGGCCTTTAGTAGTTCATAATCTTTAAATATTTTAAACCCATTCACTTTAACCCTACCCACACCTATCTAGTCCCAGATATACACACTCCCCAAGACCAAAGAGGAAATCCACTTTGAAATGGTGACCTATCCTAAAAGGTTCATTAGTAATGCTAACTACAGCTCAACTTCAAAACACCAGCCTACTAACATGTCATGATAAATTATTCAATGGGGAATAAAGCATATAAATTCCAGTAATATTAAAGTCAGTATTTACATGTATTAATAAATATAATGTATAATATTTTAACTATATAAAGTATGCTGTTAATAAGATATATTCTAACTGCCCACATCAACCAGTTAAATCATTTACTTAAAATATTGTTTTGAATGTTTTTTGTTCAATCCATTCTCTAATCACTTTGTCCAATACATGGTTATGCGATACAGTCATTTCTTTTAAGATAATGATTTGAAGATTATTTTTAAAAAATCAATTCCTTCAATACTAAGGACTACTGTATATACAGTACAAGGAAAATTCTGCATACTGTATAGAAATATGAATGGAAATGCATAGAACCATTGGAGGTTAATCCCAGAGTAAAAAGTACAAAGGAGAAGTGTAAAAAGGCTTTGCAGCTGAAATGTTAAGTTCTACTTTTTACTTTTCAGTATGAAATTAATCTCTTCTTGTTCCTTTGAATGTCTTAGAAGTCCAGCTGATAAAGGAGGCTAGATGATGAGGTACAGGTAACTGCCAAAATAAAGGAAACACTTGAGTAAATGGGGGATACAAAGTATAATGAAAGCAAGTGCTTCAGCTACAGCTGTGGTTCTGTAACGTAAGGAATTAACAGCCCATCATGCTTAGGGTCACGTATAAAAAATGCTGGGCAGTCGTAGTTGCCCATTATTGTGTGTACCATGGCTAGAAGAAGAGATCTCAGTGACTGTGAGACCATGATGTCTGTGGATTGTATTGAGATGGTGTCAAATAGAGTTACAGGTACTTGCAGAATCTATGCCATGGTGTGTTGAAGCTGTTGGGCACATGGTGGACCAACTCCCTATTAAGATGCTTCACAGTGGTGTTTCCTTCATTTTGGCAGTTACCTGTATACTGTATGAGTAGAGATAAGCTGTAATTAAATAATTAACATTATTTTACAAATTATTTTTTCTAAAAGTTTGTGGAAATATATGCAATAGTTGATCATGATCTCATGATGGTGATGTTCAGCTTAATCTGAGCATCAAACAAATGATTCTTCTAATGGATCTGTCTGAGAGTTCCCCAGCACCCCTTTCTTCAAATTAACTAAAGCAGAAACCCCTGATAAACCTAAGTACAAGTCAATATACTGCATGCAAATTAAAACAGGCTCAATACAACAGATGGGCAGCACAGTGACACAGTGTTCACAGTGCTGGGGATATCTGCATTGTGTGTACAGTATGTGTTCTCCCTTGTTTGCAAGATGCTCCAGTTTCCCCACCATAGTCCAAAAACACACTGCTAGGGTAATTGGCTTCTGAGGAAATTGACCATGGTATGTGTGCATGTTTGTGTCTGTGTGTGCCCTGCAGGTCTGCTGTCCCATCCATGGTGTGTCTTGCCTTGCACTTGTTATTTTCCAGGATAGGCTCTGGCTACCCTGTTACCCTGTATCAGATAAAATGGTTAGAAAATTGATGGATGGACAATATAACAGCACTTAAAGATGTGCAAATTTCAGTAGAAATTACTGAAGGTGGACATGGTCATGTTTTCTTTCAGTGTTTATAAGTAAAAACTAAATATAAAAATCACTATTTTTAAATCAGATGGTCCATTAAAACACAGAAGATAACAGTAAATGCATTCATGTTGCCAGAACAATCACAATCAGCTGAAGTGTGTACCAAGAGACTTAATATTCTCATTAAATAGCACAACTACAGTAACCCAAAGTTATGGTTCATTTGCGTTTTCTGAAACCTGAAAAGGGTAGCATTGTTAGCACTAATCACTTTAACCTCCACCCTCAAATTTTTGTTGCTTTACAAATGCTTTGATCCTTTTGCTTTTACCCCAAATATTTTTTTTACCAGTTAATTTGACAGACAGTCTTAAGCCAGCATTTTGTCCACCTTTACTAAGAGAGGTCAAATCTTCTGTAAATCTTCTGGCAGTGACCTCTTAACTAACCTCGTAAACCTTGTAGCGGCAAGTAATTCTGAAATGCTGTGGTCACAGATTTTGACAATGCATGTCTTTATACCAAAGAAATGAGTATTAACGTATGTCAGAGGTGTCAGAGTATTTGTTCTCAGCTAATCTTGGGCTCTCTTCTACCATTTTAAACTTCAAAGCCAAGGCATTTAAAACAACCTGTGAAGAACAAAATGCAGATGTCATAGCTTGCTTCACTTACAGCAACGCCAAACTTTACTGCTTATTATTAGGTTTTCTTTTTACAACACTCTGAAGCTTACAGTATACATAGCTAATCCTTTCCAGTGAAATGGGGAATATATGCAGTGAAGTATGTGTAATGACAAGTTTGTTTAAATGGTCCTGCACTCTGCTATTGCCACATGACTAGTGCAAATTAATATCCATGTGTATCCAAAGTGCTGATTTTGACTTCTTATACAAAGTGTAACTTTGTAATTATACAGTCATCATTACTCTTAAGGTATGATAAGACTTAAAGATGTGGCTTGTAAGATATTTTATACTGTATGATTTTTTTTTAGTTACCAAATTTAGTTACAAATTTAGTTACACATTTTTTCCGAATATTTCAATAAACAGTGCTTTATAAACCCAGAAGAATATTTTCACAGAACATCTACTTCACATAGAACTACTTGATGAACAACACATGTAATATTTGCAGGGTAAATGAACTGAAATAATATTAAAAATAAAAAGAAAAGATTCAGACATTGTCACAATAACAATTTAAACTGTAAGTCAAGTATAAAAAAACTAATTACTGGTGTATAAATAGGAGTGTGTAATTAGTGAATGTGCTCCTGAGTACTAAACTGAAACTTAATACATGACACCAAATTCAAGATAAAATTCAAGATAAAACTCCCCTACAGCATGGAATATACAATAAATTAACCAACAGGACCTTTAGTTTCTTTGTTTTCCTGGCACAGTGAGATGGCGGTGCAGTAAAGAAGCACAAGCCTATAAAAAGCAAATGTTTATTTACAAAACCTTAACACACAAACTATCATTTACACATTATTTTCAAATACTATGAATCCAGGACTTCTATAGTCCTAAGGTACCTTCACTCACACCAGCCTTACTACAGTATGAACTTACAGTACCAAGATAAGTAGGTACAGTAATACTGATCTTTATGTATAAAAAAATACTTTCCATAGGAGTCTGCACTTCGAAACTAATGCACAATTATTATAACTGTTCCTCTAAACAAAATAATACATCTAGGAGATGCAAGCTCTGTCTGGTTAAAAAATTAAATCTTTCCCTAAAGATTAAAACATGACCCTTTGTCCTTAAATTTACTTCTGGTTTCTTCAGGGCTCTGAAAAACCTTTTGGGTTTCAGTCCAGGAGTTGCTGGTGTTTTGTCTGAATGTACAGTAGATGGTGTCATGGAGTCCTGTTGTTTAAGGTCTGGAGGATGAGAGAGAGTTATGATCAGCCCTCCTCCTGTTTTACTAAGCTTGTTTCACTGGACTGGATATTCTCTTAGCTTGCCTTTTTGTTAACTTTTTCAGGGCATCTTTCACAGAGGCCTGTCTAATTTTACCACCCACTGTAAAGGAACAGTATATGGGGTTAGGGATTGTCAGCATAATAGTTTTGCCCCTATCCCAGTTCAACTGATCTCTTAGGCCATCTCTTGTTCCAGGTTTGAATTAGCAGCTGACTTCTGACTGGTGAAAAATCACAGAGAATATTCTAAGTAATATTCCAACCTCACCTGGAGCTTTCTAATCTGCACAGCTCTCTGGTCTGAATTTGCTAAATGGTATAGGATGTGAAGTGGCCACAACATTATCCATACTGGTATACAGTAAGTAGTACACATCCTCTAAACACAAAAATATAAAGTCAGGACACAATGATTTAAATATAGACATAACATACAAACAATAAAACTTCATGTGATATAACAATATTTGTATTGAAATTACAAACAGGATTTTAATATTTTGGGACATTTCTGCTAAAAGTAACTAATATTAGCCTACAAAATATAATGCCTTGAGATGGTACCTAGTATATAAAATCTACTTTTTACTAATATGCTTATACTGTAGGTAAGGGCAACTAAAAGTGCTATTTTTACACAATTTCTAATGGGTTCTTGGTTGTTTCAAAATGAATGAGGGTATAATTCGTTATGTGTAATCTACATGAGACAGAGAAAGATACAAAATTATATTTTTCATGAAAATGTGAGGGTGGATAGGAGGTACTGTATAGTTTAGTTAAGTATTTTCTGACTGGTGTTTCCATGATTGTTCATACAAATTAACAATAAAACTATTTTGAAAACACTTTGGTGGTATCTGAATGAGTTATTTATCAAGAAAGTGGACCAATCTCTGTTTTTTTTCCTTTTTTTATAAATTGGTTGTACAATTGTGGGGTACATATAATTGTAATACCAAATACTGTACTACACTTACAAAATATAAATTGCCCTCACGGATACTTGCACATTTTAATGAAAATGTTCAAGGTGTCAAAACTCTATAAATAAGAAACAGGAGAATGTATAAGCACAATACTGTCATAATGTTAACCCTGTACATGATGTAAACAAGTCAAACAAATATGCATTATGTCATTTCCCAATGTGCCCCCTAAAAGTACTTATGGTCCATGTTTTTTTTTTAATGAAAAGGAGGTGTGACAGTTACATTTTAAAATTGTGTTTAGATGAACTTTAAATACTTGTAGATTATATTTTTTGTGTAACTGAGATTTTGTGAGAAGAAATTAGAAGCTTTGAAATCCAATATTGTTTTATGATGTGAGAATACATACTCTAGGCTGTTGCCAAACTTAAAGATGAGCTATGGTTATGATTCAAATATCTGTTAATTTTACACAGCCATCAACATCCATGTTGTGAGTAGGTCTTAGTAATACTGAAAGTGATACTGATAGTCAGAAAGATATCATTTTCATTTTATACCTTGATTTTTTTTCCAAGGCTGTGGTGCTAGTAATATAAATATAAGGACTGTCTACAGTCACAACCCTAAATCCAATATTCAATATCAATATTTGGAAGATAAAAGCAATCTGCAGCTTTAATAATCAAGCCATTTGAAATGCATTTTCAACTGGAATCCATACTTTAATAGAAATGTTAACCTTAAATTAAGACAACATTTAACCTAAACTCAACTGTACACACTGGCTAAACACTAACCTTGCAATGACAGTAATATTTACCTAAAAGGGAAAAGAACAACCACTTGAATTCTAAATATACAGTATATAATATTTGTACTGTTCCTAACTTTTAATGTATCAAACCTAACCCAAATCCAATAGCAGCTGTTTAAGTAGAATGAGTCTTTAGCCTAACTTGACCATAAAAGTATTTATAACATCCCATTTATAAGTGCACGTTTTGAATGCAAATACAGATAACACTTACTGGTGTCATTATAATATCAGTGATATGTAAAATACGCACAGCATTAGTAGCCATCCTGGTATTCTGGAGTCATATTTCCAGGTTTTGTGTCTCTGGCTCTTTTTAATTGTTTGTTTCCCAGTTGCAGTCTTGTGTTTGTCTGTTATAAGTAGAAAGGTTGTTTGCATGATTTACTTTGACTGTTCATTACTGTAGTCCACAACATCATGGAACCAGCTACTCAACTTTGCATTACTCCTCTAACTGATACTTAACTTTTCTATGGGAATTGTGGAAAATAAAAAAGTAGATGGCTTCTTATTGCAGACAAATATACCGTATATTGTGAAAAGTGCACTATAGTTATATACATATACAGTATTAAGGAACTAGATTCAATTGAAAAAAAGACAAAGTTAATTCCTGACCCTAAAGATGTGTCTGTCACTAATTGGGTAAAAGAAATTAACCTTTTTTTTTTTAACAGAGGAGATTACTGGGACACTTGATAGGAACGCGTAATGCTATAGCGTTCATGTGAATCGTGTGTATACCACCACATACTAGAGTACTCTCTAGTATATTAGCTAATTAAGAAGACATAGGACACCCACAAACATCTTTTGTGAACCAAAAACAAAAAGAAAACTTCAGATCTACTACTGTATCTACTATCCTAACTTTAGAATCCTAGCAACAGTACAACAGTAACTATCATTGACTGTAAATGCCTTCACAATTACCTCAAATGTGAGAAAACAAATACTTCATTTCCAATGTCAACATATTCTATGTATTTTAAGGTATTTTTTATCTTAATATATTGAAATGTTTCAAAATAAGGCCTTGAAAAGATTGTCAGTTTATGTTCATGACAAGTCTGACATTTTGTTTTATTTTAGCATTTAAAATCAGTCTGTTATTCTAAAAAATGGTTTTGTATGATTATTGCCAGAAAACAACAGAAGACCCCTAATGTTTTAACAATCCCTAGCAAAAACCACTTTTTTTTACCTTATATGCAGTGTATATTTGTGCCATCTCAAATGCAGCTGCACCTAAGCAGTTGCTTAAAGGGAGACTGTGTAAAATGCTTTGAAAATCTTTAGGCTGCAAAAACATGTAGAAACTTTTTATAACTAACTGTTATTATTTTTACTATAATTACTGTTGTTATTATTATGGTCTATGTTCAAAAACAAATAATCATATTCAGTGAGTTCACTTTCCACTTGCACTTTCACATCATTTAGGACCAAGGCTCTTGTGGTATGTGAATCATTCCAAATGCTGTTCACCAAACATAGCCTGAATCAATGTAGAACCAATGTTTGAAAATTCTGGGTGGGAAAAATCATTCTGGGTGGAAGCCAAATGTTCTTATTTAAAATAAGAACATCTCCTACCAAAATTTCCAACCACAAAGTTGTTACTAGAAAATCACTTATTTCTGGCAAGGGCCATGGCAATCCGGAGTCTCTCCCAGAAGCACAGTGTTAAAGTCAATATGCCAGTCCATCGCAGCACACAAATACACAGGAACAATGAAGAGATGCCAATTGTCAACATTTCTTCAGAAGAAAGGGAAGAAAATCACATAGGGAGAACATGCAATCCAGAATCTATCCAGAATCAGCAACATGGATAGCTTGATCCATACTCCCACAACCCTTCTTGATTATAGAAGTGCCTCTTGTTCTCAGTTTTAAATGCACATCCACATAATTTCCACTTGCACCTCTGTTTTTAGTTTCACCGTTGTTTCTGAAGAAGTCTGAAAAGTGGTTGGCTTTGTCAATACCTTTTGAGGATTTGCAATACTTGACTCAGATTCTTCATAGTCTTCTCTGTTCAGTACTGAAAAGATTCAGTTAGTTTAAACTGTCATGCAAGACATTCCTTCAAGCCGAGGAATTTATCTGGATACTGTTTTTCAGAGAAGCAATATCTTTTTGAAACATGATTTCCAAAATTGCACATTCTAAATGAGGGCCAAGATAGGGTGTGCTCTTAATTGATTTATTGGCAGCATTATAAAAACTAATTTCCTTTCACTCCAAATTGAGGGCAGGAAGACCCCATTGTTTGATGGTTATTCTTCAAATTAAATGAATATTTTTTGCAGTTAAATGAATTTAAAAAGGCAATGCAAGGAAGCGAGAATATAGAATTATCTGGGTTCAGGTTAAGGGCAAGGTGCTAGATAAAGTACTGTAATTTATGATGTTCAATGTGGAAGTAGAAATAAACCAGATTTAACAAGGACATAGCACTTTTGTGTAATTTATGCCACTTTTTGTTGAAAATAATTCTTTCTGTGGTTCGGAGAGAATTAAATGTGCTTTTAAACTGTTAAATTAACCATCCACATTATGAATTAATGCAGTAGGCTTTCAACATTATTGGGCTGAATTTTAGAAATAAAATGTTGCATTTGTTGCAATCCAATAAACTACACAGGTAAGTAACTTTTTCGGGTAGACAAATTTGATTTTTTCAAGCATTTGACTTACTACAGTGATTTGTTTTTATCTTTATCTAATTTTATAAAGGTTTAGCCATGTTGTAATATTTAAACAAAAAGAGTCCAGAATCCTGATTATAATAAAAATATAATACAATCAGAAATAAATGTATATTGATTACAGGTCTAAATATTTCATGATATATAATATATAGCATGTTCTTTAATGTTGTAACGTTAAGGTGTGTGAGATTTAATATTTTCTTAAATGTTTTGTCTATATTATGGCCTGTACTGTATGTATATAGTGTCCAGTTCAAGCAATGTTGTAAATTTTTATTTTAAATACGCAGCAAGTGTGGCTCATTCCTTGTCTGGATTCGATCACCATTTCTCAGGCACCTTGTAGCCATGAGCCATACAGTACATTACCTCCTCCAAACAGTAATGAATTCCACTACACCAAAAGGTTGAAAAAAATGTAGCACTCATGCTAATGCATTTTAAAGTTTGGGAAAGAACACATGCTACACTATAAGGGTGGCTCCCAGCTGCGTCTCTCATAGATGCAATTGGGTGACAGGTACCTACTTATATTTATATATATTATATTTAGATATTTTAAAAACATTTTTGTATTGTATTGTCCTGTGATAAAACTTGAAGGTACAGTATGTGGCTAATTTACTTTTAAACCGACTGTTATAACTGTGCTATTGAACTAAGAAGAAACTGTGCTCCTACTCAGTGATGATTCCCAGTTTCTGATCAATCTTCAAGCATGGTATTTTTTACTAGTGGGTGTAAGTGTAACTAGAAATCTATTCAGAAAGGTTGAGTAGAGACTGAAATGCTTTGAAATGCACCTGGTTGCATTAACTTGCAAAAATGTTGTTACAGATACCCTTGCACCAGTTCTGTGACTGATATTTGTATAATAAGTATTTGGTATATTACACATATATACAGTGATATGAATGAAAACTTTTAATGAAATAAGGCTTTGTAGTCCTGCACATTATTTGTACATTTACATAGTAATGTACTGTATGACTTGGAGCATAGTGAAACTAGATAATAGAAAAGCATTATTTTTGCATTTTTACAGTTCACATTGTAAAACAGTGCATGTGGTTTTTATACAGACAAATCTGGAATGAGTCTGTAGTGTTTTGATTCTGAAAAAAAAATCCTTTAATATCTGATAAGATAAACGGTGTGACACAACCCTTAAATGTCTCAAAAAAGTCTGTGTTGCATTAACATAAAGCTTAGTAATCTTTGTAATTTCTAGCCAATTAGTTGTCAAAAGATCAGAGGAAGAGTATAAGACCAGGCATTATTTGAAAAGAAGTGGAAAGCTTTGCATGTGCATAACATTTTCACTGCTATGCCCCTGTTTCTTACCAATGTAATTTAAAAATGCATTTTACCATTTGGAAGGAATTATGATTGATGTTGCTTTTATATTTATCAGTGACTTTAATTATATATATATACAGTACTGTATATAAAGTATTTTGTTTTATATTGTTCATGTACAGTACAATGACCAACTGGAGAAGAACTCTTCCAGCCTACTTACAATTAATTTTGTAAACGCAGGTCAAGATAACTTCAGTTTTTACTTATTACTAGTAGAATACACAAGGAAGTGTTAATCTGAGTAGACATAGTGCTAATAACTCCTTCTAGAATAAGTTTCAAATGGTAATGGAATGTTGGTTATTTCTTTCACAAGGAAACCAATAAAATGAGTGTTTTTTCTATGTAAAGTGATACTTACTGTATGTAATCAGCTACATTCCTTTAGCTAGTGAACAATACTATAAATAAGGATGAACTTGTAAATAAGGGGTAACACTGAAAATAAGCTACCTTTTTAAAGTATATTCATAAATTAATACCTGAAATGTTTTTGCAATTTTATATTTTGTATGTATTCAATTTTTTTCTTGTGAAAAAGGCAGAGCTGTTACAGAATCCGACTTCTTAAAAGTGACATACTTCATTAGTTTATTGACAGCAAAAAATTGTGCATGGGCTTTGAAATTTTCAAAGCTTTAATCTTTTTGTTTAATTTTATACTTATGAAAAGATTAAACTATATGGTTACAATCCACATTTTCTGTTCACACCTACAAGGTTTGCATAACTCACTTTAACTGGTAAAATATTACTGTGTGACTTCTGGGAATTCTGTCAAAATGTCATTGTCAGAAGTGAGAATCAGCTAGTGATGTATGACTTGCTAGTACATAGCTGTCCAAAAACTTTATGAACTGAATAAATGTTATGCATTAGATCCTTAATTAAAAATTAAATTTGTGAACTGTGTGCTCTTATTAACTTCAAAGGAGCAGTGGTACTGAAAAAAAAATAGAATTCATTGAAGCATTGGCTTATTCTTTTAATCCATCCATTTTAATAAGTGTTACTTTAAGCAACATTTCAATGTTATCAGCAGGAAATCTTCACTGAATGATATCGGTGATATCAAATAAGAAAACTTAATCATCTATTTGACACAGATGACTGATCTTATTTTTCCTCCTTAAATCCTATAACTAGTTCCTAATATTTATTCTCTACACTTCTTACACATATGATGCTTTAAAATATAATATCATTAAGCAGTAATCTAAAAAGTCTAAGGGACTTCTGTTTCCATAGCAACCAGAGATAACAATAACACAAAGTGGCAATAGCACAAAGAGTAATCCTACAGTAAAGTTATTACTGACAAATCTCAACATAATAGGTGCACATACAATAGGTAGCTGTCTGATCATTTGATCTATATTTATGATGATATATTTTTTCCATGTACTACTTTTCTGCTAGTAGTGACTGAAGCAGATACTGTAGTAGTAGCATGTGAATGATGTGCCATTCAAAATGTATAAAGGTATGAACTGAACAAGTATTTTAAAGTATTTTAAAGATGCTTATGATACTATTACTTCTGTATAGTGAGATATATAGAAAATCATGTACCTGCTCATGACCTATGATTCATGCTGTAAATAGCTAAGCTAGTTGCACTCTGCAACAGTGTTTTTCTAATCCTTGTTAGCGTTTTTCCAAAATTCAGTATATTTTATAATGCTTAAGGCAGATGTTGAAGACCATAACTGAAAAAAAAAAGAATTAAGAATAAAGGGTTAGGAAAAGAATGCATTGTATACCCCATTTTCCAACTGTAGGCAGAACAGTGTACCATTGTATGTGATTCAGTATATAAAAAATACTGAATTATTTTTACTTTTGTGTTTGAACTATTGTTTATAGCATATTATTAATAAATGATGCTTCTGACATAATGGAGACATTCCTTAATTCATTTACATAACATATATTAAGTTAGATTTTCTTAACATACTTAACACGTCTCTGACGTCAAATATTATTAGTTAAGTTAAAATAAGGATGTTTATTTAAACTTGTTGTGATGTAATGAAAGGCGAGAAAGCAACCAACTTGTTTCATACCCCAGGCCCCATGGCCTTGTGCCAAGGTGGTGACCATGTGATTAGGAAATTGCTACAGAATGAAACACAGCTGGGTTGATGGAGTCCAGACAACATGGAGGGAATGGAATTCCACCGAAGGCAAAAGATTTAACAGGATAGACTCTCCATAGAATTAAGCACTCTTCTGAAAGATCAGGAGGCTTAATATACTAAGGCATGGGCGACTCAAAGAACTGGGTCAGCTTATTGCAATATTAAAGTGTATCACACTCCTGGACAGATGGTTTGCATAGGTTGTTCAGTAGCTAGGCTCTATTCATCTGTTGAAGAATAGGAATTACTGCACCAGGGGTCAGGAGGTGTTGTCACTTATTGGAATGGGGAATTGCCTGGCAAGGCAGTAATGCATCCTCTCACTACAGAAAGGTGACCAGAATAGTAGACGTACAGAGTGAATTACAAGCACATCCTCTGTACAGACAGAGAGGTTGTCTCACAGAGAGAAGCAAAGTGAAAGAATGAATTGACAGACAGACTATTGCTATGTTGGGGACACCAAGGCTTTGGTGTTCAACATGAAGAACACTCAGTGTTCCATGGAAGGGTAACAACACAGGAGACTGGAGGGCCCATCCAAAGGATAAGATGATGCACTTGCAGCTGGTCTAGACAAGGAATGGTAGAGAATGAGGGCCAGCTTCATCACACCTGTATTAATTCAGATACATCAGTTTGGAACAAATTCTAGTTTACTATGACGACCTTAAAAGTACTCTTTTTATATAGCAGGGTATTTATTACAGTAATTTGAACGCTAGTTCTTGCTCTAGTATACAATCCCCACCTGGGATTTGAAATTGTGACATTCCAGTCTATAATGGAATTATACCTGCTATATCTACAGTGCCATACTGCTGCACCCAGATACTTATTCATGTTTTTGAAGCCAGTAGATCTCAGAGAATTTGGAAAACAACATGTACATCACAAAGGTATAAATGTTTGGAGTAATGTAAACAAAATTGGTTATTCTTGAGTCACTTAGGACCTTACTTTAAAATATATAGTACTAGCACATGCACAGTTTTATAGCGCAACTTATGATATTATTATAATATTAAATTATACATACTGTATAATAATATTAATATTTGTCTTGAAAAGTTTTTTTTGCTGTAAAGCAAAATTATCACACTATTTTTGTTGCAGGTACTGTACAGTATAATAACAAGCTTCTTTTGATGCTCAGTATACAGGGAACCTTTTTATTATCGTAATGTCTTCTTATCTCATAGTGGCTTTGTTTTTTTTCTAATTCATTATACAAACGTACACTAAATTAAAAGGAGAACCTATGAAATTGTAGAAATAACTAACTTAAAAGTAAACAATAAATCTCACTTTGTGCTTCTGAACACACTCAAAGTGCATGTGGAAAGAAAAAAAATAAAATCAGTACTTAGAGGTTTCCTCAGTATTCTCATTCAAAGGGATTATTATGCACAGTTTTTATGCTCAATTGTGGTTGCAAAGGTAAGTAGACCATTCTACATATACAGTACAAGTGTAGTGCCAATTTCAGTATGGCCAAACTCCAAGAAATGAGGGTTTGTATAACTAGACACGAAATGTCCACAGTGTCAAGTCATGCTTTGAAAAATTACACAATTATTATTATTTTTTTTACACAAACATGAGTAAAACTACCCCTCAGAGTGTATTTTTAAATTCTAATAGTACTGGTAAATCCTGACTATGAAATTGGAACTGGCCTTTAGCCTGGTCTCTGGATATAATTTAAAAAATCACGTTTTTACTTAATATACACAATGTCTGATCTTCTTTTTTCATGCCTTTACCCCCTAGAAACTCCATGCAGTTAAGACTTCCCATAATCATGGCAAGAATTCGTCTGACTTGATTCTGTGCTTCACACTCTTATGATAACTTTTTTGGTGCTTGACCAAGTTAGAATACATCTCAATGTTGAGTCACTGAATAAATAAACACTTAATAATGATTAATGCAATAGTCAACATTTTGCTGCCAACATACTGGGCAGAGGTGTTTAACCTTCTTATGGAATATTTTTCAATGTTCCTTCTGCTCTAAATGTGAATTAAGAAAGTGCGAGGAAAAATGAAATGTGTTTTATTAGTGTAAATGAGTGTGTCATATATTATGTCATATAGTAAGTGTTGATGGTGATTATGAATGAAAAGAATGAATAACTTTTGGAATGGGTACTGTAAATATACAGTAGAGCATATTCAAGACTGAGTACTCAGGACTGAAAGTTCGAAAATACATTTGGTGGACACCACAACTATAAATGTGCAAATTAAAAATATAAAATAAAGGAAAAAATAATTGTAACTGATAATAATAAAACATGTTTTTTGGCTTAATGTTTTTCAGCCCATCCAGGGATTCTAACTACCAAATGGCTCTAACCAGTTTGTAACCGGTCTTTTGTAAAATGTGATTTTAATTGATTTTCTCCTTTTCACCCACCTACAGTACATTTCACAAAATTTGGACTGGCTCTTACCAGAGTTTTTGTGTTCTATGTAATGTTTACATCATAACTAAAACTTGTATTTGGCTATTAGAGGGTGGTAACAACATGTAGTGTGATACATGTAGTGTAATCAAACCTACAAAGATTGGGCTTAACCCCCCTGGCTGAAGGCCAGTCCTCTGACAACAGGAAGAGAATGCTGGGACCCCCCAGGGGTAGCTGCACAAGTAAAGATGGGGTGGAGGTGCATGATATGAAATACAAAATAACACGGATTTGTGTGTGTTACTTATAAATTTGAGAAATTATGTTGGGTATTTGGAACAGCTGGTTTGAAAGTGGTTTGGTTGTAGTTATCTCTCCCCAACTTCCATTAACTTGCATACAGTATATTGTGCTTTCTAACTAAACATGTTATACGTACAGATGCAGCCATTCAAAACAAGCGGGCGATACCGCATTATTTTGCGGTGCACTTTACGCAGTCTACCGCGAGTTAGTATAGTACCGGAAGTAAAATAATAGTATCCAGAATTTCCGCAAGGTGGAGCTAATAAAGCTCAACCTCTCATGTTTCTCATCAAAGTCTTTAACGAAGATATTACTAATAGTATTAATAATGAATGACCTTGGACAAGCTGTAAACTCAAAGTATTGCCCTGGTCCACATTATTTTTTTCATTGACCGTCTTTGTAAAAGTAACACCACAGCATTTCGCAATCACGCATTTGTTTCCAATCATGCAAAGTACAGTAATTTTTGAGAATCTCCGATTCGCCATGCCTTTCACATGCTCATAAAAGAGATTGATTTAGGAACATAAACATATTACTGTATGCAAACTGTACTGTATACAGTATGTATATGTATATTTAATGTCTTTACTGTGCCCGTTTAAGTATTGAATATTTATATGGAATTTTACCACTGAAGGGAAATCTTAGTAGCTGAGCATAAAAAGAATAGGAGCATACTGTAACGCGTGTGAAGGCCATAAACGATATTAATTTTGGAACATAAACATACAGTATATGGCTGGTCTCGGTACTTTAAAGAAAACATACACACCAGTATTCCATTTCTCCCTAAACATTTTAAGCATCGAAGTCTTTAACTAACGTGATACCTGAGTCAACAAGCATACTTTATGAATTTGATTAAAAGGGAATATAATATGGAATTGCGTATCTAAAGAAATTAGTAACGATATAATTATATTCATGTACCGCAACACAGGAATTGTACATGCTGTACGATGGCTGTTGATAATGTTTTGTAGGGCTTTTTCAACACTCCTCATGTGACCTTGCCAGTGGTGCTGTGGGTTAGGTTCCTGACTCCCCCATCACACGCTGGGCGTTCAAATCCAGCTGGAGCCATGACTCTTTTTTTTTTAACAAACATTTCTTTGAAAAAATAAAACGTTTCCCTGGGTCAGAGATTAAATAAAACTTCACTCGCACCAAACAAATTTATATTTCTAAATATCACAACATGATCGAATTTAAGTCATTTTAATAATAATGAATAGTCACCTATGCGTTACAATATAAACATTTATATTGATTTAAATCGCGTTTTGATTTAAATCACAAACGCGTGTTTAAATATATGTTTTTTGATTCACAATCAGACAAATGCAACATAAATTGATATCTTTGTCTTCTAAGTATCTTAATAAACTCTCAGCATAGCTTTCTCCCTGTTTAGATTTATTTTTCTTGGGATCTTGGGATCAAACATGGAAAGATTAGATTGTAATCGTTTTTATTTTTTAAATACATTTTAGAAAAGTGTAATCTATACTAAAAAGCTGTACACCACCTGCTATAAAGATACATATTGTAATACTTTCGGGTTCGGATACGACGGACACAAGTACTCAGACTTCAGAACTCAGAACTCAGACTTGTGGAGTTAAAGCAAGTTAAAGTTAAAGCACCTTGAATTGAATTAAATTGAGAGAGAGAGCACAGCCAGGACAGACAGGCAAATAACATACACTCCACGGACATTCACAACAGCGACATATCATAAAACGTTTGCACATATTGTTAAATTATTACTTGTTTTTCAGGAAGTTAAAAAAAACACTTGAATTACTTATCCAGTCTCTCGAAATAAAATTATTTTTCAAGCAATGCAACTAACGTCGGGCAACGTGTTTTTTTTAATCCAACATTGACAGCCACATCTTAAATCTTGTCAGTCAGCTCTTTTTTCTCTATTTGAATTGTGGAGATTCAAACAATTTGGGATAACAAGTGGTCTCAAAGTCACCGAGCTCACAGAGATGTACAGCTGTAGGCAATACTACTTAAACAGCCTGTCTTACCCTCCGCAGTGACCTTGCTGTCTCTCTGGCAGACTGTTGAGAGAGAAGGAAGATTGCTTCTCCTGAAGCAATGTGTGTTGGTGGAGAATTCTCCTAACCCGCTGTGATTGCGGGTGTTCACCAGGGACATGGCAGTGGTGATGCAGCTGGTATCGATAGCCACTCCAGTGCCACTGAGATTCAGGAAAATGTGTTCATGCAGCTGCAGGACCTGTGTTACTTCCAACCTGAGGATGCCACAGAGGCAGAAAATATATGGCTGGAAGGGGCAAATACTGACCACTGAGGCTCTGGAAGAGAGCCCAGTGATCACAGACTTTTATACAGCAGAGGCTGTTGTCTACAATCACTTGCAATGCAGTAAGGATGGACAGCAGGGTGGCTGTAGGCTGCACAAACCCGTGTTGTACGGCAACATAGCAGGGTGAAGAAGACAAAAACCTTCTCTAGAAGGGGAGCATCACTTGTGATCTAGGAGCCTGGAGTGAATTGCAGACCACAGAAAGGGATTCTCTGGCAGTATTCTGTATAGGCATACTGTGGAGCTGGAAGTGTTTAGTGTGGTCTTTAATGATCTGTTAGTCTGCTGTTGATGTATGTTTAATGTCATGCCTGAGTGAAAGGAAGACTGTGGCTGAAAACCAGAAAGCAGAAAGTGCAACAGGAACCAAAGCTCTCTGTATAAAAGTACTGTAGCAGGGGGTGCCTGTCCTGTTGTTGGCTCCACAGAACAGAGAAGGGGTCTGGCAGTGGTGAGTACACGCCAGATTGTGTGACTGTGATTTACAGAGAAGAAAGCATGGTATGTGAATACAGTGGTGATTGGGACAGAAGGGATGTCCACCGAAGTGAGGAATACATGGCTGTAGAACCAGAGAGAATGAAATGAAGTCAATCCCACCTCTGTATTGTAAGAGGAATGGGCATTGGCTATCCATACCTGGCTCCCTGACAGACAGTGCAGTGTGTCCAAGACGCAGGCTGGCTGGATGCAAGAGAGAAGTGCTGACAGCTGGGGTTGTGGATTTATGTTTTTAAAAGAAAAGCAGTGAACAGTAACAATGAATTATTTGGGGGCTGTGAAGTGTGAGTTAGTTGTGAAGAGTATGGAGTCAGAAAATAAAAAAAAAAGAAAAGAGCTGTGTAGGATGAGTTGTGGAAGTATGTTACAGATTATATTTGGACAGGCCCCCAACAACCTCATCCAAAGGGGTGGGGCTTGTGTCTGGTTCAGAATTGTGTAAATGTACAGGTATGGTATGTCTTGAATCATTAAACCACCTTCAATGTAAGAATATTTTTTAAAATATTAAAAGACTCATCCTTCCTATAATCTTTTTCCTACAAAAAGCATGTTTGTATAAAAAAAATTAAAGCTGAACAGTCAGAAGGGAAGATGGCAGAATGGACACCTGCCACAGGGATATCATCATTGATCACTGGGGATAAGTCATTGAATCCTACACTTTCAAAAATTGATGTGTATTTCCCGATATGTGCTGTGAATCTAACATTTCCATAAAATTATTTACTGAAAGAGAAGCTATTTAATTTAGAACACTTCACAAAAATAACAGATTTTAAATTATACATACTGCATTTGTGGACTCAAAAAATACAACTAGACTAACAGATGTGAACAGAATAACATACAGAGTACAGATTTTCATTGTCCATTATGGGATCATTTTTTTAATAAAATATTTTCTATAACATTTAAATGTTGTTGTTTTGACAATATAATCATAACATAATATTATCATAATCAAACTGACATTTTATAAATCATTATCATGATATACATTTTGTTTTATTTTATTCAAAAGCATGAACATGCCACATTTTGATTTATTTGAATGACCTCCTCTTGAAAGATTTCCCTTTCTTTTTTGGACATTTTGTGAGTGTTCACACCTTGACCTTGGTTAAACCAGGAATGGGCTGGATCTGTGATATTTAAATAAAAGTTCCCCAATCTAAAAACACTTCTTTACACTGTAAAGAAGCCCATTCTTCACAGAGGTGCAAGTCAACTGTAGGTCAGAAATACGTTCAACCTCTTTATAGACTAGACTGTCAGCTTATTGTTTCAGACTTGTTGCCTACAACACAAGAAGAATGATGATGTGGATTAAATTCTGTAATATTCAAGTGAGGATATCACTCTTATCTTGGCTGTTCCATTTCTCAGAGCAGTATATAATAGTTGTTTTGCTATCCATATCATGTCCCTTCATCCTTCTTCATATTCATGATTTCTGATCACCCTGATTCAAAGGCTTTAAAGGTCAGAGACCACTAATCTTTATAAAGAACTCAGGTCAGGTACAAAAGAAAGAGTAAATTCCATTGTAATCCGTGATATTTATATGTAATCTACATGTATCTTCTAAAACGGTATGCTGACCTAGACTAACTACTTTGTACAAAACATGGTACAGATGGGATACCTCAATAGGAAACTTTGAAATAAAATCTGCTTATATCTCTGTATATATGTATATGTACTGTATATGTATTTATCTCTGTATGATATACAGTATATATGTATATATAAAACATAAACAACAAAAATGTCACTCCCATTTAAACAAACAGTTTGATAATAGACATATAAGCAAGTTTTAATTGCCAGATGAATATGCTTTTTCAAGTATTGACATGTTTAAAGCAGCCAATGATTCTTTCACGGACTGTCATCTTTAATATAACTTTGTGGTTTCATGTTTATTAAGAGGCAGCTATTATTACTTTGCACATGTTTACTACATTTAATGTCTTCATTTCAGTCTGCTATCTCAGGCAATGAACTCTAACTCTTATAAAGTTGCTGTGGGCCTCACAGCAACTAACTAGTTTCCTTGTTGCCAAGCAGTTCGGTTTGTGTGGACAGCCTGATATACAGTGTCTGGGTGCTTTCCACTTCTTAATGATCAACTTCACATTTAAATGTTTATTTCTCCTGATCTGTGCTTTTATATAATTCAATGCCTGAGCTGTTTTGAAAGCTCTGTGGTCTTCATGGTTGAATTTTTGCTTGAAATTAACTTGCTGAATGACCTCACGGAGATAGATGTATTTATTCTGAGATCATGTGAACCACTTTAACTATTTCATTATGTTCACAACCATTGAATGAAAACCCATTATTTGCACGGAATGTATAATGGCAAGAAAAAAATTGTTAGTCCCTTAGGTTGGTCCATATTCTGATAGATCTAATATTTAATTAGTTAAATCCATTAAAATGTAATTCAACATGGACGTTTTAATAATCTGCTTTAAATCTGTGATATTTGAGGACAGTTCTCTTCTAATCCTTCAATAACATTGCATTTTAAGGTGTGGACCTTGACTTAGCCAATACAAAATATAAAATTATCTCTTCTTCAGTTATTTTGTTGTATATCTTCTTGCATGTCTAGGACCATTAACTTGATACATGATCAACTTCCATTTCGGCTTTATCTGATGAATGGATGGCCTAACATTCTCCCATAGAATTTTCTCATACAATGTTCTGTTCATGTTTTTATCACTGATGGCAAACTGTCCAGATCAGAAATGCGTAAATGTCAGAAATATACAGTAAACTCTCAGGATGGGTTCTTCTGTTGGAAGGGAGTGTTTGGTTTTCCACACACAAAACATTACTCGTTGTGGCCAAAGGTGCTCAGTTGTCCTCTATATCATCCAGAGGTATTTTGCAAATCTGAGACTTTTTCTTGGCACTGTACAGATGCAGCCATTCAAAATGCGCGGGCGATACCGCATTATTTCGCGGTGCGCTTTATGCAGTCTACAGCGAGTTACCGGTAAATACCGCTAGTTACCGTAAATTCTCCTATAATACCGCAAGCAAAATAATAGTATCCGGAATTTCCGCAAGGTGGAGCTAATAAAGCTCAACCTCTCATGTTTGAGCTGTCGCCATCAAAGTCTTTAACGAAGATATTACTAATAGTATTAATAATGAATGACCTTGGACAAGCTGTAAAGCAGTAATTTTTGAGAATCGATTCACCATGCCTTTCACATGCTCATAAAAGAGATTGATTTAGGAACATAAACATATTACTGTATGCAAACTGTACTGTATACAGTATGTATATGTATATTTAATGTCTTAACTGTGCCCGTTTAAGTATTGAATATTTATATGGAATTTTACCACTGAAGGGAAATCTTAGTAGCTGAGCATAAAAAGAATAGGAGCATACTGTAACGCGTGTGAAGGCCATAAACAATATTAATTTTGGAACTTAAACATACAGTATAGGGCTGGTCTCGGTACTTTAAAGAAAACATACACACCAGTATTCCATTTCTCCCTAAACATTTTAAGCATCGAAGTCTTTAACTAACGTGATACCGGAGTCAACAAGCATACTTTTAGAATTTGATTAAAAGGGAATATAATATGGAATTGCGTATCTAAAGAAATTAATAACGATATAATTATATTCATGTTGCAAAAAAACTGCAACGGACATAAAAACTCCCTTGCTTTTAACAGAGCGTTCCATAATTTCTAACTATGAAAATTATTTTAACTGCGACACTTATCATTCAACCAGAGCTCGAAATATCACAAGGATCCCCAAGAGCACAGCAAAGACTGTATTAAAAGAATCGCGTATCTAATGAAATTAATAAGATATAATTATATTCGTGTACTGCAACAGGACTGTGTAGGGCTGTTTCACCTCTCTCTTCATGTGACTCTATTCAAAAGCCATTTAGCAAAGAGGGGATGAGAAGAGTGACAAACTAGTATACTTTAGATCTTTTTTTCTGAACCGGGGAAAATCTGATCATGTTTCTCTTTAACAATAATAAAAAACATTGCCACACCCGGACTGTTAAACCAACGCATTAACACGTCAAAGCCCATTGAGGAGCCGGGCGCAATAATTGTTTTGTCCCTTGATTTACTGATCTGCATTAATTACAGAAATCGAGTTCCTGCTCTTTGCAGACAACCTGGTCCTGCTGTCGCCCACAGAACAGAGGCTGCGGCAGAACTTGGCACTGCTGGAGCAGCACTGTCAGACCTGGGCGCTGACAGTCAATCTGGACAAGACCAGAGTTATGGTTTTCCAGAAAAAAAGCCAGACCTCCCTTAGTCTTCCTGAAATTGTCGGATTATGAGTGAATAAAAACATCTTATTAAAAACACGTTTGTGTTTGTTTGGGAGCTATATTATGTATTTTTCATACTGTATGTAAGATATAATGATGTGTTCCCGCTTACACATCGCACGACTTTAAAAGCTAGAAAAACAGGTTTTGATTCACATTATCTGGCGAGCCTTGTTTTGTCAAAGGACAGCACAAAAAAAACAGACAATACACGGGGGGGGGGGGAGGGCAAGCGAGAGAGAGAGTTTTTTACCCTCTGTCAAAAAAACCCAAATCACCCGGGGCAGAGACTCTGGGGGGATCATTGTATGGTACAGAACGGAGCTCAGTCAATCCAAACAAGTTCAGTAGTAAAGAGAGAAAAGTCAACAATTGATTTAAGGACGATCTGTCAAAGTGCAATGAAATACAATACTGTTGTTGTTGCTGTTATTGTTGTTTTTATCCTGTAAAGCGTTTTGAGAAGCCACCTTTAAAGGCGATATATAAAAGCACTGATTCTTATGGTATGTGTTCCGCCGGGGATTCAAAAAACTGCAACGGACATAAAAACTCCTTTGCTTTTAACAGAGCGTTTCATAATTTCCAACAATGAAATTTATTTAAACTGCGACACTTATCATTCAACCAGAGCTCGAAATATCACAAGGATCCTCTAGAGCACAGCAAAGACTGTATTAAAAGTATACTAGTGACAAACTAGTATACTTTAGATCTTTTTTTCTGAACCGGGGAAAATCTGATCATGTTTCTCTATAACAATAATAAAAAACATGATTTTACTTTTAAAATACATCGAATAGAAAGAAATCATCTTCCTGGTACAGTATGTATAGCAAAGCAGCACGTCTTTTTTCTCCAATCAGAGGGGTTAGACGCTCGGTTAAAAGCAAAGGAGATTGTCTGTTATAGTGGACATAAAAACAAGAGTTCGCTGGCATTATATCCTAGAAGACACAGACCGGCACCAGTGGGAGCATGCCCGGAGCGTAAAAGAAAATGCCTGACGAACTAGGGATTGGACAGTTTCCAAGTGCTTGTACAATCAATGTAAATGTTCAAATAAATGTGCAAAAGAAATAAACAAAATAATCATTTATTTCTTTATCATATTGGCTAGCTAATGTCCTCTCTTTGCTAGTTAGTGGCTGTGTTTCTGCGTTGGGTAGCAACGGGTGACTGTTCTCAGGCGGAAGATGTAAACAGCTTAATTTTCGTGTAAAAATAATTTTTTAAAATTAAAATTCATTCTATACAGCAATCGCATATTTGGGTACCGTTCCATAAAACTTTCATGCTTAAAATGTTTAGGGAGAAATGGAAGACTGGTGTATATTTTTTCTTTAAACTACCAAGACCAGCCATACACAGTACAGTTTACGTACATACAGTAATGTTTATGTTCCTAAATTAATATTGTTTATGACCTTCGGATGCGTTATGCTCCTCTTCTTTTCATGCTCAGCTACTAAAATTTCCCTTTAGTGGTAAAATTCCATATAAATATTCAAAACTAAGCGGATTAAAATGTGCACAGTAAAGACATTAAATGATTTAATCTTTTCACTACCAACCAATGCACCACGAGTGCCCCTGTCGGTCATTTTGGCCAGCCAATCACTTACCGCAGTGCCCTACGGTGCCCTGCGGTGGCTTGTGGGTAGATTACCATACCGCGGGTTTGTACCGCACATTTTGAATGGCTGCATCTGTATATCTACACATTTGTTGATAATATTCATCCTCTTCACATTATACATGCAAGAGTAGACAGTAGTTTCCTCCTGTGCTATTCTGTCATTAGATGCCATAAAAATGTTGTTGTCTTGAGATGGAATATCTGTGTTTGGTTCTGGATTATTTGAGATTAAGATTGGGATTCATTAATATGTGCATTTCTCCTTGAATGATACCTAAGAACACTAATTTGGCAATATTCTGTTTTTAAGAACAAAATTGCAAAACAAAATCATGCAACAAAAAATAATAAAAGAAAAATAAAACATCCAACTGGTTGAAAAAAAGAAAGAAAAATCACTTTTAGCATTTCTGGGTTTTCACTGAAATGGGTGCACTAATGAGAGTGAACTGAATGTGAAGTTGCTGATCTATTTTTTTTTTACATTGTACTAAAATCCCCCTTTAGTTTTCATACATTTTTGGTGTGTACAAATGTGGGCATTAGGCTGTGGATATTAGGTTTTCCTGGTTATGACAAGACGACTTGACTTGGAGCATTGTAAGTGCTTAGGAAAGGCTCATAAGTCAATGGTCAGCATTCTTAGATCAAAATGATAGTTCATATTACACATTTTATGCTAGTTATCTTGTTCTAACTCTTATGGTGTTATGTTTCTCTTGGTTTGTAAGAAGTTCCATATGTGCATATGTAGACAAGCAAAGATTTAATTTAAGTTATAAGTAGATATATTGTGCTTAGTCATATCTTGGCAAAATTGCACCTCTTCAGGAAATACAATAGAAATTCCTCTCCCTTCAAACCATTCAAGGAGGCCATTCAGCAAATCTAGCCTGCTTGGTAGTTACAGTAGTAGTTAATTGATCCAAGGATCTCATCTAGATGTTTCTTGAAAGAAGGATATCAACTTCAACAATATGGCTGGGTAGCTTATCTCTCTGACCCTTTGGGTAAAGAAGGGCCTCATTATAAATGCACTCCTACTGTATGTTGTTTTCACTTGTGCTGTCTAGTTGGTGTTTTACTGTTCATTCATTCACTGAGTTGACTTTGTTAATGCCTTTAAATATTTTGAACACCTATATATGGTCACCTTGTAATCTTCTCTAATTAGAAGAAAATGGTACAGTTCCATCAGTCTATCAGGATCTGTTTTTTCTTCTCTGGACTGCTTCTAGTGCAGCTACTGTTTATCTGTTCTTAATCTATTGACCACAATTGAACACAATATTCTAAATGAAGCTTTACTAGAGCATAACATCCCTTGATTTTAATTTAATACTTGTAATTATACTGTATATCCTAGCATTTTGTGTGATTTGTAATTACTTCCCCACACTGTCTAAAAGATGTAAATGATGTGTGAACATAGACATCCCAGTCTTTTTCATAAGTAGCCTCTTCTAGCTCAGCCTTTCCCATTTTTTATTTGTAGTTTGTTTTCACTAACCTTCAAGACAAACCCTCTGCTTGTCTACTTTTATTGTCACCTGTCATCTCATTTTATTTCCTATTTTTTTGTATGTCATCTGCTTTATCTACAGCATTTGATAAATAATTAATCCCACAGATTAATCCCAGAATGTTTATCCAGATCTATACTTTCTTAATAACAAAAAAATCTATAGTTTGACAAAGTCTGTATAATATTTGATTGTATTTAGGCTTTAGATTAGAGCCATTGATGCCGGTTTGAAAACGTACAGAATAATTCTAAATTTTATTAAATGTTGACATGATAAATTATAATGTATTGCTGTACTTATTAAAAAAAATCAGTTCTACAAAGCAAAACGGTCATGTACTGTACATTTCACTAGTATAATGTCAAACTGACTAGGTACATTGTACATATTAAAAAGATTTTTCTGTGCATTAATAGAAACCTAGAAACTAGGTTTGCAATGAAGCAACCATTTTAATGCTGCTTTTAAAGACAAGTTCATATACAGTACATTATATAATTTTTGGCACAGCTCTGAGCAAATATAGTCAAGTCAAAATAAAGAAAAGTGCAGGATTCTTTCTCAGTCACTATTGTTGCTGAAAAGGTGATAAACAATTTTTTTTGCATAATATAGATCAAACAATCATGTACTACTTTATTAGAATTCAGTATTCCTATATAGTAAACACAGCAGTGAACGTTTCAACAACTGTGAACGTTTACTTATTGATTACATAAATCAGTGTCCATACACAATTTTTTAATACTGTATACCTGTAGCTGCAACCTGTGAAAGACAAATAAAATAAAGAATATACAAAATTAGAACACACTTTCCTTTGTATTTTATGATGTAAAATCTTACACACAGTAGATGTCTAAGCTCCTATAAGGTCAAACCATTCTGTTGTGTGTTACCATATTCTTTCTGTGCATCATTCATTCCCTATAATTCATATATCCTGATGATTTTTTATTTAAATAATGCTCAAGATAATGGGCTTGTATTTTGTCAGTTTTGAATACTTCATCATAATATTTGTTGCACTCCTCTGCTTTTAATCCAACTTAATTGAAAACAAAGAAACATATACTGTACAATAAATTATATTACTATGTTAGTCAGAAGTGACAATCACATTTTTCTTTAAAAATAAAGGTTACCTCATTTTTACTATAAAGACACTGATTTCCTGCTGTCCCAGGTATGGTAGAACAGTTCTATGCTTGTTCTCCGTTCTTTCAGAGACTAAGCTGTTGAATCTAGATATTCCATTACCTTGAACTAGACATGAACTTTTCCTGAAGAGAATGAATGTGGTGTTCAGTGTCTCCAAAGTTTCAGCACCAACATTTGTTTTCAATACCCAGTTGGCCTTGATCAGTGGGTGACTATTTTGAGTGTTGCAGAGCCAGTGGCTGAATGTCCGCCTGTCAGTGCTATCTCACTGCTTACACCACTGTATAAACAAGATGTGCAGACCAGTGAAAACATGGTGGTATGGATAGCATGAGTGCACATAGTCAATGGCTCTTGACAGAATACAGAGATTCTTTAGTCTTTAAGCAGTTCCATTGGCACAGGCTTTTAATAACAAACGATAGCTTCCAGTTGTCCAAGACTGAGTAAAATGAAAAAAAAAACACTATACAGGTTTTCATCCATTTATTTCAATGATCTTATTCACATAAGTTTTCAATTGACTAATTTAGTTTAATTTTAGTTGAAGAAGTTAAAAGAAATACAGTACATAGACAATCAGATTGAAAAATATAGCACAATATTAAACAAACGTATTTTGCACAGAAAGAATAACTCATGATTTAACTTAAATACACAGGAGGTATTTTTGTATTTGTATTAATCCAAGAGTTATCTTAAATATTTAGTCCAAAGTAATGAGATTTCTGAAGTGCCTTAAATTCTGTTGTGTTGGTTTCATTGCATATCCAAACTTCTGCCCACATAATGCATACTGCAATTTCTTTGTTTCAATGTCTTTAAATTAATTTGCTTAAACAAGTTAATTTAATTAAAAAACAATTTAATTAAACTTGCTTCTTTGGACAAAAATATGTGACTTCATGGCAGTTTTGTCTGGTAAAAATTTTGTCTTCCTAGCAGAAAGCCCAGTTTTGTATTTGAAAGGACCTAAATATTTGGCTTAGGAAACTGTGACCTAAAGACAAACTCCAAAGCACACATACTGTACAGTACTGTACATAGAACACCATCTCAAAATAATTACTGTAGGTGCATACTTTTTAACTCAAAACCATAACCTTGATTATAGTTGTCATCTTTCCCCCCTGTCACTTTTATTAGCAGTACCAAGATAGTCTCAGTGATGTGAATATGCAAATTGTGAAACTGACAAATTAAGTTGCAGGGGCATTGAAGAAAAATAAGCTAATAAATAAAGCTGTGGCACTTATGTTCACTTGCCATTGGCAGGATAAAAAATGTGACATACTGTATATCCACCTGAACTGTGTCTTTTAACATATAATGATGAATATTGCAATCAAATTTGTGGGAAAAGAAAGGATCCTGTCTTAATCACAATCCTGTGTGATTGCTTAAGGATCCTGATAGCAATCACATTTAGCCACTAGATGGCTCTAGTTTTCCTCAGTTGCGTGTCTCTGCAGATACTTTCATGTCTCATATTTTTAGTACTAGCGTTTCAGTATGAAGATCTTGTTATATCCGATTGATTTATTCTGTTTTGGATCTGAATTTTGATTAAGAAATAGAAAAGTATCCTAGGACCAGTGACAAACTCTAGTGAAGAGAAAGCAGGTTGCCCATATAAGAATGAATAGTTCCTATAAGTGGTGTTATACTTTAGATCTTTTGATTGTGAAAGTATACATTTTTATATACTGTGTGTAGAAATAGAATACCTGTTTTTATTGTATACAGTATGTAAGTTTAAGGTTAACCATACTCTATGATAGTTGTCATCACTGTTTTTATAATGATACTAGTAGCAGTAACAGTAGTGATGATAATGATTGTAATAATATTAAGAAAAATGTGCTCCAATAAGATTCCAGCTAATATAATTTCTATTCTGTTATTTTACATAAATTTAGAGTAAGCAGCTCTGTAATAAATTCAATTGACAATGGAAATGTGTTTATTGTTGTTGCTGCTTGTCATTAAAAACTACAACAAAAAGTAAATTAATGCACTTGAACTATCAAAATAAAAAAACACCTACTGAACCACCCCAATATAATCACCAGGTGGCAGTCATGTTCTTTTGAAACAATCTAATTTTTATTCAAGGACAGGAAAAAAGAAAGCCCATGAATTACAGGAATTTTCCAACACAAATACTTTAAAGTCTGAAAAACATTTCAGCTGCTTTTGGATACTTTCCTGGTTTTTATTTGAACTAGATATTTTTTAATCATGCATCTCATTAGAAAAAAACGATCTCATTTTTACATATTTTGATTTTATACTTTATAAAAGCAATTTATGTAACATTTTATAAAAATAACTTAGAGACTAATATTTTCAAAGGACAAGAGAATTAAAACAACAAAAAGGTTGATACTGTATGTACTATTACATTTCTGGGTACTTATTTAAATTACCTGAGTTAGCTGCTTTAGGTCTTGGAGAATTAAATTTTATTTTCCTCTAGTACATAAATATTTCAAGACTTTTTACATGTTTTAATAGGTTAATATTTTCCTTCATAATTGACCTACATTTGTAGAGTGGGTCGGCTTAATGTCGGCTTTTTACATAATGTTTATTATATTTGCAAGAACTGCATTTCATCAAGGTAAGAAGTCACTCATTGCTTGTTTTATATTCACTTTTACCAGTGCAATTTTACAAATATGTTTCAAGCACCCAGGCAGCTCAGAGCATTATGCCGTCAAAGAGGGCACTTCCAAATTCAGGAAGCACATCTGGTGTTGATGGCTTTTTACTGGGACCTTTTTGATCTCTGGTATAATTATTTCAGGTGTGTGAAAGGCAAAAAATGTGCCTTTGTTTTATGAAATAACACTGTTCAGTATCAAAGTGTGACTTCTGGTAGTTTTGATAATTTAACAAATGGGTTGGTAAGGACCATAATGTATAAGCATTATAATAATTTGTATTCTACAGTAGATGTGTGTATGAAAATGAAGCAGTAAAATGCAAGAGTTCGTACAAGAAAAAAAAACAACGTAGATCTCCAGTGAGGAATCAATTGTCCATGCATGAAAAATAATGATAATTTATAATAAAATGTTAGTAAAGAGAAGCACACTATTCTGACCTGGCCTTATGAAATAAATGTTAAAATGTGTATTTTTTTAGTTTAATTTCATTTTAGTAAATGTTCATCTGACATTTTGTTGTGTGGTATCAAAATATTCAATTTTTTTCACCGCTGTCCCAAAGAATGAAGCTATTTGAATTAATGAGTTAGCTTGTTCTTAACTGAAAAGGGGCAGCATGCAAAAATGACGTTTGCTCATTTGTTTCATAGACTGTGTAATAGGCAATATCCCCCACACATTATGTACTATCAAATGTAGTGTCTTGTAATGTGTGTGTTCTTTATATAGTATTGCAAATAGTTGAGACTTTTGGGTTCTGCAGATTAAATGTGGATTACTTAGCATATTAGCATGTGTTTGTCAATTCAGTTCTGTTTCTTATTATTAGAGATTAATGGTAATATGTTGAATTTATATAGAGCTTTTACATATAAAGCCTTTAGATGCAGAATGTAACTGTCATTTCTAATCTGTTTGCCTTAAAGGGTAAGTCTTTTATTTATTTTTTTAATTCTGAACTACCTTTTGGTTGACCAACACCAATTACAGTGGCACCTTAATTTCAATAGATGGAATTGGTCAATATCATCTAGTTCCTTATATGCCAAGCCCTGCTTAGCAGTGATGGCTACAAGATTCTGTTGCCAGGTTCAGTACTGGTTGGAGGAAAGGTACTGTATGTCGCTTTCCAGTGTCATTCTAAGCCTTCTCTTTCGGAATGAATGGAATGAAGCTTTGGCCAACACACCCCAACCTCATCCTTGAAGTGTCATACCCACTCACAACAGATTACCAGGGGATGTGTCTCAGAAACCATGGCAGGCAATATTACTGCTGCTCTACCTAACAGCCAATCTGTCAGTCACTCCTGTCTGCTATTAAATCGGTACTTACCTTTTTCCAAAGGATATTTAAGAACTTATTTTCCATTCACCCCTGCTCAGTCTTAGAGAGTCCTTCCTCTAGTCTTAGTGTTCCTGTTTACACCCTTTTCTCATTGTCTCTTCTCAGCTGTGGATCTCTCTCGTGTTGTGTTTTTGACTTTACTTTGAATTTCCCCTTGTGTTCTTCTTATTTTTCACTGTTTTGATCTACACTTGTGCTTTTAGATATGCTTTTGGATTCCCTTTTTGTGCATTCTCAACTATACTGGCTGCTAACTGTGATTGTTCTCTGACTACAGCTTGGACTGCACATTCAATCTGTCCCCAAGACTGACGTCTGCCTGCCTGCCCTGCCTCACACCTGGATTCACCTCACTGCCTTGCAACTGCTCTCTGTCAAGTAAAAGCAGTGATTGTTATACCAAGGTTATGAGCTGTGAACTAATTGCTTAATTATAGTCACCTTCAGGTAATGGCATGGCCCAGGGTCAAATTTATAATGTCTTGACCATTGCACCAAACTTGCAGTCAGAGCAAGTAATAACTGACTTGTTTAGTAAGTGGTTTTATCCTGGTCATCATACATTCAAAAGAATGAACAATATAAAATAACACTGCACAAATACATACAGTATAGTGATATAAATTTATTTATAGAATAATCTGACAGAGTTATAATGATGCAATAAGTAAAACTGGACAAAGTACAGTACATATATTATGAAACAAGGATAAGCCATAGAGTTTCAATGTATAGCTTGTGGGTGCTGAGGAGGCACAGGAAGGTGTTAACAGATGGTGCACTTTTGTTGTTTCTAGATAACTGGTTCCAGCATGAGGTGAAAAAAGGAGAGAATGAGTAGTCAGAAGAAACAGGAAAGACTGCACCTAAGTCCAACATGAGCCCCTCTGAGGCAAACTCTTTGGGGTGTTTTCCTTTGGCCTCAGCAAAGTCTTTCAAAATGAATAAAGTGCAAAATATCTTGAGAATCGGCACTCTAGAGGGTTTTAGATGAAAATGTTTGCATTGCCAGCAGTAAAATTCCATAGGAATGACTATTTTTGCAATATTTCATTATGTGACTTTGGCATTGTTCAGATGAGTGTTACAGTACATCTTTACCTCTGCTGAAGTCAGTGCTGAGGTATTTTGTTAAAGATAATAGTGCTACATATTCAGTGTGAAGAAAGAAGAAAGCAGATGGAAGTACTGTACTGTATATACACAGAGAAAAAATGTAGAAAAGAGGGGATATCTAAGAAGTTGCAAATTTTAGTTTTCTCGCTTCTATAAAGAGAAGGCATAGCTTGTTTTTTCCTCACTGTAGCATTATGAATGGGTTGCTTTTTGTACTTGATTTCTTATTTTTGTTAAACATATTTTATTTTGTGTCAGTATACAATGTAATGAATTTTACATTTCCATGTTTGTATTGTTTATCCTATTTTTTTACACACAAGTATCTATTTGTTAGTAATCTTTCATTTGACCAGCTGCTTTATTCATTGCCTATATACATATTGTACAGTATGTAGTAAATGGTAGACAGTCTTTTTGATTGGTTTCAGTGTGGTGGTGCTTCAATAACAAACCACATTTAGTCTGTGGTTAAGCATAGACACGAAAAGGTAACACAATGGGACAGCATATGAAAAGCAGATTTTTCCAAAATTTTCTAGCTCTTTGTACTGGAGCTTCTGTAAACTTCTCTAATTTGAGGCAGGGTCAGATTAAGGTTCTTGTACTGTAGGATCTTGGCACACCAGTTTTGAAGGCTTTTTGTTGGATGAATTTGTAATGGTGTATTAATTTCTATGAGTGGATGAGTGATTAAAAATATTTGAAATATTTTTTGGATATCTATCCTTTCTGTATATACTGTATTCAAGAAGAGATCTTTGTTACAGTTTTTATCATACAAAAAAACATGGTCAACATTTTTTCACAGGCTCTTAAGGCTTCGTAGGCCCTAGGCACAGTGCCTACTGGATAATACTCTGTGGTGTAAGGGAGGATTTCCCAGTTCTGATACTGGGGACCTCTAAACCTACTGTTTTTTTGTTCCATTTGAGCATGCAACTAAATTGAAGCCTTAATATTCAGTCTAATTCTTGCTTTAGCTTTAGCTTTCAGTTTTTAAACATGTACATGTAGGAGGTTTCCTATTCGGTTTGTGAATTAACTTAAAAACTCCATCATGTGATGAAAACCAGCCAATGTGTAGGTCCTGAAGACCATGATAGGGAAACTTTGTTTTTTGTGATGAACTTTTTTTGTTATTTAGAAACAAACAAAAAATGAACAGATAAACAGCAACAAAATTCCCTCATAATTCCCTCCCCCACTAGGAGTATATCCCTTTTCTACTTTCCTCAAAACCCTCTCTATCCCAGGTGGCCTGTCCTAGGAATCCAACTGAGCAATGGTAAAGGGACTAGCAATACTTTTATGTCTTCTACACCTGACTCTCATACATGTAAAATGTCTTCCCTGGCACCAAGAACCCAAGCAGTAGAGACGTAGGTTGCATCATTTATGCAACATCAGTAAAGGGCCCAAAATAAGATGTTAAATTAATGTCAAAAAGTTTTTTCCAATATTGCGAGTTAAGTAAAACAAAGCTCTTTTAGAGTACAGATGGTATGCTGAACTGATATGTTGTATAAGTTAATGTACCATAGCAGTCATTTAATCTTTTCAGAATACAACTAGTTGAATTTCTAATGGAACGGTTTTTGCAATATGTTTTTCAGTCACGAAAAGGGATTGTGTAAATTTCCTTTTCTTTAAAAAATCCCATGGTAGATAATGCAGCAAACTAATTGTACCATGAAGTAGTTCAAGTAGGTAGCTGTGTCAGCATGTGTAGGCTGCAAAGGAACAAGGAAAGGTTTCTTCCATGCTGAAAAGAGAAGAAAAGAAACACATTTCTGCTGTGGAGCCTTCTTAGGGTGTGTTCTCAGCCAAAGAAGGCTCCACAGCCGAAACATTGTGTTTCTTTTCTTCTCTTTTCAGCATGGAATAAAAATTTACTTGTTCTTAATTGTAGCATGCTATTTTACTTGAAAATATACAGTACATGTAAATAATTTTCTCTGTTGTTCGATTAATGATTAATGTTTCAAGAGATTTTAATGTAGTTTTGTTTCTGACTCTGTATCTTGTTTCACTTCAATGTAAACTCACCCAATAACACAACATGCTTCAACCAAAGTATAACAGAAGCAGCAGGAAAGTGAAATAGAGTGTGTATAAAATCCTATCAGTTACTTCTTATCAGATCTAATTGTGTAATTTAATTTAATACGAAAAATAAAGACTTGACTATATTTTCTCATCTGGTAGCAATCTAAAGTTTTTAGTAGTGATGTGATGTGTTGTGATAATAATACATCCAGGAAAAGAAAAGAAAATATGCTGATGCAACAGTCTACATTTTACATCATTAGCTCTTTGGGCCCATACAGTACATAATGTTATTAAAGTTTCATATAGTGAGCACAGAAAATGAAACATACAGCCATGGCTTTCATAAGAAATGAAGATCATATGGTTATTATCTGAATGTCAATCAAGAGTATTCTCCATGGACGATCATAGTGTTATGATCCACTGCATTGAGTACAACATGAATCCAGAAACCCCATAATCTTTAAATTCAGCCTTGCAGTGTAAGGCATTTGTTTGAGCCTGCAGAATGGACTGGGTCTTCTTTGAAATGATTCCAGAGTGGTAGTATACTGTCATTTTTTGTATTGTGTTGACCAAAATCTTACAAAATATACTAATGTATATGTGGTCTTGTGCATTGTACCATTTTAAAATAACATTCCCTGAATTAATTTCTACACTTTTAACTAAATATCCAAACATTTTGAGTACCTCTTGTAACACTTCCTCACACCAAATTGCTTGGAGACACTCTAGAGTTACCATGGCAGCTGATGCAACCTTAACTGCTACATCTGTTAATTCAGCAGTTACTGTGATAACACGATGAGGACGAAAATCAATTCCACCTGACCTCGATTAAAATTCACTTACCTCATTCATCACAGGATATTTAATATTAGTGTCTACATCAGTTCTTAGAGCTTTGTCTTGAGTCTTGGCTTCTTCTGTGTTTTGCTCCTCCTCAAGTTTACTTTTGGTTCTGAATTTCAGTTCACTTGGCTTTGCATTTGGATTTCACCTGTGCATTCCATTATCACTGCTGACCACAAACTATCCTTTGTTTTCTCTCAGACTTGCTTGTGGGTTTTCCTTTGATGCCCTTTTCTACTTGTCCTCCTGGTTTGCTGGATTTCCCAATTGTTTGCTTGATATTACCTTGGTCTGTTGTCTATCTTCTTTGCTTCACCTGCAACTACAGTGGTGTGAAAAAGTGTTTGCCCCCTTCCTGATTTCTTAGTTTTTTGCATGTTTGTCACACTGAAATGTTTCAGATCATCAAACAAATTGAAATATTAGACAAAGATAACACAAGTAAACACAAAATGCAGTTTTTAAATGAAGGTTTTTATTATTAAGGGGAAAAAAATATCCAAACCTACATGGCCCTGTGTGAAAAAGTGATTGCCCCCTAAACCTAATAACTGGTTGGGCCACCCTTAGCAGCAACAACTGCAATCAAGCATTTGCGATAACTGGCAATGAGTCTTTTACAGCACTGTGGAGGAATTTTGGCCCACTCATCTTTGCAGAATTGTTGTAATTCAGCCACATTGGAGGGTTTTCGAGCCTTAACCGCTTTTTTAAGGTCATGCCACAACATCTCAATCGGATTCAGGTCAGGACTTTGACTAGGCCACTCCAAAGTCTTCATTTTGTTTTTCTTAAGCCATTCAGAGGTGGACTTGCTGGTGTGTTTTGGATCATTGTCCTGCTGCAGAACCCAAGTGCACTTCAGCTTGAGGTCACAAACAGATGGCCGGACATTCTCCTTCAGGATTTTTTGGTAGACAGCAGAATTCATGGTTCCATTTACCACAGCAAGTCTTCCAGGTCCTGAAGCAGCAAAACAGCCCCAGACCATCCCACTACCACCACCATATTTTACTGTTGGTATGATGTTCCTTTTCTGAAATGCTGTGTTACTTTTACGCCATATGTAATGGGACACACACCTTCCAAAAAGTTCAACTTTTGTCTCGTCAGTCCACAGAGTATTTTCCCAAAAGTCTTGGGGATCATCAAGATGTTTTCTGGCAAAACTGAGACGAGCCTTTATGTTCTTTTTGCTCAGCAGTGGTTTTCGTCTTGGAACTCTGCCATGCAGGCCATTTTTGCCCAGTCTCTTTCTTATGGTGGAGTCATGAACACTGACCTTAACTGAGGCAAGTGAAGCCTGCAGTTCTTTGGATGTTGTTGTGGGGTTTTTTGTGACCTCTTGGATGAGTCGTCGCTGAGCTCTTGGGGTAATTTTGGTCGGCCGGCCACTCCTGGGAAGGTTCACCACTGTTCCATGTTTTCGCCATTTGTATATAATGGCTCTCACTGTGGTTCGCTGGAGTCCCAAAGCTTTAGAAATGGCTTTATAACCTTTTCCAGACTGATAAATCTCAATTACTCTGTTTCTCATTTGTTCCTGAATTTCTTTGGATCGCAGCATGATGTCTAGCTTTTGAGGATCTTTTGGTCTACTCCACTTTGTCAGGCAGGTCCTATTTAAGTGATTTCTTGATTGAGAACAGGTGTGGCAGTAATCAGGCCTGGGTGTGGCTAGAGAAATTTAACTCAGCTTTCCAAAGATGTGATAAACCACAGTTGATTTATGTTTTAACAGGGGGGGCAATCACTTTTTCACACAGGGCCATGTAGGTTTGGATTTTGTTTTTCCCTTAATAATAAAAACCTTCATTTAAAAACTGCATTTTGTGTTTACTTGTGTTATCTTTGTCTAATATTTCAATTTGTTTGATGATCTGAAACATTTCAGTGTGACAAACATGCAAAAAAATAAGAAATCAGGAAGGGGGCAAACACTTTTTCACACCACTGTAGGTTCAACTCACAGCCACAGACAGCTGCTCCGAATCACACCTTGCTTTTCAAACAGTGCTCGTCTGATGAAAAATCTACAAAACTAAAAAGTATTTCTCAAAAGTAGCCCCTTCAAGTTTGGAGTTTCCCATTTAGCTTGATTTTGCTGCTTATATGAAAAAACCTGCACTTGTCTACTTTCAGTGTCATCTGCCCAGTTTTGAATTTTAACTAAATAATGGTATTTGTTTTTTGCAATTACTCATAATTAGACCAGTGGCCTTTCTTTAAAATAATGACTAGATAAGGTTCTACCAAACAGGCCGACTTCCCTATAAGTTTTATGTAATAACACATGTTGGTGCTTTCTCTTGTGTATTTTAGGAAATAAAATAAAACAAATTGCTTAATTTAAGAGGGTAAGTCAGTTGAATTTCTCTTTTTACAATGCTGATCTGGAGACTTACAGTACTTACTGCGCCTAACTGTGTAGCAGCAGCCAATGACCCACTGGTCTGGAATCCAGAGCCCTACACAGGGCTACACAGTGCTGCCCTAGTTGATGACCAATTTGTTGACTAGTGCTGCAGTTGGTTCTATATATCTTGTGATATATTCTATTTCACTTGTGTCTGTGACAAATATTTTTTTTTAATCTTTTACTGTACTTTAATAACACATTTGTTCTCAGACAAAGACACTGATGTCTCAAACACTTTTTTGGCAATTTCCACATTCAGAAAAAAACATTTGTATCAAGAAATCCTACCAGAAAGAAGGACTATCAGACTTGATCTTGATCAATTATTTCCTTTTTTTTAATTTTCCATATGCGTTGGAGGTCTTTATTTGTAAGTTTTAGAAAAAAGATTGAATATTCAGATTTGATTCTAAACTGAGGTTTTAATCATTTATGCTAATAATAAGACTTTAAATCAAACATTTAAACAGGCTAAAGTCAACTAAAGGTATCATGTTCTACAGATGCATATTAGATTTAATTACTGTGTTCTATAAGAAGATTTAATCAAACCAAAAATCCTAGTTTAAAATCTTTCTCCCTATTATTAATTAACACATTAACTATGCTAAAAATAGTGTATGCACAGTTTAGTAAAGACAAAAAACTCAGGTTTTAGAAGAAATGTTTATTTTAACAACTGGAGTACATGCCAAAAAAGAATAATTTACAGCAGCAGTTTTTTTTTATTATACTTCCATTCAGTTCCATAGAGACCATCTGAAATGCAATGAGCAATGCTATCATGTAATTGCATTGCTCTTAAGAAAACACCCATGCTTTCTGATGGATACTGTATTGAGTTGCATTGACATATTAAATAACTGTTTTTATTCAATGTGGGGAACATTGTTGTATATTAGCAGATGAAAAGTGATATACAACACATTAGAATATAGTACCTAAAGATGACAGTACTTTACACTGTACCTTTAATTTAGCTAAGGAAAAAATATATACACCTTTAAAACAGGTTAATGTGTACTGCATAATGCAAAAATGTAGATCTGTTACACACAACATTAATAGTTTCTAAATGATATATAAAAATTGATGCATTAAAATAGCATTCACATGCAACTTTTACACAGTGTATTTTATTCTTTATTTTTGGACCATGACATGATTCCTTTTACATAAAATTCACAGCTACTTTTAAGGGTACATATCATCTTGCATACAATATGCAATCTAGCAAATATTTCATTTTGCATGATGAAGTTTAACCAACTAAAGTAAAGAATCCAGACCAACTATGTAAACACGTCTTTACTTCTAGATTAAAAAAAAAAACTTTTGGTATGCTCTTCTGATTTACATTTCTAAAAGATGTTGCTTGCAAAAAACGCATTCAAGGAGTTCTGGAATCCAGCAAAGGATTGTGTATAAACATTACACTTTGTATAGCAATTTATTATGACAGATTAAGGATTTTTTATTATCACTGTTCACAATTTATGTTTTTAGTATTTTGCATTCCAGTTTAGCAATAACAACTGGCTTTTGTTCTCAAAGTGGGTGAACATACGGCTCAGATGGTTGTCATTTAGACATCTATCCTCTTGATCCTGATCTGCTAGCTCTGAGCTGACGCACACGATTGGTTTCACAGTTTTCAATCCCACCATGTAGGCTGTCTGCAGATTTAAAATAACAGTAGGAGGCGACTTTGAATTTGACGACATTTCAGTCATAAGACCTGTAACACTTTTTTTCAGATTTAATTTATTTCCTGGCAGTATGAGCAGTGCAGGACTCTTATATGGTTAACTGGTATTAACAAGACTTTTGTTTTTGTTAAGTGTATTTTCTAAATCTTGGTTTGGTCAAAACTAAAAACATGTCTTTTATTCTGGTGAAGCTCATCGTAGTGTGAACTGTAAATAAAACACTAAGCTAATTCCCAGTTAGCAGGCAGACAGGCCATAAGGTCTTAAAGGAGTGGTGCCAACAATGGTGCATAATTACAGTATAAGTAAAACAAAATACTGTGTGCAAAAGAAACAAAAATTCACCTCCTGCTAGCAATGTTGGTGCATTATTAGTGGTATAGCTGATGGTTGGGGGATGAAATTTTGGATAATTAAGATTGAATTTTAATAAAAGGAACATTATGTTAAAACTGAACAGTGCACTGGTAAAACCTTATTTAGAATATTGTGTACAGTTTTGGTCACTGCATTGCAAAAAATATTTGGTGGTCTGGAATTAGTCCAGAGAATAGCAGACTGGTGTTAAAAGCATGCCCTACACTGACAGGTCAAAAGAACTGAAGCCTTTTAGTCTTTAACAGAAGATTTTGAGGGAACCTGATCCAAGTATTCATAATCCTCAAAAGCATTTCCAAAGTTAAACCAATGGACTTCTTCTGAATAAAAAAGTGAAACACAAAGCAGGGTTTGCAAGTGAAAGTGATAAAGAAGGTGCCTTTTAAACTGAGAAAAAGGGCGCTTATTCTAAAGAAAAGGCTGGACCCGATTCACAGATCAATTAGTTACTTACTATTAAATAGGCTAGCTGAGCTGAATGACCTGTTATTTGTAGCCTTTTTTCTATGCTTCTGAGCTTTAATTGTGAAGGAGTGTTTCTACTGAGTTTTTTTCTAAATATCAACATGATCTGGGCTAATGGTTTTAACTAAGCAGTTTGTGGAATTGATCAAATAACATTAAGATATCCAGGTGAATGATGAAAACCATGAAAACTTAAAAAATGAGTGCATGTGTGTTCATTACCTCTGAAAATGAAACAGTTTGGCAAAACCTAATTGAATTTAGTCACAAATACAATTCCTTATCTGGTCTTTTTGGGCCATATATTTACAGATGTTGCTCAAAAGGGTTTTGAAGTAAAAATTACCCTCTCAAATTTGTGGGTATACTTTAAACAGGAAAATACTGAGATCTCAGGTTTAACATGGTGGGAGAATGTAAATGAAATAAAGAATGTAAAATATTCTTTTAACAAAAACAATGGTCAACAAAAAGAGCCTAGCATGCTGTTGTGGAAAATGTTTATTTATCATAGGTTATATACTTACCGTATTAAACAAAAATGTAAAATACTTAAAAAACTGTTTTAAAACAACATCTTGTTTATGTGCCAAGTTCTGAATGATCACTACTGTATGCTTATGTGTTATATGTGATCACTGTGGTCCCATTATTGAATGCAATGCAATATGTGTTTGATTAAATAAAATAATGTATTAACAAGAAAACTCTCCTTAATTTTATCTATATTAATTAAAGAGCTCGGTTTTGTATTTAAATGTACCCTTCATATTTCTGTTGCATATGTATAAGAATTAATTTACATAATAAATAATATGTATGCTATTTATCAGGCATTCTGTTAGCAACACCAACTGCACACAACACTACTTTGGAAATATTTTTTCTCAATTTTCCTTGTGAAAGTATACTTGTACAATTTCTTGCAAAGCTTGTTTCAGTCCCCTGTTATGTTTTCTTTCAAAAACAGAATCTGTATTGCAGAATTGTCATACTGAAAGAATTCTCTGCACTTCCCCCTGCATAACACAACACTTTTGAACTGATGGCCCAGTATTTTGCCCCCCTTACGAAAAGCTCTATTATTGTATATTTGGGATAAGCATTACCAAAAATCCCATTAGAAGTGTAGAACTGAAGAGAACTCAAACTATTAACATGTATATGCAGCTCAGTTTGCTGATTCCTTTTCAGCTATCCAATCAAATTTAAACATAGGGGAAAGGAGCCTTGTGCGTCACAGAAATCCATCCACAGGAACAGCAAAGTAAAGTGGTGTCTTAGAATCCTTTACAGAAAGCACAACCATTGCCACACTATAATTGTGTCTTGTGTAAGTTAAAATATATATTATTGAACAAATTACTTTCACTATTTATATTTTATACAAAAATAATATGAATTAAAAATGTATTTGTTGGTCCGTGTCCCTGACACTTATGTATTTGAGTTTAGTAGAGTAGCTGTTCATAAATGATTCTTTCAGACTATAATAAATCATCACATTCAATCCTAGTACATATACAGGTTTTAAAAAAGTACAGATATAGTTTGGTTCAATATATGCACACAGTATGGTTTTCAAAGACAAATGGATGTATATGTTTTGGGGTTAAACTGTACCCACTTGTCCATGCTGAAGGCCTGTTAAAGTCTCACTTTATAAAGCTCACAAAAGAATTTTAAAATATTATCCAAAATAAGTTAGAAAACATCTTCAAATAAGAGTAACAAAATGAAAATAAAAGTAAGAGAATGTAAAAGTTTGTCCCCTTTGGGATACAGTAGTATTTGTGGGAAAACTGATAGACATTAGAATACAAATTAAACTATGTTATGTTAGACACTTTTAAGATAGAACTCTGTTGAATTAAAAAATAAAACATTCCTTTTGCAACAAGCTTAATATGTATCAGAATCGGAAGAGCTTATTTAATTGAATTATTAAAAAAGACTAACTCATAAATCGGACATCATCGAACTATTGCTTTATGAAAAACAACTCTGCAGAGATCTTAAAATCATCAGCTATGAAAGTTATTTTTAAATATAGTGCTCTTAACAAAAAATGTTTTTCATTTCAATCAGAAATAAAAATATTGTTTTTTGCTTATGCTAATTTAATTTATATGTAGACCAGTATTTTAAGTCTTGATCCATCTGAGAACAAGCCAGAATTTTAAAACTCAATAATGAGGATTTCCACAAACATTTTCAGTACTTCAAAAGAGCTTTGTGTTGACGTTTCAAATGAGACATGCAGAGATTTTACATATGTGATCCAAAACACTTTGATGAAGTTTCTCTTACACTCAGGTCATTCTTTTCAGATTCAAAATATAGTTAGTTACCATCCATTTTAAATGGTGTTAGTTTTAAGTTTTACTCATGTCTTGAAAATGGCAATCATTTCTCTAACAGCTGAACTATCAAATGAATAAAAACCAAAAAAAAAGTTATGTCAAATATAGATCTTGCTGTTGAATATTTACAGAAAGTCGAGTCCAATTATTGGTTTCCATCATTTTGTTATGGAGACCAGTCAAAAGGTTCACGTACAGTATGAACACATGGTGGTATTGTCAATCCTTTCCATTGAATCATTGTAAACATCTTCACCAATGCAATGACTTAGATCAAGATTATATTGCATTCATTTCCAGTTGAGTTTCTTTAAAAGTCTACTTGGATGAAGTCTTTAAAATGTGACTATTATATCAGACACTCCTTGGGGCCCTGTCGACTTCATGGGTCCTCCTGTTTCTGCCCTTCTTGTTTTCTTGAAGATGTTTCCATTTGTTGGTGTGTGCTTGGGTATTGGCAGCTTTCTGTCTGCGTTGCTTCCGTTCCCTTTTCCACACCTGCTCACAAAATTCATCCATGGTGTTCAGGTTGGGATGGTTGATAAGGGACATAAAGTCTCTGTACCAGACCTTCTGGTTAGGTGGGACAATTCCATGGCCCTCCTTTGGCTTCACGCTTTCACCCTCTTCGTCTTTATGAAGCAGCTCTTCCAGGTGTTCTGTGTCAATTACCTCCAGCGTGACCTTGACCAAAATCTGTATGAATCCATGTTCTACAGCATGACAGTAGTAGATTCCCGAATCTTTTTTCTGAAGGCTGCGAATAAGAAGGCCTTGCTCTGTTCTTATGAATCTTTCCTCTGTTTTTATCTGCAATTTGAATAGAAATAAAACATTAAAGCAAATTAATAAAAATAATGTTGCTTTATTAGTCCTATACAATTTCTTGCGTTAGGAATTCGTCTTTTCACATACCCCAGCTTGCTCTCCATAAGACACAGACAGGGAGAGAAGCTTGGGGTCAGAGCACAGGGTCAGCCTTTGTACAGTGCCCCTGGAGCAGTTGGGGTTAAGGGCCTTGCTCAGGGGCCCAACAGAGTAGGATTCCTCTGCCGGCTGCGGGATTTGAACCGGCAACCTTCCAGTCACAGGCACAGAACCACCACTCCGCCCCATTATAGCCATTATAGGCTTCAACTGCCATTGTTATGTGATGGTGTACAGGTGTTCAAATGAATTTTATATTAACAGAATATCATAATCAATGATGGATGCTCATAGCGGTAAAAGTGGTTCAAAAAGGTTTTATGTTCACATCATGTCCACTGAGGCTTAAAAACCCAACACAAACATTTTTCATTTTCTAAAACTAATAGTACCCTTAATGTATTTTCATCACATTCACATAAGGTTTTATCCCAGCTTACCACTGCAAATCCCTTGACACCAAGAGATATACAAAAAGAACATAATGCATCTTGTAACAATAGGAAGGAAAAAACAAACAATAATTCTGTGCAAATTCTAGAAGTCTGGCTTTAGAAAAATCCTAAGCCCATGCTGACCTTTTTTTCTGAAATATTGTGAGAGACAAATATTTGATGATCCCAGGTGACTAATTACATAAATTCAGGGTAATGGATCTATACCTGAGATGTGGTTATAATCCATTTTCAGTGTATGTTTCTCTTTTGAAACTCAGGGCATGCTGTCAAAGTAAGTAACATTTTTAACAGTGCTCTATATTTCTGAGAGGAGCAAAGTTTTAATCATTAGTCAAAAACATAATATTGTAGGTAAAATACACATATCATAAAATTTAATTTTAAAATGGCAAATCAAAGTGAAGTTTATTTAATGAAATATGTGCCTAACTATTGCTACAATTATAGTTATTGTGATCATACAAATTTAAATTTTAGAAGAACATCTGAAGTGGTTTAAGAAAGGAAAATTTGATTTACCTCATTTTTCTGATCCTCATTCTGTTTCTGAAATTGCCAGTAGATCAGAGAACGCTGTGATCTGGGACTGCACTCCAAGAAAGTGCTGCTGTTTTCCACTCCATAAATAATCTTATCTTCCAGTGTCCCTTGGCCATTTAAGTCATCTACCAGAATAAACAAACACAATTCCATATTACATCTCTAGTAACTTTTTCTAGACTGTACAGTACATACAGTAGATATCTGACCCTGCTAGAATGTGGTAGAATTATGTTAGAATGTGAAAGGGATGAATGCTACTTGGCTCTAAAATCCATACTCTTTTACTCTGCCTTTTGACTTATGTCTAAGACAATTGGTGCAATGGACTATAGTGGTAAAGTGTATTTATGTCATAAAAGTATGCATGAGGGAGTACAAGGAAGCAGAATTACTGTCTTGTTTCCATAAGGGTAGGTAATAGATTCTTGTGAGGAACATTGACAAAGATTTTGGTGTTAAAATACATCTTCTGTGAATTAAAGAAAAAGACACATCTCTAGGAAGGCCTTGTTAGTGTGATTGTTACCTTACTGAAGACATGTAGGTGATACTTGACCAATGCCTGCAAAACTATTCACAATTCCTGAAATAGGTACTGTACTTTGTCAAAAAGGGAATTGCTGGTCTCTTTGTGCCACATTTAAGTACTGTACATGGCTGCCTTGCTAAAGGTTAATAGCTGCACTGTATTTCATTAACATTTTGTCTGTGCTTTTTATTGATTCATAAATAAGAGATATGAATTAAAACATGGATGTCTCTTTATCTATGACAAGTCTCTGTAACTTCAAGTACCTGTTAAGCTGAGAGAGCCTTTTAATAAAATCAAAGTATATTGTTTTCTTACAAATAGATATACTGTATATTTTTCCTTGATTTGCACACATTGTCTTCTGGTGTTTTCTAAACCTATTCCCTTTGTCAGATATTAAAAGACACGAGAAACTGTTCACAGTTTCAGGTTTACAGATTGTGATTAAACCACAGCTTTAAATTAGGTTCATTTAGAAGACTTTTACTCATCTAGATATGAAAAACCGTAGCAGAGAGAACATTACAATTCTTCATAAAACAATAGAAATACTGTTATTCTGAAGCTTTTAGATTAAATCTATTAGATTTAGATTAGATTAAATCTTAAATTACTGTGGATTTTTGATCTGCTAGCTGTCACCATTCTAAAAACTAAAATTCCAGAAATGCACTTCTCTATTGTTTCTAGGCTCCAGTCATCTTGAATGCCATTTTTAAGGTACCAGGCCACATTTTAGTGCTCAGTCAGTTTTAGTTTACAAAACAAGCTGATCCTCAAGCCTTTCATGAGAAATCAATGTGTGGTCTGCACAGTGTGGGTGGCTGGAAACTCTCTTTTTTATAGACAATAAGGAAAGAATATGCATATATATAGCATGTTGGGAATTTGTATAAAGGGCATACTTAACAAGTAGAAAACTCAGGAGTCTCCTTGCACATGATGACTGCCAATTAATATAATTAATATAAAAGTTAATAAAACCAAAACAAAAAAATTGATGCATTTGAGAAAGCTTTTTAAAAGTATTCAAAATTATTTGTCTCCTTAAAACAAAATATGAAAATTCAATTAATACATAGGTCTTCAAGGATACTTGAAGGACTCTTTTTGTTTAATACTTAATACTAATATTAAGAAAGAGAAAAACATAACTACAGCCTTAAATGACTAAGATGTTAAGCAAACATTTCTGTATAACTACACATACAGAATAATAAAAGATTAAATTAACAGATTAATCCAATATGCAAACACAAAACTTTATCAAGCCTTGCTCAATAGACTTAATTTTCCTCTTCCTGTGTAACAATGGGTCAAAATCAAACATTTCTAAAGAGGGGAACTTTCAGGACACTTGCTTACCATGATGTTGTAAATCTGAGCACTGTGTGAGAGGATCCCCATTTCTGATGTCTTGCCGTCGCGTTCGCCTGAAATCAAATGATAAAAACTAAATATTTAATGGGTATACTAATGACATATCACACTAATTTGTGATTATTTTTTCATGTTACAAACACATTGTTTTGTCTTGCTAATTGCAAATTACAAAATACAAAAACTGATGTTCAGTCCAGTAGTATGATCAAGGGTATTCTGTCTTAGAATGTAAACTTTGAAGGTTTTTAGCTACAATCCATTTTTTTTTTTGCGAGACAGAAAGGACATACCACAATAAACAAGTACAATAGAAAAAACGAATCAATTGCAACTGCTTTATTGCCTACAGTGAAACCTATTGACAAAGCAAATAATTGATAATGTATTTTAGATCCAAGGTCAATGGATGCCATGCTTTGCTTCTTCTCTCTAGTTTGTTTCATCCATGAATTCACCCAGTTTGTAACTTTAGCAGATTGTAGCAGAGGTTCGATGATCCAATCAATACATGGAAGCAGAGCTACTGGCTTCTTTTACAGGGTAATACTGCACTCATCAAGAAGTCACAGAGCATTGTGGAACAAAAGTAACACGAAGCCATGCAGCAGACATTAAAATCAATAACCCAACGAAGCACATACTGGTAGGAGGGCATTTAATTAAAATACTGGCAAACTTTTTTTTTGTGTGTTCGCTTTAGGTAAAATGCCAGATATAATTTTGTTACAAAGGGTAATATTAATGATAAAACATACTGCTCTGCTTTTCCATGCTGCAAAATTGTACCTCAAGATTTAGCCTTAGGGAGCACTTGTCTCAGATGTGCATCCTGCATGTGTGATTTTACTATTATTTTCTTCTCTTAAGAGAAACATGCTCATGTATTTTGTGTAACTGAAAGCCAAAGTAGGCTTTAGAAGTTTCTTTTTTACATTATATTTAATATATGTTCTATATTTACTGTTTTTTTATGTTCAGTGAGAAAAAAAGCAGAAGATTCCTTTTTATAAATCTTATGAAAAGATACTGTACAGTAGTTCTGTTTTGGTTCTCTTGTCATTTTCTTTGAAATCACTGCAGAAAACCGAAAGCATACAATTGTTAAGTATTATTTAATTTTTGTTGTTTAGTTTGTTTAGATTTTTTTATTGTACACAAAGTTTAAATAAGTAAAACATATATTTGTTCTTGATGTTTCAGAAAAAAAGCCCTTCATCCTTTAGCTCTAAATGATTTCAGTACAGGTACTTTATACAACAATGCCAGTAACTAGAGATTGCTTTCAAACATTTCCTGACAAATTATTTTTGTCTGGAATGCAGTTACTGTCCTGGTAGCAAAACAAGCAACACATTGAGTGTCTCTTGAGTGCCAGACGTTTTCTATAAAGTCATCTTGGGATGTGAAAATCTTCTGAAAAACAGATTTGCCTGTGTTAAAAAGGTAAAAAAATGTCTTATGGAAAAGAGGAAATTAGTTTATCTAAAAGAATCTCCATAATCCACCGTGAAGTGACAAGATTTACACGTCTGGAATGTTAAACAATGCAGATGTAGGAGTAACTGTGGCATGGATTTTAATGTGCTTATTTTTTATTTGTACTTTCTGACAGGTGTGGAATACCAGAGATTTTGTTTTCTATTAGACAAATTAAAAGGAGGTGATGTTCCATGAAAGCCAGAACTGCTTCTTAATGAGCATTTTTTAATCATTTAAAAGACTTGAACATTCAGGGATTGATTGATCATAGCACCACCATTGTTAAATAAATCACCAAAATCTGCCCTTGTAAAGCTGTCTTTTGTTTCTTAACAAGTTGAAGAAATATATTCAGATGTGAACACACATCTGAAGTACTTTGCAATGCCTAATAAAATCCCATTTAATGTTTTCATTATGCTTTGAAAGCCCTTTTGGCATACTCAAAGAGGCATTGTGTAGATCTAAGAAGCATGTATATTTTTTGTGTTTTTTAGTAGTTCAGTTTTCGTTTAGTTCAATTAGCTAATTATATGCATGTAATAGACATACAGTCATAATCCGTACAGCTAAAAAATAAGTAAAATGTAAAAGGGATTTAAACTCTACATTTTACATTTAAATCAAACAAGATTAAATGCAACTATTTTTGTTTATTTTATGGTAATGCATAAAACTATTTGCATGACATGTCCAAGTGTAAACTGCATGGATTAAAACTCACGTTTTGAAATAATAAAGATGGGATGAAAAACAATTATTACTGAAAAAAATCAGGAGATTAAACTGTCTGTTTATGCTAATGTCTTAGATACGTTCCCGCATTATGTGCTAATTATACAATGCAAGTTTGGATTATGTTCTTTGGTCTTTGGCCACCTTTTTAAATCACTCCTGTTCTATAACTCATTGTTGCCTAGAAGTTGCCTAGTGTGCCTGGCAAGTAGCAACTACTAGGAAAAGGGTACTGTAAGTATAGCTTTCTCTCTCCTGTTAGAGCCAAAAAGCAAGTGGAGACTGAGGTTGAGGTAATTTCGGGAGCTGTTGGTTTCAGGTGTCTAAAAATAAACCCTTTTCATTACCACCCATTGCCTGTGGCTGAATATAAATAAACACATAGGTTACTACCTTTTTAAACCAGTGCATGCAGTATGTTGAAATGGCATCTGTAATGTTACAGGAACCTTTGGTAATGCGTTAAAATGACCCGCCTGTCTTAAATCTTTTCTGTTTAAACTAAGCTTTTGCTTAATTTTTTTTTAATAAACATTCTTTATTGCATTCTAGCAGGACTCTATCGTCTGTTTCTCATTTCTCTGTTTAAGCAAATATTTTGTAAAGATATTTGGCACCTCCTGTAGCACAGTTTGAATATGTATTCCTTTGATTACCAAGCCTGGTTTAGATTCCAGAACTCAGCAAGTCAGTTGTACCTCTTTGCAGTGGGGAAGTATCGGGAACATTCAGTACCATCCCAGGCACAGTAGGGGTCTCTTGCTAAGCAACACTCTGCGCACGCCTTCCCATAGACATCACAGCGGTGCAAGGGCATCTGTGAAACTCCAATGGCTGAGCCAAGATAGAGCTGTTGCTGTAAAAGCAGAAAGTTCAGTTAGTGTTTAAATGTCCTTAATCAAAATTTAAGTTTTACAAACCTTATAAATAATAAAGGAGAATGCAAGAAAATGTATTCCAGTGGTCTGTAGTTCATACAAGAAACAAATTTCCCTTTTTTGTTTTGAGTCTTTACACTATTTTGAACAGATTATAAAACCTCATACTTCTGACGCATGGATTTCTAAAATATTTTTGCTTCATTTATTTAAAGAAGTAATTCTTAATTCCACAACATTAACTGCATTTTACAATGCAAAACTATAAGATGCTGTAAGATAAGATGCATAGCCAGTAATGCCGGTTATGCAATACTTTGTATAAAGAAATTAAAGGGGTTTTATGAAAATGTTTATTAAACATATTTCAGGAGGCAAATGTATCTTCTACTTTATTTATATTTGTGATCTTTATTTTTGGTTTTAAAATGCACAGTCAATTTTTGATCTAATAAGATAAAAACTATCATTTTTTTTCATGTTTGTGCCTCTGACCATTTTTTTTGGTTCCTGTTGGAATTCTTCCAGAATTCTTTTTTCAGATTAAAAAAAATCAGAGCGCCCAGTGGAAACCCACACAAACAAGAGAAAACAAATACAAACTCATGCTAACATACAAATAGCATCCCAGGTCCAGAATTGAATCCAGGACCCCAGAACTGCAATGCCACAATAGTAACCACTGCAACACCATGATATACATTACATTAACAGGATTGATTAGTACTAGAAAAGAATGAAAAGCTAAAATATGCCAAAAATAATGTAATGTAAAACTATTAAGTAAATATTCAAAACTTTAAATTATTGAATTTAAATTCAAATCTTTGAATTTAGACAAATACAAACTCAAGATTAAATTTTAAATTCAAGATTTAAATTCAAGGAATTCTTTGCTAAATGTACAGTACAGTATGATTTCTTCATCTTTAGTCCCTTCCTTAGTTTTTCTGTGCGATTGGGAAGGCACGTTCCTGATGGAAAGGAAATAACCCTTCTGCTAGATTTTTTTTAGGTTTTCAGAATTTATTATTCTTCATGAACTTCTGTGAATCATTTTTTGATTACCAATGTGCTCGGCCTTATCTTATCTGTAGTGTTTCACAGCTGTTTGCTGACACTTTTGCTTTGTAGAGCTTACAACATAAACAGATCTGTCCAACAGTACATTTGTATGTCAGAAGCTATGCATCATTAAAACTTATCAAGCTGTCTGCTGACAACAAGTGGCTTCTACAGTAGTTTAGTCAAATTGTAACCATGATGAAACAAGCCAAAGAAAATAAAGGAGTAGTGCACTTAATACTTCAGAGTTAACTTGTCTGGCTGAGGAAGTGACAGTGCTGGCCGAAAATCAGTGCTGTCCCAGTCTCCCTCACTTCTGAGGAATGACCTGGGAGGCAGCTGCAATGGTGAAGCTGGGGTGGAGGGGGCAAAGAATTGTGTGCAGCCAGGAAGTATTTATCTGTAGGAGAACGGTAGTGCAACATTAGAATTTGCCCTCCTCCTGAACATACTTTATGTTAAAAAGACAATTTTTGTGCTCCATGGTCCGCAATTTTACACTATTATTTTTCATATTTTTGTTATTTCTTTTGAATGCATTTTATATATAGGGCCTAGATCAGACATCAGTAATTTAATTCATTCCAATTAACCCGTAACTTACCTGTTTTGTTGAGATGTCCATTGCTGTAATGGCAGTAGGTTCCTGCAATGAGGTAAACAACAAAATCCTTTATTTTTCAAAGACAAACTCTGTGTGTTAATGACACTTATATAGTGCTGCTCGGATGCTATTAATATAAAAAAGTAAATGAGACCTTTCCATTCCCTTTAAAGTGTTTACAAGTTTGCATTCTGACATAATATTACCAGTAAATGGAATTAAGTATTTTAATACCAATGTGGAAAAGTCTAATTAAATTAATGCATATGGATCACACACAAACCAATATGATTTTCTTCCCTTTGTTTCTCTGAAATGTACAGTATATTACATCAGTTTTCAATTTGGCATTATATGTAAAAAAATACTGTATAATAATCTCTCATATTTCTCAATTATTAATAGCAATTTTGTTTCTTATTTTAAAGCTGCTGGATTTGGGGATTTGTCTGTTTTAACATGAAACAAACAAAGCTTTCAATACTAATAAAAAAGGAAATATATATACTTTTAAAATTCATTGCACCTGTCTCGCATTGCCTGATGATTTATGTTCTAGCTTACCTTGACCTTGAATTGGACAAAGTGGTTATTGAAATTGGATGCATTGATATTTACTGCAGTCATGCCCTAAAATTTCACAGCTTAGCTGAAATGTAAAAGACATGTTCTGAAGGGATATATGCTATAAAGTTTGTTTGTTTTTTTAAAGTTAGTACAGGTATAATTAATATATAATATATGTTGCTCACTCCAGAAGCAACCTGAAAATACACACTAAATGGGACACTAGTCCATCACAGGGTGCACGTACACACACAAGTGCACACAGGGACAATCAGAGAACTGTGAGGCAGCATCACTCATCTCCATGCCACTATTTTCAAATACATACACAGAAATATACTTTCCAGCTGATGAAACTTCACTGCAGTGTGCTTTGTATAATACTTATGATTGTCTGTTTTATTTCTTAATAACAGTGCATGCTTGAAGGAACAGTTACAACTGCGATGAGTCTATTTGTCTCACCTAACATGTTTTCTTTCAGTAGCTAATTCATCCAAGGATCTCATACAGCCAACTTTTCTGACAAGAATCAGAATGAGCTTCATGTCCTACTTTTAATATGTTATTTTTACCCAGAAGACCCAAAACCTCACATAATGGATCCCCATTATAGCCTTCATGACTTGCATATTGTAATGACATAAGGCCCTTTTCACTCATCATCCCTCATTGCTTTTCAGTTACTTAAAGCAAGAAATGTTATTTTTTGAATGGTATGTCCTTTTGAGTGTAGTCCAAACTGCAAAAGTAAACATGTAGGAGCCAATGCAGATTATCAGGAATTTGAGTCTGCTGAGCAGAATTATTGTGAAAAGAGTTCTTCGCTAACAGTCATTATTTAAAAAATAAACTTACTCTGAAAACAGTCACTTCCTCCAGTAGCACTTCCTCCAAGTCATGCCAGGTCTCCTTAGGAATTGATACAACTTTCAGAACTGTGCCAACATCTTCAAAACATAAAAAATACATGGGTTTTATAGATCCATATCAAAATGAAAGGAATGGAATAAAGTCTCTAAATATCAGGTGTACACTAGTACGTTCATTCGTATCATGCAATCGATGTGGTTAAGTTGATGAAAGCCTTTGGAAAAAATGTTGAGTAGCAGAACATGAGTAGTACAGGCTTGAATGTAGATCATTTCAAGGACTTTCTTAAATCTGCTTTATTCCTTTTTGTGTTAATCTGTTAAAGGTGGTATTTCATCACAGAAAGCAAATGTGTTTACTTTGTATATATCACATATACTGTTAAATGACTGATCAAACTTCTGTTTTTTGTAAAATATTTGCCAGACACAAACTTCAATCACAATCTGCTCTGCTTAAATAAATTGTATAATTAATTAATTTAGAGTGTATGCTGTTTGCTTGTATTAATACAATTATTAGCACCTGTTCCAATGAACATGACATCATATTGTCCATCTTCTGCATCCACTCTGTCCACAACTATCTGAGTTAATTGGTAGTCAACATCGGTCTTAATGATAATTGGCCGGTTGTTTATTGGATGAACAGGGTTGTACATGGCTGGGTGACTTCTTGCAAAAGTTATGACATCATCCGGAAGATCCTTGGTTGAATAAAATCCTCCAAATGTCTTGCTGGGACACTACCAAAAAAAAGTCATTTTTGTATATACTGTATGTGGATTTGAACACACAAATAAAAGAAAATATATTACATTCAATGTAACTTTCTGCTTAAAATCAATTTAAAAACATTATACAGCTCATTAATAAGATATTAGTAATTTAACTTCATTAATCTTTGTATTAAGCAATAAAAAACTGCATTAAATTAGGTTTTATACTGTCTTGCACTCACAGTCCCTGGGCGTGGATATGGCACCCTCCCCTGAAATGGTACCCACTGATAGTTGGGACCTTCTCTGTGGGCATACGGTCCTAAAAACACTCTCCGCACATCAGTCATGCTGTACATGCACACCGCTGACCCCTTGAAGATGTTGCTGAAGGAAATACAATCAATCTATTAAAGTCATTAAGTGTAAGACTTAATTAAGTGAAAGATTAATCTAGCTGATAAATTGCCTACTTTATACAATTAGCACCACATATTGATTAAGACAGAGTGAAAAATGAGTGTATTAACATTTGCCTAGTAACTATTTAATTAACTAAACCACTGATTATTATCAACAGTTTGTGCCAGAAACTGCTGCAAAATCTCTGGAAATAAAATGCAAATTCAAGCAACCAAGAGGCAATTTACCTTAAAATTGAGAAAGTCAATAAAGCTTTTTCATTGTTTGTTGGTACTTTAAATTTAATTGTGGAAATGAATGTCAAATTAAATTTATTTTTCAAATGTGATTTTGGAATAATTGTCTTACTTATTAAAATTATTTAATTCAACCTTTTCTCAAAATTTTCAATAAAATTAAAAATATTATTGAAGCATGCATCTTGAAAAACATTCTATAACAAATATAAAAAACATTATACAACAAGAGTAAGCCTGATGCATTTAGAAATATCTTATTATGTCTCACTTTTTGATAAATACTTCAGCAGTATTCAACATCGCTCCTGTATCCCTTGGTTGTGCAGTTGCACATGCTGTACATTGATCCTTAGTAAATGCAGTGGCTGTATCTAGGAGGAGACTTGTGTTTCATGTTAACAAGATTTTCTTTAGGCCAGATTGAAACTTGAATAAAGAGTACAGCTATTAGAGCTGACAGATGGCTAAAATAATCTCTTTTTTTCCATTTCTGGTAAAGTGAGGTCAAAGAAATAGCTGCAGGTAAATGTATTAGAAACAATTTGTGAAATGTACTGATGCAGGACAATTGCACAATTGCAAAAAAAAAACTGTTAGGTCAGCATTTCTGAAAATGAAAAGAAAAATCTTGGCTGATTCTATTATTAAAGATAAAACACAGGAAATGTGTGTGCCTTTCAAACAATCCAAGCAAAATGGACAGGTACCTGGAGGTTGTAAAAACGGCATATATAATTGGATTTTTGGGATCCTTTGAGCTCATCAGAAAGACATCCTCTGAAATCAATGAAACATTAGTTCAGAAACATACAGTATATGCTAGTATACAGATAAATCATTTACAGTATATTATAATAAAGACTTGATACATACGTAATTCATCAAAGTGTGTGTCAATGCCATTGGAACCTGGTACAGAACAGATTAATCGCGCTTTCAGGAAGGTGGTCCATTTATTAACAAGGCTTCTGTGACCTCCAAAGTCATTCTGTAAGTAAATAAAATAAATTAACTTGTTTTTAATGCACAGTAAACCAATATTATTATTTTTTGCCTAGTAAGCATATTATTATTGTCTTATATAATAATAGTGAATATTTTCCTCTATATAGATTAAATATTTTAACTGTTGGACACTTAATAGTAATACTATTGCATATACTACAGTTTCACACCTCTGATGTGTTTTATGCTATCATTTAAAATATAATTATATTTAATTAGATGTTGTCCTTAACGAAATCCTATTAATTTTGTGATAATGGCATTTTTGTGCAAATGGATGAAATATTTTTTGTAAAGAAAACGTAATTGCTTTACTCTTACTCTCAGGAAAATGTAGTTACTACAATATACACAGTTTGTTTAATTAAATACAGGCATTCTGTCACTTTAATTTAGTCAGTTAAAAGAAATGCAAATTGGGAGGATTAATTAAATGTTTGCATAATGGTGCACTTTACGTTCTACAGTAATTAGGTGATAGAAGCTACTGTATGAACCTGCTAGAGCTTTCAGTACACTGCTTATTTCTGTGTATTATTCACTGGAAAAAGACCCAGTGAAGTCAATCTCACTATTAACTGATTTTTAAATATACAGTATGTAAGAGATCATAAAAGGAATATATCAAACATGCTGGTTTGGCATACAATAGTTAAATCAAAAAGGAAATGTATAGAATGTAAGAAAATGTAAATTTACTCTAGTTGTATTAAACCTTTAAATCCTAATAAACGTTTGATTAAAATCAACACTGTTATTTTCCACATCAAACAATATTAGGCAAATCAAATTATTTTTATTACAAATGCACATCCTGCATAATCAGCATATTTTCTTACTGTGGATTACTGTGGTTTAAGAATCCATGGCATCCACAAGAATCCATCCACAAGACATTTCAAAATACTAGCGATTCTTAAAATTTGGAATGAATTTACAGTATATCCTTTACAGGGTATAAAATCACCCCTCAAACATAAATGAGTGCCAAGAACTCATGGGGTATTTAGAGTGATAATCTTTGGTATTTTTATGAGGCCTTTGCTGAATGTAATATGCTCTCGTATCCCTATACCTTGATTTTGCACTCATAAAACTTTGATCTCTAGCAAGAAAAGATCTTGTTAGGTGGATGAGGAAAATCAAGATGAAATGACTTTTTGCAATGAAAATCTTGAGAAGCACAACCACAAACTTTATAGGCAGATTTTATTTTGCTCACACCATATTCCTTAAGTTTTTTTTTCTTACTGCTAGGGAGGTTCAAAATCAGCAGCTGGCAATTAAATCACAGCTGCAGTGTAAGATGAGTGGGTCTTCACTTAACAGCATAGGCTGGTCTGTACTGGTGTTCAGTTTCTTCAGCTTAGAGATTCTTCATGAAGCCAAAGATTATACACTGTATTAATGCAGGGATTTTGAAAGGTTTCTGCATTCTTACAATATCTTTTATGTCAGCTGTAGGACTGAAAGAAGCAATCTGGTTTAAGAACCATATTGAATAACAGCACAAGGTTAAATTAAAAAAGGACAGAAACCGTATTGAAAAACCAAATACCTACAGTACTTTTAAAGTGGTACCTGTATAAAGAGTTAAAGTCTACTTCTATACAAGTCCTCCTTCTATACAAGTAGAAATTGTGTTATTGTGAAAAAAGCTGTTACCTTACAGAGCTGCCCAATCCTAGCATGTGTTGCCTTTCCAGTGTGCTCTCCATCCATTGCATTTTCTCTGAAGAACAAGTAAATTTTGTCATCTTCAGGATTGTCACTCTCTGGAATCAGGTGGACACTCACAAATCTGGGATCTAAAAAGATATATCAATATAACGATCCATATTGTGAGAAAAATCAGGCAAATTCATTCTTAAAATGATATTAGAATTCTTTTGCGCACAGTGACTACATTTTTATCCCCCAAAATCAAAACTTAGAACTAACACAAATAAATGTGTTGATATGTACTGTATAGTAATCAAATTATGAATAGTGCAGTACCATTGAAAATCACAGATGTGAAAGAATGTTTAGTGCAACCCTGGTCATGTTTTATTATTTTCACAGGATTTAGCATTAGTGCCTGTTACTAATATACCAATTATACTTCAGAAGTTTCCAGCAAACCAAAAAAACTGCTATCAAATACGAAATCTGTCATTTCTGACTGTCAGGTGGGTCAAAGTTTGTTTCCATCGTGGCTATAATCATGCAAAGCACCTGTTTGTACACTAGTACTGCTTATTTTTAAAGCTGATGAACTTTTCAGATTTCTGGAACAGACATGAACTTCTTCCTGTTTATTTTTCAGTGGCTTATTCTTGAATCTAACAGACTGGGGGCCTAGAATACTGCATTGAAAAAGGCAGTTAGGTCATAGCCTAAGCTGTCTTGGAGGGGAAAAAAGTTTCAAGCCTTCTGGGCAAGAACACAGAAAAATGCACAAAATGATTTTTTGAAAAACATAAATGGAAAGTTGTTTTGTTTTATTTTTCATCATATTCTAGCTTCAGGCTGAGGAAAATTGCAAAAATGTTTTACATACAGTAGTAAGTCTGATATGTTTTGATATAATTTGTTTCTCTTCATTTTCCAACAGGATGAAACAAATGTTAAAGAATCTGTGATTTCAATTAAAGGTGTTATGGAGAAATTGGAAACAATTTCTTCATTTTCTTATTGTATGGCCTTAAAATGAGAATTCATACAAATACAATAAAGATATTATTTGTTCAATATGTGCATTAGTAACAACCATTACCATTAACATGTACTGTAAATGAACAAGTAATAGGTTTATTCCATGCTGAAAAAAAGAAGAAAGAGAACACAACGTTTCGGCCGTGGAGCCTTCTTCAGGTGTGAGGTGTTTTGACACACCTGAAGAAGGCTCCACGGCCAAAACGTTGTGCTCTCTTTCTTCTTTTTTTCAGCATGGAATAAACCTATTACTTGTTCCTTTGCAGCCTACGCATGCTGATGCAGCTACCCACCTGAACATGTACTGTAAATTATACAAAGGTGTGATTAGTTGAAGTACAGGATGTAGTCTGAATGTAGATTGAAAGTAAAAAATACCAGAAAACATAAAGAAAGACTGTAGATTGTGAGGCCAAACTGTTTATTAAATCTATGTTGTTTTGGTACTGTAACTTTACTGAAGAGCAAAATTAATTTCCACCTGTAGTTATTAATTATACAATCCTAACTCATAAACCGGTTTAAGTAGTATATCAGGAAGAAGTAAAGATTTATTCCATGCTGAAAAGAAAAGAAGCACAACGTTTTGGCTGTGAAGCCTTCTTCAGGTGTCCCTACTTGAACTAAATAGTCTATGAGCAGAGGTTGTGACACATAGAAACAGTGTTTGTGGAAGCTAAGAGAAAATAGATATACTGTACATACAGTATGACTAAGTTTTAACTAAGCTTCCAAATTCACAATAAAAGATACACAATATGATAAATACTATGAGTAATACAATATCCAGGCCTGGAAAAGACAAATGTTTGCATTCGCTGCTCTCATCAGACTAGGAGTGCCATGTACAAAATACAAGCAATAAAGAAGATCAAAAATAAAAGACACTTAAACAATATTGAGAACATGAGCCTTGAATGCAACGATGACTCCAAAATTTCTTAGCTGAGCGTTTAGATGGAAACTAAAGTTAACACAGTTACAGAGCTGGAAACCCTATCTGCCTGAACCAAAATCAACTTTTGACTTATGGAGTTCTGATGTAAACAAAACTGTGAAAAGGCAGATATATAAGATATAGAAATAGAACCTTGGGTGTCATCAGAGAAGAAATAAAACCTGATACCATATTTACAAAGGTAACACATAAATATTAAAACATTGGGAACAAGAACAAAGCCCTGTGAGAAGCAACATGCAAATGGTTTTTAGAATGAGCAATCAGTAAGATAAGAAAAAACCCTGATGATGCAGTTGTAGTAATACCAACAGCCCTCTCTAATCTATTCAGCAAATCAATTTAATGAATTTAGAAAGTTTTATCAGAACCTTTTTTGTACTTTTTACCAAATCCGGAGTGTTATCACATCTTGGGAATGCTGCTAACAGAAATGGCCAGGGTATGGCAATCAAGATCTATCTGTCCAACATCACTAGAAACTCCCAAAGATAATTAATAGGTAGGGCTGGTGATCAACTCCATTGTGATCAATTTTTGCAAGAACAAAATCATTTCCTAAAGGGTCACTTACACATAACACGGACATGGCTCCTGATGGAACAGGATATCATGGAAGAATCATGAACCAAGCTGCAGTCATCAAGAGTGCCAGTAAAGGTAACTTTATGATGCAGTTTCACAAAAATATTTTACTCAATTTTGAAAAGCAATACAGATTACAACATATGGACAATTATACTGGCAATTGGTGGAGTTTCTGACTTATTTTTTGAACAACAACCCTTCTCTGTTGTTCATTTAGTGATATCAGAGTATGTACAGTATATAAAGTAGAAACTACAAATGAAAAGCATCCAGTTAAAGAACACAAGTACAGGTAATATCATGCACAGATAAAAAGGCATATTAGGGAGGCCACGACAGAGAATGGAAACTAAAATAAAGAATATTTTGTTTCGGTTATACAACACCAAACAAAGCAAGAAGTAATAGTCCCAAAGATAACAGAAAACTTTTAAACAATAAAATCCACGACATGCCCCAGGCTGAGGAAAGACATTATTACATATTAAGTAATATTAGTGTATAAGGGTCAGAAGTGTTACAAGTAGGAGACATTATTAAAGTAAACAGATCTGCAAGACCTGATAGTGTTCCACCAATTCTGCTTAAGGAAACAATAGAGGTTACTCATAGAATGCTAATACAATTCCTACAATAGTCACTTAAGACAGAGTAATACCCATTCACTGGAAAATTGCAAATGCAACACATAGCCATAAACATGGTGATAAAACCTGAGTAAATCCAGGCCAGTAGGTACAGTATTTCTTCTGTTACATGCTATTATGGATCATCACGTAGCATTTGAATTCTAGGGACAGAAATTTAGATTTAGAAAAGGTAGGCATTGTTTAAACTAACTTGTCAGTTTGAACAAGCAGCCGTTGAACAAGCAGCAGTTGTACTGGATACACATAGAGCATATGACATCATATAACCATTTATTTTTTAATAGCCTCAACCAATTCAATGTTGCAGGAGGGCTGGAGCCTATCTCGGCAAGCAAAGAGCACAAAGCAGGGTCCTCCCTGGATGAGATGCTAGTCTATTGCTGGACACACACAGACATAGACAGACCCACAGTCACACCAGGGTCAGTTTTTCCAGAAGCCAGTTAACCAACCAGTATGTCTTTGGACTGTGGGAAGAAACCCACTTGAATGCGGGGAGAGCATAGAAACTCCATGTAGACAGCATGAGGCTGAAATGTTAACTACTGTGCCACCCTGATATGATATATTTAAATTAAATTACAGTAGTTTCATAAAGTCTTCACACAATTCTCGTATTACAGGCAGCTGACATTTGAGGAACTATTAAATGCATAGTAAACGGAAAGTGAATGGTTAAATTAGAGTGATGCAATTAATAGAGTACCAGTGGATTATGAATTAGGACCACTGCTCTTTTTTTATATCAATGATCAAGTCTCTGGCATTCACAAACGATATCAAATTAGAAAGACAGAAAAACATTGTAGAGGATTGCAAAAGAAATTCAGTCATTTTTTATTTTAATTAGAAAATAGAGGACTGGACAAATGTGATGGAAATTTTAATATAAAAAGTGAAGCATATTACATCAGTTTAGAAGAAATATAAACTCACTATACACTATGGGAAAACTGAGCTTAAAGAATCTAGCTATGAAAACTCTACCTGGCACATCCTTTTCATTTCCTAGTCATACAGCTAAAGAGGGTAATGGGGGTGATATAAAAAGGCAAACATACTTTTAGAATATATAGTTTAGAGTTCAGAACTTGAATGAATGAATGCGTAGTTAAAATTCACTCCGAATATTTCATTTAGAATATTGCGTCCATTTTTGTCACCTCCTTACAAGAAAGATAGTACTGCTCTGGAATCGGTCCAGAGAAGAATTACTAGATACATTCCCAGGCTTACAGGAATGTCCTGCTATGATAGATTACAAAGAACTGAATCTATAGTATTTACTCCTTAATAAAAAGCAAGATTACCTGATTCAAATATTCCATAAAGGCATTGACAAAATCAATCTAGTGGACTTTGGAAACAACAATGAAATGTGAACCAAAGGACACAACTATAAATTACAGGGAAGCGCATTTAGAACTGAGAACAGAGGGTATTTCTTTACACAAAGGCTAAAGGAATGGGTGGATCCTTAGATTAACTACTTCTTAACAACCAAACAAGCTAAATGGATTGAATGGCTTTCATTCCATTATTGCTTTCTTTACACTTTTATGTTCTTAAGTGTTTGTTGAGCTCTTCAGAAGGACAGACATTGCTTTGTAATGTAAGAGGTGTTGGGGAACTTACAGTATATGAATTTTAGGAGCTGATGTGTTGTTATTAATGGTAAGATCACTGTACGGTGTAATAAAAACGTTTTCTAAACAATTTGCCAAAGTTTTCTGAAGTGTTTCCTAAAGTTGTCGCTAGTACAAGTCCCAACACATTATACATCCAGTGAGCTTTTTTGTTTGTTTTAAACTTTTTAATTAGCATTATATAACTTTTAATAAGTATTATTTCTATCGTATTAAAGTTTTCAAAGCATTTTACCATGTTGCTTTTGTTTGAATAATCTGAAAAAAAGTAAATGCTAGTTTGATAAAATGCAAACAATGAAAAAAAGAATTTAGGGAGATAACAGTACTGTAAATCAACTCTTATGTTTTTGCTTTTGCATAAATGCATTAAAATGGTTTTACATTTTAGTATGATACCTCCTCCAAATTCTCACTTACAGCAGATTTAATCAAATTCATCAAACAGGATCAGTATTTGACCTCTATGTCTCTGTATATAATACAAAAAATAAAAGTTTATTTATTTTACTTTAGTCAAGCCTTTCGTGGTTGTGTATGACTCAGATTTCTGTGTTTTTATTCTGCAGTATTTCCTGATAGTTTTCCACTCTAAAAACCTTTAGGTCAACAATCAAGTTAGTGACAGAAACTAATTAATTTGCACAGAGGCCATGGGCTTTAACAGAGTTTAGAAGAACCATGTCAAGAGAGTTGGTCACATCACTGTGACACAAATTATTGTGGTATCTACTTGAGCCTTAATCTGTGACTAACTCCCAGCACACATGAATTACTTATTCATCAGTAAATCCCTAACAGTAGAAAAAAATAATAATTATAAAGTAGTGAGCTGATTTAATGAAATTGGAATTGACAGGACAAGTACTAATTAAAATGACTAAAATAAAGAAACTTTCTCCAAAAGACTGCATCAGAACAACACAAATTGGCTTATCAGATCCTTAGTGCCCCCCCATCTTTAGCATGCTATTTCAAATAGTAATTACCTTGTATGTATGCTCACTGTTGCTTAGAATAGCTCAATAGCCTTGCAAGCTTTAACAAGTCACAAAAAGTAAAATACAACAGACCCCTGCCTATGCATAAGCTAATGACTTTAACACTGATCAGCACAGACTGAAATAATTATCTTCCAGCTGACCTCCTTTTTGAATGAAATCTTTGAAGTACATCTTTTGTCACAACACTGTGCAAGAATCTAAGTGTCTTATGTTGAATGTTCTTCTACCAGTGGAGGGAAATGTACTTGTCCTTGTCTGCTGTCCATTATTTAAATAATATAATAAAGAATGTTGACAGTTAATACACTTGAATAAAATAGGCTGAATCAGTAAGTATGGACATTAAACATCACATTTGCTATGATAATGTTTGCATGTCTGAAAGGATTATTGTTGGGACTATGCCTGCTCCTTCTATTCTGATTTCTTTTTGTGCATTGCATTCATTGTTAATACAAAAAAGCCCAGTCAAGCATGACAAAAAGCCTAAGTTGGATGCAAAAAAAATAAGAACTCAGTAAGGCTTAACTATGTGGGAAAATACAACAGCATCCTCTAAACCTTAAATTTAGCCATTGTATTTTGTAATTCCTCTCCAAAAGACAATTTGCTAGAGGGCACTTTACCCTTTTTTCTTAATCTCTGAAGTGGGAATGAAACATCAAAAACAAGTGTGTTATGAATAGACAGTATCTGATAACAGCCATTCTCTTAGCAAGCTGTCTTTCAAAGGACAGATTAAAGTGAAGCATAGGAAGACTTGTGTCATAGGATAGTACATTCAGTAAGTCGCCAATGTTAAAAAACCCATAAGCAAACACAAATGGCATCCGGAGGAGCCTATCTGTTCAGTTTTTGTATCAACATCTGTAATATTGGGTCATTTCTGGACAATGATTTTTTTTTCTTGGTAGGTTTCCTGATCTCAAAGTTCACAAAAACCTACTACTTGGGAAATGCATTACTTTTTATATAGTCTCCTGCTTATTTATTAAACAGATTCAGTATAATATAATACCTACCCAGTATTATAATGCAAAAGCAAACAAGATATGTTTCCTACCATTTAACCATCTGGAATCATGCTGCTCAGTCCTGATTGGATGATGCTGTCCTAAAGTGCGGAAGATGGCAAAATCCCTGCCCATGAAATCAGCTGCTGTTCCAGAATACAATTCTCCATCTGTGATTAAAGACAAAAAATGAATAAAAAATCCAAGGGACCATACTGTACATTGTAGAAAATACAAGTGGCTATTGTACCTAAGGTATAACACTGCATGAATAGCAGGTAATAATCACACTGTGACTACTTTGACACATTGTTGAAGAAAAATCACTATGGATGTAGAATCCATTATAATTCATAGCATCAGAATTTCTTAAAATGACTGTAAAATGACATGAATGCAATACTTGATAACAATGATTAATTATTAATTAATTCATTTAAAACAATTTTAACAATGTGAATGTTTTCTGGGTGCATTTGAAATTATTCTAGGTAAGCCATTTCAGTTTTTTTATTTTTTTTTTTCGTTCTTTTTTTAATTCAGTATTTTTTTTTTATTTTTCAGGGTAATTTAAACAATAATGCATGTTTCACAATTATTCAAAATCATTCTATAGTTTCCGTTGTATCATGTCATATTACAGTACGTATCCCAGTTAGAGGAACAGTTTTTTTACAAACTGTAGGTTCACATATGCTTTCAAACTTCAGCTGCCTTTCATGTTAAAGAAAATATATTCTTGTGATGATAAGAATATAATAATGAGCTCCCTATGAACAAGATTTACTGTACGAGTTCATTAACAGTGCAAATAATAAAAAAAAAGTAATTAAACAAATACTGCCCCAATTAAAACTTACATTTTCACATATTTGTTTAAACATTTTCTTCCTCTTAACACTAACCATTTTTAGTGAGCAATATGAAATGTGAGATTTCACAGATGATGGAGACTTTATCATGGTGGAACACCCTGATTACATTATTCTCATTTAACAAAGAAGGAACCAGAAATAATTAGCGGTGTGAAATTTCTAATTGCTGGTGAAAAGACCCAGTGCCATATGGCAATGATGAAAAACAAGAAGGGTGAAATGTATGACAGTGGAAGTGGTTAGAAATTAAGGACTCTCAAATGAAAAGATTTACAGCAATTGAATCTGACTGGCCTGGCAGGAGGGATAATAAAAAAATTAAATAGTGAGCATGTCATGCATAATTCAGCCATTTAAGATTAATCTCCTTGCCAACTCTTTCCTGCGTTCCAAAAGATGAAGATTTAATTAAATCTTTTGGCACGTTCAAATTTCATTAAAATCTTAAATCTTAAAATCTAGAAAGAAATGTATAACTGCTTTCTCAAAAACGTGATGGTAAAGCAGAGGATGAATGTTGTTAAACATCAAATATTTTTGTTATATTTTTGCTGGTGAACAATATAAATCATTAAGTTGAGGCAACATCTGCAAATTTACAGTACAGAGAAAAAGTTTGTAAAACCCTTAGGTTGATCCATATTATTATATATTTCAGACTTAAAGACAGTTACTGTAGATCATCTACTACGGCAAGAAGCCTTAGTAAATGATAAGCATAAAATAATTAAATGTATAACACATAAATGTTATATATACAGTATATTTGGATTATATCTATAAACAAAACGATCCAACAGTAAATATCCTCTTGTGTGTACATTAAGTATGTGAAGCCTTAAATTCATGACTGGTTCAAGAACAACTTCAACTAGACATTTCCAATAACTATCTATCAGTCTCCCACACTGGCTTTTCACATTGTTGACCCATTCTTCCTTAAGGAACTCTATCAAGTGCAGACATTTGTGAGTTTTCTTACACAAACAGCTTGGTTGATAACTGTTCAATGAAGTTAAGATTTAGACCTTGATTTGAAAATTCTAAAATGTGAAATTTCATATTCTTCACCTATTCTGTTGTGAAGATCTGTTTATATGTGATGAGGTTCTTCTGCTGGAAGTCAGTATTTGGTTTGCACCACTCAAAACATTTTCATTGTAGCCAAAAAGTTAAACTTTGGACTTCTTTTTCTTGAGAACATTTTTCCAGTAGTCTTTTGGCTCATCAGGGTTCTATTTGGTGAACTGGAGATAAGCAAGTTTTTAAGCTTTTTAGAGAGCAATGGTTTCTCCCTGGCTTTTCCTGTTTTTTTATTTTTTTCAGGGATGAACACTGACATAAGTCTCAGAAAAACAGGCGTAGAGATCATTAGATGTTACTTTAGGCTTCTTGTGACTCCCTGGATGATTTCCCAGGTTGCTCTGTGAAGGTCTTGGCAGGATGTCTAGTCCTGGATTTTGTCATCATGGTCTTGATATTTTCCATTTGTAAGTTATAGTACCTGTCTCACAGGTGATGTATAGTTTAGAAATGTTTTTGTAACACTTGCTAGACAGATGAGCATCAATTACTCTTTTCCTGAGGTCCTCCGAAATCTCTTTAGATCATGAAGTGTTTTCACTTACCTGTATGGTGAAAATCAAAGCTTTTGACCATCATATGGGACAGGGATACCCATTTACTCATTACCAATTATTTCACATGATTCTGATTAACCCCTTAGTTTATGACAAATAAACTAGTTATTTTTATATTTATTTTTTTTACATACATTTATTTTTAATTATTATTTTTTTCCTTTATATGGCATGTCTCAAAATTTGAATGAATTTGGTTTTACTGAATCAAAGGTATCATGGTAAGGAATTGTAATTCCAATATTTAAATTGGAGTTTTAAAAACATTTTCTCAGCACTGTTTAGTAACATGTTAAGTACAGTGAAAAATACCAAGGTTGCTCAAAGCCTGTGGGAGTAGCTGGCAAAAGTTGTTAAATCAGGAAATAAATTTATAAACTAAAATGAGACATGTTCTCACAAGTCTCGAACTCTCTGTCACAGAAAGCCACAAATGTATTCTTCTGACATTGTAGCCATTTTCATCTCTTGCTGGGCACTCAGGGAATGCATACTTGAAGAGCACTTAAAGATCTATTCAGCCCACCAAACCTAATCTGCAGCAGTCAGGCAAATCTGCAGTTTAATTACGTTCCTCACTGAGCAAAACAAAAGATGAGAAGTCAAGCATGGAGCTGCTGCCATTGAGGAGCTGCATGGTGTCCAAAAAGAGCTTTTTGAAAAGCTTGTACTTGTGTCAGCAGCCTTCTGACACTTCAGTCAGCCAAAGAGCATTATCTAATCACTGACCTGTCTTCATTATATATGCTGGAAGCAGAGAAGATTCATTCAGATTCTGGATAAACTTTTTAAGAAGTTAATGGGGTAAAAAAAATCCTAAGTCAAAATGAAAACAAATTGATTTGCTTTTTTTATAGCTGCTGAATTTTCCAAATTTAACAATTTCAAATAGACACTATAATAGAAACAATTTCTATTTTTAATATGAGTGGATTCATTAAATGTTTTAAACACTATGAATAATTTTAGGTGCCAAACAAGAAAATGATAGAAACTTTTACAGAAAAATGTTCTAAATGAACCTGATTTAAAGTTTAAAAATAAAAAAATATAGAGTTTTGGAAACAATACATGGCATGTCATGTTTTAGCCAACACAAGTTTAAAATGATACAAGCTTTCTATAGATTTTGTTGCTATTATTACCCTCAATAAGATAAACATACAGATTAGAAAATGGTATTACTGAGCTGTTCATTAGGATAACATTTACATTTACTCATGACATAAAAGTTTCATCTGGAAGGCATTTTAAAATAAAACTCTTTGAGAGCAACAGTGCTTAGACAACTTCTGTAACAGATGCTAGGTCAAAGGGGTAGTCTGTTTACGATAGCAGCTACAGACATCTGGATTAAACTGCCATTGGATTATGACACCATGGAGAAACCTACATTTTCAGAAACATAGAAATGTCAACATGAAGCATTAACAGCCTGCAAACTTTCATGTGTCCTTCATTAAGGGCAAACACTGCACAATCAATCAAAACTTTGCACTCCAGGATAGACTAAGAAGGGCTGAATAAACGTTCTTATACCAATTCATAACTTTTCAGTAAATTTCTTTAATTTCTTAATACCTAAGCAAAAAAAGAATCAGTCACACATGGTAAGAACCTTTGTCTTCATGTTTTCCAGTCTCAGCTCCTCTGCAATTTCTATTTTTAGAAATGTGGCTAACACATTCAAAGTCCCAGGGGAAATAAATGATCAGCCTATCCATGACAAACTTACCAATTAAAAGAGAAGCAGTCTGCAGCTTTGGGTCATAGGGACTTTTTCCACGGCCATTCTCAAAATGGGATGTTTCCAGTCTGAAGATAGTATCCTAGTTATAAAATCAATAGTAAGAAATCTTACATGAAAGGAAATACATTATTAAAATTCAGTTTTCAATATTTTTGTAGATTTTTATCATTAGGGTGGACATGTCTCACCATAATGAAATCTATTTAATTGAATATTTTTAACTTTTTTAATAATCATGCTTGTCACTTAATATATTACATGGAATTTTTGTATTCAGAGAAGTATTATTAAATATAATATAATGAATAAATAGAATTAATATAACAACCCTATTATTTTGACAACATTAAATGTTTGGGTACAGGTACGTGTAATATACATTCTTTAACCATTACAGGGAGTTTTCAAAATGTTTCTTATTGAAGTTTTGAGCAATTATATCCCAAATAACTGTAAATGCAGTAATTTGTCATTTCTAATCATTAATGTTTTGTAAAAAAAAATCTAATTGCATTTTTACACAAATTAAAAGATCATGGCACAGTAAACTATTTTTGATTTTCTACTTCACTGTTTGATCCAAATCATTTAAGATTTAAATCTTTAAGTCATTAGTATCAGCAAAAAACACCCATTTGTCACACTTGAACAGTATATTGCATTTTGTGAAATAAAAATGTAACCCATTGAGCATGCATGGAATGAAGTAGTTGGTTTCTTACTTTTCATAAATTAAGAACTATTAAATCGAGACAGTACATCTCAGGATTGATTAATTCAGTGAAATCTTAATTATAAAATTATTGTGTATCAAGTGTTGTGAAAATGGCAATTTCACCTGCACTGATTAATGAAGGCAGTAGTAAGGGTAAGTCAATCACTTAGGAGACATTGAATTCAATCAACAGTATTGAACCTTCTTCTCCAGGGATGGAAGCACACTTCTCCAAAAGCATTGACAATTAAAATAATTTGACCGAGCAACACACTGTTGTCAAGTGTAATCTATCAAATTGTTCTTCAACCCTATGAAGAAAATTGATCTTTACAAAAAGATAACAGGCTGAGGGCAGTGCAGCACAGAACACATTCATTTTGTATGTAGAAACTGCCTCAGAGTTTCATATACACCTACCAGTAAATTGGCATTATAGATGGAAAAGTGAAAAATTACTTCACTAATCGAATTAAAGGGGGAGTTTGGGAGGCCCGGATTGTTCAACTCCAAGTTGAATTGAACCAGAACACCAGATAAACATTTAAGGCAGAAAGGTCTTCAGTGTATTAAGCATAAATTGATGAAGAAGATACAGACTTTCAAAGTACTACAGTAGTTTAAGATATGAAAAAGCAAAATAAAGCAGATTCCATGCTAATGTCAGCTGTAAAGGTGGTATAAAACAATCTCTAATGTATTACAAAACAGCTGTTGCAGTGGGCAGTAATAAGCACCCAGTGGTTTTGGGCTATTTTATAAAATCAAAATTCTTTTTTACACTTTTTACAAGCAGCCAATTGCATAAGAACAGTTACGAATGAAATGAGGTCATTTAAAAACATTTAATGTTTTTCAGTAGCTAATTTAATCCAAAGATTTCATCCAGTTATGTTAACTGACCTATAAATATTGATCTATAACATTGCCCTGTTTTGTCAGTCTTTTTAGTGTGACCGACAGTTTAATGAAGAACAAAATAAAACTAAAATGCACACTGTTCACTTGTGACTTACAGTATATACTGTATTTACGTATCTTCTATTTCTTTGGAGTAAGTTCTCTAAGGCCACCTATAAATCATATTTTTTATAATATTACATTATCGGGGTGGCACAGTGGCACAGTGATTAGCATTGTTGCCTTGCAACGCTGGGGCCCTGGGTTAGCTTCTTGGGGTGCTGTCTGCTTGGAGTTTGCATGTTCATGTGGGTTTCTGCCAGGTGCTCTAGATGCCTCCCTTAGTCCAAAGAAATACTGGAAGGTGGATTGCCTTCTGGAAAAATGGCCCTGGTGTGAGTGTTTGTGTCTGTCTATGCCATGTAATGGACAGAATTCCTATCCAGGATGTATCCCGCCTTGCACTCATGACCCTGTTTTGGATAAAGTGATTAAAAAATGGGTGATTTGAGGGATTACATAATAATAATTAAACATAATAACTCTGGTCTTTTTATTGTTTACAATAGGTTTTTTAGGATGAATATTCGGAATGTCCCAAAACTGGACATCAATAGTTTTTACATTTCCCAGTTACTTTGCTGTGTTAAATATATTTTGACGTTCAGTAAATAATTGGATATTCTGTAATAAATATGATTAAATTAATCAAAGACTACAGCCTACATACCCCTTGTTAGATAGAATACTAAATGAAAGAAACATTTATATTTCAATAGATTAACTTGGAGTAGAATTCACAATTTTTGTTCCAGATAAATGCAGTACCAAGTAAGCTATGTGTGATCATTTCTGTGAATATGAATCCCATTTCGGCAATGGACTGGTGTGCCATCCAGAGCATAGTATGCCCCTGTGAAAGGCTTTGGGTTACTGTGACCCTTACTACTTAGTGTACTGTATAACCAATTTTCTGAAAACTGATGGATGAATATCATTCATATGAGTAGCTATATTGTATACTGTATGTCAGGTGTTTTGTACTGTATTTCTCCACATGATTCTGATAAATGTAGTTTTAACTTGCTAACTCAAAAGTATTAAAAACATTTGAGTGTAAGAGCACAATAATAATGCAGTTCCCCATGGAGACCCTTCTATTTCCCTCATACTGCTTACCACATTGTAAGTCACCTTTTTTCTGTTAAAAATGCTCATTTTACCACATACAGTAAATCTCAAAGGCGCTATATAAAACAAAGTTGATTATTATTATTATGTATTATTTCTGCTTACCCTGGAGCATTGACTTGTGTACCTCATTACTGTCTTAATGTATTTCACTACATCCAAAGACTATGAATACAGGGTAAAATACAAAAAAATAAGTTGTAATTAGTAATTAATTAGATACTAACTACAATACATATATAGATTTTTGTAAACTGAATCTACCGTAATGGTTTTCTCCTCTACAGGCGATAATAAAACATATTTTTTTCTTCCTTGATTTTGATATAATAGACAACTATCTAAAAGGTACAATTCCAATGTAATCTAGGAAGTGAAACAAGTTAAAATGTACATCATATGACAAACACTCACTTCTCCAATATCTATATTTTTACCATTATACATACCATAATTAACATACATTTTAGATAGATAAGTGCTGTGAATATATATATTTCAAACTAAGATACATTTACAAATGACCTACTGTATGTTTTCCTAGTTATTTTTATTCTAGTTAATAAAGAGTCATCAGGCTATATACAGCCATAGCCTAGTTCTCAGAAAGTGACTCCACAAGTAATACAAGTAATGACTCCAACAGTAATACAGTAAAAAAACTTAACATTAATTGATTACTGGAATATTATTATCAGAAGAGTAGTGACCAGCTGTTAGAGGTACAAATTGCCATAGGAGTGAATTCTAGTGAGTAAAACAAGTTACAGGGACCAATTATTACACACTAATTGTTGTTGAAATGTACTGTCTTGGGAACAAGTTGTCCGATTTAGATGTATTGTCATGGGGATGATTTGTCATGGGAGTGAATTGTCATGGGGACAAATTGTCTGGGACAAATCGCCATGAGGGAAACTGACAGGGAAAAAGTAAAGTGGTATGTAGCTGAAAAGTAAAGTGTGTAAAGGTGGAGGCCAAAAAATATTCATATGAGCATTTGTGAATCCAAGTATAATTACAATGCAGTTGTGTCAAGTGATTCATTGTGAAAAAAGAGCAACAGTCCTTTTTTATAACTCTGTAAGCTTATGACTTAATTTAAATACCAAACAAGCTAGAAGGGCAGGGCTGAATGACCTACTCTCGTTTGAAACTGTTATTGTGTTCTTAGTTTAAGTCTAAATTTCCAACCAAAGCCAAAGACAATCCCCCCTAGAACTATTTTTTTTTTCTCCTATTCACTATTTTATTTCAGAAAACTATTTTGGCTTTTAACATTATCCACATTTGTGTTAAGGCAAAAGTGAAAAGCAATTTCATTTCTAAGATGTCAAAGGGGAAAACGTGGCATGATTTATTATCCTGCCTGTTAGCCTTTCAGTAATCTTTGAATTTTAGAAATGATTCAGTTTAATCATAGTAAGTATTTTTCAATGTATAAAGTTTCACTAAAAGTATACATCATGATATTACTGTGCTGCATTAATATTTTATTTTTGTGTTATATTGTAATATTAAATTTTATGTTTAAAAAATCAAAGTTTTGAAAGTGGTCAAAACGGGAGGACTTAGGGGACTTTCCTCATGCCTGATTAAGAGACAATATTCAGTGTTTTAGCAACTCTATAGCTTGTTATGGGTTGTATTTACATAAATGTTAATAATAATAATTCCTTATATAGCGCTTTTCTGGACACTCCACTCAAAGCGCTTTACAGGTAATGGGGACTCCCCTCCACCACTACCAATGTGCAGCATCCACCTGGATGATGCCATGGCAGCCATAATGTTCCAGTATGCTCACAACACATCAGCTATCAGTGTGGAGGAGAGTGATGAAGCCAATTCATAGGTGGAGATTATTAGGAAGCCATGATTGGTCAAGGCCAATGAGAAATTTTACCAGGACACCGGGATAGAACCCCAACTCTTTCTGAGAAATGCCCTGGGATTTTTAATGACCACAGAGAGTCAGAACCTCGGTTTTACATCTCATACACAGGATGGCGCCTTTTTACAGTATAGTGTTCCCGTCACTATACTGGGTCATTAGGACTCACACAGACCACAGGATGAGCACCACCTACTGGCCCCACTAACACCTCTTCCAGCAGCAAACTTAGCTTTCCCAGGAGGTCTCCCATCCAGGTACTGGCTAGGCTCACAACTGCTTATCTTCATTGGATTGCCAGATGTGAGTTGCAGGGTGATATGGCTGCTGACTGTGGTCGTTTAAATCTGTGTAGTTTAACAATGTTAAAAATGTTGTAGTTTAAATCTGAAATTTCAGACTAGTTAGCTCTTAACACAATGTTTTGAGAACCTTTTATTTATTTATGGTATTATCTTGATAATCTTGTTCCGTAAAGACTGCATTCATAATTAGCTAGACATTTTTTTAAAAGATATTCACACTACCTAGCACCTGTTATACATTCTGAATAAGTTAAGAGAAGGTAAATGTTTATTGAAGAATATAATGTGAATAGACATCAGAATAAATATAAAGGTAGGAAATGGGTTTTATTCCAAACAAAAAAAGAATAGGATGGAGAAATTCTTCAGTGGGAATTCTGTCCTCTATTTATACAGCAAAATAGACAATATGGTTGGAGTATACAGAGCATATGGAAAAACAAAACCTCCCTGTTTGCATTCCAAAGAAATGACACTGCGTGCAGTTTAATCCTGTATCTGAAACACTCATAAATAACTTGGGAAATAATTAAAAAGCTGAAAAAAACTATTTCAAAACATTATTTCAACAATGAAAGGATAAAAATAATAAAAATATCCAAATAGGAATTTTATTTTTTTAAACAGAAATGTCCGTATAATTAATATTCATTTACTTAGTCTGTATGTAAAACAAATTCATACAACAAATAAAGATTCACAATTTTTTCAGTATTTTGAACTCAATTTACACTTAAATAATCTGGTCTGACTATAATCTGTACATCATGGACATTTTCAGATCAGAATACAATAATCAGAATTTGTAATAATCTTATAGTATAATACTCATATAGAATTTTTAGCTGCAAGTTCATCTAGTCATCTTACAAAGTAAAATTTTGATCACTGGCACCATCAGCTATCTGTATGCAGTACATTTGAATCACAGATGACATCTCATATGTTAAAGTAGAAACAGTCTCATGCTTATAGGATGTTTAAAGGTAAAATCCAAATTAAAAGGTATTTTATCATCGTAAAAATAATAATTAGAAAAATCAAAAATTACCAAAGTTCATTCAATAAAGACTAATGTCTCTTTCTCACAGTACAAAAAATTCTAAGTGATTTTCCTAACTCATAGAGTATGTCTGTGTGTCCAATTCTATTTTCGAACCATGTCTAACTTTGAAAAAAATGCATTTGTGGAAATGTGACATCTTAAAGTGGTTGAACAGGACAGCTGGAAAATATCCCATCTCTCTCAGCCTCATATGTTACTTTCATGTCAATTTGCAGTTCACACAATGTCCAAACAAAGACATCCAAACAATGAAGACCCTATTTATGTCTGAATGGATTTCTGCCTCCCATGCATTTTGTTGTTTGCAGACATTAGGAAATGAAAGATTTTAATATAGCAATTGTCGGTATCATAAATAATGCTATCATTGTCCTGTGGTGCAGTGATTGCCAACTTACTAGGCTTCGTAGAGTTTGATCTGTAAGTATAATTAAAGGGAATAGAGTGCACAAGGTATGATTTATTTCCTCTATTTTGATGCTTTATCTTGTTGCAGTGTACTTTAATTGAACCTGTGCTATTTTTGGACAAAAGCTTGTACTAAATTATACATAATTATGCTAATCTACTTATTCATTTCAATATAAAACAATAACAATGTAAAAATGGGTATACTACTGTATATGAGCACATTTGTTACAGGGAAAAAAAATCTAAAGGCTTGAGTATGTTTTCAGATACTGTGCTGTGTGCATTCAGTGAACCTTTTGTCAATATCCAACAAAACAAATGAGAACAGTCTTTACACATCCTGCTGATTCAGCTCTTCAGAAGTGCTTGTAATGTCAAATGAGAGTAGTGATACAGAGATAAGCCAAAAGACATGACTTAGTGGATGATGTTGTAGACAAAATGTAGGACCTGTAACAGTACTGGATTATAGTTTTCTATTTTATAAGCATTGAGCTCACAATTACAAAGGAAGAAGCCAAATGTTAGCATTTTTAATGAATATATTGAAGTTCTGAACATCAAAATGTTTAATGGGAAAACATTGTATGTGTGTTTGTACTATATACAGTATACTGTATTTAATGTAACACACACTTGTAATAAAGGTCCAATCAATCTGCTTTCATGTAAAATACTTAATTTACACTTTAAAACTAAAAATGACTGTTATACACATCTGTTCCTCTTGTTATTAAATTATTCTTTGCCAATGTTATTTAAACCGGCAAGACATGAATCAACCAAAAATGTTAACAATGAACTTAAAAGAAAATAATTACCTCAGGACGTCTTCCAACTTCAAGGTAGGCACAAATAGGATGAAAGGCCCCAGTTCCACAAACATACAGATGTGTTTGGTTAAAGGTTTGAAGCACTTTGATGAAATTGGAACATTCTTTCTATTGGGAAAGATAATAGTGCAACAATAGGATTTAATCAGTAACATGTTCAATTTTCTTTCTCTTGTGGTACTACTGTATATTTGTGGTTAGAAAAACCTTGGTCTTTGGTAACCATAAGCTTCACGATCTTGCTTTCAGTTTATAAATTTTAAATTGATTCTTCCCAACTGAATTGTTTCCACCTGTTTTATGTATTCTCTCAAAGGCTGGATGTAGTGGAGGCCCTCTAACAAAAATTTAATAGCATTCCTAAAAAATCATAGAGACCCAGCAGGATGTTTTAGGAGAGCATCTATGGAGGAAATCTTTCCCATATGATACAGTACATACAGGTGGACATATCTGAAACACATTACTACTCCAGACTATACAAATGTAAATTGGAGAAAGCCATGCCATTTTAACTAATCAAGCCACGAAATGTGTTTACTTCTTGAACTGAACACTCAAATAAAGTAATGTAGAATTTGTATCAATACAAATACATTGAATTATATTGGATTAAAACATTTATTTATACCTTTCTACTTTTTTTACATTTTCACCTTTCAGAATTTTTCTCCAAAGAGAAAGCCATGTATAATTATCCTGTTAATGGACAAAAAGTTTATTCATTTTAAGAAAATCACCTTTAAAGATAGAAATAAACGTGCTTTCAAAAGTCAATAAACTATGAAGGCCTGTTCATTTTGAAATAAATCACAAGCAAATTTCAAACATAGTAAATTACAAGCTCTAACAAGAAACCTTCACAGAAACCTACACCATTAATATTGGAACTTATATTTTTAGAAATATTTTAGAAACCAATCCAAAAATATTTTATTTGTTAATGCTCATATTGTGATAAGTATCTCTTTCATTACAACACATTACATTCTGAGTGACATTGTAGATCTGTTCTTCTAATAATGTCAGCAACAATAATCTTTGTGATTCATTTGTAACTGAGAGTGAGAAGACTGTTTTTCAGAAGTAATTATTTTAATACTGGGAATTTGAGATAATCCTAAAAAGTGAGTTGTGTTTGTCCTAAAAACATATGTACACCACATTTTTTATTTATATTTAAAGATATCATATCTTTTTTCTGCAGGCCACTTCCTGAATAATAAACATTCACAAGAGCTTCTTTAGCAAAGGTCATATCAGTGAGCATTTCATATTCCAAAGCACAAATCCACAAAGATTAATGCAGACCTTTTCAGAATTGTTAAAACAATAAAGAACATCCATCTGTGTAAACATCTGTTCAAAAGGGAAAGCAAACTTGTGTCTCTTGTATTTTGTATGTCATACAGAAATATGATCTCTTTTTAAGCACACATGAATATGAAATGTCACTGGATAGTTGTCAATGAAACTACATCAGCAATTACATGGTTGATATTTTTATTATTCCAGAAAGTTAATTTTCCTGAAGGGCACTGTTACAAGAGTATTCTTAATTAGAATATTTCAGCTGGTTTGATCATTCTACTTCCATAGATTTAACACAGTCTTTAAATGGTCTTTAAATGATTTAATTACAGTCTTTAAACAACTTTAAATGGTTTCTGCAGGGCCACTGAACACAAGAAAAATCAAAATGTTAAAAATCTGCAGGAAACATAAAAGAACTCTGCAAGATCTCAATGATTCCTTGAAAAAGATCTGACAGCTTTATTTTCAAGTATATCTTGATTAAGGATCAAGAATTTTATTTTATTAATAAAGGACACTACTGGTAAGGTATGTTATACTGTATATTCAGGTGAGTGGCTTGTTGTCTTTCTACAACACAGCTGTGGAGTCCTAGTTGTCTAGAACAGTACATAGAGTCTTAGGCTTTTTTGTTTCGTCAATGTGTATAGTTACCTAAAGCTGAAGGAGTGTGATCTTTGAGGAATTGTGCGAAGAGGAATCAGTCTAATAAGTGACCAATGCGATCCTTTTTAATTAAATATTTGATTCTTAGAAAACAATGTGTTATATTACAGTATATACTGTATAGTAAACATATTCCAAATTTTAAAAACTCAATCAATTCAAATTACTTATCAAACAAATTTACAAATACAGTATTAAGAATTTGTTTTCATAGATTCAATTTCAGTTTGCCAGGCATAAAGTAAGTAAACTGTAAATTGTGTTGTAGTATAAAATATAACTGTTCTGGATATTAATGTCATACCCCACAGCAAGGAACAAATCTTTTAGCTTGGTGGTTTTAGTCTTGATCTTCACAGATCTGTGTTCTAAGGTATGACTATATACTATATAAAAACATAAAGGTTGTATTGATTTATTCAATATTATTATGTTTTACTTCATATTCCTCATGGTAGCTGAGTATAGTGGTGCTAGATAAGTTAATTAACTGAAAATATCAGGAATCAAATAGACAGATCCAAAAAACAGTTGCTGCATCTGTATTCCTGCCCCCACACATAAAAAGTCAAGTTAAAACTAATTCCTGTTTCAATTTTACATCAATATAGTGTACCTAACAATTTATTTTCACTTACATTTCCTGTCAATAAACAACATCTAATACATAAACATAGTAAGCATTGGAATCATAAACACCAATGGGAAAAAAGGATCACAATTAAAATGACTATGATGCAGAACTGTACCTTAAAGAGGTAGATATGAAAAATTAAAAAAAAATTACTTAACTTGGGTTTAGATACAAAAATAAATATACTACAGACTTGAAGCCTTACATATAATTTATTGTAAAGTGGTAGAATTACTCTTACAGGAAGTAAGGTTTAAGTTACAGATTGTTTGGAATGCTACAGGCATTATTTTATGGATATAACTTTTAAAAAAAGCTAATCATGCCATTTAGTAAAATTGCACTTTCCCCACTGGATTAGCAAATGTTAACCAATCACACTTGATCATTATCCAAGAAGATTACAGATTTCAACTTATTTCAGCTCCATTGTCCTCAGACTCAGCTTAGTAGGAAATATAACAATAAAAAGATAGCTAAGCTGCAGCACCCTTTGTTATCTCGCTCTGCTGCAGAGCCTTCAGTCTTTTATTTTTTGACAAGACAGATACTCAGTAATTCCATTTAGTATCAATAGGCTGAAAAATGACATTGTTCCAGCTCAGTAACAAATAGCTTTAGTCAGCCTCTCCTTTCATTAGCAAATCTCTGTCCAGACAGAAAACCTGTTTAAAGAGATCACCTGACATTCATGTGTTTGAAAAAAAAATACAGTAGTTCAAACAAAACCTACTCAAAGTCAATAGAGCTAGATAGTTTCCATATGAACCCATCTAGGCAAAAGCTCTGTTATTACAATTTCGTATTTCATTGAATTGCCCAGGGCAATATCTTGTTGAAATTTATCAGTGTGTGTAATCTGTATATATTCATATGCTGATGTTTAATCTAGAGATTTCGTGCCATTTCATTTATCATTTTACTGAGCGACATTTTGAAGTTGACAGGCTCTTTGCATTATTATTATTTTTAGAGCATCTTTTGCCAGCATGGGTGTACTGTATGTGTTCCAAGTGCACTAGAACTGACAAGAAGTCAGAAATCAAGTCCAAAAAATATAATCATTCTTCTGTGTTACTGCTTAGGGTATTTGACTCAGCTGCAAGCAGCTATATTTTAAGTACTATTATAAGCCCATATTTAAATGAAAATAAGCCATGTGTGTAACAGTGGTGGAGCAATAGCTGGTGCAATTGTATGGAACATTCCCATTCATTTGGGAAGTGAATCGCTAGCCTTTGTCTAAGCGTAACAATTTCAAGTTCCACTCCACTCTTAGAAAGTGAAAAAAACATTGAAAGAAGAGAGCTCCAATCCCAGACAATTGCCTATAGTCCATCTTTCCATTTTTGCACCATCATGTCTATGCATGTCCATGTAAAGGATGAAGAAATAATTTTACATGATTTGAAATAATAATATTGTGGAATAATATTAAATGAAAGTGTTCAAATATTCTTATTTTGGGGAAATTCTGGAAGAAATTTATTTGTTAAGAATGAGCATCACACTTTTCCTGTCCAAATTTCTCTGAATACAAGTACTGTATAATTAGCAGTGCATTTTAATTACAACTATATATATATCACACAGAATATATAAGCTTTGCTTTCTTAAACTAAACGTGTCCTTTATTTGATTACATTTTATTATGTCAGCACTGGTTTTAAGGTTGTCTTATGATCGTTGCTCACATTTTAAGTGATCCACAAAGTCATTCTCAACAGTCAGGGCTTCTTCATATTCCATATACAGTATATACATACACTGTACAGTACTGTACAGTATATGCTTAGGACTTTTATAAATGCTGTTCTGCAGATAGATCTTTTTCTCTTTTAAGATGTATTTTAATGCAATGGTTTCAATCATAATATTACATGATGTGTAGAATTGGGGCAGAGTGGTGGCTCTGTGGCTAAGGATCTGTGCCTATGGCTCAAAGGTTGCTAGTTCAAATCCTGCAGCTGGCAGAGGAATCCTACTCCCTTGAGCAAGGCCCTTAACCCAAACTGCTCCAGGGGCGCTGTACAATGGCTGACCCTGTGCTCTGACTCCAAGGTTCTCTCTCTCTGTGTGTGTCATGGAGAGCAAGTTGGGGTATGTGAAAAAGACAAATTCCTAATGCAAGAAATTGAATATGGCTAATAAAGTGATCTTTATTAGTTTTTTAGTTACAGAATCTCAAATAAAGCATAGGAAAAGTATTAAATAACATTAAATAACAGTGAAGGAACTGGCTGTGGAGCCTTCTTCGGGTCTTCGAGTGTGAAGAAGAAGGCACCTCAGCCAAAAAGTTGTGTTTTCTTTCTTCTCTTTTCAGCATGGAATAAACCTATTACTTGTTCCTTTGCAGTCTACGCATGCTGACGTAGCTACCCACTTTAAATAACAGTATAGTTATTTAATGTGTTGGTTTTAGCCCTTTATGTCGCCTATTTAGCCTTCAGGGAATGTAAATTAAAGACAAAATAAAAGACAGGGATTATGTAAGGTTTATCTTAACTTAAGTCTTTTGAACCATATATATTAATCCTCAGCATATGCTCAACTTGTTTAATAATAAAACATCAGTCTTTAAAACCTGCCCATGGTCAAAAAAGAGCAGACAGGCTCAACAATCCGTGTTTAATCCTCTTGGCACAAACTTTTGCTTACATCATGAGTAATTCACTATCCATAGTCTGTGTTAGATCATGATGTTCCGGAAGGTCTATTGTTAAGTGTATTCCAAAAACAGCTGAAAAATCTTTTACCTCTATAGATTTACCCCTTCATTATAAACACAAGAAAATCATTTTCTATAAGCTTCTGCTATTGTCTTTGCTAAAGTAGTTGCATGCTTTACAAGTTAATCTTGTGAATAAAGGCTGGATAAATCCATTGAATTATTAAAATAGCAGAACAAATGTTAAGTGCACAAAGCAAAAATGTCTACTACGTCTTTCCTATTCTTCAGTTAGATGATACTTACACTAAATATGTAATAACTATTAATTAAAACTAAGAATTCACAGTACACTAAGTGGTGTATTCCAGCATCATTTCACAATTTAATTTCTTCAGTTATTGTGAATACTATTCTTCCATTTATAATACTGCGGGTTCCGTTTAATAGTACTGTACATACTAAGTCATATTGCAACTGTAAAAGTGTATTTATTATTTATTAACATGTTTTAATGGAAAATTAGTGTTTTAAAAAAATACAACATAAGAGCAAATTATTATATGATCTGCATATAATTTAAGATTTGCCAATCATTCTCTTTTCTGCTATAGTGGTTTCTATTTAAAACAAATATTCTATTTTAAAATGCTGTGCTATTTAAGATACAAATTTAACAGTATATGCAGTATAATGAAGAACTCCATCTGCCTGTTAAGGTTTTTTTTTAAATTTACATCCACAGATGACAATTATGAAACAGACTTAAGAGTTTCTAGCAGGTATCCCATTAGCAATACCCCTGTTTCCATCACTATGTGTAATTATGATTAGATAAAAGACCAGAAGTGCTCTATGTAAAAGCATACATAACAAGAGACACGAGAAAATGGCTTGCTTGAAAAATAGTGCAATTTGAAGCTGAAGTACTGTATTTTTTTACTTTCACTTTTATTTTTGCAAATGGAAAACCAAAAACTATTTTTTTACCTCTTACAACTATTGTTTACTTTTCTTAATAGAATGATCTGAAATGGTATTCTAACTCTCTATAATTCTGTAATTAAATATGGTACAGTACATAAAGCAAAAGACAGAATGTCTCTCAACATTCTATCAACATTTTAACTTTTTTGTGTTTAGAAAACAAATGAAACACACCAGTAAAGCCATGCTCATATTGATATAACGCTGTTTGGGCCTCTCTGACCTTTTAGATGCCACAATGAAACAATTTAAGAAAATAAGCTCTCATTCAAGACAAACGCAAGATGAGAGAAAGTGGTGTTTATTGATGTAAAGTGAAAAAGACATAATGGTATCATGTGTAAACATGTTTAAGAGAATCTGCATGTGGTATGACTGTATGAGTGATCAGTATCTAATAAAGTATGTCCACCATTAACCCACATACAAGACTCTTATAGACTGATAGAGAGTTTAGGACATACTACAGCATCACATGACGTCAATTCACACTCCTCCATTCAATTGTTAAAACAGCTGTTAAAATGCCAGTGTTATTTGTTGGTAGTTGTTTGTTGGTAGTTGACATTCCTTCTATCTAACTCAATTTACAGATGACAAACTGGGTAAACATTTAATGAAATACGGTGTCCCAATCTATAGTATGTGAGTGATCCCCAATTTAAATAGAAAGTCTTAAGAGATTCTTACTTCAAGGTACTGTATTGCATATTATCATGTTCAGAGATTAAGCAATTATGTATGTTCACCATTGTCTTGGTGGAAAATCGGTCTGAAAATGCTGTCATCATAACACTGTTCAGTGACATTTTCATTAAAACAAGAAAGGATTAATGTTACACTAACAACCTTATTCTCCAACTTGGACAAATGAGGAACAGGGTTGGGAGTCCTGAGAACAATGTTTATTGCATATTTTGGTGTGAAAACTGCACCAAAGTGAGTTGTATCTGAAGGCTGCTGCATTTGGGTAGTCTAGCTATTATGTTTGTGGGTCTTCTTTGTGCAAACAAAGCTAACAAATTTCCCAGAGATTTCCCCTCCTTCTTTTACTGACCTGTGGCATCACTACATCAGGAAATTACAGATGGTACACCTACTGCCTATGTGTCTTTGCACATACAATCTTACAAGCACACATTTCTGACCATCCAGGGTAACACATTATTTTTCTTCCTCAGAAGGTAAAAAGGAGAACATATGAGATGTAATGTTTTGTACAAACATATCACAACCTTTGATAATATACTCAAACAGTTACAGTTGTATATTTAATAATTGGTGTTGCATATACAGTATACAGTATATAATGTCCCATTATACACTTAGGCCCAGGTAAATTTTGATGTAAGAATTTTTAGAATCCTATTCTCTCTAATATATTAATGTCACCATCACATGTCAGTTAAACAAAAAGCTTTGACAGTGTCTTTATAATATTTTTGATAATATAACAAGTTATTAATTATTACTGACAAAATTTCACATGAACACTGACACAGTGAATCAGTGTAAGCCCCATGGTTATAAAGAAGACTAATTATCTCAGACTTTAATGAGTCATGATTAAAAGAATTGTTGTTGTGTTTTTCAGTCTATGAAGTGAATAGTAAATAAAAGTGGAGTGTTGTTTTTGGTTGACCTTCACATTATGATTGGAAAATTGGTTTTATTTTTTGCTTTATTTAATTGGATAAAAAATGGTGACAGTTTTAAGAATGCAAATAAATAAATCTAGTTTATCAGACACTACTGTACTGTATTTTGTTTTAGTTTTCCTGTCATTTAAGTGATTATTTAAAAATATATTTTTAAGTAACTTGTTTACATAAAGTTCTCATTTTTTGCGTGTGTGTTGAACATTTTTTAAAGTAAAAGTCTTTTTATAATCCATTTGTTGTATATTTGTAGGTTCAATTAAGATTAACAGTTCAAATAAATGCAATTTTAGGCATTATTAATTTCATAGATATCTTCAGGTAATCTGACTGAAGTGTTGTTGGCCTAGTGCATATTTTGACATGCTCTGCTTGTTATATATAAAAAGAAATTCTTAGAACTTTAGAAGGCAGCCATATGAGTTTGACACATTTAAATTAAACTTCTCCTAGTTTACTAGACCAGAAACATCCCTCTATTCCAGAGAAATAAGGTATCTATGAAGAAATTGAATGTGAGAATGTAATGCCATCTCTTTCCATTATCAATGACTGGTACAGGTAACAATGCAGTAGATTTAAAATTATGCAAACCTTCATCTTTGACAACTCATCCCTTTATATTTAAAACAAGCATACTTGCAAGATTTGGATGACTAGAAGTGATACCCCGTGTTATCCCAAAATTAATAACACCTGCACCGAAATAAAGTTAGGTTAATTTTTAATTGTCCAAACAGCAATTCAAAAAGGAATTTCAATGCATTTAAATGATATTTAGTGCTATTTACTTACCAAAATATCTTTTCCTGCCCACTTGCATTCATCTCTCCTTGTGGGAGAAGCAGGCCATGCAATCTAAAAGTGACCAGAAAATTATCATAAGGGTAATTGTCTTTAACATCTCTTACATTACAATCATGTTCCATAAATAACAGTAACAGTAATTTGCTTGCAAAACTACTTTTATAAGTATAACTTTCATTGTGACAGAATATCTAACCAACATTTGAATAGATCAGAAATCCTGCCATTTAATGTTGAATTAACCGTTGATGCTTATTTCACAAAACATTCTGTCCTATGTTCATCCACATTCAAAATCGGAAATAAAAAAAACAATTAGTTATGTTGATTTGTATCTAAAACATTTTTTCTACTTCTTTTTCTTTCCTGGAAAAAAACAACAGCAAGATATCTGCTTTTCTCAGCAACTATGTTCATATGCACATTTTACACATTAAGGCATTCATACCATTTTGCTTAAGTTAATATTAAAATGTACTGAGAATTGACTTCAGTAAAAGAAAACATTGCAGAATCTGAAAGTAGCCCAAGTACTCTTTCAGTTAAGCAAAACCCACAAGTATTACATTATCATTTTTCCTTTTCATTTCAAATATCGACTTTATTTTGACACAAAGATATTTTTTCAGACATCAGCCTTGAGGAATTTGTGCCTAGCATTTTATAGTTTTTTTTTACCTTATTTATCAGATAAGATATCTATAAACCTATTTCAGGTACCTAAAGATTATTAATGTATTTTTAGCAAATTCCACAAAAGTAAAGAAATGTAAGCAATGTCGCCCACCCAAAAAAATTCTGTACAGAAAAGTCTGCATAGAAAAATGTACACTGTTATAATTATAGACACAGACCTGTTTATCCACATAAAGTATCATAGACACATTACATTACATTACATTACAAGAGCTGCCTTATTTGGATTTAGTCTGACACCACAGAAAACTATGGTCTATATATGGGCTTTTCCACTTAAGCAACTGTACAACTCTGAAATTTATCCAGACAGAATTCACTAAAAACTCAGAGTATACAAAACATATTTTGAAATATTCTAATTATACAGTATGTACAACATAATGGCAAAAAAAACAAGATTCCATGACTAAACCCTTCGGAATGGTTATAAATCATTACTTTTTTTGGTGGTGGATGAGTAGAATAGCTAAAAGTTCCAGTGCATCCTGGGGTTACCAAAACTGATACCAACAAATTCCAAAAATACCAAAACTGATACCTAAAAAAACTGATAAGTCTAAGAAATGACTTTACCTAACCTAAGGTAACCTTGTTAGATTTTTGGTTGTTAAGTCTTTAAATTTCCAAAGAAAAGTGTGCTGCCCAAGACATTTTGATAATTGAGTTGATCAATTATTTCTGCAGCTTTCATACAGTACTGTAGTACAACATTTGTTATTTATCCTGCTTCTGCTGGAAGAGCAGCTCAAGAGCATCATCAGAATCAAATCTATAATAAACACATCTGTACTATGGTACCTGTTGGAATGACTATCACCTGCAATGAAAACACAGTCATTATTACAAATAAAATGTATTATATTATTATTCGGCACACACAAAGAAGGCTTCTCAGCTAAATTTTTTTTCTTTTCCTCTGTTTTCAGCATGGAATAAACCTTTATTTGTTCCATATTATTATTATGATTATGGTTAATATTTACCTGCAGTAAGAATATTTGGTATTTAAAACTGAATTATTATGCCTAAATAATACATAACTTTATAGAACATTTTAATGAAAAAATCTCAGCATTTAAAAAGCATCACTTTATATAACAGTATATTTTGCAACACATATGAAATAGGGAGGCTTTATGTTTTGTGTGTTGCTTTTAATAGTTCTTTATATTACAGATTTATAGTGGATCATATAGTAAGTTTATTGTATTTCTATTTCCTGTTGTGATGCAATTTTCATCTTTTTCGTTGTGTATTAGGGAATCACTTTGCCTTTACATCCCCAACTTTGTTTGAATCTGCTGTTGGTTAGTAAGATCTTCCCAAACATTATTGAACAGGAGAAACCCCATTAATATTTTGACATCTCTAGCACAGGATTTAATCAACAAATTATCTTATTTTAAAGGTAGGAAATGATGAAGCAAAACTAATCTCTCTAAGTAGATTAAACCCCTTGAAAACCAATACTTTACAATAACTACTGTATACTGATTCATTGGACATGTTTTATTTGAAAGTCACTAGCTTCTGAAGCTATTGCTGCTGTATCACAGGTTTAACAAATAAAACATATCTTTTAGTGGCTTAAAAGAACTATCTAAAAACAATTTAGAGTTCAAATAAACAGTATGATGAAGATAAAGGTAATTATATAATGGAGATCATTGAGGGGCTCATCTGAGGAGTGAGTCTGAGAGTAAACAAAGGGTAGCATAACAGAAAAAGCTAATGGAGTATGGAAAAAAAAACTAAAATGAAACATACAGTATTCTTCAGTATTCTGTCTACAGTTTATTGTTCATTACCCAGGCGTATGATGCACATCATACATGGGTGGTCCATCTTTAGATTTTCATGCCAACTTCACTTTTAAAAATTAATAGGATACATTACTGTGGACACTTAGTCCCTGACTGTGCATGTTATAGTAGTCTGCAAAAAATGTTTTTCTTCAAAGCTAGCTGTAGCAGATATTTGAAATATGTAATTATTTTATTTTATCTTCATCATATTTATTATTGATTTTATTTGGACTAAAACACATATGGAGGGCACTGTGGTTCAGCAGTTAGCACTTACTGCCATGCAATGCTGGAGCCCTGGGCTCATTTCCTGGGGTGCTATTTGTGTGGAGTTTCTACTTTCTCCCCTTGTTTGTGTGGGTCTCCTCTGGGTGCTCTAATTTCCTCCCACATTTTCCTCCCCCGCATTTTCAGACCAGCTTCATTATTAAATATCAATAGGAAATGTTACTGTGGACACTTAGTCCGTGACTATGCATGTTATAGTAATGGGAAAAATGGCTCATTTGAGAGTTCGTGTGTACTGTATGTGTCTGCATTTGCCCTGTGATTGACTGGCATCCTATCCAGTGTGTAACCTGCCTTGCTCTTGTTGCTTGCCAGGATAGGCTCCGGTTCCCCTAAGGCCCTGTATTGTATAAAGTACTTAGAAGATGGATGAGTAAAACCAAGACCTTTTAGCTGCTTGTTTATGATGTCATATTATCTGAACAGCATTCAGGTAAGGTTTGCAGCAAACCGAAATGTATTCCAGAAATTTACTGAGTGCAAGGTGAGACTACACCTTGGATACCAATAGGGATACCTAACACAGGGTAAACACACCAAGTAACCAAGCAAGCCTGTCTTTGGAAAGTGGTAGGAAACAAAAGGATGCAAAGCAAACTCACACAAACAGAAAAAGCAGAAAGCCTACACAGAATGTGCCCCAAGAGCTGTGCAATAGTAACAGCTATTCCATCGTGGTGCCCAAATACAAACATTAGTGCAACTACTTCTGGTAAGGGTCTCAGAAGCAAAAGGCACAAGGTGGAATTACGTACAGGATGAAAAGCCAATCCATTGCTTGGCACAGGCACACACAGTTTAGAGATACAAACTAGCCTGCTTATCGTTGGAAGGTTGGAGGAATCCAGAGCTGGTGAAAACCCACACAAGCATATGGATTCCACATAAAAGACAGCCAAGTATGGAAACAAACTTAGGACCCAAGTTATGAACCAGTAGCATTTACTACGCTGCAATGCCACACTGAATAGAAACAGTATACTATATACTAGATAATTTAATCACAGACTAGAAACATGTAATACAATATTTTTCTCAAAAGTCATGTATGACTTAAAAATACAAATGGCACACATGGTATCTCAGCACCTAATTAATTCGTGAAGAAAGAAAAAGCTTAAAGAAAATGACATTATTTTCAAATACTCCCCCTTTCCACGTTTCACTATGCCTGTCATTCCTAAAGCAATCAAGGTTACCTTTAAATAGTCCTTGTTAATGTTGACAAGATTAAAGGAAAATATATGGTCCTTGGCTCCCACCAATAGTCTCCCCTTTTCCTCATCCAACAGGAAAGTGTGATAACTGGAGCTGTTAGCCAGGCCATTAAAGGTAATTAGGTTGTTGGACTCCAACATTTCTGAAAAAGAAATAAAGAATATCATATGTCAACAGAAAAGTACAATTTGAAAATTACATCTGAAAGAATGTAGTAATAAATAAGTGTTGCATATCAGTATATCATTTTGATGTCAAGGCGCCATTTCTGTGCTGCTTTCCACTTAATGCCTGTAGTGCATGTAAAGATCCCAGCTGTTCCTACATGTTTTTCATTAGGAGGTGCATGTAGCATTTAATGGCACCCTTTCGGAGGAAATAACCAACACCAGAAATGTAAACATTACACCCACTGCAATGCTCTCTACCAGTTCATGAGAAAATATGACATTTCACTGTAAATTAGATGTTTAGCAATGTGTGGATGAAAGTGTATAAGTCTATATGTTTGTGATAATTTTGTTGATTATTACTGCACTGAAGACATCATAAAGGTCCTACCTGTACATATTCACAATAATTTTCTAAAATTATATATCTATTATACAGTATATCTATAAGCCCATTGTTGGTGTATCATGCTATCTAAATTATATATTGTCCATACTGTATATACTGCACAAACTTTTTATTGGTACTGCATGTATAATACTGTATGTTATCTGTTAAAACATTACATTCAAATAAGAAAGGTCAACCAACAAGCTCAAAAAACAATAATTCAAAAATGCAATATGCCTGCATTTTCTTAAAACTACTTTTTTTCATTATATTCTCTGATTTAGCTCAAATATGACAAGTACAAAATTCCTGAAAAATGTCATTTTGGTTTTCTTTCACCACACAAAGCACTTTCATTAATCTACAATAAATTGCTGTTTATCTCATATCTTGATGGATGAAGATCAGTACTGTATGTCTGCCTGCTTCAACGACTTACCTCTCCTTATTTTAATATTCATGTTGAATAGTGAAAATCACATTAAGCATTATTCAAAACACTGGATATATAGTATCTGTCCTTTCTCTTGATAAATGGGTGTATTATCTTTTCTGTTTTTAAGGCATTGCTTTCTGTCCAAAATATCACAGGAAGCTGTCAAGCATATCATGAAACATTTTATCAATTGAAGCACAGCTTGATTTAAATTTATTCAAGCATTTAATGAGCAAATTCATCAACTAACTCAGTTTATTAAACCAGTGTTTCATGCTGAAACATTAATTTAATAAATTCTAAGCAAATGGAGCAAAGTGTTTGTGACATAACCTTTTTAAACAAATGTATTCATAAAATGTTAGCTCTACCCGATACTTTTTCATAGTAACATAGTGAAAAATAAACAGTAAAAACTGATGCCATATTTAATTTATAAAATTTCCATCCAGTATGTATTGTGATAAATATGAAAAGGCACCACTCTAAACACCACAGGGGAGACAGCTTTTTAAATCAAGCAGCACACTCATCTTTTGCTTTTGAGTCTCTCCTCTGAATGTTTAATAGCTGAAGGGACTGTACTGCAGGATCTAGAAACATTTCTTAATGTGCCAGTCAGTGCTGCTTTTTAATGTAAAACTGCCTTTTTACAGTCTAAAGGCACAGACAAGAGTATAATTTGTTAGAGGCTCAGCATTCTTAATGTAGCCTACTGTATACTGTAGCATTAATCATGTTTATGATAGTATTTTTCTCAACCATTTGCAGATTACCATATGATTTTATAAATACACCCAGCAAGCTGAAAATTTTGAAAAGGAAATGGTCTCTCTGTACTCAACTGTTATTTACTTGAAAATGAATGTTGCTTTAGAAGGCAAAAATATAGTTGAGGGATAATATACTGCATATACTGTATGTACATTCTAGATTAAATAATATCCCCCCAGTTTTCTTTGTTTTTTAAAATATTTTTAAACTGTAAAAGGCTACATTCTGTTTCACAACACAAAGACAACTGGCAGCATATGAATTGAACAGTTGGTCTACTGATTCTACAAGGATTACACAGTTAGAAAAGGTTACACTATATCTTGCTTAGAGTGAACAATCCTGATCAATCCACTGAACTTGTTGTACAGATTCATCAAGGATAGTTGTTTTCCTTTACCTGTCAGATAAAAGATACATGTTTCTGTATGGTAGATAACTATTGTATGTGGGAATATAGGCAGCAGAAGCACAGGTGAGAGTGGATTATTAAACTCTGAAGCGCCTCAGGCAGGCACTTGGCTTTATTTTGACTTGATGGACTGCAATTGAAGCAGTCAGTCATACTTGCCTGCGTGCCCTTTTTGTACTCCAGGCACTCCAGGTGCTCAACCTCACAAAACAGGCATTCAAGCCAGCCACAACACAGCTGGTAAAGACAGGGTGCTGGAGGTGGTCTTTAATTAATTGGGCCAAGAGTTGTGTGGGTGGCTCAGTAGATTTAAAATCAACTTTTATTTATTTAATACCATATACATGTAAGCGAATATGGTAAAGTGGCATTTTAGACTGAAGTGATTGACTTGTGACTGACATAAAAAAGTCAGGCAAAATTTCAGTGCAATTGCAAAATTAAGCTATTATTAATGCATTTATACCTCGTTTTATATCATTAACAGTATTTTATATTTAACCTTTTCATACATTTACTAGTCTAGTTGTAGTCAACTTCAAGCTACCTCATTATTGCACAATAAGTGATGTTAAGCATACAGGTAATTGCATAAGGACAGACTGTAACTGAAGTTTTCATCCTGTTTCTTAAATGGGTATTATTAAGTGGGTATTCCCACCCTCCACCATTAACCCAAAATACAAACATTATCATTGGTCATGGAAATTTCAACATCCAGCAAATGTCTGCTTGTACCCCATCAAACCACCACTGTTAATACTACTCAAACAAAATTACTCAGAACAAAATCAATCCAGACAGGGTGCTTGCTGTGAAGGTAGCCCCCACTCCATTTGTAATTGTACACCTTTTTAAGAGGTGTTAAGTGGGTTTACATTAAACAAAACTTAAATTTAATTTTCAAGTAAACATTTGGTTTAATGTAGTGTTCAAATTTCAAGTCTAACTTTAATTTTGTAATTGATCGAGGACTGTTGATTTAAAGTAAATTTATTATGTTACTACTCACACAAACTATCCCAAGTTCCTAAGTGTTGTATAACAGTACATTTGTCATTTTTAGTTTTAATATGCATCACATGACTTTAGAGAGTTTTACCAGTACTTTTATAAATATATAAGAATATAATGATGTCAAGTCCTATGTCATTTATTGATTTTACAAATGACAAACATCTAATAAACTATTAATGTGAAAAGCAAACAATTATCTCAAATTACATTACTTTCAATCTTTATTGTAATTGTAATTTTTCAGCTTTAAAGGTATTTTACTATGGCATCACTGATGTCATCTAACTTCAATAGTTATTGTAACATTTTTTTTTAATTTGACATTTAATTTAATATTTCAAATTAAAATATATGATTAAGAATAGCTTCTGTCACAAAGAATTTAATTCACAGTTTGTTATGTGCTTATTTCTTTTTTTACCACATGATGGCGGAGAAAAGAGTTAAAGTTAAAAGGAGCAAAAATCTTATTAAGACATGAAAAAATTAGATTAGTTCCTTTCTTCCTATGTCCATAAAAGTTAACAGTACTGTACTGTATGTTCTCTTAGGTCAAATTATGTTATGGTAATTGTAGTTATTTCTGTATTTACTCCTATAAAAATAAAAAGTACCCCGTTTAAAACATTCTGTAAAGCATTTAAAAATATTTTAAGAATAAAATTATTTTGTCGCCATTGGATGAGCCATTAAAAAAATCAGCAGTTTGAAATTTCATTGTCTTGTAGAATAATATACTGTATGTAGGAAAGCAGAAGTAAGGGGGAAAGTAGGTGAAAACAGTCTTCTTTAAATACTGATTAAATAACACTTTAACTTGTTTTAACTTGTTTCTGTGCTCAAAACCTTTCTTCTTTGTACTGATCACTTCTTTACTATTCCCAAATGGTGTATTCTCCTAAAGAAAAGCAGAGAGTTTATCTTATCAATTATCTTAACACTATCACCTTGCATTACTTTTCACAGTTGCTCTATCAATCTCAGCTTTCACCCCAGCACTGCTGCTTATCTTGACATGTGCCAATCAAGTTAAACTCACTGTACAGTGAGGAGGAAATAAAAATTGATTTATCTATTCAATGACAAAGTAACTCTGCTACTAAAATGGTTTTGGTCTCTTACTTATCAGATGACCTCGTAATGACCTGTGATCCTTGAGAAGATCTTATTTAAGAGAACTGTTCCTTCAAGTGTACCTTAATTCTTATTTAGATAACATTCAATGGAATAAATGGACTATGTGTATATTATTTAAAAACTGAGAAACAGTTTAGAAGTTATTTAATTAATAATCTTTAACAAGTGTCTGTTATAAATGGTAATACATGGTAATTTATTTAACATCTTAAATACAATTTTATTTTCTTGAGGCACTTGTGTTCACTTTCCATCAAACTGTTTCAGCTTTTGTCATTTAATTCATTTCCTTGTACCAAAATGATTCATAAGTATAAGGTTCTCCTAATATAAAAATTGTGCATAGGTACTTTAGCTAGCCCCGGATAAGCAATTAATAAGATATAAAAATTGTGAAGTATTTTAAGGGCCAAATTGACAATATGTTGTCTAAATATCAGCAGGAACATTTACTGCACATAATGAATACTGTGACATAGGCTCGGTTATATTGACAGTGGGATCATGTTCTCCATATTCCATTAAAAAATGAAATATATCACTGTAAATGAATCTTGAAATTGTATGTCGATGTTAGAATTATCCCGTTTGGATATCTTTGTATCCAAAATCATTGTTTTTATTATTTTTTTTTGCAGATCTGACCTTCACAGACCTAAAGAAATAAACTGAAAAATATATATTTAAGAACTAAAAAGCAGAACAATTAGCAAGAGGGATACAGTTTAAATTCCTTCTGCTTTTTGTTTAAAAAAACAAAAAGACCCCCTAAAATCAATTGGCAGAAAATGTAATAACACTGAACTTTCTGAGCAACTGCTGCCATTGGCTGGAATAACAGAATTATATCCTCGATAAAAAAAGAACAATAATTCCGACACTTTTTTTGCTTTGGATGGACTAAAACACTATACTTCTGTCTATGTGATTATATCATACTGGAGAAACGTGATATTAAATGATCACTTAAGAACATGTTCAAATAAAAATATTTTGATCTAATTGTACTTTGTTTATAAAAGTTTTTCACTTCTGTTACTTATGCATTAATACCTTCTATAAAGTAAATTAGAAGTGATTTTCGCTCAATTTCCCAATTTCCATTTTGATCTGTTCCCAAGCTCTTACTTTGGTGTAGGAGTGGGGGATTTGCTGGCAGTTTCAGGTTCCACCCCAGAAACAGAAACCCTTAAGGGATCAAGTTTTAAGTTTGCCAGTGTGAAATGCCCTGTAATAAAAAGCATAATATAAAGGTATGATCTTTATTAATGTGTCAAAGAACTCCTCTCTTTAATTTTTTTTTTTAATTATGTAAGTGCATTATGGCAAGAATCCATTTTATCTGATCTTTGTAATAAAAATAGATTTTATATTAAAGGTGGTGACTGCAATCCCTGTGCTCATAAAAATCCAAACAGCTTTCTTCTTCATAGTTATCCTATACCAAAACTAAAATGTATGCTGTAGATTTTGATATAACCAATGGGACACAAATGTTTTTTTTTTGCTTTTGATCAGTTAAGCCTCCTTATTTTTTTCTAGATTTAATATTTCAGCCTAAGACATTGAATCCAATCTAAGGAAATTAAAAGCATATGCTTTCATTATGCACAGGGATTTACAATAGAGAGTTTTGTTACTGAAAAGCTGCTCAATATGAACTTTAAATTTTACCCTAAGGGATAACCAGGTAGCTATGACCTTTTATTTAAAGAGAAAGTCTTCTGGTTAATATTATTATCAGACAGCAAAATCAAACCACAGTAAAATAAAATAATAATTATCAATTCAGATTTTGATTTATCTGTAATTGATATTTCTACACTAATAACAAGAAAGAAATGGTAAATAAATAAAACACAGAAAAAAGCAAATGTTGTAATGTTGTAAGGTTGGGGAATTTAGGAATTGTATCAGGAAGTTCGGCTTTAACTGCCTGCATGGAATAAATGTAGGCGATATCCTTAAACTCTGAAGGGGAGATTCTTTTGGGGGAAGGGAAGCTTTCAGCTGCAAGAAAGGTCTTTTATTCTCAACAGTTTGTTGTGAAAGAGTTTATAAATAATAATAAGGGGCAGACAGATTCTTGTCTAGGAAGTTTCCAAAGAGATGTGTTTTTCACCTTAGTTTTGCCAAAAACAAAGTTTTGATGTATGCTGAGACTCATATTATTTGTTAGAAAGGAAATAATCACTTTTTAATTGACAGTTTAATTAAAAAAAAACATGTATTATTATTGCTGCTGTGTATAAAATTAGGATTCATAATTATCTCTGCTAAAACTGCCACTCTGCAAAGTTGTGTAACTTTTGGAAATTTGCTGCAAATAACTGGCTTCTAACTTTGAAATCCATAAAAGGACATTTATTTAACAAAAAATATAAATCACTTAAAATTCCACATACAGTACATCAATACAAAATAAAGATTATTGTACATGACAATGAAAATACCATTTCCCCCTTTTATCTGGCCATCATGTATGAATTTACATTCATATACTAAAAAAAACAAAACAGAAGCTGGTCTCTAAAAGCAAAAGTTATGTGAATAGAGATAAAGGTAAACATATCTTCAAGTTTTTATTTTACCCATTTTAAACTTATGTATATGGAATTAGTTTGTGAAACCATAGCCAAACCATGTTTGTTAATCTGGCTTCTTTATACAATTTAGAAAATGTTGTGCTAGAAAGAAGTGTCAGAAAATGTGAACCTAGGCTCTTCTGGTGTGAAGAGAACTCTTCTACTCCAAGATTGTGAAGTAAGGCATTATTTAAAATGAGGCATAACATTATAAAACAAAAGACCACTAGAAAAAACGATAATGGACCAAGTGTTTTTCATACCAGTAAGCTATAAAGTGACTTCTCATCTGGAAAATTCCAATAGCTATAAAGGGCTACACAAAGGATCCAAAAGTGTTTAATGAGGTGATGACCGCACCTGCGAATGTTAACTCACAAAAAATAAATGAAAAGCAGTACAGCAACGCTACCAGGATCTCAGCCACCTACTAATGAGTGTCTGAATGTTCTTTATGTTTTGCATGTCAGATGTCAGGAGACTTTTGCCTTTGTAACACTTCAGTGAGCACTTACTGCAGATGTAAGTAGAAATATTCTTTAACAAATGGAACTAAAAATTTAGTTCTAAGAGGTAAAGATCATAACAACGTCCCAAAAAGGAGACTACCATTCTATTTAAATATTTATCTCTAAGAAATGTGCGATGATTAGAAAATGGTGAGTGAAGATGGCCCGTTTCACATGTTTGTCATTCCAATACATTGTAAGACTTTTGTGAAAGTATCAGAATTAACAGTGGTGATGACTGCTTAGTCATCGGATCTGCAAAGATCCGTATTGTAGAATTAATTGAGTTCAAGTCCAAGGAGGAACATGTTTGACAAAACCAAATCAATACCCATTTATTTACAAAAAAAACAACGATTTAGTATCCTACTGATATTAAAATAATCACTGCTAAATCTTTCTATTCATTTAAGTTTTTAAACTTTTGTAAGACTGCCAAAGATCGTTTAATTAGATTAACCTATTTAATGTAGGTTCGCAAAACAAGAAGCAAAAATAAAAGCTTCTAAATTAAATAAATGTATTAACTGCAAAATCCCCATGTAGTCTAAGTTTCTTATCTGCTGATCTTGTGGATAAAGATCTCCATCTGTTTTGGTCTACATGTCATCAGATCACGGTCTTCTTTTGTTAAGATATGTAACCAGCTAATGGTGACTAGAACAGGATAGTAATGTCTGGAAGCTCCTAATCATAATCTGGTACAGTGGCAGCTGTTACAAGAGGCTAATGAAACATGTGGATTGAGGGAAAAATGTATACAGGCAGCTGTAACTGTCACTAAGCAGCCCTATTTATTATGTCATTCAAATTCCCAAACATCACCTTCAGCAGAAGCAATGTTCACATAAAACCAACATAAAAGCCCTAAAAGCTCCAATGTTTTTAAGAAGTCACTAGATAAGCTCTAAAGAGTCATCTAAAAAGAGAAAATAATATTCAAATAACTTGGGAAGTCTTTGAGAGAGACATCACCAATGCCTACAAAGAGACACATTTGCCTAAAAACAAGAACTATTAGGACTGGTTTGACACAAATAACCAGGAGATCAACGCAATATATTCTGGGCATGACACAGTGACCAAAACGTGATGATTGACCAAAACTAGTTGATTGATTGAGAAAATGTTGGTTCACCAGCAAGCACAGGTTCAAATAACTTGTGAAATCAAAAATAAGTGTTTTACAGACAGCATACAAAAATTCAGACTTCAGGAGACAAAGGAAAGAGACAGAAGGAGTATTTTGTCTATTTAACCAAGAATCTACTGTCAAAAATAGGATATTCAAATCCATCCTACAAAGTGAATAGCTAAAGCAGCTAAAATAATTAAGGACATTGGACAGGAACCAACACTAAACTTCTTTAATGTAATCATAATGTAATTATTACCTTGGCAATGAGGCAACCTCAAAAGAGGTTTCACGGATAATTGTAACAATTTTCAAGTAGGTTACAAATTCAACTGTGGAAATTACAGAAGGATTTTTCTGATATTAACTGTGAGCAAGATTATTACAAAAATGATCCATAATTGTTTCTTTTCTTATATTGAAGAAGGTCTCCCTGAATCCCAATGTGGTTTCAAACATGATTCTTACACCCTGTTAATTACTGGGAAAATGTTGAGTAGCTCCAACCTCTCTATGTAGAAGAGATCTGAATGATCCTCCTAAAGGAGTTATTGACAGCATCCTTCAATAACATCTTTATAAAAATGAATACAATAATTTCTTCTAATAGATCAATTACTTAGCTCTTTGATGTCTGGGCATACGTCAAAAAAGGATGTGTCACACACCCTTACTGTATCGTCAATATTTTTTGAATAGTTAATACTTTATGTCAGTGAAGGTACACAGTCTTTTATAACAAATTCTCTTTGCTAGAATGTAACTGATGTATAAAATGCACAGTCAGAAACTAAAACAACACCAATATCGTCAAATGCCAGTACACTGCTGATTATTCTATGTGTACCTTGACAGGAATGGATCTCCAGGCAATTGTTGAATAATACATTTCTGTAAACATAGTTATTAAGCTATATAAAAAGATTAAACTTAGACTTAGATTCTCCATCAGCAAGTTCAAACTGTACACAACAGTGATTTCAAATCCGATTCATCATGTGTCTGAAGAATGTAGAACATGATCCATAACTTGGGAGCTATCTTTCACAGAAGGCTGTTATTGTTGAAACTATCCAGCATCACCTGAAATCTGCTAATGCAACCTTTTCCACCCTGAGGAAGTGGGTGTTTTAAGAGCAAAACATTAAATTTGAAACCAATCTCTTGCTCTACTGTGCAGTTTTTGTTTCTTTTCTGAAACATCAAAAGACATAAAGGAGATGCTTAAAAGGAATCAAGTGATCTCATTAATAGTTTTACATATGACAGCAAGTGGAAGGACACATGCACAAACAAAAGTGCATCCCAGACAAGCACCATAATCATTGCTGCTCTAATCATCTGCTGTCCACTTTGTTAGGTTAATAATGTCATCTGAATGTCAGACTCCAAAGTTGCTAAGTATTTCCTTTCTCCCAGCCTAGTCAAAGTAATTACACCAAAGAAGGCCAAAATAATCCTTTCAAAGTGAAGATAAAAGCAAATTTAAATAAATTAAATGTGAGTTTCAGTTCCTGGGAGATTGTATCAGGGAGAATATTAGGAAAGGAACCTATGAAAGACAAAGGTGTCAGAATGGAAAAGCAAAGCTTTGAGGAGATGTTGCCACAACCAGATTGAGCAGTGAACAGTCTGACATTTCCAAAAACAACAAATGTTGTCAGTTAATCTGTCAGTGTCAGATCTTGTTTTGGCCTTATCATTCATTGTTGGGTTAATGGAAAATAATCATCGTCAACCATAAGGAACAGCCAAATGATAAGTATAATATATGAGTGATTCCCAGTTTCTTGTCACTTAAATATTTACCTTCTTAAGTTTGCCCATCTATAATACTGTTAAATCCTTTGGTTCTGCACAGCATATAAAACTACTGCTTCTCATATCATTTGGCACACACAAAATGTTTGATGGAGCCCCACTGTGGACCCCATTCAAAATATGTGACATCTAAATTAGAGAACAATTGACTTTCCTTAAAATAAAAACGATTTCAAAAATCAGTATTGTTTGCTATTTAAAAATTACTTCTGTACAAGCTACAAGCTACAAAGAACTAACAAATACACAAATTAATCACTCTTAAAAAACTCCACTTAAATGTGTCTGTATTAAGACACCTACAGAACAGTACGGTAGAAAAGAATGCCCAGTTGTGAGTTCGTTCCATTGCAGAGCTTGCATACTTAACCTTTTTTAAAACAATACAAAAGTCACAAAGGATATGATAACAGAGATAAAAATGACATGTAAGCATTGATATTTAAACTTTTCCAGAGGTAGCCTTTTGACCTTCAACTTTTAATTGGTAAATTTCATTGAAGGCTCATTTTGCAGATGCTTAGTGTAATCCTGAGTGAATGCCTTAAAGGTAATTCTGAGCGATACTTTTATGGTGAGCTTGCATGAACAGAACCTGAAGGGAAAAAAAATCACTTGTACTTAAAGTAAACAATCTTAGTGGGCCAGCTGACAGCTATGGTTTGGAATTCTGTTGAAAATGTAAATTCTGAAGCAATTACATGTCAGGAAGGGTTTGATTAATAGCTTTTCCTGTTTTGTTAAAGACTGAAGATTGCGTGAGCAATAGCGGCAGCCCTGCTTTGTAATGTTAAACACTGCTTACACAACCCACTTATAATGCACCATGAATACAATCAGAATAATCTACACTGCACAAAAATATTGATTTAAATACATAATAGAAAACAAGTACCATCTTTTGTTCTTAAAAATCATTTTGCAAAGAACATTGTGCTTCACCTTTGTTTTTTCTTCAATAGAGGCCTATTTTCAGCCCAGTCATATTTCTTTTAAAATTCATCTCAATAGCTTTACTTAATTAAAATAAAACAAAGATACAGTAGTTGCTGTCTACTGATCTATTTAAGTGTGTTCTTATATTTTAAAAAAGGCTGAATACAGTATTCTCCTGGCAATGTAAGCTGTGAAATAATTTGTATGTGTTCCAACTACAAGTTGGAAAATGAAGTAGGATAACTGATTCCGTATTTTGATTTGAAATTTGATACTGTAGGTTGATCCTAACTAAATGTTTTAAAAATAGGAAGAAACACTGCATACAAAAATAGAACTTGCTATTAGTTTTTAAATTAGTTGTAATCTTTCCATTTTCCATGCTTAGAAGGAAATATTTATGATAATAATAAAGACCAAACTGAAATGGAAAAAAATATCAAATTTATTTGTATCCATTCAGACAGAAGCTGTGAAGCCAGGAATCATTTATTTATTTTCAAGTAACTGTTTTGTCTTGTTTGCTACATAAGCTTGTTTAAGAACTTTCCTTATTAAAATAAAATGCTTGTTAATAAAATATTTTTTCTCTAATTATTTTCATGATTAATCTTTTTGTTCATGATGTTTACATTTTTAGAATTGTTCTAAATGTAAGTGATCATCTAAATAAGAAAATCATTCCCTTTTGTGGTCTGAAGTCTTATAAACAAGAATGCTACCTGTTTTAGATTGTGCATTCTAGAAAATATTTTCCAGGAGAAAAAATAATAAAAATCCCAGTAGCATCTGTATGCAGCTTCTTAGCAATAGAAATAATGAATAACTTTAATTTTCTAAATGAGACTTCAACAGTTAAAGAGCTGCCTGCCAGAGTTTGTCTTTGAAGTGGTATTTTTTTATTTTAAATACATTTTGCTACATGGTACTTTGTTTTCCTTCTGAATTTTTGTAGAAATTCATCCTAGTTTACCTTATGGATTACAGGTTATGACAAATTCCAGTTATAATGAATTCATATTTGGAAAAGTTAAAATAAAAATAGCAGAATTCCAAAGCTGTATGTCAGACGAGACTTGTTCTAGTTCATCAATGTATATATTCTGTATGTATAATGTGTATAAAACAAATAAAACAGGTTATTTATTAACAGGCATTGTCATTTATTACCATCTATCATATTTTAATGTCTATCAAAAGTGAACATTTACATCCTAAGTTCTAAGTCCTAAGATGAACAGACTGCAAATCTAAACCGCTTTTCCCCCCATTTTCCTTGCTTGTTGTTATTCCTATAAAGGTTACTGTCAGCTTGCTTGAATTGTTTATCATGTCATTGAAGCCAATGTAATTTTCATCTTCAGAAATACTTCTTAGCAATTTGTGACATTTATTGTTGTAATACTGTAAAATAGTATCTTCAATGCATTTAGACCAAATGTGTTTTTTTCAGACTAGTAGTGAGCACTTACAATTAACATTTCCCCTATTCAGAACACAAAAGAACATTGTTCAGCATACAGTATGTACTCATAGAGCAATACACTCTCCAATGTAATTGAATATTGGTTAGTTTAAGCATCTCGGGGTAAAACAAATGTTTGTAGCAGACTGGCTTAAGATGGGGCTACATTTATACCCAACCTGCCAAAACAGGGTACTATACAACCTCTAATTCTTGTAAATAGCCACATATTGGGTGGTAATTATGTACATGATTAGATTAGTGCTTAATGTTGTTTTCTATAACATTATCACAATGGTGTTTGGTATATAAAGGGTGATTGTAGCTGTTTGGATTATTGGTGATCCTTTTTTGCTGTTGCAACCTGAATAGGCAAACCATAAATCCTTCCAGACATTACTTTAGTGCTGGAGGCACAATGATCCGTGACTCAAGAGTCTCCTCAGTTTAAGGAGGTGCAGTTGTTCTCACCAAGACCTGACAGATGGTGTTGCACCTTGGTTAGCTAGAGAAGGAAAGACATAATAGTTTGACTTTGCCTCCTTGTCTGAGTCTTCAGAGGAGGAAAAAGAGTCTGTTATTAATGTTATTAAATCTATTATCATGGTCAGCACCTTTGGAAAAGGCAGCAGATAATAATCTACAGTTGCCAGCCAGGCCGAAAGGCCTTGAAAGAGAGAAAAAATAGGTGGGACATCAGGCACAAATTACAATGAAAGAATGTGGTAGATAGAGTGAGTCTACAACCCTTTTTTCTAAAATGAGATGTGGAAGAGAGCATTACATAGATGATGGTGTCACATTCCTTGCAGTCTGCATCTGAGAAAGACAGTGTCAGCAGGTTGGCAATATTGCATTTCCAGCAATCTCTGTCCAAGTGGAAGAGTACTGCCAGGGTTAGGGCACTGTACCTGTAGTCACTGAGTTTAAACCTGTGGCAACTCTTATGAGAAAGAGCAGGGACTGAACTTGTTTGTGACAGATTGATGCTCCCCACATTGGTAAGAGTTGAAAGGGGAGAAGGTGTTGGAATCTGGTTCAAGATGGGGCTGCATTCACAGCTGACCTGCCACAAAAGGCGACTATATGGCTTCCAATCTTTGATAATAACCACAGAGTGGGTGATAATTATGTAATTATTTTAGTGGTGAAGAGTATCCCTTACATTGCCACATGAGTGCAATTAGGCTTACAGTATATTTGGTCTATAAAGGGTGTGCATTGTTCTAGAGCTGGTTTGGGTATTTTGAGTGCTGTGTAACTGCTGAGTGCTGTTGTGGTCTGAAAAGGAAATGTGGAACAGGAACACAAGGGTAGGATTTGTTACACAATTGAATCATGAAGAAACAAACTGTGTTGCAAAGACAATAAAAACTATATACAGAGCAATAAAAGAAATGTAAATAACACAGATTTTGGATATGAAATAAATGTTCTGGGTTTTTTTTGTGGCTACTTGATCTTTCATGACTGTCCATGATAAACTCAAATGATATTGACTGGAGACAGATTTAATCTCTTGAGAAGGAAAAACAGAAGGTAACCAATATTGCTAACCTATATTGCACATATCAGAAGACATGATGAAATCGTTTATATTAATCTAAATTCCTCTTTAGATAAAAACAAACTTAAAAAATGGGTCAAGAGACTTATGAAATCTGTACTGTACATCAATTAACCATTTTGTCAGTGACCCAAGCACATTTCTAAATCATGTGCTGTACGATTTGACTGAGGTGACAACAAATACAGGTCTCATTCATTATAGTAACAAGTAACACAATCTGATCTTCACATCAACCTGCTATATACTGTAGAAAGAATGTTTTTTCTATATATTTGTACTGTCATTATAGAATTACCCATCAGTCTATAAAGCATTTTCATTCTTTACTGACCATTTACTGTATCTGCCACACGTCCAAAATGTTACTAGCAGTTGGCAAAAAGCTCTTTGCATGAAAGGTGTCTTTATCATGTAAATCAACCCAGAAACTTGTTATTCTAATTGTTTGTTTGTCTTTAGAAATATTCCCTGTTGTCGAGGGATTATGATATTTGTAGTATCTGCTATCAGGTGGGAATTTTTTGGTTCAAATTCAAGACTCAAGATCTTCCTATCTAGAAAAGCTTAGGTACCAAACACATTTAAAATAAATATTTTTCTGCATTGATACAAATGGAAAGAAATAGCATAATTCAACACAACAGCTACACTTTTTTTAAGTGTAAACAAAGATTATACCTGTTTACTAATGATGTACATCCGATCACATCACTGGTATAACGTTTTTGACTTGCAATATTAGACAATCAACAGTAGAACTGCAATTTTACTGTTGAATATTTGCCATAGTATTAACAGTTACAACACAAATTCTAAAACAAAATTTAAATCTTTTAAACCACAAGATATTTACCTTTTCTATTATTCACCAGCCTGTGAGATAAGGGTGTGCCCAGCAGGTGTTGTGTTGAGATTCTCTTTAAGATGGAGAAACCACACTTTTGCCGAAGTGCCACATTACAAATTATTTTGATTTCTAATATGCGATATTATGTATATTAGACTAGATTGCCACCTGAAAAGCACTGACACTAATGGGTTAAACATCTATTAAATATGAAATCACAAAAAAGTGGTGCTACCTTTTTCTCACATTTTGCATAAAATGTTCATAAATTCATAAATTTGAGCAAATACAAACCAAATAAAATATATGTAAAATACTATTTATTTTAAACAAATTTATAAGTAACATAATTGACATGAGGATAACAGTTGACAGCTGTTCTGACATGGCATGAATTATTACTGGCAACAGAGTTCAAATTAATTGTAATGAATACATTTGAACTCTAAAATGTTCCAAAACCTTTTGAGAAAAAAACAACTTTTCATATTTGAGGGGATATTATATATAATTAAGAAGTTATTTAAATGGGGAAAAAATGGATGATTACATAATAACACTTGGCTATGGAGAAAGCCAAGAAGAAGATGGATAGTCGGGAAAGCTGAAGCAATCACATTCTAGCACTTGTTGCTGTCTAGCTCACATCTCAACATGTAATCCTCCATGAGATACTGTAAGTGTTGATAAATCTGTATTGAGTACAACAGGTAGACATGAGGACAGTTCTTCTGTATCTTTTTGTCTGCAGTGTCCTTATCAATGTCTGTTCCCTTAGGTCCTGCAGGTCCTGCCCAGCTTTAGTGGTTTATAAGCACTTACATACTGTAACTTATGCTTGTTCAATCATATATTATTTATTGTTTTTAATTTGAACCTTGCAAGTGTTCATGGGAAATATAGCAAAAATTAAACATTTCATTTGCTCCAATGAGAAATGTGCTGCAGAACGTTTTTATGAAGAAGGTGGAACACTGATTTGCACCTTTTTTTATTTTCAGCTATCACAACCACCGATTCAATACATTTATACCCATAAATTAATATTTGTAAATGTTGGTATATTGACATTATTTTCCAATCTTTTAGTGGTCTACAGCGAGAGCTCTCCATCTAATGGATCAAGGCTCCATGTAAACCGATTACTTCTTCAGATTTCTAATAAAGGACACAGCTGCGAAATACTGAGAGGTGCTACATAAAGCCTCTTTCTAAGAACATGCAGTTGCTTTCTAATGTTTGCCTTTTAAGGCTACATTCGCAACTGTTCTGATTAGGGTATGATATTGGTGACAATTGTACTGTTCACACAAATGCACAGAAGATACTGGTATTATAAGCAAAATCAACCGCCGCCCCTCACCCGGGCAACTAGAGAAATACAATTGCAGAATTGTTACTCTCGCACCAGTAACAGAGCGCTTGAACTCGGCTGACAGGGTCACTGGAGGTCAAAGTCACTGTGCATGGTCACGTGATCACCCAGGCAAACAAGGCGCTATATCTCGGGAACTAAAGCAGCTAGGAAGCTACTTTCAACGGCACAGACCGGCACAAACGCAGCACTAACAAATGAGACTGATTCGGTTCCCCTACGACAATGTAGGAGATCTGAGTGACATCACACCCCCAAATAAGAAGGAGCTATATCTCAGGAAAGAAAGAAGCTAGGAAGTTACTTTCAACGGCACCAACCAGCACAAATGTAGCACTAACGAATGAGACCGGCTTGGTTTCCCTACGACGTTGTAGGGGAGCTGAGTAAAGTTATGACCCCGAAGAAACAAGGCGATATATCTTGGAAACAAAAGCTGCACAAACGCTACTTTCAATGGCATAAACCTGCACAAAAGTACCACTAATGAATGAGGTTAGTTTCAATATTTGTGCTGTCTGTAGGGGGTCCAACTTCACAGACCTTCCAAACACATATAAACTCTTTTAACTTTTTCACAGTTCCTTTGGCTACGACAACTCTGCAGTGAGAACATCGATTTCCAGAACCAAGCCCTCAAAATGTACTCTTTAACAGAAGATACATTATTGACAGGGCACTTGCCCCAGCCAAAAACACCCCTCGGACAATCAACTTGATCAACACTTTCTATCCCCAGGACTATTAACGACAGTTTTTCCATCCTACTGAATGATCTCTCCATTGGGGCCCTCTTTTCTGACCACACCATCATCTCATATTGCCAACCACCTAATCTGTGTAACCTTCTTGTTCACAGCTCCCTTGACCGCCCTTTGCAACCATCCACACCAAGCACTTTCCCTTATAACAGATCTCGCTGTATCACCTACAAGTACATATCTAACACCACACTCATTCAAGGTCAGTCAGGACAATTCTCATTTCACCTCTGATGGTCACACTAATCTCTCCATCTGTGTTCTCAAAGATGGTTTTCCTAACTCCTACATCAGAAAGACTACAGAAACTAAATTATCCTGCAGCTAGGATCACACCTTCCCCTTCTCTAAATGACAGAATAATTCCCTTCTAAATTCTCTCTATTCATAGTAGGTTTCATTTCACACCTCTCTTCACCTATCCTGACTTCACACTACCTGGTTGGCCACTCTGTCTGTCCCCTGCTCCCGCCTCCCGCTCCTCCTCTCTCCCAGCTTTTGTTCTCCTATGCTACATTACCTTTGCTTACTGCCCTGTCTTTCTCACACCTGATGAAGGCTCCACAGCCGAAACATTGTGTTTTCTTTCTTCTCTTTTCACCATGGAATAAACCTATTAGTTGTTCCTTTGCAGCCTAGGCATGCTGACGCAGCTACTCGCCTGAACTACTTCTGCAATACAAGAATACAAGAATGTATTTCCTTTTTCACAGAAATGTCTCAGACAAAACAGATCTCTTATTTAAGATATAAAATAATCTCTTGTTTAAGGGTTCCTATTCAATTGGGTTGAACCATGTAATTTAAGCATTAATGGTTCAAGCCTGGGCTATGTGCAACATATTCTGTATCATAGAGCAAAATGAGATTGTTATAGTTTTGTCATTTTACAGGACTCCTTTAGGGTAAGTTTTTAGGGTTTAGGGTTTGCTAGCTATGCAGCTCAAACAAAAGAAGGTTCCCAAGAGCTGATGTACTGTATACTGTACGAACGCCAGGCCCACCACTTATGGTACATAAATCATTTGTCACCTGTAATGGACCATTTTTGCCAGGTTTGAACCCATAGTGACCATACAGTAGTTTACAATGCTATCAACTAGATCAGTTCTCCATTTGATCCTAACTGCTCCTAGCTGAAGATGCTCTTGGGCTATAAGTGTAAAAACAGGTGAATGTCTGAACAAAAAAAAATATTTATTCATCCTGTGCAACAGGTTGAACAAAGGTCATAGGAAGTTGATTGATGATTACCATTTCCAAATTTTGGTGGTATAAAAAATAATTGTGAATTCCAAATAAATATCATTAAAAAAGAATGCAGACACTTAACCCAAGTAAATTAAATTAGAGGATTTAGAGATTCACACTTGACTTTATTGTCTAACCCAAGGGTGCTTTCAGTTACATAGTGGGTGTAATTATTTTATTAACCGCATAAGTGTAATAGTTGTAACTTGACTCTGAGGAGTTTCATAAGTAGCTATACTTTTAATGAAGTGTTTTGAGTGAGCAACTGTCAAATACCTTATATAACATTCTATATACTGTATGTCTGAGTCTATTACTTAAAATATAGATTTTAGGTATTCTTCAAACTATATATTTACCCCTGTTCCAAAAGCATACTATTTTTTTGAGGAAAACCTCAAATCAGGTGATTAATTCAGATGACAAAAAAAATGTTAGGTTAAACAGACAAAAAGGCAAAAGGAGGTGAAATGACAGAAAAGGAAGAGATGTAGTTATCTTTGATACACAGAGAACAATCAATGATGAGACAAATGAGTCATCTTCTGAAATGGCATTGTTAGCATAACCTTGGTCCTAGGTGTGGAAAGGAAGCACAGCACTACACTCACCGTCATGATGAATCACTGCCCTGCTGACAGATTGCTACATTTACTGATAGTAACAGAAAGCAACACCATCTGATAGGCTCTCTGCCATGCTGGTATCTTTCGTCCTGCAAATTTATTCTGTTACAGTGGATTTAAAGCATAGTAGGCAGATGGATGCACTGCAACATTCCCATTGGAATCTGATAAAAATAAATGCTTTTACCCTACATTTTGAATTTTCACTGCTGCATTGTACTGCTCTTACACATACTGTAGGTAAACACAGCAATGCATTTTACCCTATAAGCTATTCAATTGGTAAATAGTGCAATCCCAACTTGTATCTTCTGTTTGGAGTCAACTATCAGGGAACTTGATTCAACTATTCAAAACTCTCAAAAGCATTTAAAGAGACAAATTACAAAAATGGGAAATGTGGAGAACATCAAAAGGCATTTCTTCACACAAACTTGTGAGCATATGGAACAAACTCACAGCTACAATACAGTATGAGTTTGTTCCATATGAGCACAGTATATACTTATTTTGTATAAGTATGATTATAATGTTCTTTACCATTTAAAATACAGTATGAAACACCCCAAGTAAGTAAAGTTTCAATGTTTTAGGTCTTGCACTTATAATTAGCAGTTATTTGCCTTAAGGGTAGCTTCTTTTTGCAGTGGATAATATCTTGAGCTAGATGAGTCTCATTCCCTTGTGCATTAGTTCAAGAAGTTAGCATATTTCAAGAAATAAACTACATAATAAAGATATTATTTGGGAAAATATTTATAATACATATGCTAGACAGAATTACAGATAGAAATACAGTAAGAATTCCACACTGAAAAGTAAAAAGAAGATAAATATACCTGCAGAAAACTTTACAGGCATAATGTTGTGTTGTTTTTCATACTTTTCAACATACATTTAACCTCTGTGTGTGTAGATGTTATGCTGGCTTAGTTCCCCACTCTGATATCTATATGTCTAGTTAGATAGTTAACTAACTGGATAGTTAGACAATATAGGAAAGTAAATGTTAATTAACTCTGGCTATTTAATACCATTAGAAAGCTAAACGAGTTAAACAGATGTCTTAAATTTCACTGTGTGCATATAATGTCAGCATCAAAAGCCAAATACAGTAAATGCTTTTGCTCTTCTTAGAGCTCATCAGCTTCTTTCCAATTATTGCTCATAATTCATACTGTTACTTCTCAGCACTTGGATACTGGGTTCAATTGTGTACTAAGGTTTTTGGTTTTCCCAAGTGTGCTCTGGTTTCCTCCCACATCTGAAGAACATTCTTACTTGAATCCCTAAAATTGTCTGTGTGTTTGTATGTGCATGTGTGAGTGCACATGTGATCCCTGTAATGCACTGGCATCCTGTCCAGGGAGTGATCCAGCCTTACATTTTGTGGAAGGAGATATTGTCTGGAATGCCATGATCCTTATCTTTCTAAACATGAATGGATGGGTGCTTGATTGCTTTTAAAAAACACCATAACCCTGAAAATTGGTTCTTATTAAATAGACACATTTTCTTCATTGTGAAACCAGACATTGCTTATTAATATACATTCCCAAAATTCATAGTGAGAGCTGTTAAAAAGACATCCTAACCTTGAAAATATTTCTTGTAAAATACATAAGTGTCCTGTTGTGCTAGTTAAGGTTAAGTATACTACTCTGGAGAGCCCACTGGGGGTGTAGCAGCTATGTGTGCCTTGTTCTTTAAAAAATATAATAACATGGACTGGGGGTTCTGTTAGGCAGATAGATTGGTGTACATTACTGACAATCAAATGTCACATTTTACAGAAAAATGCTGCTTGGATTGAATCCAAACTAACCTCTTCTTGGTGAACTGCTTCATTTTTCTGTGGAGCATAAAACAAGAAACCAAGAAACCATGCTTTCCTTTGCATACTGTAGATGTACAACAAGGGATTAACTGTGAATTTGTTTTCCGTTACTTCTTTCTGCTAAGGTAGTGCAATACTCAGTGCATTCAGGTGTGTCAGACACACTGTGATTATGCAGACTCCCTGCAAATGTCTTTTTTTATCATGTCCTCTGGCAGTGATAGGTGAAAATAGATTCAGTAAATGAAGCATGCAGAGATCTTTACAGTGTTATACTCCTTAGAAGAAAAAAAAACACCTAAAGCATTTTAGTTAATATGGATGAGAAAATTACATTGGATTCTGTGCTGTTTTAACTATAGATTCTATGCACACGCAGTCATTTGAAACCCTGTACTGTACTTCATCACATCTTAAACCCTGCAATTAAAATAAGCTGCTCCTAAACCACCCAGATAGACATTCAAGCTTTAAGTTCCTTGCATTTCTGTGGATTAAAAGCTTAACATAAGTGTAAAAAAGGCTCTTTCATACAGTACCATATAGTAATTTCTATCAAAAGAGAGCTGTTTTACCTCTCATAAGTACTGTATTCCAGAGCTGAATGTAGAATATTTGTTTTAACGCACATGGATAGCATATGCCCTTTCCTACAAACTTGTAATAAAATACAATTTGTTTTATGATATTTAATTTGGCAATACAGTATGTTGTAATATAATCCATTTCATGACAAGCACTATTAAAAAAAAGTAAAACACCTATATGGATTCCAAGGAAATCTAGTGCAGTAAAACATGTGGATTTGTGTTCTTTTTAGGTAACACAGATCTGATGCTTTATCTTTGATGAATGTTGCGTTTCACATATTTTCAGTTTGCACCGGATGAAATGTGTAAAATTAGTATTTAGGGTTCAAGGCTGTGACACAACTCTTAGTTTTATTAAGTCATCTTTAGTATTATTTTTATTACCATTAATGTCTATCTGTTTTGAAACCTGGGACCTGCTGTGCAGTTAGAGCACTTGAAATTCTCCGACAGCATTAAGGTTAAAATGGACTGGCATGTCAGCAATGTTTAAGGCCTCCTCCTGGGTGGTGAGTTGCCCCAGGAAAAGCTTTCTTTCCTGATGATGTAAATAAGGCCTGTGTCAAGAAGGGGATGAAAAGAGGAGCTCCTGGGTAGTAGCAGTCAGTTCTCCCTGTCCTATTGGCCTATTACAGTTTTCAACCTGGATCTAAACATCGAAGGGATGAGAGAAAGCTGTTGGCTTATGAAGGATAAACAAAGAACCAAACCAATTACCACAGTACCACCAAAAACAAGGTGATAGCACACTGGGATAAGAATTCAATTTTAAGAGACACAGAGGTTTAAGCTCCTTTTGTTTTTCCCAGGTAGAAAGGTTTAACTTGTAGACCTATTTCAATTTTTAATTGCCTACAGACAAGGCTAAATAATTAATGATCAAACTAAAGGTTGTGAGGAAAAATACTATGGTTTATTTTTAAGGAGAATTACTTCATGGTGTTGAAACTATCATACGACTTGCTTTTACACTGCACTGGAAGTACTTTTTCTTTTTTTGCAAATTGCTTTTGTTGGTATGCTGACTTATAGTTTAACATTATTAGAAATAAGATGATAAAATAGTACTTTCTATTATTTTACAACTAGCTCGAGCCAGGTTTCAGACATGGCATTTGTTCGTATATGGTTAATATTTTTATTTTTTTGAAACGGCTACAGAAAAAAATGATTATATCATCTATAGCTTATACTAGAAATGTTCAATGATTTACAACAGCATTTTAAGAAGTATTATCCTCCCACTCATTTACAGTATGTTGGCTGTGTGACACCTTACTGGTGCTTAACTACACCTTGCCTTAGCACTGGTAAATACAATTTTAGGACTACACTTGGATTTGCAATGTAATGCAATGTATTTTATTTTATACAAATTAAATACAATATAAACATTAACCTTTAAATGTTTATCACTATTTATTGTCTATTTTTATACTTTTTGTATACATGTATTTTTATAAATCCAGAAGTACTTTTTGAACAAAGTGCTATACCAAACATTGAACTTTTTAATCCGTATTCTTTTTTTTAAATAATTGATCTGTTGCTGAATACATGGATGTTTATGTAACATCATTTCCAATAGGAACATTTTTTCTACCATGATTGGCCATGGAACAAGAAACAAATACATTATCCAACTGCAAAAGTATGGAACGTTCAAGTATTTACTAATGTGCAAACGCTTCACAAATTTAATTTATGACGCTGAATTATCTAAATGCTTTCCAGCCCACTTCAGCCACAGTGATTACCATTTGAACTTCTTCATCTTTTGGGAGATATATTGACTGAAGTCTCTGTGGTATAATACTCAATTGCTTTTGTTCTAAAATCATCTCAGATAAAAAAAATTAAAATATGATTTTGACTCCTCTAATTCTACCTTTAAAGCTTTACAAAACTTACATTTTAGTGCAGAAAAATATTCATATGAATGTAAAAGCTTTTTTTTTTCATTTTGGAGCATTTAATACCAGGCTTGTTTACTACCTTATTGTTGAGAAGGGAGAGCTCTGTCAGCAGGCGAACTACAAATGACCAACTAGAGGCTAATTCCACGTTGAAAAGTACAAAGAAACACATTTTCTGACACACTTGAAGAAGGCTCTTTGTTTGTTCTCTGTTTTTTTGCTACTTTTCAGTATCAAATTAACCACTACTTGTTTCATTACCTTATGATACTCTACATTCTTGGGTTAAATGAAATAATATCTTAGCTATTCATTACATTGTTCATTGAGTATTCAGTCTTTAAGATACTATACATAGATAGCAAATTGGCTGTGGGTTGAGACAGTCTTGTTAGGTTTCGCACTCACTGCATCCACTAAACAGAAAAGCAGCTTCTTAATGGTGGTGACCAGAACAAACAAGCATTCACTAAGGGTAATCCCAACAGACCAAGGAGTGATAATAAGTCTGCACTGTCTGTGGACATTTTTTATTTTTAATTTGCAAAAGTTTTGAATAGCTGCGTTTTTGGTACAGGAATCCATGTCTAAAGAATACAGCTTTTTTTTTCCCTCAAAGGTCATACAGTTACCATTAATAGATAAAACCACACATACTCTACAGTATAAACAGCAGGTAGACTTGGTTAACTTAACTAAGTGAAAAACCATGCTGACCACTGAAGTAAGTAGATGGTGTGACTAGTGGGCTACTGTAAAATTATTATTGTAATGTAAACCTCAGTCATACTTAGTCTAATACATTCTAATTGGTGAGGATATTCTTTGATTATTAATCTTTATATAATCGGCATTAGACTTTTTACAATGTACCAAGTAGTAATAGTTCAGTATTAAACAACAACTAAAATACCATGTTATATTTTATTTTGCTCAAATATTATAACACAGAATACACACTATGAACAGATAGCACATGTACATGTATGACATGTACACAGTTTTATGCTTAAGTGTTTGTAAATGTTAATAAACTAAGTTCTTGCATTATAACATATGTGTTTTGTCAGTATAATTATTTTACAAAGAGAGGCTGTAAATTGTTTTTGATTATTCTGATTGTAATTACCTCTCTATTTTCTGTTTATGCTCTAACATAAACAATTTTCTGTTATTTAATGTCTTAACATTTTGTAACCAGTAATTACTTTTTAATATAACTACTTTTTATGTATTTTCACCCTTATCAAGTATAATCATTTAATACAGCATAATAATTGAATCTTAAAATCCTTACAAACCTATTAATTCATATACATCTAGGCCATTTTATTACAGCTTATATGTAATTTAATATAGGAGGAATTAAAATTATCTTTACTCCTAGAAATGCAGTTAGAATTTGGTGCTAAGTTTTGACCTACAGGGGTCAGTATTATCTATACTGAGTGAATCTGAAAGCATCGTTCTGCTTTCAGATAATAGAAATTCTTAAATTGTTTCTTCAGAAAAAATGTGAGGACAATGCAGTCACTTATTTAAATAATTTCTTAATTAAAGATGGAATTGATTTTTTTAAATGGTTGTTTTAAATTTATGTTTAATTTGGATTTCCTGTTTAGTGAAAGTAGTTATAAGTGTAGGACAATGCACAGCTGTCCAAGGAATCAATGTTTTGAGAAACATACTGCTAGAAACCAAAAAAACAAACTAGAAAGATACAGTACACTGCCAAATACACAAAAGTTCAAAGCAATTATGTGACTTCATTAATGCAATGAGTGATATTGTGTTTAAGAAACACTTATCACACAAATTTCAGCAAAATAAGAGGGCCAGCTGAGTAAGAGCTTTGTCTTCAGGTATATCACAGTGACAAAAGCCTTCAAGGCATACCTATTGTAAAAAAAAAACTCCTTGTACACTTAAAAATAAAGAAGACATGTCAGCATAATTAAAGGGTTGGGGGGGGGAAGAGAAACATTGCTCACTTTGTGTTGTTCTGCACAGTTGTCTGGAAAGCATTCTTTTCCCAGTTTATTCAAAGTAATTACTATGCTAGATACACATAAACAGAATAGCACTTTTCTTAACAACCAGTTTCTCCCACTGGGTTTACTTTTGGAAACTCTCTTCATTGAATATATTCCGACTACACCCTATATAGTATGGTAAAAACCTCTTCAATACACACTGAAAATATAATTAAACACCAACACCTGTGGGATATATACTATTCTGAAAATGTTTCTGTAATTTACTGTTGTGGGCAGCTTGGTGCTGTTACTGTATATATAATTATATATCTATCCTGTCATGTACTTGTAGAAAGGAATCAGTACTTGTAAAGGAATTCGAATTGAAACAATGTTACCTATATACTGTATAAGAGGCATTTCTAATAGCTTGTCAGTCTTAGTACAGACCAATTCTATACTAGAACCACACTACAATAAAAGCAATGTTTTATTCTTGACTTTTTAAATTAAGGTTATTTTTCAAATACAAATGCTTGTGTTTTTATTTCAGTGGATTTTTCATAACATGCATGCTCATTGTTTTTCTTATGGATAATATTTTAGAGTTCATTATTCTTCTCAATGAGAAATCACTTATATGGCGCCTTCATACTTTACATAATTCATCACCCACCATAGTAGCTCCAGATTTATACCTTTATGTGATTGATTGTATCATTTTGTATTGTCACAAAAAATAACTTACATTGTTACATAAAATATCCACGTAATTTTTAAGGGTGCTATGTATTCATAATATGCTTGCATTGAACCTTGCATAAGAGTAAGATAAAATTTTCTGATTATGTTATTGTGACTCCCCTTTTTCTGCTGTCAATGGGACTATTGTAGGACTGTTTGTCTTGATCTGTATTTTACATTATAATTTGTTGCACAGATGGTTTTTGTTACATTGTTTTTTTCACTGTGAACCATTACTTATTAGCAGAAAACAATTACCATTTTAACCATTTTAGTAAAGACTATAAATGACAATGGAAAGGCAAGGGGAGTAAAATACAGTTACAATATTTCATATGCACTGTAAACAAGTAAACAAAAGCTAAATAAGATAGAATGTGTTTAAAACTTGATTACAACAGCCACAGACATAAATGTCATTTTATTTAAAGTCATGATCTTTATTCTGGGAAAGATTCAGTACGTTCTACATTTCAATAATGTAACATGCTAAAATAAAATAAAAAATGCAGGAACTCTCCTTAATTTGGCTGACATAAGGATCTGGCTCTGAAACAGTAGTTTGGTGATGCAATTCATTGACCTAGACTGTGAATATTTTTTTAAATACTTCTGGTTTTGCCTGTGTTTGAAATTTGTCTTTTTTGACATCTGTGGCCACAAACATATGGATATGATTTGCATAGCGCCGTACCTTCTCAAAGCACAACTTGTATCTTTTAAGATATTATTTTATTCAAAGGTTTCCTTTATTTTCAAACATATACCAGGTTTCCATCATAGGCTGAATGTTTAAATTCCATAATTAGAATTCCAATTGCCTTAGCATCTAAACGTCTTTTTTCACTTCAATATTATTGTGAAGCAGGCAACAAGCTTGCTTAAATAACATAAAAAGCACACCTTAATTTACTATTTCTGTTTCGTCAGTTTCTTGTAGGTACATTTATATACATGTGGCAATTGACATTTTTGTTGATTAAAAACAGCCATACATAAAACATTTCACTGTTAAAGTGTTTAAATGCTAAAACTATGTTTTAATCAAAATGATTAAACTTCTGCAAAATGTAAACAATAATCAGCTTGATATAAAATTAACTCTAGGAAAAGGTACACTCTTTCATGAAATGACTCTTACTATCTTTACAGATTATACAGTACGGAAGTTAAATGAAAAGGAAGCATTTTAAAATGTAGTACTACCACACTGTATTTCAGTGATTCACCTAAAATAAAAAGATCTCTATGTGCATGATGTCTAAAGCTCCTGTTTCCATAAGGATTTTCAATTCACTTTTTCCCTTTTGCTCTGAAGGAAAAAACTTTCAGTCCTGTCCTGGGCAGATAATCAAAGCACCTTTTCAATGGACATTAAAGAATTTAAATCCCTCAAAACTTTAGTGGTTATTTTAATTAAAGATGAAAAGTTTGCTTTGACTGTAACTTTACAAAGAGCCTTATTTAGGCCTAGACATGAAGGTGTAATACAGACATTACATACTCAGTTTTGAAAAAGCTGCCTGTCCAGAAAGGGATGCAATCACATTTTATATAGTTAAAACTCACATTTGGATGCATAGGATGTGAATGATTTGAATTCAATATGTAACTGAAAGCTGTTTAAGTGATATACGCCTATGTACTTTTTACATCTGTAGTTGTCAAGACTACGATATTAGCACATCATTGCTCTGAGACATAATTCAATAATGATATATCAAAACTTAAAAGGAAACAGTGTAAAAGCTAATCATAATGATTTTAATAGAACTTTCTGAGCACATGTGGAAATGTAAAAATGCATAGCCTTAAAGATTCTAAATTACAAGAGGAGTAGATTTTTTTAAACTAAAACCAGCATAAATCCTTATATTAAGAATCATGATGTAGATAATAAATAAAATAAAATAAAAAAAGGTATCTTACCTTTATAAGACAGCTTCAGCCTGGGTACATTGCTTTTCCCCCGTTGAGAATACACATTTGCTGGCAGCAATACCCCAGAGAGTAGCAGTACAATCCCAATGAGGTAGTCCATGGTCCCAGTGTAGTTGTTCAGTGTCCTTCAGGAAAGACTCCACTCAGTAGAAAACCGGATCCTAAAAGCTGAGGGTTAACAGGTGATTTAGGTCAGTTTCACTGAGAGGCAGACGATTTACAAGAGCTGTGCTCACATTGCTCCTGATGTGGAAGTCAAAGCAGAAGAACTTCAAACAACATGGAAAATTCACCACAGAGAGCTGTATGTGGTGGATAATGAGGCTTTGGAAAGAAATTTCACGAGAGCTGCAGTAGTAATGCCTTTTTCTTTAAGCAATTTTTTTAATAGTCACTGGCAGCAGTTAATCCTGTCCTCAGCTCCAGTTGACTGAGAGCCACTGCACAATCAGAAAGAGAGTGAGTGAGTAAGAGCAGCTGTGAGAGAAAGAGTAGGACTGTGTTCTGCTGCGAGCGGGGAGATGACAGAAGATCCCCTCGACAGGTTTTTCTCAGCTCCCTCCCTAGGCAGTCTGACAATAGGAACACAGGCAAGTCTGACCCACCTCTTTCCTCTGGTAGCGTTACAGCACACATAAAAAAACACGTGGAGCAGAGCTGAGGGGAGGCTACTTAACACACTCCCTGCAGTTTCTCGCAAGTGACAAACAGCAGCAGCAATTTACTTCTCTTTCAAGTTTGATGCTGTTCATTTGTTTTTATCATGGTTTTATACCTTCCTGAAGGAATTAAAAGAGTGTAATACATTTTTCACACTACCTTCCCTTGTTCCCTAAACTCCTATCTCATTATCAGAACACACATTGCTATGCTAGACGTCAGGAAAAAGTAAATAATGGTCGGCTATCAAATTTTGATGTAGTCACTCAGTCAGCATTATCCTAATGTACAGAGCTTGTGCCTACATGTACATGTAATGTCCATGTATCTTGCTGTCACATATATCATACAGTATATTTATGCTCTGGTAATTTTGTGTTTCTTTTTATCTTTCTTGGAATACACTCCCCCCCTTCTTAAGAGAGCTATTGTAAGATATTTATATATAATAAACATTTGCATCTGTGCGATGGCTTTTTTTAGATTGTTTTGAAAAGAAAAGACCATCTGGATTTAGTTAAATCAGAAATGTACTTTATGTTCATTACTTTAGAATGCCATCCTATTCTATGATATGATATAAATGAACTCTTTGGCAATGTGTTTAGTTGCCCTGCCTTTGATTGCTACACAAAGGTGGTTAATTGCTGACCTCAGAATGTCATGCTATGACATTGGCTAATGTCAATTCCCTCTTTTAACCACAGGAAACAGAAACTTGGCCATGAAACATCAAGGATTTATTCTATCTTTGGTCAGTAGTTGGTTCTGGTATAGTATATGTTTAAAGTTTCATAATAAATGTCATAGGTATTCAGAAATGTAAAATCCTACAAGGAAATGAACAGGGTTAACCCACACAACCTTTTAAGTTCAGCAAGGAAAACAGAAAAGCAGGCCTTGAAAACAGAAGTTAGGCAAAAGTGTAAATAATAATCATGTTAGTAGAAGTGTGATTGTCTGGGGCAAAATAAGTAGCTACATTGTGGTCAATGGTTCACTCCAACACATTTATTTTCTAAATAGTAATTATTTAATTAATAGCATTGACAGCGATAACACCAATTACAATAGCAAGAAAAAGAAAATGATTCAATACTATGTACAATATAAGAGCTTTTTTTTAAAAAAAGCTCTGTACTATAATGTAAAACTTTTAATTAAGAAATCTGTTGTACAATTTCAGTATTTTTAAAGGTAATATTTCAAGCACTTTGCCTCAATGTTAATTAAATACAATATTCTCACATCTGTTTAATTTCTATTCTAGTTCTTTAAACTAGAAGAAAAGAAGTCCTGTTCTATTGTTTATTGTATCCATTAAAATACATATATTTAGCAATGATATAAATGTATATCACTTGAAAAAATGTTTTTTTTTTCTCTAAGTATTATGTTTACGCTGTATTTGTGAACATACGGGTGTCAAAGTATTTGGGTTACTTTATACAATTCATTTACCTTTTGAAATTAGTTTTACCAGCACTGTTGTGCTAAATAACAGGGATCACTGTGTGTAGACAAAACCTTTCTGGCGCAAATATAAAGCTGAGATGACACAAATGTTAATAATTTAAGTATATTCATGAATACCAACTGTGAAAAAAGATTCTGGAAGGTTGGGTCTTTTCTTTTTGATGATCAACATTATGTATAAATGTAAAATGAGATAATAGCTGAAGTGTCATGGCATACAGTATGTGATGTTAAGGTCAGAGTTGTTATATTCTTATACTGTACGTACACATACATTTTTCAAATTTGTTTTTATTAGAAATGAGAAAATTTGAGTTAGGATGTTTTGATAAATTGTGACATTGCTGTCGGCACCAAATAAAAATACATTGACAAGAGCTTCCAGAGCTTTCAACACAGTACATTAAAAATAGAAAATATACTACTGTATATGCTTTCCCGACACCCAAGCTTTGTCTGCTGAATAAAGAATTAATTGAAAGTATAGTTAGATGCAAAATAGTCATGGTCCAAGTTTCTAGCAGGTCACTTTCTGGAGAAAGCTCTTTTAATAATGACAGGAAAACCTGAAGGTTAAGTCAAGACTTTTTTTTTTGGGGGGGGGAAGGAGAAACTGGTCCCTTTGATCACTGGAACCTTCTTCTCCCATTTATCACCCAGCAAAAGAGCTCCCCAAAGGACAGAAAGCTAGGTGACCTTTTGCCAGCTCTTTTTTCTTAAACACTATCAAGCTAAATCCTTTGCAAGACTTCTTTGTTAGCTATGTCTAAAATACCAATGAAATTCTACACCACCTAGAATGTGTTCTATGTAAATTAGAAATTTAAGGTTAAAAACAGTTGCTTAAAATTTCTTTGACCCAAAACAGGTTAACAATCTCTTGTCTTTTAGGCAGAGGTAAATGGTTAAAGTGGAATACAAGTCTACAGTAGATCATTATAATATTGCTACATTCAATCTGTCATCTACTACCTTTTAAAGGTTTTTTACTTTCCTTTGAAGATATTAATCTCTAAGGACATGAGTTCAGGTCTTGCTCAGGTTACAAATAGTATGAGTTTTGCATTCTCAACATAACCTTTAGTCAGAGTATCAAACATTCAGCACATAGGACGGGATTAAAAAAAGGCACTTCTCTTTGAGGCATTCATGAAACAAGGTCAAGGGATTTAAAGTGAGATATTCTCTTGTTTCCCCCAGGGCATGGCTAAAACAATAGAAAATTATTGAAATAGAGTACAAGGATCATCCTCCTAGTCATTTCATTAGGTTCTGTGGTGAAATCACAGGATATCACCACATTTTAACTTCCCTTTGTGCCTCAGTGCTCCTGAGGTGCGCAGCTTCATACACAGTTAAAGAGCTATGTTGTTTTCTGATCATATTGCTGTGCTGTGCCAGCTGTTTCAAAAGAATTTCATTATAGCTGATGAACACCTTTCTTACAATTGTTTAAAAAATCACATCATTTTAAAAATCAAATCCCCCTTTCAATAATTTAATTTTTTCATGGTGTAGCAAGTGTTTTAGTTATTAATTTAACACAGATTTCTGTAGTCAGCCTAGAAAGTTGTTTTTTTTATGGAAAATGATACCTAAAAATATCCAGGCAACAGAAGTATTCCAAAGAACTAACTAGTATTTTAGATTAGAACCTTATGGACAGCAATGATCAAATTCAGCTACGAGGACACATACTTTATTGCATATTAATCTTATGCAAAATATCAGTGCTCCACCGTTCATCAATACATCATGTTCTGCTTGTACTGGTGAAATATCAGCAGTAATCGATTCAGCAGTACTATGCAGCATCAGCACAAAATCTGTTGAATTGTACTAATGAACAGCAATTGTTTTAATTATTTTTAATTTTCAGATCTTAGATGCATGTTTACTTGGTGGACTGGCACTCTTCCCTCTGGATCAGAATTTCCAAACCAGTACCCCAGTGCGGTGATGTTAAACTGAGCTCATACTTATTCGGTCATTGAAGATCCTATGATACTTCCCACAGGAGTAACTTTGGTGTCTTGCCTAAAATTCCAATCTAGATTTGAACAGCGTGGCCTACTGAAAGTCCCCTTTTAATTCAAATGGTGAAGCAATTTCTCACTTGTCTCTACTTGAGCCATTGTGTAGTGGGGTTGCTGACAGATAATGGCTCTCCAATGGCTCTACAGTGGTGGATGAAGTGGTTCCCTCCTATATGTAAAGTGCCTTTAATAACTAGAAGATGCTTTGGGATGAAAGAAATATGGAAATTCAATTATGAATCTTCTGTATAGACTTAAGTGTAAACCTTAGCAGAAGTCTAAAGGTATTCCCAAAGAGAAAATATTTGTTGTGATAAAATAACGTACTGTATTAATGCAGTAATACGATGTGACTGCAGTAAAATTAAATGTAAATAATTGTAAATACTCTTCATGTACCTTTAGCATTGTAAAACAGGAAGTAAAAGCATGCACTCTTAATATGAGGTAGCCATTTATAAAATGCTTCATGGCACTTATTCAAATGGATATCAACATTTATTTGAATAAAAAATATAAGTATCTTAAGTAAAATATTTTTTTTTCAAGAAACTAAGGAAGTGGATTTCCGACTAATAACTAACATGTCTTAACATGCACTGTGGCATCCCTTGTCTTTCAATGCATCATAAGACATTCAGTCCTTCATTGTCTTTTTTTTTACTTTCCCTCTGATTAAAATGTTCTGTTCTGAATTTGGTTTTCTGTTCTTTACCCAATTTCATACTTTTGGCTTGCATTAAGTGGGGGAAAATGTATTCAACACTATCAGTGTAAACACTTTGTACATACAAGTGTTTTATTGTTTTCGATAATAAGAAAGTTTATGGTTATAAATACTGTATTTATAGACTGTACTTTAATTTCTTTAATTTAAAGGTAGTCACAGTCACAATTTAGAATACTATCTTCACTTCATTATTGTGACAAAAAAGTTTTTGAGGACTATCTGTTTACAGTTACATAACTACAAACAACCCTCATAATCTGCCATGAACTATTAGTCAAGAAGATATCTACAGTAATGAATACGCATTTAAAATTTTTGACCAGTAACCAATCATTTATTTTACTTGGTAATATGTGTCTACAGTGATAAATTAATTGAAAGTAATAAAAAAGTAATAAATACTTCAGCCAATGAGTCAGCTTTAAAGGCTCTACAAACAGTTTCCGAGTATAATTTCACTTTGACATTAATCACTAAATGGAGCTTAACATCTGTTTTCTCTGTATTTCAAAAAATTGTTCCAGGACATTTTGGACAAAATCAGCTGAAGCAGAACTTTAGTCACAACCATCCTGATAATTTTTAAAACTTGAAACCTTCTGTACACTATTGGAATTCAATGTAATCTATAAATATCTATTTGAAGAAAACTTATACATGGTATATACGTGGAAAAGTAGCACAATTCTATAATGTATAAATATATATATATAACCATTAAGCATTTTATTGTTTGTGTAATATGAATACTACACACTATGACTATGGATGAAAAATATAAATGTGAAGACCAATGATATAATATTGTTATTGCAGTTAAAGCAATGCTTTTAAACATGTGAATGACTTTTACAAAGAAACAGGACTATTTGAACTCAATGCACAGTATGTTACTACTATCTGCATGTACAATACATTAAAAAATTCAGGTCCAGAGTAGATATTTAATAGTTCCATGCAACTTTTTAATCACACTTAAATAAATAACTCTATTTGTTGTATTGTTTAACAATTTGCTTTCCACTTCAAGTGCTACATATGGTTATTCACTATACTTTTTCATTAATAGTGTATGTAAATTAAACTTACTAAGAATGTTGTGTGACTAATACATAACCAGCAGCAGCAGAGATCCTTAAGATGGAAATTATGGTTTTCTATACTACATCTGCAGCACAAATGCTACCTTGTGTTGAACAAAGACTAGTACCCCTGCAGTGCTTATGAATACACATGCACTTTTTAAGGTTTAAAAAGTGAGCAACTGTAATCCAGACATTTTCCACTTCCACAAGCAGTAAACTAAATAAAGAAACAAAAATTAATATATTTCCACAGGGTTTCTGGTGTCTCCAAAACCATAGCATATAATAATATTTGATAACATCAGACATACTTGTGAATACCTTAATCACATTGTGAACAATTCTTCAATTACCTATTTAACAAAAACCTTCTTTCTACTAGGTAGCTATTATAGATTCAGTATGTGCTTTTCACACCATATTATTTATTTTATAAATTTTGTATACAACCATGTAGACACAGACAGTAAATTATAAATATATTAGGTTGTAAAGCATCTAATTTCAAAATTATAGAGACCGCAAGCTTTCATTAAGAGTCATTTAATATTTTGAAACACAATTACAATATTATTTTTGTCACCGTTATGGTTAGAATACCAACTGTATCTGTAATATACATGTAAGTTAAAAAAGATAGAACAGTACTTAAGTTGTACTTAGGTTCCTTAATGTGCCTATAGTATGAGTAAAAAAATAAAGTGAAAACAGGACTTAATTAGCATTACAACCCTCTTTTAACACATGGGAATGTTCTAAATTCATATGTTCATATTTTAGCATTAGTTTGGGTTTGATTTGAAATTCATTGTTTTGATATAATTTGGTGAAATTGCTTTTGAAGAGTAGAATAATAAATATCTATAATCCATCCATCCATTTTCTAAACTTTTTATCCAATTCAGGGACATGGAGGAGCCGGAGCCTATCCCTGCAAGAAGTGAAACACCCTGGATGGAACACCAGTCCATTGCAAAATAGACAGATACAAACACGGACATGCACTCTCACTCCAGGGCCAATTTTTCCCAGAAGCCAATTAACCTACGACTGTGGGAGGAAACTGGAGCGCCCACAAGAACACTGGGAGAACGTACAATCTCCATGCAGATAGACCTCCCAGCTGCAGGGGACATCCCAAAAATAAGTGTACTTAACCTTAACTTATGAAACACCTTGTTAACACAAAGGTTTATTCCATTAAACTAATATTTTGACTTCTAAAGATAATTGGTTGCACCATAATCTGTTTATGTGTGTCTTAGCCAAGGGGGAGAAAAAATATTCAATAAGTTATTTTCTATTTTATATTTGTAATTAATTTAGGAGGATCTGTAGAATTTTGCTCTCACTTTGACATTATACTGTGCAGTATACTGTAGTGTTTCATGACAATCAATGGCATAACATTCCAATGAAATGCCTTATAATTCTATACTGTGAGATAATGAAAAGTGAAAAAGCCCAAGAGAGTGAATACTTTTAATAGCCACTTTGCATAGAGTCAAATATAAAAAAATCATCTTTAATTTGTAACTAATATAGGGTCTGATGTAGTATTTTAAACAATTGAATTAAATACAATATGTTATTTTGAATAATTGATTATTTGTGACATGACAATCTTGTGATTTTGTTGCACAAACACGTAATCACTTCGTTATTAGAGAATTGATTGGGCACAGGTGTTGAGATGATTTAATCATTTGAATATGAAATGTAGTGAAAATCAAGAAATTAAAAAGAAAGTAAGCAATGTATACATGTTATCCAGAAAATAATACTTTTTTGCCATATGTCTGAGCCTAGACTATAGTCACAAGTACAGTATAAGTCACACGAGTGGCCAAGCCACGTACGCTCTTCAGCAAAGTTAGTGATGAATATACAGTAGGTTTTCTATAGGCCACCTGTTTGGGAGTCAGTAAGTGTGGCACAGACATGCAAAACAATACAAAAACTGCTGTGTACAGTATACCAATCAATGGAAACATCCAAGTGCAATGGTCTGGGTGTAAGGGTCAATTTGCTACACAAATACATTTGTAGTGATTGGAGTAAATCTGATGGCACAGCACTGCATTAATCAAGATGTGGGACCTCACTTGCCCTTTCTGTGGGCTCACTTTGACATGACAACATTCTAAAGGGCCCATGCTCATGCTCCTTGTGTAACAATGACTTTCTTGCACGATGAGAGTATAAGAGTATTGCTATGAATGCCATACAAACTGAACATTTGTGGAATGATCAGGGAAGACATATGAACTGTAGAGACCAGCGACCAGTGAAAAGGCACCTTTTCTGTCCAGGCTCTAAAAGAGGCAGGTGACACACAAAACAGCATGTGCAACCTGATGCAAAGCTTGCATCACCGATGTACGATTTGTATTACATTCGGTGCTGGCCACATACAATATGTTGCTGGTCTGTGCTTTTTACAGGATTCTGCAACAAGCTACCCAGCAATGTTGTTGAAGCGTTTGTCAAGAACTTGTTGGATTTACAAAATGTTCCTACTATTTTTGGCTTTAACATTGAAACGTGCAACCTATATTACAGCACATTTGCCTATTTGTATTTTACATCTCTCGTGAAGAGTGAAAGACAATTCAGAATAGTTTGCTGTTACAATGCTGGGAACAAGCTACCCGGCCACGTTATCATAGGCAACAGCCTGGCTTATTCAAAGAAACAGATGGATTAAATCCTTGGACCAATTACCTACTAGAGCTACAGTAGATGGCTTCTTCTCATTTGAAACCCTCAAATGCCACAAAAGATTTTTTCACTTTGCTGATTATTAGTGTGAATACTAATAACAACCTTAATTCATTGGGGCATGGACTCAACAAGGTGTCGAAAACATTCCACATACAGTAAGTGTTGGCCCATGCTGATACCAGTGCTTCCCACAGTTGTGTTGAGTTGGCTGATGGATCTTTAATACGAATAGGTCCTTCCAACTCATCCCATAGATGTGAATTCAATTGGCTTGAGATCAGGTGACTCAAGGCCACTTCATTAAGCTGAATTGATAGTCATGCTCATGGAACCACTCCTGGACAGTCTTAGCCTCGTGGCAGCGGGCATTATCCTGCTGAAAAAATCAATTTACAGATTGAAACACTGCTGTCATGAAGGGATGCACCTGATTGGCAATGATGTTGAGATATCCTGTGACATGCTAATGTTGCTCCACTTTTAGCAAGGGGCCCAATGTGTGCCATGAAAACACACCCCTGAGGGATCTAACATTTATTTTTATTATTTTATCCTTTTTTGCTTTTACTGTGTAAATAATTTACTAACATCATTTAGTAGCCTGACCAGAACTGAGAGTGCCTGATATCTGCTTAAGCCTTGATTAACAAAATCTAGAAGTACATAATGTCTGCTTAAACAATAATTAAAGGAACCCAAGAATATTCTGACAGTTTATCACGTACCAAGGCTAACAGCCTTGACTTTACACCATATATGGCATGGAATTGTACTGAAACTGTTCTGGGTGGGTTTTCTGTTTGTGATTTTGTATAAAAAGCATCCTTTTATATCAGTAAGTTGAATCAGTGCTTCATCGGCTTTGGCTCCCGTATGAATACGTAATAAAGGTAACGCCTGCTTCATACACACCTGGATCGTGTCTCCTTTGTTGAACACAACACAAAAGGTGCTCCACTTTTAGCAAGGGGCCCAATGTGTGCCATGAAAATGCACCATCTCACCACCACCACCAGCCTGCAATATTGATGCAGCATGATGGATGCATGGACTCATGTGGTTTTCTCCATACCCTAGTCCTCACATCCGCATGAAACAGCAGGAACTGGGATTCGCCAGACCACGCAATGTTTTACTAATCCTCCAGTATCCAAGCTTTTTGTCCTTTATCCCAGTTCAACCACAGTTTATTGTTTTTTAGCTGAAGAAAGTGGAACTCTGTAAGGTCGTTGGCTGCCCCATTCGTGTCAAAATGCGACGAGTTGTGCATTTTTTGTGAGTCTTTCAGCACCAATGTTCTACTGGACTGTCCTTTGATAAATTTAGACCGTCTATTGATCTGCACAATTCATGTCAGCCTTCTTTCACCTCTTTCATCAAGAGCCATTTTCGACCACTGTCCTGCCATTGGCTGGATGTCTTTTGGGTAGTAGACCATTCCAGATACACACAAGACATTGTTAAACTTGAAAAACTCATCTGCATTACCATTCTTTACACACTCAAACCAGCACGCTTGGCACCTACTATCATTTTCCCTCCAAAGTCACTTAAATCTTTTTTGTTGCTCATTCTCCCTCACATACAGTACACAAACCATGTCTCAATTGTCTCAAGCCTTAAACATTCTTCTTCAACCTGTCTCCACCCCTTCATCTACACTGATTGAAGTGGATTTAATAGGTGAAATCAATTAGGTACCATAGCTTTCACCTGGATTCACCTGGTCGGTCTATTTAAAAAAAGAGCAGGCATCCCTAATGTTTTGTACTCTCAGTGTATATACAGTATACTATATACTTACTATGCACAGTCCTGTATACAGCATGTGCTCTCTGAATATTTTGACTTATTTACTAAACAATTACTGTCAACACAATGAAAATTGTTCCTGTGCCTTACAACAAATATACAAGCGCTTTATTTCATGCATCATAAATATAACGTAAAAAATTCAGTAAAGCCTACGAAACACAAACAACACCCATTTTAAACAATTGACCAACCTGTATAGGGCACCATTGATATTCCTAAATTTTAAACCAATGTAGTATTTATTTTTTAATGTTGAATTATTTTTTATGTTATTGCTATTGTGGGGAAAGTAAGGTTTTTTTTATTGTATTGACAAAATTCTGCTTTAGCAGATTTTGTCCATTAAATCTAAAGTTAATTAAAGTTAATTAAAACAAGAGTTTACTGTATATCCAAATAAGGGGGTTGTGTTATGGAAAAAAAACTCTTGAACAACTGAAGTAAAATTAAAACAAGTATTTTTAATATTTTAAGCAGTAAATACTGATGTTAAAATCAACAGCTGTAGTGTACAGTGAGCTAAAAAGCAATTCTTGGTTTACTTCACAAATTACACATTTACATTAATGTTTAAAACACTACTTCCAAAACATGATAATCTTAATTTTGAAATATTTAATCTAATATCTGGCAACTTTTATTTATTTTATTGAATTCAATGATGTTATTTAATTACCTCTTTATAGTTGTAAAAACAATGAAATAGTGGTGGGAAAATCCAATTTTTATTGCACTGGTTGGCACTCGCAATCCATACAGGTATTAACACTTTTTCACTCTTAAGTGTAAGGGCAATCAAGACCTTTTTGTCAGGAAAAAGTCAAAACTGACTACGCTGAAATGCACAATGAAAAATGGGTTACAAAACTAATGTTTGTAGCCTGCATCACCACGCATATGAATGAACTCAACCTTATTTTGATTTTGTTTGTTATTCAGATTAAAATGTTGTTTCCATATTTTCAAAACATGGAAGACATTTCTTACAAAAGTTGCCATTTCTCTTGGGACATTGACACCTCAAAGTCCCTCTATTTCTAATGAATTTTCAAAGCATTGCACAATCCATGTTGCTGAGTTTGGAACATCAGAATGTTATGTCAGATTTCAGGATTTCCAATATTTTGGCCCAGTGTTTTCTTTTCTGAAGGCAAGTTTCTGTGGTCGGGTGTTGATTAACTTTACCACAGTAAAGTTAGCTCTAAGTTTGATATTTGCTGGATTTTTATTTTTTGGAACCCCAATAACATCTTAAAGAACATATCAATTAGAGATATCTTAGAGATAGCAAATGTCTCTTTGCATATTGTTGATGGTAATTTGTATTTTTTACAACTTTCACTTTACCATTTAAACACCTATTTATTTTTTGACAATATCTCAGATGTCAATAACTTTGCAGGCTAAATAGATTTCAAACCACTGATGTTTAAAATATTTCAATTTTGGAATTTTCTCACCATTTAGATCTGTGAACAGATATTATTCCTCTTGTAGTTGTTTAACAATTTAACACTCGGAGGTTTACATGCTGCTTAAAGTGTAAAAAGTGTAAAGTAAGGGAAAGGATTAAACTAAATGGTAAGATGTGGATGTTCGTTTATTAATTTTGGATATGATCATATTTTAAAATTACATTTTTAAAATATAAGTAGTATTATCATTGAGATTTAAAGTATCAACGGCACACAAGTCTGTAAAAACAAGGGTTTGAGACAACTTTTGGTCTCCCTTCTAAAAAGTGGCTGAACCCTACTCTAGTGCAATCAAGTAACCTTCCTCTCAATGTTTTAGATGTTACACCAGGGGTTGCAGAATCCCATCAGATTTACCATATCTAAGCTTACATTACAATTAAGAGATCAACAAACAGGAGGCCAGAGGAATGAAAATTGCAAGGTGGAGAGTAGGAAGATAATAAGATTCTGTCCAGTGTTTGTTCAGTGTGGATTTAGATACCCCAAGTGAGAAGGGCGTTGCAGTAATGAATTCTAGAGATGACAATGTTTTGACCAGTTTTTCAGCTATAGTCAGAGACAACATAGAATGTAGTCTGATGATATTTTACAATATTTTGCATATGTTGGTCCAACATCAAGCCTGAATCAAATATCACCCACAAGTTTTTTTTATTTAGTTTCAAATTCAAGTACAGTCCTGTCCACAGATAGGGTTACTGCACTGGCTTTATAAAGTTGATGGGAGTGGATGAGAAACATGACTTCAGTGTTATCACAGTTTAAATTTGTCTCATCCAGGTTTTTATGCAGAGATGCAATTTCTGCATAAAGTGTAGAGACTAGCACTCAGTGTCAGGTCTAGTATGGAAACAGATTGAGTAACATCAGCATAGAACCATAGAAATGATCATTTAGACTATTTGATAGCTATCTTACTAGCTGACCAAGTGGGAATGCTTTAATGGAAATTCTACACCATCTAGAATAGACTAACCATATGAAGCAACCAACTCCATTTTTAATTTCCCTTGAAAGGAAATTTAGTGAAAACACTAAGATGTTTCCACATTTCAGAGTTAAACATCCTTTTAACAGCAATACCAGGTTATGCAGAGTTCTGAAACACACATCAAAGTATCAGTTAATAAGAGCACAAAGAGAATCTAAATTTAACTTTGCCAGGGGAAACAGATGTGTAAGTTATACTGTAGATATAGCACTATGAGATCTAGCAGAAAAGATTCCTACTCTGATATCTGAAGTCTGCCCTCACCTCCCACAAGCAATGTCTTCTCTGCTTACAGCTGCTTATAAGAGCCTTAACCTCCAATTCAAGCACATCCTGACCCCAGTCTAGTTATAAGTAGTCAGATGTAAAGTACATTTCCAGATATCCCCAAAGTGGAAAGAAATTAATCCAGTAAATGCAGGGATTAGTCTAGCACTTAAGTGGTGGGGCTTGTATTGTACACCTATGCATTCTACATCAGCACAGGATCAATCAAGATCAGTCTCCTGTGACAAATCCCTTCAGAACATAATAAGGTGACCCACAATAAGCACCCACAATCTCTACATTTGGTAAATTTCGTTTCCTTTTCAGACAAAGAATAAAAAATAACAGAAAACAAGTTCAGACACCTTGAAAATGTGTACATTGCTTGCAAGTGTATTTATTTGTAGAAAGTTTAACATATTTATTCAGACTTTATCATAATAGTTTTACATCATTTAAATAACTTGAAATTAAATAAAATATTGTAATATATTGTATGTGTTATTATAAAATGCAATGATATCTTAAAACTGCTTCAATACACTAAATTAATATTTATATTAATAAATACATAAATACAGTAAGACAATATCTTGCATATCCAATGCTCCTGTATAGTTTTCCATGCATATGTTAAACCTAAGAACATTGGCTGGTCTTAGCTTAGGATCATAGACAGTATAATCCAGTTTTTACTTAAAACTCACCAGAAAATTAACGTCAACGAATGGTTTGACCATACCCTCTAGGCATTTGCTAATATATTCCAAAAAAGTAGCTCCTGTTCTTCATTATCTTGTAGTTGATTTATTGTGTTCTTGTCATAATATTCTCATCATAATATAAACCAGTAAAAGTACATCACCTTTCTCATTAACTTTTAGGATTTAAAAATGTATAAAGTTCCTTTGTAATATATTCTGCTCAGCAAAGCATTTCCTTTATCCTAGCTGTCTATGACATTCCTTTTAGACCTTATTACTCTAGTTGCTTCTTTGAACATTTTGCAAAGCATTCTGAGATCTAAATGGTATTTTGTACATGTAATTTTGTATATCCTTCACATTACTCACTTTGTTTCAACTTTTACACTATTCATTATCGTGCATTCAGCATTTAGTTGTTTCTATATTGTAAAAGGAAATGTGTCAGTATAACCTCCATAGTTTTATCATGCAGTGTAGGTTGCTTTCTCCTGTTCAGAGTCACCCATCTGATATTTATGGCATACTTTTTTACTACCTGTATGCACTTGTCTACAATAAATTTAATTTGCCAGGTGTCCTCCCACTGTTTTTAGTGTCCAGGTCTTTAGTATGTAAGTTTCATCCATTAACCATTTCTCCTGTGTACATACATTATCTTAAATTTATATGTCTATCAATTTCAGCCTAATTTTCTTTTTAATGGAACTTCATAGAATGCTTTCTGGATCAAGATATACTACGTCATAATCTCTGCGTCCGCCCATCACTGCTGTTGCTTGCTAACAAAGTCTAAAAGTTAAGTAATAAACTTCACTTCTGGAAACTTATTTGCCTTTTCTAATCCCATATTGACATAAAATCTATTAACGTCTCCTTAACTTTGGAGTTAACGCAGTGGTAAGATTTACGCATGGATAATGGCCTAGTTTTATTTTGTTCCCATTACTATGAATGGGTACAACATTTGCAGTTCTCCAGTAACACTGCACAACCCTATTTTGATTACAAATTGAAAGAACTATAAAATAATACTGTGTCCTCCTATTTTAGTGCTATGAATATAATAATATAGTCCAGCTGTTTATTGGCACAACAAACCAAAATAAAACAGAAGAGCACCTTATTCATACTGTCAAATAGGAAATACCCTTTTTTTTGCTTTTAATGTTTTGTAAAAAAGACAGTGTTGCCTTAAATCGGTGTTCACTTCACTCTTTACATGTTTACAGTCTGTAATGACGATTTTTTATTTGAGGGAAAATAAACCTAATCAAATTTTCTCAAACAACTAGAGTTCTTTATACTAATCACATCTTCACCATGATGTATAAATGAGCTTCATTATTAATATTATTATTTTTACAGTTTTTGGTATGGATTGCACTAAAAGACCACAAGTAACAGGTGCTTTTCATCCGAATGTATTGAGAGTGAGTAAAAAAATAAAACGATCTCTCATTGGCTTTAAATAAGATTCTCTATACATAAAGTTAAACAACTCCTCTCAAGGCACAATATTTCTTTCAGTCTTATATACTTCGCTTTGTATAAACTATTGGTATTTGCTAGTATATTCATAATCAAAAGCAATAATTTTCCATTATAATCATCAAACTAAAGCCTCATCCTAGCATGAAGTATTCATGGAACAATAAACCTCATACTGCTAGCATTGTACTCATTCTTAATTAAAAATAGATGAAAGTTTAGAAGAAATCACAGAATTATGAATAAGTTAGTTATAACTATACTGTATGTGCTACTGAAAATAATTATCTATGAAGTACTCTGAGAAGCTTAACCTGTTCACTACAGCCATGAATATAGTTTTTTTTTGTCCGCAGTGTTGTGATCAATTGATGTGTCACAGGTGAACTGGTCATGCACGGGAAGAGATTAAACAAAAATGCCAGGATTGTGTGGATTTAAGTCAATTGCCAGGCAACACTGAGCTTTGTCACCAACTAATCTCTAATGAAAACTTTGTATGGGCTGTAATTTGCATTAAATTTCCTCCAGAGCAAATGTGTGATTTGTCCCTGGATGTGATTTTGTCTTCCAGCTCACAGGCAACAAGCTCAGAAGTTACACAAACAAAATAATTAGAACCATTAACCGACTGTGTCAGCAGAACAATAATATTGTATGCTTTGAAGTATATTTTGAAACGGTAAGCGTAGAGTCCAAAACAAAGGTTTACATTCTCAGAAAACCAGGTTATAAAAGGAATGACAGAGCTTTAGAGAACTTATGGAATAAGACAGATATGGAATCAGCACATGGGCAGCACAGTGGCATTCTTGGGGCCCTGGGTTCAATTTCTGGGGTGTTCTCTGTGCGGAGTTTGTATCTTCTTCCCGTGTTTGTGTGGGCTCTCTCCAAGTGCTCCGGTTTTCTTCCACAGTCCAGTGACATGCAAGTAGGTTAATCGGCTTCTGTAAAATTGGCTCTAATGTGACTGTGTGTGTGTGTATCTGCTTGTGCTCATGATGGACTGGCATCCCCTTCATGGTGCATCCCACCTTGAGCCCACTGCTTGCTGCCTTAGGCTCTGCCTCTTTTACGACCCTGTACTGGATAAAGTGGTTTAGAAGATGGATGGAATCAGCAATTAGTAGATAGAAAGCTTAAATACATTCTGACTGAAGAACAGAACAGCTTTCTCCCAAAAGTGAGCCATGCAGAGTATAGGAAGTACAATAGTGGCCCAAACTGTAGTTTTATAAAAATATTAGGACAAAGAAAGCACCTCACAAAATTAATCAAAATAATGTGATCTAGTGAAAAGGAATATAATTAATTGAAAGTACATAAAAACAAAGATATTATGTTTTAATAATAATAATACAACAGCAAAAAAGTCATTAGAAATAAAGTGAAATATCAGTAAATAATGTGCCAGACCCCATCCTTGGCTAGGATTGTCTCAGGGATCTGTGTACACACAAAATCCCACAGTGGTCAGACAGTGCTTTATTTTTGTGTTCTTTGGATTTTTTCAACAGACATTTTTTACAGGTTTTTTAGTCTGCTATCTACAAAACCATTTACATATTTAAATCCCATATTTACAGGAATTAGAGGACTTTTGGTGGTCTGAAGTGGCTGATTGTCTGCTATTGGCCCCTATTTTAGGTCAGTCTGCAAGAGCATATAATCTAAAAAATCTAAATGCTGAAAGGAAAGTAGCTGACATATTAACCTTTCTAATTGGATGTTTACAAAAGAAGAATTCGACAACATGCCGCGGGCTAAGAAAAAGCAAAGTTCTATATTAAATAGTATTAACATAATTGAAACAGAAATGGTATGGGTATTATAAGCACTCATAAACAAACCCCCATGGCTTAATGGAATTGTGCAATTTGTACTAAGGGAAGAAACAGTTATTATTCATAGGGCTTAAACAAATCTCTTTTAATAGTCATTCAAGTCAGGGATAATACCCACTGACTGGAAATTTGTTAATGTAGTGCCCAACTATAAAATGATGGAAAAACTGAAGCTAGCAGTTATGGACCAATAACTCTTATTTTCATGACATGTAAAGTTATGAAAACAGTAATTACAACTAAAATATATGATCACCAGCAGTGCATTGTAAAAGTATTCATACTCTTGCACAGTTTCCATACGTTGAGTGGCCTCTGTCTGTGTGAAATACTGTAATACTGTTTCATGTGATTTCACCAGAAATACACCTGTCTCTGTAATGTCCCTCAGTCAGGTAGTGAATTGTAACTAAAGAAACCATGGAGACTAAGGAGCTTTTATAACAACTCAGGGAGAAAGTTATTTAAAAACATTTCAGATAACCATAAAATCTCTTTGAAAGTTGGGAGAAAATGTACATGAATCACAGCTGGCCTGCATGACATGCCATTACTGTCAATTGCTGAATTGAATTCCCAAGAAAGCATTTAATATGCAAAAAAGAATAGGCAAGAAATGCACCATTTCTGTGTACAAAGTCTGGAGATACTTATCTAAAAAGGCTCACAACTGTAATTACTATTAAGTATTAATTTGGGGGATTCTTCTTGTTTTGTAACCACTTCCACCAGTCAGGGTTGTGAGCAAACCGGAGTCTATCCTACCAAATATCATCAACATCAACATCATCACCATCACCATCATCTTCATTAATATTATTATTAGTTTAGCTGTCTAACAAGGAAGACATTTTTTTCACACTCTCGGATTCAGGGTAGGTTGCGCATGAAAACTGATACAATATGTAAGTGGTCCAGATAATGTCAGAAAGCTATTCTATGCTGGCTATGCTTTCTCATTAAACTATGAATGGAAAGTTTATTACCTCTATGGCACTTCACCTCATTTCTGAATTACGTAAAGTATTCCTGTTTGCTAACAGGCTGTATCATAAGAGCACTTTGGGCCATGCTTTACTGTTTCACTGTGTACATCAATTTATTATAATTTATAAATATTTTAAACTTGGTCTACCTGCAGCTACCTCTCATGGGCATGTCTTCTATGAAAAATTGAAATCCACATTTAGTTACAGATCTGTTTTCACATATAACACCAGCTGGAATATACTGAGGTACAAACAACCTTGAAAACATCTTAGTGTTTGGTACTTCCAGTCAATTTCTTAGTGCCATTTTTGTATTGTCAGGCAGCTGTCTATAAATAAGCCACAACAGGATATTGAGCCAAGAAGGCTCCAAGGCCGAAACGTTATATTTTCTTTCTTCTTTTTTTCAGCACGGAATTAACCTATTACTTGTTCCTATAAAGAGATATAATTGTTTAGAATCAGGTAATAATGTTAAACATGGTATATTCCATATAGATGTTTCACTCCTATGGAAATTAGATTTCTATAATAATTCATTATTTCATTTTTTAAATATAGAATGATGGCCTGGATATCAAGAGCTCAGAAGAAACTTTGGGACACAAAAATGCGAAAACAACAATTAAAAGATGACAATTGATATTGATATAAATATTTAATGAAGATATATCTTGCTTGTGTTTTTGTCCTTATTTTTCCAAATTAATCTGCAAACCCAGAACTTCAATTTTGTGAACTGTTTAACTGACAATGAAAAAAGAAACATAATTATATTATCACATTCAGCTTACAGGGTGAATAAAGACTATTGGTTGTTCACTGTCAAACTTTTTTAATTGAACAGAAACATTTAAAACAATACAAAAATTAGCAGAATATGCTTCAATATCACTTCTGGAGAGGCTGAGCTTTTTACCTTTAAAGTCCTTGACCGACCCAATCAAAATCCCGATTGACAATCTGTGAAAAGACTTGAATACTGCTGCATATAAGCCATCCACAAGCAACTTCAGAGAGTTTGAGTAAATCTCTCAATAAGAATGGGGAAAAAAATGCACAAAGACCTATGAAAACTTGCTAGAAATTTAACCCAAAAGACTTGCGGCAATAGGTATTTGTTGCCAAATACTGAGTTCACAGGTCTGAACACTTATGCCAAAGACATTGTTTTTTTCTCTTTTGTTTTTCACTGACATGCAGTGTAACTTATCTTATCTCTGAAATCTATTTGAGCATCCAGATTTTGAATAAAATATTCTGTTTAAAGTGATGTTACCGTATGTGTCATTTTGTAATTTAACAAAATGACAAAATAGGACACTATAGGAAGACGTTTGTAAGACACTATAGGCTAAAAAACAAGTGATCTGCTATGAGGCAAATGTACAGCACATGAGTGTGCCAGCAAGATTGTTGAATACACATAATAAATGTAGTAACCCTCAGTCCCAAAGCATTAAAGTTCACTACTGAGATTTCCTGGCAGCATGTATCTGAGCTACAGCCTCATAATTTTCTTGCTGAAAGAAATTCGGACTGATGCACGCGATCTTTAAAAATAAATGATAGCGCCTGCTGGAGTAAGTTCCGCATTTAGAAACTTTCATTAGGAGTACATATGAAAGTGTAAGGTTAGCGTCTTGGATCTTTTTTAACAATACCACAATGACAAAACTTAACGTCACAATGACAAAACTTAACGTGATAAGAAAAGCTTTCATAATAATATATTTGGCAAGCTTTAAAACTGATAATATTATCAGCATATCTGTGAACTCAAATAGGATCAAAAAAGGTATGTTCAAAACAAATAAATTGTTTTTAATACTCTTCTTATTGAAAGAACACTGGTAATTACATGGTGTTTGTTAACTATGAGAGCATGCCTTCCATTAAGTCTTATGTAGAGTATCAGGATGGAAGAGATACTGATATTCACTCATTTTAGCTGACCTCAAACCCATTAACTTTGACTGCTGTTCATACTTTGAGTTTGATTGGGATGGCCTTACTTGCTTATTTTGTGCTTGAATGATAAATGGCATATTCAACATTGTTTGTATTAAATTTTCTTTTTTTGGAAACATCTGGAATCGTTTTGATGATTTTATCCTTACAATTTCCATGAAACACTCATTTTTAATGTAATTATTTCTATGATGCTTCTAACTGGTTTATATGAAAAAAATATTAATGGACAGAACAAAACATTTAAGATTTTGAAATTCATTAGGTGTTGATAATAGTGTAATATGAAATTAAAGGAACATACAGTATTACATTAAATTAAGGAGTAGTGTTATTACTTTATATCACTTATTATTTTCTTAAAAGCAATATTCTAAGAAATAAATTTACATATATGTGTGTATGCATTAATGTCTTAAACAAATTATGTTGTTACCAAAAATAAAGAAAATATTAGCAGTATTATAAACACACAGTTTAAGAACTTTACAGACCATCCAAAAGTATTAGGACAGCAAATTGAAATTTGATATATGATAATGAGCACAATGTATTTCTAAGTTATTTCATGCATTCATTTGTTCATATTAGAACAAAAACATCATTTGTTTTTAAACCATTGATTTCAAGTGTCCATTGGTAGTAGGACACATTTACTTTAAGCAAATTCCATAGTATAAAAGTAAGTATTTGACTACATATCCCTTTAAAGCAATAACTATATGAAGTCTGTTACCAACTGAGCTCACTTACTGAAATCATTTAGATGCTTTCCCAAGCCTCGGCTGTAGCCACTTTAACTTCTTTGTTTGTTATTGGGGTGTTCTGGCTTGATTTGTTTCTTCAGCATGTAAAATGCATACTTAATTGGATTTAAATGGAAGCTTCCATTGGAAGCATTTTCTTCTACATAAAAAGACAAATGTTGCTGTAAACTTCAGAATGTATTTTGCTGCTGCCAGCATTAGATACATCATTAATAAAGATGAGTGAGACAGTTACAGAGGCAGCCATGCATGCCCAGGCCATAACATTACTTCAGCTGTGCTTCACAGATGAGGTTATGGTCTCTTGATCAATTGCAGTTCTTTCTCTGCATGTTAACCTTTCCATCACTTTGGTGTCATCTCTGTATAGAACATTATTAAAAACCTCCCTAGTTCATCTTTATACTTCTGAATAAATTATGCTGTAACTTTTCTGTTGTAGGTGCTAATGAAAGCACCTTGATAGCATAAGGAAAGCATATCTTTCAGTGTTAAATTTTAAATTCTTCTGCTAATTGTGGATTTTTATTTCTTTACCACAATGTCCTGGAGGATTTTGATGATCTTACTGACAGTTGTTTTAGACTTTTCCTTGAACACTCTGATAATTTTTCAGTCGTTAACCTCTGATGTTTTTCTTGGCTGACTCAGTCTTGGCTGATTGGTAATTATACCTGTGGTTTGTTTCTTCTTCAGTTTATTTCAGATTGTTGATTTTGGTATGCCTAATTTCTTTGGTATGATCCTGATTGAGCTTGCCTGCTTTTTTTTAAAACAACGTTCTTTGGTTTTCATTTTGACTTTAGACTCCAAACTCCAAACACTAAAGTTAAAGTGAAACTGGTTGATATGATTTACACAGCTCTTACTAGGGCTTAATGACCCACCAAAAAGCATCTGTCAGTCCAATACTTTTTTCCTTCAAAACTAGAGAGGTTCAACACTATCAATATGTTTAATTGACCCCACAAATTAAAATGAATTGAGTTTATTAAAAAATATAGTGCTTAGGTTGTGCAGTTGTATTTTGTTGTGTTTTTTTTCCCATGAGAAATGATTATTATTAGAGTTTTATAGTGAAAAGTCCACTGCGGATTTCATTGTCCCAATACTTTTGGACAGCACTGTATGTATTCTAACAACTGTATGTAATACAGTATACAGATCTAAGACCTCAAAGGAGCTCAGAATATACTGTATGTTATATAACAGAAGTAACTACCTGGGAGATATTTCATTTGAAGCCTTTAATTCATGTTTTTAGGTTGTGTAAGTATGGTAATTGAGTAGCTTAGAGACATTTTGAAATGAAAATAAGCTCACAAGGAACATGATTGGGCGTTCTTGACCTAAATAAATGTATTTACTAAATAATTCAAAACTTTATGTATTACATGTACAGTGTACTTACAAATTCATGATTTAAGGCTGGTGGCTCTCCAGCACCACAGATGGGCTCTACTGTTATAAAACTACATAATGACATCAACACAATTTATATAATAGGGATCTCATGGAAGGAGTGGGAGAGGTAAAACAAGAAGGGGCATTTTAGAGGATAACACCCTTACAGGAAAATCTAAACTCTGAGGCTTTCACTTTCGCCTTCTGTCAAGAATGTGACCCTGAGATAAAATGGAACCCCTTGTCATGTTGTTCATCAGAAAGTAGCTGGGAAAAGATAGTATGACTTAGGTATGTATACTGGGTTATCAGCATAGAAAGACAGGCAGAGTGATGCTGGAACCCCACTATTGAGCCTCCCTGAGCTCTCTTGATTTAGGATGTGCTGATTTGATAACCCTTGTGAAGTGTCCCACCCAGATTACTCCAGACAGTTGTTATGTTAATGCCCCATGGAGGCAATACATTTGTTAATCCCTGGAGCAGCATTACACTTCAACCATCACCACCATGCCAGAGGAAGGACCTTGAAAGAAGTTCAGCACAAAGGGCACATTTAACACCAAATCAACATTTTGGTTTGTTTTCACTGTAATTTATGTTGACAAGAGCCATCAAATGTTTATAAGTGTTAACAGAATAAAATCTGTTTTCATTAATCAGATCGTGTGTACGTTTTACCTTAGCCTTCGTAGATAATGCAGATTTGTTGTGAAGTAAATTAATAAAGAACACTGCTAATGTTATCCTTGCTTATACGCATCTATGATTTTTACAACTACAATTTAATTTTGCTTCTTAACTTTGAAAGTGATCTTGAAATTGTTTTTACAAGTCCAGTCCTGATCTGATTTTTTAAAAGATATTTTTGGTTTAGAAAGCAAACAGTGTTAGGAATTTACTCCCCTTTTATTAAAATGAAAAAAAAAATCCTTCAGAAAGGACTGAACAACCTGTTACAATTTGTCCCCCTCTGTCTTATTATTTCTGTTTGTGTAATTGTAGGCAAACACTGCTTTCCTGCTGATCCTTGTTGATTGCAGGTCTTTATTCTGTACCTTATGGAATTATATAAAACAACATGTCTCAAAAAGCAATAGTGACATTTAACTTGTTAGATTTAGATTTTAATCTATAAAATACACCCTTGATAAAGAGATCTCCCACCTGACAAGAATTCAAAAATAATGAAAGAACTACATTAAATCAACCAAAGAAAATAATATATACAGTAATATTATTCTGGACACCATTCAGGAATATCAGGTTAACTTTCATAGATACTGTATAACTTTGTATCTGACTTCTAGTCATGCACCACATAATTATACCTTTTCATGTTTGTAAAGATATATAAATAGGACAGCTGCACACATCATAAGATGCAGATTACTGGGAAGGTAAACATAAATTAAGTCAATTTAAATCTTTATTACTTGAATATGAAGAATATGGTAAGATACAATTTATATTGAGAATTTTCAGACCCATTTAAAAATAAGAGCAATATCTTAGTACCACCTCCCCTGAGATACAGTAAATACATATGATAAATAATTTAATATTGTATGACTTGTCATATGTTTGCTAGGTTTTATTTGTTTAATCTATGAAAACAGCTAATAACAACTATTTATTTCCTGGCTAAATTTAATAATTACATGCTACATAGTTATTGAAACCTGGAGGTTAACCAAGGAAATTTCCATCTCTTCTCTTAAGGAGTTTTTTCAAAGGACACATTGTAGTGTGATTGTTGAAATCAAAATGAAAGATCAATTTTTATATAGCTGAAACAAACCATACTGTGCATCATCTTTTTCCTCACAGTCATTGACAATCATCCATTCCACATCTTTCAGCCACATTTAATTAGATTCAACTTCATTCTCTGGAGCAGAAGGATCTCCTTCCTTTGATTTTTGCTTACATTGTAGACAATGAATGCTTTTCTAAATCACATACCCAAATGCAATATTGTTAAACAGGTCCATAAACGTGTTCATTTATCACATCCTAGTGAACACAAAATCTTACATTAAATCTGAAAGATTTGTAACTGTATGGACTAGCAATGTATCTTCGTGAAGCCCATTCCATAGGTGTTTTTACTGGAATAGTTGAAATATTATACTTTTCTATTGTAAAGATCTTAAGAGAATGATCATTGATATGTTTATAGAATGATGAAATACCAGTACAGATCTTGGCAGAGGGTCAGCTCTACCTGTTAAAAGGGTGCAGTTTGGGCTCAAATGATCTGAACACCCCAGGAAGGCTTTCTGAAGTAGGATTAACTAAATCCGTCAAGGCACTTTAGACTCAACAAAGACACGCTTCAAAAGTACAAAAAAAAGTTAATCACATTACAACAGGACAAAATGAAACATTTCCATCTTGTATAAGCCAGTCCTGAAAATTTCTATTAGAAACAGCTTCTAAATGGAGACATTCAGGCTCATTTTTAGTTAAATAATTAGTGTTTAATGAAAAGTAAAAGGTCTCTTAACATTACAAATGCAGTCTGCCAGCCTTTTTGGAAAAAGTAAAAACCCTAAAAATACTTTTTAAAAGACTGAACAATAAATAATTTATACAATAAAACCAGATTTTAAGATATTTCAATGCAAAGCTCAGAATTTAGGTACAAATTCTGTGCTACAAAATAGAAACAGACAATGCATGTACTGGTATTTGAGGCTTATTTTGAAAATATTTTTCTTATTATTTTCTATGCAGTTTATATCCAAACTTCAGGATGAAGACAAGCACTCTTTTTTGAGCAATTGACTGTTACTCATCACTACAAGCAACCCTTCACTGTCCCAGGCCACCACCATTGCAACAGTCCCTTGGTTCACCTTACTTGATGGTAAAGGACAGGTGCCCCCTCTTTGGTCAAATGGGGTAAAACCAAAATCAATGCAAATGCATTTACTACATATTCGGAGCTTATCTAAACAACTGAATAGTCATTTCAATATTTTACCCTTGCAGAACAAAAAGATACATTTTCTATTAGGTATGAAAGCCAGCTTCTTATTCTCTCTATTTACAAAACAATAATGCATTTTTAATGCAATGTTCTCGAGTCATCTGTACATCATTTCTCATTTCTGACTCATTTTTGATTTGAGAGAATTTGGAATGTGCAAACCATGCTGGATAAGAATAAACCTTTTTGTGCTTGTTTACATCCTAGTTTACATAATGTCATAAGATTTTCATTCATTATTAATTGCTGAATCTAACATGTATGTAGAATAAGAATTGTTCATTATTGCAAAAATATCATTGTAAAAGTTGTAACTTACAATGTACAGTGGTGATTTTACCTGGGTTATCAACATTTTGTTTGAAAATGTACAAACATGGCTTAATATTTATAAATAAAAAAAAACAAAGAGAACTTTAAATTGTAATGATCATGACCTGCATGTAAATCATTACCCTGTTAGGCTGATTATTTGAGTATAATATGATATGAGTATAGTGTGATTTTACCTTAACATTAGAAGATTCCTTGTGAATGGATTACCCAAATGTATTTTTACAAGGATACAGTCATTCATGATCCACAACAGCATCACTGTGTTGTGGTTCAACATAATCTCAGCTGCACAAGAGTAGTTCATCTCCAAATGTAATTGGACATAATGAATTGTGTGTTATTTTAACAGTTTTCTTGTTTAAAAGGCAGTGTCATGCACGCTAACCTTACTTATTCTGATTAATGCATTTTTCTTATATATTTATATTGGAAATATTGGGTCTCCAGATCCTCTACTTTTCCATAATCAGGGAGCTTCCTGTCTTCAGAAAAAACCTCAAAGGTATTTGCTTTTTAGCTAACATCTGGAGCCCAGTTGGAGTTAGGAAATTGACATTTGCATTTAATTTCTTTTAAAAAAGAGCAAATGATTTAGATTTTTTAGACAGCACATTTAAGGCTTATGTCTTAGTCTAACAAAGCAGTTAGTGTCATCCATTTTCCCTCTACACTACTCCTCTGCTTTTAGTGTTCCTTTGTCTTGATTTATGTTTCTACTATCTTTTCTGGGTGTCTTATTGTTTTATCTTTTAGAGTTAATTACGTTTCTCAAATAAGACGGTGAACATTTCTGTTATCTTTCCCACTGTTACTGTTCATCAACTGGAAACAATACCCTCAACAATTTCCAGTCCCTGCCAGCATTTTAATACAATATTAGGTGACTACTTAAGCATTCCTCAGTATCTTGTATCTTAAAACTCAGCTATCATTGAGACATACAGTACAATGCTTCCAAACTTTCCATGGAATATATTCCTAGATTCCTACTGTAAATCTGTTCTCCATCTCTTCATTAAACAATGCGAAGCTCACAGTTCGGCTAACACCTCTTCTGCATTTTTAACACATTAATTGTTTTTCCAGAACTCAAACTCAAAGTGGCGTGGTAAGTGAGGAAACGGATGATATAGCATTGTATCACTGGTCGATGTAAAATAAAAGAAAATATATTTATGTTTTAAATTTTTACACAGTATCATACTATACACATCCTGGATCTTTGAATTCTCCATGAACATAAATTTATAATACAGAAACATCTTCTGAATTTCTAAGTATAATCAACATTTTGGTTGATTTCTTTATTTCAACTGACTATAGGTCAGAACACAAACAGTGGTGCAGACATCACATTGACTTTCCTAAAGTAGAACAGGAACTTTTCTCATTTCCCCTTCAAGATCTGGTGGGTGAATATGCCAAACAGATTTTCTCCCTTACCAGAGTAATCCTTGTCAGACAAAGAATGCATACCTGAGTGCAAACATTAATCCCACAGGAGATGGCTTTTCAAACTGTGGTGTAGGATTAAGGCAGCGAAAGCTTTCATTTCACTAATCAGATACATCAGCTGTGCTCCCTTTGCACTGTGAATGCAGTGAAATGGGAAAAAAAGGAAGAATAAATGGCACTGCTCCAATTCTTTGATGCTAATGTAATGTGCTGGTGCCCCATAATGCTCTCTTCTGGAGCTTTGAAGGGCAAGGGGTGATGTATTGGGGAGACAAGAGAAAAAGAGGGATCAGCTTCCTGGTAATGGAAACAAGCCAGAGAGAGGCAAATGCAAGATTTGGGCATGTAATGATACACCTCCTAGATACAGACATAACAAATACTTTTCCAAAAGCCAAATGTAAGTGATTTTTTCTTTTTTTTTTTACTTTTGAAGGCTGTGCCCAAATGTTATTAAGCACTTGTGGTGATATTAAACACACCAAATTATCATTATTATTATTAAGAAATACAGTATAAGAATCACAGCTTTTTATAACTATGCACTATGATGTTGAAATTCACTTTAAATTATCACCGTATATTATCAGTCCAATCTGATCGTGAATTTTGTTCTATCAAGTTGAAAGTCTGTTATTAAAAGTATATATTTTTGCACAAAAAAAATGCTTACATGCTCAGGGCACTAAAACCCCAGGCTGAAATTGAACGCTTTTTTACATACAGATTTTAAATTAAAAAAAAACTCGAATGAATTATTTTGAAGTAAACATTAACAAAATAAAAGTAAATCTGTCTAGTCATTAGAGAACAAGAGGAAACTGACATTAATAAAAAGCAATTGGCCTTGCTCAAATAAATACCTCATTGTTCTTTGATGCAGGATTATAAACAAGGAGGGAATTGGCATACATCACAGTGTGTTAAGTCGGAGGTCTCAGCTCATATTCCAATCATTGTAGGGTTATTTTTGGTTTAGAATAGTCCTCTATTTTAAAACTAGCTGCACAGGAAGAAACTATTCTTTCAGCCACTGAACACTAAATACAAAATAATCTGACAACACTAAGTGCAACATTGTTATATAAGCCTTACAAGCAATCATTCATAAAATCAAAATTAGCTAGATGTAACATGCAGTATGGACAATTCTACAGAATGCTTTTAAAGAAAATATATTTCAACAAGTTGTTTTGCCAAAAACAGGATTGCTGTAGAAAAAACTGTCAATTGTATAAAATGTGTTTTACACCTTTTAAAAAAACAGTACCACAATGTGCCTTTATTACTTCACAATTTAAAGCGCTTTGCAACTTCTTCTTTTCCATTTTCCATTAACAGAAAAACTGCGGCTAGTCACATTTCCCACTATTATATTGACCATTAAGAGATTTTTATCCCTGATTGCATATTGATCATGCATAAATTTTAATTAATTGCTGCTAAAATGAATTACAATCCTGATAAATGTCATTATTTGATAAAAGATCTCCTTCACATATCTACTATTTATCACTGAAGGTAAATAAATGAGGTCACAGGTTCATGGAAAAGTACCTCAGAAAGGTGACAAGGTAAAATGAGTGCCACTATCTAATATTATAAGTTATGTGTATGAAGGCCCTGTAAGTATTCTCCATATTGTATATTTATTCAGCATTTTAGTCTCTATGCTATGAATTCAGGTCACAATGCTGAAGTGCAAATTTAGTTTGAATCATGACTTTGCATGTGATACCATCTAGCACTGAAAGGGTCACAGCCAAATACAGGAAGTAAGTGTAAAATCATAAAGGTGAATGGTAAGGATAATAACATCTGCTTTAGCCAGGCACATTTCAGCAGTGTCATTTCAGCAGTAAATAAACATATCTCTTGACATGACATGACCAGTTTAAGCATTTAATGAGCCAACCATGAATTTAATATCCTAAATTTTGAGTTTTGCTTCTGCAAAATATATTTCAACACATAATGTCTATTCAAGGCCATTATCCAGGAAACTCATGAAAACCCTACAAAGTGTACTCTCATTCAATAATGTAAACTCATCTCCAATTTAAAAACCTTGAAAAGGGAAAAAGGTTGAGACACATGTGAAGATGTGAAAATATTAGCTCGGGTAAACCAAACCTCTGAGGAGAATCTGACTTTTTGATCAAGAATGAAGTCTGGAGTGGTGGACCCATACACCCATGTCTTTAACGTGGACCAGAATACTGTGAGTGCAGAATATGGAGGTCTCAATAAGAGATGAAGACATTACTCGAGTCCAATGAAGTTCTTTACAATGTCTGAAAAAATCTTTACGTATCAAATTTAAATATACATATATTTAAATATACATATTTTCAGGTGATTTTTTTCTGAATGAAACATCCATAAATAGATTCCTCTGAAGCATTCACCACAGAAATACTAGTTTGTCTGTTGTTTGTCCTTGGGGCGGGCATGCCTTTACAGGCCAGACCCTTTCTAATTGCCAAATTCTTTTACATCAAGCTCCAGATAAAGCATAAACAGAGTACATACTTTGCTTCAAAAAAACGGAGAACAGCTTCGACCAGGTCATGTTAATCAAAATCATCATCTGTCCTGATGGTTGATATGCCTTGGAGTCAAAATTGATCGACAGAAAAAGCACGGGCCTTTTCCAATATGAGAGGGCTTGGCCAACATCATTCATTTGCTACTCAGGATGTGTTTCCTCAGATTTAGGACAAGGCTATCACATATACTCTAACAAAAGGCACACGCTTAAATCATATCTATGATTACATCTCTTAAAATATTTAAAAAGCAATTATCATAATAATCATGAAAATACTTGTTACAACATGTGAACCACAGAGCTACTGTATAAATACACATTTGTAGCATTTTAAACCTATTCAATTGCATATTGATGTTGGAAAAAGCATCATCATAGCACTACAGATAATCAATGTAGTCCATTGTACTCACAGTTGTGAGTGCCAAACAGTGAGCTTCCCAAAACTTCAGGGGTCTGGGCAGCTTTTCAATCACACAACTTGAGTGTGATAGGGCTGGGGCCCAAGTCAAGATTTCTACTTCTTAATGTCCCCAAGAGGAATCAAAGTTGATTTGCTTATACCACCCTGACACAACTGATGGAAATCCAAGAGCTGAGGCAATGGGAGTGTGATTCACTTCCTACTTTTTCTCCCAAAACAGTAATAGCACAGTTTAAACCTGTCTCCTTTAAAACTCAGGGAGGCCCTACATCAGACTAAAAAAAAATGGTTTTATTTCTTTCAGAGGCAGAAAATCTTTGAATAAGCCTCTTTTCTTTCAAGGGCCCTGAATTACATGCTTCTGTTTCTCATTTGCTGACTGTGGATAATGGCAGTAAATCTAAAACAAAATTCCTGATCTGAAAAGAACACTCAAACTCCATATGTTCTGTTCACTCTAGAAAACCAAACTCATCCGTTTCAAGTGAGCCATAGTGTTTTCCACAAGGCTTACAAAACCCTAGGTTTGCTTTTGCAGAGGATTTGTGAGCATAAAAATACTTAAGGATAGCTCATTTTCACCACCTAAAGACTGAGAGTGATATATATGACAGCTGTTTCAAATTTTTTGACCAGCCACTGTATATATGCACATGGTTCTGCAAAAAATTAAGCCATTTAAACCAAATTGGTCTCTTCTCACAGAGGAATCTGAGGACCACAGGCTGTGCTTGCCAATGTTTATATTTTCAAGTAATCAAGACAAATCAAATCCCTGTAAACACCTACAGTGAAACAGCAGGTTACAATGGTTTTTGATGGGATGTAATTTTCTGCTGGCCCATGGCCTTTTTTAAGGTCCCTGACATCAACATCTTATGTTTTCATAATATAGAAAAAGTACAAAGCTTTACTACTCTGTTATGACAGATGAAACCAGCATATCACTCTGTAATGTAATGGCTATAGAAATTAAATGTCTGTATTATAATACATTATAATAGATACTTTTCTCGTTAAAGCTTCATTTTTAAAATTAATTTCAAATTAGAATTTTAACCACTTTACTGTAGACGTGATGCAGTCATAATTTGTTATATACACATTCCTGTTATTGTAGTATGAGTACATATTATGTTTTTTTTATTAAAACAAACCTTTCAAAACCTTTTACTTCTCAGACAGATACATAGCCCATGTCTACCTTTTAAACACTGAAGTTCATTTTTTTTTCCCTCAAGAGAGAGCAAGGAAGCTGATGAAGCAGACAGTACCAATTTTCTGCTAATTGAGCCTCAGGAAATTGCACCTCATTTTAATTTACTACTCAACAGTCGCAGACATTTGACACAATGTGCTTTTTTTCCTGCTGGTCCAGGTGTTGACACTTGATTGCCTCTGGAAATTGCACCACTTTCTACTGAAACCACTCTTCATCAGATTAGACACTGCTTTATTAACGTCACTTCCTTTTGTTAAGCAGGTGCATACTGCTATGTTCTGATCTTAATAGCATTTCTTTTCCTTTCTTACATTTAGCTGGAATGAGTCATGATTTTTTATATTGTTGCCATCCTATCACTCTGACAATCGACAAATGAATAAAACAATATTATCAGGAAACTGGGTTGGATTGAAACTTATAAAGGGGATTTCTAATTTCTAAAATCTTCAAATTCCAAAAAGGATAATTGACTAATATTGAAAATATTGACTCAATAGGGTTGACAGATCATTGTTACTGATTGACAATTTAACAAATATATACAGTACATATATTGCTTTTTTTCTTTCGAGAAACTTGAATAAGCAGATACTATACAACAAGTTAATATCTTTGGATATTTTGTTTATTCATTTAAACCTATGCAGACTATTTTAAAATAGGTGACTTTCATCTGGCCAAAAAGCTTCTATTTACAATGTGTTTTTTTTCCTGAAAATATTAATCCTATTGAAAACAAGTGTAAATTGGCTTTGATCAGAAAGTCTTTAACAAAGAATGATAATATCAATGGAAAATGCAATTTGGAGCAAAATATCCAGTTCAATATTCAATGGCAAGACAGAATAAATATGAAAAAACAAAGTTTAGATTACAACAACCTCAATCTTTATAGATTTGTATTTTCCAAAATGTGCACAACATATTGTCTATGAATATTTTCCTGAGCCCTGACCAACATTTGATAAAGGTGAAAAAAGCAAATTAAACTTGAAACCATTCATCTGATCCATAAGCAAGATAGTACTTCTCTCATTTACTTTATATTAATTATTTTTTAACTTTCTTATAAGCATTCCCCAAAAATAATTGATTTCTGTCTGAATATCAATATTGTCTGTTTTTAAGGTGAATACTTATTCACAGATATTGCAATTGTAACCTGATTTTTTTTTAAATTGCCTTCCTTTAGGCAATGCGTACAGTGAACTGAAGTTTATGTTCCACTGATTTAGAAAGTTGCACAACTGATACTGAAATAAAAAAAAAACTGGAGAGACAAAAAAGAGGGATTTTGTATTCTCCATATTGATCACACTTCAGGGGTCTTGTTTCCCTGCAAGAAAGATACACCCAAGGGGCAAAAGTTAAGGAAAACACAACAAATTTTGATCTCTGATTACTTCTGAGATAAGTGGAAACAATTTCACCAGTTCTGTGTTATGCTGAAGAATGTATTCATTTGGAAGACAAATCTTTATCAGACAGGGGAATCACTTTGGAAACACTATGCGGGAGTGGGCCCCAGCTGTGCTTTTGAAGCATACTCAATGCATCATGCCACATTAGGTAGGCATCTCTCTCTGCCAGCAGAGCTCAATCTGTTACAAAATTGAGCCATTCTCAGTACAGGAAATCTATGAAGCAGAAACTGTGAACCTCTAACAGACCCAGTTCCAAATTACCCCCAAATTGAGACTGATAGGTTTAAAACAAATCAGCTCATCTAATTACACAAAAATCACACTAGTGAAACTTATCTTGCTGGATTTTTACTGTTTTTCATTTCTTTTATATTTATTCTTTTACACTGTCCTTTAAAACCTTGGCTGGTAATCTCTATAGGAGGAGCAAACAGAAATGGCTACCATTGTTGCTTTATTGGAATGAATGAATGACTCTTGAAGGCATTTACGTTTTCAATACAGGACTGAGAAAACTGCATTAAAGATTTCCAGCCTCCCTTATGAATGACAACAGTTTTTTTAACTCTCTTGCCAGTAAATGGTAGCAATGTGTTTGCTGGTTGTGTAATAATTTGTGTGTGAATTGTTTTCATGCTCCCTCTTTTCACTCAATATTTTCTCTTCTTTATACAGATATAAACTTTTAAGTTGATATTCTACTGATATTTTAGCTTCCAGGATGTGTAGAGAAATCACTAATGATGGGGTTCACCTGACAATGAGTTAATTATTTTTAATTGCTAAATGATGGATTAGCTGCTAGAACACTTCAGATTGCCTGCTCATGTACAGGTTACCCTGAGATGTCATGTTCAAGTTTTTTGAAGATTTGGTTTAGTGTGAATTATAGATTGTGCATAAGATGTCTAAGACCTTTGTACATCAGAGTATATGTAAGAATACAGTGTTACTGCTTAAGAACCCCATTAAACATGAATCTGTGATATTTTATCATATTGTGTGTATTATATACTTTAACATATGGGAATACTGTATCTAAAACTTGTTGGTACATGCATAAAGGTGTGTTTTGTTTAAAGGTTTGCACAGTTTTCATGTGTCCAGAGGGCCTAAGACTTGTTACATGGGTAAAGGTGTGTTTTGTTTGAAGACTTGAACAGTTTGTATGTGTCCAGAGGGCCTAACTGTGACTTTTTTTTAAATTTGACATTTAAGATAATAAATAATCCTAGATTTTTTTTCTTTTCTGTCTTTCACTTGTTATATAACAGCTTGTAGGTATTTATAACAGATCAGTTTGATGTCATGTTTTTTTAACAGAAAAGAAAATATTGGAGAAGTATTTTACTGCAAGCAAAATGTTGGTTAGGGAACAATGATCAGTATTCCTAAATTAAAGTGAAATACACCTTTAAAATATTTTCCTCAGATTCATGTATGTTTCTTACTACATTATATAATACACATACAGTATAAATATATCATATATATAATAATATATATACACACACACCTATATATATACACACACATAAACACACACACACACTATATATATACGCTCACACCTGAAGAAGGCTCTACGGCCGAAAGGTTGTGTTTTCTTTCTTCTTTTTTCAGCATGGAATAAACCTATTACTTGTTCCTTTACAGCCTACGCATGCTGACGCAGCTATCCACCTGAACATATATAATAATATACTGGTAAAATTACCACTGTAATTGCAGAAAATTATGATAAGGCAAAAACGCTTATTAAAAGAAAATACACTATTTTACTTTGTATACTTAATGAAATTCAACATCATTCAAAGTCAGGTGTTTGCATTCAATTATTGAATTATTTGGAATGTTTTAAAAAATCACTTTGCAGCTACGATGACAGGAGCTACCCCACTTTTGTTTTAAAACTCAATTGACAGAGTGAGATCTGTACTGCAGGCGAACAATCTTTAAAACCTGTCTTGCTTTTTACAATTCGCTCAAAATGTAATTATCATCGACAATGTATTGTTATTGCAATATTAACTTTATTACTTTAACATCCTGCATATCATCCATTGCTTCTGTTGTGTTATAGTTTGGATTTTTATTCTTGACTAATTTCTGACCTTCTGTACTGCCTCTTAATAGCAAATAAAATCACCCACCTGTTCTCACCAGGAGCACTTGTGTTTGGTTCATGGCTCCTACTGAGAATTGTATGCCGACCACATGGGCATACTCTCACAATAGCACTAGACAAGAATCTACAGACGTGAAATTGAAACATTCAGAATCCACAGCTTTTAAGCATTGAATGTTTGCTTTATATGCAATAGCTGAGCCTTTTCCTTATTTTGAATATTTATTACATACTTTTTTGTAAAACCAGTGTCTAAGATGTTTAAGACTTACAGCAGTGTATTTTCAATTAAATAACTAAATGAAGGATGTGTTTACAATAATAATCATGAAATTATGTGGTCCATTTTTTTCTCCATTGTCAGAAATACTTCTTTGGTATAAGCATCGCTTTACAGAAATGAATTCTGTGCCAAATACAGTAAGTGGCAAACACGTGTTAATACCAAAAAGGGAATGTGCAATTTCATAAAGGCATACATCCTTAGGACAGCGAAATGTAAAGCAAAGACTCTTTTGGAAACATTTGCAGAAATACATTCCAATCCTTAAGTCATAAATAAATAGGAAACAGAAAGAAGTATCAGGACTCCGATGAAAGGAGAGTGCTATGAGAATTAAATGGGAAAAGCCAAAAGTTTTGATTGCTTTCTCTCATATACACATTTATTTATTTTAATAGAACATGGATATCATTTTACAAGTATTGTACTATTATTGTAATAGTGTTTTATAAACATTCATGTGTTTTTATTTAAAAGCTAAATGCTTAAAAGAGTCTGCTACTCTTTGTACTAGCAAGATGCTATGCCCACTCCACTGGAAATGTGGTGCTTTTTGGAAAGCTGGTACACCAGATGCTCTACAATGCAAGGACCAAACATACACAAAACTGAAATCTGAAATAATAACATTTAAATAGCACTAAAAACCCAATGTATTTTTTCATTTAAATCATGGAAGAGTACACCAGATGCTCTACAATGCAAGGACCAAACATACACAAAATTAACTGAAATCCGAAATAATAACATTTAAATAGCACTAAAAACCCAATGTATTTTTTCATTTAAATCATGGAAGAGTTCTGTACAAGACTTAAAAAAAAACTACTTTTTTTAAACAACATTTGTGTGAATGAAAAGGCTAAGTTTCACGCCTGTAGATTTTTGTCTGGTGCTATTGTGAAAGCATGCCCATGTGGTCAGCATATAATTCCCAGTAGGAGCCATGAACCGAACACAATTCACAGTAGGAGCCATGAACTGAACACAATCAACAATTTACTTTAAGCCTCCACCAGTGTTTTCCACTATTATTACAACTTAATACAGCTTACTTTGCGTTCAAAGAAACAAGCTTGTCATTTAGTAGTCTTTAGCTCACATTGATCAAAACCCTCAAAAACTTGATCACAACAACTGAGGGTAAACTATACTATGACTATGAGCAGTCACTGTAAAGACTGTTTAGATAATCCTTTGCAATCATGTATATTTACTATTTAACAATCAAATATAATTAACCCATTTTCAGGTAAACCCCATAATTAACATCATTTATTCGTCACTACACATCTAAGAAGAGAAAAGGTTATTTTGCACACATAAAACACATCCAACAGGATGAACTGTTGCCTTTAAATGGGTAAAACTTCAATAGATGATTAGCATTAGAACTGTGTATTTCTATATAAAGAAGAGAAGACACAGTGTGAACAGAGCAAAACATTGTACGACAGTGTATAGCTTTTCTTTTTATCTTATTTGTATTTCTTACAGTATGTAGTAGATACAATCTACAAACAACGAAAAAAATCCATTGGGTTATAGGGTTTACATGAAGGAAGCCAGCAACCACTTTAACCACAGAACATTTATCTGTCCCACTAATTTCCATCTTCTCAAAGCTGTTTTTTTTGAGCCACTGTGAACCCTGCCTCTTCTCACCCAATAGTCTGGAGTCTTGTCTAACCACATCCACATTGCAAACTTCCAGTGATATGCTACGTTTAAGTGTGACTAAATATAACTTTTATTTTTTTGTAGGCATGTAAGCAAGAAATAAACCTTTTTTTCCCTATAATGTATATTATACAAACAGAAACAGAAACCCATCCATTTTCTAACCATTTAATCCAATTTAGGGTCATGGAGGTGCCAGAACCTATCCCAAAAGGCAAAACCAGTCCGTTTCAGGGTTCACACAGACAGAGACCTGCTCACAATCCACACTAGGGCCAAATTTCCCAGGAGTCAATTTGCCACCCCCGTGTACAGTATCTTGGGAATGTGGGAGGAAACCAGAGACCCTGAGTTAACCCACAAAAACATTGGGAAAACATACAAGCTTCATGGAGACAGCACCCTAGTTCTTGAATTGAACCCATGACTCTGGCACTGAAGGGAGCAATGCTACCCACTATGCCACCACGCTGCCCAAACACTCATCCATTCATACATCCAATACAGGGTATTGGAAAGCCAGAGCCTATCCTAGCAAGCAATTTTCACAAGGCAGGATACAGCCCTGATGGGACACCAGTCCATAACACACACATACTGTACAGTACAAGCAAACACACAAGCACGCTAGTGCCAGTTTTCCCAGAAGCACATTAACTACCAGTATGTGTTTCAACTGTGGGGAAAAAAACAGAGCACCTGGAGGAAACCCACTTGAAAATGAGATTATCTCCCAAACTTCACACCAATTGTACACCAGGAATTAAACCCAGGGCCCAAGCAGTATAGCAATGCTAACTACTGCCTCATCTAGCTGCCCCAGTGAGAAACAATGATCTAGAATTATTAATCATTTAATAAACTTAACCATCTACCTAACCATTTCAATTATGGACCATGTTTTATTTTATTAAGATACTTTTGTTCTTAATAATTATTTATTTAAATATTGGGACCGCAAATACAAAACTTATTTTTGCTTTACAATACAGGAATTTGTATTTTAAATCATTAATTATAAGAATGATAAATACAACATACAATTTATTTTGGGGTATATCCATGCATATAGTGTAGGCAGTGCTTTTGGCACAAACACTACATGTTCCATTCTATTTAACTGAAAAATGCAAACATGCTATAATTTTACATAACTTGATTACTTTCACATCAAGTGAAAAGGTATTACTTATTACACAGTACACAGAAATTGTGTAAGCAAACATGCATTTGGGAAAAAAGGTGTTGTTAATAATTTACTGGGCCAATGGGAACCATATTTGGATTCCATTTTCCCATCACTCAGGTCTTTGGCTGTTTATCCTGAAATGATATTGTCATTTAATATCTATATTTAACTACAAAACATGGCTTACCCATGATAAACTGAAAGTGCAAGATAGCTTTGTCATAAGCATTAATAATAAGAAGAGCTGGTTAGGAAATATTGTACTGTTTCTTGGAAGTAAAAACAATGCTCAGATTTAATTTCACCATTACAATATTATTTTTATATGCTTTACATAATCTGTGCTTGTAAAATATCTTCCAGTGAGACTTGCAAATTAAAATGTAGCTTTCTCTTGAACAACACCAGGTGTCATATGTACATCAACGCCAACTTATATTTAGAAAGCAGTGTATAACTTAAAAGCTGTTGTGACTCTCCCACCCCTCCAGCCTACAATGTGAGACTATACTGCTTTATTCTAAGCATGTTCACATGATACTCTTCAAGTCTTCTTACAGTGCCTGCAAGAGTTCCTGCTGTGATTTTGATTGGCATTTTTGCTTTTCACTGTCAATATCGTCCCAGCCCATTTCAGAAATGTCATGGTCTATTCCATTAGAGTACTGATCTATGACAGTATCAAGCTCCCTGGTTTACTACCATATGTGTTAAGTACTGAAGTTGACATCCCCTTTACAGACAATTAAACTGAGATTAAAAAGCCTTACTTGTGATTGCAGTACTTTATTTGCATATGACCAGGAATACTGTGCAATGTCATGTACTGTATATTCCTAAGGAATTTATTGACCATCTACACAGGTTAATTCTGTAATTTCAATTAAATGAAATCTAAGGTACACATTTATGTTAAAAAGCAACATTTATCTTCCACAGGGATGTGTAACGGAAACATAAAATTTAATGCATAACAAAATAGGTCAACATTAAGTTAATTCCATTTTCAAGAATGGTAGTCAAGATGAATTCTATAAACTGGACATTCTCATAATTTAATGTCATTGTGCCTACAAATTTCCAAATTCTCCTTCAATTAGTTATTAACAAATATTTTATGTGCACATAAAACTTAATAAAAGGAAAAAAAACACTAGTACAATTGAAAAAGGTAACCATTTCTCAAAACATCCAGCACACAGTGCTCTCCAATTTTGCTTCCAATTCAGTTCTCATTATAGGTCAAATCAAGTCACCTGTTTCTAAAAACTGCACACTTTTAAGTTACTGATCAATTAAACAGGTAATTTAGTAATTTGGAGAAGCTGATCCTTGAGGGTATAATGGTATTCAGATGTTTCTTCCAAATGATCTGTTAATTTACTCAATTTAGCAGGTTACCTGCTTATATCCTGATTTAATTAATTGAGGTTTTCCATTACCAGGATTAGAAGCTACTGCTTCACAGCATCTATATTGCATCACATGTACAATATTAGTTATAATTATTAATTGTTTTGATAATCTAAATAAAAACATATACATTACTGCTATCTCGAAATTCACACCACTGTTATAACGCTTCTTTCAAGATCATGAAGTGGACTCAATCTGATAATTTGGTTATATTTTTCATGCTTGATGGATACAGGTACAGTATGTATAAATGTTACAATTTTCACATAGAACTCCTTAGAATACACAGGCATTCTGGACTATATACTTATATATAACAATATATACTATATTGTTTATATTGCCAGCAGCCATATCACCCTGCAACTCACAACTAGCAACCCACTGAAGCTAAGCAGTTGTGAGCCTGTTCAGTACCTGGATGGGAGACCTCCTGGGAAACACTAAGGTTGCTGCTGGAAGAGGTGTTAGTGGGGCCAGCAGGGGGCGCTCACCCTGCGGTCCATGTGGGTCCTAATGCCCCAGTATAGTGACGGGGACACTATACTGTAAACAGGTGCTGTCCTTCGGATGAGACATAAAACCGAGGTCCTGACTCTCTGTGGTCATTAAAAATCACAGGGTGTTTCTCGAAAAGAGTAGGGGTGTAACCCCGGCGTCCTGGACAAATTTCCCATTGGCCCTTACCAATCATGGCCTCCTAATAATCCCCATCTATGACTTGGCTTCATTACTCTGCTCTCCTCCCCACTGATAGCTGATGTGTGGTGAGCGTTCTGGCGCACTATGGCTGCCGTCGCATCATCCAGGTGGATGCTACACGTTGGTGGTGGTGGAGGGGAGTCCCCATTACCTGTAAAGAGCTTTGAGTGGAGTGTCCAGAAAAGCGCTATATAAGTGTAAGCAATTATTATTGTCATTATTATATATACAAATATAAACCCAAAAGAATATGCACTAATCTAATTTCTAATAGATTAAATGAAATGTTTTACAGTAATATAAAAAATTATAGAAAGCATAATATATATGTATAAGAATCATGTAGTTTTATAGGTCAATGGGGACATTACAAAGACAATATCGAGCATGAGTCTTTTGAATGTTAACAAAATGATGGCAGTACTGACCCATAAACCAAATAAACCTCTGGACAGACTGATATGGGTTTTAACTGCAATTAGGTGACAAAGCGTAAATTGGATCATTTATCTCTTATTGATGACATTGATGACCTGATTCCTTAGATGTTCTATTGGAATAGGTCAGAAGAAAAACACAACATGACCATGACACGACCTCAACACTGTGTTTTTGTATTATCCTGCATTGTCCTATTGGAAGATTTTCACTTGGTTAGCAGGAACAGAAAATCTGTTTGTACAAGGCCTTTGGTAATGTACTACTGAGCAGTAAAGTTGCCTTCACCTTGGGTTAAGATGTTGTTGTGTTAAAGACGATTCCCCTCCACATCAGCAAAATTCCACTATTCCACCTGTTGACTCGAACAGAGCAAAAGTCAGAATAATGCTCTCCACGACATATCTAGACACATTGCCTTCTCTTGTGTACTGTATGTATTTAAAACAGTGTTCATCAGGAAATTAAAAATTTCACCACTGTCACTGCTACTGTACTTCACACAGAGCACAGCAACTTCATCTGTCAACCTGTTACCACTGAATAGCCTCCATGCATGCAGACTGTTTTCATGCAATGGTGAGCTACAGTCATTATGATGACAAATAGGTTGTTTCTTCCTGGACTTTCCAATAGCCACTGTGGTTTGAAAAACAGAGGACATGGACTTGGATTGTTTTTTTTTACTCCAATCCATTGTGTTGCTTTCCTACATAACTTCTGTCCCTAATAGTCATTTTCATTTTTTTCTAGTAAGCGGATTGTTGAAGCAAGACATCTCAATTTTTGGATGACTTCTTTTACAGACAGGCCATCTAAATTCATGTTGATCTCCATTACTCAAACGCGCATAGAAACGTCTTTCACTGTACTTGCGTTAATTAAAATTGGATTATTTATTCTCTTTATACATACTGTTAATCAACTCATTTTTACTTAATATCAAATACAAGATAGTAAGCACCTGGTGTTTTTATTTAATCTCAAGACTTGAACTCAGTATAGCTGTTATCCCTAGGAACAGTATTTAAACAATAAACAAATCCTTCTGCTCATTATTTTAAATGTAAATAACATTACGAATGTGACCAATGAGGTGAATGTAAAAAGTGTACATACAGTAAATAATGTCACCATGAGACAGGCTGGAAATTCGATTTAAACATTTATGATTAGTGTGGCTGAAAATAAACCCTACTTCTGACCCAAACCTGGAAGAGGATTTTGCAAGACAATTTAGTTGCACCAACAGTTCTTTGCATGTAATTTGTACCAAATTTATAGCCACACAGTTATTTCATTTGTGGCAGTGAGTTTAGAGTTATTCCACAGGAAAAAAAAAATGTACAGGTATACCATAGTAACACTCAGTGATTACCAAACAGCTGTTGAGATGCATATAGAATAAAATAATAATAATGTAAATATCAAATTATATAAATTAACACATTATACTATTCATAAATGTTAGACATTCATTGAATAATAAAGAATGTATCGATTGATTTATACCGTATTGGCGGTTTCACTTGTAGTTCCTCTAAATCTATGAAATATTTCACCAGTTCAGCTAAGTACAAATTTTCAGCTCATCTTATTGATTTTAAGGTGGCAAATACATACGATTTTTAAGCAAGAAAGTGAAAATCTGGCCATACGTAGACCATTTACTATTCAAAAATCCATTTTAAACAAATTATGTGGTATAAATCAACTTATACTTCAATTTCAAAATATGAACAAACTTCAGCATTCTTTTCTCCACAAATGTTAACTACCTTGGTTGCAAGCCAGAAAATAAAATATAGTGTTTGGTAAATTGACCAAGATAGATTGGCAGGGAAAGGATTACCACAAAAAATGGCTAGACAGTGGAACACAATCTGTCTTGTGTAAGCCAGACAACTGTTCTTTGCCAAACATGGTAGTATTGGATCAATAAACTGAAGTTAGTTTTTTTATTATACTATCTTTTTAATGTATATTTATACAAATCATTTCCAAATGTGGATAAACCAATAAACCAAAGGTATAGCAGGAATAATGTCCAACAGAACTGAAAAACTTAGATCTAAATGTAAATTAAAAATAATACACATATTACCTTTATTAACAATGGGCAAATGTTCAATTTACAGTGCATAGTAAAAACATGCAAACATTCCAGGCATGTAGACTATATCACCCATACTATAAAAAATAAAATAGTGCTTTGAGTCAAAGTTAGTTTTCTATTAAATACACAATTTTCTTTTTATCAGAGAGCTCAACCTGCAGTATATAGTTTGAATTATGTAATTCTAATGACAATGCTCCTCTAATATCAAGTTTTATTTAAAGCATCAAATTATTCCAGCATTGAAAAAACCCTCCTTATAGTTTTTCAGAAAGCAGGATTGTTAAATTCCTACATCTTTCAGAAGACGTAGTAAATTATTTTTTTTCATTAAAGCATTAAATAGCTTTTTGCTTCATAAACTTTCACTAATAAGTGTAAATATATGTTCCATGTTCTGCCAGTAAAGGGCTGTGTTGTTTGAACTTACATTATAAACATGTATGCAATTACAAATTTTTAAAATTATGTTAATATTTTCATATCAGATTGAATGACCTTACCACTCCAACATATTTTTTAAATTACATTTAAAAATGAAAAAAGTGATGATTGCAGCTTGCATAATATTCAGTTAAGTTTACTTAATACTTGAATCTTCCTTGATCTCTTTGACTGGTCTCAAAAATAATATGCAGTATAAAATGCAGAAATAAATACAATACATTTCCGCTAAAGAGATGAATATTGATAGTAACTTGGGAATGGGAAAGTTTGAGCACCAAACACCACTAATAAGTATGAAACTGATATTAATCTCTACAACAATACCCTGTAGAAAGTATTATAGCTGTAGACTTCCAATGCTCAGTAATACAGTGTATATATACACAGTGAAAAGAAAAAAAAACTGAAGTGCTGCCTTACCTCAGAATTTTTGAAGGTCAGAGAATTCCAAAGAAATGTGCTGATGTTTTCAGTCTCAGGTCTACATGCAGACTGCACTAACCCAAGAGGATGTTGGGCTGCGTGTCTAGTGCATGGGGCCCTGTAGAGCACTGACCCATGGCACAGGTTCATCCAAATCTGTCAATCAATAAGACCGTTTTCTTAGAGGCAATGTCTAATGAGATAATGCTATCACTTAATGTTCAATAAAAAATGAATCTCTCTTGTGGTTTAGATATGTACAGTTTGTGTGATTTTTGTTTATTCTATTATTAATATTCCTATATATATATATTACAAATTTAATTAAAATATTATTCCTTTTGATTTATTTCCAAACTTACATGAACACCCATTTTCCTGTGTTCAAATATTGCAAATGCTTGCTCTTTTTTGCTCTTTGAGTGACAAATTAAGTGGCCATTAGGGCACAATATGGAGAGTTCTGAGATTAGTGATTAGTGTGTTAATTATATTACAAGATTGTATTTTGCAAATGTCACCTTCTGTTGACATTCTTTTTGCTAAAATTGATGAGAACTTTAAAGTTCACCCTGAGGGTGCTGTGATCTGTGTATAGTATATGCAAATTCGTCTTTCTCTTTTATTGTAATGCTATTTTAAACTCAAATAATTTTCTTACAAGTGGTCAAAAGCCTAGATTTTCCTCTTTTGTTCTTAGTACAACTTCTTGTCATGCTTCCAGTGTTTATCAGATTTGTTATTCAGATAGGCCATATGCAGTAAGCAAAATGCTTATATAATTTAAACACTATTCATAGGGATGTTTATGGGTTTTTTAATGTTTGCTCTGAAGGTCAATTTAATTTAAAAGTCCTTTCAGAAAAGAAATATTTGTTCCAGAATCTTTTTAGATAATGTGCTAAGTGTTCAAATGCACACAGATACTTCAGTTGCTTTCCTCCCATAATGATTGTCCATTACAGATAAGAAATCAAACATGCTTAATGGTTTCATAAGTATCCTGATAAGCAGAAGAGGCATTTTATAAGCTACAGATGTAATAGAGTGATATCCTTATTTTTTTCATTTTTTATGCAAATAAGACTGATTGATGGGCATATCTAAACAATTAAAATGACACACTTTGACTCTTATATAAAACATGCATTATATAAACTGCTATCTCAGCAGCTGGAGCTAAAAAGCCCATAAACCCTCAATACATGCTGCCTGTGAATATTCCAGTTAAAACATAGTATAATGAGTAATTGATCTGTAATAGCTGCATGTAATGTAGTGTCGTTGGATAATTTGGAATTTCGGAACCATTTGTACTATAGTTGTGTAGCATACAAATAGCACTATTTAGCATTTATGGCCTCTGTCTATCATCTTATAAATTGCTCTACTGACAAATAAGGCAGCCACATTTTAAATTGTTTTATGTTTATGCAGTAGCTTCATTGAAATCCAATATAAGCCAGATAGCAAAGTATAAATTAATGTAAAGGTACTTTGTATTTAGTCCTGGAATACATAAGATACTTTTTCTTGATTTTAAACTTAATCTGGTGTGGTTTTTTTTAGATTAGATCATTTTTCATGCTGAACACCTAATAATACTAATAATAAGAAAATTGTATTAGAAAGGTTTCAAATGAGAGTACAATAGGTCATTCATCCCGTCAAGCTTGTGAGATTGCTAATATCTAATTGATCTGAGGACCTTTTCAAGCCATTTCATAAAGAAGCTGGAATATCAGCTACAAGAACATGGCTGAGTAACGTGTCCCAGATTTCCATAGCCCTTTGTGTGAAATAGTGCTTCCTCTTTTCAGTTATATCCTCTGTGTTTTTTACTAACAATCCAAAATAAGTCTATGTCCAGTTTATAAGTTTATAAGTCTGAATAAGAGAATCTGCATTTCATTCTTTTTTCTTTCCAGGTAAGGTTCAGTATGTTATATATTCAATGAAATCACAAAGCACATTGATGACAGCAGCGGTGTAAACACTGGCTATGTAAAGTCAGGAGGTTGTCATTAAAATGTTTCATGGTTGTTTATTTTACAGCAAATGTACTTAACAACTGCTCTGGTTCATTTGCACTCTTTACTGCATGACTTAGACTTATTCATAGTACACCATTTCCAATTTCATGAGATTTCTTGACATACTGGGAAAATGACTTCCTGTTTGGTGTACAAGAGCCCTGGATTCCTCTGAAAAATCTTGTATAATTACTTGAGATGTAGTTTACTGTACAGGGGGAATCACATTTTAAATCTTGTCTGTTTAATTATAGATGAGCAATCACTGTGCTTCAATGGTCTCCAAAATGTTGGTAAATTGTCTATGAAGCACAAGAATAGGGTGTGTGTCTTTGAGTCACTGTAATTTTAAATTGCATATACTGTAGCAGACAACCACCCTTAGAAACACTGTAGCCTATTGTAAGTGTGACATGAGCAGTGGATAGATATTACACCTGTTGATGGTACTTCTTTTTAACTTATGATTATAATATGCATTCACAATAGTGAACAGAAGGTTTGGGGAACATTTAAAATTTTATAAATCTTAACTTTAACTGTGGATTCTAGTGTATGTATAACTTTCACGCGAAAAGGGTTCACTTAGGTGAAAAGAGTTCAATTTTGAAATAAACATAATACTTGCATTTCAAATTGAGAAGATGAAGTTACATAAACAATTCTTGCTTCCCATCTTTTACTGCTTTAGCCATATGCAGACATTTTACATGAAACAGAGCTAAAATGTCAACCAGTATATCCTTTTGCTGTTTGAAGCAATAACACGTGAAATTAAAATAAATCAGGAAACACACACAAACGTGTTCAAAATTAGTTCATTAAGAAAATTTCTTGAAAACATTCATCTTGCCTGAAACTTTCCAATCAGAGCCAACTCCAATGCTGGTTTAAGGTTGATTTGCTTACATCTCTGATTAAATTCAAAACAGAACATGGCTTAATGATTTACCACAGAATCTGAACAGAAACAGAATCACAGAATTCTGTCATTAAATAAAGCACATGTTCGTTGATCATATATAATTATTCACTAGCTCGTAATTAAGTTTCATACAATTAAGGAACAACTCTGATACATGAGAGACTGTGGAGTGATTTACAAACAGATTCTGTGGACATGTGATTCAGAAACAGAACATGGCTTAATGATTTCTAGGCCAGAACATGGCCTAGAAATCCATAGCACGAAATCCATAAACCAGCTGTTGTAAGAGTTAAAAAAACAGCACAGATGCACAATATGATTTAAAACATTACCTGGATAAACGTCATATACCTGTATGTGGCAAATTAAAACTTCATAGATAGCACTGACTAAAGAATTATTTAAAATATTACCATGCATAATATCTGAATCCTCTGCATCTGCAATCCAGAAATGATAAAATACTTGTTAAAACCCAACACATGGACAACCACCTTGTACTGCAAATCTTTTACTCTGGTTTGAGTTATGAATCGCAAATCTCTGCAATACCAATGCTCTTTCACTGCATCTGTTTTCTCTAAACGTCTTTGCCCCAGCATAGTTCAATACATTTGGCATTCAGCAAAAGATCTCCAAATGTTTTTGGTTATGAATAAAATGTATCCCTCTGTGACTGCCTGGGGTTGGTGCATACTAAATGCGCTTAACTTGTTTTTGTTGGAGAATGACATAAAAATGTACTTAGTATGATTAGGAATATACAATATTATTAAAATTCAAGACTAAATGGCATACCATAACTAAATTGTGAAATTTAGCTTTTTCAGTACAATTGGATTAGAACTACTAAGCATACAGTATATTCAGGTGAAAGAAAATGTTTCACACTGAATACAAATGTTAACAGTGTGAAAGAGAAATTAAACAGAATTAAAAAATGTTAAGAATATATGTTGGTATAACAACATGAAATGTTCCTGCCACAGACCTTTTGTGAATATAAAAATTGCAAAACATTAAAAACAGCATTAAATTAAACAATCTTCAAAGTACAGTAGGTGCATAAAATGATTAAAAAATCAAATAAAAGCTTTATGCTGCTTCAGGATATAAAAGATGCATAAAAGCATGTGGCTTTAAAAAATATAATGTAATTTTCTACATACCTCTATATTATTTAATTTGCAGGTTCTGATTTGTTCTGTTTTGTTATGGAAGGTTTTCCTAAAAATATTTGGGATTTTCAAAATGTTTTGTATCTACAGTACATCAACTTATTTTAACAGTGTGAGTGAACTATGACCTTTCTTATAAACATCCAGAAGCTCTTCAGCTTCCTGTCTTTCAATTAGGGGCAAATGAAATGGATCCCAACAAAATGAAATCAGGCTTTAAGATATGACTATGCCAAACAGGTCTGCATACAGTATATATTTCCTTTTTTCATATTTTGTAAATTGTTTTGTATTTGTTGCATGATTATCATATTTTATGAATTCTAGGTCATTGTAGTTGCTTGAATTAGACAAATAGTATAAAACAAAATGGGTAATTACTTAAAATTGGCCCCACTGTACATGTAATCTGTTAAAAACAGAGATCAAAGCCTTGCTCTCATAAAACAGGTAGGGTCATCTTTAAAATAGTGTAATATTGCAGTATCCCATTTTTTAAAATATGTTTTAAGTTGTTTTCCCTTTTCATAAAGTCTTGGGACTATCACAGAAATACAATAGGAAAAGGTTTGCTTAACTGTCATACTGATAATCCTAATATGCACCAATAAAAATGGTTGGTTCATGTTTTAAACCAAGAGTCTACAAAAAAAACAAACTATGTGTAAGAGCTTTCTTCACTCTTGTAGCAGTTGCCTTTTTACTATAACTAACATTAAACAATGTTACAGTATATGTTTGTTGATCCTTGTAAAATGTATTAAAATAAATTGGTAAAACGTGCAAAAACACTTAATGATCCTTTCATTGTTAAGGTAAAGAAAAATCAACTCATAGATTGTAGGAATTTCCCAGGTTACTTTGAAGAACATTCAACTGCTGTCAACAACAATGGGATAACTTGCAAGAGCCTCACCACAGTTGCCATCTGAAGTTAAGAGAAATGCCATTGAAAGAAAGTTATTGAAAGCTGCATACTCTTACATATGTGAAGTCAAATTAGGAAGCCTTTTAAAATATAGTGATGAAAGGCACAGAAGAGTAAAAATGTTTCAATTACATTTATGGATCAGGGAAAAGGCCATCAGGAACCCAAGGAACAATCTGGATGAGGTCAGTTTTAGCCCACCAAACTAGGTATTCTTAGTCATTCATCCCTGTCTGAATTCCTAATTCCAGGATATACAAAGCATACAGAGTTAACCCCGTAACATCACTATGCCATGGTGACTGCACTGATAAAGAGAAAAGAATTTGATACTTTGTCACAGTTTGCAAACAATACAACTGAACTACCTGAAGGGTCACATATTTTCAGCTGGGACAAGATTTATTATTTACAGCATTCATTGTCAGTATTTTTGTGGTGTGGAAAGGGGTGTTTGTGTTATGATTGTTGTGAAGATTGAAGTTTCTTTTGGTCTATAACTGTTTTGTATAGTTATCAAAGGTTTCTCATGTGTCTGAAATGGTCTATTACGAATATCTATTGATTAAGGTCTTATCCTTGAATGTGTAAACAACAGGCATACATTTAAGTTAGTTTTCATCCAAACCGAAATATTGAACTTAAGGTGATGTCTTTTAAGTGACTTATAGGGCCAAAGCTTATTCTGCTTTTTGCATTTAGGCAAATCTAAGAACACAAGACAACACCATTACACATTATGTTCCTAGACAAGCCCACACATACTTACGCAAGGCTAACTGAAGAAATCAAGATGAAGTATCTTATAGCAATGTTAGTATTGGTACAGTATCCTAAATCTACAACATCCTATAAAAAGATTTTCAGTTCAACCATTACACCTCAGTTCCCCTTAATTTTATTTCACTTATATCCACGTATATTTATATACTGGAGCTAACAAGAATATTATTCTAATTTGTGGACCCAGATCAAATACAAATTTAAATCTGCTAGTCATAAATTCATATCCAGTACTTGATGATCATTTTTGTGGCAGAGGCATCTTTTTTCCTATGTGAATCTGCCATTAAACAAACACTGGATGTAATAAATATAAAATGAAGAATATTGATATTAGGTAGGTAAACGTGTAAGACTCTACTGTTAGTAACCTAAAAATTGCAAAGAAGCACATATTTCTTTTACAAAATTAAAAATAACACAGTAATACAGATACGTTTTCTAATTTGAAAGACCAGAATAAAAACTCAAAAGGTGGTTCAAAGCACTCCAGCTCCAACCTTTCCAAAGTAATATTTAGAGATTAAGAAGTATGTATCTTATAATGTAAGCCAAAGAGTCCAAGATACAAGCTAGTACTTTTTAGAATCAATATGTTTACATTGAATAGTCCAGGAGTGGCTGACTGCAGATCACAGCAGCAATTTGAAACAAAGAGTTACTTTTAAGTGTCAAAAGCCTATCTATGCCCTGAAGATGTGTGAACAGATTTAATTTTGCCATTAGAAAAGAGTAAAGTATCTGGCTGTGAGCAGTGGGGCATATAGTCAGTTTAAGCTCATCCTACCGATTACCAACACTTTATACAGATAATCAAAAGAATTAGCTGTACTCTTTAGGGGCACTCAGGAGAAACTGATAACTATAGCCACCAGATAATGGAACCTTTTCTTAAAGTTTAGTGGAGGATGTCTTTCAAAACCCCTTTAGAAGAAAGGTTCTTTCAAAAAAAGAATAAAAATTCACATCAGCTTAACTCTGAGAGTCATCTAGAGTTAAGATAACTCTAACTCAACCCCCATTCAAATCATTGTTTACAAAAGAAAAAAAACCAATTTGAAATAAAAAATAAGATTCATTATGATAGTTTTTTACAAAGTTGTTTGTGAGGTGTGTGTTTTTCATATATTATTACTAGATTTGTGGAAAAAGCATTATTACATTTACTAACTTAAATACACAATGTATAGCAAGACTATGGGCCCTTTATTAAAACCACAACTATGGATTTAAAATGCAACTCATTAATGTGCTTAACTGATTAATTAATTTTAAATGTAGGATTTTACCCTTTGATTCTAAGACAAAATTACTGCCACATTACACAAAGAGTCGTTAGTGTTGACTATATCTGACCTAACTCTAACAAAAAACAATTTAATAAAATGCATGTTTAACTTTATTATGGGAAAAGACCTATGCAGTATTTTTTTTTTCTTGATAAAAAAGCTGATTTACTGGTTTTTGAAAAGCAGTTAACAATGTCTATACCTGTTTACAGGACGTTTTGTGATAAATGCACACTCGGTTGTTAGCAAATATTCACACTGCTTTTCATTCCCTGCTGAAGCTCAAACAGTCCCTTATTGCCAGCTCACTCATCACCCTGACAGATACTTGAACAAGCAAACTAGAACGAGCTTTTAAGAAATAAACCTTTGTTGCTGCCTTTCAGGCTTTAACTACCATGTGTTCTATACCATTTTATTTTAAATTGCACCTAAAGAAATAATTTCTTATATAAAAAGATATGTTTTTTGTTGTGTTTTTTTCATGTCAGAGCTGTACATTATTAAATATTATCAAGCAGTTCTCTTACTTAAGTTAATTCCTCAGCTTTGATTTTACTCCCCTGGCACAAAGCTAATTCATGTTCATACCCTTTAGAACTCTTTAGTTTGTCTCTGTTAGGCTAATATGAATGATTTTAAATTATTTTAGCACTGTGTACTTTAATATTTGCTAATATTATTTTTGTTAGTTATCGAATCCTTATTAATTATAAGTTATATTTTTCTACACACATACAGTGTAACGAACAGTTCTTTCCAGACCCTATGCGGACGACACAATTCGAAATAGTGAGGAAACACTGGGGGAAAAGCCATGCAGGAAACGGGGATCAAAACAGGGGGGCGTGTCCTTGGTGCGCTGGTGTTCAGGGGGGTGAGTCTGGGGCAAACAATCCAGTAGAAATCCAAGTGGAGAATCCAAAACAAAAGCAAAGTCCAAAACCGGGAGGTCCATCCAAAAACAGACAAGATAAAACTAGAGCTGGGTCAGAACCGGCAGAATGGGAACTGGAACGGGAACAGAGATTAAAACCTTAACGGGACCAGGCGCTTCCAGGTCCCGGATTCGAATGATAGGGAGATCAGATGCAGAGCCAGGATTAACGTTAGCGCCTGGCTTTTAAGGTGGACTGGGAACAGGAGACAGGTGCACAAAATCAAGTTCAAAGTGAAAGATCTGGAGCGCCCTTAAGGGGGGAGGGACTACAGTCATGACATACAGTGCATCCTTTTCTGTGGCTTCATGGCTCTCTCATCATTGTGGAGTCCAATTACACATATTAAATATTCAGTGTATAAAGGGATAGTGTACTTAACACTTTGGAGTTAACTCGCTTGGTTGAAGAAATGGTCAGAGATCAGTGCGGTCATATCCCCCCTCACTTATGAAGGATAAGCCAGGGAGAAAATGCTACAGTGAAGAAGATGAGGTGGAGGGAGTGGAGCTAGAATAGATGTGGTGGGTGCAGCCTGATAATTTATATGCATAGAAAAGTGGATGGATTAGAGAGAGACAGATGAGATTACAATTTGACCTCCTCCCCACATCTGTTTAAACAAATACCAGTTACAGTAGCAGTAAATAACAAAAATTACAGAATATATCCAAAACAAATGTGGTAGTAAACATGTTCTTGCATTTTTTTCACATGAATAGGGGATGTTTAAGGTATTAAAAAAATGGTTTCCTGCTAAATCTCAAAGCAATCCCTGGACCAGTAAGAGGGAGAAGAAATGATGTGGTAGTGTTGTTAATATGGATGTCACAACACAATGTTCAGGATCCAGCCAATACACACCCAGGATTAATCCAAAAGTGATATATTTCATGCATCAACCCACTTTTTGGACTGCAAGATTTAGAGGACCACGAAAGGAATTGCTCCATCACAGCAACTGCTGAACAAGTACAGTAATCCAGGAAAGACACATAAATGTATATACAGTGGCCTTGATTAAGGAACCTCTATGATATAAATGATATAACTCAACAAAAACAAGGTGGATGGCTGTACTTTCTGCATTAAAATGAACAGTAGTCCCATAATTATTGATAAGGGGTGGTATTTTTTTATCGATTCTGTGTGCCATCTGGTAAAACTCTATTTGCAGAAGAAACCAGAAAAGTGGTGACAGATGGCTGCATAAAAAATGGCATGATCTAAAGACTATTAATGACAACATTCAGAGCTGATATACTGATATTGTAAATAATCTCATAGCTAAACATTTTAAGACCTGAACTGCCCTTTATGCTACACTAGCAGCAATAGCAATGTCTGTAACATCTGTCTGTAAGCACCATGCAGAGACATCTTCTCATATGACTATTGTTTCTGTAGTGGTTGAGTTGACAAACTCTTGAGTGGCAACCTTTGTCATAGTTGTAGCAAGGAGTTATCTTAGAGGGGCAAGACTTACTGTCCTATGTTTTCTGTATTCGTTCTTCCAAGTTAACAATGTGTCCCTTCTTTCCTTTATTTCTTTCCTTTACTGGTTCCATCACAAATTTCAGCATCTGACTCTAAATGTTGCTGACATCTTTATATGACACTTGAAAATGAAAATGTCTGTGTTATGTCTTTGACTTGGGTGCCCAAGATCCTTTGTCATCTGGCTGATTTTCATCTTTAAAAGTTGTCAGACGAACTCAAGTGTCACTGACTCAACAGGATGGTTGCACATTCGAAAACCACTGCATTTGGCGTTCTTTCCTGCCTGTACATATTTTTTGCCGCAATACATGAGGGTGCTGAATACATATCTTGGCAATGTCTTTGGTCAATCTTGAGACTGATGGTTAAACTGTACTCTGCAGGCACAGGAGAGTCTTTAAATAGGGTTTTTAAGGTTTTTGTTTGTGGGTTTCTAGAGGAGCATAATCTGCAAAAAGCAAGTCTTTGATAAGGACTTGGCATACTCTGATTTTTGTACTCTAAAAAGTGAATTTAAACATTTTGCCATAAGCCCTAGTATTCAAGTAAATACCCTCAGTGGAATTGCTGAAGGCCACAGAGAGGAGAACGTGCCAAAGAGTTGTTGCTAGAACACATTCTTGTTTCAGTCCATTGCAGACCTCAAAAGCCTCAAGCAATAAACCGTTTTAGTAGATAATGTCTTGCATATCTAATGTAAATATGAGATAATTCTCAACATCCTTGGAAAATATTTATTTCTCTCTGACCATTAGAAAAATCTTTTGATTGAAAAACTACATTAAAAATGCAGTCCTTTAAAATTTAATGTTGATGATGTTCACCACAACATACCAGGGTCACTTTAGACCTGCTTGAGTCTAAGATCAAAAGATAAATAACATCACCAGATTTTGGTTGTAGCTCGATGAGTTAGATTGAGTAATCAAGCCACCATATCATATTGCTGATCTGGTGAGCTTTTTCCATGTGGAAGCATCCCAGAGAACCACATCTCTGTGAGTCTTGCAGGCTTATATTCATAATCAACGTACTATATTAATCACTTTCTTTAGGTCTGTCTTGTTTACAACTTGTTTACAAAAGTGTCTGAAAACAAAAATATAGAATAAACCCTTTTATTTGTAATGCTTATCTTGAATGTGTTTAATGTATTTCTGTTTATAACAAAACCTACCATACTATAATGTACTGCATTGTTTCCAAACTGGTCAAATAGCATTGCAATATAATTCCACTTTTCAAAATTATGCTGGAGCTGTATTGTCATGAAGTTTCAGTTTTCAAGACAGTAAGTATTCATAAATCATTCCATAGTACTGGTGAAAGTCTCTGCCCACTTCTTGAGCAAGAGAAAAGGAACCACAGAAGTTAGTAAAGAATCTAAAAAGTAAATTTTACAAAGAGATGAAGATGAAGCTGATTCAAATAATACACTCACATCCACACCAATCAATGATACTTGGCATGAATGAATTAAAAATAAAAATTCAAAATAAGCTACAATTTTGAGGCTTATGTAAAACTACAGAAAAGATTCTCTATAGAAGTAGAAGTTTAGAAGTAATATTCTCTATAATGTTTAATGAAACCAGTCATTCTGCCAATAAGGAAAAAAATGTGGTTTGTGTAGGATTATATACTGTATATAATACAGTAGCAATATCTGTTTTTGCTTCAGCCTCAGTTTTTTGGTTGTATTTAATTGTTAAACAGGGTTTAAACCTTCTGGTTTTTATTTTAATTTTGTCTATTAATTTTGTAACTGTTTTTGGGCTCAATGTAATGAAATACATAAAATGAGATGCTATTAAAACATGCAGCTCTCTTCAACACAACATACTGCTTAATTAGTCATAGTTTTGGGGGTTGTGGGAGTGTGACAAGGGGCCAGGTTTATTATTTACAATTATTAAAGGCTTAAAGCAAGTGTATCTTATGCTGGAAAACATTTGAGATATACTGAAATTGATGTACTGTATTATTTTTAATATGGTATGAAATTACTATTTGTTAAACTAAATCTACAAAATAGCATGTAAACATTTCATATACAGTTAAATATACTGTACATACTGTACAATATAAATATAAAGCAGCAAAAAGGTTAAGTCATAATCATTTATATATTTAGTCATATATAAAATGTGGAATTCTTGCTCAACAATTCTAAAGTACATAAATGCACAAATGTGAGCATAAAATTATTCTCAAACATGAGTTCAAAATGATTTGTTCACTTTGTTGCTTGAAAGACTGCTGTCAGACTAGTATCAATTACTATGAGTCAAAGATTCCACCAATTTCATACATTTAAAACAAAGAAAAAGAAATAAGTAAATAAATAATTAATATGAAACCAAAAAGAAAAAAATGCATTAATATTAAAACTCTTTGTCAATGTCAAAAAATGATGTATTTTAATGTATTACCCAGTCTCTGTCTGTGTGCAATTATAGGTGGTTCACATGATTTCAGAATTAAACTGTAAGATCCCACAATCATGTAGTGAATTTCAAGCAGAGATTCAACCATGAAGACCGAGGAGCTTTTAAAGCAACTTAGGGATAAAGTTCTCTAAAGGCATAGATCAGGAAGAGGATATAAAAGCATTTCAAAGACCCTTAATATCTGTTTGGTGAAGTCTACTAAGTGTAAGTGTAAGGCACCCATACAATGCAAGATTAGTCTGTTCCTCTAAAATGAGCAGATGGGCAAGGGGGGAAGGAAAGCCACAGTGAGGCCAACAGCAACTCTGAAATAGTTCAGTGGTTGAGATAGATGGGAGAAAATGTCCATGGGTCAACAATTATCTGGTCACTACACAAAAGGGGCCTGTATGGAAATGGAAAAAAAACACTTCAGGTCCCACATAGGATTTGCAGCAAAGCATCTAAGTGATACTGCAAACATGTGGCAAAAGTTTTTAAAGTCAGAAAAAACAAAATTAGAACTTTGTGGTCTAAATGCAAAGTGATACATCAAGTGCAAACCCAACATAGTGCATCACTTAGTCAATTCCATCCCTAATGTCAAGGATGGTGGTGGCAGCATTATGTTATACTTTTAAGTCTCGTCGCATCAGTAGGGTCTGGAAAGCTTGTCGAGACCGATGGAAAAACTACTGATAAATCTTAGAAGAAAACCTATTTCAGATCTGAAACTGGGAAAATAATTCACTTTTCATCTGGGCAACGATCCAAAGCTACTCGGAAGTTCCTAAAGATTCAGACAATGGATTATCCTGAGTGGCCCATTCCAAATCCTAAATTGAATGTTATTGAGAATCTGAGGAAAGATGTCAAAAACCCTGTCCATAATTGAACCCCAAGCAATCTTAAAGAGCTTAAGCACATCTCCCAAAAAGAATTGAGAAATTTTGCACCAAGTTGGTCATTTCGAATTTACAACAATGGGAGTAAGAATCTGAAAAATACTACAAAAACATTATAGCTTACAGTATGAGACTATGGTCATGCTGTAAAATTATACAGAACATAAGACAAAATGAGGCAAAATGCACAGCTTTTATTATATATATGGGTATTAAAGAACAGTGCAGAACCCAGATAAACATTTGTATTTTGTTTTTCTTGTCCATATTTTGACTACTAAAAGCAACACATTTAAAGTTTCTAGAAGGACCACCAGCATTGAAGATAAAGAGAAAGTGGGACCATTCTAAATTCATCCTTCAGTTAAGAATGAAATACAGCCTTTTCTTATGAATAAGCGTATCAGTGGGAAAAGCGTTACCATTTGCAATGTCTTTAAAGGACAATGCTAAAAATCAGGTAATGTAATGGTAATGTTTATCAATTAATAAACTGATTCAAGGAAGCAGTTAAAACTTGTGGTATAAAAAAACAGAATCATTCTTTCCCTTGAGGATCAAGAGATATTGAGAACCCTGCTGTAAAAGCAGCAAGAGACAGAGATTAACAGGAACACAGCTAGAAACTATGGCTGAGGAAACATAGATTGATAGAGGACAAGGACACACATGGAGAATGACTCACACAAGCAGTGCAATCAAACAACACAAATGCACACAGCACACAAGAAGTTGCAGACATCCTTCCATCCATCCTTTTTCTAACCGCTTCATCCAATACAGTGATTGGGGGGTTGCCGGAGCCAATTCTGGCAAGAAAAACGCTCAAGGCAAGATAAACCCTGGACAGGATGCCTGTCCATCGCAGGTCACACACAGAAAGAAACGCACACATTCATACCAGGTCCGATTTTGCAGGAAGCCAATTAACTTACCAATATGTCTTTGGGCTATGGGAGGAAACTGGAGCACCCAGAGAAAACCCACACAAACACAAGAAGAACATACAAACTCCACGGAGACAGCACCCTAGGAAATGAAGCCAGGGTTCCAGCACTCTGGAACTGGACCTTTCTGGTCTAAATATGAGGCAGAAATGCTAACAGCTGTGCCACTCTGCTGTTCCTACCTTTTACCATCACAACAATAATCCTACAACCCAATGAATTACACACCTTCAGTTCTTGCAAATAGTGTAAGTGCAAGCCTACATCCATGATGCTCTGTGAATTGTATTTTTTTCTCTGACCACTTTCTGAAACTTTGCAATTACATTGTTATACTGTATCTCAAAGGCACTGAGGCACTGCATAGGTGTGTTAGAAAAATGTTACCATTGCTTCAACATATCTATGTTCCCTGTGAAATTTTCAGCCTCACATCCCTTTCAAACCAATACATTGAGCATGACAAATCTAAAATAATGACTTGAAACCAACTAAATTAAGAACATATTGAAAACTACAGATGTGGTTCATAAAGCTTCACCACTCACACAGCATATTTGCATAAGTTCAACTCCTACGAAACATTGAAAACCTCAGTATTCTCTCATTCTTCAAAACACGCCAATAAGATGAATGATTAATTAGTTTATAACAGTTCTTTAATGTATTTAAGTTGTGTATCCTCCTAAGTAAAGACAAATGCAAAATTAACTTATTTCCAGATGCAGATGCCACACTGATTGCTCGTGCCAAGGAAGAAAGAAAGTCTTCATCATGTTCCAAGATTAGTTTTTAAATGTTTTAATTTAAAATACAGTATTTGTGGGGTGAAATGCTGTTTCGTGTAAAACACAACAATTGTGCATGGCCTCCCCAGTATGTGTTATAATGTTACAATTGAGGTGTTTTGATTGCTCCTATAAAATGACTTGGCTCTTTGCCTCAAGAGCTATCATCTTTTATTGGGAAGTGGTTGGTCACCAGTTTACATTCAGCCTCCACTTATCACACTCCCACAGGTTTCTTCTGAAGTACTGTTAACTAAAGAACTAACATCATAGTGTGACTGGGAAACATAACTGGTGTTAAGTGTTCTTATATCCCGAGGAAATCATATTCCTCTCTTCTGTACTTTGAATAAATTATTCTTTTAAGTATCAAGAAGTTACAGTACATTCCAACATTATCATAAAATACTTTTCACATTGAACTTTTAAACTGAATGCTTTTAACAAAATGGAACAAAAGCATCTTACATAGAAAAATAACTAGAAAATGCATTACGCTTATTGAAACCTGAGAGTGAATAAGAGTGGCTAAACAAGGTCAACAGAAAATGAAAGTTTTTTTATTCAGCAAAGAAAAACAAATATATCAGCTTTGAAGTTTTCCTAGAAGGATTTTGGAGAAAACATAAACATACTTTACAGTCCACCATAGGTAAGCCCTGTGTTGTTTTATATTTCATCAAATACTTCAGTACTTTCAGCAGTTCTTTGTACCCTTCCTCCCCATAAAATCTTTCATGTGAATGAAACAGGCAGCATTCTTGTACTTCATCAAAGGTCTGGAATGAAATGATTTGCCTTGCAAATAATGATGAGAACCACCTGTGTGACTATTGGTGATGTCATAGTAGATACACACTATTTGTGATTTTTTTTCATTTTCCATAGCAATAGAAAGAAGTGCACTATTAAGTTCCTATTTAAAGTCAACAGTTGAAGTAATACTAAACAGATGTATGCATGGAGTTATACTGAAATTACTGCTGGTGTAAAATGTCTTAGGTTGTCTTGGTGTCATAGTGTTATGGCAGTTAGGTATGGTTGCATACTGGTGCATTGTGTGTAGTTTGCATGTTTGTCTTGTGCTTGCATGACATTTTGTCAGGTGCTCTTGTTTCCTTCCCCCCTTCCAAAGAGATGCCGGATAAGATAAGATCACTTTATTGGCCATATACAATTTCTTGTATTAGAAATTTGTCTTTTTGCATACCCCAACTTGTTCTTCATGAGACACACAGACAGACAGAGAGAGAGAAGCTTGGGGTCAGAGAGCAGGGTCAGCCATTTATACAGTACGGTGCCCTTGGAGCAGTTGGGGTTAAGGGCCTTAAAGGCTCAGCAGCCCAACGGAGTAGGATTCCTCTGCCGGCCGCGGGATACTGATTGGTATCTCTTTCAGAATTTATTTTGTACCCTCTGTTTCTGGAGTTGGCTTACGCGTGCCACAGCCTTTACTAAGCATAAGTGGCTCTTTGATATTTAATGAACAGACAGGTAATTTGGCACAATGATATTCCAACCCCCCGAATTTTAATATCCTTAAGCATGAATCATCTTTGTATAAGTGAACACATACTCTATTATACAATTTCTGGGACTTTTTTACAGAGAAGAGGGTGAACTATTTGACATACACTGTTGTAGGTATTAAAATTAAGTAGTTATTAGTGTGGAACAAATCCAGGCTTCTAGCCCAAAACCTTTACACAGACTCCTCAGAATTTCCATTATTTGCATGTTACATAATTCATGCTGTAACGTCAAAATAAGTTATTTTGGTTTCTTTCCACCAATCTAAAATGTAGGAAATTATATTTTGTTGTCTTCCATTTGTTCATATCTTTCAAATTTCACTTCAAATTGTTCTGAACATGGTAATTCAGTGTCTAGTGGGCCATCTCTGCTGGCAAGTCTATCAGACTTGAGCTTATCTTCAATTCTACAACAGCACATAAAGAATGTATCTATAAGTCCAAAATGTGCTGTCAGCATTTTGTTCACTTTTTAATACATACACATTTAGATATCATTAATTAAATCTAAGCTACAAATTAATTTCCATCTCAGGATTATTTCTCTACTTATAATAATATATCTGATACATATACATATATATTTATCATGTGTTAGGTGAATATTTAATTAGCTCAGTGCATTATATGAAGTATGTATAATTTCTACTCAACATACTGCATGATACATATTTCATTGTACAAAAAAGACAGCAGAGTAAAAATAAACACATTTACTGAAGGGTTATTTAAGGTTCAGTGAATCAAATTGCATAAATATATAATTATAATTATATAACATTACATATAATGAGCTGACATGGGTGTTTTCTGCTTTGTATTAGCAAGGGTTGCTTCTAAACAACTGTGTAACAAAGCACACTGAGTAGATAGGATTGTTTTAAATGTCTGTATTTAATGGTGTAAATTAAATTTCTAGATATTTCTTCTGAAGGCTCATTATTTTGATAACTATAGTGTATTTTTTGTGAATTAGGTAAAATGTCCAGTCAGCACTACTATGGGTAACAATGAGGAATTATTGTTCAACTTGCTATTGTTCAGAATGTGCCATGTATGCCACAAGGTTTTGAAATATTTGCAGCTTAATCCTGTTCCATTCTTCTAGAGCTATCACTTTGTTTTGAAACATCCATGCTAGTAATTGAGACTGGAATTTAATTGCACGTTCTGCAATTAAAAGCACCTTCTGGTCAGGGAAGGTGATGAAATCACATCTCATGCTCCTTAAGCCAAACACAAGATGTACATCACTGAAAGAATCTGTAGGGGCTCTAAATATTCAAACAATGTCTTTTTATTGTAATAGCTGGCTTACAAACCTTTCTTTTTCAGAACAAATCATTTATTGAAACTTTTCTATTCAGGCTGTACAGGACATGAAGCTCATAATTATAATTAATAATCAATAGTTTTTTACACTTATATAGCGCTTTTCTGGACACTCCACTCAAAGCACTTTACAGGTAATGGGGACTCCCCTCCACTACCACTCATGAAGAGTTTATTTCATTTTCAGTAGAGTTAGTTATTACATACAGTTCGAGCTGGTGTTCCTGACTTTAAAAAGTTGTGAGTTAGCAAGAAACCATGCCACAGGGATGAATGATGAAATTGAGATACTAAAGAGATTGGTGATTTGAAAATAAGACAGCAGGAATCAGGGAAAGACCAGTGCTTTGGAAAAGAGCATTAAACATCTGTAAAGAAGTGGCATTGACCTACAAAGGCACAGAAGTATCTTCTAGGCTTGTGTTTATGATATTTTTAAATGGTTATTTTTTACATCTTATTCTCTTACTGCTTGAAAACCACCTACATTACTTAAAAACTCCAACACTTCAATGTAACAATGTAATTTCCTGTTCATATTAAACATGTAGCATTCAAGGCTTTAAAATCCCTAAACATCACAAAAGCATATGGCAGAGTATAGACAGCCAGAGTCTGATGGCTGTACTTGAGACAAAATTAGTTAAAATTTACACTGTAATAAATGCAGCCAAAAGTTACTACATATTTTGCAAGTCTCTTAACACAGTAATTAGAAAACAATGCACAAAGGAACCATAGTAGAAAGAAGATTGAAAACATATTGTGTATTCATTACAGATTCAACAGCTGCACGGTGTCTATTTCTGCTTAATGGTACACATTTTATTGAACATGGATCCAGATTTTGCTTGCATGACTTATCTTTAACAATTCTTTTTAGATTCGCATTATTATTATTCACATTTATAATAATATTGATATAAAACCATATATGTACAGTATACAGTACACATAAGCAGTTGACTTTCAACAGAATCCGATCACCTTATGCATTGTAACCTTTAACAGATTGTGGCAGTAAATTTAGAAAATTGTGTTTTGAAACTAAATGACCTGCTAACAAGAAATATTTAAACTTATTCATCATGAAAAGTGTAACATACTTTGTTTTTTTTATTTTAAAAACCTACTGTATTAATATGTTTGTACAGTACATGCTCATAAATTAGAGAGCAAACGACTATCTTCATACCAGTTTCAAATTATATCACATTATCTTGTGATTTATTATTATTTATTATTATAGAATTTTCCCAAAGTGCTCAGCTTCTCCAAATATTTTTTTTCCAGACACATTGAAAAACTATTTTTATTGTCTTATTATCTTGTTATTATTGGACATTGTTAAAATGCAGCAGTACCTTTTTGGAAGAATATTCACCAAAGCAGAGCAATGTCAACTCTTTAAAAAAATCAGCACTTCATAGTATATATCAGAGAATTTTAGCTCCTCTATATTGTTTCTTCACACTGTTTGGGAGAGGACATTAATGAGGTCACAATATATTATTCTTCACTGTAGGTTGCCTTTTATATTTGATTTACAGCCATATGATATATTTGTAATGTCTCTAATAATATGCTATTAGGTGCATTCTAACATTCTTTAAGAAATGCAACACTATGGTCGCTCTATTCCAACTGGAGTCCTGTGATAACAGTGAAATGTTAACATGACACACACAAGGTTCTGTTTTTCTGTGAGTCTTGTAATTCGGTACACCACACAATGTTATTTTAACTGAACATTACATGCACCATAAATATGGATGAATATCTCTTAATATAAACAGAGATACTGTCTGTTTCATTCCATTTGAGAGTGCCCTGTGTGATTCATCTGTTTTATTAGGCTAAGGCAGCTCCTGAAAATATTCATCTACATTTAACACTTTTGTTTTATTTATCTGCCTTCAACAGGCACATAAACTTTGGCCTTTTCATAAAGTTTGAGACTTTTTATCTATGCAGGGTGATATGAAGTGCAAAATACAAAAACAACACAACACAAACAAAAATGAGAGCACAGACAAAAAAGACTGCACAACACCTATACAAACGTACACAACACAAACAAAAATAAATGCACAAATAAAAATGTGTTCAAAATGGAAACAGGTTCTCATAACTGACATGACATCTTTTGTAAAGTGAGAGGGGACGTTACAGACTAGTGTGAGGTAAAGTATAATTTATCTGGACCATATTAAAGGTTAATATAAATAAAGTATTAAGAATGCCATAATTTAATTTAAAATACTACAGACTTCTTATTTACTTTTCTAAATTAAAATAATAAAGGTTTTAGAGTGGGGAAGCTATATTTGTATAGCTCATACAAAGCTATATACTGTACAGTATACTGTATGAGCTTCTCACAGAAACATACAGTATCTCTGGAAAGGTTGGAGCACAAGATAGCATATTGCTTTGACCTCAGTATGGGCAAAACAAATGGTTCTAACAAAGCTGCCCTCGAAAAAACGGACACAACATCCTACCGTCGTGGTTTTCAAGGTTTTAGAAAATTCACGAAAACGTCTCAAGAACTCAACATGTGCACTCCACTCAGCACTGCCCTCTCACCTTACAACAGATGTTATGTCCGTTGTGAGAACTTATTACTGTTCTGAACACATTTGAGCACTCATTTTTGTTTGTGTTATGTCATTTTTTTTGTTTGGTTTCTCATTTTTATTTTCACTGTGTTATTTTTTTTCTTTGTGTACTCATCTTTGCTTTTGTGTTTTGCACTTCTGGGCCACCACAAAATTTGCTTCCTATACAGATCTTTTTGACAGCAATATGCAATCTGACCAAAAATGGGGAAAAAAAACCAAGATCATTTATCAATGGTGGAATGTCTGGAAATACATTTAAATTCATCACTTCCATGGAGGATGTGAAAAAAATCAATATCTCTATCTTCTTCTGAGGAAAAAACAATTTAATATAATTAAGTCTTCATATTCTGTCCAGAATACCTTTTACTATTTAATCAAAATGATTTTAATGTGGTTTTTGGTCTTTTTAGATTTTTTTCACCTTATTATTTCAAAATCCACAAGAAAATATGGCTTTTAAAAGAACACACTTGTTTAGCTTAAGGCCATGAAGCAATGACAAGTTTCTTATTTTGTCTTTTGTTTATATTACCTTTATCCTCGATTTACTGTTTTACTAATGCAGTACTTTGAAAAAATCAAACATGATAATTATACCTGGTTTGACATTTCAAAGAAAATCTCTGATGATTATCTTAACATGAAGTGTATTTTTAATGTTCAGTACACTTGTTTTTTCAATTGTTTGATTTTTGTTTAAATATGAGGTTATAGAGAAAATAAAAAATCCACGTTGTCTTGAATCATTTAACTGATGTCACTTCCTTACAAACCATTTATTTCTTGAGCTACAGTACACTGCATAAAGCTGTACACTTCCACAAGCAAGTCTGTCACACCCTACTAATGATGCTGCCATAGCATGTATTACTAAGGGTTGTTACAATGAAAACACTTTTTAAATATGAGTTCAACAAAACCTCATCAAAATTGGATCACGTCTGAAATGGAATGGTTTAGTAATTCTACAATTATACATTCTGTGGGAATAACATGCAATAAAATTAAAATGAAAAACACTTGTAGAGAAGTGATTAATTGAAAGCATTTTATTTGATAATTTTAAAACTAAGTTTGTACCCCATAGTAAACAAACTTTAGTAAATTGGCAGTAAAACTTCTTCCTTTTCTTTACAAGACATTAATGCTACAGTGCTCTCTCAGAGTACTTTTTTGTTATAGGCAGGTGTTTAACCGTCATTTATGTTTGATGATTCTCAACATATAATTTCCAGTGATGAAAATACAGCCCTATTTCTGTTATGTCATGTGAAGAAAATAATTTTTTAGTTCCTTTTAATGAGTATTGATTGGTGTCCAAGAATTGTTAGTACTTCACTTTTATGTAGCCCTGCAATTCTCTCGTTCATTTTACATTGATTTACATGAACCCAGTCTTAAGTCTATTTTTTTTAAACCAAGGCATACCCGTCTACTACTGGATTAATGACGAAGGCTGTGAGTCTGTACATAATTGCAATTACAGTTTAAGAGATTTCTCACATACTGACATACCACTTCCAATGTTTTAACATTTAAAATACCAATTCTATTATTTATTTTAAAAATAAAATGGATAATAAATTTCACTCTTCACTCATTTTAATCCGAAGCTACAATATTATTTAAGCCACTTCATTTACTCATAACCCAGTAGTTCTGTTTAGGGTTACACAAATTTGGTTGGGTGGAGATATTACATTTATATTTTACTAAACTTCTGTGTTATTTGTGATTTAATCTTTCTAAAATGTGAACTACAGAATTGGAATGTAATTTGAACCAACAAAACATATTTAATGGTACTATATAACATACACTTCAAGGTCGTCTAGACTCATCCATTAAGTTCTGGGGTAATATAGTGTACTTTATGTTAATAAACAAGTTTTTACTGATCTTGTAAAAAGAGGGAAATGATTTACAAGTCTCCTGGATTTGGAATTGCATTTTTAAAATCGTGTATTCATAAAATACATTTTAAAACATGCAAACATAAAACATGAACCAGACTCATAACTGAGACTGAAAAACCAAAACATATTCTGTAGAATTACATATGAACTAGTAATTATGAACTACAGTTCAGTAAATTTAGCTGCAAATGGACAGAATTACTTTTCAGGCAGAGATATCTGCCCAGCACTATACCATACAGAACCAATGGTAAAAATACATTACCATTTAATTACATAATTACATAAATTAATTATGTAACTTTTTATTCAGGTGTGATACAAAAACAAAATGGATATATATATAAATTATATATAAATTACTCCTTAACCAAATAGCATGGACAAAATTGTGCACACATTTTAGCAAGCATGCATTGACTGTTCACAAGAGTAAAATATTTGAAGAAAAAAGAAGTTTGCACAGCATATCTGAGGCAAATCATATTAATGCCACATAACGTCTATCACACATTTCTGTCTAAGCCACTCAAACTGAAATTCAAATGACCACTGAGGTCACACCCAATTTACAACAAGCCAGTGTACAACATAAGGTGCAATGACATCATTTTAAAATGCAACATATTGCATGAAGACATAAATATAGCATCAATTTAAAAATATTTAACATCTTTTAAATCAGGCTTCATTAATACATAAAGCTTAAAAATAAAAATACTGCATGACCCAATGGACAATTAACCTTTCTTGTTTAATACTAAATATTATTTTTTTAGTCACATAAATTCTTGCAAAGACATTGATGCTGACTGTGCAGATGAAAAGTGAAGACTCAGTAACCACTTAAGAATTTATTAATCTACAGAGACTGAGAACAATCTACAGTATAAAGATTCAAATTCTTTGTCAAAATATGTCTAATATATATGAATGTCCTTGACTAGGATTTGCACAATAAGTGTAACAATATTTTTTTTGTGAAAAACACTAGTGCAGATGCAGATATTAGATTTGTTTTATTATTAAATGTAACAAGCCTATAATCAATCAAATTATATATGTATATCAGAACTGTATTAAGATAGAAAATTTCAGTGCAAGGTTTAGAATGTCAAATTCAACATCCATGATTTTAAACAGGTCAATGTTATAAACCTAGAAATGTTTTTTTTAGTCTCATGAAATGTGCAACAGAAAGATCAAACAGCACTGTGTTAGGCAGCATACATCTGGTTCATATATTTCTGCACTTTTAGAAAAACAGACTCACTTTACTCTGACATTAATTGTCTCTTTAGAAATTCTCCACCAAAAAAGATATACCTGTTCTGGTCAAGTATTTTAGAAATTAAATAAAACATTTAAATTAAAAAAAAAAAGTTTAAAAAGAGTGATATCTTTTTGTCCAGGAGGATACAAAATAATGTTTTATGTGACACTTTGTAAGTAGGTCTTAAAAAAACAACTAATTTAAAACAGAAAAAAACCCAAAATTGATTATTTTGCTGTCAGGTTTACTATTATTTTTACAGTTGCAGGTGCAGTGTTTACAGTATAAATCATTCAGGTTTCTCTGTTGAGAAGATCCCTTGGTAAGTACCAGCTTAAACCAAAATGAATTGAAAAAAAAAGAGTTCAAATTCCTTACAGTTGTACTGAAATATACTAGACATCTCTTAATGTATTCAAAATGTTGGATAAAAATATGTAGTATGATATAGTACTTAAATGTTTTCTGTCTACTATATTTGTTGTTCATATGACTTTAACATTAGTCTTGGCATTACAAAAATTTGAAGAAGTCTGATGCTTTTTTTTTCTTTATGAGGTAAACACACTCTTTCAATTACTCACAGGCAGCCTTGAGAAACAGAAACACATGCAAGTCTATATAAATTCTAACTTAACACATGAGGCCCCAATGTATGTCATTATTTCTTTGTAAATGCTAATTAACAATCACTAGAACTTAATTACTTCACTAATGAATTGAACAAAAGAATAGAAATGAAAATCTTTGCACTTACGGTAAGCTGCTGTGATTCAGACTGGGTTCACACTTTGAATGGATCACTTGCCAAGGCTTTGTCTCCACAGAAATTCTCTCATCCAAGTCCGAGGTGGGTTTTACTTCTAATAGAATTGAAGACAATATATAATAACAACAAAAAATGACAGCTTAATGAGGCGACAGAATTACTTAACTAACCCTGCTCTTTACTCAAGACAGCCCTTGTTGCTGCTAGTACTGTATTTTAAACACCCTTTACATAAGTACCGCTCTCTCATAGACATCTATTACCCTTGAGGCTCTACCATTTCACCTACACCTGGGTGGATCTATGAAGCGTCATTCCCTCTGTCAGAGGACCCGACTCTGCCTCTGCATGGAAATAAGAACTTGTCTCCTATTAATAGAGCCTTATAGTGGATTGTGCGAGAAGGTAGTCTGGTTAGCAGATGTGTGAAATAGTCCCAGCAGAGCAAAGGATTGTAGAGATGGGCCGTGCCAGGGCACAAACAACACACTGACTTGGGCGGTGATGAACACGCCAGTCCCTCTGTGTGCACTGCAGGGAATGGGGCTGATAATATTACCAATAGGAATCATCATATGTTAAAGGCATTGTTCTTTTATAAGCCTTAAGAGCTGTTTCGCAGCTTCTAACATGATTCTTATTGCTGAGAAAAAAAAGGTCCTAATTTACTTGGCAAAAATATATTGTGTTATAATTATAAACTGTGTTTATGTCAAAGATACTTGGAGGATTTTGTTTTGGAAATGAATGAAGTTCTGAAGCATTCATTTAATTATCTGTGCTCCTCCAGGTTCATATTCTATTGCTGCATGGCAGAATTTTGTTTTATCCTAGGTTTAAAATGTATCAATGAATAGCACACTATAGCATACAGTATACTGTACATGAATTGTTAAAATGTAAGCAACACAGAAAGTCATCTTTCAAAATAAAAATAAACATAAGGCATTAAATATTCAGGTAATACTGTAATTCACTTCCTTTCCATGGCAAATTATGATGTTGAATAAACAAATAAGAAATGCAACAATTTAAGGAAAAAATGTATTGTCATGTACTGTATGTGTTATTATTTGAAATATAACATTTATGAAATAAAACATAAATAAATTTTGTCATAAATGGGCTGAAAATGTGCTAAGATGCCTTTAATGGCCCCTTTCTCTCCAGTTTACACTTTCAAGATTGCTCCTGTTTTAATCTTGACATTTTAATATTTGTATCCCCACAGAATAGCGTGACCAGCACTCAGAATGAACTAACATTCCTTTTAACATTCAAAAACACAATCACATAAAATTAATTTAGTATTTTGGTCAAATTCTGGTCAACATGACACGACAATGAATATAAATATATGAGAGAGCATGTATAATATTTTAATGTTAGGTATTAACTCGCCTGGCACAGGAAATGTCAACCTGGCCATAAGGTCAAGGCTGCCAACCCCCTCCCCCCCGACTTGCAAGCAATGAACCAGGGAAGCTGCACAAGGGTGAAGATGGGGTAACAGCAGGCAAGTATTTATACATAAGAGTGCACAAGCGCAGGATTACAATTTGATCTTCTTCCGAGCTTGTGTTTAACATCTCCATTTCTAAGGCTAATACTGAAACATAATCATGTTGTTGAAAATATAACCATAAATAACTAGATCAATAACTATTGTAATAAGATGCATTATGTGTCAGTAAGCAAATGTTTGTGACAGAAAAGTTACATGCTGAGTATGTTGTACAAAAGCAAAAACATATTTTTTTCTAGAGTTATTGTGGGAAAATGAACAGTTGTCTTAAATAAATACCTTAGAATGTTCTGTATACAGCAACAATGTTTTTGTTCTCTCAAGCTTTTGAATTCACTGTGCCTAGAGAAAACATTTAAAAACCTAAGCATCTATACATACTTAGATGCAATTTGCATAATGCTATTTTTAAAAATATTCGCTTCCGAATGTCTTCATTAACATAAATCCGATATTTAAACAGCTCCACACAATTTTCCAACAATCCAAAACACCTGGGGTACAGCTCATATTATTTGGTTGGTGGACTCACTCATTAAAGTATTCTAATCACTCCAGTTCAGACATAACACAGAAAAGGATCTCAATTGTTATGGGAAGTGGAATCTGACAAATCTGATAAATATGAAGTCCAGAGGGCTTGAAAATTGGTTTCCAATGGGATTGTAATCCATGACCTACGGGATGCAAGCAGAAAACTATCCCAGCTCTTAGACAAAATACAAGCCCTTTACCTCAAAGCCTGTTGCACTTAGAAATGTCAATGGGAATGGAGCTTTAGCTTGTCAAAAGCTGTCAAATTTGTTTGCTGTCTTGTTGTGTGAAACCTGGTTTTTAAGGCTGATTTTTCTCAGTTCTTCTCTTTATAGGGATAAACCAGAAACACATGCAGTCTACACTTGTGAAGTAAGGAATACCTTGAAATCTGCCAGATCTTGGCAGGTGACAAAGAGTCTACAGTATATATCCAGACATAAATGTTACATAATTCTCTGAACCACAAACAAGAATGTTGCTTTGTTGGCTAAATACAACCTTAAACTTCAAATAATTTTATGCTTGCAAATAAATCTGAAAAAGTTCAGTTTGTCAACATCCAAAACTAAAGGAAGTGGAATTATAACTATAGTGTAATTTTTTTTAAAAAAGTCAGAAGTCTGCATCATCTAACTAACCATGTTGAAGTCAAGAAATGTTATCAATTTGAAATTAGCTGTATTCTAAATTCAAACAATACAAACATCTAGAAAATTTGAAAACTGTGAGGCATTATTATGCAGGAAATGGGACATAAAAAGATGAACAACTTACAGTGTTTAATGAATTCTTGTTCATTTTTTTAATTATTCTCACCTAGAGCCCAATCCTGGTCCTCATGACCTATTTGTCTTCTTTTTTACCAAAGACAGTCTCAATAGCTTAATTGACACTGGTCATTAATTGAACTAGTAATTTTACAAGTTAGATATTTTAAGTATATTCTGCCCTGTACTGTAATTGTTACAGTACTTGTAAGTGTAATGTGCTTATTTTTATACATCTGTTAAAATTTTGGAAAGTTATACTGAAGTGTACTTATATTGAAACTTTTGAATGCGACAATTACTAGTTAAATTTGGGTTTCAATTAAAATAATCAAAATTTTTGCTGGAAACAATCTGGACACAGGAATCTTGACATAGGAAAGAAAAAGCATGGGAAATACTTGAACACAAGATCATTTAAAAAGGATAAATTTAATTATTTTTTATAACTATGCCCAAGAAGTGTAAATAAAATAAAATAATTTTAAAACATAGATTAAGCCATTTTGATGTTTTTTGGTTTTATGGTGAGAAACTCATTGTTGTAAAACAAGAACAGTAATAGGTTTATTCCATGCTGAAAAGAGAAGAAAGAAAACACAATGTTTCAGCCATGGAGCCTTCTTCAGAAGAAAGGTGGCTTAGCTGGAAACTGAAAATGGAAATAGCCCTCTCTGCACTTTGAGGAGTAAGGGGCAATTCAGGGTTTTGTTTATCTAATGGGAGGTTATAGGCATGGAGGCAGCCAATGAGTTTATGAGTTTATATAGACTGATTTTCATTCTCTGTGGGTCTGGTATTAGTGTAGGAACCTGGATCAACAATGATGTTTAATAGTGTGATATAGCTTTAAATGGGTAAACAAATATTCCAAAGAGACCATAGATCAAATGAGGGATGATTAGGACTATTAAATAAAATAGAAAATGATTAATAAATAGGCTAGAAAATTCATCTCCACAGCTGTAACGTTGTGTTTTCTTTCTTCTCTTTTCAGCATGGAATAAACCTACTTGTTCCTTTGCAGCCTACGCATGCTGACGCAGCTACCCACCTAAACAAAAACAGTTTTACATAACACCTTTCATGGTACTATACAATATCTCAAGCAATGCTTTTCATTGAATAATGACCATTTAATAGAGTAATATAGTTGCATGCCAGTTTTGATGCTTTTTTCTCTGTATCCATGCCTTTCAAAATGTCCCAGTGTTGGCTACTACAGCAAAAGGCACAATATAAACAAAGACTTCTTCAACTTTAACAGGTTTGTTAAATATATTAGAGATTATGCACTTTGCAACTTGGGTTTCAATGTATAGTACTACAATAAAGGAGAAGGTAGGACAGAATAAAATGCTATATCTTGGTCAATAATGTAGTTGGAGTCAGAGCTGTATAGTGGTAATATGAGGGATGATAGAAAAAACAGTCACTGTCAGAAACAGAATCCTGACCTGGTCTATGCATTATATTAAGGGATATATGTATATTTATTGATTTAAAAAGTATTCTAGGTCTAAAAACACTGATTGTTTTTACATTTGATCAAAATAACAAAATTAGAAATATGAATTTTTAAAATAACTTTTTATAAGTTGCTTTCAAACTGTTCTAAGTAGGTAATACAGCATGTGAGACTGCTAAATATTGCTGACTGTCTGCTTCACCTGGTTTTGTTTCTTCATTCCTTAAGATGTCAACTCCTCACACCATTTCAAACTGCCAAGATCCAGTACAACATCCTGGGGAGAAAACTCCAACTGTAACCCATCTTGGCTCCAAACCAACAACTTTATGCTTCTGATTCCTATTGTTGACATCATTAGTTGCACACAACTGCTTGAGATTTTACTTGTTGGCACAATTCTAGATCTTGCTGAAAAATAATATCATAGTGACTTAAAGGCATTTATACATTATTTATACATTTAAATCTCCAAGAACTACTGAGCCACATAGGCAAAATTATGTCTGTTGGAAGATGAAAAAGTGGACTTCTGTAATAAATGGAAGGGTATTTTATGAAGCATTAACAACCAGCAGTTGTTGCCATTTCCACAACAAATGATGCCTTTTAGCAAATTACTTTGTGTCAGGACTTGTTCCCCCCTTGGTCCTATATTGTGTTTCATGGTGTATCCCTTGTTAAGATACATCTAAGCATTCATTTCCATTTCATTTATCTACTGGAAAATGTTTACAATTTTGGTAACAATAAAAGTCAAGGTACAATTAGTCTATTATGAAAATTCTCTGTTTTTGTGAGTGAAGGGAAATTATTAAGCAATACTAGAGAAACTTCAACAAAACTTCGAAACCACTTTAGAAAAAAAACAAAACAAATGTAAACTTACACCCAAATCACAGATTTCCTATTTTTTAATCATTTTCGATTTTATTTAATAGTCCTAATCATCCCTCATTGGATTTATAGTCTATTTGGAATATTTGTTTACTCATTTCAAGCTATATCACACTATTAAAGGTCATTGTTGATCCAGGTTCCTACACTAATACCAGACCCACAGAGAATGAAAATCAGTCTATATAAACTCATTGGCTGCCTCCATGACTATAACCTCCCATTGGATAAACAAAACCCTGAATTGCCCCTTACTCCTCAAAGTGCAGAGAGGGCCATTTCCTTTCTCAGTGTCCAGCTAAGCCACCTTTCTTGTAGCATTTGCAGTTCTTGTGATTAATATTACACTTGAAGTATGAGAGTAGTAATGGCCATTGGAGGGGAATCTAAAGTCATTTGTGTGTATCTGAGAGGAAACCATCTTATCAGTAGATAACAGCAAAATCAACATGTGCCAAGGGTCAGAAGAAGGTAAGCAATAAAGGCAAGACTCAATTCACATGTCACAGAGACCTCACACACCCTGAAAGCAGTATATGGCTGAATTTAATAAAAATAATTATTACTATATAGAAACAGATTTTGTTTAAGCTAAGAGATGTAAAGAGTAAAAACATGCTAACTTGGCCCAATACAACCAATAGTACGAGGCATATGTGAACAGGTGAAGATTAAATGTGACACTTAATATCACAGGGAGGAAGTGCAAATTCCACAGTGCATAGGTTTATGCTAATACAGAGTAATTTTACAGCATATGAGCCAGACTGCGCATCCTTTAAGCTGGGTCCTAATTCCAGTTACCTTTTACACTTTGCTCTACAACATTTGCAGCTTAGAGGTAGTGCTAGCTGGAGGACAGACAGAGCTACCTTGCTCAAGACACAGACAACAAGCCAGCCAAATAATGTACTGTTGCACAGTGAACTAAGGATCCCCCAGCCAGCATTACAGTTCTTAGTTTCACTGGAGCTTCACCAGCTCCGTACTTCCACTGAAAATCCAGAGTACAAGTAGAATCAGGATTCAGGTAAGGTTCCCTGCTTCTGTGTGCAACGGACAGAGTTTTTTTTCTAAGCCATTCAACAGCCCTAGGTTTATATTTTGGCATAAAGATTGGTCTTGATTACCAATATTTAAAAGGAAAAACAGTAGTTTAAGAAGTTATTCCCAATTATAATTTAAACTTTTCTTACTATTTGAAAGACATGAACTAATCTACTGGGAACCATAAAGATGTTCTTCAGGAATGTTTCAGCTGACATCTGTGGTCTTTACTGAGCCCAGATCAATGTCATTTTGTAATATTTGTATAAATTATAAATAGTGTTGGCAAGAATATATTGTATGCTTGAGAGACAAAGTTAATGATCGATGCAATATTTATTTAAAAAGTGATATATTTTCTAAAGGGATGTTATTCAATCAAACCTAATAATTGCCTTTTCCATTGGATAAGTAGTTATTCATTGGATAACTCAAAACAGAATCTGTGAACAAGTTTTTATAGCTACTATGTGTTTAAAAGAATATAGACTCTTGACTTATTAAACAGTATATGAAACCCTCAAACTCAAGCCTCAAGCCTTTGCTGCTTATACTGCACTGCAGGCAGCAATTTCGTGAGCACAGAGTAATTACATAGCTTGGAATTGATACTTGATGTCTTCCTGAGCTGTGGCTACTGTAATTATCTATTCATGCATGAAATGTCTCCTCACGAAATATTGACTCCAGCTGTGAGAGAGTTTGACACCCAATTGCATGTTGATAAATGATGGAACGAACCCGGAACAGCTTTATTTATTTAAAAGGATGCATTTACACTGGGTGGTCCACAAAATAATTATTTTTAGGAGATGGCTGTTAATTAAAAATAAAACTGAACACTGACATATGTACTGTAGCTTGTGTGATCAAGTCGTTTTTTTTTTTGGGGGGGGGGGGGGGAACACACAAATGTAAATTAATTGTTGCTTCAACATCCCATTTGCATTGCAGGATACGTAAAACAGATATAAGGATGTAAAACAGCTGCATGCAAATCCTTTCTTATAAACAGACATACACTGTACAGTCCAAATGTACAGCCTCTAATGGGTTGATAAATTTCACAAGTAGGATTGCATAGATCACTTAGTCTTATATGTTTTTATTTATCTAAGCTGTTTTCTATTCTAAAACACCTGACATTGATTGAATGTAAGAAATAGGAAAAAAATAAAGTAAAAATAATCCAGTTGCTTATAGTACTTTAGGTAACAAAAACAACAGGATATGGGCTAGTTTCAACTTCATTAATTCTTAATCCATGTTACACAAACCAAAATTATACTGAATGCTCCCTTGGCTCATAAATAAATACAATAATAATTTAAAGGAAATGCGAATTAAAGTATAATTAGACAGTTAGAACTTCATCAAGGGTAAGTTGTTTCCTTAAAAAAACATTCAGGCCTTAATGGATGACAGTTTGTAGTCCTCTTCTAATTCTTATAGTATAGTGCCAGGTGTTCTCTTTCTCCTTTTTAAATAATATAAAATATGACAGAGTTTTAAAACAAATTACTAACTGAATTGGAAGATACTAACAGACAGACAAGTATTCAAATAAAAAGATACATTTCCAAACTGCAAAAAATCTTTTCCAAGCATTGAATACCAATCTAGTAATTTAAAAGACTGACATTGTATTTGATGATACAAATATCGTAAAACAATGTCTGTGTTTACCTTGAGGAAAACTTAATAAATAACAAAAGACATTGCAAAAAAAAATATTTTCATTGTTCTACGTAAAATAGAAAACCTAAAATAATGAGATCACAACCAAAGCTGTTGTTCCCCTAAATATACATTACAGAATTAATGTATATTTAGGTACAGGTAGAAACTTCTATCTATAATATTTTTCCCAACAAGGAAATTGTGTTTTTACCACCACTTAGTCATCAAAGTGATATTCTAATCAAGATAAAAATCCACAGAAATTTAGTGTATTTACCAAAACCATGCACGAATGAGGTAGCATTACACAGCAGGTTATAACAGGTACTATATACTGTATATATACTATATCTATACCAACTTCTCAGGAGACTGGAAACTCAATAAGCTTTTTTGGTTGGAATTAATTAATTTGCATGAATAGTACTCTATACAACAGTCCCATCATATATATAGATACGCCCAGTATGACACCTTTTGCACTTGACACATGTATCATCATTGTCACTAGTATTAATAGGTATTTCTTCATTCCTGAAGCGACATTATGCTGAAAGAAAGCAATTCGTATTTTGTTGAAAAAAGAACAGATCAAAAAAAGAAAGGGAGAATAATGAATTGCAAGTGTAAGTAAAAGAGGATATTAGAAAGGCCAGAAGCAAGAAAATCATATTTGACTCGTAGCTACAGTAACTTAAATATTTTTTCAGAATTATAATTTGAAGTAAACTATCTACTGTAGGTGGCAAAACCTTTAGATAATGAAAGGCAAATGGATAATGTATTAAATATTTCACACAGCTGTATACAAATAAAGAAATAAAAAACAAGCCTTAGAATAAGGAAAGAAAAAAGTTCAATTTCAAACAATATTTGTATAGATTACACAAGAGTGTTACAGTTAAAAAAAATCCCAGGTTTTGGTGCTATTTTACCAACATACAAGAAGAAGAGAAATGTTTATTCACTAGAAAAATGTTAATGTAGCACATACCCATAAAAATGTTAACAATACCAAAGTAATTGTAAGACTGCAAAATAACAGACAACAGTTACTGTACACCTAAAATTGAAAATTATGTGAATATAGTAATAGGATTCTAGAGGATAGTCAAAGTGAAAAGGTTGGTCTTGTTTTGCCATCTTGTTAGCATTAGCAGGTAACAGCTGTATTAGATTGTTAAGACGTCTTTATGTTTTTAGATTTTTATAAGTATTTTGCTAAAAACCCACATAGATTGAAGTCATCCACGGTCATATTGTACTTTGTACAGTATGTTGATGGCTAACCAGGTGAAAAGCAGTATACACAAGGGATGAATGCCCACACAGGGGTAAAGAAATATGTTTGGTTCCTCAGAGGTCTGTATTAGGATCACTTCTCATCCTGTTTTAAATCAATGATCTAGATAATGGTATGATCACTAATCCATTCAGTATGTTGGTTATTCATATCAAAATAGGGGGATTAGAAAACATTGTAGAAGCAGGAAAGGACATTCCAAAAACCTTTAACAAAAGTCAATACAAAGGAAATACCTGTCAGATGGCAAATAATGTAAATAAGTGCAGTGTTACTTAGAACAAAAAAAAATTCTAAATATTATGTAGAAAACACTGATCTCAAATAATTCTTTTGTAAAAAAAAAGATACGGGAAAACAATAACATTGTGAGGATGTAATGTTACAAACAAAAACAAAAAATGATACATTATTACTGCACTGCACAATCTGTCCAATTCCCCAGCGTAAAGGAATGTCCTACACTCAAGAGATTAAAGGAACCCAAGCTTTTTAGTCTTTAACAAAGGAGACTAGAAGGGTAATGGAGAAATTTTGCAATTTAAACCAAAGCACTTCTTCAGGATTAATAGTGAAACATGAATAAGACAGCACACAAGTGAAATCTATGGGGAAGCATATGTAAAATTGAGAATAAAAAGCATGTTTTTACAGAAAGGTTTCTGGGGATCTGGGTGGCTTCTTTCAAGTAATGGTTGGATGTGATCCTCAGTTAAACAATCTAGTAAGCAAACAAGATATATGGGCCAAATGGCCTCCTTTTGTTTGAAACCTTTCTTATGTTCTTATGGCTTTGCAAATTTTAGTGGATATTTGGAATAAAGTTAACACATTTCTTTGCACACCCCCAAGACTTTACAAGCACCCACCAGGCTGGAATTTGTTTTATTCATTTCTGAACCTTGGTTCAGAACTAACGTGTAAACTTTACAGTCTCTGAAACATTTTTGATGGTAATACCCTGCACACATATCAGAAACTAAGGGAATCTTATTCACTTCTTGGGTTTCCTTGTGTATCCCAGACTGCTCTTCTACTTGTAGTCATAAATGCAACTAACCTCCAATGTGCTAAGGCACAAACTATGTCAGCTTGGACAGATACAGCTGTATGTTATAGATTAGAAATGTATTCTAAAGTGGGTAATAACATTTAAACAATGTATTTTTTTCTTAACAAAACACAAGTATGCAATACAAAGTATGGTAATACTCAGGATGATCTGTACTTTTTTTATATTTCATTTCAAGTTAACAACCACGAAAATTAAAAACACATTAGCATGATACTGCCTGGTTTAATAAACACATCAAAGTTAAATGTTTTCCTAATTTAATAGGTTAATTCCACAAGTCAAAAGGAAAACCTAATATAAGAACTGAAAATACTTTGTTAATCTGTACCACTTGCTGAACAACCTTTACATGATTAAATAAAGAAAAAAAATCTATTAAAAACTAGAATAACATGAGATATATTAAAACCATAAATAAAGCAAGCTCTGTCTTTGATTAGATCTGACTAAACCCTAGAAAAACAAACCAATGTCATTTTATTGTTTAGGGGACAATGCCAATAATTAACTAATAAATGCTCTATGTTTACCAGGATAGGTAGTTGAAACTTCAAATAGGACAAATAAAACCATCCATCTTTGAAATGAAATGCATCTCAAGAACGTTCCTATTAATAATGCAATGCAGGAGACTAGTTAATAGATATCACTTTGCTTTTGATATCTGGGCTTATACAAATCATAGGAAACAGCTTACTTTCACAACAAGGCCATTTATTTGTACATTGTGCATTTCATTATGTGAAAGAACATTCAGTTCTAGAAAATAGGACTATTCGTTGAAATGAGATAGAGGAACCCACAAGAAGTTTCATGACCATGTATTTGTCTTCTTTACCCACCTTCCTTATGGGCCCATATGTGTTTTGACAAGTTAGGACCCTTCAATTAAAAAAAAAAATAATTAGTGGAAACACTTAATAAGGAGTGGAAGTGGGGGAATGTAAAATGCACAATACTAAGTGTTTTGTGAGACTGAGATGTTGAGGGACTGGTATGTGTGGTTGCTTTTCTCCTTTATGATGTATTTTGATTTGACGGAATGATTGACAGGTTAACTGTTTCAAAGCCTTCTGAGTTCAACCGACCTGGCAATTGTAAATTCTGAACCCCTTGCCAATAGCAGATTGCTTTTGTTGGGAAGGAAAGGGGGCCTCTTCAAAACAAAAAGCTGCTGTCAAGTACCAGATTCACAATTTGTGATGGGTGGATTTGGTCTTGAAGTAGCTTTAAAACTTTTAACATATTTCACAAAAACCTTTAATGGGTTAAAAGATGTGACTTCAACCTATTGAATAATAATGTTAATTTGATACTTTTTTTCCAGTTTTATTTTGTTACTTAACCAACTTTTTTAACAGAATAAAAGAAAAACAATAAGCCCTGTCAATAGCTGGAAGATTGGTTTACATTTTATAAACTTTTAAATTATATTAGATCAATTTATTTTCATGTCATAGTGAATGTAAAATAAAAATAAAAACAAGATCTCTGGCACTTTCTAAATTAACAACCGAGCACTAGATTGAATAACCTTGATATTCCCTAAGAATTTTAATGTGGACAATATCTTCTCTTGCTAAAAAAACTTTTCTTATTCTGTGACGTACTGATCTTCTCACTGAAATTTCAAAAACTCTTATGTTCCTCCATTCTGATATATAAAACTACTGAATAAATGTCTTAAATATGTGTAGAGAGTCTCACTAAAATTGTTTTGAGAACCCCTAATTTAAGACTTTCCTCAAACTTGTCACCATCATGTTGTTTAAAACAAAGTAGTTTAAATCTGCCCATTTATTTGTCCATTTAAACACTGCTGTATACAGTATACTATCTGGTTATGCCATATATGTAATTTGTGCAAAACAAGGTCAGGGTCACCGAGCCCATTTGTGAACAAAAGCATTGACAGATTTTGTTCCTGCCTAGACAGAGTCTAGTAAAGGTGCTCCCTTTGATTATCTAACTGAATCCAGTTGCAGTGATCCTGTTTCATGATGTCACAGATTTAGGAGCGTGTTTTTGCACTACAAGTGCAAGACATGTCCATATAATTCCTCCAAGCTCTTCCAAATTCCAGAGCAAGCTCAAAGACATGATAAAGCCCTTGTCTCAAATGTTTTTTATAACCTCAGATGGATTATAATAAATAAGTGTGGTACAAGAGAAATTGAAAAATGTATATTTCTTCATAAAAGGGAATGAGCTGATAATATGTGCTACTGAAGAGGTTCAGAGGGAGTTTTTTATATGATTTTTGCTATTTCCATGTTGCTTATATCTAGAAAATAGTGTTCTACAGATGCAGCCATTCAAAATGCGTGCGTTATTTTGCGGCATACCCCGGTGGGCGTGGCACGGCATCTCGCAGTGTCACGCAGTGTGACGTGTTAATCGCGCGTCATTTGACGCTCTGCCGGAAACTATCCGGCGTCACCTTGTAAAACCGCCAGGGGGAGCTTAACCTCTCATGTACAGCATTTGAGCCTTTAATTTTGAACAGTGTATTACAGCATGTTAATCTTCAGTCATTAAAATGTTGGTATATTTTATGAAAGCAAGATTGCTCAGTTGGACAAAAGTACACAACCTACCTTTATCAGAAATATTTATGCATCAAAGCCTTTACCGGAGATATTACTAATAGTATTAATAATGGATGACTTTGGACAAGCTGTATACTCAAAGTATAATTTCTTTAGCACATTTGTACAAGCACTTGGAATCTGTCCAAGCCATACTTTGTCAGGCATTTTGTTTTACTTCAACGGGCATAAAAACTTCCTTGCTTTTAACAGGGCGTTTCATAATTTCTAACTACGAAAATGATTTAAAATGCGACACCTATCATTCAACTAGAGCTTAAAATATCACAAGGAAAAATACACACCGGTATTCCATTTCTCCCTAAACATTGTAAGCTTCGAAGTCTTTAACTAACGTGATACCGGAGTCAACAAGCATACTTTTAGAATTTGATTAAAAGGGAATATAATATGGAATCGCGTATCTCAAGAATTTAATAACGGTATGATTATATCCATGTACTGCGGCAGGGCTGTGTAGGGCTGTTTCGCCTGCCTGCTCATGCGAGCTGACTGTAGCCGACTGGTCTAGGTGCGTGCCTGCCAACGGGCAGGGTGTGTGCTCGAATCCAGCTGGTGCTGAACCTTCCAGTTTTATTTATTTATTTTTTAATCGCGTAACATATTACCGTATGCAAACTGTACTGTATACAGTATGTATATGTATATTTAATGTCTTAATTGTGCCCGTTTAATTGAATTTTAAAAAATTATTTAACACGAACATTAAGCTGTTTACATCTTCCGCCTGAGAACAGTCACCCGTTGCTACCCAACGCAGAATGGTGATTGGCTGACACCATCTGACACCCCTCTGATTGGAGAAAAAAGACGTGCTAGTTTGCTATACATACTGTAACAGGAAGAGGATTTCTTTCTATTCAAAACGTGTACTTTAAAAGTTTAAGAAGTAAAAACCTTACAGCGTACACAGATTTCTAAACTGATCAGGATCGTTATCTTTGTCTTATGCATAACAATATTCACCGCTCTGTGCAGCAAATTAATAATAAACTTTATTTTATATAGCGTTTTAAACGAATAAGTAATTAGATTGCTCATAAACCTAATCACTTGCTTTTTCTTTTTATTTAGGCTCAGATTTCAACTATAGATCGTATTATTAATACCCTTGGTGATACCCCTTGGTGTTTCTCTCGCTCTCTCTCGGGTCACCTGATCATTAGCTCGAAAGATTTGAGTGCTTTGTGTATATTCTAATGGTAGTGGGGGCAGGGTGTGTGGGAACAGGTTTGGTTGAAATTGCATTGGAGATCTATGTTCTTCACACCTGAAACATTTTCTCTGAAAGCATTTTCTTCGCTGTTTAACCGATCTTGTTACAGCATGTTACAGTTTACTATTATTAACCATATTAATTTTAAGTGCTTAATGTAAAATCTTGTAAAAATATATTTTCATTGTTCAAATATACATTAAGTCTGACTATCATATAATAAGTTAAATACAAAACTAAAGAAAAAATAGGGTTAAATATAATTCAAAATATTTTGCTAACAATGTTAACTGTTTATGAATAATAAAATGTATTAGCTAAGGCGTAGGATGGCACAGTTGTTAGTATGTTTTTTGTTTTGTTTCTTTTTCATAAATACAACAGTAGTACCTGATGTCTCAGTGGCTTTCAAAATTAAATTATGCATGCAAACCTGTGAACTAGAAAGATAACTAAGATATCCATCCATTTATAATGGTGGCAAAGTGGTTAGCATTGCTATCTTGCAGCACTGGGGTCCTAGGTTCAATTCCTGCCATCCTGTGTGTGTGGGGTTTACATGTTCTCTCTGGGTTACATGGTTTTTCTCCATATGTGTGATATGACTCCCTCTCGCACTCCAAAACATACTGGTAAGTTAATTAGTTTATGGGAAACCTGGCCCTGGTCTGTGTGTGTTTGTGTCTGTCTGTCCTGTGATGGACTGGCGCTATGTCCAGGGTGTATTCTGCCTTGTGTCCGTTGCTTACTGGGATAGGCTCCAAATCCTCTGTACTGGATAAAGAGATTAGAAATGGAAGTAAAGGCACTGTGTGGATGGAACTATACACAGTGTTAGAAACCCACTATGAAATGGCAGCATCTCACTGAGAATAAAATATTTTTTACTGCTGGCTTAAGGAAACAGCCTTTCCACCTCTCTTGCACATCAGTATCCATACCTAGTTATTTAAACAAATTGCCTCTAATTATAAACATCTTAATATGCTGGCTCTGTGGATCCGCATCAGCTATGTTTGCCCATTCCTTCAATTCATGTGCATCCAACACACAGTTCAATGCCAGCAACTACACATAATCTAAAATACAATCCTTATTTCAGTATCTATGTAAACATATAGTCTGTTAACTTCATCATCTTCATCAAAAGTATGCCTAACCCCATTAGGAAGTGTTCTTGTTATAAGTGTATTCCTCAGCTTTCCCCAAACTATCTTCTTCTTGCCAACATCTCTAGTCTTTTATCCTGCAATAACTCAGCCAACACTTAAATCTCCAAAAGCTGCTTGTGTTAATTTCTTTAAATCACAAATATCATGTGTAAATACTGGCCATGTAATACTCTGCATTGTGGAATAATAGTTTATTTTAAAGGGAACTAGAGAAACTAAGAACTAGAGAAATCAAGAAAGGCTTTTTTTCTAGAATTAATAAATGCACATCCTGTTCACTGGGGAAATTAAATCCACACTGAGCAATCTTCAATATGTTCAGAATATGACAGCAAGAATCCTATCAGGGATGCATTACACCTGTTTTCAAGTCCTTGCACTGGTTACCTATCAGATTTCGAGTCAACTTCAAAATCCTTATCCTCCTTATATACTGTCCTACAACTGGTATTATTGTTCTCCGAATTATTGTACTTGACATGACTTCATTCAGCCTTTCCTGAACGTCTATGACAGGCAGAGTGAGTGCTGTTTCTGGTGCGATCTTTTACAGCTGACATTTCACTGTTTTAAACGAACAAGAAATTAGATTGCTCATAAATCACTTATTCTATATAAACACAGCGTAATTGCCCTCCGAAAATCTTCTTTTTCTTGTTCGTTTTAGAGACCTTGATCGAAACTGATTTTAGATGTCAGAAAGAATTTATTTTCTCTGTATTTCCTACATTGCTTTGTCAAGATTTTAACTTTATATCTAACTTTATATCTAGGCTCAGATTTCAACTATAAATCGTACAGTAATTAATAGCAGTAAATACTGATGTTTATACATAAAAAAGTCATGCCTTGGAGTCATGCAAAAAGTCATGCCTCAAGAGCACAGCAAAGAGTGTATTAAAAGACACTTGTATTTATCAACGCTTTCTTTTCCGTATACCAGATTTTATGGAACCACTTCAGAGGGGTGTCAGCCAGTCAGATTCCAGGATTCGGCACTTTAAAGGAAAAATACACACCGGTATTCCATTTCTCCCTAACGATTTTAAGCATCGAAGTATTTAACTAGCATGTGAAATAGCGTGTGAAAAAGTGGTAGTTTTAAGCTTTTCTGCTAATATAATATGGAATCGATATTGATTTAAATCGTGTTCTGATTTAAATCGCAAACGCGTGTTTAATTATATGTGTTTTTTAATCATAATCAGGCTAATGCAACATAAATTGATACAGTATCTTTGTCTTCTAAGCATCTTAATAAACTTTCAGCATAGCTTTCTACCCGTCAAGATTTATATTTCTTGGGATTTTGGGATCAAACGTGGAAGGATTAGATTATAATCGTTTTTATTTGTCAAATACGTGATTGTATTTCTGAATGTTATGTGACACCTACAGTAGTTCACTGCTTTAAATACATCGAATTAAGAAAGTTATGTGTAGCACTTTAGATCTTTTTTCTGAACCAGGGAAAATCTGATCATGTTTCTCTATAACAATAATAAAAAAAACTTTATTTTACATATCGCCTTTAAAAGTGGCATCTCAAAGCAATACAGTAGATCGAAAAACAGTTAAAAGGGACCAGATTAAATACCAGACAATCGCAAACGCATTTTCAATAAAATTATTTTATTCATTCAGCAGTTTGTGAGAGGAACATCCAGCAGGGAGAGACACACACACCGGTTTTCATTGACAAAATTGGTTTTTTTCAATTCCTTTTGTCTAACAGGAATGTTTTGTTTGTGGACAAACTGTTAGACAAGAGGAAAAGACCGCCTCCTCCTACGAAGCATTAATCGCGTATCTAAGGAAAATTGCAGTATACCTTTGTTCATGCACATCATTATACAGTACAGTATCTCAATTTGTATTTCGATAAAAAAAATCGTTTGCCCAGCCACTACTGTTGTTATTGTTTTTATCCTGTAAAGCGTTTTCTTTTTCTGCGTTTTCCATTTCCTTTTTCTGATCACTCGCTTTCTGGATACACATCTCACCTGTCCTGTTCTTTGTTTTCCTGGTTTGCTGATTATGCCTGCTGCGGTCCACTCCTACCCTCACACCTAAAGAATACTATTTTAAATTTCTTGGCGCAGTTCATTAACCCTTGTATGTGCTGTCCGCGCCCAAAATGCAATTAAAAAAAAGTAAAAAACCGCGCTCAAAATGCAATTTAGAGCTTAATAAGATACACTCCACAGGCAAAATTAAAGACAAAATTAAAGACGATTAAAATCTGTAATCTTTCCACTTGTACTGTGAGTCATCGGACAGTTTCTGCTTTGTGTAAGGATGGTGAGAAAGCTGTGTTCAATGTATTTAAGGGACTCAGAAGTAAAAGAAGATGCTTCATATTGCTTGACTAATTTTAAAAACCAAGTTATAAATGCAGACGCTCCCTCGGTGCCGCGCCGGGTGTAAATATCAAAGTATACATTCCCAACAAGAATTGTACCCATCTGTCAAACAAATAAAACACCTTGAATTGAATTGAGGGAGAGATGGGGGTAGTGGGACAGAGATACTGTAGACAGACTCAAGGCAAATAAGATACTTATGGGTACGCAGGCATTCACGACAGCAACATACGAAACGTTTGCACGTACTGTATAGTTAAGTTATTACTTGGTTTTCAAAGTGCAACGAAATACAATATTGTTGTTGCTGCTGTTCTGGTTGTTTTTATCCCGTAAAGCGTTTTGAGAAGCCACCTTTAAAGGCGATATATACTGTAAAACCACTGATTCTTATGGAATGTGCTCCGCAGGAGATTCAAATTTTTATTTATTTATTTTTTAATCGCGTATCTTAGGAAATCTCAGTATAACTTTGTTCATGAACAGTGGCATGTTACATTATCATTCGTTTTTTTAACAAGGCTCGCCAGCTAATGTGAATCGAAACCTGTCTTGCTAGCTTTTAAAGTCGTGCATGTGTAAACTGTACTAGAGGGCATGCAAGTTACTCTGCCCCTTTCAGCGGCAGGGAGTCCCTCTGCTGCAACACACAGCAGACAGAACGGGAGACTATTGCCTTTCATATCTGACACCAGTGAAGTAAAAGGGGTGTCTAAAGGGGTGATTTTAGACCACATTTTAGTTACTTTATTTTGTTTACTTTTAACATTTCTGTAATTTACAGTAGATGTCACAATAGAAGCCCGAAGCCTATTATACTCAGTCTAGCCTTGGATCCTCTGAGTCCCTTGACTCAGTTATTGCATATTAATTTCTTGAGATACGCGATTCCATATTATATTCCCTTTTAATCAAATTCTAAAAGTATGCTTGTTGACTCCGGTATCGCGTTACTTAAAGACTTCGATGCTTAAAATGTTTAGGGAGAAATGGAATACTGGTGTGTATGTTTTCTTTAAAGTACCGAGACCAGCCATATACTGAACGTTTAAGTTCCAAAATTAATATCGTTTATGGACTTCACACGCGTTGCAGTATGCTCCTATTCTTTTTATGCTCAGGCACTAAAATCTCCCTTCTGCTTTGTGTAAGGATGGTATCAAGAGCAATCTTAAGTGGTGAGAAAGCTGTGTTCAATGTATTTAAGGGACTCAAAAGTAAAAGAAGATGCTTCATATTGCTTGACTAATTTTAAAAACCAAGTTATAAATGCAGACGCTCCCTCGGTGCGCTGCTCTGGTGCGCCGGCTGTTACACAGTGCCTGTCTGCCGTAAGCGTTACAATATACATACCCAACACTGCTTGTACCCATCTGTCATGCAAATAAAACACCTTGAATTGAATTGAATTGAGGGGAGAGGGGGGGAATACTAAAGCCAATACTGGCTCAATACCCTCAATGGGCTTTGACGTGCTAATGCGTTGGTTTAACAGTCCGGGTGTGGCAGGCTTCCAATGTCAACTCGACTCGATTGGAAGACAATGAACGTATTTTAGCCCTAAATGAATTAATAGCAAACATGGTTTACATAAAATACATTTTTCCAAGAAAGTTTATAATAATACGATCTATAGTTGAAATCTGAGCCTACTTTAAAAATAAAGGAAAAGCATTTTCAGAGAGTAATCATGCTGTGTTTATGTAGAAAAAGCGATTAGGTTTACGAGCAATCTAATTACCTATTCGCTTAAAACGCTATTAAAAATTTACTCTGTTGCACACACACACACAATAGAAGCAGGCACCGCTGTCAGAAGGGAAGATATGTTCAAAATATCGCAAATATCGATCATGTTGCGATATTTTGAAATATAAAAGTCAATTGATTGTCCATAATATCGCTATTCTATTTTTTCGAAGAAATGTTTCTTAAAAGAAAAGACCAGCACCAGCTGGATTCGAAAACACAACCTGTCAGCTGGTAGTCACGTCTACAAGACAGCTCACATGAACAGGCAGGCGAAACAGCCCTACACAGCCCTGTCGCAGCACACGAATACCATTATTAAATTCTTTAGATACGCGATTCCATATTATATTCCCTTTTAATCAAATTCTAAAAGTATGCTTGTTGACTCCGGTATCGCGTTAGTTAAAGACTTCGAAGCTTAAAATGTTTAGGGAGAAATGGAATACTGGTGTGTATTTTTTTCTTTAAAGTACCAAGACCAGCTATACACTGTATGTTTATGTTCCAAAATTAATATCGTTTATGACCTTCACACGCGTTACAGTATGCTCCTATTCTTTTTATGCTCAGCTACTAAGATTTCCCTTCAGTGGTAAAATTCAATACCTACAACGGGCACAGCAAAGACGTTTACTGTCTTTCTACGACAGACCAACGGACCACGAGTGCCCCTGTCGGTCAACCAATCACGTACTGCGGTGCCCCGCGTCATCTTGCGTCATACTGAGCGACGTCACCTGCGGTACGTGTCTGTAACGCGCACTTTGAATGGCTGCATCTGTATGGTTATATTTTGTCACATGGCATTCCTTTAACCTTGTCTTTTGCAAATCTGTGTCCTATTTCAAAATGCTAAAACTGCTCTGTATTAAACAAGGAAAGATGTGTCTCACTATTCACAGACAGTAATGGAGTAATGGTACTCTCAGTATCTCAGACAGAATTTACAGGTTTCGTTGATCACTAATCCCAGACCCTGTACAATTCACATCTCAGTCCTGCGGCTGATATACAATATTTGTAAAACATATACACTCATCCCTCTGCTTATGAAGGAAATCTGTTCTTCAAATTGTTCATACTCTGTCTTCTTTAAAAAAAAACAGCTGGATGAGACTGGATCAGTTAGCCACTTCCAAACGGAGTAGGTTGGCCAAAAGACTTCCTCTCATTTGCAACCTTCCTTATGTTCTTATATCGCTCCTAGACTCATGGCAGACAATGGAACCGTCTACACAGTTGTTGTAATGAAAACTGGACAGTGTACAGTTCAGTACTGAAAAGGACAATAATAAACTGTGGATTAATTTCTTGTGTTCTTAGGTGCCTCCATTCACATCTGTCTGCCTCCATAAAGGTAAAGCTAGTAAGAGGAGAAAAATGCCAGTACTGCTGCACTTATTTTGTTAAGTGTTTAAAGCATTTTTATTTTGACTGCTCCACAGCAATGTATTAGCATTTTCAAACACTTCTTATATACTTTAATTAATTGGCAGAAGATTTACTTCATATGAGTACATGTGTTTTTCAGGGGTGTAACCCCGGCGTCCTGGCCAAATTTCCCATGCCTCCTAATAATCCCCCTCTATGAATTGGCTACATTACTTTGTTCTCCTCCCCCCCCCCCACTCCGATGGCAGGAGGAGCGACGCGCCGCTTGGAGTATTTCTCGGTCGCAGTTAATGGCAACGTCAGCTCAAAGATTTGGTTCAAACCACCAAATGGAGACTGGTGTGCCGACAAGCGGACCCTGCTGATGCGGGATTAACGCAAGGAAAGAGAGAGAGAGTACATGTGTTTTTCATTTTATTTTTACATTTGTTAACATAAATTGACAATATTTATAAATTTAATAGACTAAGAGTTTCCCCACTATTGCATTTTTCCCACATGTAACAATTTGATGGTGACTGAAAAAACATAATTAGCATATAAACAGTTTTATTATATTTCATGCAGAAAAAAAATACAAATAAACATCAAGATAATACTTTTGAACTTATTTCTTGCAAAAGCTATATAATAAATAAAACATAGGGAATATAAAATATTCTAAAAAAAACTACAACTTTGATTGGAAATCCTGTGTCATATCTATGCTCACATGTCACCTGAACAGTGAAAACAATCAAGGTCTTAATAACATTTTCAGGAAATTACTTTCAAGTATGCATTACTGTCTTGCTCTTTATAATGCAAAAAGCTTTCATTTTGTTTCTTCTGATTCATGTCCTGTAAGTAATCGGTCATGCAACGCAAAATAAATGCTTTTTCATGTGATCTTGGATATCATTATTAAAACTTACATTAAAAATGGCATTTTAATGTGCCAAATAGTTAAAGCTTAGCCCACATTTCTGCCAGTTTAGCTGTGTTTTTTAATTCAGTCTGACTTGACTAAAAAAATGATTGTCAATCCAAAAGTGCTCCAAGTTGGCTTTAACTTGAGATCGTTCACTCTCAGTGTCTACCAAGAGACCTTCATCGAGTAAGTAAAGGATTTTAAAAAATAATTGAAATCTTTATATTTCAGATTTGAGGATCATGGCCACTTCCTTGTCATTACCAGGCACTTAAATATAAAGCCTGTTACTTTCAATTATTGTTAGATTCTCTGAATGAATGGTTCTCTATACAGAAAGTCTTTATCACACAGTCACTAATGGGGCATGCCCATTGCTTGGAAAGACTGTTTGCATTGGGATGTCCTGTACATCTGAGAGTCATTACGCAATTGGCTCAGCTTTCTTCCAAATATGAAAAAAATTCTAAACAATAATCCTTCCTAACGATGCAAGATGTTTATTGTTCCAAGAATGAGCAATCAATGTTTGGAAACTGGAAACGACTCACAACATTGTTGTCCAAGAATATATGACTGTGGATGAAGGGCTGAATCGATTATTTGGCTGAAAAATCAAATGTCTGGAAACTATTAGACATTCACATCTCAGTAACTTTTTAATTAGAAGTGAAGATGAATGAGAATTCTGGTGCACATATGTAGCAATGAATATTACTTATTTGCTCTACAACATATAATCCAATTGCTTAGTTATAGTTGTAATTCTGAGGGAAATTGCATGAACTTTTTTGCTTTACTTCAACTGCTACATCCAACATTTTGCATTTAATGTTTTCTTATCAAATATCACATATAATTTTTTATAGTTGATGATTTATATAATGACCAAGGGGGAAATATTTTTTTTGAGAAAGCAAATAATTTATATTGAATTATAATAAAGCAAAATAAATTTTATCAGAACATTCCTCATTTCTTTGAAATACTTAAAGGAGATTTTTATTAGTTTCACAATATTCCTTTTTAAAAGAAAACTGGACATGAATATTTTTTCTATTCTGGAATATACATTAAAAAACACAAATTATTAAGTATAAATGAATCAATCAAGACATATGTAATTGTATTTTATGTAATCCTGTGTATTTTTTTCAAAACCACTTAAAATATGTTATTTCAAGTTAACCTAATCAGAAACCATTTCACTTAAAATGGCGAGAAAAATATAGTTCCTTTTATACAGTTTCAGTTTATGAATTAGTTCACATACTGTACCTCAGAAAACATAAATAATGAATGAAAAGAAGAACAAAGTAATAAATGTATATTAGTTTTCAAATCCTGGAGCTTTCACAGGTTTTTTGGTAATGTACAATTTCAAGTCTACTTGAAAATGTTTAAGTTAATGGTTTATCTTGTAAAACACTGTATCTATGGTGTAAGATGAGCCTTGTTGCTTTGAGCCCTTGGCTGTTTGAACCATGACTGTGTGCAATTGGAGTAACAGTCTGAAGTACTCAAGTGATACTGTGATTAGAAGTGCTATGGTCGACTGACAGTCCTTGGCTCTCCATGTAGCAATGACTCAGGTGCTGGCCCGGTTCCTCAAGGATGGATAGGCATTAGTGTTAATTCTTTCTGTTGACCAAATTACACTTAATCCTTTTTACAATAAACACACTTCTTTGTGTGCAGTGTACAGTGAATTTCCAAATAGTAAACTTTTTGATAAAGGACATGCATTTAGATAATTTAACATCTAGGCATTTTCAAGTGTTGAAACATTTAATACTGAGGTGATTTTTTTCATTTTTATGTTTCTGACTTGTTATATTCACACATTGTCCACTGAATCACATACGTTACATACTGTAGTTTTGCACAAGAAGCAACAATGAGTGGGCTGTTTTGAGTTCTGAAATAACTTTGGTGTAACCTCCTCCCACAGGCAATCTGAGTGCACTTCATTTCAAACACACCTGATAAAAATATTTGGAGTTTTCATACTAAAAACAGGAAAAACATTGACTGCTTCTAGTCATTTAGGTTTTAGAGAAAATGGGCCCAGTGTTGAGTTACACCATGTCTGGCAAGAGAGATGTACAGTATGTTTTCTATAGGACTATGTTGATAAACACAGAGATACAACAAAGTGATTAAACAAAGATATGGCAGTTGCAGTGAGGTGTGAAATGAGAGATATCATATTACTGGTTATACGAAGAAACTGTTTTAATCTTGAACATACTGTAGGATTATTTTAGATACAGTTCCTGAGAAAAATGAGGCTTGAATATAACTAATGTTTCAGTAATGTTTTATGAAGCCGAAACTGACATTGCACAGGAATAAAAATAATACATTTATGTGTTAGAAATCACATTACATCCTTTGCTATCAAAAATATCCCCATACACAAGAAAAGAATTATTTTAGCATTACTGGCAGTGACAAATGGTAGTTCCTTTTGCCCTTCAGTCCTTGAATGATACGCACAAAGTGTTCTCACTAACAGGATGTACTGTGAACTTTCATTTCACAGAAAGGAAGAACAAGCATATGCTTCCTACTAATGTGTCAAATGTTCAATTGGAATTAAGGTACAGAGATTATGTATCTCTTATGCTTCCTGTAAGTGATGAAAGAATACAATAATTTGTACATTTGAAAGGCCACACAATGGAATATGAGTTGACATCATATTTAAAGACACATAAACAGAATAAATGAGTAAAAAGAATGGGCAATTACAAAACTGAATACTGATTCAGCCTTATAAATCTTTAAAATTAATCCAGTAATCCAGTACTGACAATAAATGGATTCAGATTTAAGATGATAAGTAGATTGCATTTTTAAGGACAAAATTGCTGTCCTTGAAATCCTTTATATAGTGTAAAAACACAAGGGATGGGCAAACATTATTTTTCAAAGATACAGAACTATGTCCTTCTAAACTCAACATGCATATTCTATGATTAATTTTATTATCATTACATGGACAATCCAAGTGAATAAAAATATTATTTGTATTAAATTAGCACATTTTCTGAGTAATTGATATACATTCATATACTGTCGCATGTACAGTATAGCCTAGTACTGTTGTTGGGAGGTTTTGTTGACATTTAACATCTATACCCATAAAAGTATTCTGTTTGGGCACTCAAGTCTTCATTAAAAATACTAACATTAGAAAATGTACAGTATATACAACATTTGTAATTGATTAAAATAAGATGTCATTGGAGGGGTATTATTCCTATTACAAAGCACTACTGTATATGTAAAAGATTCACACACAGAGCTGGTAAATATGTGTCAGGATACTTCATTTTAGAGTTTCTTCTGTTACTTTTGAAAAGCAGAAATATGACTTTATATTTGGTAGAAATAATCAATAGTACTGACATGTTACTTTCATTCTGCATGTGGGAGCACTGATAGTGAGTTTGTTAAAAAAATTCAGGAAAACTCTGAGCACTGTCAATTGTTGCAGGATATGGTATACTGTAGGTCTAGTGAGACTTTTAGCTAAAATAAATCTACAAATAGAAACTTAAATTTAAATTTAAGTTAAGGTAAATTCTATGGCTGTACAAAAGTACAAAGAAGAAACTGAAGTGACGAAGAAGTTGAAAGTAGAAAGAGTACTCACACTTGAAGAAGATTTTAAGCTGAAACATTGTTTCTCTTTATATTTTGTATGGAATTAACCTTTACTTGTTCATCTGCAGCCAACAGTTGCTGAAGCAGCTCCCCACTCGAACAAATCTATGAAGTCTTTACTCCCTTTGGTGTGAGATTTGTGTGGTCACATCTGGTTAACTGCAAGGGACATGTATTGACTGATGTAAATCAATCAGAAAGCAAGACTTCTGTCAGGACTTCTGTCTTTCAATACCTATAGACATCTGCCCAGGAAAGCATTTTTTGTTAGAAATGTGCGAGGACATTTTAGACTAAAATGTCAATGCAATGATTGAAAGAGAATAACACCAATATTCTACCATATTCTACTGAATGACCGCAGTGACTGCATACAGTCTGAAAAATATGTGAAAAGTTAGCCAGCAAACTGATTATGTAGAATCATGTATGTATGGCAATAGCACAGATGATCATTTCATTCTTAAAGGCAAGTATATGTTGCTGGTGTGCATAAAGGAAAAGGTGTCAACATGTAGCACTAACCTAACTTATAGTTCCACAGCCAATACTATTTACTATATGGTTATGTCTTGAATATGTAAATGTATATATAGAGAGAGGGAAAAATGTCAAGAGTTTAAAATGCCGTTGGTCTTTTCAAATTTATAGGTAATATATTCAATATATCTTCCAGTATATATATACAATATATACTGGAATATATTCATAACCATGTATTTTTTTGTCATACATAGGTTAGGTTTGGTAATAGAAGTAGCTGTCAATGAGTTAAAAATAATATTAGCAGTTGTTTTAAAATATTACTATATGTGTGGTAATCTGACTCTTTCAACATGAGCCATATTCTAGGCTAGAGAACATTTGTGCTTCAGGGTTTAAATTTGCTTGTGGAATAACAACAGTTCACCACACGCACAAGTGATTTATGCCTCTATCACTTCATATTGCCGATTTGTTTACATGTACTAAGGTTTACATTACTTTACTTGTATTCTGCAATATATTTGTATTTTTATCAAATTAATTAAATGATTTACAGTTTGTCTAATGATCTAATGAATAACCTCATATTTTATCCAAAATTTAGTAACACTGAAAAAGTACCCAAGTTTATATGTTTTCTTCCCACAAAAAAGAATGCACACAAATCCAGCTGCACAGTAAAATTTGTAATTCTGTATGCCTGTTTCATCACAGTGTTCCCAGGGTATGCATGTTTTTTTTTCTTTTCCTTGCATAAATTTTTGTCTTTCTAATGTTCATTCAGATATGATACTTATTAAACTCAAGAACTATTTAAAAAAGCACAGGGTACTCTAAAACACTGTATACACATTTTATTTTTGAATGAAATAACCTTTCATTTTGATACAAATATAAAGGGTACTTTTTGCTAGCACCATAAATTTAGTCAACAATCTTAGAGAGCGAGATATATACATATCATCTTTGTTTATTGTTGAGTTTTAAATAAATAAATGAACATAAATAGTCAATATGTTTTAAAAATGTTTTAAATACTGATCAAGATGTTTTTCAGAGAATTGTCTTCCTTTATCTGTACGTTAAGGAAAAAGCCTTAGACAGGTTCATGTCTAGAGACCACATCCTTCTGCGTCTCTTCAGCTGTGGCTTTAAATTTACATCTGTGGAACATGTCAATTGAAATCATAGCAGATGTTTTGCCGTTAACAGGTATAGGACTTCATTTGATTTGCTGTGAAAGTTCCAACAGCCACTTTACCTTGTCCCTAACAGTATTATTACTACGAATGCACTGATGAGTGAAATTTCCAAACACCTACTACTGAGAAAGCCCCTTGCTTTTACTACCTTACCAACTCCTCAGGGGGTTACCATTCTAGACGCAGGTGGTTGCACTAAAGGTCAGGGGAATCGTGGCTTTGTTTTTCAGTGTATTCAGATCTTCAAGGTTACGTGTATAGGTTCTTATTTTAATATATTACACTTCACTCATTCACAAAAGAGCAAATTATCTTAATCATCATTCAATCCACAATGAAAACATGTGCAGTAATGAAGTGTACTTCAAAAAATGCATTTAGAATGAAGAGAAGTGTAACATGCCTAGAAAATGAACAGAGACACACATACTCTATCTACAGCATGCATTCAGTAGAGAGAACTTTGCTTTTCTAACTTTGCTTCTAAGCATCTAAGCTCTGGTGAATTTTCTATTTCTTTTAGTCCGAAGTAAACAACCACATTGTAGATTGTGGGTTCATTCACTTTTTTTTACAATTTCTCTGTAAACATGGGGAAGTAATTCAGCTCTAGATTTAAGATCTCTACCCCCCCCCCCGCCACCCCACCCACTGAGCCAAATAAACTCACCAAATGCATGTTTTCTTAACAAGTGCTTAGTCTACTTTCATTAAAAACCCCACAGTCACAGCTAATTCATGAACACAGTGAAACAGAGCTTCTTGTATCAATCAGTAAAAACTTGCCTGAACTCCCAGGAAGGGAAATCAAACAAGGAAACCCAAGTGGTAAAACAATTTGCTTTCTGTGAGGAGAAAACATTATGCAAAGGAAAACACAGCCATTAGCACTTGCTGGGAAACACAGCAGGAATCACATTAAAGGGTTTGATCTCACCAAAGATATCTGAACTATGCACCCTAGACAGGCAATACAATAGAGGAAGCACAAATGGTAAAGGAATTACAAATTGTTATGCCTTTTAAATACCTTTTTACGCCTCACAGATAATCTCTGTCTTTGGGTAGATTTAGGTGTTTCACTTAGTCAAATTAGCTTAATGAATCTAGCAGTGTTTATACTAAAAGGACACATTGGCTAAACAGTGAGAAAAATGTCCTATGCACCTTGCAGTGTAATGATTTGCTTTTCGTCACTTCATCACATTAATTGCAGTGAGCACACTAACCATTTGGCTTCTGTCTGTTGGGTGAAGGCAGTGTGTATCTGTATGGCAAACACCTTTCAGATGTCTTCCATTACAGTCTTGATAAGCAAAGGCCAGCCTTTGAGTCAAAACAGCTGTGTAAGAATTTTCACTGTTGTTTTTTTACAAGTTCTCATAAGATTAAAGTTTGCAAATTATTATTTTCCATTTTTTTGTTTACATCATCGTCCCATAAAATTGTGTATAAATATTTGTAGTTGAAAAAAAATAATGGATTGTCTTAAGTTGAACATTTTAACATTCAAAATAATTTTCTCTTTTTTGGGGATAAGCAAGATTACATTCTCCAAAAATATAATCAGAGTCGCCTATAAAAGATTAAAATAAAATAAGATTTATGTTCAGCAAAACAGATAATAATAGATACCTTTGGATTAATTCTAAATTGCTTGGGTATTTTTAAAACACCTCATGATTAGAGAGAAGCATACAAGCTGTAGATGTAGAATAATATAGTTTAAAATACATATTTTAGACACTTTAGATACTTTATTTAATAAACATTAAGATTAATTTACTACAGTATATCAATGAAAGAGCACAAGTGGACAAAATGTGATTTTTATATAGTTTTGAGGTTCCATTGTATATCTATAAGGAGTAAATGTAAATCTTCAATTATGGTCTAAAAAGCAAAAATATATCAGAACAATATGATCATTTCAGATTATAATGCAATATAAATTACAGTGTTAAATACTATTATACCTCTTAAATACTACATTATTATTATATAATTATCAAAATAATAATGCCATTCAAATATTTACTGTATGTTTTTAATCTCCAATGATTTTCGTGTTTTTTTTTTTAAACTTATGTCTCACCCAAAAACAACACAATGGTGTAATTCTTCTTGTTACAGGTACTTTGATACTTATCAAAACCCAGCTTCTAGGTCAAAGGCCATCTCACACTGAACAACACCAACAGTGACTAGCTGAGAGATTTGTTTCACAAGAAAAGGCATTTTAATTAAGGTAAAGGCTGTGCCTGTCAGTTATTTTCCAAGCAGAAGCATGGGATGAAGACAAGGCAAGAAGAACAAATTACTGGATTTGAGAGGTGAGAAGCTGCTGTTATTTCTGAAATGATAAAAGTAGCTCAACCAAAATGTATTTCAGGTGAATAATGCGAATTTACTATATGCTCCTTTTTAAGTCTTTAGAATTTTATTTCATTTTTAAAATTGTTCATTTGTTTCTTTATTAAAAAGGGTGAAATCTGCCATCGGATATAAGATCTTTATAATGCAAAAATACCTGAAATAAGGACTTAAACAACATTTCACATAAAACAGAGTTTCAAAATTTAGTCTCATTTAAACTCAAGATAATTTTTTTTTTCATTTAGCAATTGGTTAACAGAGTGCCCATTTTAGAATTAAAGGAAACAGCTTACCAAAAAGTTTCTAAAATTATTTTTACAAGTCATGCAAAATTGCAGGTATTCAGAGATATAATTTTGGAGAAACTTCTGTCAGAAATGACCCACTTTATTATGACTTCTATTTCATACAGTTGAATCTGGAATGAAGGAGGAATATTTAGAGCTTGTCTCTATTGCATGTCTCCATCACATGGATGGAAATTATCCAAGTTTTTAACATTTTAACATTCATGAGGGTTAGTGTTTGGTCATCTTGCCAGTTTTATCTTGTTTCCTTCCTTTTGAGGAAACTGGATCTGATTCTGAGGATCGACTGTACATTAAAATGTCAGTGTGGTGGGTGTCTAGAAATACATTGTCTGGATCTGTTCAGTATCATTTTCTTTGTTCTGTGCTTTTTTTCCCCAAAAAATCTGCATTAAAAAAAAAACAAAGGTCAATGTTTATGGTTATTTCATAGAATCCAGGTGGGTGCAGGTGCTAGGTTAAGAAAGCATTCAAAGACTATAAAACAATGGATCTAAAAGACAAACCATCTGTTTATATGTGTGTGTACATGTACAGTATATGCACATATTTTGGTCTTTTGTATTTCCAATTCCTGGATTCTGGTACTGAATTCCACATTTTGTCATGTAATACCATATTCCTTGTAGCATGGTAATAATCACAGTTCTCTGCATGATAACTAACACAAAGGGTTACAACATTATAGTGTGCTACAGTAATTACAAAGACAACAAAAAACACAATTATGCCTAGTGATGTTTTTACAAACAATAGCACAGCTTATGCATGTTAAAAGGCAGTTGAGAAACGTACATGCAGAATTATTTGATTTAATAATAATAACAATAATAATAATAATAATAATAATTGCTTATACTTATATAGCGCTTTTCTGGACCGTCCACTCAAAGCACTTTACAGGTAATGGGGACTCCCACCACCACCAATGTGCAGCATCCACCTGGATGATGCGACGGCGCCATAGTGCGCCAGGACGCTCACCACACACCAGCTATCAGTGGGGAGGAGAGCAGAGTAATGAAGCCAATTCATAGATGGGGATTTATCACTGTTATTATTAATTGTATTTAAAAATAAAAATAATAAAATGGTATTAACTTGAGCTGATAACATGATTAATATCTTTTTTATACAGGACTCTCTCAAGCCATCGTGTTCTTTGTGCTGTTCCCTTATTATGTTCTTTTATTCATTCAGGTACTTGGAAGTATGGCCTATGCAAAGATCCTAACTATATATTTCGTACATTTTCAGCAAATGACCTCTTTTTTAAAGAAAGTGTATGTTGGGTCAAAGAGCTAGATATATCCATCACACTTATTATAAAAAAATAACAAGTTGTCTAAACTTTTCATTGCATGATCAATACAGAATCAGATTCAATATGCATCTTTACTTAATATATAGCATATTCATGGTTTAAATCACAATTCTTTTGAACTGTTTCATCTGCAATGTAAAAGAATAAGAAAGAAGAACATGGTTTGTCCCCCGCCATGTAAAAGTGCATATAAGTGTATTGTAGTATATATATATGAATACATGTAACTAAAATATGTGCACCTTTATAGAAGCTTCCATGGAGTAATAATAGAATGCAACAGTATTTACAAAAAATGCTGTCAGCACCAAAATCAAATTCAAATGTAAAAGGAGGGAGCATTCATTTAATTTCTGGCCAGTGTTCAAACATGTTATCCATCAGACATTGCTGTAGACGCTCACTGTGCTTCAATGAATTTAAGAGTTAATTACATTCAGGTAAATTAAATTGAACTGTCAGCAATTGAAGCCATGTCATTGTTTCAGATTTAAAAGAATCACTCATGTATTCTGATGTCTCTATTGTTCTTAGAGACCATTTTTTTCCTTGAGAAAAAAAATCACATTACATGTCTCAGATGGTGAAACTGCTAAATGTAATAATTCACCAAAAGCATTACAACAAGATTGTGTCTTATTTTTTTCAAAAATAAATTAATCAATTTTGACACATACCCATGCCGAGGCACATTATATATAATGTTCCCTAACCATTTGTATGAAAACTGACAGGCAGGTCTTGCTTTTATTTCATCATCCAAGAAAAGCACTATAATATAATTAAATTATTATAACACACTCTTGTCTCTTTTCAGTGATACAGGATCTTTATACTGAAAATGTCCTTGCACATGAAACAATCAATTTTTCTTTCAATACAGAGCTGTTCTCTGACATTCTTGGATGTCATAGAGCCCCAGAGGACTCCGATGTCTGTGCTACTTTCCAATATTGCTACATTGGCCAAATGCCTTATATTTTCTCATTCAGTAGCAGAGCTTTAAAAGTGAAACGATTTTCATAACATCATTCCAAATTGATGTGACCTACTCTACTTGCTACAGTATGTACAACGAACAAAAAGATGAACAAAGAAATGATACTGCGTAAGTGTTACAGTATATAAAAGGAAAATATTATTAGTTCTCACACATTAAATAAGTAAAAATAAATTCACATGAAATTTAATGTTATATTTAATTATATATCAATCCCCAATTTTAAAACAATCTAAGAAGGTATCTTGTAATGAGAAAATTATTTTTTTTGCTACATGTACAGTAGGTATCTTACTTAAAAACTGAGAGAAGCATCATCAAAATAATGCTTAATACACAGTTGTGTTTCTACTTGGTTAACTTCAAGTGTGATGTCTTACAACAAAAACTGAAAGGCAGAACTGGTAGCAACTGATAGCACTTCACTGGTTTCCCCAAGGAATTTCTAGGTTGCAGCCTAACCAGGTATAATTGTAGTTCACAGACTTCCCCAGAGTCACTGGTTACTGATTCCTTGTTGAGAACTGATTGCCATCCAGTAGTGGCTGGTTTTTTAACACCTTGCCTGATAAGCTAAGACTGAATGTGTAGTAAAAGTTCCAGGCTGTGCAGCTGAGCTAAGAACAGGGGCTGAGGATACCAGCTTTAACTACAGCTTGTGTAATTTTGTCTTTAATAGTTTGTGAACATGTACACTTTTATTGTACATAACTAGGGCCTTTTTATTTGGCACACTGAAGCTAAACTGAGTCAGATCCTGGATGGTTTTACCCAGCATGACTCAGCTATTTCCTTACTCTGCAAAGAGTAAATTGCACTGCAGATGTGGTCAGTAACACACAGTAGATGGAACTAGTCTTGGTATAGGTATTGGTTATCCAAATATTGCTGAATTGAAAAGAAATTGGCACAGCAAATTTGAAAACAGCTGGAGAAACTGAAACACCCCAAACATTTTAACATAGAACACGTTTAGTCTGAAATACACACCATGCTACAAATTAAAAAGCAATTACATTGAAAACATAAATCCCTATGCTAATACATCCCTTATATTAATTAGGAAGTGTTCATCTATTTGTATGTTTCTCAAAGATCACTTGATTTTTTAGTACTTTAAGGCACAGTTGCCCTACAGTTAAATATAATGAATTCTGTATTAATACAAAACTTCAGTTTTGTAATAATAATAATAATTAATAATAATTGCTTACACTTATATAGCGCTTTTCTGGACACTCCACTCAAAGCGCTTTACATGTAATGAGGACTCCCCTCCACCACCACCAATGTACAGCATCCACCTGGATGATGCGACAGCAGCCATAGTGCACCAGAACGCTCACCACACATCAGCTATCAGTGGGGAGGAGAGCAGAGTAATGAAACCAATTCATAGATGGGGATTATTAGGAGGCCATGATTGGTAAGTGCCAATGGGAAATTTGGCCAGGATGCCGGGGTTACACCCCTGTACTATGTACTATGAAGAAGGTGTTAGTTTGTATCTTTACATTTTTTTTCCCAATAACTTCTTTGCATTTTACTATTTTATTCTTGTATATTAAGTCATGACAGTGTTTTCTATTTCTAGCATTTAAGGATATTGCAGAGACACAGAGGGATATATAGGATATATAGGTAATTAGATTACAAACATGTAATCTAAGGTTTATAATTTTTCAAAACTCCTTTTACTATTTTTCAAACATTTTCTCAATTATTTTGTCATATAGTATGTCCACCTGATCTGAAATCTCCACTTGTGTGTGTCATCTCATTGCCACAAACCCTGCAACTACACAGGGAGAATAAAGAAGTGTAGACACACTCCTCTGACTCACTCACCTTCAAGACATTCATCCTATTAATACAACACAGGCTCCATAGCACCCACAGATTCAAAATTGATTAAAGCAGAGGTGCCCAGGAATTTACAGGGACTGCTGTGTCACCAGGAGCTGTGATAACCTAGTCAACAAATCCCAACCCTTCCCTTGTACAGTATATACCCAGGCAATTGTATACTGATGCTGAGAATGCTTAAGAAATATTCTGTACCTTTCATCACCAAGTTATAGAAAAGATATTGCTGCTCTGGAAGAGCAATTATAATCATTCCTGGGCATTCCACTCCATGTTCTACACTGACAGGATAAAGGCAGTGAACCTTTTTAGCTTTGAACAGAGAAGATTATGAGGGGACATGGTACAAATGTTCAAAATCCTCAAAGGCTTTGAATAGTCAAGTCACTGTTAATCTTCAGAATGAACACTGAAACAGGAACCAGAGAACACAAGTGGAAACTTCATAGAGGAGCATTTGAATCAAGAACAGGAAACACTAAACATTTACCAAATGTTTTGTGGGAGTATGGAACAAGCTACTCAGCTGTGTTATTGAAGCTGACACCCTGGCTTCTTTCAAGAAATGGCTGGAGGAGAGCCTTCGATCAAATAGCTACTTACTACCACACAGACTTGATGGACTGAATGGCCTTCTCATGCTTTAACTTTTTTATGTTTCTTACATTCTGATCAATTCCAGTCACAGTGAGCTATTGACATGACCCAGTCTTAAACCTGTATTATCAGGTTGAACCTGATCCCCACAAATATTCCTTTATTTTATGATTGTTTGATTTCTCAAAGTTCACAGTAACTTGCTACCAAAAAGCAGCAGAGGTATTCAACCTTTTCCTGATTTAATCCACACTGTTAATTTGTTTCAGTCATTCACAAAGACTAACAGCAAATGTCAATAATCCCATCGCTGTAAAAAGTACCATTGTAATCTCTGTGGTGATTAATCCATAACCTAGATTTTTAATTAAAGAAAGAAGCTGAATATGACACGTGTTATGGAACTAGCAAATTTAAATTTTTGATATCTTAAGTTTCTAATTGCACCTATTCCTCCAATCCAGTATAAAAAATAACTTTTGTGCATGGGTTTAAAGACAGTGTACAAAAAGTAAACCACATTTCCAACACTGTTCTGCTTTGGGAAAGCACAAGATCACTTTTAAAGCCCTGTGTTGGTTCCAGTTTGGCTTGGTATAACAACTAGTGTGTGTAGAGGTATACCATAAGGGCTTGGCTCAGGTGTGCCAATATGAAAATACCAATGTATGCATAGTGCATTTCAATATCTATGTCTGAGAATAATATTTAAATGAATGCAGGTAATTTCCATGTGTATTTGTGTAATGCAGTGGTTGGGCTGAAACATCAGAAAAATATCCTTGGACAATGTACAGATGCAGCCATTCAAAATGAGCGGTAAAAACCCGCGGTACAGTAACCAACCCGCAGGGCACCGTAGGGCACCGCAGGACACCGCAGTAAGTGATTGGCTGGCCAAAATGACCGACAGGGGCACTCGTGGTGCATTGGTTGGTAGTGAAAAGATTTAATCATTTAATGTCTTTACTGTGCACATTTTAATCCGCTTAGTTTTGAATATTTATATGGAATTTTACCACTAAAGGGAAATTTTAGTAGCTGAGCATAAAAAGAAGAGGAGCATAACGCATCTGAAGGTCATAAACGATATTAATTTCGGAACATAAACATTACTGTTTGTACGTAAACTGTACTGTGTATGGCTGGTCTTGGTAGTTTAAAGAAAAAATACACACCAGTCTTCCATTTCTCCCTAAACATTTTAAGCATGAAAGTTTTATGAAACGGTACCCAAATATGCGATTGCTGTATAGAATGAATTTTAATTAAAAAAAATTATTTAACACGAAAATTAAGCTGTTTACATCTTCCGCCTGAGAACAGTCACCCGTTGCTACCCAACGCAGAAACACAGCCACTAACTAGCAAAGAGAGGACATTAGCTAGCCAATATGATAAAGAAATAAATGATTATTTTGTTTATTTCTTTTGCACATTTATTTGAACATTTCCATCCATTGTACAAGCACTTGGAAACTGTCCAATCCCTAGTTCATCAAGCATTTACCGGTCTGGCGCCGGTCTGTGTCTTCTAGGATATAATGCCAGCGAACTCTTGTTTTTATGTCCACTATAACAGACAATCTCCTTTGCTTTTAACCGAGCGTTTAATAATTTCCTAAAATGAAAATGATTTACTTTATTTCCCTCACGGGATCAATAAAAGTATCTATCATCTATCTACTGTAAACTATGGGACAGAATTCTTGGGTCTCCCCATACCAGAGATTATGGTAGGGCTTCAGAATGGTGATTGGCTGACACCATCTGACACCCCTCTGATTGGAGAAAAAAGACGTGCTGGTTTGGTATACATACTGTACCAGGAAGAGGATTTCTTTCTATTCGAAACATGTATTTTAAAAGTTTAAGAAGAAAAAACCTTACACCGTACACAGATTTCTAAACTGATCAGGATCGTTATCTTTGTCTTATGCATAATAATGTTCACCGCTCTGTCCAGCAAATTAATAATAAACTTTATTTTATATAGCGTTTTAAATGAATAAGTAATTAAATTGCTCATAAACCTAATCACTTATTCTACATAAACACAGAGTAATTGCTCTCTGAAAATGCTTTTTCTTTTTATTTAGGCTCAGATTTCAACTATAGATCGTATTATTATAAACTTCCTTGGAAAAATGTCTTTTATGTAAACCATGTTTGCTATTAATTCATTTAGGGCTAGAATATGTTCATTGTCTTCCAATCGAGTCGAGTTGACATTAGAAGCTTGCCACGCCCGGACTGTTACACCAACGCATTAGCATGTTAAAGCGATTTCATTGAGGAGCCTAGCTTTCTTAACTAGTAAGTACTGTACTTCCTTGGTTTTGGAGGGGGGGAGGTGTCTTTCGCTGGAAATCTTGCCCCCTTCTACTTTGAAAATACCTGTGAAACCGGTTTAATTCGTCACAGCCAGCACTCCCGCAGAGAGGGGGGTTGTACTCGTTAATGTCTTAGCCGGAACACATCATTATATCTCATTTTGTATTTCTATAAAAAAATCGTTTGCCCAGCCTAACACTATTGTTGTTATTGTTTTTATCCTGTAAAGTGCTTTGAGGAGCACAGCTTTCTCACCACTTAGATTACTTTTTGATACCATCCTTACACAAAGCAGAAACTTCTTGTATTTTCCGATGACATACAAGTGGAAAGATTACAGATTTTAATCGTCTTTTTTCTGAACCAGGGAAAATCTGATCATGTTTCTCTATAACAATAATAAAAAACTTTATTTTACATATCACCTTTAAAAGTGGCATCTCAAAGCAATACAGTAGATGTAAACCACAGATTACAAAGTAAATACCCAGACAAACGCAAACGCGTTTTTAATAAAATGCTTTTATTCATTCAGCAGAGAGTGAGAGGGACATCCAGCAGAGAGAGACACACACAGGTTTTCATTGACAAAAAGTAATTGTTTTTTTACATTCCTCTTGTCTAACAGGAATGTTTTGTTTGTGGACAGACTGTTAGACTAGAGGAAAAGAGCGCCTCCTTCTACGAAGCATTTCGTTGATCCGATCACGAATTCTTTTCCAGTCGCACGAAGTAAGGGTTGAGAATCTCCGATTCACCATGCTACTAATGGTTTCCTAGAGATTGCAAGGCAAGGCACTTTTGCCTCTGGACCCATCGAAATTTACAGACGTGGTCCACCCCCAGTAAATTTCAAAAGTCAGAAGATTTCGAAACACAAGGGCAGCATAGCGGTCGGCTCTTGCTTTCCCGTCTATGCCGATGCACTGCAAGTACAACCCCCCCTCCTTCTCCTGAGTGATGGGTAACAGTTGGATATCTGGGAGAATTATTCGTCCCACTGGCGTCTGTGAATTCCGCTCCGTAAACGGTGCTTCCTGAGGGGAAATAGACGGCGGGGACAGCATCAACCAATTCCTGCGTGGTGGTGAGCGGAGAGGCCGGGATGGAGTGTCCTGAGGCGGTGTGTGCTCTGCGGGGGGCAGAGCTTCCGCCAGGCATTGCAACCTGCGCGGTGGGGAGAGGCACTTATCGGGAGACAGCTGCTCAACTGTTTGACTGCCTGAACATACTGTCTCCTTCCTCTGCATTTTCAGGAGTGTCTCTAGCCTCCCAATCCTCCCCAGTAATGCGTCGTACTGCTCCCACTGCTGCCGAAAAGTCTCCACACAGGTGCTGCTTCTACAGGTTGGCACCCTGGCCAGTGGCCGAGAGCAGAGACCCACGACCTGTGGCAAAATAACATAATTCATGTAAGAAATAAAGTCACACAGTAGTATTCATCAGTCGCGGAACAGACGTCAAAATAAACTTTTCTTTTTATCCGTCTTACCGCTTTCTTTTTTACTGTCCTGGTGGTAGATTTCGAAGATCGTTTCACCCGTGCGGTGTTTTCTTGAAGAACAGGCTACGAAGAAATATTTATAATTGAATTTAAAATTCAAAACGGCAATAATACCTTGTAATATGCGCTATAATCGCGTATTTCAGATGAAGTCTGCTGTAGTTGCTTACCCTTCGCTCTTTGAAAGCTGGGGCGGCAGAAGCACCCCGTCTCCTCCCGTAAAAGGTCTTGGTCTCCATACTGTATTGTGGTCGCTGTAGTGCAGGCTCGCAGTTTTTTTTTTGTGATGGGAGCTCACCCAATCCCTTGGTGTATTTATGCTTTATTCACATGTACGGCTAGAATGTGTTCATTGCCTTCCAATGAAAGGCAGGTTCCTTTTGCCGAAGTCGGGAGACATTAGAGGCTTGCCATACCCGGACTGTTAAACCAACGCATTAGCACGTCAAAGCCCATTGAGGATCCGGGCGCAATAATTGTTTTGTCCCTTGATTTACTGATCTGCATTAATTACAGAAATCGAGTTCCTGCTCTTTGCAGACGACCTGGTCCTGCTGTCGCCCACAGAACAGAGGCTGCGGCAGAACCTGGCACTGCTGGAGCAGCACTGTCAGACCTGGGTGCTGACAGTCAATCTGGACAAGACCAGAGTTATGGTTTTCCAGAAAAAAAGCCAGACCTCAGGGAAACAGGTACAAATTCACACTTAACAACACATTAACACCTAACAACGGGAGCAGGGCCGAATTAGGCCAGTACCCACTATTGTTAAACATACAGAAAAGAATATTAAAGTATTGGCTTTAGTATTAGCCATACAGAACATTAAAGTGGCCCTTTCCATTCAGCGGGTGTCTGAGCCGCTGTGTCCTATCTTCTGACAGTTGCTGTTGTGAATGTCTGTAGAGTGTATCTTATTTTTAGTACTATATTTTTATATCATATTCCCTATTAATCAAACTCTAAGAGTATGTATCGGCTTTTCCCCCACTCCCGCCCCTCTCTGTGTACAGTAGAGCCTCCTGTCCAGCCAGCACATGTCCACAGACATTCACAACAGTGACATATCATAAAACATTTGCACATATAGTTAAATTATTAGTTGTTTTTCAGGAAGTTAAAAAAAAACACTTGAATTACTTATCCAGTCTCTCGAAATAAAGTTATTTTTCAAGCAATGCAACAAACGTCGGGCAATATGTTTTTTTTTAATCCAACATTGACAGCCACATCTTAAATCTTGTCAGTCAGCTCTTTTTTCTCTATTTGAATTGTGGCGATTCAAACAACCCGGGATAACAAGTGGTGTCAAAGTCACCGAGTTCACAGAGCTTCAACAACAGATGACAATTCTCTTAGTCCTTCCTTAGTCTTCCTGAAATTGTCGGATTATGAGTGAATAAAAGCATCTTATTAAAAACACGTTTGCGTTTGTTTGGGAGCTATATTATGTATTTTTCATATGTAAGATATAATGATGTGTTCCCGCTTACACATCGCACGACTTTAAAAGCTAGAAAAACAGGTTTCGATTTACATTATCTGGCGAGCCTTGTTTTGTCAAAGGACAGCACAAAAAAAAACAGACAATACACGGGGGGGGGAGGGCAAGCGAGAGAGAGAGTTTTTTACTCTCTGTCAAAAAAAACCAAATCACCCGGGGCAGAGACTCTGGGGGGATCATTGTGTGGTACAGAGCGGAGCTCAGTCAATCCTAACAAGTACAGTAGTAAAGAGAGAAAAGTCAACAATTGATTTAAGGATGATCTGTCAAAGTGCAATGAAATACAATATTGTTGTTGTTGTTGTTATTGTTGTTTTTATCCTGTAAAGCGTTTTGAGAAGCCACCTTTAAAGGCAATATATAAAAGCGCTGATTCTTATGGAATGTGTTTTCTTTCTTCTTTTTTTCAGCATGGAATAAACCTATTACTTGATTCATATGGATGCCCAGTTCCGCCGGGGAATTTTTTTTATTTTTTTTAATCGTGTATCTAAGGAAATAGCAGTATTACCTTGTTCATGCACAAACAGTGGCATGTTACATTATTAATTTGGGTGTCTCCTCTTGCCAGAAAGCTCTAAATTGCATTTTGAGCACGGTTTTTGACTTTTTTTAAATTGCAACCCATAAATAAAGCTGATACTGTTTAAAGTTTTAATTATTTTAAACTGTATTACAGCAGCACAATGCACAATGCAACGTAAATTGCAAAAATGCACTTGGAATCTGTCCAAGCCCTACTCTGTCAGGCATTTTCTTTTACTGTTACGGACACAAAAACTCCCTTGCTTTTAACAGAGCGTTTCATAATTTCCAACTACGAAAATTATTTAAACTGCGACACTTATCATCCAACCAGAGCTCGAAATATCACAAGGATCCTCAAGAGCACAGCAAAGACTGTATTAAAAGTATACTAGTGACAAACTAGTATACTTTAGATCTTTTTTTCTGAACCTGGGAAAATCTGATCATGTTTCTCTATAACAATAATAAAAAACATTATTTTACATATCACCTTTATGTGATATCACCTTAAGGACAGCACATACAAGGGTTAATTGCACAATGAACTGCGCCAAGAAATTTAAAATAGTCTTCTTTAGGTGTGAGGGTAGGAGTGGATCGCAGCAGGCATAATCAGCAAATTAGGAAAACAAAGAACAGGACAGGTGAGACGTGTATCCAGAGAGCGAGTGATCAGAAAAAGGAACAGCTATTACGCCCAGGTTTTCGACGCAATTGTTTTAACTTGCTAATGCATCATACACATTTCCAGGCGTATTGTGTTTTAAATAAAATAGGAGTGTCTTTCCCTGGTATTAGCTCATCGGTATGGTGTAAGTTTTATCTGTACCATACCATACAGTATATAGGTACAGAATTCAAGCTGCACCACTGTATCGCTCTGGTAAGGAGATGGACAATGGCCAAAATCACGAAGACTCTCTCACACCAAATAATGAAGATGAAAAGAAACGGGAAGTCAACACGGGACATTGTACAGCATTTGGCTTCGATAGACATCTTCGTTTCTGAAAGCACAGTGAGACGACATTATAAAGGGGAGAGGAGGCAAAGAGAATCTAAACCGAGGACGATTCAAAGGTAAATAACTTTCTAAAAATACCTTTCTTGCATGTAAATACAACTACGCACATTATTTTTAAAACTAACTGTTGATCTCTTTTTTTTTCAAGTCCTATTGTGCGAGCTATCGACAAACTGACTGATGAAAATGATGAGCTACCAGCGATGCAAGTCCAAAGACGACTATGGGCTGACCTCGGTGCGACCGTTAGTCCAACATCGATGAGAAGAGTGCGCAGGAGGCTTGGATGGAGATACAGAAAAACCAACACATGCCCCATGATAAGGCTAAAGAACAAAGAGGAAAGACTCAAACAAGCGCTCCAATGGATTGAACAGGGGGAGACATTTCAGGATGTACTTTTCACCGACGAAACAACAGTGGCTCTGGAACAGTTTTCAACAATGTCATTTTGCAAAAAGGGGAGATATGTGGACAAGCCAAAGCCCAAACATCTACTGAAGGTTCACGTCTGGGGGGGTATATCTAGAAGAGGCCCGGGACCACTTCTTATTTTCGAAGGAATTATGGACCATGAATTCTTCGAGGAAGTCGTGGTCACACAGCATGCCACCCCATATATCAGGGAGCAGTTTGGATCAAGGCACCATCTCTTTCAAGACAACGATCCGAAACACACAGCAGCAAGGGCGAGGCTTGTAGCAGAAGGAGTGAACTGGGTGAAAACTCCAGCCGAATCCCCAGATCTAAATCCGATAGAGATGGTTTGGCATTCGTTGAAAGACTACGTTCGGAAAACTGCTAAGCCCGTCACAAAGCAGGAACTGATCGATGCGATCTATAAATTCTGGGAGGAAGAACTGACTGAACAAAATTGTAACAGTTTTATTAACAGGCTGTTTCGTGTTCTTCCTAGGATTGTTGACCGGGGCGGGTGACATTCGGGAATGTGAGTCTGAGAAAGACAGTCTCACGTTTGTGGACAGTCTGTCCACAAACAAAACATTCCTGTTAGACAAGAGGAATGTAAAAAAAACAATTACTTTTTGTCAATGAAAACCTGTGTGTGTCTCTCTCTGCTGGATGTCTCTCTCTCTCTCTGCTGAATGAATAAAAGCATTTTATTAAAAACGCGTTTGTGTTTGTCTGGGTATTTACTTTGTAATCTGTGGTTTACATCTACTGTATTGCTTTGAGATACCACTTTTAAAGGTGATATGTAAAATAAAGTTTTTTATTATTGTTATAGAGATACATGATCAGATTTTCCCTGGTTCAGAAAAAAAGATCTAAAGTGCTACACCTAACTTTCTTAATTCGATGTATTTAAAGCAGTGAACTACTGTAGGTGTAACATAACATTCAGAAATACAATCGAGAATAGTTTTGTGGTGTTTGTATAGATGAAACGTTCCTAAAATGTATAACGTAACAAAATTAAAGACGATTAAAATCTGTAATCTTTCCACTTGTACTGTATGTCATCGGAAAATACAAGAAGTTTCTGCTTTGTGTAAGGATGGTATCAAAAAGTAATCTAAGTGGTGAGAAAGCTGTGCTCAATGTAATTAAGGGACTTAAAAGTAAAAGGAGATGCTTCATATTGCTTGACTAATTTTAAAAACTAAGTTATAAATGCAGACGCTCTCTCGGTGCCGCGCCGGGTGTAAATATCTAAATATACATTCGCCCCGGGCAGAGGCCGAAGAACGCCCGGCTGGGGTGCATGGGGAAGAGCAGGACAGGAGTGAAAGTGGTCAGGGCGGGGTTTAGGAAGGCCGCCGACCAGTGCAGCTGTCCCACAGTGAAGCGGGCGTACAGTCTGGGCAGGTATCCGTTTTCCTTGTAAATAGTTCCCTGCTTCTGCACCCCTCGGTCTTACTCTCTCTCTCTTTTCTCTCTCTCTCGGGCGCGCGGGCGGTGTGTTGGCTAAAGTATTATAATATTTATCTGTATAGCAGGTGGTGAACAGCTTTTTAGTATAGATTACACTTTTCTAAAACATATTTGAAAAATAAAAACGATTACAATCTAATCCCTCCATGTTTGATCCCAAAATCCCAAGAAAAATAAATCTAAACAGGGAGAAAGCTATGCTGAAAGTTTATTAAGATACTTAGAAGACAAAGATACTGTATCAATTTATGTTGCATTTGTCTGATTATGATAAAAAAACACATATAATTAAACACGCATTTGCGATTTAAATCAAAACGCGATTTAAATCAATATAAATGTTTATATTGTAACGCATACTGTACAGCCTCCATTTCTCTATAAAAATTTACTCTATTACAAATTTACAATTTGTTGATAATAGAAATGTTAGGTTCTCTAAAGCTTTGTGATAGTTGACCCACCCAGGCAGCAAAAGATCAGCTGCACTGGTAAGATGCGACACCGAAGATATGATTAATAACCTTTTAAATCTGAAGGGAGATCTGAAGGGATCCACACACACACACACACACACACACACACACACACACACACACACACACACACAATAGAAGCAGGAAGCAGAAGCAGGGGCCGTTGTCAGAAGGGAAGAAGGTGACTATTCATTGTTATCAAAAATGACTTAGATTCGATCATGTTGTGATATTTAGAAATATAAAAGTCAATTGATTGTCCATAATATTGCTATTCTATTTTTTCGAATTAATGTTTGTTAAAAGAAAAGTCACAGTGCCAGCTGGATTTGAACACACAACCTGTAGGTTAGTAATCAGGCACATAGACCAGTGGGCTACTAGGAAAGTCGCATGAAGAGAGAGGCGAAACAGCCCCACACAGCCCTGTCGCAGTACAAGAATATAATCATATCGTTATTAATTTCTTTAGATACGCGATTCCATATTATATTAGCAGAAAAGCTTAAAACTACCACTTTTTTACACGCTATTTCACGTTAGTTAAATACTTCGATGCTTAAAATGTTTAGGGAGAAATGGAATACCGGTGTGCATTTTTTCTTTAAAGTACCGATTCCTGGAATCTGACTGGCTGACACCCTTCTGAAGTGGTTCCATAATATCTGGTATACGGAAAAGAGAGCGTTGATAAAATAGCCTGGATTCTCATGTATCTGATACAAGTATCTTTTAATACAGTCTTTGCTGTGCTCTTGACGATCCTTGTGATATTTTGAGCTCTAGTTGAATGATAAGTGTCGCAGTTTAAATAATTTTCGTAGTTAGAAATTATGAAACGCCCTGTTAAAAGCAAGGGAGTTTTTATGTCCGTTGCAGTAAAAGAAAATGCCTGACAAAGTAGGGCTTGGACAGATTCCAAGTGCTTGTACAAATGTGCTAAAGAAATTATACTTTGAGTTTACAGCTTGTCCAAAGTCATTCATTATTAATACTATTAGTAATATCTTCGGTAAAGGCTTTGATGCATAAATATTTCTGATAAAGGTAGGTTGTGTACTTTTGTCCAACTGAGCAATCTTGCTTTCATAAAATATACCAACATTTTAATGACTGATGATTAACATGTTGTAATACACAGTTTAAATTTAAAAGCTCAAATGCTGTACAGTACATGAGAGGTTAAGCTTTATTGGCTCCTCCTGGCGGTTTTACAAGGTGATGCCGGATACTTTCTGGCATGACATCAAAAGACGCGATTTACCCTGTGATACTGCGTGATACTGAGACACGCCCACCGGGGTATACCGCGAAATACCCCACCCATTTTGAATGGCTGCATCTGTAGCAAATAAAAATAACCGTTTTTATATTTAAAGGGAATTAATACATTTCCAGGGTCATGGTACTGTAATTCACTACAAATATCATGTAAACAAGACTACATTATCTTCTGTTTAGTATCCTGAGACTTAAAAATCAATACTAAGTGAACAATAGCAAATAGATATCTATGTTTTGTACTGTATATACTCAAGTTGCAATCATCTACATACTGTATTGTTGTAGTTTAACAATTTAGTCTTATTTTTTTTACAAAATCAGAACAAAACAACGGAGAACAAAGAAACACAACAATGTAACATTCAAGCTTCTATTTTATATATTAACATCTGTTAAATGTTTGAATGAGGCCGCTAGCAGTCCCTCTAATTTGATCCTTAACTCCAGTACATTATGCTCTGAGTACAAAAACAAATTCTCCTCCAGGAATGTTATATGCATGCATTCCAGAATGGATACACAAAAAAGCCAGGTAGCTTGTTTTGAGATTCCATGCTTGTTTTGAGATTCCATGCACTGCTTATTAAAATAAAATGTTATCATTCTGAAATGAAGCACAGAAAGGAGATTACCTGTAAGGAGTTTATAATTATAAGAAATAGGAGAAAGAGAACGCCATGATTTCTTGGACTTTGTGAGTCTTTCTACCAAATCCCAAGTTGTAATTAAATTCCTCATTATAGAGCCAAAATGTAATTTACAATGTCAAGTGGAACACTAGAATTAATTGAATATCAATTTCTATAGGTGGAAAGAACAGATCCTTTAAGGGATGCCAAGTTACAAAGATTTTAGGATCCAATAAATTTATCAAAAAAGTAAGGGAAAAATAACAATTTAAAGTGTGACAGTGCAAGTTGTTTCTGACTGCAGAATGAAGCATTTGGACATTTGAGTCTATAATTTATTCTTATAAAATATAAGAGTAAAGAAATTTCAAGTGAGGAAGCCATCTGTTCAAGACTGCAAAGACTAAGTGAAATAAAGTTCAATATTAAGACATTTAAACCAGTGACACAATCAGAGGTAAGCCATTTTTCCATTACAAAATGTGAAGGTAATAATGTCTTGGACCAATAAATTTTATATCCTATCAAGCACTAAAATCATTAAAGTAGTTAGCAGATGAGACAGGAATTAGGAGACATTACCTACATCAAGCTATGTATCATCTGTATGATATGCCATGCAATGTTGAACATTGGTGACAGAATGGAGGTAGAAATGGCAGATTGACAGCATGAGCTAATGGATCCAAGGAAAAGGCAAAGAACAAAGGAAATAGATTAGACATTTCTGATGGGTGAAATGACAAACTGAGAAGAACACTTTGCCAGTTATTACTGTTGATCATGATTTGACATATAAAAATTGAACCATATAGATTAAATTTAATGATGTAGAATTAGTGACAGTTTTTCCTACTTGAGCCAGTCAAAAATGAGTGTGCCCTTGATCTTATTTGAACTCCAAAGAATCTTAGAGCAAAAGCACTTGTACAAAACAGGGTCACCATTTTAAAAAGAACATCTAATAATTATAATAATAATAATTGAATTTAACCACCTCAATGGCTGATCTCCTCAGTGTTTAGTGTTCAGTTAAGTAGGCTGGGCTGGTGCCAATTCTGGAAAACCTCTAGGGAAAACCTGTTAGTGCTGGTTAGTGCTAACTAACAGTTATTGCTTAGTGCTGTAAGTGGTGTTGTTAATGTCCCTTTGTAGTGACCAGGATACCATGCTGTAAAATGCAGTCCTTCAAATTAAATTTTAAATTTAAGTCCTGACCTTAGACCCCACAATAGTATTCATAAAAAAAGGCATTAACATCAGGATGTTAAGCCACTAGGTGACTTCATTCCATCCTGTACATAAACAATTTTGTTCATTTCCTATCACACTGTGGTTAGCTATTGAAAGCAGTGGGGTTGCTGGCACAAAATGATGACCTAAACCTCACTAAGATGGGTGCTGTACTTCAATGGCAGATCAGCTGTGATGAAAAGCAGTTTAGAAATGCAAGGGATTTTACGTTATTATTGTATTGAAATGTATCCTTACATTTTTTGTCAAACTATATTTGAGTTCATGAACATCCTTTGTGTGTGTTTTGTTTTTGAGAAAGAAATGTAATAAATATTTACACAATATCTCTCCATAACCAAAATCCCTGATTGTTCTATAGATTTTACTGGTGCAATGTAAAATTTGTATTCACTAGACTTTAGATTGAAGCAGTGTTCTAATTTTAGCAGTTGTTTTCTATTCTCTATTGGTTATTACAGACCAAGGTTGTAGACAGTACTTTCCTGTTTTAGAATAACTTTTATGGCACAACACAGTTCATTACATGTTATCCCCATATTTTACTTCCTACATGCTGTGAAAGTAGAATTTTCTCTATATTTGATTAAAACTATGACAAATATATTTTAGTTTTTTTATTATTATTCATGAAATGTCCATCAGGACAGACAACTGGCAAATATCTCACCATTAACGAAACACCGAATGGGTTTTCCAGTTCTTATAGGGATCAAAACACTGAAGGTAAAGAGGTGAGAAGAAAAATGAGCAGAAAGTCTGGTTAAGAACCTGTATCAATAAAGGACAACACTTTAAGGGAGACGTTACCAACACATCAGTACTGCCTTGGTTGTAAAACATCGTGGCTTGCCAAAAGGCATGGCAGGATGAGAGGCAGTAAAAGAACACATCTCCACAGAGAGGCTGCTGGAAATGCTTCAGTAAACACAGACAAAAGAAGTGCCTCCTTCATTTCAAAGAATGTAATTATTTAGTTCAATATTACTTTACTATATACCCATCAACGATACCTTTCTAGAGTGGGATGAATTCAAGTACAAGTAGAAGTGAAGAAAGAAGGTGATAAAAATGATTGCATGTCGTCATTCATTTGTTTTCTTTTTCATAATCCTGTATGTCCTTTATCTACCATATCCTTATATTATAATACAACCCTTCTCATGGCACATCATCACAAGTGATTATATTTGTAATTCCACAGATACCTCTTTATATTTTCTATGGCATTTTAAGTATAAGCAGCACCACCCCTGACGTTCTAACTTACTATATTTATTGCATTTACAACTTAGTGTTTTATTGGTGTGAAAGAACAGAAAATTCCAGATGCTTATTTTGCTGGGCTTGCTATCCAGTTAGAAGTAGCACATGGTTTGGGAACTTTTCACACTTCATTATTGGCGGTATTCAAGATAAGTGTATAAAATGCAGCCAGACTAAACAAACTCCAAAAGGTATGTATGCACATACCCATATTATAAAAATATCCAAACAAACTCTCAGCAGTTGGTGACTGCATAATTAAACAAACTTTAGAAGCATATTTACATTTAAAACAGGAAAGACGGTATTTATGTGACTGAGGTTACATTCTGAAAATTATAATGTATCCCTTGTAGTGAAAGTGATTATAATGGACAGTTAGACTAATGAGAGATAAAGACTGTAAATTCAATTCAATATCTTCTTTTTCTGGTATTTTATTAGTTTTATTTTACTCCCCACCCCCCACCCCAGCACACAACATCTCCAAAGCAACACATTACAGTGCTTTTGTTATTTGACTTCCAAAGGAATGACAACAAATGTTCTACATATTCTGGCACTATGCTATTATATTTAAAAATGAACTTACAGTATTGCTTTACTGTATTATTGCTTTACTGTATATATACTGTAAGACAGTTTTTTTGGTGATACTAATGACTAACATTTAGAAACATGAAAAGTCTGTATTAAAGTTCTTAGTTCTATCATGACATCCTTGAAAGTAACCTCCTCCTTCTCCTTAATTGCAATGTAGTAAAACTCTCTGTAATTCCATTATTATACCATCTAATCCACATGAATTGATTATAAACTATTTTATACTTGTTTTAATACAAATTGCTCATTACCTTCAAACGTAGTAAAGGAAATGAATGTATACTAATGATTGGGACATTTTCACCATGGCTTCAAAACCTCAAAGCAGCAAGTTGTATGAGAATAAGTTTGATTAAAAATGTTAGAATGCTGCACATCTAGTCTGATTTTTTATCAATAATTCTGATGTCCAAATGTATGGTGTCCGTCGGTGTTAAATTGGGTTTCCTTCCACTTCTGTGGTACGAGATACACTGGAGTTGGGCAAGATTTTTCTTTTGTTTCCGATCTTTCATTTGTGCAACTGCATTCTGTTGGAAAATGAGCTCGAATACCAGTAAGCCTTTGAAGAGCTCTCACGAAACACAACTACCATCTGTCATTTTAGACCTGAGGGAGATCAAAATTACATAGAAGCAATACAATCAAACCTCACAGAAACTTAAATTTTTAAGTTTCTAGGCACACCTTTGTCCATCAAAACCAGTTTCCTGTAAAGGGATGTAAAAACCACAGAAATTCAATCTAGGAAACATGAGGAAATTCAGAGAAACTCCCTGGTGTGTTCTCCTATTTTATATAAGTATGTCTCATGAAGACTTCCAGAGCACAATGTTGTGTTGAAAGGCTCGACAGTTTTCAGTACGAACAGAGGGGGAACCCAAGGACATTACAGGGCTTGAAAAGCTCAAAAAATGAACAAGCTGTTGGGAATTCCTGAAATACCGGATAAATAATGTAATAGCTTCATACTAGCTAATCTTTAACTTTATTTCATGCTGCCTTTCATGGTTTACCACTTTACAGAGATATTGAACAGTGCTTGAATGCTCCCTGAAAAAACAATTCTGAATAGTTTTGCCACTTTGGAAAAAGGTGTGAGTGATGTGAGCCAAAAATAACAAAGGAGAAATAACAATTGTTTTGTTTTAGTATATTATACCAACGTTATTTCTAAGCATGCACAAAAGGATGGGTTAAATAATAGTTTAAATTATTCATATAATTTAATTCCACACATAATCACAGCCTTCTGCTAAGAAGCAGTACATCAAACAAATTTACTTAATAAATATGAAATAGCAGCGACTATTACAGTATATTAATTTATTTTGTTATTTAAAATGATACACAAGAAACCAGGTAAGCAGTTTATATAAACTCAGACATGCTAAACTATAGCATGCCAGTGAAAAGGCATGTGAACAATTACATGTTAAAATGGATTAATTAATTTTAGAAGACTACTGCATTAATAAAGAAATAAGAAAGCAGCTACATTAGTATTTGGGATAAACTGGGAATGTATATTTCCCAGTTTTTTATTCAAGATGTGTTTGACTTGAGAAAGGAAAGATTGATCATTTTTAAGAAATAATTCATACACTGACAGTTTCTGCATGTTAATGACTGTATGCATTTATGATATTGTTTGAGTCTAATATTTTGTCTAAAATCTGTGGGCTGCCACCATGCTTCTGTGAATATAACACAAAAACTATGATTATAATATCACTAATGTATGCACAGTTGATTGCTAATGATTCTTGTGAGTGTAGACTGGAGATAGTAAAAGCTTACTTTCCCTGCACAATGCACACTGCAACATGGAGCATATGAAGTAGGAGATCATGGAAGACACATAAATGTGGAATAAAGCGTCCAATAAAGGAATCTAGGATATGGAACTAAAGGTCTCAGTCCCCGACTATTAGTACCACACTAATAGCGGTGGCTCTGTGGCTAAGGATCTACACCTGTGGCTGGAAGGTTGCTGGTTCACATCCTGTAGCTGGCAGAGGAATCCTACTCCATTGGGCTCCTGAGCAAGGCCCTTAACCCCAACTGCTCCAGGGGTGCTGTACAATGGCAGACCCTGTGCTCTGACCCCAGGCTCTCTGTCTGTGTGTCTCATGGAGAGCAAGCTGGGGTATGTGAAAAGATAATTCCTAATGCAAGAAATTGTAAAGGGTTAATAAAGTGATGTTATTATATTATAATACTAATAATGACTACTATTTACTAGATTTATACAGTATCTTAATGTTTATGAGCGGTTGATTGTGCTTTGTAAAGAAAATTCAAGTGAACCATTACATGTTGTTCCAGGTGTCCTTGTTCCAAAGTAACAGGTGGTAAAGATGTGTACATTTTTTTTCCTGAGGTCTAGCAGATTAAGTTTGGAATGCATAAATAACATCATACCATAGGCACACATTGCAGAATGTAACTGCAAGATTAAAAAGAAAGAGGAGTCAGAAAGCTTGTATTAAGATAATGAGTCTGAATATCTGCCAGAATTTAAAGCCCTTTAAAGGGAAGCTGAATAAGGGTTTTTACCTCTAAAGAGTTATGATAATACAAAATAGTAGAGTAGGAATACCATGTCTTTCTACAAAATACCAGGTCATAATTAATTGTTTAATTATTGATCCAAAATGCAATGTACAAAACAAATTTAATTTAATCTTCAAGATACAGGAGAGTTGGAATTGAGCCAACAGAAGGCGATCACATAACAAAGTTATATAAACTAACTTTTAAGTTTTAAAAAGCTAAATTTAAGTTTGGCACAGCTAGCCCCCTACAGATTCTTGACATAGCAGAATGGAGAATTTAATGATTGTGTAATGACCTCCCTTTACATATGAATTTAAAAATGCTATTATGCAGTCTGTTCCAATACTGTGATGCCCTGACAAGCTCCAGTGCTCCTGCATCACCACGGCACATTTCAAATGTGCAAGGAGCTCATCAGGGCCATCTCTAATGAGATCAGGCCGAGCTTATCAACCTCGTTATGCACCTCACACACTATTTAAACCCTGAGGAACCATTAGGGGTTAGGGCTCTGACATTGAGTTGACTAACAAGAGTGTGTGTTTGTTCTTTGTTTCAGGCTTTCTGGGAGTTACTTTACAGTTTTTCCCGTTCAGTCTTCCACTTCCTGTTTGCAACTCTACCACTCGCTAACTAGCTATCATCACTTCCTGTCTCCAGCCCAGATCTGACTGCTTCCCCTGTGCATCTCAGCTACCTGCCATTTTCCTTTCAGCCTTCCATTACTACGTTATCATCCAATCACATAATACATTTTGAATCTTCACTGCTAATCGGACTTCAAGGAAAATTACTTTGCTGTGCTCTTTTTCTTTCCATCTATGGGCCCAGTGTAACAAATACACTAAAAGAGGAGAAAGAATAATTATAGGACTGACAAACCACAAGGAATAAAGCTCATACATTTTTAAAATAGAGATGTGAGCTGTCCATCTGTTCAGGTCCAAGTCTACGTGTTTAGAAATATTGTTGTACTGTTATACTATGTAAAAGGGGAATTACTTCCGATACCAAGATATTTGATGTTTAACTAGCAGCACAATCTGAGCTAAGCCAATTTTCTTCATTGTAAAATGTAAAGGCAGTAATGTTTACTTGAAAGAGCACTTGTCATCTGTTAACACCTTTGCTCAATGGCTGGCTTTTTGTTTCAGCTACTTACAGTATATGAAACATGATGCCAAACCCATATGAACTGGCAATAACATATCCCATGTGTCTTTTTTTCAATAAAAGGACTGCTGTATATTCACAGTACTCATCCATCGGAAATTATCCTTTCTGAATGGCAAAATGTTATTCCAGTAAAGGGCTAATTAATCTGGTCCAAAAAGGCAAATACACGCAGGAGATTGAACATCAATGATGCTTATATATATAAAGCATAAAATTAGGAAAAGATCTCAGCAACAACTTTAATTATTTTCTAACAAGCCTATATATATATATGAGCTAGTGATCATGTTTTAAAAAAGCCAACTTCAATTAAGTTTTTTTTTATTTCAAGAGAGAAGATTTATGCACAGCTGAGGCAAATGCAGTAGAATTACATTTAATAAAGCTTTTAATAGAATTCCACAAAATCTGAGGATCACTGACCAAGCCACAGAGAAGTTAAAACTACTCCAATTTAGCTTGAAGCTGTGTCCAAAATATTTTATTTTGTAATGTAATGGTATCAAGATACCAGCAGGGGACATGTAAAAACATAACAGTATAAAGCAACTAAAAAAATTGGCATAGAGATCTAGTGATCAGAGTATCTCAACATGTGTTCCACAAAAAAACTGAAATTAATAAATGTCGTCATTCCTGGAGTATGATTTATGTCTAGCTGGAAAAAGTTATTTGATTGAGGGGTTGAATACGCTGTATATGTCTAGCACACCCATATCAGGCACTTTGTTCATGCTGCAGATGTCATAGAGAGGGGCACTCACATCCTTCAGTTTTGATCTGCCTAGTACAGTATATGGCAATATGACAGAATTCATACATAAACTCAGAATCAGACAGAGTGGAATTGGCCAAGTTAAAATATAAAAAATTGGGCTGACTTTTTAAATGTGAAATACTGGTTTTGAAGTACGATCTCCATTATTCAATTCTTGCCACAAAATAGAAATTTAAAGCAACTTATGTTTTATTCTATGCAAAGAGGAGACTGGTATATAGTAATATTTATTGACAAATATGTTTATTTTTAAATTGAGACTGTGGTATTCTGGGTCTATAGAGCTAGGATATTTGTAGAATTTATACCACATATGTTCCAGGACACAACAGAAAAAAATGTCATTTAGTGTTTATACGGCAGTTGAAATTACATCCTTAACCTCATTTCTTTAGAGGTTACCGTTTACCACCAAAATCCCCAATAATGAACAAAAAGAATTGGCTCCCCACAAAAAATAAAATAGAAAGAAAAGAGATAAACCCTGCTTGCAATGCCTACTTCCCTGTCCCCTCCACTTGTTCGGTTCTCAGCTCCATAGTCATCATGATATTAAGTGATGAAAATACAGTAGATGTGGACAGTTTACAATACTTAAAAAAATCACAAGAAAACTTACCCCAGTCAGAGAAAAAATTATAATCAAAGAATTTTGTCTACACATCACAATTGAGGATGATTGTGTTCCATTAAACTGAAAGTAACTGGTAAGACGTATAAGCACACCCTCTGGTGAGTTGATTGAGTGTGGTCTCAGAACATATCTGGTTGTTTACTGCAAATCTGGTCATGGTGACCCTGCAGTGCCTCTTTTTCCTTGCTTACTTATTCTGACACTATCTATCACAGAGTCTGGGAGAAGGTACTTAACACTTTCCCGATATTCTTCCTCTATCTGGTTTGGTCAATCTCCCTTGTCTTGGATTGTCTTGGATAAGCTGGGAGAAGGGGATGTTTAGATTTCTTGAGTCTATAAACTAGGCAACATTGTCAACCCAACACAGACGACAGTGAGTGGTCAAAGCCTGTGCTCCTTGCACTGACATCAGTCAGTGCTTCTGTCCTCTTACTAGATATGTAAAATCTTCTGCATACAACATTGTCGATACGGTTTCAGTCCTTTCAAGTTGTTTATTTTGTTGAATTATTTGTCAAGATAACATATTGGCGAAATATAACTTCCAAGAAACAGAGAGTACTCTACGTTGCTGAGATTTTCATCATGAATCCAAATTGATGCTGCATGAATTTCTGTGTTTTCAGCTCAATGATGAAGGACTTTTATTCTGAATATGAAATGTAATGCTCTTTTTCTCATATGCCTCGGTAAATATGTTATAAGTTGTCTGGAGATCTATTTCTGTTAATATACATTCCGCAATATAGTGGACTGCAATGAGTTAAGCAAGTGCGGGTTTAGTTTTGGACCATGTTTTCCATGGAGATTAAATAATCTATAGTCTATTTGTTAAGTCATATGCACTCCAGCAGGGAGTAATCAAATGGAATATGGCACTTAGAAGTGATGAGAATATAGTTGGAGCATATAGCCTTGTTGATATCTGTTCACACTTCACTGTGTTCTGTAATGAATCCATTAGCAAGGATTAATGTATGCATATTACCATGAAGATGGCAAAAGATGCCGACACATTTTGGAGAACACCCATAGTTCAAGAGGATCTTCAAAAGTATCTTGAAGCTGTAAATAAGCAATACATGGTTTGGACCATGTTACAGATTTTGACAGGTGGGATTCCTCTCATAGGACCTTGACAAGCATATCCCTCTTCACTTACAGTATAACTGAGTCTTATATGTCATATGTCATCCAAACTCCATGACTATGGCCTATCATTGACAAATTGGGTTTTGCTGAAACATATTTAAATTTGCTGGATGTAAACACCTGCAAACTCAAACAACAAAACACAAACACACAGTTTGCAAGCATGCTGACTTTGTCCAATCTTCAATATTACAAAGGCATTGCCCTCTTGATAAGTGAAGCATATAGTTTCCTTTTTGGGTTTGCTTTCTTGGTCTTTACCTTGATTGACATTCAATAAGTTACAGTATGTCAATTGAGCACCTGTACTCCAATGGTTTTGTGCTTATACATTGCCTTGAGTGTACCTACGGTAGTCACTCAGAAATGATTAACTTAATCAAAATTTTATTTTTATTTCAGCTACATTCATCTTAGCATCCATATATTTTATTTTTTCTAAAAAATACACTTTAAGCTTAAATAAATCTTTGTAGCTGCTATGCATAAAAATGTGAAAAAATCTAAAGTGATTTTTGCAATTTGTAAATGTTCAATTGCGACACGTGTCATGTTATGAAAAAAGACAAAGGGATGGTGACTTAGACTTCAACGGCATTCTAAAGGCTGGCCTTTAGGCGTGGGTGTCTTCTCAGATTTCAATGTGTGCTATGCGGCTATTTGCTGCTGTTGCAGAAAATAAGACAAAGCAAACTGTCTCAAAACTGTATGACGTGAAGAAAAATGTTTCATTCACATTGATCAAAATGTTGAAAAGCATGCAAATGCATTTTCTTCTTGAAATACAAATCAAGAAGAAAATGCTGAGAGAAAAGAGTAGAACAATGCAAAATCTCTTACACTTTTGCAAGGTATTATAATGCCTTTTAATAAGATACTAAAAATAAATATAAAAGTTATACACAGTTCTATGTAGATACCAGGGCAGCTAAGAACATATGATATGTATAGCCTGTGTCAACTCATGGAGAAAATATAGCTCAGGTCAGATTTCTATCTTGGGCAAGTTTTCAATCTTGAAACAGTTTAACCTCAAGTCTCTCACATTCAATAATTGTCAAGGACAAACATACAAGGTGCTTGTCTTATGTAAACATTATATTTATGAATTCAGTCTCTGCAATGCAGTATACTGTAGTCAAAAATGAAATTATTTTTTCGCTGACTTGTAAGTTGATCAATGGCTGGCTTACCGATAGGTCACCTCATAATTCTACTGGTGCTACTCTGCTTAGAAGCAGTAAAACTGCATTCTTGAATGAAAGAGCACCTTCTTATTTGTAATATCCTGTTTTTTTCTAGCAAGTCATTTGAATAACTGAAGTGAATCACACATACAGTATGTTAAAGGAAACATAAGTAAACTTCAGTATCATTTTAAAAGGCCTAGGTACTGTATATTTATGAATTAGATTATTTTTTAATTCAAAATAGTTGTATTAAATAGTAAATAATGTCAATTTCTTTTGCATCTGAGAGAGGACATTTCAAGCTTTCTGCCTTCACTGACATATCACCACATTATATGGTAAAAGTTTCAATTTTCAGTTTTCCAGCTATTGGCACATGTGACATGTTAAAGTCTACCAGTGACAGACATAGAAACATCGATGATATTTGATTTCCTCTTTGAATCTAAATTAAACAATATAAAACCTCCAGAGTATGATAGCAAAAGCCAGTGACATATTTGCTTTTGAATGGCTGTGCTGAAGGTCAAGGTCCAGCTAATGACAAAAGTTATATTTGAAAAATAATCTGCTGATTGCTTATAAAAGAAAAGAAGAATTTGATCAATTAAACATTCATTTACAAACACAAATAAACAGCTCATCCACATACAGTATAAAAACATAATAATACTTATAAATGAGACAGATCTTTTGGGTTCACCTAGTGCGTATGGTTATATTAAAGGTTCAGTTTATAAACTAGGAGTACAGTATGAGAGAGTCCGAGAGTCTGTTTTGAGATTATTCATGTGAATCCACGCTGTCATTAGCTGACTGCAAGCTCAAGCTCTCAAGGACTTAGGTAAAGTCTACATGGATTGGGTCAGTAAGGTTACTCATTCCTTGCAATGAAGCAATATGCCTTTGACTAGCTAGGCCACTATGAGCCTCCACTGTTGTTAGAGAGAGTGAGAGCTACATTCAGTCCTCCATCTGAAGTTGTGCAGCTGTGTTGTTCTGCTAAGATGACCTGACAAGTGACAAAAAAGAAAAAAAAATGTGAAATCAAAAACCGGGACTAAGGCTAAATTTGAAATGAACAAGAAAAAGAGAAGATGTTAAAAAGATTGATATAAGTAATTCATTTTATGACCTGCATACTGATTATTGATCAACTGTTTTTTAATTTATTTCTCAGTGAGGACTTCTGCTTTCCTATCTCCCATGCAAGATTTTTTTTTTAATTCACAGTGAAAAATAAAAAAAAACTTCCAAGCATAATACCTAGTAAAAGTATTCAGACCATTGCACAATTTTCACTTTTTGTCTCTTTAAAGCTTGCAGTCAGTACCTTTTAAAATAGCAATTTTTATGGTGAAGTCAATCATTAGGAAATGGAAGGTATATTGTACTACACAGATAATATCTATATCAGACTGTCCCTCCAAACTGACACCCATGAAGCCCACACTGACTTTAAAAAATCTACAGAATTCAATGAATGAGGTGGGTGAAAATGTCTATGAGTCTAAGCTGGCCTGTATGCCAAAGTGACAAAAAGGAAACTAGGAACAATAAAAGGTTATATGAAAAAAGAAGAATGTTTATTTCATAAAGCTTCATTTACAAACACAAATAAACAGTTCATCCATATACAGTATAAGAACATAATTGAAAAAATAGAAAAGAAGGTTCCACAGCCAAAACATTGTGTCTTTTCTTTTCAGCATGCAACAAACCTTTACTTGTTCCTTTGCAGAAATAGCATGCTGACACAGCTACCTACTTGAAAAAAGGAATCTATTGCACCATTACAGAAAAACACATCCCAGATCCTACATGAACTTTGCAACAAAGCATTTAGTTGGTTTTGCAAACTTTTCAAAAACTTTCCTTGAAGAAGTAACCAATAACCAGTGTTAACCATAATGTTAAGGCTACCAAACCCCCACTCAGCTTCAAGGAATGAACTACGGAGGCCGCACAAGGGTGAAGATGGGGTGGAGGAATGGGTGTTAGAAAAGATGAACACAAAGATGTGCTGAGCAAGAAAATAATAAGTAAGAGAACAGAAATACAAGATTACAATTTACACTCTATTTCAATAGACATATTCTAAGTAACACAATGTGACCATGTATCTGAAAAGATAGCATACTTACTTACATAGGTCAGTATTCAGTGTTAAGTTACCTGGCTGAAGAAATGAAAACTGTGTCTGTTAGGCCAAGGCCGCCAAACCCCTAAAAAAAGCATTAAAGGAACCCAAAAAACACTGATGCAGATTTCTTAAATAACAGATCTCATTTTACTGAAGAATGTGTGCTGTGGACTGGATGGAATGAGAACTGCAGGTGATGGAATGCAAGTCTACAAATTTGCATTTGCATTGAAGTAAATTTAGAATGGAGTAAATTAAGAGCAAGTCAATTAATGTCCTTGAGTGGTGCAATAGAGACAAAAACCTTAGAATGGTTGAAATTGGAATTCTGCGTTGGGCAATGGAAGACATTGTACTGACTTAGAAAAAGAAGCTTTAGGTCATCTGCAGTAATGCAGACATACAGTAGAATAGCAACTGGTAGTGACTCCTCACTTGCTGATGTGTGCTACAACTGAATGGATAAGTTCACAAATAATTCTCCCACCTACAAAAAAAACATATCAGATTAAGCAATGTTCTTAAAATGATGAACCTGAAGAAAAATGTTATCTAAAGTGATGCGCCTGAGGAAAAAGTGATTGTTCTAAAAGAATTGAAAAAGCGTTTCCTGTCATGCTTGGATTAGACAAACGGTGGTCAGATACCCATGTATAATGGCGGGTGAATGTGAGGAGATGATGAGAAAGCACAAGCAACAAAGCCTCAAAACAACGAGTGTGAGAGACATCTATCCATGATGAGCCTGAAACACTGAGTTTTCGAAAAGATGTCTGAAAAAGAGCTGCTCAGCAAGCACCTATTTTTTATGCAAGAGAGTGTAAGTGTGAGATTATAATTTGATTTTATCCAGAACTTCTTTTTAACAACTCCATATGTTGCAACTAGTGTAAACAACACTGTGCATCACCCAGTCAATACCATCCCTATTATTAAACAGTGGCGGCAGCATTATTTTGTGGGGCTGCTTTTCATCAGTGGGGTCTGAGAAGCTTGTCAAGAATGAGGGGAAAATGGATGGAGAAAACTAAAGTCAAATCTTTGAGGAAAACCTGCCTCAGCCTGCTAATGACCTAAAAAACAGGGAGGAAAATTCACCACTCAGCTGCAGAATGACCCAAAGGGCAAGGCCAAATCTACAATGGGAAAAATTATTAATAAGAAAGTGAACGTCCTTGAGTGGCTCAGCTAAAGTACTGACTTGAATCCTATTCAGAATCTGTGCAAAGATTTGAAAACTGTCCATAAGCAATCCCCAAGCAACTTGAGAGAGATTGAACAAATCTGCCAAGAAGAATGTGCATAAATTGCACAATGCCAGTGTGTAAAAGTGGCAGAGACGTACACAAAAAGGCTTGCAGCCTAAGGTGTTTCCTCTAAATACTGAGTTCACTGAATACTTATGTAATTATTTCAGTTTAGTCTCTTCAGATTTAGCTTAAATTTATTCTAACATATCCTACTCTTAGAAGTCTTCAGTTTTAGTATTCAAATCTGAGTAGAATATTAAATTATAAAAATATGTGTGCACCATTTTGTAATTTCACCAAATGAGACATCATAGAAAGGATCTGAGTACTTTTACAAGGTATTGTATTTTTAATACTAGAAAACATTGATTTATATTAACATACTGTATAATTGCCACCAAGTGCATTTAAAAATAAGGTTAGAATTTTAGGTTATTGGTCTTGCTACAATTGGAAACTTCATAAACTATTTTGCTTATATATATGTAGTTCTGAGCTTGTAAAGAGATCACACTGCCTGAGTTGTGAGGTGACAGGAAATGTCTGGAAACATGTAACTCTTTTGCAAAATAAAATCAAATAGATATGTTGTTTTCAGTGCACCAGTGAAGCTTCCTGTAATTGTTAGAAATGAAAAGAAAGAGAAAATTAAATCATTTTTCTAGATGTCATTTATTCTTAATATTTTCATAAGCTGCTTGTACAGCATTATTATTTCTGAAAAGTCTGGGAAAAATGTTTTAACACTGAGAGAAACCATTATTAAGATTATTTTGCAATGTCTGAAGCAAGAGAATTTTCTAAAATTAGTTCATTTTCTCCTTGTCTCTTTGGATGCCATTTATAATATTTGTAACTTGTTTTGTATTTTTTTTTCCTCTTGGGTGTCATGTTTAAAATATATTCATTAGCAGCTGCCAGCCTCCAAGTGAAAAATGTCAGCAACTCCTCAAGACAAAATCTCAAGGTGTCACCTTACATCCATCTATCTCTGTCCCCAGGAGCAACAAAATCTTTAAATGGAAACTCTTAGCAATAACTGCTTTTGTCTTTTCATAAATATTATGTAAACGTTAAAATCTTTAAAAAGGAAAAAAAATACAACAATGTACAAAAATGGCACCAGTTTTGGCCCTAAACATGTCACTTAGAGCTTCAAACATGTCCAGAAAAAAATGTAATATTATGCTTTGATTGCCAGAGGCTACATTCTTTAATCTTGAAGCCAGGCTATAAAACATATTTGGCACTACTAAAGCCACTTACTAAAACACACAGGGCCATTCATTCTGCTCCAAACTGAACCTTTTAGACTCCTTTTTATTTTCTAAACATGGTATTATAAAACACTATTGAACTTTGGAAGCACTGTTTTTTATTTAATTATTATACTACTAAAGTTAATTTACAGGGAAAAAAATAGGCTGTATAAACTAAGGGATGCATTATGTACTATGTTATTTGTTAATTACTAGAAAACCTTTAAGATAATACTAATCTAGATACATTTTAAGGGAACAAGAACATGTTTTACACCAATATGTAAGTTGTTTTAGACAAATATTAAACCAGTCCAACAGTCACCACAATATGACAGGCTGTATTTCTGGCTGAATTAACTATACTTCAGTGTCATTTAAAAATGTATTGGCAGCCTAGATACAAAAGTTGCATTGAATTGCTGATCAAATAACTGCAGTTCCATGAGAAATAGTTTTTGTGTGAAAAAGAAGATATAATAGCAATTAGTTGGAATTGTTTGCTTAAAGAGTCAGAGTAAAAAACAAAGATTCCGATACATTATTTTTTCAACATACTAATATTTGCATATGATACATTTGCTAGGTTTGTCATACTGTTCACTACTTGCAAACTGCATATAATGGAAAAGAAAGAATGGTACTACTTGAACCAGGTAATTTGATCTACAGTACAAGGAAATGTCTTCTATCATATTTGACTTATACTGTATCAGGTTAGAAGTCTGAACAAGGAAACATGATATTTTGCAAGAAATAATGCAACACAAAATAAGCACTAATAAACATAAATGACATTGTACAGTGTGACAGTAGTGCTCAACAAACTTTCATCCAAACCTCAAAAACCATTGCTGTGTTTCAGGATGCTTGCTTGCCTCTACAAGTAAAGTAGAACAAAAGGTTTTTGATATTTCAATACTATGCAAAAAGAAACTTAAGTAACTTTACAAAACTCTGTTGGAGGTCCTGGGACGTATGTTCATATTGTTTCATACAAATGGCATTCTATTATTTATCCTGTTTTCAAAATCCCTACTGTATTATATTACACAAAAGGTCAGGACTTGGATAAAAGAAACAGTGGAATAAAGAACACACTATTAATTAAAGAGTGCATTGTTTTACATGGAATTTTCCCACTTTGTGTTCTCCTACAGCAATAGGGGCATTATAGACAACTGGAACCTCATGGGTGCCCCATAGAAATCTGAAGAACAGTTGGAAAGAAAACATTTAACTGATTAGAGTGCTTCTTGAGAGTTCTTATATAGCGTGCTTCACTATAGCTCTGCATGAGACAGCTGCAAAGTAAACAAATAACCCTCACATTACACATTGCTTTTACAGGACATATGGAATAGACCCTCAAAGATTTTCAACAAATGTTTTGTGCAAGTGTCATTTAAGTCAAGTCCTTACAATTGTTCTGTTTCTGTTGAAGATTATATTGGCATTGCTGTATTACTCACACAATGAAACTTTTCATGAGAAAAAAGCCAAAAAATGTAGATGGCTATCATGAGTAAGGAAATTACTATTTCTTCCTTATTAATGAATAGCATGGGGGTATTTTCATTTGCACCCAAACAATGAGATACTAAACATCGTGTTACTGTGTTACAATACTTTGTTTCAGAATATTTAAAATATGTTGTTTAAGATATTTAAAATATATGAGACAGATATTGTGTTCTTTTATGCAAATCATTTAATGTGTTCTTTAAATAAAGCAGGTGTTGTCAAGTAGAAGTAATTAACGTAATGTTAGAATTTATGTTGAGAAGCTAGTTTTATAGACATATTTACATAACTATGTATTAGATTTTCTTTACAAATAAACACAAATCTTCACTAAGAGAGACATTTTATACACCTGCAGTTTCATGCTTCCAATAAATGCTCAGCATCATAATCGACCATACATCAGATTCACAAAGTAACTGTGTGAATAGGTTAAAACGTTGATCAACAGTGGGTCTACTGTATAAGTCACAGTCCAGTAGCGTAAGTGGCCATAGTAGCGAGTAATTCCAGCTGTACATCTGCAACTCATATTTTGCATGTGCACTGGTCTTTGAGCCCTAAATGTCAAGCAAATAGGATTTCTGAGACACAACTGTCACAGTCTCTTCTTGTAAGAAACCTGTTTTTACACGAGCAGCATGAGGACGTGTATTGTCCTGTTGAAATGTTGTCACATCTGGATGAGTAGACAGGAGGAAATCAGACTGAGATCTGTGGCCTTGATCAGTGAAACACTATGTAGCTCAGTTGCCATTAATCACTAAAAGTGCAAATCTGTGGTGACTTTGCTGTTTTTAGTGACATCTGCACACTAGATACACCATCACACTTAGAGCTCCCCAGTGATCTTGCTGGCCTTGGTTGTTTTTTTGTCCGGATACCAATAACTGGCTTTATACTGGATATGATGAGTGATTGTGTCAACTAAATGCAGCCCACTGCTTACCAGTTGCACAAAGACATTGTTTTCTTGACAGGTGGCACACCTTGGTTCAGTTTCTTCTTTTTCCTTTCTTGACTTCATTTCTAATTTCAAATGCTATTGTAAAAATCAAAGTCACACAGGGGTGTCAATCATAAATGATTGATAACAATTATGATACAAAACATATAAACAAAAGCCCAAATCCCTATCCTCTTGTGTTTTAGGAATAATAACCTAATAATAACATAATGATAATAACTTTGATGAATAATAACCTAAAAAATGTTGGTCAAGACAAGGGTAAAGCAGAAGCAAATAAACATTTCGCCATCACATTTCACTAATTTGTATGGTGTAAGGCAACAATGCTGATATATCCTCATATGAAGAGGTTTGAGTGAGGAGCTGCATCATCCTGCACTGGCTGCAAAGGAACAAGTAAGCATTAATTACACACTGAGATGTAGATGCTGTGTTGCTTCTTTTTACTTTTTAGCATGGATTAACAATTACTTGTATCTGTATTCTGTTGTTGATTCTTATAATTCTGCTTCAAAAGTCTTTTCAAAACCCAGAATTGCTGGGAACAATGTTTTTGCAGTATTATGGCATTTTTTTCAAATTATATGACAGACAAATGAGTAATTTATTAAATCTAAATTTAAATTTATGTTTGTATCATTGCAACATTTATCACACAGGGAAAAGTGAAAATTTAGATGTGGGAAGGTCATAAATTATTTCTCTTTTAAATTACTGTATCACAAAGAACATATGTCTGCAATAAAGAACTATAACTGATAGAATGGCTAATAGTAAAGTATACTAGTGTCTGCTTGTCACAAAAATAATTAACTTGGGGGTTAAATTAATAAAGCACCATTCTGGAATGACTAGCTGTAAATAGTTCTAGCATCATTGATGTTGGAACTCATTAATAACGATCACATTATGTCCTGCAAAGTGATTTTGCTGTACAGGACATACCCAGCATAATCAAATCCCCTATTGCTCCCTGGAGACTTTACACTGTGCTAATAATAGCTTTAGTGCCCTGGGTATAAGCAGGGGTTAGTCAGTCGACAAACTCATTTTGTCGTAGATAGTAGATATCTTTATAAGATGACATACTTAGTGTGTCTCTATTTCACAGGAATGCATAAGGCATTTGTGTTTATGTGCAACCTATTATTTTTAGTCCAACAGTTATCTTCACTTATACTCTCTGTCATCAGTCTCAAAGCATTTAAAAGTGACATTTATTAATGGTAATTTAATAACACATTACTACTTAAGGAAGGAAGAAGTTCATATGTGGACTTATCCCATTAACAATATTCATTATGTGTATTTATGAATTTCAATAAGTATTACAAAATTATCTGTTTTTAAAATTAAAATGGCTACATCAATTGTAACTGTGTAAAATTTAAACAAAATGTGAAAACTTCTAAAATTACATCCACTGATTTATTGTGGATATGATTAAAGATTTCCGTGAGTGTACATTATATGAGATTGAATTATCTTTCAAATGTTACAATATCATCTTTTGTCCAGATTATTTCTGACTTTTACAGTATGTATCAACTTTCTTCTACAGCCTTATTTCATATTAAGTGTGCCATACAACACTATTTCTGAGCCCAAAACCATGTGTCACTGTGCAGAAAAAGTATTTTCATACAGCTCACAATAAAGTATCATATTTATGTGGGTATTGCCCTGGCGTAAATTTTAAAAAAATAACTTAAATTACAGGTGAACTATTTTGTAATATATGTGTTGTAAAGCACTAGCTTATTTGAATCATACAAAACAATACAAATTACATAGGGTATTATTTGTATTGTGTTATTTAAAATTCATATAAGAACAGGTAGGATTAGAAATGTTGTATTCTGATAATTATAATGGCACATTCCTGTTAAGTGGAGCCTATTTCCTATGGAAATGTACATTTCTGTTTTTAATAATTACTACATATTTTAGGAAATTGAATAAAATTGTTACAGAGATGGATAGTCTAATTAACAGAAATCCACTACATTCCATTTCCCAAACATAATAACCCATACATTATACGCAAGAGTGTAAAGTGCTTTGAGAGGATGATGTGACAGTTCAATAGAAAATTGCATTGTCTATGTTGCAGTTTGCTGAGTAAATGCTGGATACAAAGCATTTTTTTTTGGCATGAGTGTTTTAGCTTTTTGAGTGGTTTCCCTGGTCTACCCATGGTTATCAGTGATAAGATTCAATAATGCTTTTGGGAGAGTTGTTGGATGGCAACCATAGACATATCTGGTTTATCACACACACCTGCATCCTGAATGATATCTACACGAATCTATCGATCTATCATCTCTAAACTTCCACAATGTTATAAATTCCCAAGAAGTGACAGTCATTATGTAATATTTTGGAACTTCGTTAAAATATGTTTCTGCCAAATGTTGCAGAAAAAGTGATTTGCATGTAAATTTACCAGCAACAATGAGAAAAATACAAATCTACATATACACAGATGCATATACTGTATGAATGTTTAGATATGTTTATTAAATTGAAAAAATATTCCAAATTGAGTTATAGTCTGAATTTTATATCACAGATTAGCGATCATCTTCACTTGTACTTTTAGTAACCATTATAATCTAAAACAGTACCACAGTTTCAACTTAGCCCATAATTGTTTTTTTCCCCAAGAGCAAGCTGGATCTGTTGTTACAGAGAGGTGGAAAAAAACTTTTAAACAAATAAAAATTATATGAGAAAACCACAGGGAGTTTATGACTAATGGGTCACCCTTCCTCTGGGCTAGCTAGGAACAGATCTTAGATCTTAAATCAGTGTGCAGTGTGTTATTGAAATATCCCTTTTGTATCTGGATTCTTTGCCAGGAATTGTTGAACATGCTTTTTGTTAAATTTTTGTTTTGTCCAAGCTCCAAATCAGCTTAATCTGAGGCTTTTTAAGGTAACATATCAAATATGCATGTGTTGCAATCTGAAGATGCTTATTTGTATTAGAATAAAATATATTGATATTATTCAGTGCTACATTGCACTGCTCCAAATTAAATAACATCACAATCCAAAATACTACATACACACTGATCGAAATGGATAAGTATTTTAAAGCAAGGAACAAACTCTGAACCAGCACCTTTTCAACAATGTATCTAATGAGGGGAAAGCGATTAAAAACATAGCGGTAGTGGTCTTTCTCACTTTTAGTTTAAAGATGTTGAATCTTAAATGGAAAATGTTTAAAAATTAGTTCCAAGAAAACGTATAAACAATTATGATGATGTTTATTAGTTTGTAAAGCCCTCTAGGCTCATATAACTCATGACAGATCATTTAGAATGCAGATTAGTTGGTTCTTGTTTTCTGATCTGTGGGAAGCAGTGACTGTGGAAAAACCAGTGAATTTTATTGGACACAGTAACGTAGGGATTCCCAGCTGCAGGCCTCAGGGTTTGGAATACAACAGGTTTTCTATGTCTCTCCAATTTTTCAACAGCATAAGGCTACGAATAAATATTCTATGGATAAATTGGTCCTGATAAGCCTTAACTGGATTAACTTAACCCTCCTCTCAGGTGTAGTAATTAAGTAAATATAGAAAACCTGTTAGATTCCTGATCATGAAGACTGGAGCAGGGAAAGAGCTTGGTCTAATGGGACAAGGGTAATTAGATACTGATGGATTATTTATAAACTCACTTACAAGTGCTCACACTATTCTCTAAGGAAATATTTCCATTTCTTTTTCTGATGGTTTCTCATTTCTGGTGAGATAAGAATACATATTAATTTACAAAATGGAACTGTGGATTTTTTTCTGTTTTACTTTTCTTCTCTCATATTACTTATTTGCATTACTTTTGATCAAATTAGATTTTATTCAATTAAACATTCCATTTAAGCAAGTTCTTCTTCATCATCTTCTCCTTCTACTACTCATTATTAAATAAAGGTGCATTTTCAACAGATAAAAATATGATTTGAAAGGTAAAAGCAAGGATAAACAAACACAGGTGGCTAATGAGTACATCATGTGGTCCTGTGAGGATGTGGAAATTAAGACGTATGCACTAAATGACAGATAGAGGCACATCAGACATTTCACATTTATCTATCGAGATAATAGGATTTGTTTTGCCAAGGAGACAAGATGGCTCATTAGCATATATTCTGCATGAGTTATGCTTGGCGGTAATGTGTGCCAATCTAAATAGGACATCTGTTGTATGTTTATTGCACAGGTTTCATGAAAGGCCTTTGATCATTTTTTCTTGAAAATTGCAAAATAATGTCTTCAGGAGAAAAATGTAATTTACGCTAATTTAATCATCTGTTTTTGGCAGGTATCCAATTTACTTTACCATATTTTAAAGTTTCACATGAAGGAGACTTGTGAACAGTATGTTTATGGACTTTCATACTCTTCATTTAAAAATGAAAAAAAAATAGAATTGGCAATACATGTCTTTTGTATACCCTCCAATTTGGAACTGACAACTGTAGATCTATCCAGTTCATTATGATGAACCTTGTTCTACCATAATATGGTGGAGGACATTACACCCTTGGTTTGAAATATGCATTGTCAAGAAATCTGTCATGTTTCATAAAGCTTATATTTTTATAATGTAAGATGGAGATCACCATCTCTAAATGGGAATTGAAAGCTCACAGGTGTCCAACATAGCAAAGTACAACAAGAAGCTGAGACAGCCCTTTACCCCATCTCAACCACACTCAAACCTGATTTTGTGCTCACATATATGGCATGCTTGTTGCAGTGGTAACCTACCTTTTGCGCATAGCGTCATCTGAAAAACAGATGATGTACAGTATGTGGAATACAGAGCTTAAATAAATCACACTGTGCACACTCAGATTTGACAAATTACGATATAACATTCAGATAAATTAAAGCTTTGGTTATTTGCTGTACTATCCCATGTATGGTTGCATTGTTTTGTGAACTACAATATATACACAAGAATACACTGTTAGGACAGGAAAAGGCAATGGTGAGATCAGGCCATTTCACTCAATGTTGTCATCATCCTATCACTGCTTCAAGCCTAGACATGAAAACTCCCAGCATTTCTGCCTCCACAGTGTGTTCCAGTCATTCATTCCACACAATGATAATTCTCTATTTTTAAAAAATACCATGGAGACCAGAAGTGTATGCATTAGTCTAGACGTGGTCTAAATAGAGCATTGTACACTTTCAGCACAACTTCTCTTCACTTATGCAGTTTTTGCAATCTATCCAAATACTGTTTACACCTTTATTACATCTGTGTATTACCCAGATAGATTCTTAGAGATATGGCTCTAATACAACTCCAAAGTGCTTTTCTCCTTGAGCACTTTTAAGCACTTTTTAATTCTGTCACACCTATGGTATGGTTATGCTTTGTATTTGTCATAACTTCATAGTTATTTTGCCATATATCTTTCCACATATTAATATTATCTGAATCATTTCGTTTTGTTCTAACTGCATTGTTGTCTACTATTCACCTTTAGTTTGTATTAACAGTATATTGTACCAATATACTGTTGATACCTTTATCTATTGTAGGCCATTGCAATACCCTGGAGAAAGAGCAACAATCCAAGCAGCAAACTCTGTGGGACATCTCTTTGTGTGATGTCCATCTCATGCACTTCATTTTTTATTTGACTCTTTATATTACTGCATCTTACCTGGAAACACGTCTAAATCCAAATCCAAATCTAAACACAGCACATTATGTGTCAAATAAAACTGTTAATTCCTATAGCTTTAAATTTAAAAATGTATCACTCATCAGAAGCCATGACAGGGTTTAATCTATCCATAATTTTTTTCAATGTATCCTGGCAAAGAACACTACTTTTAAGAGTAGTACAGATCAAAATACAATAACACCTTTTTTTGAAAGCTCAAGGTACATTTTCTATGGTTTGTATTGTATATGAGAATATCCTGTATCATTTATCTTCAAAGTATATCTTATATAATCCATCCATCCATTCTCTAACCACTTTGTCCAATACAGGGTCATGGGGGAGCCAGAGCTTAAATCAGCAGCAAATGGGCGAAAAACCCATATATACTGTACACCAGTTCATCACAGGGCACACAAACACACACAATTTTACATCACAGCAAATTTTATAGAAGCTCATAAACCCACCAGCATGTCTTTGGACTGTGGGAGGAAACTGGAGCCACACAAACACAGGGAGAACATGCAAACACCATGAAGGTAGCAACCCAGGAATTGAAACCAGGGCTTCGATTCTGCAAGGCAGCAATGCCATCCTATATCTACTAAAATTGCTTTACATTCAACATTAGATCTATTTGAAGACTATCAAGCAACACAATGTAAAATCTGATAGACTCTTATAGTAGGTAAACTATTTCAATTAAAACTAGATTTAGAGAACATTTAGAAAACACTGAAGCTCTGTACAATGTAGTAGGTGATGTGATACTGTACACAGATACCCTGAAACTGATACTGTACTTCAGTATGGCGTTATGCTAGAAGATACCAATGACATTTTATAATTGTTTTAAAAACACAGTTATTGACATTAAAAAAGCCATGAATTAAGTATAAATGCTAAATGTCTGACTTCATAATCATGTAATTAATAAAGTTTACTTACTACCAAGTTATTAACATTCTGTCAATGTTCTTAGATGTTGTAAGAGATTCATACATAAATATACTACCTCTATAATGAAGGTCTACCAATATTTCCGAACAAAATGTACTTTGCAACCTTTGGTAGGAAGGAAGAAATATAATTGTTTATATTAAGTTGTGCCATTGATATAAAAATATATGCCAGTGGTATGGAGAGGGGAGACCTTTATGCCCTTCTGCAAATTAATGACACCTGAAACATGTCAAATGTCTGAAAGCTTTCAAAGACATTAGTGAGAGATACACTATTACTTCAGTCAATGCTAATTCCCCTTTAAGTTATAGTGGAGCTCACACTGTCTGAAGATAAATGGCACTAGCAAGTGGGCATGTCAGAGGACATTTACAGGTCTTCATTTTCTCAGTACAGTATAGGAATAGTAACTATAAGGTTGTAAATAGCTGTACAGCAAAGAAACTGTAAATATATGGCTATTCCAAATTAAAAAGAGGTAGGTAACACAAGAAGATTAAGAGTGTGAAATGTTATATTATTTGTTTGTTTATATTTTCTCAGACACTTTCTTTTTATAAAGAATACAAAACAACATTCAACAGTGCTGGGAGTAGCCACCCTTTCCCAGAGAATTGCAACTGTAGACTGTAAGAAAATAAGACTGGTTACAAGTGAGAGGAGGCTATTTGACCCAATTAGCAAATTTGGTAGCCAATTAATTTGAGGATCTTATCCTGCCATTTCTTTAAAAATGCCAGGGTATTGGCTTCAATATAATGGCCGAGTATCTTATTCTATGATTATGTTGTTTCAATAATGCATGTTTCACCTCTGAATTTATAGGATTAACTGTAAATTTAACTGAAAACTCAGTTCCTCTAATAGTCTTCACTATTCAAGACTAAAGAAATTTAGTTATTTTATCTTGTATGAATAAGATATTCCTTTTGAATCAAGAAATATCTCTGGTTTCTTTTCTCTGGACTAATTATTGAAGTATTGAGCAACAACATAATTTTTAACATACTGACTAAAATAGTACAGAATATTTTAAATAAGTAGATATTAACAGTACATTGTACAAATTCAATTTGAAAATATCCCATTATTAAAATTATGTGCTTTACTCTATATATTCTAAAATTTCGTTTACCATTTCATGGCCCACAATAATCTAAATTATGTGCCGACATACAATTGAATGTCTTTCACAAGAGTATTTTCTTCAATTTGGAATAGCAGCGGTTTAATGTATGTAGTTCTGCTCTGCCTTAGGCAGGATTTAATCACAATTGCTCTCAGGGTTAGGAGCATACCCACTCTCCCACACCCTAACTGGCTGCCTCTATGAGAGAATACTACACAGTACCAGTGACAAGTGCGTCTCTGGTCTGTCCCTGCTGCAATTTGATCACAATTACGATTGGGCCCAAAGCCACACAGCACCACTCCCTAGAGAGCAATGAGCTTCACTGTGCCAAGAGATCAGGTCTTCTACCAAGGGAAAATTCTGCACAGTAGGAGTGACAACTGCAGCTCTACTCCGTCCCTGCTGGAATTTGATCACAGTTATTAGTGGGCCCAGAGCCACACATCACCACTCTCTAGAGAGCGGCAAATTTCTCTGCGTCACAATACCGGGTCTTCTGTTGTGCCAGAATTCTACAATGAGGTTTCAAGAAGGTAATGTAATTTTTTAACCATGTTCAATACACTATACTGTCTAATAAAATGCACACAATACCTTTATTGTGTACTCTTACTATTCTGAAAATTAATCCTTTAAGAATAAGTATATCAAAAATCTTCTGAAAACACACCATATGTTCTGTTCTCTGTGCCCATTATTTTTTTGTTTGTTCAAAGAACTCTAAGACATGAGTGAACCAATTGTTGCCTTTTCTAATACTGTGTTGAATACACCCATGGATCTTATTTCCATTAATTTGATATTCTATTTGAGTTTAACCTTATATCCTTACAAATACTTATTGGTCAGACTTACAGATTTATTGGTCTATTATTTGGTTCAGGGTTGTTACAATTTCAATGAATGGGCATTACATCGGAGACTAAAAGAGATGTTATTGTATTAAACAAATATCTTGTTTCCCTAAGTACTGTAGAATGTGTATAATACTATCCAACCATGGAGAATTGTTAATCTTAACATTGCTCCTAGTGCCTGCAACACCTCTGCCACTTCTAAGCTCATATGATTTAATATAGAACTTTGCCCCTTGACGTATGATGTTGATTTGTCCTGAGTGAAATTTTCATTTAATATATCAGCGGTGCAGTGGTTAGCATTGCTTCCTTGCAGCACTGCAGCTCTGGGTCAAATTTTGGACCTGAGGTGCTTTCTGCATGGAGTTTTTCTGTATGTTCTCTCCATGTTCACATGGGTTTCTCCTGGGTGCTATGGTTTCCTCTCAGTTCAAACACATATTGGTACAGTAAGTTAATTGTCTTCTGGCATAATTGGTCCTGGTGTTAGTGTGTGCATATCTGTGTCTGTGTGTGTCCTGTGATGGACTGGCATCCTGTCCAGGGTATATCCTGCCTTGCACTCATTGCCTGCTGAGCTCCCCTGAAACCCATCCCAGCAGACAACTGAAAAGCAATTTGAAAAAGAATGGATAGATATCAGCCATATCCCCTCCATTGTTGAGATGTTTTCAGTTATTATGTTTGAAACGTTTTACTTCATCCTTTATTGTTCTTTTGTTGTTGTAATACTAATCCTTATAGGCTTCATACTGTATGTGTTAGTAAATCCACAATGATACATTTCTGGAAGAAATGGTAATTTTGGAAAATTAGCCCAACAATTAGTTCAATGATTGCATTATGATCTGGTTAAAATGGAAAAGTTCATGGATTAGAAGGATTGGGGTAAACTTCATCTGGAGTTTAGAATTTTGTAAATGCCTCTGTTTTTCTCTGTATTTTCATAATCACATCAAGAGGAAAAAATTTTCAATAGGAAAAATGTAAGATAATTTAGCTATCCACTTAAAAATTATTTTGTGAGAAAGAGAACCAATAAGTTATTCAAATTTTAGCTTCATTATTCACCTGTTAAATTTACAGTTTCTTTAGGTCCATTCAATTCTTATATTTTGCTGAGTTTTGTTTTTTACTTTGTTAATTCTTGTTTTATTAGCTGTAAGAATGAGTAAAAGATCAAAAGAAAAAAAAAGTATATTTTGCAATCAACCAATACTGTGTAATGATTTATGCTTTTTAAAACACACAACCTGGCTTATTCTTCATTGTCCTTTTTCAGTTTTTGGTTACATGTCTCTGAATCTCAGTATGCCATTGCTGGGATTAAACGCATCAAACAGATCGCAATACTATTAACTGAAGTTTTACCTATTTTCAGTAGAGAAAATCCCCAAAAAAACAGATTGACATCCAGAAAGAAGGGAACAAATTGATGTCCATTTCTCAGAAGTGCAGGCTTGTCTACCAAATTAAACGAATATGACGGATTCTGGGAAATTAAGACACATCAGCTTGTCAGTGGTAATGCTCACTTGGCAAAATGTCTCCGGAGAATGACATGAAATGTTGCCTTGTCTTCTAGTTACAGTACAAAATAGAACATTATAATAGTATAATATATCTTGATTAGTTTGCTGTCTCAAACAACATCTTTCAGAAAATGAAGTTTTGATAACACCTCCGAAGAGAGAAGTAGACAGTGAAATATAAAACCTCATTAATGAACGCCCTTTATTACTCCACATCCAATCAACAGGAACAAACCTTGATGCATACTACTGGCCCTGTGAATTAGGTTTACATCCATTAGCCATATCAATACTCTGAAAACTATTTTAATACAGTTTTTATCCTTTAGTGCTACTGTTTCTTGCAAATGTAAAACAAATTATAGTAACTTTTAAATCAGAAAATAAATGACAGCCACGCACAAAAATGATTCACAATAGTGAAATGAAATTGATATGTTGTATTTTTATGAAAACAAATATCTTTGGTTCAAGAAACTATTCTCTGACCTTTCTTCGGATGTTACATTGACTTTTTTAAACGCTTATTTTAAATTTTATGTTTCATTTACACACACAGACTTGACATGTACACAAACGACTTATGGATTGAACTACAGGAAAAATAGGGACTTCCAAGACTGAATATTATCCTAATAGCTTCATAATGAGTAATTAAGGGGAAAATATATTAATTGACTCAAATTCTCTTTGTACTTAAATTAACTAAAGACAACTTTATGTATGTAACTCATATTCCTTCTACCGCAGTTATAAACTGAATTAAATTGCCTTTGGCATATCATAAACTGAAGTTCAAATAAGTAACTGCATGAGAATGCGTAGGCTGCAAATGGAACATGTACAGGTTTATTCCATGTTGAAAAGAAAAAAAGACGCAGCATTTCAACTATGGAGCCTCTTTCAGGTGTGACAAACATTGTGTCTCTTTTCTTCTCCGCATGGAATGAACCTTTACCTGTATTGTATTATAAATGGTGTTGGCCTAGGACTGGACAAACCAAAATATAAACATCTGCACACTTTTGACTTTTTTACAGGCGCTCATGAAATTTAAATCAAACTCTGAAGAAAAAAAAAACACACTGCCATATGTGAAACTCACAATTTATTGTGGAAAGATTAAAAAGCTGATGCCTATAACTGGATAAACATTACTTCTTTGAAATTGTTCATTGTTTCAAACTACCTCCCAAAGAATATCGTTAGGTCCACAAAGAGATTGGAAATACAGTGGGGGTTAATTATTTTTTATAAAACAAGTAAAGGTTAAATTTATTGCATTTTGAGAGAATCATAACAATAACTTTGACATGAAAATGTTCATATAAACTATTGAACTGTATGTATCCTTTCTGAAAGGTTAAGGTTTATAAAACCAATCTGCAGCACTTAAAACTAACATTTTTCAGTTATGACTATTTTTAGGCTAACTTTTTTTTTAAATGGCTGTTTATTTCCTCTGGTACATCTTCCATACACAATCTGTCAAAAAGCCCATCCATTATGTGCTATAAGCAGTTGGGCCAGTGAAGGAAGTCTGCTTCATATCGCATTCAGGTGGAGAAACGGAAAGCCATGACTCCTTAACTAACACTGAGGACACATCAAAAGGATGGCCATATGGTTCAAGTTACTGGCAGAAAAGTACTCTGCTTTAGCAATGAAATGGGATGAGCAAAAAACACAGATACCTCAATTTGCCATCACTGTTCCTCTTTTTAAAATGGATTGGAAACACAGGGGGATAGATTCAGGAATGATCATGATAGCCATCATTATCCATTATTGTTATATTCATTGCTTTGGTCAATTCGTAACTCTGGCTTAGTAATATTTTGGCAACCCTGAGCTCACAATCATTTCCTTTTTAAAAATATCTATAAGACACTGATGAGGAAATTGTTCCATATGTCTAACTATACTTCAAACAGTCCTCATTTCTTTTAGGAAAGCTGAAGAGCTAAGGATGATATTTGTTGTCACAGAGTATAAATTAAGCATGTTAGCTTTTCTAAAAAGATACATAATACAAATGATTACATTTTCTTTTTAACCCTTTTTCTTAACAATGTAGAAAAATGACAAATATGGTATTGATAGCAAAGCAGAGTTTTAAAGCAGAGTTTTTCACAGAAGAAGAAAAGTGGAAACAAATCTTCCATTGCCAACAAGGCAGTCAAAATTCCAATACTCATAGAATACTCATTTGTCTGGTGGTAAAAAATCCCTTTAGTATAAAATGTTCAACACAACAGATTTTCTTAATTGAGCTAATATAGCAGTAAAATGATTACATTGGAAGTACTGCTGTGATTGATTATTCAGACAACATATACTATCTCCAACCAGGTTTCTTAGAAAAAAGATGGATATATAGAACTTGCACAATGTTTTAAAGCAATTCATTAGCAGTCTTCAATGTTTTTTAGAAGATAAGGTTATCTGCTGAAGAATAGCAGGAAATTAATTAATATGCGTCAGTCACTCAACCATTCAATGGAGTACAAACAGAAATCCTTTTTTTTCCATGATGTATTATTTTTATGATCCTGACACTACACAGGGATATTCTGCTGAATTGTGTCTGCTTCCAGATTTCTGTTACCTGTTTCAAGTAAAGAGCATTATTACTATTGAAAAAGGTTCTGCATGTGAAAACATAAAATAATACTCTGGCTTATATTAATTAGCTCCAGGCTAACCCACCTTTCAGAGGACTATACTATGGTTTATGAAAAGGTGAAAAAGGTTTCTAAATTGGCTCATGATTTTCAACATGCATGTAATGTGAGACAGACCATGGTTTTAATTAAGAGGTCACAAGTTTAATTTGGTTTTCTTCACAGCTGGTTTGATTTTTTGTTAAATGCATGAAAGTGTTTTTCCCGTATTCTACTGATAAGACCCACAGTAAAAAAAAAGTATTTTCTATGAGCCTTTGAACTCTAAATTAGGAACACAAAGCGTATACATGAATTGTGGAAAAAAAAGAAAACAGATGAATGGAAATTCTGGTACCAGCGACACAACCTCGTCACTTTTGTATAACCTATATTTAATGTTTCTGACAATTTTTCTCGTTGCACCAACTATAATTAATTCAGTAAATCAGCAATTTATAATTTCTAATTGAATTGTGCTCCAGTGATTGTGCTTATTCATAGTGCTTATTCATGTGCTTATTCATTTTACCAAGTATACTAACCATTTATATTGAATTATTCCCATTATCCTTAATTTGATTTTTTGTCTCAAAATGTTTACAAGGCCATCTTTAATTAAATTTAATCATGAATAAAGTATACTAGTACACTCCAAGGGTAGTTTCACAGTCCCTGATTAGCAAGAGCTGTAGACTTACTGACATAAATTAGCATTAGGTAGTTCAATCTTAGCGACAATGCAACCATAGGCCAAAAAACGCAATAACATCTAGTCCTGCAAGAATATTTATCTTAAGGAAAAATAACTTGGAAAAGCATTCAGGACAGAACAAGCCTGAGACAAACCATATTAGTCCAAAGTGTATTTCTATTCTTCAGACATTGAGGTTTGTTTATAGTAAATTATGTGGATATGTTACTGTACGAGAGCATTTTTTTTAATGGTTCTGATTATAAGACAACAAAAGGATGGCATGGTGGAGCAGTGGTTCATATTGCTGCCTCACAACACTGGGACCCTGGGTTCAATAATTGGGGTGCTATCTGCATGTTTTTTTTGGTCTTCCCATGTTAATGTGTGTTGTCTCTGGGTACTCCAGTTTCTTTTCATAGTCCAAAGACATATTGGAAGGTTAATTGACTTTCTGTAAAATTGGCCCTGGTGTGAGTGAGTGTGTGTCCTGTGTGCCCATGATGCCAATGGACTTCTAGGGTGTATCCTGCCTTGTGCCTGTTGCTTGCCTGGTTAGTTAGACTTTGCAAATGGATTATGGATTTAATCTCTCATATGCTGTATCCATAATATTACCAAATATTATTTTGCATACTTACAGTATATCCAATTTACAGTATAAACAAAATACAAGTTGGCTTTTCTAGAACTGAACCTCAGCAGGTTTCTATGCTTTCTACAGTGACCTTTCCAAGGTCAACCATTTACTGTACTTTGCTGTGTGGATATTTAAACTTTCTTTGATCTGCACCGATTTATTTAGGAAACATTAGTGCTTATTCTTTGATTGGATTGCACAAATCAATGACCATTAAGTTTACTGTAGTTATTCAAGCACCTTCATGTGTACCACTTAAAATAATTTTTAAAAAGCTGATAAACAATTAAGTTTAATTTGGCCATGAGCCTTTACATTTGTTCCATCTCTGAAATGCTGTACATTAATGACTTCCTCACTGTAATGAAAATGAATTATTAGCCCATTTAAAGAATTTCTAACAATAGATCATTTTAAAAGTTCTAGTGGCCAAAGGTGGCATTTGCATGCTTTAATTGTAATGCTATTCATGACATTTTTTTATTGATAACCTTACTAGCTGTATATTATAGGCAAACTAAATAACAGATCAAGCTGCCAATCTGAATTGAAGGGGCCCATACATCATGTTGCTCTGTGGTTTGTAATGCGGTCACTTTTTTACAGATTATATTGAGAATATCAGGAGTTACTATACTATACAGTATATACACATAATACTTATGATACCAATGCAACTCGGTAGCAATAATTCTAACTTTACTCAAATAAGAGAAAAATAACCCAAATTTCTCTCTTTTTTTCTCAATGCTCTCTCTTTATATTGAAGTGCGATGTATCATGGAAAATATCAACACAATGATTTGTAAACTGCTCAGAAAGCTAGTTGTTTAAGGGGATAATATACATCTGCATTCTGTTATTAAACATCTTACTTGTGGTATATTTAACTGGTTCTGTTTTGCATTATTCTCTGTAATTCTTTCCACTTAGAATATAGTTTCTCATGCAAAATCACTATTCCATTAGAGATATTTTTGTGTAGCATTCTGGAAGCTGATTGGCAGGAATAATGACACTGACTGGTGTAATATAAAGCTTTAAACTCTATTAGAGAAAATAAAAATCCAATATCTCTATTTCATTTTTATTCATTCATATTTTAGATTAGCTTTTTTTTCAAATATGTGCAACCCTGATGTCATCTTTTACTGTTTGATAATAATACTTTCAGATAGTGAACTGTTTTGAAGATTCATCAGTGATAAAATCACTCAGGTAAAGTGAGGACTCTGGCTTTAAAAACATACACACTGTATGTTTACATTCAAAACATATTTGTCTACAACACATTTGTAAACAAAGTGAACTGATCATATCTGGTTTATTGAAATCTCTAAAATTTCAAAATCATCTAATATCTTTGACCAATCAAGAAGGCCAATTTTTAGCTTTGCACAAAAAAGAAGCCAAAATGCAGCATTTAAAGTGGCA